>NC_139399.1:56904285-58145714 GCF_054392235.1 Sus scrofa
TGGAAACGTGTGCTATAATCTAGAATGTTCTAGAAAGTTCATGTACTAGGTTAAATTAAACTTACCTTTCGGTTCCCATTTTCAATGTAGCTTCCTCCAAGAGGACTTTGCTACGTATTCACCTCCATCTAAATTGCATCTCCCAGAGTTCCCGTCGTGGCTCAGTGGTTAATGAATCCAACTAGGAACCATGAGGTTGCAGGTTCAGTCCCTGGCCTCACTCAGTGGGTTAAAGATCCGGCGTTGCCATGAGCTGTGGTGTAGGTTGCAGACGCGACTCGGATCTGGCATTGCTGTGGCTCTGGTGTAGGCCGGTGGCTACAGCTCCGATTCGACCCCTAGCCTGGGATCCTCCATGTGCCACGAGAGCGGCCCAAGAAATGGCAAAAAAAAAAAAAAAGACCAAAAAAAAAAAAAATTTGCATCTCCCACCAAAACCCTATTTTTCATTTATATTATAACTATATACTTCTTCTCTGCCTCCATTCTAAGCTGTATGTGCCCTAAGGGCAAAGACCATGAACTTTTTTTTTTTTTTTTAATCTTTAGGGCCGCACCCACAGCATATGGAGGTTCCCAAGCTAGGGGTCAAATCAGAGCTATTGCTGCCAGCCTACACCACAGCCACAGCAATGCGGGATCCTTAACCCACTGAGCGAGGCCAGGGATCAAACCCACATCCTCACAGATACTAGTTGGGTTCGTTAACCACTGAGCCATGATGGGAACTCCCATGAACATTTTTTATCAACCCAACTAAAGATAGTACCTGGATCAGATTGCTCATAAATATTTGTTGCATGAATGAATCAGGACAGTTATCTAGAATGAAAGCTGCCTGATGACAGGCACTTTTTTTTTCCTGTTGTGCTCCCTGCTTTGTCCCCAGAGCATAGAATGGTGCCCCCTGCTTAGTAGGCATCAAATAAATATTTGCTGAATGAAGGAAAGAAGGAAAGAAAATAGTATCAATACAAAAAATTCCTAACTAGGGGCTACCCGCCAAATTCCGCCTGCAGACATTTGTGTTTGGCCCCTAGAGTGTTCGAAAAAATGTGAATTTGTCGCCAACATTTAAAAAAATCAGGAGATTGCACAGACCAAAACAATTGAGATTTCCAACTCTTCTTGAAAAATTAGAAAATCTGGCGATCCTACATTCCCATGTGGCAGCAATCAGCAGGAGCTGAGTAGCAACAGCCCAGTTAGCGGGGGTGTATGCTCTCCAGCCCATGCACAGCCCCACCTGCCCTGTTTAACCCATTTGGGGCACCCTCCTGGCTCCATTGGCATCTGAGTTTCAACATCCGTCTTAGAATTACAGAACCACAGAAGGTCAGATCTGGAAGGGCCGAGGAGACCATCGTGTCCAATTAGTCTCCATGGTACAGTAGGAGAAACTGAGGCCCAGAGAGAGTGAGGTCATTCAGAGATTAAAAAAAGGCAGATCTCAGGCTCCCTTGCCTCTTAGAATATCCAAGGAAAACTAAGGTGGAATGCTCTTGGAGCCCCCAGGTCTCCTGTGCCATCATCATTCCTCTTCTAGAATTTTCTACTCCCTCCTCTGGCTCGCTCTTAGGTGAAGAATAAGGTTGGCTGGTTGGTGTTGCTAAGTCCAGCCACCCTACGAGAGACCTACACTACCTGTGGCTTAAACAAGATAGAAGTTTATTTCTCTCACCTTACTGGCCAGACATAAGTAGTTCAAGCTTATTCTCTGCTGTCTCTGGAGCGTTGCCCTCATTAGCAAGATGAAACATAGCTCACCCCCATGTCTGCTTTCCAGCCAGTGAGAAGGGGGCAGGAAAAGGGGACTTGACCCCTCTCTTTTTCATTTTGACTTTTTTTTCTCTTCGAAGGGCCAGACCCAGAAGTTGCACAAAGCATTTCTGGTCACATGCCATTGGCTAGAATTTGATCACATGACCACCTCTAGCTGCAAGGGAGTCTGGAAAATGTAGTCCAGTCATGTGCACCATTAAAATTCGAGGATTCTATTTTTCTGAGAGGGAGAAAGAAAAGGGGCTATTAGAGGACAGCTGGCTTTTTCTAGCACAAAGTACCGTATAAGAAGAGGAAGAACAAGGAGAGAAAATAATTGTTGAGGAAGAATAAAGTTAGTTCTGTTCAAGAGACCTAGAGGGAAACTGTATTTGCCGGTCTAAGCTTCAAAGAGAGGTCTGGGATACAGCTATAAACTTGGAAGTGGGAGAAGTAGAGAGTATCTGGAGGAGGAGGAGAAGGAGAGTGAGTCCCATTCTGCAGACAGAGTGACTGAGACACAGGGAGGTTATGCAGTCATGGTATTCATAATAGAACTAAAATATGTGACCTTGATTTTTGTCCACAGAACTTTCTCTTTGTGCTCTTCCAATAGTTGCCGACCTGTGGAGCTTATTATTAATAGCTAGTACCAAACAATTTGAAACACGGAGCGTTTAAGCTAAAAAGGGAATTTATTAGATGACCATAATCAAAAAACCCAGGGGGTAATGGGATTCAGGTTGGTCTGGATCCAGAAGTTCAAGCAGTATTCTCAGGACTTTGTCTTTCTGCATCCCTTTGCTGACTTTTTCCATGTGGCAACTCCCTCTCAGCAATCCCAGCTGAAAAAGAACTTCCCAAATGCCAGCACGACTCCTAGGCTTGAATCCCATTGGCCCCAAATGGGTCAAATGCCCATCCATACATTCAACTCTGTGGCTCTTAGTAGCCAGCCTAGATCAAGAGCCCATCCCTTGCTTGGAGGGAGGAGAGGAGTGGATCAGCTCCATCCTAATCAAATGGATGGAGTTAGGGTAGAATGGTCCCCTAGAAGAAACTAAAGTGCTCTTTCCAGAAGATGGTGAGGATTGTGGAGTGCGAGGTGTGTCCAGAGTGGACTCTGAAGGTCATGGCCCTCTGTACATCTTCACCAAGGTACTAGCAGCTCTTCGCCTGTGGCCATTGTGTTGAGCACTGTCCAGGAAGCAGAAATCATATCAGCTGTGGTCCCAGCGAAAGGAGCGACTCACTGTTTACTTGGGGAAATAAGACCAACAGAGCTAAAATGATTAAGGAATGATTCAAAACAGAGTGTATAAATTTTAAAACAGAAACTGGGCTCTCTTCCTGTTCCCAATCAGGGCATGTGCTGCTCAAGGCTGTCATCTCTCCACTTCCTTTCCATCTCTTCCTACCCAGTGCTCAAAGCCAGAGCATCCCTTTGGTAGCTGTACTTCCCCGCGTCTTGTGGATCCATTAGAGTTCCCTGGAGAGCGGGAGCCGCCAACGATTACCGCCTCTTTCCTAACCTCTCCTCCTGCCCCATCTCCCCACAGTCCCTGAACTCTCTTTTTTCCAGCCAGGATTAGACAAATGCAAGGTGGTCAGGAGCCTTTGCCTGTGGCCTGGAAGGGCTCCTAATAGCATTGAACAGCAGTCTTTCTGGGTTCACAGCGGGTCAGCCCGGACTCCTCCTTTTGTGCTCTGCCTTCTAGGCAGCTCAGTACCAGTCGGAAACTCAGCTCTAGGCCCATCTGTATGTGTGTGTTTTTTAATAGCAGCTTTATGGAGATATAATCCACATACTACCATTACACTGTGTGTAAGTCATTGGTTTTTAGTATATTCACAGCGTTGTGCAACCATCACTGCATCTAATTTTTTTTAATTTATTTTTATGTACTTTTGTTCCACTGTACAGCATGGGGGCCAAGTTACACACACATGTATACATACTTTTTTCTCCCATTGTTGTGTTGCGATGTAAGTATCTAGACATAGTTCTCAATGCTACACAGCAGGATCTCATTGTAAATCCACTCCAAGAGCAATAGTTTGCATCCGTTAACCCCAAGCTCCTGATCCCTCCCACTCCCTCCCTCTCCCCCCAGACAGCCACAAGTCTATTATTCTCCAAGTCTATGATTTTCTTTTCTGTGGAAACATTCATTTGTGCTGTATATTAGATTCCAGTTATAAGTGATATCATATGGTATTTGTCTTTCTCTTTCTGACTTACTTCACTCAGTGTGAGAGTCTCTAGTTCTATCCATGTTGATGCAAATGGCATTATGTTATTCTTTTTTATGGCTGAGTAGTATTCCATTGTGTATATATACCACATCTTCCTAATCCAATCATCTGTCGATGGATATTTGGGTTGTTTCCATGTCTTGGCTATTGTGAATAGTGCTGCAATGAACATGTGGGTACATGTGTCTTTTTTAAGGAAAGTTTTGTCTGGATATATGCCCAAGAGTGGAACTGCTGGATCATATGGTAGTTCTATGTATAGATTTCTAAGGTACCTCCATACTGTTCTCCATAGTGGCTGTACCAGTTTACATTCCCACCAACAGTGCAGGAGGGTTCCCTTTTCTCCACATCCCCTCCAGCACTTGTTATTTGTGGACTTATTAATGATGGCCATTCTTACTGGTGTGAGGTGGTATCTCATGGTAGTTTTGAGTTACATTTCTCTAATAATCAGGGATGTTGAGGATTTTTTCATGTGCTTGTTGGCCATCTGTATATCTTCCTTGGAGAATGGACTATTTAGGTCTTTTGCCCATTTTTCCATTGGGTGGTTGGTTTTTTTGGTGTTGAATTGTACAAGCTTTAGAATGTTTTCCTCACCCCAAAAAGAAACCCCAAACCCAGAGTACCCATTGTGGCTCAGCAGAAATGATTCTGACTAGCCTCCATGAGGATACAGGTTCAATCCCTGGCCTTGCTCAGTGGGTTAAGGATCCAGCATTGCCATGAGCTGTGGTGTAGGTCACAGACATGGCTTGGATCTGGTGGTGCTGTGGTGTAGGGTGGCGGCAACAGCTCCTATTCAACACCTAGCTTGGGAACCTCCATGTGCCATGGGTGTGGCCCTAGAAAGACAAAAGACAAAAAAAAAAAAAAAAAGAAACCCCAAACCATTACTAATCTCTCTCCATTTCCTCCTCCCCCAGCCCCTGACAACCACTAATCTACTTTCTGTCTCTCTAGATTTGCCTCTTCTGGACATTGCTTTTAAATGGAGTCACACCGTGTGTGGTCTTTTGTAACTGGCTTCTTTCACTTAGCATCATGTTTTCAACATTCATCCATGTATTAGCATGTATCAGTGTTTCATTTATTTTTGGTTTTGTGTGATTTTCCAGTGTATGGATATACCACATTTTTGTCTGTCCATTCACCAGTTGATGGCAGATGGGTTTTTGGCTATTATGAATAATGCTGCTGTGAACATATGTGTGTAAGTTTTTGCATGGACGTGTTTTCAGTTCTCTTAGGTACATACACATAGGAGTGGAACTGCCAGGCTATATGGAAACTCTGTTTAACCCTTTAAAAATTCGCCAGACTCGGGAGTTCCCATTGTGGCTCAGCAGAAATGAACCCAACTAGTATCCATGAGGATATGGGTTCATTCCCTCGCCTCAGCTCAGTGGGTTAAGGATCCTGCATTGCTGGGAGCTATGGTGTACATCGAAGATGCGGCTCAGATTCCAGGTTGCTGTGGCTGTGGTGTGGGCCGGCAGCTGCAGCTCTGATTCAGCCCCTAGCCTGGGAACTTCCACATGCTGCACGTACAGCCCGTAAAGCAAAAAAGAAAGGAAAGGGAAAAAAAAAGAAATTGCCAGACTCTTTTCCAGAGTAGTTGTACCATTTTACATTCCCATAAGCAGGGTATAAGGCTCCAATTTCTCCACATCCTCGCCAACCCTTGTTACTGTCTTTTTGCTTCCACCCTCTCAGCGAAAGTGAAGTGGCATCTCATGGTTTGGGTTTGCATTCCCCGTAATGACTAATGACTAATGATATTTTCATGTGCTTATTGGCCATTTGTAGAACCCTCTTTGGAGAAATAATTATTAAATCCTTTGTCCATTTTGTCACCAAAGTATAGTTGATTTACAATGTTGTGTTAGTTTCTGATACAGAGCAAAGTGATTCAGTTACACACACATATATATTCTTTTTCATATTCTTTTCCATTATAGTTTATTGCAAGATATTGAATATAGTTTCCTACACAATACAGTAGGACTTTGTTGTTGATCTATTTTATAGATAGTAGTTTATATCTTTTAATCTCAAACTCCTAATTTATCCCTCCTCCTGCCTTTCCCCTTTGGTGAGCATAAATTTGTTTTCTATGTCTGTGAGTCATTTCTGTTTTATAAACCCATTCATTTGTGCCATATTTTAGATTCCACATATAAGTGATATCATATGGTATTTGCCTTTCCCTTTCTTTTTTTTTTTTTTTTTTTTTTTTTTTTTTTTTGTCTTTTTTTGCTATTTCTTGGGCCACTCCCATGGCATATGGAGGTTCCCAGGCTAGGGGTTGAATTGGAGCTGTAGCCGCCAACCTACACCAGAGCCACAGCAACACTGGATCCAAGGCACGTCTGCGACCTACACCACAGCTCACAGCAACGCCAGATCCTTAACCAACTGAGCAAGGGCAGGCACCGAACCCGCAACCTCATGGTTCCTAGTTGGATTTGTTAACCACTGCGCCACAACGGGAACTCCATTGCCTTTCCCTTTCTGATTTACTCCACTTAGCACAACAATCTCTAGGTCTATCCGCATTGCTGCAAATGGCTTTATTTCATTCTTTTTATGGCTGAGTAATATTCCACTGTGTGTGTGTGTGTGTGTGTGTGTGTACCACATCTTCTTTATCCATTCATCTGTTGATGGTCTTTTTGTCTGGTTTTTTTTTTTTTTTTTTTTTTTTCAGCTACACCTTTGGCATTTGGAAGTTCCTGGATGAGCCCATACCACAGCAGCAATCTGAGCCACTGCAGTGACAATGGCCGGATCCTTAACCTGCTGTGCCACAAGAGAACTCCTCCCTTTGCCTGTTTTTTATTTGATTTATTTGTCTTTTTATTGTTGAATTGTAAGAGTTCTTTATGTATTCTGGATAGCAGTCCGTTACTAGATAGGTGATTTGCAGATATTTTCTCCCATTCTGTGTATTGTCTTTTCACCTTATTGATGATGTCCTTCGGAAGGGTCGAAGAGGGAGGGGGTTGAAATTAAACTTGATGAGGAGTTCCCGTTGTGGCGCAGTGGTTAACGAATCCGACTAGGAACCATGAGGTTTCGGGTTCGGTGCCTGCCCTTGCTCAGCGGGTTAACGATCTGGCATTGCCGTGAGCTGTGGTGTAGGTTGCAGACGCGGCTCGGATCCTGCATTGCTGTGGCTCTGGCGTAGGCCGGCAGCTACAGCTCCAATTCGACCCCTAGCCTGGGAACCTCCATATGCCGCAGGAGCGGCCCAAGAAATAGCAAAAAGACAAAAAAATAAAAAATAAAAAAATAATAAACTTGATGAAACGTGGCCAGGGAAGGAGCCCTCATGGGGAAGCTGAATTTAAAAAAAAGGCTTAAAAAGAAGTGGAGGAACCGATATCTGGTGGAAGAGCAAGAGGGAACAGCAAGTGCAAAGGCCCTGAGACAGATGTTTGCCTGGTGGATATGAGGGAAGCTAGCATAGTTGGAGCAGAGCAAGTGAGGGAGAAAGTGGTGAGTCAGCTAGCTTTTACTCAGAAGTGGGAGCCATGAGGTTTGAAATAGAGGATGGATAGGCTCTAAGTTATATTTCTAACAAATTCCTCTGGCTGCTCCCCAGGAAAGTAAACTACAGGGATGGAGGGAGAAAGATGGGAAGCAGGAGACCGGGGAGGGGGGGGGCGCACTATTGTAACAGTCATTTTGAACCAGGTAGATGAGGAAGATGAGAAGCACAGTTTTGGGAGGCAGAACTAACCACAGCTGTAGAATGCAAAGGGATTCCTGACTCTCACCCCCCTGGGCTACAGAGATGTCTTACTTTCTGTCCATGGTCTCCCTCTGAAGGGACCTGACCTCTTCTTCCTCTACTGCCAATTAGCAGATTCCTCTTGAAAAAATTCTCCCACCTTTGCACATTCAGTATATGCTAAGTACTCTGCTGTGAACATAGGTTTTTTTTTTTTTTTGAGTTGGACTTGAAGTGCTGACAGGGAGTTACACTCTTTGCCCACACAGGCCTCTTTCTTGTTTCACGTGGGTGCAAATATATGTTTCTTTATAGACCCATTTGGACTCTTCTTCCCCCCCCCCACACACACACGCGCACTAGTTTGTTGTATAGTCTTTTGTTTACTTCCAGGTAAAACACGTATTGTCTTCTTGTGTGCATTTATTTCTTCTGTCTGCAAATGACGTTATTTAAATACCCTTTATTTCTCACTTTTCTTCCTCTGGACTGTGATCCTAGGTCCCTCCATGTTACTATATGTCCAACTCCATTTCTCTAACTCACTGGTTCTCAGTTGGAGGTGGCTCTGCCCCTCAAGTGACATTCGGTGATGTCAGTCATTTCTGGTTGTCATGCCTTGGAGTTTGCATCTAGTGGGTAGAGGCCAGGGATGCTGCTAAACATCCTGCAATGCACAGGACAGCCCCCACAACAGAGAATTATCTGGCCCCAATGTCCATAGTGCCATGACTGAGAAACCCTACATCCATCTCCTGCTCCGAATCCCACGGTCCAACGTCTTCCTTATCCCAGCTCCCTGCAGAAAGGACACCATGCCCTCCCGGCTCCCCACCAGCACAGACAGAGCTGTGACGAGCATCCTTTATGAACTGAGCTGAGCTTTACACCACAAGCCTGTAAGGCATGATTGCTCCTTATATACCCGTTGGAAAAACTGAGGCTCATAGAGGTGGCATGATTCAGCCAAGGTCGCCAACATGGAAGAGAGGAAAGCCAGCAGGTGGCCCACTGCTCTTAATTAAGTATCTAAATGTCATCCCCCATGATCCATGTGACTGTCCTCAGGGTAAAAATTAAAAGCCATTGGAGGAGTTCCCTGGTGGCCTAGAAGTTAAGGATTCTGCACTGTCACAGCTGTGGCTCAGGTTCGAATTCCAGCCCAGGAACTTCCACATGCCTCTGGCATGGCCAAAAAAAAAAAAAAAAAGAAAGAAAGCCATTGGAGTGAACTCTTCTGCTTGACTGAGGTCCAAGAGCACACAGACAGGACTTAATGCTTCATAACTTCACCCCCTGGCGGCCAGCAGAGCCTGGCACATCCACTTGATAAATATTTGTTGAATAAACAAATAAACAAATAGCTTGCGGGTAGGGAGCTTTCAGCGTGTGTGGTTGCAAGTGCTGCAGAAATGAGATTCCAGGGCCCCTGCTCTGCAGGGAACAAATAACCACACACATGACAAGAGGGGGGCCTCTCAGCATCCCTCTGAGGCCAGGATGCTGGGTACCAGCCTGGCCTGACCTCACCCGGAGCTGGGCTCCCAGCAGGGGCTCAGCAGAGGCTGTAGAATGTTGAGCAAGTGGCCCCAAGCCTGCCTGGAGGACCTGGGACCCCAAATGCCCACCTGAGCAGAATCCAATCCAAGGTTTCCCTCCCCATCACCCCTTTGAAAGCGCCAGGCTCTGCTCACTCTGAAGAGATTACAGGTTTCAGACTGGCAATGTGGGGGGTGCCGACTCTGGCCTGAAGACAAGTTGGCCCCCTGGCGTTTCCTTAAGTTCTAAATTCATTGCTAATAATTTTTTGGCCACACCCACAGCATATGGAGTGTGCGGGCCAGGAACTGAATCATCAAATCCAAGCCACATTTGTGACCTATGCCACAGCTGCAGCAATGCCAGATCCTTAACCCACACAGCAGGAACTCCGTCATTGCTAATATTTTTTAATCTGGGTGTTTTACATGAAAATCGGTATGTCTCATTTCTCTCTGAAAAGAGGGGGGTCTGACAACACCAAGCGTGAGCTTTCCAAGAGTAGGGACCCTTGACCAAGACACATGCCCTGGGGTTCACCTCAGCCCCCTTCACTCCTTAGGGTTATACATCCTACCCAGGCTGTGGGCGGTGGGGCTATGGTGCCTCCTTCACCCCTCCCCCCAGAGGCATTTACATTTGTGACCTGCCAGTGCCAGGCTGTACCCAGAGTGGGTGGGCTATAGGGGGCAGCAATTAAGGGTCCCAAGCCCTCCTGGTCCTCCGAGTGGACTCTGGGACATAAGAGTCCCTGGTTCCCTCCTGCCAGATTCTAAGCTTTGCCAGGTGGTTCCAAAACGCAGGCTCTTTACTTCCTAAAGATCCCCTGTCTTGTTCATGGCTGGGAATGCTGTCAACCCAATGTGCTTGAAATCCTACCACCTCCCCTCCCCCAACAAATAAAACAGAAGCTGTGCTATTGTCCTTAGGAAAACGTCTCCCCAGTCGTCCCAACTAGATCAAAACACCCTGTGGAGATGACTCATGGCACCAGGGGACTTGCCATAACACAGTTGCAATTATTCATCTCCCGGCGTGATTATTTGATGGTAAAATAACATCGTCATCATCATTCAATGGCTAGGGTTGAACTTTCACGGGAGCAGATGCTGTTAACACCGCACCTTTACGCCTGGAGCCTTCCCCGTTTCTGCAGGCAGGATGGCTTCTCTTTCAAGTACCTGCGACACTCTGGGGTCAGAGGCGGGGAGCTCACAGCCGTGTCCTGCTCATCCACCTGCCCTGTAGATTTCCTTCCCCTCCCCCCCCCCACTTCCATACTCTGTCACCAGTGCCTCCTGGGGTCCCCTCCCAGATAAACTGCTTGTACCTGAATCTTGGGCTCAGGGTCTGCTTCAGGGGAGACGTCAACTGAGACATTGAGGAGGCTTGAAGGGTGGCACATCTGCACGATGGGTTCTTAGCAGAACCGAAGCTCCTCACTGCCAGACCCCTGTTGTAACATAAGCCCCCCGGCCCCTTGAAATGTGGTCCAGAGAACAGCATCAGCAGGGGGCTGTTAGACATGCAGAGTCTCAGGTCCTTGCCCGGAGGTACTGAACCAGAATGGACATTTAAACTTGGCACCTTCACACGTTAGTCTGTCAAGCGAGATGTAAGCCATGAATTCATCCATTTTTCTCCTGGATCCCGCCAGCCTGCCAGCCTCTTTGCGTACGTGGAAGAGGCCGGGTCGAGGGCCTGGCCAGATCCCCGCTGGGCACACCCCTCCCCTCCCCACCCACCCTGCCACGGCTCCCCTGCCCTCTCCGACCAGCCCCGGTCCTCCCCCATCCCTCGGCGGGTGTAATTACGTGATTCCGGCTCAGATTCCGGAATCCAATACCCAGCACAGTGCCATCCGGATTCAATCAGATCCAGTTGGCCATACACGGCTTGGCCTGTCCGGTCCTGCTTTACAAACTGAGAAGAAATCAAAACCCCTGGTTTTATGACCCAGCAGTTAAAGACTATTTGTAGAAGTTGCTAAGGTTCACATCAAAAGTGCCCTCCCTGGAGGACGATTAGTTAATTCCGAGGACCAGATTCTTTTCTTTTTCTTCCTCCCCTCCCCACCCCGCTCTACCTTGAGCTGTGGCTCTAATTCACGTCTGCCATTCCGACCTCGAGAGCTCTCCACACTTTGACAAACACAAGCCAGAGTGCTTAAGGCCATCTGTTTATTTTATTTCTTTAATGAGAAAACCTTCCAATGTCTCCGGGCTCAGCTGTGTTTATTTACATTGTGTTAACCATCTGAGACCAGCACCTTGGATGTTTAAAAGGCCTGGCCGGGGCCCTGGCCACGAACTCCAGCTCTGAAATGGAGTCAGCCCTGCCCAAGGAAAACAGAGTCCCTGGAACTCTATAAAATAGATTTTCAAAATAAATACTGCCTAATTCACTCGGTAGATGTGGATTAAGTCAAGATGAATACAATTTGGAAAGGATTTTCTGAGGAAGTCGGAGATTTCTTTCCCCCACTGGGGGTTAAACCTTGCATTTCAGTCCCTGCGCCCACCCTTGGCCGCCCCCCACCCCTGACCCCCCACCCCCCACCTCTCTTTTCAGTGAAGTCAGAGGTCTTTTAGTCTTTGTGGCTGATAAAGAAATGATGGCTTTGGGTGGCCTTTCCTAGCAGTGATGATTTTCTGTGTCGGACTAGGGGTGGTGACTCAACTAGTTGCTTTATTCCATCCGGTAAGGTCAGCACGCCAACATCTGTCGTTGTCATTCTGGTTGGGGGGGGAGGATGAGGAAGAGGGTGGAAACGCCTTCAAAGGGGTCCTGGAGGTGAATGACAGCTGGAGGGGCCGTGGGCAAGGGGGTGGTACCCTTCGTAGACTTAATCCCCTGTAATAGTGCTTCTCTGAGCCACGGGGCCTCCATGCCAAGCGCCTCTGCTTATGTAGTTTACAGCATTAAAGGATTATTTCCGACATAAAATATATTTCAGAGATGGTCTGGGTTGTCAGAAAAGTACTCATTAGCAGAGACTTTCTTTGAAGCCCTGTGCTCTCCGCTGCTTTGGAGACAGGCCGTTTCTGCTTAGGTTGAGGGGGTTTGAGCCCCTTAAGACTCCTGAGTACTCCGAATTTTCCGCCCCCCAATTTAACAAATGCGGCTGCTTCCCCAGACTACTTGGGCCAATTTTTTTTTTTTTTTTCCTCTCTAGCCCCACCTTTCAATGAATGGTGAAGGGCATCTGAAATAATAATAATAGTAATAATAATAAGAGGGATTTAAATCTCCTCCAACAAATGGTGGGTCGAGTTAGAATGAGAGGCTCTTTTGTCTGCTGTAAATATAGGGAGTGCTGCCGACAATGCTAAGTGGTGGAAAAAAATCCCAGGCACCCTGTGAACCTAAATAATGGGAACAATTTTCCTTTGCACTTAACTAGCAGGTTGAGAAGCCTGTCTCCCCCCCAGCACCCCCGCCCCCAGCACTTTTTAATGGTACTTATTTCCCAACAATAGGGCTCTTGCTCCAAAGATCCCTGGACTTCCCGTGAGACTGGTGGTGCGGGTGCCCCTCAGTGAGTGGCAGGAAGGTGTCAGCGCAGTGGGATGGGGGGCTGACTTGACAGGGAAATAGGACGTTCCCCCCACACACACCATGCCCCCTTCCCACACTTCCTCTGTGAGTTAGTGAACTTGTGGGCCCTTCTGATCTCATGCAGGTTCACCAGTGGGGCCTCATTCAAAGGAGAAATCTGAAGTTTAAGAATCTCTTTGGGAGTTCCCCTCGTGGCTCAGTGCTTAACGAACCCGACTAGTAAACATGAGCACTCGGGTTCAATCCCTGGCCTTGCTCAGTGGGTTAGGAGTCCGGCGTTGCCGTGAGCTGTGGTGTAGGTCGCAGATGCGGCTCAGATCCCACGATGCCGTGGCCGTGGTATAAGCCAGCGGCTAAAGCTCCCCTTTGGTCCCCCTAGTCTGGGAACCTCCATATGCCACAGGTGCAGCCCTAAAAAGACCAAAAAAAAAAAAAAAAGAATCCCTTTGGAGGAGTTCCCTGGTTCCCTGGTGGCTCAGCAGGTAAAGAATCCAGCATTGTCACTGCTGTGGCCCAAGTTCAATCCCTGGCCCGGGAATTTCCGCATGCCACAGGCACGGCCAGAAAAGGGGGGAGAAAAGAATCTCTTTGGCAATGTCCATCAACAGATGAATGGATAAACACATCAGTCATAAGAGATTCATACCATGGAATAGTTTCAGCCATAAAAAGAATGGTGTACCTAATCCACGCTGCAGTGTGGACAAAGCCCGAAAACATTATGCTAAGGGGAGAGAAGCCAGACCCGAGAGGTCCTGTGCTGTATGATTCCATTTATATGAAATATCCAGAATAGGTAAATCCATAGAGACAGACTACAGATGGGTCGTTACCAGGGACCAGAGGGGAGGGCGAACGGGGAGCCACTGCTGCATGGGTGTGGGGTTTCCTTTGGGGGCGGTGAAATAGTTTGGAACTAAATAGAGGTTTGCTCATCTGTAAAACTGGAATAACAGTTCCTGCCCCACTGACCTCAAAAGGCCAGCCCAGAAATCATGCAGTGTTTGTCTAAGAGCGCTCGGGATCCACTTGAAGGAACGTAAACTGCCTGGAGCCAGTAAAAGATGAACCTTTTTTACTTGAAAAATGGGTGTGGTTTTTTTTTTTTTTTAATAGTCTCTTTTTCTGCTGTGGTGTGCGAGTATGAATGGCCTCATAGAATGAGTTGGAAAATGTTGCCTCCTCCTCTGTTTTCTGGAAGAGATTGTGGCAAATGGGTGCTATTCTTGAAATGTTTGATAGAAGTCTCCAGTGAAGCCATCTGGGCCTAGAGATTTGGTTTTTCCGGAGGGTTTTAACTAGGACCTCAATTTCTTTAATAGCTGCAGCTATTTCTCCCACGTGAGTTTTGGTAGTATGTGGTTTTGCCCATTTCATTCATCGTCGAATTTGTGTGTAGAGTTTAAAAAAAAAAAAAAGCCCTGTACTTTTATGGTTTCCTTCAGGTTCTACCATATAACCTGTGCCCATAAGCCTTCAATTATATGGATAAAAAAAGTCTCTCCCTGCGTGCATGGCCCTGGGTCACAGGAGCCACCTCCCTGGTCCGTGAGACAAGCCTACAAGGTCAAGGTGGTGAGCCTCTTCTGCATGGGACACTGAGGCCCTTCCCAAGACTACCGGCCTGGCAAGTGGCAGAGAAGGGGCCAACCTAAATCTAAAAGGCCTTTGGAGGGTTCCCGTCGTGGCTCAGTGGTTAATGAAACCAACTAGGAACTATGAGGTCGCGAGTTCAATCCCTGGCCTCACTCCATGGGTTAAGGATCCAGCGTAGCCGTGAGCTGTGGTGTAGGTCACAGATGTGGCTCAGATCTGGTGTTGCTGTGGCTGTGGTTGTGGTATAGGCCTGTGGCTGTAGCTCCAATTGGACCCCTAGCCTGGGAACCTCCATATGCCATGGGGGTGCACCCCTAGAAAAGACAAAATCTCCCAAAACATAAATAAATAAATAAATAAATAAATAAATAAAAATTTTTAAAAGACCATTGGAAGCCTCCCTGCCACCTGAGCAGACCACAGTCAACCCCAAGGCCCCCGAGTTCCATGCACAGCTTTCAAACCTTCAGTCCAACCCCATTTCCTCCCTGTGCCCAGTTTCCCACTGTGGGGGAGGGAGGTCTTGCAGGCTACACCTGACTCTCAAGCATGTTTTTTTGGTCATGTTTGTCTAAGTAGCTGCCAGCATTGAAGATTAGAGGGATTTTAGCCAGTATCATGTAAAGCTACTTTGATGGAGAATAATCAGTAAAAATACTAATCACTGTGCTGCACACCTGAAACTAATGTAACAATACAAGCCAATTCGGAGTAAAGAAATTAATTAATTTTAAAAACATCGTCAATTGGGAGATTTTACACAGAAATTCAGGCTTCTGGGTTCTCTTGAAAAAAATCAGAAGATCTGGCCACACTGCACCTACAATTCTGAATGTCATCGCTTGGCTGGAGTTCCATAGCAGCTGCTTCCTTTACATGGGGGGGGGGGTGGTCTCCAGTTTGCCACAATCCCCACCACTCCCTATTGCCTCCCTAACACCAAGGCTAGATATCGGCTGTCATGACTATCTCCCTTGTCTTTCTCTAAGAAGAGTTGGGGAAAGTTAACTATTTCTTATACCAAGAGTTGGAAAATGAAAGATCAGCCAGGCATAGGTTTCACCACAGCTTTTCATTCATTTAAGGAAGCTGCTTAGTTTCCGTAAGTCTTGCTATCTTTTGTGCCTCATCCACAGAGTAATGCCCAAACCCTCTGGGCTGGCTTCCAGACCCTTCGGGACCCTCCTTCCATCCTCTCTCTGCCTCGCCTCTCCACTTTCTATTTTAGGCTACACAGCCTTACAGTGGCACCCACAGACTCCCACACCTCCAGGCCTTTATCCATGCTGTTCCCTCTGCTGGGAACACTTTTCCTCACTCACCACTCATTTGCCCAGCTACTGCTTACCCAGCATTCAGGTCTTATCTTAGTCGCCCCTGCCTCCAGGAAGCTCTCCTTGACTACACTGGGTTGGATGTCCCTCCTGTGTGTTCCCTTAGCACCCTCTTCTGTTTGGCACTGATTATCACCTACTGGCGGCATCTCTTCCCATCCAGCCCAGTGCCTCAAGCCCAGGGCTCGTGACTATGTCTTAGTTCTCGCTGCGTCCCTGCTTTCTAGTAGAGCACATTCTACGTGCCCACCATTAGCTGTCAAATTAATTGTCTTTCACCTGTAACCTAACTCAAGCTGGCTTAAGGAGAAAAGTGAATTCATTGGCATTTATAACCAAAAAGTTCAGGAGCACCGCTGAATCCAGAGGTTCAAGCAGCATCAATAGGTGGTAGTCTCGCTGCCTCTATGCTTCATTCTTTTCACTTGTGATGGAAGAAATGCCCCCAAGCAGCACAGGACCAACATCCCGCCAGCTGGATACCCCAGTGAAAAGAGAGTGACTCTTTCCCACCCAACAGTTGCAACTAAGTGTCAGATGAAGCTCTCCTTGGCCTGGTGGGAGCCAGTCACTCATGGGGGTGGAGGGATGGGGGGCTGGGGGTGGGGTGTCGATGGGGCCAGGCCCCTGGGGATGACACAGATGGGGGGGTGATAAAACTCTGTTCCTAACTTACCAGAAGGTAGATGGATGCTGGGCAGACAAGAAGAGCTGACACTCAATTCCACGTGTATGTTGTACGCCGTGTGAAGGTCAAGAACTTGTCTGGTCTTATCCAGCACATAGTAGGTGCTCTATAAACACTTGAAACAAAAACTGGCCCAGTGACCAGGGTCCATGCCCTTAGATATGGTTCTCGAAGGTCTGGCCCATTAGCTCCATGCCCTCATCTCCTAGGACCCCTCCCTTCTCACTCTGCCTCTTCAGCGGTACTCAGCCCAGCTAGACACACTCCAGCCTCAGGGCCTTTGCACACTCAGTTCCCTCTGCCTGAAATATTCCTCCTCCCACAAGGCTTCCTCCTTCTCCTAAAAATCTGCTCAGATGCCACCTTCTCAGCAAGGACCTCCCTGACTGCCCTATGGAATTGTAGCACCTCTGGCCCAACCCACTCAACACAAAGGCTTTGCTGTATTTCTTTGCACGATATTTCTCATCTCCTGGAAGGGCTTGGCTGTGCAGCATGCACTTTGCCCAACTGTAGGAAGCGGCACTTTCATGGTGGTCTCTGGAATGGTGCCCCTGCCATATAGCCGCCCTGCCATCAAACACACCACCCTGTTCAGCCTGCCTTATTCATTCATATGACTGTTTTGTTTGCTGCTGCATTCCAGTCCCTGGAACAGTGCCTGGCACATAGATGACATAGTAAATATTTGTTGGATGGATGGATGGATGGATGGATGGATGGATGGATGGATGGATGGATGGATTTCTGCCCTCCTCAGTTATGCTGCACCTTGACAGCTAAGCTGGGGCATGAGGGATGAGGAGTCCTGCGTCCTGATGGACGCCTGTGGAAATGTCACCGTCAGAACTGACGCCCCATGTAGTGACCTCCTGCTCCTTTTGAGGCCCCTCCATAGGTGCTGGGGAGCCCAGCAGAGTGTGTGTTGAGTGCTCTGTCGCCATGTCAAAGGAGATGGATCTTGCTCCTCAAAAGATGGATTTGAGAAGCTATGCATGGGTGGGGCAGGCAATATATAAGAAATCTCTTGATCTTCTCCTCAGTTTTGCTGTGAACCTTAAACTGCTCTAAAAAAGTAAAATATTTTTTTCACCAAAAAAAAAAAAAAAAGATGGATTTGTTCTCTCCAACCCTCCTCCCGTTCATTAGGTTTTCTGTTGGGGAGGGGGGTTGGGGGTGTCATTTGATAGGACATTTGTCACTGCTCATCACACCACCATACGCCATCAGTGTTGGTCAGTCGTGTAGCTTCTCTGCAGATGGAAATCATGCCAGCTTGGCTCATGCCACATGCCCTCACTTTCCTGATTCTCAGCACACACCTTTGGGCTGGGAGATGATGACGGTCCAGGCAGCAAAAGTTGCATCCTGGGGGGCTGAGGGGCATAGGGAGGAAAGTTGAAATTGGAGTAAACCACCCTGGAGCCGAATCCCAGTCCTGTTCCTTAATAGATTGAGGAGTCACTGCGTCTGACATATCTGTAAAATGGGTATGATAACAGTATCCTCACTGGGTCTTTGTTGGCCTTGACAACACAGTGGCACAAAGGCAGCCCAAGTGACCCATTTGAGATATACATCGGATTTCTTCCCTGTCCTTGCTTCAAGGACATTCCCCTGTTATCTCCGAACAAAGTTCAGACTCCTCCTCGTGGCCTTCAATCCCCAAAATGAACTGCCTGGCAGATTCTTCTGCCTGGCTCTCTCCTCCCTCTCTCACTTTTTGTACCCACTCCACACTGGCCTTCTTGCTGCTTCTCAGACACACAACGCTTGTTCCTGCCTCAGGGCCTTTGAGCTGGCTCGCTCTGCTATCTAATCATCCCATGACTGGCTCCCCTGTTTCGTTTGGGCCCTAGCTCAGCTGTCACATCCTCCGACCTTCCCCGACCACTGCATCTCCAGCCATTCTCCCCAAAACGCATATACTCAGACACACCCAGCCTCTCTCTCCACCTCCAGCACATCTTCAAGTTTCCTTGTCTTCGAAACACTTGTCACTGTTTGGGTCTTAAGTCTTTCATGGCCTTCCCCCTCCGTTAGAATGTAGCCCCATGTAGCAGGAGACTTTCAGCATCTGAGACCCGGCATAGGAGGAGACCGTATGTATGACACAGTGGTCTAGAGCAGGAGTCAGCGAACTGTCCTAACCATGGGCCAAACCTGGCCCACTACGTATTTTTTTAAATAAAGTTTTATTGGCACACCAGCCATGCTCATCCATTTACGTATTTTCTATGGCTGCTTTCACTCTACAGCAGCAGAGTTGAGTGTGATAGAGACCAGATAGGCCACAGAGCCAACGTATTTGCTCTCTGGCTCTTTATAGGAGAGTTTACCCACCTCTGGTCTAGAGATGGGCACTGGAGCCAAACAGCTCAAATTCAAAGCCAGCTCTTTGCTCACTGGGTTAAGGATCTGGCGTTGCCATAAGCTGTGGTGTAGGTTGCAGGCGCAGCTCAGAACCCTCGTTGTTGTGGCCGTGGTGTAGGCCCGTGGATACAGCTCCAATTCGACCCCTAGCCTGGGACTCTCCATATGCCGCAAGTGCAGCCCTTAAAAAAAAAAAAAAAAGCCAGCTCTACTCCCTAGCCAGGTGACCTCAGGCCAGTCACTTTGCCTTCCTGTGCCTTAGTTTCCACCTCTGTAGCATGGGTGCAATAGCAATAATACTGCATAGGGTCTCTATTGAAAGAGTTAGTACATGTAAAACGCTTAGAAAATTGTGCCTGGGGAGATCCATTGTGGCTCAGCGGTTAATGAATCTGACTAGTATCCATGAGGATGCGAGTTCGGTCCCTGGCCTCGCTCTGTAGATTAAGGATCTGGTGCTGCCTTGAACTGTGATGTAGGTTGCAAACGTGGCTCAGATCCCACATTGCTGTGGTTGTGGTGTAGGCTGACGGCTACCACTCCAATTTGACCGCTAGCCTGGGAACTTCCACGTGCCCACAGATGAGGCCCTGGAAAAAAAGAGAGAGAGAGAACTGTGCCTGCTATGTGGTAAACAGTAGAATAAATGAATAATAAATATAATCATAAATAATAATGAGTGAATGGATGTCTTTTAAAGAATTGCATCTTTAGAAGCATGTTGCTAGTTGTGTGAGAATGTTTTCTCTTGGAAGGTATGGTGAAGTATTATTACCACTGCAAATAATAATGATAATAGGAGTTCCTGTCGTGGCTCCGTGGTTAACGTTCGGTCTGTCTGGAACATTCCCAGTGTTTACACTCAAAGTCCCAAGTCCCAGGAAGGCCCTCCGTTCGGGCACAGCGGAACAGTTGGTCCCCCTGGTCCACGTTCACTGCTCCATTTATGGTTTTGGGTGGTTTTTGTTTTTTTGGTTTTTTTTTTTCGTTTCGCCTTTAAATCTACATCTTGGGAAAATGCTGTTAAAGCCGCCAGACACCTCCAGCTGAAAGAACATGTTTCAAAGGATGAAAAGAAAAAAGCTAAGCGTAGTTGCATAAAACTCCAAAAGAGGAACCAGTTTAGACCTCTTTGTTCTCTTAAATTTGACTGTGATTTTATCACCTGTAGTCCATTTAACTCTTTTGTGATTCAGTGATGACGTGATTTATCCTTTGGTGGGTTGGTTTTTTGTTTTTGTTTTTTTTCCAGTAAACTTCTTGTTAGTACAAATAGACCGATTTGCTGAGCTACGAAGGTCTTTTCTATTTTCTGTGTTCTTGTAT
Source organism: Sus scrofa (assembly GCF_054392235.1). Classification (NCBI taxonomy): domain Eukaryota; kingdom Metazoa; phylum Chordata; class Mammalia; order Artiodactyla; family Suidae; genus Sus; species Sus scrofa. The sequence goes on from NC_139399.1 coordinate 56,924,456, forward strand.
GAAACTGCCAAAGAAGCCAAGTTTTTTTTTTTTTTTTACTTTACTGTTTAAACATGCGAATCAACCTATTTTTTCCTTTACAACCCTCATTTTCTTGTCTTTCTCTTTCAAACAAGCTGATGTGTTTTCCAAGAGTTTCCAAGTAATTAAACCCAATTAAAACCATTAAATTCTTTCTTTTAATGACAACTTTATTATTAAAAGCTAACCACAAGGAGGAGATTTAACGGCAAAGCCCTCCATTGTGTGTTAATCCGTCCCTAACCTCTGGCTGACACTTTCAAGAGATAAACCCCACAGAATAGTGAGGCCGATTTAATGAATAGCCTTAATTAATACTTTTCTTCCTCGTGGCAGAGTAATTATTTGTTCAGCTTGTAAACAGCTACTTGGCAGTGGTTTTTTTTTTAAAGGCCCAGTTGGTTTGTGCAGTGCGGATGGCTTTGATTGGTTTTGTGGATTTGTGTGTTTTTTCTTTAAAAGAGAAGGGGAGAGGTCTCAGTTCCAGAATAGGTGCAGAAGGGCATTGTCCTCCAGTTCGAGGCATAAGTGATCTACTCAGGAGAAAAGCCAGGCAGATGCAGGTGGCAAGCTGCCTATATTTGTGAACCGTCTCCAGATTGAGCAAGGCTGCCCTTTGCAGCAAAAGTCTGCAAGCCCAGACAGGGTCCCGGCCAAGACACAAGCCTGGCTGGTGGCAGTCTGGGCGCTGAGATAAGGATCACAAAATGCCAACCCAAGTTTCTTCCCCAAATCTCCCTAAGCCTCCCCTTCAGGTGGCACTTGAGAAAGGGATAGCCCAGTGCAAGTGCTGGGTGTGGCCAATGAGGTCCCAGAGAAGTGATTCTGTGAATGAAGATGGCAGACCCACCAGGTGTGCTTGCTCCCAGCCTGGCATCTATGCTCAAGTGCTTTCCATGCGTCAGTTCACTTACTCTCCCCATCACTTTAGGAGGTAGTTGCGGGGGTTACCCACGTGGTCAGACAAGGAAATGGGCACAGGGACTGACTTCTAGTAGTCACACACCTTTTAGTAAGAAGGACAGAGCCCAAGTTTGCAGACAGGTGTGTGACCGCAGTGGTGATTCTGAACTACCAGGTCACACTGCCCTTTGAGACAGGAGAATGGTGCTTCCACTCAGCTGGTTGGGAGAGTGCAGTTTTGTTTGTTTGTTTGTTTTTAATTTAGCTGAGCACTTACTTCGAAAACTAATTTTAGAACTAAGGTTACCTGCTCTAGAATTACAAAGTTGATGGATTAATGCTAAGAAACAAGCTTTTATTATTTTTAAAGGATATAGAGCAGGGGTTCTCCACTCGGGGTAATTTTGCTTTCCCGGCACATGCGTGGAGACATTTTTGGTTGTCCTGACCCAGTAAAAGATGCTGCTGGCATCTCATGGGTAGAGACCGGGGATATTGCTCAACGTTCTGCAGCGGACAGTACACCCCCAACAAACAACAGTCTGGCTCCAAATGTCCCACTGCTGAGGCTGAACAATCCCGATTGATAGAAAGCTCCAGGTTTTCATTCGAGAGAGATGTTCTATAAACACACAAAAGCAATGTCCATGTGCCCATCAGTCTTCTAAAGAATTGGGCCATGGAGTTCCCATCGTGGCGCAGTGGCTGGCAAATCTGACTAGGAACCATGAGGTTGCCGGTTCGATCCCTGCCCTTGCTCAGTGGGTTAACGATCCGGCGCTGCCGTGAGCAGTGGTGTAGGTTGAAGACGCAGCTTGGATCCCTCATTGCTGTGGCTCTGGCATAGGCTGGCTGCTATAACTCCGATTGGACCCCTAGCCTGGGAACCTCCATATACTGCGGGAGCGGCCCAAGAAATGGCAAAAAGACAAAAAAAAAAAAAAAAAAAAAAGAATTTGGCCAAACTTCTTTTATTTATTTATGTTGTACCCATAGCATATGGAAGTTCCCGGGCCAGGGATTGAATCTGAGCCGCAGCTGCAGCAAGGCCAGATCCTTTAACCCACTGTGGCAGACCAAGGATTGCACTGAGCCTCCACAGCCACCCAAGCCCCTGCTATCAGATTCTTAACCCACTGCGCCACAGCGGGAACTCCCAAACTTCTTCTTTTAAAATAATTAATTCTCTTAGTGAAGTGGACTATTAACCAAGCTACTAAATTCTCAGAAAACCATCTAAGGACCTGAGTTCTCACTTGAATATTAGCTACGGATGAACTTGCATGACTATTTGAAGGCTATGTCCCAAATTCCCATCCCCCACCCCTACTTGAGAGACACCATTCCTTAAGAGAATGCCTTACCAGGAACACAGCACAGAGTTACCTGATTTCATCATCCAAGTCGCTTCCCACTGAGGGAAGTGTTTGGAAATCTCCAGTGCCTGTGTGGAGGCACCAAGACTTGCCTCCCCCTGGGAGCACTCAGAGGTGTGTTTGGAGCAGGAAAGATAAGCAAACAGGAGTTCCTGCTGTGATGCAGTGGGATTGGCAGCCTCTCTGCAGCACAGAGACACAGGTTCAATCCCCAGCCCAGCACACTGGGTTAAGGATTTGGCATTGCCACCGTAGCAGCATATGTCGCAACTGCAGCTTGGATCCGATGCCTGCCCTGGGGTTTCCATATGCCACAGGGGGGCCAAAAAAAAAGAAAAAAAAATTTAAAAAGATAAGCAAACAGTCCAGGAGGGCTTACAACTGGGTTAGACACTAGACCACTTGAGACATTGAACCTGGGTTTACCAGGTAGGATGTCAGGATAGAGGCATCTTGGAGGAAAGACTGGGCTGCCCCCTCCTCGTCCCAAAGGACCCACCGTGGCATTCCACCTGAGACCCCTCCCCCATAAGGTGAAAGAGATTTCCCCACCCCACCCCACCCCCCGCCCCGTAAGCAGCTGACCTTCAACCTCCATGAGAACAAGATAGTATTGAGGAAAAGTGGTGGTTTGGGTTGTTCGGTTGGTTTTTTTCTGAAAATTACTTTGGGGAGCCTTGCCGGTAATAACACTCATGGATCCAGAGAGGCCCTAAGGTTGGTTACCAGGGTGGCTCTTCCCACAACGCACCTCTTTCTGACACACACGATGACATCCTAAAAAGTTATGACTGCTAATAAGTTGGGGGGGTGTGCGGCAGGAAAGGATTCAGAGCCCTTTGGGGCCAGCTGAAGAGATTTCCAATCTCAGCCCAAGTGTCTGGCTCCCGCAGAGCCATTCCTGGCTTGGGGGGCCGGGAGGGAAGCAGCTGAGCAGTGAGGGATTTACTGGGTAACTTTGCTCTTCCATGCCAAGTCCAGGAAATGAGAGGCACAAATGCTCAGAGGCAATAAGGGGAGAGCCTTCCCCAGCCCGTGGCCTCTTCTTTTATCCACTCTGAGGCCCAATAGTTATTAGAAGGGACAGCCATCCTGAGACCTGAGAAAAGAGTCCCAGCTCATATTGTTACGTGGCAGCTGCCTGTCATTTTTCTCAGCTTGGGAAGTGTAATTAAATAGACCCATCATTTCATTAAAAGGAGATCTTGAAAGTTTTAAATCAGGCATTTACCAAAAGAAATTCTTTTTTTTTTTTTTTTTTTTTTTTTTTTTTTGCTTTTTAAGGCCACACTCCCAGCATATGGAGGTTCCCAGGCTAGGGGTCCAATCGGAGCTACAGCTGCCAGCCTACACCACAGTCATAGCAACACCAGATCCAAGCAGCATCTGCGACCTACACCACAGCTCACAGCAATGCCAGATCCTTAACCCACTGGGCGAGGCCAGGGATCGAACCCGAAACTTCATGGTTCCTAGTTGGATTCGTTTCCACTGCACCTTGATGGGAACTCCTCAAAAGAAATTCTGATGGCAGTCTGCCTTAAGCTTCTTCTCTCTAATGAAGTGCTTTATTCTGTGTTATTAGTTCCTGTGAAGACATATTTCCTGAGTAAAATGGTTAAAATTTTGGTCTCTTAAGTAGTCCTGAATCCCAGCTCAGCTGCTTATTAGCAGTGTGACCCTGGACAAGTTACTTTATTGCTCTGAATCTTGATTTTTCTGTAAAATAGGGAAAAGATATCTTTAGGAGGAAGTGTATTCATTTTTTAAAATATCTCACTGAAAAAAATAAGATCTAGCTTCTTTCATTTGGCATAATTATTTAAAAAAAAAAAACCACTTAACTAAGCATCTGCTGTGTACAAGGCTGTGTTCCAGGTCCAAAGGACATAGTAGCTGTCATAGAGCTTGCTTTCTGGTTGAGAGAGAAGCACCAAAAATTATAAGTAAGATCACTCCAGATAATAAATGCCATTAAAAACTGCAACAGGCATTCCCACTGTCACTCAGCAGTAAGGAACTCGACTAGTATCCATGAGGACTCGGGTTCCATCCCTGGCCTCGCTCAGTGGGTTAAGGATCCAGTGTTGCTGTGGCTATGGCATAAGCTGTCAGCTGCAGCTCCAATTTGACCCCTAGCCTGGGAACTTCCATATGCCGCAGGTGCAGCCCTAAAAAGCAAGAAAAAAAAAAGTTACAGTGTAATGAGATGTAGCATGAGTGGAGGGTGAGCCTCCCGGTTTCTTTAGGTGGAGTGGGAACTGAATGTTACAGAGGAGCCAGCCATGAAAGTGTCTGGGGAATGAGAATTCCAGGCAGAGGGAACAGCAAGCACAAAGGCCCTGAGTTTGGTGAGCTCAAGGAGCAGACAGGTGGCTTGCAATGGAGAAGTAAAGGATGTTGGCTTTCTTCAGAGGGCCAGGGGATGCTGGTAGGTTCCAAATGAGAGGGACAGCTCTGATCTTTGTTTTAAAAAGAGCCACCCAATCTGCCTGCCGTGTGGACGATAACGTTGGAGGGGCAGGGAAGTTAGCTGTCTTTCTACATAGCCCAGTACACAGATATGCTTGTTTCCATCCTCCTGCACCACCTCCCTCTCTCAGTGATGATCTAAAGATCCCTTGGGAGTAAGGTAAAGACATGAATTACAGTCTAGGCTCCAGTAATTAGAAACAGGGTTTTGTAACTAGAGTGTCCAGCAAGGGATGTGAAAGTTACATGAGATATGGGACAATTTTTCATTATCTATGACTGTCCTACATCCCTGACACCATCTAATGTGTGATGTCACCATCAAGCAATTAACTCAATTCTGATGCTGTCTTCCTGAAGATAGCAACACAGATTCCTCCCACTCATTAAGGGCTCAGTCCCACAAGACTGCCCCCATTTCGATGCCAATTGCAAGTCCAGATTGTCACCTGTGCTTCTGAACTGGTTGTAAAGTGGCAGTTCCCATGACCCCTGCCTTGGGTTCAGTTAATTTGCTAGAGCTCAAAACACTCAGAGAAACCTTTACTTACGTGGACTAGTTTATGACAAAGGATATTATTATGAAGGATATAGATGAACAGCCAGATGAAGAACATAAGGTAAGGTCCAGAAGGGTTCCGAACACAGGAGCACCCACATGAAACTGGGGTGCACCACCCTCCCAGCATGGGGAGATGTTCACCACCCCCAGAAGCTCTCCAAACACCTCCTTTGGGGGTTTTGTGGAGGCTTCATTACATGAGCACGATTGATTAAATCATTGGCCATTGGAGCTTGAGCTCAATCGCCAACCCCTTTCACCTCCCTGGAGGGAGACCAGGGGGCAGGGCTGAAAGTTCCAACCATCTAATCACTTAGGTGGTTTCCCTGACAACCAGTCCCCAACTTTAGGGCTTTTCAAAAGTTACCTTATTAATATGAACTCCGATGCGGTTGAAAGGGGCTTATGAGTAACAAAAGACATTTCTTTTACTTTCATCATGATTTTTAAGTTGAACGATGGTTGACTTAGAACGTTATATTAGTTTCAGGTGTACAACATAGCAGTCCAATATTTTTATAGATTACACACCGAAGTTGTATAATATTATTGACTATATTCCCTATGCTGCCCATTACACTACTTGTGATTTATTTATTTTATAACTGGCAGTTTGTACCTCTTAATCCCCTTCACCTCTTTCACCCACACCCCCACCCCACTCCCTCTGACAACCACTGGTTTGTTCTCTGTATCTGAGTCTCTTTTTTGTTATGTTGGTTCATTTGTTTTGTTTTTTTGGTTACACATATAAGTAAATACACACAGCATTCATCTTTCCCAGTCTAGTTTGTTTGACTAAGCATAATACACTCTAGTCCCATCTGTGTTGTTGAAAATGGCAAGATTTCATTCTTTTTATGGCTGAGTAATATTCCAGTGTGTGTGTGTATGTATACCACATCTTCTCCATGCACTCAATTGCCAGGTGGGCACTTGTGTTGCTTCCTTAGAAATTCCAAGGGCTTTAGGAGCTCTGTGCCAGAAACAGGGGGACAAAGATCAAATGTGTATCTCTTATTATTCACAATATCACACACTCCCAAATGTCACTCCCCCCAATTATTATGACAACCAAAAATGTCCCCCAAACTTTCCAGACTACTCTCTAGAAGGAGGTGCTACCTTTGCTGAAAACCACTGCCTTAAAGCATGGTGGGTGAGCTCATGTACCCCACAGAGCAGCATTTTGTAACTTCCTCATTGCCCGTCATGACAGGCAGGCAGATGGTCCCCAAGAGATGTCCAGGTCCTGTGAATGGTTCCTTTCATAGCGAAAGACCCTTGGTAGGTGTGCTTCCATCGTCCCAGCGTGATCACAAGGGTCCTTATTAAAAGCGAGGCAGGAGAGGAGGGTGGGTGGTAGGATGTGCGAGGTTGGAAGGAAGCGGGGCCAATGCCGAGGAAGGCAGGTGGCCCCTAAAGAAGCTAAAAAAGGCAAGGAACCGGTCTCCTTTGAAACCTCCCAAAGGAACACTTTGATTTTAGACTCCTGATCGCTCCGACTCTAAGAGAATAAGTTTGTGTTGTTTCCAGCCACTGAGTTTGTGGTAGGTTGTTCCAGGAGCCCATAAGAAACTACCATACCTGCTTACGTCCATGGTTAACGTCCAGTTAGGGCGAGTGGACTAGGTTTGCCATCAACGGTCACAAACAAATTTGCTAAACTAAATGCAGTGACGTTGTTTTTTTTAAAGTGGGGGGAGGGGTCCCTGAATTAAAGGAAAATACTAAGTTGACATAACACGGCTGCTCTGCGCATGTGAAACTTGCAGAGGTGTTACAAGAATGGCCACCATTTAGGAAATAACAGATTAAACTAATACATTGGAATTTGTAAGTGGGCAAAGTTTTCTGATGGGAGATTCTGGACGCTGCTGCTTTTTGCTAATAACATCTAAGCACCAGGAGCAAAAAAAAAAAAAAAAAAATCCTGGCACAACCTTCCAGGTTTCCTCTCCCAGGAGAGCACAGACAGTCCTGTTAATTTTCCCAGCAATGACGTGTGGCACCTCATGCCACGTGTTGCCAACCAGGGACACTCACCTGAGCCTTGGTGTCCAGGGTCAGTGAGACTGGCATGCAGCACCTGCAAGGCTGCCTCCCGCTCCTCAGAACAAAAGCAAGCTTTCCCCTTAGATCACAATTAGCATAAACTATCTGACCAACCAGTATTGCTTGACCCAAGGGCTCAGAGCTCATCTACCAGGAGCCAGGCAAGGACTGGTCTCAAAGTCTGACCTTTCTTAGGCACATGCAGGGTTTGAGCAACCCAAGCCTGCTGAGTTAACCCTTTTCTGCACAAACAGCCTCCATCCAGATCTTCACAGCAGGGATTCCTAAAGGAAAACAGCTAAACAGCTCGGCTCAAGTGGAGACCACCTGATGCCATAGGGGCTTATGCGTCTGGACATTCATTGGCCAGGGCTGGGGCAGGGGGTGTCCTGCAGCAGCAGACCGCTTCTTGCCAGTCACGTGGCTGAGGCCACGGAACTCAGGCACTTGAGCGGCAAAGCATCATGGCAAGAGTTCCCATCATGGCTCAGCAGTAATGAACCCAACCAGTATCCATGGGGACTCTGGTTCCATCCCTGGCCTTGCTCAGTGGGTTAAGAATCTGGCCTTGCCATGAGCTACAGTGTAGGTCATAGACGTGGCTTAGATCTGGTGTTGCTGTGGCAGTGGATACCACCGCCACAGCTCCGATTTGATCCCTAGCCTGGGAACTTGCATATGCCACGGGTGTGACCCTAAAAAGAAAAAAAAAAAAAAAAAAGCATCATGGCATAACCATGAGGATTATGGGATCGGGAGTCAGATCAGACCTGAATTGCAGTCCCCACCCCCTAACAACCCATAAACACACACACAAACACACACACACCCCCACACACACTCCAAGTAAAATAGAAGTTCACCACCACTGTATATGATATACTCTGATATTTTGCCTATTCTAGAGATGGGCAAACTTTTTCTCTGAAATGCTAATAAATATTTTAGGCCTTAGGCTAGGCTCTGTAGCACCTATCAACTCCACAGTGGTTGCACAAAAGCAGCCATAAATATTAAGTGAAAAAATAGGCATGGTTGTGTCCCAGTAAAATTTTATTTACAAAAATAGGCAGTGGGCCACAGTTTACTGACTCCTGGAATCGCTTGTATTTCTTCCATTCTTTTTTTCTTTTCTAGTGCTGATCATTGACCTTTCACTAAAAGGACTGAAACACTGCACATTGAAAAACTCATGTAATCTTTGTAACCCTGTGAGTTAAGTAACCCCGTTTTATAGATGAGAAACTGAGGCACATGGTGGTTCAGTAACTTGTACAAAGTCATCCAGCTGGTAAGAGGTGGAACTGGCCTTGATGGTAAGCCATCTGGCTCAGAGCCCACACTCTCAACTTACTGCAAAGTAGTCAGTAACGATTGGTTATTATTATTATCCAGCCAACTGTTAAAAAAAAAAGACCACAGTCACAAAAGTTAATTTCAAAATGAATTCGGGTGTGTTTTTCTTTTGTTCAGAGGGTTGTGATTCTTAGTATACAGTGTGTGGATCTCATTTCTTTGAATTAAACATGCTTTAGAACCATCTACTACAAAAGCGTGAGAGGCTTGAAATAGAAAACGGGGAAAATTCAGAAAAGGAGATTCTTTAATGGACAAATAGAGTAGTGATTCATTAAAACCTCTTTTTGATAAGAACTTGGACTCCTCTTGAAGTAAAAATGGTTATCTCCTAATCCATGGGATTTGGAAAACAGACCTCTAAGAATTCGGCTTAAACTAGTGGGCTTGTAAATTTGGGGGCGGTGGCGGTCGTTCATAGAAAACAATTGCCATCCATTAAATTGACCCTGAAGAACCTTTGCTTCAGATTTTGAAACTGCCAAGACACCACACTCCGTCTTCTTCAAGTTTGTGTGACGTCAGATTAATTTCGCTGTAGGGAAAACGTTCTTTCTAGGCTCTTACCCTCTCCTCTCCATCCAAGAAATACTGCCACGCATCACAAGATAACTTACTGATCCATGAGGCAGATCCCCGAGCAGCCCAGATGGTGAACTTCCCCATCCTCCTGCTGTAATTAAGAGACCCTCACCAAGAATGCGTAATAATCAGGTTACAGAGCCGCATCCAGATCCACAGCATCTGCCTCCAAGGGGGTTGCCAATGCTCAGAGCCTCCTCAGCAGCCTCCTAAATGAAAGCGTGCAGAGCCCACCGCGTCATCAACACTGAACCCTGACAAATCTGTAGAACATTAGGGCCCGTGGAAAAAATCAGCCATGCCTTAGTCTGATTTGTACCTTCACCGAGAACCACCCACAAACTCTTGAGTCAGACACATGCCATTCCGTCCACCCCCAACCCCACCAGCCCCCAGCAGGGTCCTGTCAACAGACTAGTTACAAAGTGAAGCCTGTTTTGGAAACACTCCCTTTTCTCAGTGCACCATTCTGGTTTAAATTGATTGTTTTTTAAGCACAATCAGTTTCGGCTGTTGCTTGTTTAAGAAATTAACCACTGATTTTTTTTTTTAATCCGAAGAATATGGGATGCTGAAGAAAATGGATTGTATGTGAAATCTAGTACTTTCACAAAGTACATCTGTCATGAAGTACCCTCTGATTTGGGGTGTTCCTGCTGGGTTTACAGCCACAGGTTCTGGCTTAAGGGTGCAAAGAAGCGACCTAGGGGATTTCTGACAATGACGGATACTTAGGGAGCGCCTGTCGCATACCGGCCCCATGGGCTAGTTTACGCATGCGCAGTCTCATGTAGTCCTCACTGCAACATCAGTCTGGAGCCTTTTATTCCAGAACGTGGTGTGAAGACCCCCATGTTTTAGGTTTTCCTTGGGAGATGTGCTGGGTCAGATGGAGGGTCCTCCCCCTCCAAGCCATGAGGTTGTTTGAGATTTTTATAGTGAGGATGCATAACCTTTGTAACTAAACGACAAAGAAAAAAGCAAATCACAAACACTAGGTTTACTGTAATCATATTCCTGTTGAAAAAATTCTTGTGTTTAGAGAGGTTTTACTTTTTAGCTAGTGTCCATATACATATATATTTGTCTTTTTGCCTTTTCTAGGGCCACTCCCGTGGCATATGGAGGTTCCCAGGCTAGGGGTCAAATCGGAGCTGTAGCTGCCACCCTACACCAGAGCCACAGCAATGTGGGATCCGAGCTGTGTCTGCAACCTACACCACAGATCACAGCAATGCCGGATCGTTAACCCACTGAGCAAGGCCAGGGACCGGACCCGCAACCTCATTGTTCCTAGTCAGATTCGTTAACCACTGCACCACGACGGGAACTCCAAGTCCATATATTTTAAAATTAGTTTTATTGAGGTATAATTACCATGCAATAAAATGCACCCATTTTAAGGATATAGTTCAATGAGTTCTGAGTAATGCGTATGCTTCTGTAAGTAGAAGAGTTCCCAGAGAGGCATTTTTTAAGTCAGAAAAGATGGAGATCAGATCTGGAGACTGAGGTTCTAGGTGATTTTCACTTTCTTTGCATTGTTGGAATGTTTACAACACCAGTTTTCATTTGGAAAAAAAAAAAAGAAAAAAACAGTACCTACATTTTGGAAAAATAAAAGAATGGTGATAGGAGCCACTTCTTTTGGCTCCATGAGGTTATGTTATCTAGTCCTCATGAGATTGGAGTAATCGCCTATTTTACCAGGGGTGGGGGCAGTGGTCTGGGGCTCAGGGGGTGAAGGGTGTAGAACTGCTCTATCCAATATGGTAGCCACGAGCCACAAGCGCCTAGTGGACGTGAAATGTGGCAAGTGTCACATACACCAGATTTGAAAATGCAGTGGAAAAAAAGGATGTAAAAAGTCACAGGGTGACTTAAGCCAACAGACCCGGCCGTGGGGGTGGGGATGGTGGTTTATGGAGCATATTAGGGACGCATTCAGCGGGCAGCATGAGACAAAACCCTTGGCTGTCATCCCGCCCTCCCTGCTCACTCTGTCTTTCACATTAATTAATGCTGAATCTCCACCAATTTTTTTCCTCTTGGTTTCTCAGTCTTTGCAACCCTGAAGAAACCTTGTCTACCTGGATAGAGTGGTCTGGCCTCAGTAGCACTTTTTGTTACTTAACTCATGGGACAGTGCTCTTGAGCTATTCCTGACCGTTCAACCCCCACCCGCACCCCTACCCCCACAACTAGTTTTTATCAAGTTCCTTGGAAAGAGGTCCCTCCCCAAGCAGTTTAAAACAAACTAAGAGGCAGCACACAAGCAGATTTTAGGAAAAGCTGAAATAAGAGAACGTTCAGGAAGGAGATAGGTATTGTAAAGCTCTCCTAGAAACTTTTGAGTGTCTTTACATTTTTCAGTTTTTAATTGTACAAGAAATGTTTAAATCCTTTCTCTTTAAAATATATATATATATATATATATATATATTTTTTTTTTAGGAGTTCCCGTCATGGTTCAGTGGTTAACAAACCTGACTAGTTATCTATGAAGATGCAGGTTCGATCCCTGGCCTCACTCAGTGGCTTAAGGATCCGGGATTGCCATCAGCTGTGGGCCACAGACCAGGCTTGGATCCCCTGTTGCTGTGGCTGTGATGTAGGCCAGCGGCTACAGCTCTGATTTGACCCTTAGCCTGGGAACCTCCATGTGCTGCAGGTGCAGCCCTCAAAAGACAAAAGGACAAAAAAAAATTTTTTTAATAAATAAATACAAATTTTTAGAATAGTCTAGATCATGCTAAAGTTCACTTTGATCATCCCCTCTGATTCCTCTGTCCCCTCCTCTCTGCTTTCCAGAAAGAGTTACTATTCTGACTCTGGATAGATCTTCGCAGATGTTTACAAATATATAAGTGCCCATGAAAAACATGTAGGAACATTTTATATGTTCCCAGGAAAAGGTAATAACATGCAGGACATACCTTTCAGAAAACTGTTGCTTTCACTCAATAGTATTTTTTTTTTTTTGATGTGTCTGTGTTAATATGTGGAGATCTGGTTCATTTCTTTCCACTGAATTTAGTTTTCCACTGTCTGAGTATTCTACATTTTATTTCTCTAATCTCCTTTGGCTGGACAACTGAATTGTTTCCAGTCTTTTGCTGTTTACAAACAGTTCTGTAATGAACATCTTTTTACATGCCCCTTGTTCGTATATGTGGGTTTTTCTCTAGGGTAAGATTTACTTTAGGGTAATATTACTTAAGTATGTTTCCTTTTATTTTTAGTTTCTTTTTGGCTGTGCTTATGGCACAGGGAAGTACCGGAGCCAGGGGTCAAACCCATGCCACAGCAGCGACTGAGTCACAGCAGTGACAACCCTGGGTCCTTAACCCACTATGCCACCAGGGAACTCATAATTTTAGTGTTTTTTGGGTTTTTTTTTTTTTTTTTTTTTTTTTTTTGCTTTTTAGGGCCGTACCCACGGCATAGGAAGGAGGTTCCCAGGCTTAGGGGTCAAACTGGAGCTACAGCTGCCGGCCTACACCACAGCCACAGCAATGTGGGATCCGAGCTGCATCTGCAACCTACACCACAGCTCACGGCAACACCGGATCCTTAACCTACTGAGCACGGCCAGGGATCAAACCTGCATCCTCGTGGATACTAGTCAGATTCGTTTCTGCTGCACCATGATGGGAACTCCTAATTTCATTTTTTTTAATCCAAGAAATATATGCATATAGTTTAAAACTCATACAGTTCTCCAAAGGAAAATATTACAAAAAACAGCAGCCCCAATGATCTCCCCACCCCCATCCTCTCTTTCTGGCGCAGAGGCAACAAGTTTCAAGTCTTGCTGATTCTTTTGGTACTGACCTCCTAGTTTCTGAGGAACCTACTTCTGTGACCCCTTCTTGAGGGTTTTTTCTGTCTTAATCATGATACCTGGCTTCCTCATCTAGAAGATAAGACTTTAGCTCTCTCTCTCTCTCTTTTTTTTTTTTTTTTTTTTTGTCTTTTTGCCTTTACTAGGGCCGCACCTGTGGCATATGGAGGTTCCCAGACTAGGGGTCTCCTTGGAGCTGTAGCCACCGGCCTACACCACAGCCACAGCAACGCAGGATCTGAGCCACATCTGCAACCTACACCACAGCTCACGGCAACACCGGATCCTTAACCCACCGAGCAAGGCCAGGGATTGAACCCCCAACCTCATGGTTCCTAGTCGGATTCATTAACCCCTGAGCCACGACGGGAACTCCAAGACTTTAGCTCTCTTTTCTCACCCTTGACTCCATCACACACACGTGCAGACTTTCCCTTCACGTCCTCCCAGTGTCAATGAATTATCGCTTCAACTTGATCAACATGGAATATTTGCCTTCGTACAACTGCACACTTTTCACAGGTAAGCCATCTTGTCTACCGTAATTACTTCTCCTACTTTGTGTAGTGCCCTGAAACTTGACATTTTTTTAAAAAATAAATCCTATTAACATATGAGTCTTGATGGCACCCTCTTGCCTCCTGTCTGGTACATGGAAGGCTGGTCATAGGTGGTTATAGGTGTACAAACAACCTCGCCAAGAAAAAAAGTGCCGTTCTGCAGACGTGAAATGGTCTGAGTATGAGTAATGCGTGGAAACACCCTAAAACCTTTTCCCAGGTCACACAACAATTCCCTGCCTGCCCTGAAAAAAATTGTTTTCCCCATTTTCTCTTCATTTTTCATGGATCACTCTACCCCACGACTTCCAGCCAGGACCCAAAGTGCTAAGCTCTGGCTCTTGGGGCCCTAATGAGGTGTTTCACCTAATGGCTGCATTCCTGGCCTTGATTCTTCACAGTTATGTGTGTGAAGCTGAGATCACTGGTTCTTTTTTTCTTTCTGTCTTTTTTTTTTTTTTTTTTTTGTAAGGGTCATGAACGGTTTATGCCCTTAATTTGTTTCTTTTTTAATGGCCGCCCCGTGGCATATAGACATTCCTGGGGCAGGGATCGAATCCAAGCCACAGCAGTGGCAGCACCAGATCCTTTAACCCACAGCGTCAGGCAGAGGATCAAACCTGCTTCTCTGCAGTGATTGGATTCTTCAACCATAGTGCCACAGCGGGAACTCCAATTATTTATCTTTATAATAGAAGTAATACAGCCTCCTGGTGAAAAATTCAACCCGGAAAAGAGGTACATGGAGTGACAGTACAAGGACCCCTCCAAGGCCTCCTCTCTGAGGCAGGGCTACCTGGCTTCCAATCCCAGCACTCGCTGACTGTATGGCCTTGCGCCAGACCTTCAAGGGAGCCTCAGTGTTCTCATCTATGAAATGGGGAAACCACGAGGGCTCACCTCCAAGAGTGCTGTGGACGTTACATGAGTTAATGCTTGATCAGTATTACCCAGGAATATGACTAAGTGATACCTCTCCTCTTAGACCAGTGCTGCTTAACCTTGACTGCACATTGAAATCAGGTGGGGAGCTTTCAGTTTTTCTGATGCCTGGACCCCCCACCCTCAGTCATTCGGATTTGATTGATCTGGGGCATGGCCTGAGTATCAGGATTTTTTTTTTTAATTTTACTGAAGTATAGTTGATTTACCATGTTGTATAATTTCTGCTGTACAACAAAATGACTCATTTATACATATACAGGAGTTCCCGTCATGGCTCAGCAGTAATGAACCCGACTAGTATCCATGAGGATGAGTGTTCGATCCCTGGCCCCGCTCAGTGGGTTAAGTATCTGACCATTGCCTTGAGCTGTGGTGTTGGTCGCAGACACGGCTTGGATCTGGCGTTGCTGTGGCTGTGGTGGAGGCTGGCAACTGCAGCTCTGATTGGACCTCTAACCTGGGAACTTCCATGTGCTGCACCTGCAGCCCTAAAAAGCAAAAAAAATTAAAAATTATGCATGTATATTCTCTTTCATATTCTTTTCCGTCATGGTTTATCCCAGGATATCGAATGTAGTCCCCTGTGCTAGACAGCAGGACCTTGCCGTTTATCCATCCTGTATATACTAGTTTGCATCTGCTCAGCTCAAACTCCTAATCCTTCTTTCTTCCAACCTCCTCCCCCTTGGCAATCACAAATCTGTTCTCTATGTCTCTGAATCTGCTTCTGTCTTGTAAATAAATTTATTTGGGAATTCCCATTGTGGCTCAGCTGGTGAACAATCTGACACAGTTTCCTGGAGATGTGGGTTCAATCCCTGGCCTCGCTCAGTGGGTTAAGGATCCTACCTTGCCACAAGCTGCAGTGTAGGTCACCGATGTGACTCAGATCCCTAGTTGCTGTGGCTGTGGCATAGGCTGGCAGCTGCAGCTCTGATTCAACGCCTAGCCCAGGCACGTCCATGTGCTACAGGTGCAGCCATAAAAGGAAAGAAAAAAAACATGTATTTGTGTCATGTTTTAGATTCCACATATAAGTGATATCATATGGAATTTGTCTTTCCCTTTCTGACTTACTTTGCTTGGTATGATAATCTCTAGGTCCATCCATGTTGCTGCAAATGGCATTATTTCATTCTTTTTATGCCTAAGTAATATTCTATTGTGTATATGTACCACATCTTTTTTATCCATTCATCTTTCCATGAAGGTTTAGGTGGTTTCCATGTCTTAGCTATTGTGAATAGTGCTACTATGAACATAGGGTGCATGTATCTTTTCAGATCTTAGCTTTGTCTGGGTATATGCCCAGGGGTAGAATTGCTGGAGCGTATGGCAACTCTATTTCTATTTCTATTTTTTGAGGAACCTCTGTACTGTTTTCCATAGTGGCTGCACCAATTTATATTCCCACCAACAGTGTAAGAGGGTTCACTTTTCTCCACACCCTCCCCAACATTTATTATTTGTAGACTTTTTCATGATGGCCATTCTGACCAGTGGGAGGTGGTAAGGTACCTCATTATAGTTTTGACTTGCATTTCTCTAATAATTAGCAATGATGACCATCTTTTCATGTGCCTATTGGCTGCCTGTATGTCTTGTTTGGAGAAATGTCTGTTGGGTCTTCAGGCCATTTTTCGATTGGGTTGTTCGTTTTTTTATTCCCAATTTATCTGAGCTGTTTGTATATTTTGGAAATTAAGCCCTGTCCACTATATCATTTCCAAATATTTTCTCCCAGTCCATAGACTGTCTTTTTGTTTGCTTATGGTTTCCTTTGCACATCAGGATTTTTAAATTCCTCAGACCGCCACAGTGTACAGCTTGGGTTGAGGACCATTATGCTTCATTATTTCTACATGTATCAGTTGGGATAGGTAAGGTTATGCTGTGATAACAAACATCCCCCAGATCTCATCTACTTCTCGTTTATGGTACGTGTCCATTGTGGTGTGTGGTCTGTTGCAGCTTGGAACCCAAGCTGACCGAGTAGCTTCTACCTGAATCATTGAGTCCTGTGCAGTGGGAGGAGAGAGCATGGTGAGCCATGCAGTAGTGCTTAAAGCTTCCAACCGGAAGTGAAACATAAATTCTGTTCCCATTTCATTGGCCAAAACAAGTCACATGTTCATACTTGAGTTCAACAGGGAGCATCTGTCTCAAGTCCAGCAGCCTTTTTTTGCAGAGGGCCAGATAGAAAATATTTCAGGATCCATAAGGATCTGTTGCAACTATTCACCTATGTCTTTAAGGCACAAAAGCAACCATAGGCAGCACCCTGTCCAAACGTATGAAAATCACTCTTGGATCATAAGCTATTCAAAAACAGGCAGCAGGTCAGGTCTAGCCCATGAACCATAGTTTTCTAAGCCCTGGTGTAGGAAGAAGCTCTTCAGGAAGGGACTCCAAATATGGGTGGAGAGTAATGCAGTCTACCACACTGTGTGTATAGAAAAGAGAGGGACTGGAGTTCCTGTCATGGCTGAAGGGAAATGGATCTGACTCGCATCCATGAGGATGCAGGTTCAATCCCTGGCCTTACTCAGTGGGTTAAGGATCCGGCGTTGCCATGAGCTGTGATGTAGGTCTCAGAGGCAGCTGGGATCCCATGTTGCTGTGGCAGTAGCATAGGCTGGCAGTTCAACCCCTAGCGCTGAATCTCCATGTGCCGAGATTGCAGCCCTAAAAAGACAACAGAAAGAAAGGAAGGGAAGAAAGAAAGAAAGGAAGGAAGGAAGGAAGGAAGGAAGAAAGAAAGAGACAGACAAGACAGGGAGAGATCAAGACAGAGCAGAGGGAGAGAGAATGGACCCTATTACAGTACATTATATTTTACACACTATGCTGTGATACTGTGATACAACTTGCTTTTGTTCCTTAATACTGTGTTTCTGGATGTTTCTTTCATGTCAGGAGTTCTAGCATGAGTCTTTTTTTTTTTTTTTTTTTTTTTTTTTGCTTTTTAGGGCTGACATTGGAGGCATTGTGGCATATGGTAATTGCCAAGCCTAGGGGTCCAATCGGAGCTACAATTGCTGGCCTACCCCACAGCCACAGCAATGCAGGGTCCGAGCCACATCTGTGACCTACACCACAGCTCACAGCAACACCAGACCCTTAACCCACTGAGCGAGGCCGGGAACTGAACCCGCATCCTCATGGATACGAGTCAGGATCCTTACTGCTGAGCCACAACAGGAAGTCCTGACTCCATTTTTTTTAATGGCTGTCTAGTTTTCCCTGATATGAATGTATTATAGTGGGTTTTGTTTGTGTGTTTGTTTTTATAGTGAATCCTCTCGGGTTAGATAACAGTGGTTTTCTCAATAACCAGAGGAGGAAAGCAGCCCCATAGAGCGATACTGTAAAGAGAAAAGCAACATCCCAGCTCTCAGCAACATCTCAGTAGTTTGGACATAGTTATACTGCTTTTTCCTCTCTCAGCCTCCCTGGAAATACACATCTTTCAAGAGGCTTTTTCCTTTACTACAGCCTTTGCTGGCTCTTGCAACACGGAACGCAGTGGCCCTTCCAGGGGTGTATTTGGGGAGAGATTATAACACGGTAGAGGGTTAAATAGAAACAATAGAGGGTTAAATAGAAACAATGAAGTAGCAGCGACATCTCGGAAGCTGTGTAACGTTATCACCCTGACCCCACGGAGAGAGACACACTGGGACGGTGTGTGCGTCGTGCCGATGAGGAAGGACCAAAACCCCCCATCACAGGTGGGCCGGGGGAGGCGGAGATGACGGCAGCCCCACGTTCATCCTTGTCTTCCTCACAGGACACCACAACGTCCGTGCGCATCGGCCTGATGATGGAAGAAATGATCTTCAGCCTCGCAGACACGCATCTGTTCTTCAACGACCTGGAGGTTTGGAGTTGCTTGATTGCTTATTTTATTCCATAGCCACTGTATTTCATCACCTGCATCTGGTTTGGGGGACAAGACACTGCCTTTCTTTTTCCTTTTCTCCCTTTTTTTTTTTTTCTTTTTTTTTTTTTTTTTTTTTTTAGCGTTTGGAGGCTAGAAACTTTTATTTGAAACCCTCAAGAAGGCACGAAACTGTGGCCAGCCACGGCTTATTGGAAACACACTTGACCGGATTCGCTCCCTGGCTGCTCCATGCAGGGAAGGGGCTCTTCTCTCTGCTTTTGTGGGTGATGTCCACTGGCAGTCTTACTAATCCAATAAAGGCTGTGTAGTTTCTTCCTCTTGAAATTTGCTATTTAATAAGTTTATTAAAGCAAATTAGTACAGATCCCCCTGGGTCAGTTATAATTAGCAATGGGCCAGGATGGAAGCTTTTAAAAACAATTTACATTCCCCTGAAAACATGTTTTACAAAGAGAGAGAGAGTGAGCAGTGGGACCACGCTGATTTAAAGTATCTGCTCCTGTGCCCCTAAGCAAGTAGCAAGGAGATGGGAGAAAGGGGAGAGCAGCTTCAGAAATAAATTTCGTTCCTTTCTTTATACCCAGCCTAGGTCTGAAAGATTGGGGAAGAATTTCAATTAGAAAACCTATTTAGGAGTTCCCATGTGGCTCAGCAGGTTAAGTACCTGATGTTGTCACTGCAACAGCTCAGGTCATTGCTGTGGTGTAGGTTCAGTCCCTGCCCCGGGAACTTCCACATGCCATGGATGAAAATAAAAAAATAAAAAAGCTACTAAAGCAAAAGCAAAGGAATAGAAAGCCATGCAATGAACAAAGGTAAGGCATTATACAAAAAAAAAAAAATCTGGCTCAGGCTAACTAAGCAATTAAGTTCAGAGTCTGTCCCTGAGCTTCCTGGTAGCCAAAACAAGGAGGGAAATACAACACACTATTTACTCCTAATGAAAGAGCAAGCAGCTTTCTCCAAGGTGAGGAAAGGTCTTCAGTTGCTAAGAGGACTAATATGGGAATCTTCTGGCTTTGTGATTACTTTCTAATTATTGGTTTAACAGATTGGAAAATAAAGGCAACCTAAAGTAAAACTGTAGAAAGAACAATTCTATTTATACTAGGAATATTTTTTCCTAGAATCTGGAAAATCCCTGGGGACTCAACTGCGACATAAAAATATGAAGGCTGTAAATTCCAGATTTGTCCTGGCCAGGCCAGAGTGTTACTGATGCTTATTGTCGGGAAAGTAGACAGGTTCTCCTTTCTGGTCTGCAGTCCTGGAGTTCCAGAAGAAGAAACCCTGGCTTAAACGATCAGTCTTGTGTTCTACCCAGTCTGGGCAAGCCACTAGGGCCTTGGTCCTCCTATCTGTGAAATGGGATTGATGCTCTCTCCAACATCTTTTTTAAAGAGAGAACTCTTTGACAGAGAATTTTGGAGTCGTGGAGAATGCCACTAGCATCAAGGCCCACAGCTACCTCCTTAGCCAAAAGCAATGTGCAAACTCCCTTTACAAAGACCCCCTCATGTCTTAGGGGGAAAAAGAAAGAGCAAATTTAAATTTTTTGATGGAAAAAGAAAACTCATGGCAATTAAATTCAGTAAGCATTTATGGAGTCTAATGTAGTAAAGACTCATCTGATTGTAGCAAGCAAAACTCAACTTGCCTTAGCTAAATAAGTAAAAAATAAATGGAAATCATTGGCCCTTGTAGTTGAAAAGCCCAGGAAAGATTTTGTTTTTCCCTGTGTCTTCCTTAGAACGTCACTTTTAAGAGAGCAGGGACTGTGTCTGCCTGATTCAATCCAAATCCCCAAGGACCAGGCAATAAACAACCATAAAGACCATAACTGAGAATGTTTGTGACAGTGGAAAGGACCTGAAGGAAATGAAACAGTCAGATGTGACAGTGAGTGACGCGGGCGAGGAAGGAGGGTGGGGAGCGGCATCCTCAAGGGAGCCAGGGACGATGTCTTGAGGAGGTGGCACTGGACCCAAGTCCTGAATGATGACAGGAGCCAGCCAGGTGGAAATCAAAGGAGGTGGGATCGGCAGGTGCAAAGGCCCTGAGGTGAGAACCACTGTGCTGGACTCTAGGATTGACGAGAAGGCCACACGATGAGGGTGCGTGTGTGAAAGCAAGGGAGCAGCTGTTGGGATAGATGAGTCTGGAGGGGGAGGCGTGGGCCAGACACGAGCTCATGCAGAGTTTCTTCTGAGTGCTGTGGACAAGCATGGGGCGAGGGAGCCGGAAACAGGAAGGGCCACGTGACCTGGGTTTTGTTTTAAAGGGACCACTCTGGCCGCCGCATGGAGAATGGGCAGCAGGAGGGGAAATGTAGAGACAGGAAAACCAGGAAAGAGATGACTGCTGTTGTCCGCGCAAAAGGAGAAAAATGGGTTGGATTGAGGTGGTAAGATGTGGGCTTCGGGAAGGCGGTCGAGCTGAGAGGCCTTGCTGATGAGCTGGAGAGGAGGGTGAGGGAGAGAGAGGAGTCCAGAGGGACTCCGGGCCTGACCTGACCTGACCTGACCAGGGGTGGCGGTGCCATCCTCTGCAGGGGGCAACCCGGGAATGATGGAGAATCCATCTCTGTCGCGGGCACACGGGGTCTGAAATGTCTGGGACACCCCAGGGAAGATACCAAGCCAACAAGCTGATACACGAGCGTGAAGCTCTTGGGCAGTAAAAAATGGCAGACACGTAGTAGGGGCTTTGTCCATCTTGGTTGAACCTGAGGCTCAGAACCAGGTATTTTCTGGGACTGGTGTGTGTTCAAGCCCATGTCTTCAGAAGCCCCTCTGCCGGTCCTCGCTGGCCCCAAAGTCAGAGTCTTGGAAAAGGATCTTAATTACCAGCTGGAGCTACTCAGGGAAGCCAGTTTGTTTTTCTTCGCTACATTTTTTTCCCCAAATGTCCCCGGTGCCAGAAGCCCTGAGGGCACCTCAGCAGAATTGAAACCATGTTACGCGATGGAGAAGTTAAGACTCACACAAGTGAAAACACATTGCCTGCTCGGCGCCCCCATCAAACTCCGAGGGGCAGCCTCGTGGAGCTCCCCAGGGGGGCCGTTTGGGGCTGGGGCCTGCAGGAGGCCCGCCCGAGGCCTGGCTCCCGTATGGAGTGGTCGGATGATGGGGTTTAGGGAACAAAGTCAGATCCCTTTCTGCTGCAGGCCTGCAGAGCCCTCTGCAAATAAGGGGGTCAGTTCCCATAAGCAGCAGCAACTTATAGAGAATTGAGTGTTAGCCAGGCCCTACTCTAAGTACTATGGATTCAGTAGCCAAAAAAAAAAAAAAACCAGCAAGATCCCCACCATGGAGGCATTGACCTTCCTGTTGGCGAAGCAAACCATAAACAACTGGATAGAAAATGCCAGATGAAGTGCTTGGCAGAGAAACTAGCAGAGTCGAAGGAGATGGTCTCAGGGGCTCTTTTACTTGGTATAACCAAGTAAGGCTTGTCTGACATTTGGGCAGAGACCTGAAGGAGGTGAGAGAGAGGACCATATGGGTACCTGGGCGAAGACTGCACCAGGCAGAGGAAGCAGCAGTGCAAAGGCCCTGGGGCATGGTCAAGGTCAGCAAGTTCCAGGAACCGGGAGGAAACCAGTGCGGCTGAACTGAAGGAGCTGGAAGGGTTGTGGAGGGCCTTGTTGGGAAGGGGGAGACAGATCAGGTGGGGCCTTGGGGCCATCATGAAGGCTTCAGATCATATTCCAAGGGTGACAAGAAGCCACTGGGGGTTTTTGAGCAGGGGAGCAGCTCACGGTGCAGAGGCTCCCTCTGGCTGCTGGCTGGAGAACAGACCAGGTACTTGTTAGTTCAGTGGTTCCAGGATTCAAAGGTGCAAGCGCTCATGGAGAAGAATCCATGAGGTGGGAGGACTGGTCAGAGACAAGGTAGGTGCCAAGTTCAGCTGTGTCTCAGGACATTGGGGATGTGTGTCCTGAGTTTAGAGCAGGCACCTGCTAATCAGCTCAATCTGCCTTTGAGTCCTGGTTCCACCATCTCCGGGCTGTGTGACCTGGGCAAGTCACTCCATTTCCTGGACCCTCAGTTTCCTCCTCTGTTAAATGGGTAGAAGAAAAGCTACCAGAGTTCCCATTATGGCTCAGCAGAAATGAACCCAATGAACATCCATGAGGATGTGGTGTTTGATCCCTGGCCCCGCTCAGTGGGTTATGGATCCAGTGCTGCTGCGAGCTGCAGTGTAGGCTGCAGAGGAGGCTCAGATCTGGCATTCTTGTGGCGTAGGCTGTGGCGTAGGCTGGAAGCTATAGTTCCAACTTGACCCCTAGCCTGGGAACTTCCATATGCCGCACTTGTGGCCCTTTAAAAAAAAAAAAAAAAGCCTGCTTTCCAGGGTTGTAATGATAAAAGGAGATCATACGGAAGCCATCAGCACAGAACCTGGCACACTGCACCAGGGTGGGGGGCAAACTGTTTAATACAAATCATTTGATGTACTGTACAATGAGCTGGAAGATATAACTAGCTTGCCCAGTCCCTGATTTTACCATCATTCAATAACGATACATGTAATACAGAGATACCATAAGGATTATGACAGTCGTGAGCGACCTGGCCCTAAATCAGCCACCTGGAGTTGGGGCATAAATATCTGACAATTACCGGGCCCACTTGCCCTTGTGACAGGGCGGCTGCTTTTGCCTTAAAATCCAGGGAAGAGGCCCCTCATCTGAAACATCAGCTGGGGAGCGGGGCGAGGGTGGAGGTTGGAGTGAAACTCGCACACCTGTGGCTCGGGAGCGTCGAAAGCAGCCTGAGCTCCCTGAACTGCGCATGTGCGGCCGCCGAAGCCTCCGGACGGAGCTCTCCTCCCAGCTCGACAGAGGCGCTTAGGAGCAAGCACCGCCCTCGGGGGTTTGATGTGGGGGCTCAGTGTCCAGCGGGGGAGGGGTGGGCGGGGAGGCGATGCCCTTCATCCCCATGGCCCCTGCGTGAAGGTGAGCGGGGAAAGCCGGCCAGATTCAGGTGAGAGATGCAACCATCCTCGCCGTCTTGGCTTTGCCATCTTCCCTCGTTTGACTCAGAGAGCCGGCTCCCTCCGAGTCCGGCAGCCTTCTCATCAAGTCGGGGAGGGTAAGTTGGGCATCGGGAGGGAAGTGTGGGCTTCTAAAGGCGGGGCCAGGAATGCCCCATAACCCAGTACTTGGTACAGCCTTGTACGGGAAGGACTCATTCCACCCAAAATGCGCGGGCACCCCCGTGAGAAACACGCGCCCAGCCCTTGCGAGCAGTCAGTCAGCTGCACCGGATTTATGGATCTCCCTGGGTCAGTGCAAGCCGGGCTTCATGTGGCTTGCTTTTACTTGAAAAACAAAATTTTTGCTGTTTAACTTACAGGTTTTTCTTATTAGCGTTTTAGGAAGAAAAATGATTGGTGCATGATGCCAGTGATTCCATAGGTGAAACTGCTTAGGATGAAACTAAGGTTTTATCTTAGTTGTTTGTTTGTTTGTTTGTTTGGGGTTTTTTTGGGGGGGAATATAGTCGATTTACCATGTTGGATTAGTTTCTGGTGTCCGGCAAAGTGATACTTTTTCATATTCTTCTCCGTTATGGTTTAGGATATTGAATATAGTTCCCTGTGCTATACAGTAGGACCTTGTTATTTTATATCTGTTAATCCCAAACAACTATTCTTCCATGACCCCTCCCCTTCCCCTTTTGGTTACCATAAATCTGTTTTCTGTGCCTGTCAGTCTGTTTCGTTTTTGTAAATAAGTTCATTTGTATCCTTTGTTTAGATTCCACATACAAGTGATACTATGTGGTATTTGTCTTTCTCTTTCTGACTGACTTAGTATGATAATCTCTAGGTTCACCCATGTTGCTGCAAATGGCATTATTTCATTCTTTTTTATGGCTGAGTAATATTGCATTGTGTATATATACTACAATTTCTTTATCTATTCATCTGTTAATGGACATTTAGGTTTCTTCCATGTCTTGGCTATTGTAAATAATGCTGCTTTGAATATTGAGGTGCATGTGTGTTTTCGAATTAGAGTTTCCTCCAGATATGTGTCCAAGTAGGATTGCTGGATCACATGGCAACTCTAGTTTTTAAGGAATCTCAGTACTGTTTTCTAGAGTGGCTGCACCAATTTACATTCCCACCAACAGTGTAGGAGGGGTCCCTTGTCTCCATACCGTTTCCAGCATTTGTTATCTGTAGCCTTTTCAGTGATGGCCATTCTGACCCGTGAGACTTCATTGTACTTTTGATTTGCGTTTCTCTAATAATCAGAAGCTCAGGCTTGAAATGTTTAAAACAGAGAGTTGATTGAAAGGGGCATGGTAGGGTGCCTCTCAAATAGTAGTGGTGAGTCTTGTTTGAGAAGTTGTGTCCCTCGTATCAGTTATGTCTCAGGACTTTAAATCTCAGCGTGAGAGAAAATGTATCTCTTACAGAAGGTCACTGTCAAAACCACTTGAAAGCCAATGTTCTAGAGCAGGGCCGTCCAGTAGGACTTCCCACAGCGATGGCAGCGTCCTGCTCTGCACTGTCCCACACGGCCACCGCGGGCCACGTGGGCTTACTGAGCACTCGAAATATGGCTAGTGTGCCTGAGGCACTGAATTTTTAGTTGTATTTCATTTTAAGTCGTTTTCATGGAATTAGCCACATGTGGCTGGTGGCTCTCGTATTGGACAGAACATAACATTTACCTCATTGTACTCACTGTAGAAAGTTCTGTGAGAGAGTTCTGAAGCCCTGCATTTGTCAGACATGACCTACATTTTCAGTTAGGATGGTGCTAATAATAATAATAACAGCAGGAATCACAGGGGCATTCGCTGAGTACTTCCTGGGTGCCAGGCGCTATCCTGTGCGGTTTACATGCATTAACTTGCTTGAGTCTCACCATGGTTATCTCCATTCTCTCAGTCGGCTTGGGCTCCCGCAATGAAATACCACAGACTCTTCAGCGTCCACAACAGAAATTAAATTTCTTACTGTTCTGGAAGCTCGAAGTCCCACATCAGGGTGCTGGCAAACGTGGTTTCTGGTGAGAACACTCTCGTTGGCCTGTAGAGGGCGCCTTGTCCCCATGTCTCCTCAGGGCCTCTCCTAGGTGTGTGTACAAGGAGAGGGAGAGAAAGCAAGAGAAAGAGTATGTGCCAGGCAGCTCTGCTGTCTCTGCTCCAAGGGCACTAATCCTCTCAGATCAGGGCCCCACCCTTGTGACTTCATTGAACCTTAATTACTTCCTTCTCCAAATACAGCCACGCTAAGGGTCATGACTTCACCCTCTGAATCGGGGGAGGACACAAACATTCAGTCCATAACACCCATTTTACAAATAAAGAAACGGGAGTTCCCCGTCATGGCGCAGTGGTTAACGAATCTGACTAGGAACCATGAGGTTGCGGATTCAGTCCCTGCCCTTGCTCAGTGGGTTAAGGATCTGGCATTGCTGTGAGCTGTGGTGTGGGTCACAGATGCAGCTCGGATCCCGCGTTGCTGTGGCTCTGGCGTAGGCCAGTGGCTACAGCTCCGATTCGACCCCTAGCCTGGGAACCTCCATATGCCGCGGGAGCGGCCCAAGAAATAGCAAAAAGACAAAAAAAAATAAAATTAAAATAAAGAAAATAAAATAAAGAAACAGAGGCACCGAGAGGTTAAGCGAGCAGCCCGAAGTCACACAGTTGGCAGTCGCAGTATTCAGACCCAGGCGGCCTGGCTCCAAAGCGCTTGCCCTTAACCACTGTGCTACCTCTCCCTGGAGAACAGCTGCCATCTGGCTGAGAAAGACGATGCCCAACGGGAAACCTAGACTTGCCCAGAGCAGGGGAACCAAGAGCGAGGAGGACTGGTAGAGCCGGGAAGCCTGGAGGAGGACGAGCAAATTCTGACAGCAAGAGGAGGAGGCATTCCTGGTATAAATGTCAATGACAAAGATGAAAACTCCTCCGTCAGTTAGCTCATCATCTTCCCGTGATATATGCAGAACAAAATAACACCGTAACAGCAACCAAAACCCCACTGAACCCCTACAGCACCCTCCCAGCAATTCCAACGGGTAACAAAGCAATAGACAAAGGCTCTGGATGCATTTCTAGAAAGGATGCAGCAGCATATATTAAAAAAAAAATTGGAAAGATACAAAGATTAGCATGGCCCCTGCGCAGGATGACATGCAGATTCAAGAAGTGTTCCATATTTAAAAAAAAAGAAGAAGGATGTGGATGGTTGGAGCTGAGGGGCACAGACAGGAATAACAACCCAGTGACAGCAATAGCTGACATGTCCTGAGGGCTCACCTACTCACCATTTAACCCTAACAACAGCCGCAGGGGGTAGCTACTGTTATACAGCCCCATTTTAAAGAAGGGAAAACTGAGGCACAGGGAGGTTAACTTGCCCAGCACTGGCAAGCTTTTTACCCTGTGCCAGGCGTCACACGTGGCATTTTCTCACTGAAGTCTTGCAATGATCCTGCAAGGGAGGTTTTGCTTTTTCAATCTCCATTGTACAGGTGAACATGAGGTCCAGAGAGGTCACTGTCCGAGGGTCCCAGAGCTGTAAGAGTCGCGTGTAGATCAGATCCCAGGCCAAGCTGACTTCTAGGCTGACACATTTATTTTTCATGGAAGACATCATTTTATTTACTTCTTTATTTTTATGGCTGCACCCTCGGCATATGGACGTTCCCAGGCCAGGGACTGAATCCAAGTCGTCGCTGCAGCAACGCCAGGTCCTTTAGCCCCCTGCGCCAGGCCAGGGATCAAACCCACGCCTCCACAGCAACCCAAGCCACTGCAGACAGATTCTTAACCCACCGTGCCACAGCAGGTTCTCCAGAAGATAGCAATTTTGAGATGAACAGTGAATTGGAGAAGGACTACAGATCCACAGAGGGAATGGAAGAAAAGGGTCCTTGATAAGAACCGAGGTCAACCTAAAGGTTTTGGCAGAAGGTGCCTCTGGCCTGACTCGGGTGTGTCCAGGCAGGCGAGTGGGCTGGAGAGGGAGCGTTTCAAGATGCTGCCAGGGCTCTGGAAAGGCTCTGGCTGGAGGGACTCAGAAGTGGCTGGAATCTGGGCAGGCCGTGGCTGCTTGCCCGACACACAGGCCTGATTGCTAAACTTCTGATTTACGGCTCTGCAGGAGCTATCAGGGAGAATAATATTTCACCGTGTCAGCGCTGAGCGGCTCTCCAAGACATCCAGCCCAACTGGCCATGAATGCAACGCGGGCCACAGACTCTTTAGTACTCCTCAGAAAAGTTAAACATTCAGACAACATGAGAAAGAGGGCTCAGGGTTCCCTCCCAGCCAGCGGGCCCCTCTCCGGCGAGTCTAGAGGCAGCGTTAAGCAGTCTCACTTCTAAAATATACCTGCCTCAAAGGAGAAGGGGTGGCAGTGAGTCCATCTGGGCTCTGATGAGTCATTTTTCTAAAGCAAATTTGTCAACAATTTCCTTTCTGTGTTCGTGTCTCCAGGCAGCCAAGGACAGAAAGTGATAGGACTGGATGAGAGCAGGGCAGGTTGGGAAAACCCCAGCTGTCACCAGCTTCATGAGAATGGATTTTGATGGGTATTTGTCACCAGGCTCATTCAGAAATTAGCAAGGATGAGAATACGGAGTATCAACACCTGTGGGATGCCGGCAAAGGCTGATCCACACAGACATGCACAGCCTTAAATTACATTTATTAGAAAAACAGAAAAATTAATAAGAACTCATCATGGAAAAGACCATTAAGGTAGATAAAAGCCTTTGGCAAGCGTGAACAAGGATAAAAGTAACCAATATCCAGAATGAAAGGGGTGGATATTATTATAGCGTCAGCAGAAGTGCATTTTTTTTAATTAGGAGAATACCATGAGCAATATTATATACCAGTGAACTTGAAAACCTGGATGACTTGGACCCTTTTCAGGAAGGTATGAATTACCACAATTAACCCATGGGGGGAGTTCCCATTGTGGCTCAGCAGGCTAAGGACCCAGTGTTGTCTCTATGAGGATGCAGGTTTGATCCCTGGCCTTGCTCAGTGGGTTAAGGATCCAGCATTGCCATAAGCTTCGACATAGGTCACAGATGTGACTCGGACATCCCACGTTGCCATGGCTGTGGCATAGACCCCAGCTGCAGCTCTAATTCAACCTCTGGCCCAGGAACTTCCATATGCCATAGGTGCAGCCATAAAAAGAAAAAATTAACCCAAGGGGGGAAATTTTTTAAATAAACCAGTGACCATGAGAAATTGAAATGGTAGTTAAAGATGTACTCCCCTGAAAAAGGAACCAGGTCTAACTCGTTTTAAACAAGAGTTCCACCAGACATTTGAGGCAAGGGTAAATAAATCCCATCCTGCACAAACCGCTGAGCAAAGAAAAAGATGAGATGCTCTCTCATGCATTTTAGGATACTCATGTCACCTTGAAACTCAATCTGGACTTTAAGTGCATGACAAAAGGATAAATCACTGCCATTGTTGATGAAAGATGAGTCCCTCTGCAATCCCACAGACACCTTCGCCCAAGCCCTGTGATTCTTTATCTAAGTCCCACTTGGTGTGTCTGAGCTTCAGTTTCCACACTGGTGAAAGGAGGGTTCTGCATTGAAATTGGTATCATTGATTAGGCCAGCCACTTGCCTCATTACACATGCACAAATGCATGCATTAACCATATTTCATGATTTTTAAAAAATCCTGGAGACCTTGGTCTGCTGCCCAAGAGAGCCCAGAAACAGCAGCACTCCTGTAGCAACTAGCACACCCAGCACCCAGATCTTGGTTTCTAAACACCACTCCCTGGAGAAGTGGCTAATTCTAGGGCTGGGAAAGAAGATACATGATTAAACGGGGAGCACCTTCCAGTACCAAAAAGTAAGGAAGTGCTCAGAAAAACCCCAGGATGATGGGGATTGTCAAGGGCCATAAGAGCTGACTTGAAGAGTTCCCAGAGGCCAAAAGTAGAATAATTCAAGTACTAAAATAACGTGGTGTCTACCCCCAAATATAAAATAAGTACCTGTGAGCCCATGCGGACACAGATGAATGATTGAATAAATAAATAAGTGGAGGAGAATCCCCCATACAGAAAACTTCCAAATAATTTATGTAGGTACTCCACCCTCAACTGTGAGCTTGGCGTAGTTTCTTCCTTCCAAAGAGTATAATATGGAAACGTGGGGGGGAGGGTAGCTTCCCAGTGGAGAACTCAGAGGAACACTACCTGAGCCAGGTGAGCAAGGTCAGCGTCCACAGTGATAAGTCATGTTGACAGTATGTGATGAGGGGGGCCCTTTTACCTCTGTGATCCTCCTCCCCAAAACCCGTAACCCCAGTCTAACCATGAGAAAGATACCAGGCAAATCCCAGTGGAGAGACATTCTGCAAAATATCTGACCAGTACTCCTTTAAACTGTCACCCAAACCAAGGAAACTCTGAGAAACTATCACAGCCCTGAGGAACCGAAAGAGACAAGACAACAAAGTGTTTTTTGGTACCCAGGGTGGGATCCTGGAAGAGAAAAAGGATGGTAGTGGGAGAACTTAGTAAAGAACTGACATTAGTTAACAATAATATAGTGATATTTGTTTATGAGTTGGGACAACTATGCTATTTGAACATGAGGTTAATAAGGGGAACTGGGTGTGGGGTTATATGAAAACATTCTACTAATATTCAAAGTTTTTTGGCAAATCCAAAACTATCGTAGGAATTTCTGTCGTGGCGCAGTGGAAATGCATCCGACTAGGAACCATGAGGTTGCGGGTTCAATCCCTGGTCTCGCTCAGTGGGTTAAGGATCCAGCGTTGCCATGAGCTGTGGTGTCACAGACTTGGCTCAGATCCTGCATTGCTGTGGCTGTGGTGTAGGCTGGCAGCTGTAGCTCCAATTCGACCCCTACCCTGGGAACTTCCATATGCCACGGGTGTGGCCCTAAAAAGCAAATAATAATAATAATAACAATAACAATAACTATTCTAAAATTTAAAGCTTTAAAAAAAAAATGAAGGCTTACAGGTACCTAGCAACTTGCCCAAGATCACACACCTAGGAAACGGCAGGGCTGTCACTGGGACCCCAAGGATGGGCATTTGAAGGCCACCTACAATGCCAAGGATGTGTGAAGCAATGACTCCACCCCAGTTCTCTTCTGCCTGCCTCCCCACCCACCCCCTGCCCTGGTTCCCTGAGATGCATTAATGTGATGAGTTCATGGAATTTGCTCTGACGATTGCTGTGTTCTGCTTTGCTTCTAAATTGCTTCATCAGCAGGCCTGACCACCCATGAACCTCTTTCAGTGGTGAACTCAATTCAGTTTGGGCCAAGTGAATTCAAAATGGTTAATACCAGCAATAATTAAGGCAAACATGTATGTGGCATTTTCTATGAGCAAGGAATTCTTCAAAGTGCTTTACTCATATCGATTCATTCAATCCTTACAAAACCCTAAGTGGGAAGTACTGTTCTCTAGCTCAATTATAGACCAGGAAGTTGAGAGTCAAAAAAATATGATACCTGGAGTTCCCTGGTGGCCTAGCAGCTGGGGACTCAGTGTTATCACTGCCATGGTTTGGGTTACTGCTGTGGCTCGAGTTTGATCTCTCGCCTGGGGACATCTACATGCCACAGGCATGGCCAAAAGGAGAAAAAATTCAATAACTTGTCCAAGTTCATTTTTTAGTAATTTAGCAGAGTCAGAATTTGGCCCAAGAGTTCCCACTGGGGCTCAGTGGTAGAACATCTGACTTGGATCCATGAGGACGCAGGTTTGATCCCTGACCTCACTCAGTGGGTTAAGGATCTGGCATTGCTGTGAGCTGTGGTGTAGCTCGCAGACTCGGCTCAGATCCTGAGTTGCTGTGGCTTAGGCCAGCAGCTGCGGCTCCCATTAAACCCCTCCCCTGGGACCTTCCATATGCTATAGGTGCCATCCTAAAAAGAAAAAAAAAAAAAAAGAATTTGTCCCAGATCCTGGAGTCTGTGCTCTTAACTGCTATACATTCTGACCTTGCAAATACCAGTTAAAAAAAAAAATGGGCATTACCTTTAGGTTTCCCAATTTAGTGGATGGAGGAAGAAGAAATCGGCCCTTCTATCAAGCTAGGTTAATCCTGGAGGCCCCGCAAAGTGGGGAAACAGACAGAGGTCATTCATTCTGACAGGGGGTGGAATTGGGGCAGTTTTTACACAGCGGTGACATCAGCAAACCTTGGCAGGCTTTTGACAGATGGAAAGAAAAGGGAGGAAAGCATTCAAAACGGAAGGAACAGCCAATGCAAAGGCCGTTCATGGGGCAAGAGCATGAGGGTTGTTGAAGGACCAGCAGAGGCTGCTGTGTCTGCAGTGAGAGGCGTGGGACGTGGAGGGGTGTGCAGACAAGGGAGGACTGTGCTTTTACTTGCAGGGAGATGGAGGCCCTTGTGGGGGTTTGAACAGGGGAAAGGCAGGATCTAACTTAAGCTTTAACAGCATCTCTCTGGCTACTGGATGGAAACGAAGCTGCAAAGATGAGAAGTAGACAAGAGTAGAAGCAGGAAGAGTCAGGAGGTGACTGCAATAGTCAGGGGTCCGCAAATTTCTTCTTACAGAGAGTAAATATTTTAAGCTCTGCAGGTCAGACTGTCTCTGTCTCAGCTAGTCAGTTCTCCCATAGTAGGACAAAAGCAGTCAGAGACAGTACATAAGTGAATGAACATGGCTGTGTTCCAATAAAACTTTATTTACACAACAATGGCAGGCCAGATTTGATCCCTGAGTCTTAGTCTGCCGCCCCCTGGTGTCAGTGGAGGGTAATGATGGCTTGGACCACAGTGGAAGCAGCAGAAAGCCTCTCTTTTCCAGTGACATAGTAAGTACCTGGAGGACAAGAGCCTTGAAACCTCCCTCTCTCAACCCAAGCAGAATCTGCTGCAGTTCTTGGGCCCACAGGAGGCATTTTTATAAATGGCCTTGGGATAATGGATCTTTGCAATCACAGGCTCTGGAGGCAGATGGCCTCCTGGGCTCTTCCTCGACCTTATTGTGCAGCCTCAGGCCCTGTATTAACGTCCTGGGGAAATGAAATACCCAGACAGGTGGCTTCAACAAGGGAAACTTACTGTTCTGCAGTTCTCGAGACCAGAAGTTCAAGATCAAGATGTCAGCTGGGCTGGTTTGTTCTGAAGGCTGTGAGGGAGACATCTGTTTGTTGTTGCCTTTCTCTCCTAGCTTCTCCAAGACATTCCTTGGCTTGTGGATGCATCACCTCACCTCAAGGTCAGGCGACGTTCTCCCCCTGGGCCTGTCTGTCTCTGTGCCCAAATGTCCCCTTTTTATCAGGACACCATCTGTTCTGGATTAGGGCCACCCTCATGAGCTCATTCCCTTGATCATCTGTAAAGACCCTGTTTCCAAATGAGATCACATTCACAGGTACTGGGGTTAGGACTGCAGGTCAGCCCGTAACAGGCCTGTTCTCGTACTTCTTCTGCCTCGTTCTCTCCTCCGTACGATGGATACAGTGATATCCCTCTTAACACAGGTGAAGGGCTGAGCACAGGCCCTGGCCCATCGGGAGCTGGTCAGTGCTAGCTCTGTCCTCCAGTGTTAGATCCTATCTCTTCATCTCCTCCCCACGGAGATATTGTCTCTTTCAAAAGCAATACATATCCACAGTGTTCTTGTTTAAAAGAAAGAGAAAGAGGAGTTCCCACTGTGGTGCAGCCATAATGAACCTGACTTGTATCCATGAGGACATGGGTTCGATCTCTGGCCTCACTCAGTGGGTTAAGGATCCGGCATTGCCATGAGCTGTGGTGTAGGTCGCAGACACAGCTCAAATCCAGCATCGCTGTGGCGTAGGCTGGCACCTGGAGCTCCTATTCAACCCCTAGCCTGGGAACTTCCATATGCTGCGGGTGTGGTCCTAAGAAGACAGAGAAAGGAAGGGAAGGAGGAAGGAAGGAAGCATTTCAGCAAGTTGAAAGCCTCCTTTGACCACTAACCCAACTCCATTGCCTTGCCTGATGGAATTACTGTTTGCAGCCAGATGCATGAGCTTCTAGATCTTTCTATTTCCATTTATGTATATGGATACATTCATATATGATATCTTGATTTGTTTTTAATTGGTTTGTATGAATATATACATGTGTGATGCTGGAAGTATCATTCTCTGGTCTGCTTTTTTCTCACCCTGGAAGAGGTCTTGGAGGCATCGCCACATGCTCACATAGTAATCACTTCACGCTTCTGAGCTGGCGGGCAGGGGCCCCCTGAATGGATATACCACAGTTCATTCCGCCACAATCGGGGGAACTGCAGGTGTTTTTCAGTTTCTCACCGGGATGATGCTCATCCTTGCACAAGACCATTTGCAGGTGTTTCTTTGGGTCCACAAGTATAAATTCCTCAGCCCCACTGTACCCCCCCCCCAATGTCAAGGCCACGGGAACCCTTCTTCTGTCTCTGTCATGTGGTCCCATCCAAACCCCCCAGGATAGTCACCCTTTGGCTCGAGAGAGGCTAGAAGCACCCTGGGCTGTGAGAAGCTGGCGTCCTTTGTCAGAGGCCTGCCCCCATGCAGCACAGTCGAGGGGCACAGGCTCCTCTTCCCCCAGGGCCCAGCCTGGTCCTCGTGTCCTTTGCATTGTCCCACTCCCCTCCGTGCTGGCTCAGAGGGTAACTCGATCCAGGTCAGCTGGTGGCGTATGAGGTAGCGTCTAGCTGAGCGTCACGGTACTTTATTAAGTCCGAAATGTGATCGCTACTGTTGTCACACTTTAGCGCCCCCAGCAACCCCCCTGCAAATGAGAAAACCAGAGCCTCCGCACATACCTTTCCCCTGACATCAGGGAAAGCACAGGGAACCCTGCCCGGGGGCCTGAGCCCGGGTGACCCCCCGGAGCAGCTTTCAAGCTGGGGGGAAGGACTGGAGGCCACCGGGGTGGGGGCTGTTTTTCCAATTT
The DNA here is from genome assembly GCF_054392235.1 of Sus scrofa. Classification (NCBI taxonomy): domain Eukaryota; kingdom Metazoa; phylum Chordata; class Mammalia; order Artiodactyla; family Suidae; genus Sus; species Sus scrofa. The sequence goes on from NC_139399.1 coordinate 56,958,972, forward strand.
CAGGCAAAGCAATGGGCTGGGGGGAAATCTGCTATTAATTTTTTCTTGGTGCCTGTGTCTCTGAAGTCACCACTGGCTTTTAAATACAGTTTTCATTAACATACTAGGACTGCTGGTCCTAGGACCCTTCTATCTCTATGAGATTGCCCAGGATCAGAGGGCTCAAACCAGGGTGCCCACAGGGGCCAAGTAACCAGATGAGTGAAGAAAAGAAAACCCAGCAGAGTGTGGAGGAGTACAGGTGGATGTCACAGCCAAGGATGGTCGGGATAGGAGCATGCAAGCCCTGCATTGCCAGGGCATGTCAGTTCTCAAAGTAGCTGAAAATCTGGAATGAGAGGGAGAGAAAGACAGAAGAAGAAGAGAGAGGAGGGAGGGAGGGAGGGAAAAGAGGGAGCAAGAAGTAGGGGGGTGCCTATTATTTCAAAAAATGTTTTAAGCACAGTGTGGCCTAAATAATATAGGTCTCCAGGCCAGCCTGCAAGCTCTTCCCTAATTGACACTGTCAACGTCGAAGAGAAATTGTCAGCCTCGTTCCTTTATCCCTCCAGAGCTGCACTGTCTGGTAGAATTTTCTGCAATGATGGGAAAGGTGCACCATCCAATATGGTAGCCCTTGGCTCCATTTGGCTATTGAGCACTTGAAATAGACCTAAGTGGCTTAAAACAACACAGTTCTGGAGGTCGAATGTCCAGAATCAGTTTCAGAGGGCTGAAGATGTGGGCAGAACTGGTTTCTTCTGGAAGCTTGAAGGGGAGAATCTGGTTCTGTGCCTTTTTCAGCTTCTAGCGGCTACCAGTGTTTCTTGGCTTGTGGCCTCTTCCTCCATTTTCAGGGCACCCTACTCCCATTCCCCTCACCTCTCTGTTGTCAAGGACCCCTCTGCCTCCTACGTAAGGACCCTCGTGATTACGTTTACGGCCCACCGGGGTAATCCAGGATGCTCTCCCCACCTCAGAATCTTTACCTTCATCACATCAGCACAGTTCCTTCTGCCGTGTACATTTTGGATTAGAACGTGGACATCTGTGGACGGTCGTCATGCAGCCGACCCGAATCAGGGCAGCCTTGTCTCAGCTGTGGGCTGGATTCCCAGGATCAAATGTTACGATGGGGCCTCACCCCTCTCTCCACCTCCCAGACCTGTTTTCCCCAACAGCCCCAGGAAAAGAAGAGCTTCTCCCCAAAAGTCCCACGGCTGGTTCTCATTGGTCCAGCTGAGGCCACACCCTCATCTCTGAAGCAATTGCTCTGGCCAGAGGAAGCCTGGGTTTCTCTGATTGGTGGAACGTGGGTCACATGCCCATCCCTGTCATCCCCTCCCCTCAGTCTTCATGCCCACGTGTTAAGGTATTTCCCTAAAAGAATTGAGAGATGTGTGGGTGGTGGAAAGCAGCATGTTACTGGAGTCTGTGGGACAGCAAGCCCTTGGAATGGTGCTTGGCCCTGTAGCGTAAGTGCTCCGTAAATGACGGTCACAGACTGTGAGACACAGAGGGGAACTTGGGCAGGGGATAGGTCCAGAAGCTAATGGTTGGAGAATACAAGGTCCTACTAAGCAGATGAAGGCGGAAGAACATTCCAAGCCGAGGAAACACCTTGAACAAGACAAAGACTTCCACTGCATGGCCATGGTGACCATAGGGCCTGGTGTACCTGGGGGCAGAGGGAGATTGGTCCTGTTTTGTGCCTGTCCTCCCAATGTAATTTGTGGTGGTGTATTGTAGTTTTATTTTGATTGTTTTAAAGTATAGTCAGTTCACAATGTTGTATTAATTTCTGCTGTACAGCAAAGTGATTCAGCCGTACGTATACACGTATCCAATCCCATACTGGTTATCACAGAACATTGAGTAGATTTCCTTGTGCCATACAGCAGGTCCCCTTCCATATATGTGTTCAGTCCCCAGTCCCAGACGTCCCCCTTCCCCTTTAGTAACCATAAGTTTGTTTTCAAAGTCGATGGGTCTGTTTTATAAATAAGTTCGTTTGTATCATTGTTTTAGATGCCACATGTAAGTGATGTCATATGGTATTTGTCTTTGACTTTGCTTAGTATGATAATCTCTAGGTCCCTCCATGTTGCTACAAATGGCATTATTTTGTTCTTTTTTATGGCTGAGTAATATTCCATTGTATTTATGTACCACGTCTTCTTTATCTCCTCCTCTGCCAATGGACATTTAAGTTGCTTCCATGTCTTGGCTGTTGTAAATAGTGCTGCAGTGAACACTGGGGTGCATGTATCTTTTTGAATTATTATTTTCTCCAGATATATGCCCAGGAGTGGGATTCCTGGATCATATGGTAGTTCTGTTTTTCGTTTCTTGAGGAAGCTCTATACGGTACTCCATAGCGGTTGCACCAATTTACATTCCCACCAACAATGTGGGAGGGTCCCCTTTCTCCCAATGTGATGTTGCTAGCATCCCCCTTTACACTGCAAAACTGTCTTGGTTTGCATGATAAACTCTATGGTCACCACCTCCTTGTGGTCATTTATAGGGAAACCAAAGGCAAAAGAGAGGATGAGACTTAGCCCAAGGTCACCTAACCATTTCCAGCAAAATTCACGCTAGAGGACTCTTGACTCCCCATCCATTGCTCCTTCTCCCCCAACCCTTAAAGGCTGCATCAGCTTAACCACTCACATTCCTCCCTTTCTCTTTTCTTGCCAAATTCTCTGTAGGATTGCGACCAGATCCACGTGGACGATGTCTCGTCTGATGACAATGGGCAAGATTTAAGGTAGGAACGTGGAGAGTCAAAAATGCCCCTCTGGGGAGTTCCCTGGTGACGCAGCAATTTAAAGATCAGCATTGTCACTGCTGTGGTTCAGGTTCAGTCCCCCCGGCCCCAGGAAAAAAAAAAAAAAAAAGCCCCCTATTGATTGGCTATCAAACTCACCTTTCAAGAGGAAGCAAAGAGGAAGGGTGGGCCGGTTTTCAGGGCAAGATGTGCCTGCCTTCAGCCAGAACTGGGACTTGGGTTTCTCCGAACTCAAAAATCACAACCCCGCCCCCACCCCACCATGCCTCTTCTGCATCACCTCAAATCACCGAGGCTGAGCTTTCCACAAATTCTCTGTGACTCTGCTTATGTTCATCTCTCTATGGGTTTTTTTTCCCCTGCTTTTAAAGTAATACATGATATTGTAAAAAATGCCAGGCACCACTGATCTTGCTTCCCAGAATCACCACTATTAAGAATATGGTAAAATGGAGTTCCCACTGCAGCACAGTAGGATCGACTGTGTCTCTGCAAGGCCAGGACACAGGTTCAGTCCCCAGCCCAGTACTGTGGGTTAAAAGATCCGGCATTGCTACAGCTGCAGCCTAGGTCCCAACTGCAGCTTGGATCTGATCCCTGGCCCATCCCTGGCCTGGGAGCTCCATATGCCGCGGGGCAGCATAAGGAGTCTGCTGCCCCAGAGTCTGGTATACCTTCTCCCAAGGTTAGATTGCATTCATTAACATACATACACTATTTAATGTAAAAATCAATACAGTCAATACTCCAAAAAAATATTTCTTAAATGAATAAGTGGTATGTCTGGTTTCTAGGAGAAAACACTCCTAGGAGGTGAATTCCTGAAATAAGGTGCCCAACTGCTGGAAATGAGCTAGCTTTCAGAAGAATGCAGCTGGAATATTCCAAACCTGCCCCTGGAGAGACTTTATAAAAACGGAACCCTAGTTAATCTGGGCTTATCCAAAATTATCACAATTCATCACCTCCAGGCCCATCAAAAATATCACGAGACCAAATAATGTTTTGCTTGTGGGCCAGTCGCGCACTTAGTGTTTGCTTCCTGGGTGTGTCTTCCAACTTCAAAAAAGAAACTAGAGTTTCTGTTCATGAGCCCTGTGAGTCTTTGCAAACCCAGCCCAATTAGAAGCGCTCAGCGGGCAGCGCCTGCGTCCTTTTAATTAGCCGTTCAGAAAATCCCTTCTGCGGCCAGGCCTGGCAAGGAGCACGGCTCCCTCGACCGCCAGGGCCATTTGGGTCACGGTCAACTGTGTCCTCTCCGTGAAGTCATCCCTAGGAGCCACTCTCCCTTTCAAGGCAATGAGCACCTGTGTTCCCTATTTGTTTTGGGGGGATTTTGGGGGGGGGGGGGGTTTGGTGTGTGTTGTCTTTTTAGGGCCATATGTGTGGCATATGTAAGTTCCCAGGCTAGAAGTCAAACCAGAGCTTCAGCTGCCAGCAGCTTGCAGCAACTCTGGATCCTTAATGCACTGAACAAGGCCAGGAAGTAAACCTTCATTCCTTATGGATGCTATGTCGGGTTCTTAACCCACTGAGCCACAATGGAAACTCCCTGGGTTCTGTTTTGATAGCTTTCCCTGTAGCTGGCTGGCTTGGAATTTACAGCAATGTCCCTCTGAACCCTGCCCCATGCTGAGCTGTTCGGTATCTCACTTCAAGAATCCACAATCCAGTAGTTCCCATCGTGGTGCAGTGGAAACGAATCCAACCAGGAACCATGAGGTTGCAGGTTCGATCCCTGGCCTCGCTCAGTGGGTTGAGGATCCAGCATTGCCGTGAGCTATGGTGTAGGTTGTAGACATGGCTTGGATCTGGCATTGCTGTGGCTGTGCTGTAGGCCGGTGGCTGCAGTTCCAATTTGACCCCTAGCCTGGGAACCTCCATATGCCACGGGTGTAGCCCTAAAAAGCAGAAAGAAAAAAAAAAGAGAGAGAGAGAGAGGGAGAATCCACAATCCAAGGATGTTTCTCCCCCCTAGAAGCCAAATTCCCCATTTATTCATTCAAAAAATATCTGTGGAAGACCTACTGTGTGCTGGGTACGCAGCATCAAATGCCCCTCATTTGGCTTTTTTTTCATTCAGTGAACATTAAAATCAACAGTGGCAAGGCCCTTATCTTGCCCCCTGCTCTGTTCCAGATGCTTTACCTGGGTTAACTCACTTGCATCTTCACAGTAACCCTGGGAGACAGTTGCTCTCATCATCATCCCGTTTTACCCTTGGGGAATGGGAGGTACAGAGAGGTTAAGTAACCTGCCCAGCCTCACACAGCTGGTAAGTGGGGGAAGGCAGGATTCATGGAAGCCCTTCCCTGCCCTCCACCCCTTGGCAGAACATCCAGGCGTCTCCCCAGGGCATCCTCTGAGTTTATAGAGTCAGTGTTCTTTTTCAGGAATAAATTTTCTAGCCTTTCTCCACTAACCAGGGAGGGGTCCATAAGCATTATTCTAGATTCCCATCTTACTTAAAGGGAAACTTCCAGCATGCCCAGAGCCCTGGATATCCTGCAGATGAAGAAGGAAGATGACCTCAGATTCCTCACACCCGGAACCCAGTTAGGAGACACCCCCCTTGACTCCCAAACAGATCAGAACATCTACACAAGGAAAAGAGACACACCTACACCATAAATCAGAAGAGAACGGGGGCAAAGCTTCTTCCGGCTGCTGATATCAGTGTCACGCCCACCAGGAAGATTGGCCGGTGAGCTATGCCGAAGTTTGCTCTGGCTGCTGGAGCCACTCCTATTTCTGGCTGCTTCGCTCCTAGAACCTTCGCTAACCAGATCCAGGCAACTTCCTGGGGCTGCTGGTCCCAGGACTGACCACCAGCCTCTGCCAGAGGCTCCCGTGTTAACCTACCTTCCGCTCTGTGTCACGCAGACTGCCTTCTGCGCTGTCCCCACAACAAGGGAACATGCCCTGTGGGTCTCAGGAGGTCTGTGCGTGTGCAGCTCCGTCTCCCATCGGCACCCGGGAAGGTCATGCCTGCTCTGTTCCTGCAGGGATCCAGCAGAGCTGGAAAAGGAAGAGTAGGCTGCTGCTGAAAAGGCTGTGACCAGAGAGAAGGTCCGAGGGAATGGATGCTTCAGCTCCCAAGGACACTGCCACTCCGCCCAAGGTCACAGACCCGTCTGAAGCTGCAAAGGTGCCCTCTGCGCCTACCCAGAGGCTTGCTGTTGAAGACAGTGGTGTCCACCTGCCACTCAGGCCGGCGGATGGTCTTCAGCCATTCTTCCACAGACTCTCAAACGGCAAGTGGAAATGAGGTGGACGGAAAACAGAATTTCTCTTTTAAAAACAGAAGAAGAAGAACTTACCTAGCAAGATGGGAACCTTGGCAGTAGAGAGGAAGGAGCACAGGGCAGTTGAAGGTGCAGGTTCTGGAAATGAGGGACCGTGATGGGATAAAGTCACCTGGCCCCTTTCCTGCCCGGTTAAGAATATGCTAGAAAAGTGCCTGGCACAGTGAGTCCTTGCTAAATAGTTCTCCGCCCCTTTGATTAGATCTTACCTGCTCCCTTTGCTGGTTGGGGACAGGTCATCTCTCTTGAGCCCCTGCTCACTGCCACCCAAGGGAGGAGCTGAGAAGGAAGCACCGGCAATAACATATCTGTGCAATAAACCCACTGGCATCTTTCGAGCGGGAGAGGACGTTTTCATAGACAGTTATTAGAAGAGTCAAAACTTTTTCTCCACGCTTTTTCTTTCTTTTTTTTTTTGTTTTTTTTTTTTGTTTTGTTTTTGTTTTTTTGTTTTTTTGGTCTTTTTGGGCAAATGGAGGTTCCCAGGGTAGGGGTCAAATCAGAGCCATAGCCGCCAGGCACAGCCACAACCAGATCCGCGCCACATCCGCGGCTCATGCCACACATTGTGGCAATGCTAGATCCTTCCACTGAGTGAGGCCAGGGATCAAACCCACATCCTCATGGATACTAGTTGGGTTCTTAACCACTGAGCCACAACGGGAACTCCTCTGTGCTTGCTTTTAAATATGAGTGGTGGAGTAAAGAGTAGAGAAGAGGAGTGCCCCTCGTGGCTCAGCAGAAACGAATCTGACGGGCATCCATGAGGACGCAGGTTCAATCCCTGGCCTTGCTCAGTGGGTTAGGGATCTGGTGTTGCCATGAGCCATGGTATAGGTCACAGATGTGGCTCAGATCCCGAGTTGCTGTGACTGTGGTGTGGGCCGGCTTGCCCCATATCCCCACCATCTCCAACTAACCACTCTCTGGCATCCTGACTGGCTTTCAGTTTTATTCACACTCACACCCACACAAATGTCTGTGAGAAATGACCCACATGAATGGGTGTGGGTGTGTTTATATGGACATAATGGGCAAGGATTTGAAGACATCTGAAGAACAACTTCCGTCTGCCTGTGGGGTCTCTCTGTGACTGTCCATGCGCCCTGCTCTGGAGGGCAGGCCACTGTCTACGTTTGAGTCACCTGGGTCAGTGTCCTCCTGGCCCACCTGCCCCAGGGAACCTGCAAGGTGAAATGTTGAGGCATCGCTAAAGATGTCTCTGGGGATCCTGCAGGGTTTTCGTTGTCATCGGTTTTATATTCAGGCTGTAAGGCTGAGCCCCAGGCATAGGATGGTGGGTGACAGCTGCAGGTCACATCATGCCGTGTTCTGGCGTCAGCACATCTCCCACAGGGAGAATGACCCAGCACTTCACACGTTTCACGTCCCTTTTACCTGCTGCGGCAGTGGCCTTAAACCTGGGAGACCTCAAATACAATCTCCAAATGTTGTTCATTCCTAGTGCATCACATCTTTTTAAAAAATACAATGCCCTGGAGTTCCTGTAGTGGCTCAGTGGTTAACGAATCTGACTAGGAACCATGAGGTTTCAGGTTCGATCCCTGGCCTTGCTCAGTGGGTTAAGGATCTGGCGTTGCCGTGAGCTGTGGTGTAGGTTGCAGACGTGGCTCGGATCCCACATTGCTGTGGCTCTGGTGTAGGCCAGCGGCTACAGCTCTAATTCGACCCCTAGCCTGGGAATCTCCATGTGCAGCAAGAGTGGCCCTAGAAAAGGCAAAAAGACAAAAAAAATACGATGCCTTTTTTCACCCTTAAAAATCATCACAGAAAATTCAGAAACAACAAAATAATTCAAAGAAGGGGCAAAAGTCAGGGTCCCCTGGGGTCCACGCGGACCTGCCTTCCCCCGTCTTTTTCTCTCCAAAGAGACTCGCATTTTTGAAGGTTTGACATCCCTTGTCACCCCCTGGTTTTGCCTCGTGACGTCATGGCCTGTGTTACTCCCGTGACTTTGCAGTCCTATACCAAGCCTCTGGTGGCGGAAAAGGCAGTGGTGCTCATGGGGAGCAGAGGTGTTCAGGCGCCCACTCTAGCTGCCCTGGGGGCGAATCGCCCCCTCGTTGCCCTTCCGGTTGCCAGCTGTGGCTTCTGTCATTAGCTTCATGTGACACTCTGACCCATTCCCAGGCCGCATTTCATGCCGGTGGAGGGTTTTGTCTGCAAAGCACCAGCCATCGACTCTGCCTGTTTAACAAATTTGAAAAATTAACGTAGGGAATTTCTGCGGAAAGATCTGGAGATGCTCATAGAATGGAAAGGATCAGCAGCCGGGCCTTTTACGGGGGACGCAAGAGAGGGCAGATTGGGGATCAGAGTAGCAAGAACTAACATGTTTTCTTCTAGACCCTTCCTTCAGGATGAACCAAGGCTGGTCATTTTTCGGAGTTGCCTACCACCTTCAAATTCTAAAGGGGGAGCAAGGGGGGCATTTCCTAGCTGGGCCCCTGCATGCAGGGGACAGCATGGCTCCCCACCCCCAAAATAGAGATGTCCTTTGATACCCAAAGAAAGGAAAATAGGAGTTACCTGGTGGCTCAGTGGGTTAAAGATCTGACATTGTCCCTGCCGTGGCTCTGGTTACTGCTGTGGTGCAGATTCAATCCTTGGCCTGGGAACTTCCAAAAAGAAGAGAACAGAAAACGGGTACTGACTAGGCAGGAGCAGAGGACTCCCTGATGTTTGAGAAGCTGGTTAAAGCCACGGTCCTGCTTCTCCCTCACACCTCCGGAGACATCGTGGCACCCTAAGCCGCACCCATGGGTCCTGGGGAAGAGCCCCCACCTCCCACCGCCCCACATTAACTGTCTCTTCTCCCCCCGCCCCTTCCCTCTCCCCAGCACCTACAACTTCTCCGCCGATGGCTTCCACAGTTCGGCCCCAGGGGCCAACCTGTGCCTGGGCTCCGGCGTCCACGGCGGCGTGGACTGGATGAGGAAGCTGGCCTTCCGCTACCGGCGGGTCAAGGAGATGTACAACACCTACAAGAACAACGTTGGCGGTGAGCGGCGGGCGAGAGGGGCCGGAGGGCCGGCCTGAGCTCCGGCTGCGCCCCTGGACAAGGGAACTACGTCCCGGATGGGGGCTGTCCCTCACATCCCACGTGCTCGGCGCCAGGCGCTGCTCTGAGAGGCTTACACATCCTAGTTCCCTCCGTGTAACCCTCGTGATGCCCTCGGGAAGAGGGTGCTGGGATTTCACCCTCCTCACTTTGGGGGGTGGAGGCTAAGGAACGGGCGAAGCATCCTGCCCATGATTATGCCCCCCCCCATGTCTTAATCACAACCAGTGGTTCTGTACATGTGGTCCCCTGACCAGCAGCAGCATCACCTGGAGACGTGCTGGGAAGGCAGATTCTCCGGCCCCAGCTTCAGACCTCAGATCTGGGGTGGGCCCAGCCCTCTGTGGCTTAACTCGCCCCCCAGGCGATGCCGATGCTAAGTGGAGTTTGAGCACTGCTGGCTTCATTCCTCGATACTCAGCTTGTGGCCTCTGGACCAACCACACGAGCATCACCTGGGAGCTTGTTAGAATTGCAGGTTTTGGGAGTTCCCACTGTGGCTCGACAGTTATGACTCGTATCCAGGAAGATGCAGGTTCGATCCCTGGCCTTTCTCAGTGGGTCAGGAATCTGGCATTGCTGTGAGCTGTGGTTTAGTTCACAGATGCAGCTCGAATCCAGCACTGCTGTGGCTGTGGTGTAGGCAGGCAGGTGCAGCTCTGATTTGACCCCTAGCCTGGGAACTTCCTATAAGCCACAGATGTGGCCCTAAAAAGTAAAAAAAAAAAAAAAAAAAAAAACTGCAGACTTTCAAGCCCCTCCACCAGCAACTGAGTCAGCATCTGCATTTTTTTTATTTTATTGGAATAAGGTGACTACAATGTTGTATTAGTTTCAAATGTATAGCAAAATGAATCAGAGATAGGTAGATCCATAGATCCATTCTTTTTCAGATTTTTTTCACATATAGGCTGTCACAGAGTATTGAGTAGATTTTCCTGTTCATCTGTATCATTTTTTTTTTTATGGCTGCACCTGTGGCATATAGAAGTTTCCATACCAGGGACTGAATCCAAGCTGTAGCTCGGGTCTCAGCTGCAGCAATGCTGGATCCTTTAACCCACTGCTCTGGGCCAAGGATCAAACTGACACCTCCACAGTGACCCAAGCCTCTGCAGTTGGATTCTTAACTCACTGCACAGTGGCAGGAACCCCTGTATCATTTTTTATTAGAGTCCATGTATTGGTGATCTCATATGGTATTTGTCTCTCTCTGCCTCACTTCACTTAGTGTGATAATCTCTAGATCCATCCATGTTGCTGCAAATGGCATTATTTCATTCTTTTTTATGGCTGAGTAATATTCCATTGTATATATGTACCACATCTTCTTTATCCAGTCCTCTGCTGATGGGCATTTAGGTTGCTTCCATGTCCTGGCTATTGTAAATGGTGCTGCAGTGAATATCGGGGTGCATGTATCTTTCCCACTTACGGTTTTCCCAAGACATATACCCAGGGGTTGGATTGCTGGATCATGCGATAGTTCTATAGTTAGTTTTTTAAGGAACCTCCATACTGTTCTCCATAGTGGCTGCATCAGTTTACGTTCCCATCCACATTGTAGGAGGGGCCCCTTTTCTGCACACCATCTCTAGCATTTATTGTTTTTTGATGATGGCCATTCTGACTGGTGTAAGGTGATACCTCATAGTTTTGATTTGCATTTCTCTAATAATTAGTGCTGTTGAGCATCTTTTTATGTGCTTATTGACCATCTGTATGTCTTCTTTGGATAAATGTCTATTTAGATATTCTGACCATTTGTTGATGGGTTTTTTTTAATATAAATCTGTATGAGATTTTTGTATATTTTGGAGACTAATCCCTCCTTGCAATCCCTTCGTTTGCAAAGATTTTCTCCCATTATGTGTGTTGTCTTTTTGTTCATGGTTTTCTTTGCTTTGAAAAAGCTTTTAAGTTTAATTAGGTCCCATTTCTTTATTTTTATTTTCATTATTCTAGGAGGTGGATCCAAAAAGATATTGCTGCAATTTATGTCAAAGAACATTCTACCTATATTTTCCCCTAAGATTCTTATAGTATCTGGCCTCACGTTTAAGTCCTTAATCCATTTTGAGCTTATTTTTGTGCACAGTGTTCTAATTTCATTCTTGTACATGTAGCTGTCCAGTTTTCCCAGCACCACTTACTGAAGAAGCTGTCTTCTCTCCATTGTATCCATTGTATATTCTTGCCTCCTTTGTCTTAGATTAATTGACCATAGGTGCTTGGGTTTATTTCTGGGCTTTCTATCATTTTCTACTGATCCGTATTTCTGTTTTTGTGCTAATACCATAATGTTTTGATGGCTGTAGCTTTGTCATGTAGTCTAAAGTCAGGGAGCCCGATTCCTCCAGCTCCATTTTTCTTTCTCAATATCGCTTTGGCTATTTGGGGTCTTTTTGATAGGGATTGCCCTGAATCTGTAGATGGCCTAGTGTATTAGAGTCATCATTTTGACATAGTTGATTCTTCCAATCCAAAAGCATAGCATTTCTTTCCATCTGTTTGTGTCATCCTCAAATTCCTTTATCAGCATCTTACAGTTTTCAGAGTATAGGTCTTTTGCCTCTTTAGGTAAGTTTATTCCAAGGTATTTTATTCTCTTTGATGCTCTGGTAAATGGGATTGTTTGCTTAAGTTCTCTTTCTCATCTTTCATTGTTAGTGTATAGGAATGCAAGAGATTTCTGTATATTAATTTTATGTCCTGCAACTTTACCAAATTCATTGATGAGCTCTACTAGTTTTCTGGTAGCATCTTGAGGATTTTCTCTGTATAGTATTAAATCATCTGCAAACAATGATGGTTTTACTTCTTCTTTTCCAATTTAGATTCCTTTGACTTCTTTTTCTTCTCTAATTGTCATGGCTAGGATTTCCAAAACTGTGCTGAATAAAAGTGGTGAGAGTGGACATTCTTGTCTTGTTCCTTATCTTGCAGAATGTTTTTAGCTTTTCACCATTGAGAATGATGTTAGCTGTGGATTTGGCATATATGGCCTTTATTGTGTTGAGGTAGGTTCCCTCTTCGCCCACTTTCTGTAGAGTTTTTATCAAAAATGGGTGTTGAATTTTGTCAGAAGCTTTTTCTGCATCTGTTGAGATGACCATATGGTTTTTATTCTTCAGTTAGTTAATATGGGTATATCACATTGATTTGTGTATACTGAAAAATCTTTGCATCCCTGGGATAAATCCCACTTGATCCTGGTGTGTGGTCCTTTTAATGTATTGTTGGATTTATTTTGCTAATGTTTTGTGGAGGTTTATATCTATGTTCATAGGTTATCTATATTCAACAATGATAGAATTGGTCATTTTCTTTTTTTTGTGGTGTCTTTGTCTGGTTTTGGTATCCAGGGTGATGGCCTCATAGAATGAGCTTGGGAGCATTCCTTTCTCTGCAATTTTTTGGAAGCATTTCAGAAAGATAGGTGTTAGCACTTCTCTAAACTTCTGGTTTTTGGAAGTTTTTAAATCACAGTTTCAGTTTCAGTGCTTGTGATTTATCTATTCATATTTTCTGTTTCTTTCTGGTTCAGTCTTGGAAGGTTGTACCTTTGTAAAAATCTGTCCATTCCTTCAAGGTTGTCCATTTTATTGGCATATAGTTGCTTGTAGTGGTCTCTTGTGATCATTTGATTTATGTGGTGTCAGTTGTAATTTCTCATTTTTATTTCTAATTTTATTGATTCCTTTTTTCTTGATGATTTTGGCTAAAGGTTTATCAATTTTGTTGTTTTTTTTTTTCAAAGAATCAGATTTTAGTCTCATTAATCTTTTCCCTTGTTTTGTCTCATTTGTTTCTGCACTGATCTTTATGATTTCTTTCCTTCTACTAACTTTGGGTTTTGTTTGCTCTTCTTTCTCTTGCTTTAGGTTGTAAGGTCAAGTTTGTTTATTTGGGATTTTTCTTGTTTCCTGAGATGAGATTGTATTGCTATAAATTTCCCTCTTAGAACTGCTATTACTGCATCCTATAGCATCTGCATCTTTAGCAAGATTCCCAGGTGATTTGTAGAAATATTAAAGTTGAAGACACATTGGGAGTCACTGGTTCTCAAACTTGGCTCATATTGGAACTCCCTGAGGAATTTCTAATTCTGATTTTCTTGACTTGGCTACTGCCTGGGCATCAGCACTCATAGAGTTACCTGGGTGACTCTGATGTGTAGCCAAGGTGAAAGCCACAGGCTTCAGTAGCATGAGAGCATTGGTTATCACACCAAGTGAGAAATCTGGAAGTGGCTGGAGGCAGGGTTGCCTTGGCAGTGACCAGACCCTCAGTCACTATTTCTGGAATTCTCTAGGCCAGTGACTCTTAATAGGTGATGGCTGCTTCTCCCCCTGGAGGCATTTGGGGATGTTTTTGATTATCACAATGTCTCTAAGCAGCTACTGGCCCATAAAGGGAAGAGGTTTGAGTAGGCAGCTAATAGTTTCTGCTGTATACCCCCTGGCCCCATCCCTAGAAAGAGGAGAGTCTTTGGAAGATTTTAGGGTCTCCAACTGGACAGAACCAACTTCCCATCCCAATGCTGCCACTTTCTATCTCCCTGAGCCTCAGTTTCTAAGTCTATGAAATGGGGATTAAAAATAGTTCTGCTTCCCTGGGTTATTGAGAGGTTTGTTGTTAATGCATACAGAAGGCAGGACTCTGTGTCCAGTACACAGCAAACCCTCAATAAATAGTAGTGTTTATCACTAGTTCCTTTCAGTTTTGCTTGAGAGTCTTCTAGGTTCCCCTGTGTCTTTTAATTTCCCTGGATAGACTGTCAGTTCCTGGGCAAAGATTTTTCTGTCTCGTCCATGGCTGCGGTCCTGGCAATACTGCTGCTATTTATTGAGTGCTTACGCCATGCCAGGCTGTTGTGAAGACTTTTTATCTAATAGCTTTTTTGCTCTTCGCAAAATCCCTGTGAGGTAACTGCTTTTATCATCCATGTTGTATGAAGGTGGAAACTAAGATCAGAGAGGTTGAGTAACCTATCCGGCATCACACAGCCTAGGCAGAAGAGCCCCAGTGGAGCCCCAGGCCAGCTTCTCCTCCACCTCTGTTCATACTTTATGGCCTCTCATATCCAAGTCTGTCAACTGTAGGAGGGGAGCAGAGAGCTTCAGGATCAACCCAGCCTGCTCACCCATCCCTGCACCCAGAGGGGAAGGGATCAGGTGTGCTTGGGATGGGGAGACAGGGATGGAGCCAGCAGAGGCCATCTGCTCCCCACGCGGGTTAAACCCCAGGAAATGCCCAGGGCTTCCGTCAGGCTGTTTGGCTTTCCCATAAGCTAAGGGGAAGGTGCCTGGTGCGTTAGGAGGCGAGGAGCTTGCGGCTGAAAGACACCAGTGGGCGATTCCCCCTTCCCCCCTCTCCCAGCTGTTCCTGCACCTCAGAACCAGCCTGGTAAGTGCTGAGCAGCTTCCCTGACCTCCCGTGCCTCCGTTTCCTCCTGTGTCAGATGCGGGTGGTGATGCTGCCTGGTTCACAGGGTGAATGTCGGGATAGTGTGAATTACCAGTGCAAGGTGCTTAGAACGGTGCTGCCACACGGCAAGCATTTCTTAAATGTTGTTACTCTTGTCATCCGGGGAAGGGCACCAAGCCTGGAGGGAAAGCTCTGGGTAGGGGGCAGGCAGACAGTAACTTGAAGCAAACTCCCTGACAGATATAAAAGAGGAATGGGCGGCAGCATGTAGGGGAAAGCCTTTTGCAAACTGTGAAGTGTTGTGCCTCCAAGGTTTTGTATTGTTGTTAAGGGGGAAGGTGCAGAGAGAAAGGAAGACTCGCGGCCACCTGCAGCGTTGTGTCCCAGTGAATTTGCTCTCCCTTGAACAAATACCGCATGTGTTTGTTAAACAGACACCTAACAGCAGGGGCTGGTTCTGTGGCGGTGAACAAGATCCGCTTGGTTGGAGTCCCCGTTGTGGCTCAGTGGTTGACGACTCCGACTAGGAACCATGAGGTTGCGGGTTCGATTCCTGGCCTTGCTCAGTGGGTTAAGGATCTGGCGTTGCCGTGAGCTGTGGTGTGGGTCTCAGATGCGGCTCGGATCCTGCATTGCTGTGGCTCTGACGTAGGCTGGCGGCTACAGCTCCAATTCGACCCCCAGCCCGGGAACCTCCATATGCCATGGGAGCAGCCCAAGACAAATGGCAAAAAGACCAAAAAAAAAAAAAGATCCGCTTGGTCCCTGCCCTCACAGAGCACACAGCAAACACATAATCACACAGATATGCTTTATGGTTGGGAGCAGTGCCATGCAGAAGAGGTGCAGTGTGCTGAGAGAGTATGTGACAGACTGGCCCGGGATAGACCTTCCAGAATACATGGCCTTTAGGATGAGCGTGAAGGGCTCAGCCAGGCAGGAAGGGAAGGGAAGATGAGAGTGGTCCAGGTTCTGGAATGAGGTGTGCAAAGGTCCTGAGGCAGGAACACACTTGATGTTTCAAGGAACAGAGACGAGGCTGCTAGGGCTGGAACAGAAGGGCCTCAGGGCAGTGACAAAAGATGGGATTGGCAACTAAGTCCCGGCAGAGTCACGGGCTGTGGAGTCTGAACTTTGTTTTAAGGGCCCTGATGGCTGAGAGAATGACAGGTTTAAAAACACCAAGGGGTAGGCTCTGGGGGTCAGCTGCCAGGGTGCCAAACCTGTCCCCGTTATTTCTTCCCTGTGGTGAGCCAGGCAGTGGACCTCACAAAGCCTGTTTCTTCCCCTGACTTACAGGATGGTATATGTCAATTATAGCTCAGTTTTTTTTTAAATAAGAAATAAAGTGGCCCACCTCTAGGGTCACTGAGAGAATGAATGAAATAAATCATGCTAAGAGACAGAGCCCTGGACACAGTAAGCACTCAGTGTTAGTCATTGTTATTTTTTATTTTATTATTGTCTCCACTGCAACAGTATAAGCGCTATAATCTTCATGTTTTGTTCATCTGTGTGTGTTCAGTGCCTATTACAATATTAAGCACATAGAAGGCACTCCTGAATAATGGATGGATGGATGGATGAATTGGTGGATGAATGGACCAACCAATGGGTGGATTGATCAATTAATCTCAGAATAAAATTAAAGTCACTGGATTGAAGCTGACTTTGGGTGCCACCGGATTTGAAACCTCAGGGTATAGTAGCTAGACCCCACCCCCCTTCCCTAACCCTGCTCCCCCCAGACCTCTAAAATGATGGCGACTCTTTCTTTCCTTTGACTGTAGGCTTGATAGGAGCTCCCAAAAGGGAGACCTGGCTACAGCTCAGAGCCGAGCTGGAAGCTCTGACCGACCTCTGGCTGACCCACTCCCTCAAGGCACTAAACCTCATCAATTCCCGGTAGGTGGGAGCTGCCATTTTTCTTTGCACCAGTGGACTTTCTCCCATTCAGGGGTGGTGGCCCCTCCAGTCCACACTTGGGAGAACTGGACTCTCCAAATTCTCACTGGCACACTTTCCAGACGTTTGATAAAGTGGAGGGAGGTGTGCAAGGCACGATGGACACCTTGTCCGGAGCTGAGCGAAGAGCCGCAGAGACACGTCAGGGTCCAGTGGTGCTAAAGACCTCTGAACAGGGGTCCGTCTTGTCCCATACCACCCCCAGCTCTGACATCACCCTCTGAAAACCATCCCTTAGGATCTCACAGGTCATCTGGTGGCTCTAGATGAAATCAAGAGGGTCCAGTTTCTGGAGTTCTCTCACGGCTCAGCAGGTTGGGGATCCAGCATTGTCACTGCCGTGGCTCTGGTTACAGCTGGGTGCGGGTTCAGTCCCTGGCCCAGGAAATTCTGCATGCCACAGACACAGCCAGAAAAGAAGGGGAAAAAAAGAGGGGGGTCCAGGTTCATTCAGGCTCCTCATAAATTGCCACTTGCTCTTTTTTCTTTTTCTTTTTTCTTTTTGTTTTTTTAGGGCCACATTTGTGATATATGGAAGTTCCTAGGCTAAGAGTCAAATCGGAACTGCAGCTGCCAGCCTACACCACAGCCACAGCAACAGTGGATCCAAGCTGGATTTTCATCCTATACCTCAGTTTGTGGTAACACCAGACCCTTAACCCACTGAGCAAGGCCAGGGATCAAACCCGTATCCTCATGGATACTAGTCAGGTTCTTAACCTGCTTAGCCACAGCGGGAACTCCCTTGCTTCTTGCTCTTAAATAAGAAAACCTGGGCCTGAGAACTAATTACTCCTCTGCACTAGCATCCAGATTCTTGTGAGCCAAAGTATGAACAGTTACAAAATAGCAGGCCGTGATCTGAATCCATCCTGGTGATGTTTTGTTTGACACACACTTTGTCCAAAGACTGGGAAAGATTTTGTTTGTTTTTTAGGGCTGCACCCATAGCATATGGAAGTTCCCAGGCCAGAGTTCGAATCGGAGCTACAGCTGCCGGTCTACACCACAGCCAGAGCAATACGGGATCTGAACCGCATCTGCAGCCTATACCGTAGCTCATGGCAATGCCAGATCCCCGACCCACTGAGCAAGGCCAGGGATCAAACCTGCATCCTCATGGATACTAGTCCAGTTTGTTTCCACTGCACCACAACGGGAACTCCAAAACTGGGAAAGTTAATCCATAGCTGTAGGTTTCAAGGATCTTGGAAAAGGTCAGAATGGGCATGTGCTTTCCAGTTTACCCCAGTCCTCACCTCTCTCTGTTGTCCTGCACTTGTTCTGTGTCACTAATGTACATTTCCAATAGGTTCCCCACAGCTATTGCAGTCTGTGGCCCTTGCAGTAAACATTTGCTTTTTAAATAGGTAAAGCGGAGTTCCCGTCATGGCTCAGTGGTTAACGAATCCGACTAGGAACCATGAGGATGCAGGTTTCCTCCCTGGCCTCGCTCAGTGGGTTAAGGATCCGGCGTTGCCGTGAGCTGTGGTGTGGGTCGCAGACATGGCTTGGATCCTGTGTTGCTGTGGCTGTGGTGCAGGCTGGCAGCTGCAGCTCTGATTTGACCCCTAGCCCGGGAACCTCTATACGCCATGGGTGCGGCCCTAAAAAGCAAAAAAAAATGAAAATAGGTACAGTACTCTACTCGTATTAGATGTCATTATGTCAGGCAGCTTCAGGCTTAAAAGAGGAATAGCTGGAGGTCCTTGAGCTCTGCCTTCACCTGAAGATGAAGAGCCTCCAAACCCCACCAGCATTTCCACCGACTCCAGGCTCAGCTGCAGCGTGAGGGGGCCTGGACCTGTGGTACCTGGGAGTTCTGACCCAGAGTCTCCTTTGTCCTCAGGCCCAATTGTGTCAACGTACTGGTCACCACCACTCAACTCATTCCTGCCCTGGCCAAAGTCCTGCTGTACGGACTGGGCTCCGTGTTCCCTATTGAGAACATCTACAGTGCAACCAAGACAGGTAGGGGGGAAGCCAGACCTCAGGGTGGTGCGGGGAGGGAGGGTGAAGCCCGATTTGCATGCCGGGTTTGGGAAGTTTAAGGAGAATGGCACGAGGGAAGCTGAAGGACTTGTCCACAGGCACGATTCAGAGCTCCAAAACCACCCCCATAACCACTTGCTTTAATTTCTGCTTCTAGAGAAACTGATTATGATTGCAGTTTTCTGAAGTGTGTGTATTGGAGTTCCCTTCGTGGCTCAGCAGTAATGAACCTAAGATCCATTAGGATGTAGGTTCGATCCCTGGCTTCACTCAGTGGGTTAAGGATCCGGTGTTACTGTGAGCTGTGGTGTAGGTCACAGACACAGCTCAGATCCCATGTTGCTGTGGCTGTGTTATAGGCCTGCAGCTGCAGCTCCAATTCAGCCCCCTAGCCTGGGAACTTCCACGTGCCGCAGGTGTGGCCCTAAAAAAAAAAAGAAAGAGAAAAAAAAAGAAAAAAACTGTGTGTAGTAGTCAGGATACCTACAAAGCTGCTGTAACAAACACACCCCAAATACAAAGGCTTAATTACATCAGGATCAGAGCTTATTTCTCCCTCAGGTGTCAGGAGACCAGAGGTGAGTGACCCAGGCTGATGGGAGACTGTTTTCACACCCACCCAGGAACCCTGTCCTTCTCATGTTATTGTTCCACTCTTCCCTATAATTTTATACTCTTGTATGTGGTCAAGTCAGAGTCTGCGATATCGTTCCAGCTTATGAAAAAGGGGAAAAGAGGAATGCACATCTAATATTTTAAAGCCAAGACTCAGGAGGAGGTCATGTTACTTCTCCTCACTTCCTACTGGCCCTAGCTTAGTCACATGGCCTTAACTAGTTGCAAGGGAAGCTGGGAAATGTAGTCCATAGCTAAGTGACTCTGAGCCCAGGTAAAACTTTAGTAATGAAATTCCATTACTAAGAAGAGGAAGGAGTTCCCATGGTGGCAGAGTGGGTTAGAAATCCAACTGCAGGAGTTCCCTTTGTGGCGCAGCAGAAATGAATCCAACTAGGAACCATGAGGTTGGGGGTTCAAGCCCTGGCCTCACTCAGTGAGTTAAGGATCCAGTGTTGCCATGAGCTGTGGTGTAGGTCACAGATGCAGCTCGGATCCTGCGTTGCTGTGGCTGTGGTGTAGGCTGGCAGCTGTAGCTTCTATTCGACCCCTAGCCTTGGAACCTCCATATGCCCCGAGTGCAGCCCTAAAAAGCAAAAAAAAGGGAAAGAAAGAAAGGAGAAGGGGAGGAAGATAGTCCCCCCCCTCCGCCCCTGCCCAACATGGAACATAGGTTGTTTTAATTTAGATGGTACGGTCATTAAGTAATCCTGAATCTAACCTCAAACCATAGAGAGAAAACTATTTTTTTTTTAATGCTCTTTCTAGGAGAAAGTCTCGATTTAGTGTTATCCTACTTTAAGATCTAATACTTGCTAATCTCCCTTACTAACAAAGAAAATAAGCCTTAGGCTCAAAGCTTTCATCAGAAAAGAGAATTCAATAATTAGAAATTAACAGCATTATTTATCATTGGGGCAAGTATTATTGGTTTTCTTTGCAGAGGGCTGATTTATTTATTCTTGTATCACCTAAATATGTATAATAATATAAATAAATCTAGGTAGTTAAGATGTTTTTAATTAGAAAGTTTTACCTTTATTCTGGAGCAAAAAAAAAAAAAAAGCAATTTCTAGGATGTACTTTGGAAGCATTTTCTTGTTTTTTTAAATAGGTTTTATTTATTTATTTTTGTCTTTTTAGGGCTGCACCTGAGGCATATGGAAGTTCCCAGGCTAAGGGTCCATCGGAGTTGTAGCTGTTGGCCTATGCCACAGCAACACCAGATCCTAGCAGAGTCTGCGACCTACACCACAGCTCATGGCAACCCCAGATCCTTAACCCACTGAGTGAAGCCAGGGATCAAACCTGCATCCTCATGGATACTAGTCAGTTTCCTTTCCACTGTGCCAAGATGGGAACTCTTGAAAGCATTTTCTCACAGCAGTTTCTGCCTTTACTAAAGTTCTAGGTCTGAACATAATAATTAATATAAAAATGCCTTTAGATTTTTAAACTATAGAAACTCTGGAGTTCCCTTGTGGCTCAGCATGTTAAGGATCCAGCATTGTCCATGCTGTGGCTCTGTTACTGCAGAGGCATGGGTTCAGTCCCTGGCCTAAGAACTTCCACATGCTGTGGGTACAGCCAAAAAAGAAAAAAAAAAGTAAAAATCAAAGAAATTCAGGCCCCGGTGGCCATTGTAGATTCTGAAGCAGTACCTCATTAGGCTTTGTTTTCTTCCTGCCAACCTCTAGTTATGTGCTTTTTCAGGCTTATTTAGAACCTTTTCTAAAATAATGTTTTTAATTGTGGTAAAATACATATTAACATTAAATGTACTGTCTTCACTATTTTAAGAGTTGAGTAGGGAGTTCCTGTTGTGGCACAGTGGAAACGAATCTGACTGGTATCCGTGAGGTTGCAGGTTCGATCCCTGGCCTCACTCGGTGGGTTAAGGACCCAGCGTTGCCATCATGAGCTGTGATGTAGGCCAGCAGCTGTAGCTCCAATTTGACCCCTAGCCCAGGAACCTCCATATGCCACGGGTGTGGCCCTAAAAAGCAAAAAAAAAAAAGGCAGAATCATGCAATAATTACCTTTTTGTAACCAACTTATTTTGCTTAGGATGGCTTCAGGATTTATCCATGTTGTAGCAGGTACCAGAATTCCCTTTGTAAGGCTGAGCAATATTTCCTTGTATGTATAGGCTGCATTTTGCTTATCCGGGGCACGCGAGGGCTGCTTCCACCCTACGGCTGTTGTGGATAATGCTGCTGTGCCCATTCACAGGTGGACAAATGTCTCTTGAAGACTCTGCCCGCAGTGTTTTAGGGGCGTATACGCAGACATGGAATTTCTACGTCACAGGGTAGTTCAGTTTGCAGTTTTCCTGAGGAACTGCCGTCCTCTTTTCCCCAGCAGCTGCACCATTTACCATTCTTACCAACAGCGCCCTGGGCCTCAGTGGCTCTGTCTTTAAAATGGGAATTACATTAATTCCACTTTCATAAGGATTATGGTGACAGTGGAATGAATTTCTGTACGTCAGTGGTTCCCAGGGGGCAGGGGTGGGGGCAGTTTGCCCCCAAAGGAGCGCTGGCAACGTCCACGGGTGTGTTTCGCTCTCTAACTGGAGGAGGTGGTGCCGGCACGGAGCCGGTAGGGACCAGAGATGCTGCTGAACACCCCTGCATGCTGGCGGGAGGCCCCAGAGCAAAGGCTTAGCCCCAAATCTCAGGAACCCCGAGGCCAAGAAATCCTGCTGTGGGGAAGCGCTCTGCAGGTGCCAGCACGGAGGAAGCCGTGCTGAGTGACAGCTGCCATTATTAGTGCTCTTCCCGTTCTGCTGATGGGTCCCGACCTTGCTGACGCAGTCGGGATGAGCTGAGATCTGAATTCAGTGCCCCCGGATTTATCCTGCTGCCCAAACACCTGAGAAGAAGGAAATTACAAAAACGGTGCTTGTCTATAGGAAGGAAAAAACGTACAGGGGAGTCGCATGAGGCCACTCTGTCGCCAGGCTGCCTGCCCACAACTCTGCTTCCTAACTCTGGGATCCCGGGCAGCGCACTTCACCTGTCGGAGCCTCGTGTCCTTCTCTACAATGGGTCTGTCACCCCTGCACCGCACAGCTGCCTGGTCACCTGCTTCAGACCCCTGCGCTGCCTCTTCTTCTGAGTCGCCGTGGACGAGCCCCTTAACCCCTGTGTGCCTCTTCAGTGTCATCCACACATGGGAATGATGACAGGGACGCCTCTGGCCTGAGGATGAAATGCTGACTACCTGGCCCTTAGAAAGACGACCGCGCACAGCAAGCTCTCAGTGGGCAGTTATCATTCACCTCGATCCTGGGTCCTCACCAAGTGCCTTTTCTTTCCTTCTTTCACGTGTGCAGGGAAGGAGAGCTGCTTTGAGAGGATCATGCAGAGATTCGGCAGAAAAGCTGTCTACATCGTGATCGGCGATGGCGTGGAAGAGGAGCAGGGAGCAAAAAAGGTACTCACTCGGCCCAGCTGTCGGGCTGCCTTTCCCTTCTCTCTGGAGCCCACCTCCTTCCCAGGCTCTTTGCTCTTCCGCTCCCACTTGGAAATCGCAGAAGCATCCTGAGTAATTTCCTTCTGCAAATCCCCCTCGGTGCCTTTGGCTGCCACCCCTGGTAGCCCTGCATTGTTTCTGGGACAAGCGCTCTGGAGCCCAGAGCCCCTCCGCTGGTTGGGGCAGGCTGGTGGGGAGGCTAGTGCACGTGCGTGTGTTTTATTTGATACGTACTGATCAGATGTTCCAGGAACGCGTCCCAGTTAATAAAGACAGCATTAAGCTAATGAAAAAGAAAATCCTGCATTTGTGATCTCAGGCCCATGAGGAGTGGGGCAGGGGGTTCTGGTGGCTGCAGCTCTGTTCTTGGAAAAGAAACAGCTGCCAAAGCCCTGGGTCTGCATCTGTCAACAGCATCCCAGAGAGCCTGCCAGCCCCCCCTCACCCAGAGGCCTGGGAAGTGGCTTGTTAATGTCACAGAGCTTAATTTGGGGGACCTGGTTTCCCCCTTCCCACCCCAGAAACAGATTCCAAGGAAATGCAAAAATGTTTAGGGTCTCTGCTGATGAAACCCACAAAAAGACAGAAAGCCCTGAGGGTCCTGAGAGAGGGGCTCAGGAGAAGGGTGCTCAGGCTTCGCACATACTGTTCCAGCCACCTGGAAGGCTCCTCCCCTTTCCCAGCTCCTCTGAATTCATCCTTTAAGCCTCTGGCTTCAGCATCACTTCCAGAGGGAAGAATTTCCGAACCCGCTCCCACTCCCATCTTCCGGCTAAATCCAGCCTGCCTGAGACTCCCTCCCCCAAATGTCCCTACTCCTTCAGGGCAGATGAAGGCAGCCACGAAAGAATTACCTGTGTGATTGGTGCTTGATCACAGACTACCCAGCTGTGGTGTAGCTCCGCCAGCTGAACACCTACTGTGTGCACCCTGTTGCAGGCACCGGGCATCCCACAGTGAGGACAGACAGGGCTCTCAGCCCTCAGTCAGAGCACAGCCTGGGGACAAGCAATCCACACATACACAGGAGTTCTCCTCATGGCACAGCAGAAACAAATCCGACTAGGAACCATGAGGTTGGGGGTTCAATCCCTGGTCTCCCTCAGTGGGTTACAGATCCGGCGTTGCCGTGAGCTGTGGTGTAGGTCACAGAAGCAGCTCGGATCCCGCGTTGCTGTGGCTGTGGTGTAGGCCGGCGGCTACAGCTCTGACGAGACCCCTAGCCTGGGAACCTCCATATGTCACAGGTGCGGCCCTAAAAGGACAAAAGACCAAAAAAAGTTACGCATGACATGCTTGTCAGACAATGACCATGGCTTTGGTGAAAAATAAAGCAGAGGAGACTTTGGGGGTGGGGCAGGGCAGGTGTAGGGAGTGGTAAGGAGGGGATGGGGAGAGGGAGGGGCGGCCCAGAGAGGAACCCAGAAGCTCTAAGGTGGGAAGGCTGGAGCTTCCTGCAGGAAGCCGGAGGCAGCGATGCCCTGCGGGGAGTGACAGGAGCTGCGGTCGGGGAGGTACCTGGAGCCTTCAGAAGGACCTCATCTTTCACTCTGAGCACTTTTTATAGTTCCCTTAACTTTAAAAATGAGTCGGAAGTTCCCTTGTGGGGCAGCAAGTTAAGGATCCGGCGTGGCCACGGCTGTAGCACAGGCCACACCTGCAATGGGAACTTCCACGTGCCTCAGGCGTGGCCAAAAGAATTGATTTAGAGGAAAAAATATTAGTAGTAGCTATGGGGTGATACACCAGGATACGGCCAAAACAGTGGCATGAGTCACATGCATTATCACAAGACTCCAGAAACCGTGTGCCAGGTCACGAGCACTGTCTCTGTGGTGAGACGGTGGACGCCCAGAGCCAGGATCAAAGGGGGATTCTAGAACCCCCCTCCCTAGTTCCACGTTCAGATCTCAGTGGAAAAAAACTCTGCCCTAAGCATGTGACAGCAATAAAAATAAAGCCCTGCTTCTATCAGAGTTGGGTTGAGAACCAGCTTAGGCCGTGGGCACCCCTGTACCTGCCCTCCAGTTGCCACTTGGAGACTGACGGGACATCCATGGAGCAGCGGCTGCTGTTCGCCCACCTTCTCGCCAGTCAGAGGGGGTTTGTTAGAGCGGAGTACGCAGGTGTTTGGACATGACCCATTTGCTCTCCTGAAATGAAATTCTAACGGACAATAAAGCCTTCTTATAACCATACTGTCTGGGAGATCAACATCCAACGATCCAGCCAAGAGAAATAAGGGGAAGGTCGTGTGTACTCACAGTGACGTGTGCTTCAGCATGTCCACATTTGGGCAGAAAATCTGGCACTGAGGATGTGACCAGGCACACACAGGGAGACACTGCTGCGTGGTTTCCACTGCTCACGAAGCCAGGGAGGTGCTGCAGCTATAACGTGATCGCTCCAAACTGCAAAGCAACCCATGGAAAGGTTCTGAACCAAACAAAATACAGGCTTCCCCAGTTTACACAGTAATGGCAGCCCTGGAAACTTCAGGTTTATTAAGAGCATGCAAAAGCGGCTCCCTTTGTAAGTGACATGTAAAGTGGCATTAAGGGTCTGTGCTCAGGTTATTACGAGCCGGTTCGTACTTACTTGACAATCTGGCAGGACGTTTGAAAAGGTTGAAGGTGGATGGGATGAGGCAGGACACCTGCCCCCACCTGCCATGTCCCCAGATCCTGACAGTCAAAAATCACACTCCTGTGGAGTTGCCGCTGTGGCACAGTGGGTGATCTGTCTTGTTTCTGTGGGGTTGCCAGGTTGATCCCCAGCCCGGCACAGTGGGTTTAAGGGTCCAGCCTGGCACAGTGGGTTAAGTGGGTTGCCGCAGCTGTGGCCTAAGTCACAGAAGCAGCTCAGATTGGATCCCTGGCCCAGGAACTTCCTTATGCAGTGGTTGCAGCTGATAGAGGGAAAAGAAAGCACACTCCCAGATATTCCGCCAGTTGCCCCTAGGAGGCAGGCTCCTCCTTCTTTGCGAACTGCTGGTTTGGGGTGGCCCTCCTGTTTGGGATCAGGAGAGAAACTGATGGAGGTGCCACCTTAAATTCTATGTCCCAGGTGCCTTCCCCACCTCACCCTACAGCTGCCTGGCTCTCACAGAAATAGGTGCCCCGAATCCTAGCTCTGTCACTGTCAGCTGTGTGGCCTTCGGCAGATGGCACCCTCTCTGAGCTCATCTTTCCCTTATCTGTCCCCAGCTGCTGGGAGTATGGGTCCAGGGTCCAGCAGAGGGACCCTTCGGAGTTAGCCTCAATAGCCCAAAGCTGTGTGATTACTGCCCCCAGGACAGGGGTGGGAGGGGAAGAAGGCTCACCCACCTTCAGAAATTCAGAGCAGGTTTTCTCCTGAGGAGCCAGCAGAGAAAGAAAAACATGAATCCAAATTTTCAGAGTTCTCCAGTGGCACAGCAGGTTAAGGACCTGGCGTTGCCACATATGGTGGTGCAGATTCAATCCCTGGCCCAGGAACTTCCACAAAAACCAAAACAAATTTGCACATAGCAAAGAGGGAAACTGCACTGAGCAAAGTACCTAATTAAAAATAAGACAAAGCAGATATAAAAGGAAACAAGACTGACAAAGAGAAGGCACAGTAAATTGAAATAAGTAAAACTGGAGTTCCCATCGTGGCGCAGTGGTTAACGAATCCAACTAGGAACCATGAGGTTGCGGGTTCGATCCCTGCCCTTGCTCAGTGGGTTAACGATCCAGCGTTGCCGTGAGCTGTGGTGTAGGTTGCAGACGCGGCTCGGATCCAGCGTTGCTGTGGCCCTGGTATAGGCCAGCAGCTTCAGCTCCGATTAGACCCCCAGCCTGGGAACTTCCATATGCCGCGGGAGCGGCCCAAGAAATGGCAAAAAGACAAAAAATAATAATAATAATAATAATAAAATTTAAAAAAAATAAGTAAAACCTAGTATTCATCACCGTAAATGGGAATGAAACAAAACTTCCTGTTCACAGGCAATGATTTTCAGACTTGACTTTTTGTGTGTCTTTTGTCCTTTCAGGGCCGCACTCGCAGTATATGGAGGTTCCCAGGCGAGGGGTCTATCAGAGCTGTAGCCGCTGGCCTACGCCACAGCCACGCCAGATCCAAACTGCATCTGCGACCCACACCACAGCTCACAGCAATGCTGGATCCTTAACCCGCTGAGCGAGGCCAAGGATCGAACCCGCAACCTCATGGGTCCTAGTCAGATTCCTTTCGGCTGAGCCACGACAGGAACTCCCTGACTTGATTTTTTGAAGGCCAGCTGTATGTAAGATTCCTAACTCTTTTACATACAGTTCAAAAAATATGGGAAAAATGTTCATATATATACATACACTCAACAATGAAAACTGGTGTAGGGGGTATTAATATCAAACAAATGGATTTTAAGGTGAAAATCATTAGTAAAAATCAGAAGTATACATCTTAATCCCCTGAAGAGATGTATTGAATGTAAGCCTGTGAGTACCTAATAGCTTAACAAGAAAAAAACAATGCACATACGAAAACTCACCCAAATCTCTTGTTTGCTCAAAGCCCGCAGGAGAAGCACATGCTGAGACCTGCCGAGGGTGTGGATGGGGGCGGGGGGGGGGGTGGTCTCCACCAGGGACAGGGTCAGCCAGTCTCAGAGGGGCCAGCACTGTCCAGGTTCTAGGGAGTAGAGTCTGGGTTGCTAGAGATACCAGCTGAGACAATAGAGAGCTTTTTCCTTCATCTCTCCCAGGGCCCCAGATTCCTTCCGTCTTGCTGCTCCGCCAGCCCCAGTACTGCTCTTCCCACAAAATCACCACCCCATGTCCACCCTCCAGCCACCAGGAAGGAAAAGGGGGAGGACGCCCGCTCCCTTTCAGAGCACAGCTGGCATAGGGCGGCATCACGGCTGCTCAGACCCCATTGGCCAGATCCAAGTCGCATGATCTCCCAGGGCCACAGAGGTAGCTGGGAGATGTAGCCTTTGTTAGCCACCACGTACCTAGCTTAAAAAGGGAGGCGGGGAGTCGTGTTTTCCGAGAGAGAAGGGAAGAGCGCATGGAGGAGGGAGCTGGCAGCCTCAGGCCGTCACAGCCACGACTCGTTATTCCTGATGTCATCACTTTGCTACGTCTCAAACCCCCCCCCCCCCGGCAAAGTGGGTATCATTCTGCTCCACTGTGTAAAGGACACATTTGAGATTCAGAGAGGTCGATTTATTTACTTAAGGTCACACAGCTGGAACAAGCAAAGGGCTGTGTGTTTTGCTCCAAAGACCTGGCAGGAGGGAGGTGGAGTCCACCAAAGAAGACTGGGGTGCACCCACACACACCAAACTCCCCTAAAAACCCCTGCCAGGGTCTGAAGCAGCGGCCCCAGCGCATTGGTGAGAAAAGCTGTGCGCCAGCAGCTCTCCCGGCCTGATGGATGGGACTCATTAGCCCAGGCCACCCGACACCTGAGCAGTGTGAAATATAGCGACAGGACAACCGGCCGCAGCTGCTTCAGATGGCAGTGTTGTTAATATCTCCATCTGAGTGGGTCATTTGTCTCCACCTCTGCATAAATGACAAATGCACTGCGCTCTGGAGCCACCAGGCCTGGGGGGAGGCGGCTGAGACAGTCTCTCCCCCTCTCCTCAGTTCCTTCCAGAAAATGAATTAGTCTTTAAGGAGGGCCTGGATTGGCCAGGAGGCAACCGGAATCCATCTTTGCAGAGAACCAAAGGCTTGGCCAGGGTGAGGAGAGGGTGAGGGAGCTGAAAGGCATTAAAGAGATGGCATCTGTTGCTCATGATGGATAGTTTTCTGCTTCCTTTGGGCAAAAGAACATCCGTTCACTGAGGGTTTTGAGAAACTCACCTTCCCTCTTTTCCTCCTTCCCCTTTTCATTCCTACCACAGATATTTCCTGAGCACCCACTATGTGCCAGGAGCTGTGCCAGGCGGCAGCGAACATGACTTTCCAAGCCTGAACTCTCCTCAAGGCCTTTACACTCACTATGTCTTCAACCTCAACTACCTCCCCCCACATTTGCACGGCTCCCCACTTCTTATTCTCTGGGACTTGCTTAAATGTCACACACCCCCAGAAAGGCCTCCCCAGTAGGCACCTTCCCCACAGCTGCTTTCTACCCCACCTTACCCTACCCTACCCCACCCTACTCTCCTGTTCTGTTTCTTTCATGGCACTTATCACAAGATGTTATTTTCTGATTCGTTGTCTCATGATCTCAAAACAGCTGCCACAGCTCCAGCATCACATATTAACATTATAGCATCCAAATAAAAAGGGAAAGAAAGGAAGAAGGAGTTCTCCTCAGGTGCCTCCCTCTAATCATGGAGGAAAACCTTTCCCAGAAACCCCCAGCCAACTTCCTCATTGGCTTCCACAGGTCACGAGTCAGGAAGGATACAAATCCCTGGCAAACAGGGCTGGGGTTGTCCTAGTTTGCTTAGGTGATGATAACTCATCCCTACCTCTGGGGTATGGTGCTGCCAAATTCTGTGTTCTGCAAGTGGGAAGTGGAAGATGGCTGTTGGACAGGCAACAGTTTTAGCCAGTGGTCAAATTTTCCGATGATAAACATGCAGTCAGGTTTTTTCTCTGGAGTCAGGCAGGACCCCTCTGTGCCTCAGTCCCTTCCCCTGTAAAGTAAGATAGACATAGCATATACAGCAAGTATTATCCCCATCTGATAGACAAGCAGGCAGGTAAGTCACCTACAGCCAGCCAGCTAACATGGTGGGACAGAGCTTTGCAAAGGGCGTTCTTAAACATTTAACCCTCTGCATGAAGGATTTCCTTCCGCAATCAACATAGCACGCCTTTCACCCCAGTCACAACTTTCGCTCTATCTGCATGCCCCCTCACTATTACCTACTTAATGTTTCCCTTTCAATCAACTCAATTACATTTAAAATTGAAAACCCGGAGTTCCCATTGTGGCTCAGCAGGTTAAGAACCCGACTAGTATCCATGAGGACGTGGGTTTGATCCCTGGCCTGGCTCAGTGGGTTAAGAATCCAGTATTTGTTGCCAGGTGAGGCGTAAGTTGCAAATGTGGCTTGGATCTCAGGTGGCTGTGGCTGTGGTGTGGGCCAGAGCTGCAGCTCCAATTTGACCTCTCGCCAGGGAACTTCCATATGCCGCAGGTGCAGCCCTAAAAAGACAAAAACATGCATACACATGTGCACACACACACCTGATAACATGACAGTAATACTGAGCAAGGGGAAAGATAAAAAACACCCTGGGACCAGCCCTACCTGATAAGATGGAGATGCGTGAGTGTTGGGGAGGGTTGAAGACACAGGAGCATCTAAGTAAGATCTTCTTCCTGAAGCAACAGGATTCAGAACACATCTTTAAGAAGGAATAGCTTTCTCACCGCATGATTTACTTCCTTGTCAGCACACTGCCTATGACCACGCTGGTCCCAGCAGAGGGGAGAGGGTCACACAGTCCAACGGTGCAGGAAAGCCAATCAGAACAGGCTCAGGAGGAAGAGAAACAATTGCCAGACCGATGGGGACCAGCCACATAGGGGTTTGCCAACTGATGATGCTCTGTGCCCGCCAGTTAGGAAACGGCCACCTGCTCCACCGCCTTGGGGGGCATCTCCTGAGGCTCTGCCCATGGGTGTGGGGTCCAGGGGGCTGCGGAGGCGGGGGCAGGGCCTTAACCACATGGCTGGTGTTCTGTGTTCCAGCACAACATGCCTTTCTGGCGGATATCCTGCCACGCAGACCTGGAGGCGCTGAGGCACGCCCTGGAGCTGGAGTATTTATAGCAGAACTCGCGGCATCGCCACCTGCCATCGCAGCTGCATCCCACCCGCCCGGGCCCCTGGTTTTCCCTGCCTCCCCGCCAGATGCTGGAAGAGTCCCTCCAGCCAAGAGGACGTGTCCGGTGACCATCTCAGAAGCTGTCCTTTCAGTGCAAACACGGGGCCTGAGAAACAGAGTAGCCTGCAGTGGCTTTGGAACATTTTCCCTTTGGGGCAAAGGGCTGGCTCGCTTGGAGACCTTCCTAAAAGACTCACGGAACACAAGCAAGGAATTGCTGATTTGGGGGAGGCTGGGGATGAGGAGGAGGGAGACAGGCTTTTTTCTTTTCCTCTTTAATTTATGGACTAATCATTACTCTGGTATTATGCTCTTGTACCTGTGTTGTTGGTTCTCGTAGTCGTTGGTTTTTTGTTTTCTAAGCCGGCATGTGGGCAGTGCACAGTTCTAATTTAAGCCTCTCTGCTCCAAGTTGTGCTGTGGGGGGGACAGTCATTCTTTGAACATAGTGAGGGAGGCAATTCGGGGCTGTGGGGAGGACTATTGCTTTTTTTGTCTGTTTTTAAGGACCTAACCTGACGTCATGTGGACAGTGCACGTGCCTTATGCTGCCATCTTGTTTTCTAGGAAGAGGGGACCCTGGGGAGGAGGCAGTACTTTGTGACGGAAAAAGGCATTAAATAAAACCACGTTTACATTTTGAAGGGGGGTAGAGTATCCCTACTTTACTGCCCCTTTCGAGGTTTCTGAATGTGTTGGTATTTTCCAAAACCTCTTCTGTTATGAAAATATAAAGTCCAGTTCAAACTGGCCTAAGCCAAAGAGAAAAGGAAAGTGCCTCCGAGAACTTTAGGTGATATCTGCCTTCAGGCATAGCTGGATCCAGGTGATCAAGTGACTTTCTCCTATGTGGTTTTACTTCTCAGGCAGACTCTTCCCTGTGTGACAAAGATGGCTCTAAGAATCTTTCAGCAAAACTATATCAGCAGAAAGAGAACACTTTCTACATAGGATTGTGTCTTACTGGCCAAACTTGAGCCACCCATGGAGCTGGATTTAGGGTTTGATTTCTCATGAACAGAAAGTGGGGGAGAATTGGTCCCCCAAAGGAAGAATCAGCGAGCTACTATTAAGAGAAGTGGGGGAGATGAGGGCTGGCATGGAAAAGAGAACTGACTTCTATGCCAATGGCATGAAATTATTTTTCAGTGGATAAGCCAAGGATCCAGTATAGGGGACAGGAAGAGACATCTGGAGAAGTTCCAAGGACATTTTGAGCCCTGTCACTGCCCACAGAAGAGTTCCAAGTAGAGCCTGGATCCATTTGATTGGATCCTAAGCATAAGTGTAGGCTCCTTCCTCTATTCATGTTGGTGAAACCCAGGATCACCAATTGGCTGGCATCCCTGTCAGTGGAGATGGGAGATGATTTGATGATTGGAGTCTCAGAGCTAGTAGCTGATAAAGTCATCACCAAGGGTGAGATAGTCTCTTCCACTAGGCTCTGAGCTCCCTGGGGACAGGTGCCATTGGTTTCATCTCTGTATCCCTAAAATCAAGCATAGAGTACTTGGAATCAGTCCACAGAGTGGATGCTGACATAAATTGGAATCTCATTATAGATGAGGTGGAAGGAAGGATGAAAGTAAAATTGGAATCACGGTCAGATGGGTAATTGGCTGGGTGAATGGACATCTGGACATATGGATGAATGGATGGTTAAATAGTTGGGCGAGTGGATGGATGGTTAGTTAGACGATTGATAGTTGAGTGATTTACAGGTGGGTGGCCAGCTGGGTGATTGGAGAATAGATGGACAAATGGATGACTCGATGGATGATTATATAGATTATAAGTGAATGGATGATTAGATGGATGACTGAATTGAGGACCCAATGGTTGTACAGTGAGATGAACAGATAGATGGTTGTTTGGATGAATGAATGGTTGCATGGTTTTATGGAAAAATAGATGGTTAACTGGGTGAATGAGTGGCTAAATGAATGGATGGATGTTTGAATGGGTAGGTGGATGGTATGATTGATGGCTGATGGGTGTTTGATAGTAATACTATGACGGTTGGATATGAGGATACGAGAATGATGCGATGGTTAGATGAGTGGATGGTTAAATGGAGGTAAAGAATCCCCAGAGTTTCCTAAAACATCTAGGTCAGCTTCCCTACCGCTTGCCAACTTAGATGTCTTCTAGAATGAGTGAAGAAGCTTTACTAGATGCATTGACTTCTGGCTGAAGTGGAGAAAGAGACTAGAGCAGAGCCTCCCGGGGAGTCAGTGATGTGAGCTCTCCTGGATCCTCCCTGTCTCCCCATTGTTTTGCAACCCTGCCACTCAGGCACCCACTTATAATCATGTGTTATCCATCCCTCCCTTCCTGCCACCATTAAAACCTGCCGTAGGAGAAAATTCTCTTTAGAGATAACAATGAGTAAATTACTTCTAAAACATTTTTTCAATCTTAATAGGCTTCCATTAGAAGCTCTAATAGTAGACCCTCAGCCACTCACACAGAAAGAGGTTTGAAGTGAAACAGAGAGACCTGCCCCTTAATCCTGAAACTAACTGCCCAGGTGGTCAACTATCCTTCTGCTGTGATGACTAAATATGGAAAGCTGGTGCTGACAGTCCACAGTCTGTGAGGTAAGTGTTTTATTCTGAAGTCTAGATGACTCGGAGCTGCCAGTGTGTTTCTCATTCTGTAGCAGGGAGAGCAATGAATGAATGTTGGGGGATGGATGGATGGATGGATGGGTGGATGGATGGATGGATGATGGATGGGTGGGTGGATGGATGGATGGATGGGTGGGTGGATGGGTGGGTGGGTGGATGGATGGGTGGGTGGGTGGATGAGTGGATGAGTGGATGGATGGATGGATAGCCAAGATTCAGTGGTCCTAGGTTGCTTGCCTTCACTGTTTCCCCAGAAGTATCTTGTAGCTCTCTAGAACACTTTTTTTTTCTGCTTTTTAGGGCCACATGAGTGGCATATGGAGGTTCCCAGGCTAGGGGTCGAATCTGAGCTACAGCTTCTGGCCTACACCACAGCCACAGCAACACCAGATCTGAGCCCTGTCTGCAACCTACACCATAGCTCATGGTAACACTGGATCCTTAACCCACAGAGCAAGGCCAGGGATCAAGCCCACAACCTCATGGTTCCTAGTCAGATTCTTTTCTGCTGTGCCACAATGGGAACTCCCCATAGAATACTTTTAGAAGTAGAGGAACTGGACTATGCAGCACTCCCAAACAAAAGCCCTTAGCCTCCTGGAAGTCTGAGCACAACCGCAGAACTTCCCGGCCAGCTCTGCAGAAGACAGAGAACCAAATAAGTCTTCAGGTCAACCTCTGGGGCTGAAAGTATTTGTCTCTCAAGGGATTTAGAAGTCAGAGATTTTTCCATTGGGATTTTTTTTTCCATTTGCAAATAACATAAATTCAATCAAAGTGGCTTAAAAAACAGACGTCTTTGGCTTACTTGACTGAAAGATTCAGGAATGTGTGATCTCAGACCCCATCACCACCCCAAATGCAGAACTCAAGACGGGTCTTTTTAAATTCTGTCTCATTCTATCCTTGGACTCTGTTTTCCTCTAATTTGGCTTCATTTGTAGGCAATAATGCACATGCTTGGAATAGAAGCTATGGTGGGACTATTCAACATAGATTTCCATTGATAAGTACTGCTTAATTCTTAAAAGGCTATTGCTTAGGAAAGATAGATTAAATTATTATGAGAGTTTAAAATATCCTTATGGTTGGAAGTTCCCGTTGTGGCGCAGTAGAAATGAATCTGACTAATATCCATGAGGATGTGGATTCAATCCCTGGCCTTACTCAGTGGATTAAGGATCTGGCGCTGTTGTGAGCTACGGTGTAGATCGCAGATGCGGCTCGGATCCTGCAATGCTGTGCAAAGCTGTGGCTGTGGTGTAGGCCAGCAGCTGCAGCTCCGATTCAACCCCTAGCCTGGGAACTTCCATATGCCATGGATGCAGCCCTAGGAAGCAAAAATAAATAAGTAAACAAATAAGTTAACAAATAAGTAAGGAGTTCCTGTCGTGGCTCAGTGGTTAACAAACCCAACTAGTGTCCATGAGGACGCAGGTTTGATTCCTGACCTTGCTCGGTGGGGAAAGCATGCAGCGTTGCCATCAGCTGTGGTGTAGCTCGAAGATATGGCTCAGATCCTGAATTGCTGTGGCTGTGGTACAGGCCGGCAGCTATAGCCCCTGATTCAGCCCCTAGCCTGGGAACCTCCATATGCCGTAGGTGCAGCCCTAAAATGACAAAAGACAAAAAAAATTTTTAATTAAAAAATTAAAATAGGGAGTTCCCGTCGTAGCTCCGTGGTTAACAAATCCGACTAGGAACCATGAGGTTGCGGGTTCAAGCCCTGGCCTCGCTCAGTGGGTTAAGGATCTGGCATTGCTGTGAGCTGTGGTGTAGGTTGCAGACATGGCTCAGATCCCACGTTGCTGTGGCTCTGGCGTAGGCCAGCAGCTACAGCTCCAATTAGACCCTTAGCCTGGGAACCTCCGTATGCCTCAGGGGCAGCCCTAGAAAAGACCAAAAAAAATTGATAAATAAAAATAAAATATCCTTATGGTTTAAGTATTTTGAGTTGGTGCTTCCTTAGTTATTCGCAGCCAATAAATAGTAAACTAATTATTCAACTCATTCAACACATAGTAAATAGTGTTATTAGCAATAATATTCTACCACACGGGCTGAGATTTTTGAGATTTCTACTCAGGAAATCAGTCATTCATGTTACCAGCAACTAGAACAGGCATTTTTTTCACCAGATGTTAACTGAGCTTCTACAGTGCACTGGCACAACAGACACAAATTTGAAAAAGATATTGCCCTTGCAAAAAATAGATAAATTTGACCATCTTTTTAAAAAGCTTATTAAAAAGCATAACTGGAGGCAAAAGTCAAAACTGAAACTCAAATCACAGACAAGAGTTTATCCCCCCCCCAATATATAAAGAGCTCTTAGAAATGAAAAACAGGACATTTTATACTTTTTTTAAAAAAATACAACTGGTTCTTAAAGCTATCAAAAAACACTCAGTCTCACTCATAATAAGAGAAATGCAAATACATTGAGATATCACTTTTCACATCAGACTGACAAAAAATTTGAAAGTTTTATGACTCACAGTACTGGTGGAGCTGTGGGCCCCCTCGTGCTTTGCTGGTGGAAGTTGAAATTGGTGCAACTCCTGAGAAGGGGAAGTTGGCAACATTAATCTGATTTGTAAGTTTGACCCAGCAATTCCACTTCTGAGAATTTATCAACAGATATATTTATGTAGGTATGAAAATTCTGTACAGAGTTATTTTCTACAACCCTGTTTATAATAGCAAAGAATGAAAACAACCCAAATACCCATCAGTAGTAGACTGTTTATATGATGATAAGCCACATGATGGAATACTATGCAGCCATAAAAAAGAATAAGACTAGTCCCTATGGATCGATTTGGAAAGATCTAAACATACTAAGTGAAAAAGAACAGCTACAGAAGAGAATGTGGCACATGACACCTGTTGTGTAAAAATGGAGGGAAAAAATGAGAAATATTTATGAAAAGAAACCTTGGAAGGATATATGGGATAAGAAAACAATGACCCACAGGAGGCACTCAGACACATAGATGACAAGTGGGAGAGTACCTTCTTCATAATTGAAATTTGCCAGTGGATAACTAAGAACACCTTATATGTCATATGTCAGTTCTGGAGACTTCTCTGCCAATAGCCCATTGCTCTTGAGGACTTGTTTTTAGGCAGTTTCCCCCAAATGGCAATAGTCACCCTTCCCCCTGGGCCTCATGGTGCTGGCGCAAAGGCTAAGGAAGATTTTTTTGTTTGTTTTTTTCTTTTTAGGGCTGTGCCTGCAGCATATGGAAGTTCCCAGGCTAGGAATCAAATCAGAGCTGCAGCTGCTGGCCTACGCCACAGCCACAGGCCACACCAGATCTGAGCCACATCTGCAACCTGTGCCACAGCTTGGGCAATGCTGGATCCTTAACCCCCTGAGCGAGGCCAGGGATCAAACCCACATCCTCACAAACATGGTGTCAGGTTTTTAACCCGCTGAGCCACAGCAGGAACTCCAAGGCAGATTGCTCTGAAAATCAGGCAACCTCATTCTTGCTCCACCCCAGGAAGCACTGGCCCTCCTGGGCCACCATGGTCAAAAGCAGGGTCTCATGGTCCGAGTCAGGGACCCTATCAACTTTGGAGGCAGCTGTGCTACACCCACTCATCCGCTATTCCAGGTGAAGCAAAGGTCTCACTTACCAGGCACTTTTCCCGGCTTCTGGAAGCAGAGGTGGAAAGAGAGGTGCATCCCATTGTCTGCTTGTGAACCAAGCAGGCAAACTCACACTGTGAGTCCTGGCCTCGGCCGCTCACCTCCAGCAGACAGGCTGTGTGCAACCAGAAGCAGGGTCCACCCACACGCCCTGGTTCCTCTCCACACCCAGGTCACAGGCTTGCTTTCCTGCCTGAGCCACAACCCCAGTCCCCTCCCAAGAGCCTCCCAAGGTCAGGGAGCAAGAAGGAGCCGTGGGACCCTCAACCAGGAAGGGAGGTGGGCCTGGAGGCCCTGAATCAGCCAGGTTCCAAGGGGGTCCCAAGAACCTCCTTTGGACCAAGGATCTGTCCGTTCAGGGCCCAAAGCCAGCCCCTGCGCTTGTGAGGACTGAACCCTGAGGGCCTTTGTGTTGGGTAAAGTTTTTGTTTTTTGTTTTTCAGGGCTACCCCACAGCATATGGGAGTTCCCGGGCTAGGGGTCGAATCAGAGCCACAGCTGCTGGATCCAAGACGTGTCTGAGAACTACAGCACGGCTCACGTCAATGCCGGACCCTTAACCCACTGAGCGAGGCCAGGGATCGAATCCACGTCCTCTTGAATGCTAGTCGGGTTCATTAACCACTGAGCAACGAAGGGAACTCCTGTTGGGTGAGATTTTGACTTTCAGAATACGCAACGTGGCATCCTTCTGTCAATGGTGGGGACGGCTGCCATCCCCAGACACTATGACTCCAGAAGGTAAGATCACATGTACTGTCATCAGAACTGCGTGGGGACACCGTGCGCAGGCTGGTGACCTCTGAGGAGGGACATCTGAGCTCAGACCTGGATGATGAGAAAAATCGAGGAAACCATTCCAGGGAGAGCCTCCGGGCAAGCCAAGCTCTCGAGCTGGAGGGAAAGAAAGGCCAGCATGGCTAGAGGACAAAGGCCAAGGCCAGGGCAGGTCTGGTTGGACCCTTTTGGCCTTGGCTTTGGGATTTAGTGGAGTTTGGATTTTATTCTAAATCCAGTGCAAAGACAGCAGAGGGTTTTCAGCAGGAGGGGCACGATCTGGTTTATATTTTTAAAACTCCCCCCGGGCTGCTAGGGGGAGAATGGTTTAGAGGGTGGAGAGTGGAGGCAGGGCTTCTGGACAAAAACAGCTGGTCGTGGGATTTCTCATGAACTTGAAGACATTTCCTATTTATAACCTCCACGCGCTTTCCTGCCCAAAGCTCAAGCCACATCATGATGTATTTTACACAATGACACCTGGGTAAACGCCACCCAGATCAGGCTGGACCCTCCGAGTCCTTCCCAGCCTCTTCCCACCTTCCACACGCTCATTTCTGTCACCCAGAGTTTGGCCTGAGCTACAAGTTCCTAAACACAGATCCATGCGGCGTACAGCCCGACTTCTTTCATCCAGTGCTTTTAAGATGCTTCTAGGAGGTTGCCTGGATCTGAGGTTCATTCTGGGTAAAGGAGAACTGGAGTCGAGAGCCCTAGTCCATCCCCAGTGAAGATGCCAGCTCTGCGCTGGCGAAACTGTGCTCTCAAGTGACCACCAGAGGGCAGTGCGACCCCACCTCTGGCCCCAGCCACCCGCGGGTGCCCCCTGAAGTCAGGCCTGGAAACAACGCTGTAAGGATTCCAGAAGCATCTCCCTGAGGCTGTGCCCTTGCCTCAAGGACGGCCTCCCTGGAATGGCAGCCCCAGCCATGTACTCAGGCCCACGAGTTAATTGACCTGCTGCGGCCACGATGGGGATGCCAGCAGAGAGCAGCACAGTGGCCTCAAGAGCAATCGGCAGCCACCGGGCTGGAAGGCGCTTCTTCCCGCACTCAGGCCAACCTTAAGCTACCCGCTCTGAGGCTTAATAATACCATGGTAACAATAGTTTAAATTGTTTAAAATCAATGTTGGAATTTCTTTTTATATCCAGAAGTTCATTTGAGGATGGTGGATAAGCCAGCTGCAGCCAAATACTGATTTTAAAATTCAACCATTACGTATTTAGCCAAAAATGGGTATTTGGTGACCTCTGGCTGCAGGTGATGGGGTGTCTCTTGGCACTTGCTGCCCCCACCCCATCCACTGCATCAGAAACACAAAAGCCCTGCCCTCCTCTCGGCCCCTGGATCCCACGGGCCACCCAGTATGGTTGACGGGGGCGCTGCACACACAGGCCCAGCCTCTAACATTTATTAAGCACCAACTGTGTCCCAGGCACCAGGCTAAGCCCTTGACCTGCATTAGGTGCTTCCATCCTCACAGCCACACGCGGCCCTGTCTGGAGAAGAGCCACTGCGCGACGGTGAGACCTTGGGTCAGATCGCAGCTCTTCCTTTTACTGTCTGTAGGAACTTCGCCTCCCTAAACCTCAACTTCCTCAGCTGTCAAATGGGGTAGTAAGAGAATCCACCTCACAGATTTGTTGCCGGCACTGAATGCATTCAGATACGGACAGCACTTGTCTGAAAGCCACTTTTTTGGTCATTCAAGAAATGCATGTTGGAGTTCCCGTCGTGGTACAGTGGTTAATGAATCCGACTAGGAATCATGAGGTTGTAGGTTCGATCCCTGCCCTTGCTCAGTGGGTTCAGGATCCGGTGTTGCCGTGAGCTGTGGTGTAGGTTGCAGACGCGGCTTGGATTCCGCGTTGCTGTGGCTCTGGCGTAGGCCAGTGGCTACAGCTCCGATTCGACCCCTTGCCTGGGAACCTCCATATGCCGGGGGAGCGGCCCAAGAAATGGCAAAACAACAAAAAAAAAAAAAGAAAGAAAGAAATGCATGTTACATCAAGACAGCATAGGGAGTTCCCGTTGTGGTTCAGCAGTAATCAACCTAACTAGTATCCATGAGGATGTGGGTTCTATCCCTGGCCTCACTTAGTGGGTTAAGGACCTGGCATTGCTGTGGCTGTGGCTGTGGCCAGCAGCTATAGCTCTGATTGGACCCCTAGCTTGGGAACCTCCATATGCCATGGGTGCGGCCCTAAAAAGCCAAAAAAAAAAAAAAATGAGCCAGAATAGCAGACGTGCGTGTATATAAATGTATAAATACAGGTGTATGTGTATTGTATGTACATGATTCACAAAGCAGTGCTGACCCTGGATACTATATGTGCTGTTATTTTCCATCCTGTTCTATTTTCTTTTTAAAGGATGCAGGTTACCATCCACCAAATCAATGCCATCATGACCCACTGTTTGGAAAATACTAGTTTAGAAAAGACCCAGCGAACGGTGTTGTTTTCAAGAGTCCCATTTTGCAGAGGGGGGAAGATGAGGCCCCAGAGTGTTGTGGCTTGCCTGTGACCTCACAGCCGTGAGGCGGCAGGGCCCAAACTCCAGCCAGGAACCTCTGACTCCTAAATGAAGGCTCTCCAGCACAAGGTGCAAACTGGTGACTCACAGGCCACATCCAGCCCACAGATAAGTCTGATTGCTCTTCACAATATATTTTCAAAATGTGATCCAATTATATAAAAGTTGGGAGAAGTAACTCAAAAATCTAAATTTTCAACTTCTCACCAAAACAAGTGGGGGGATGATTTTGTGACACAGGGCCTGCGTGAGCACATGATCAGCTGACGTCACCCCAAGCTGCCCCTTTTAGCTGCTTGCAGGTACTGCTCTCCAAGTTCACCCTTTGCCATAGTCCCCACTGTGCCCTATTGCGTCCCTGACACGGA
This sequence comes from Sus scrofa, assembly GCF_054392235.1. Lineage (NCBI taxonomy): Eukaryota > Metazoa > Chordata > Mammalia > Artiodactyla > Suidae > Sus > Sus scrofa. The sequence goes on from NC_139399.1 coordinate 56,999,400, forward strand.
GGCCACACATCAGCTGCCTTTTATCATCACATATGCCGGCTGGTTTTTCCATAGTGGTGAGAGATTTTCTATCAAAAAAAGGAAAAATAAAAACTAAACCAAGGAGGCTCCAAGTTTCAAGAAAAAAAAAATGCGCAAATCTCTTCTAACATTTAAATACAAAGAAAATATGCATGTCTAGGTCGCGTTTACCCCCAATCTGTTTCACTGGTTTCTACTCCCTGACTTGTGCAGGAGCAGAGACTGCAACCCCCGTCTTATCCGCTACCCTCTATCCACCTCCATCCGTTTTGTCCACAGCTTTGTCCCAGCACGTGACATTGCTCGGCCAAGAAAAAAATGCCTGATTAAGGATGAATGAATGGGAGTTCCCGTCGTGGCTCAGTGGTTAACAAATCCGACTAGGAACCATGAGGGTATAGGTTCGATCCCTGGCCTTGCTCAGTAGGTTAAGGATCTGGCATTGCCATGAGCTGTGGTGTAGGTTGCAGACGCAGCTCAGATCCCATGTTGCTGTGGCTCTGGTGTAGGCCAGTGGCTACAGCTCCGATTCGACGCCTAGCCTGGGAACCTCCATATGCCTCGGGAGCGGCCCAAGAAATGGCAAAAAGACAAAAAATATAAAAAAAAAGATGAATGAAAGGAGTTCTGTTGTGGCACAGCGAGGTGAGGATCCTGTTCAGGTCACAGCTCTGGCATGGGTTGGATCCCTGGCCCAGGAAGTTTTATATGCCACAGGCACGGACGAAGAAAAAAAAAAAAGAGAGAGAGAGAGAATGAATCAAAGAATGAATAAGCAGGAGTTCCCGTCGTGGCGCAGTGGTTAACGAATCCGACTAGGAACCATGAGGTTGCGGGTTCGGTCCCTGCCCTTGCTCAGTGGGTTAACGATCCGGCGTTGCCATGAGCTGTGGTGTAGGTTGCAGGTGAGGCTCGGATCCCGCGTTGCTGTGGCTGTGGCGTAGGCCGGTGGCTACAGCTCCGATTCAACCCCTAGCCTGGGAACCTCCATATGCCATGGGAGCGGCCCAAGAAATAGCAACAACAGCAACAACAACAACAAAAAGACAAAAAAAAAAAAAAAGAATGAATAAGCAGGTTTTGTTGTTGCTGTTGTTGTTTTAATAACCACATCCACAGCATATGGAAGTTCCTAGGCCAGGGATTGAATCTGAGCCACGACTGCAACGCACTGGATCCTTTAACCTCCTGCACCAGGCCAGGGTTCAAACACGCTCCTCCCAAGTCACTGCAGTTGGATTCTTTTTTCTTTCTTTTGTTCTTTCTTCCTCTCCTTTCTTTTGCTTTTTAGGGCAGCACCTGCAGCATATGGAAGTTCCCAGGCTAGAAGTCAAGTCAGAGCTGCGTCTGCGACCTACACCACAGCTCAGACAATGCCAGATCCTTAACCCACTGAGCAAGGCCAGGGATCAAATGCACATTCTCATGGCTACTAGTCAGGTTTGTAACCCACTGAGCCACAGTGGGAACTCTGCAGTCGGATTCTTAACCCACCGTGCCACAGCGGGAACTCCACAAGTGGCTTTTATACAAAAGCTTCTCCAGTAATAACAAATATACAGTAATAGTTAAGAGTAGGTATTTTTTGATCACCAGATGACTCAAGTCCAGCTTCTGCCACTAACTAGACGTGTGACGTCAGGCTATCAGGGTGCCGGGTACAGAAACGACCTGGGATGTGAAAGAGGCGGCGTAAATGAAGTTCCCCTCTCCTCCTTCAGTTCAAGGTGAACCAAGGTCAGTGCTCAGTTGTGTTAGCAAGTCTCCTGGCCTTGAACCTGCTGGGCCACGGAGGCCACCGTTTCCCATTAACATCACGCCCTGAAAAGAGAGCCCTGGGCAGGGAGAGCCCTGGGCCAGGTGGCAAACCTGGGCACAGCTCTGGGTGAGAACTGGTTTGTTCAACATCCAAACAGCCCTTCCTTGGTGTGCCTCCTGAATGAAGAGGCTGGAAAGCTGCGAATTCTATGTCCCAGACTCCCTTAAAGGGAGAGGTCTGGGCCATTTAAGAATCCCCAAGTCTGGGAGTTCCTGTTGTGGCTTAGTGGACAGGCACCCAACCGGTATCCATGAGGATGCGTGTTTGATCCCTGGCCCCACTCAGTGGGTTAAAGGACCCAGCATGGCTGTGAGCTGTGGTGTAATAGATGTGGCTCGGATCCCGCCTTGCTGTGGCTGTGGCCTAGGCTGGCAGCTGGAGCTCTGTTTTGACACTTAGCCTGGGAACCTCCTTATGCCACACATGCAACCCTAAAAAGACCAAAAAAAAAAAAAAGGCAGGGGGAGGGGGCCACCAATCAACAGCATCCACAAGATGCCTGCACTCGTGCTGCGTTAAGAGAGAAGGAAGGCCTGGGCCTGGGGCGCTGGCCCACATGTACAGACCCGGAGAAAGCTGGCGCAGGTCTGGCCCCAGACGCTGATGCATCTGCTCCTCCACTCAGCAGCGAGGCTTCCTGATCCTGCGGCAGCAGGGGCTCCCCTGGGGCTCAGTCTGCAGTGTGGCTTCCTCAGCCCTCCCTGTGACTCTGTAAATAATGCGTCAGTCACACCCAACCAGGGAAGCAGCTAGATCTGGCCTGTGTGTTTGGGGTAATTTATTATGAGAAGTAGAGCTTTTATTAGACCACAGATAGCTATGGGAGGACGTAGGGAAGTGAGGTCTGAAAAGAAACTTCTGGAGCCACCTACCAGGCAATCTGAGAGGCCATGGGGTACGTCTAGCCACCGAAATAAGGCTGCAGAGAGGCGCAGTAGATAAATGGATGGGGAGCCATTACCTCTGCAACCAGGCGTCCAGGGACAGGTGCTGATGCCGAGTCAGGAGGAAGACCTGGAGGACAGCAGGGACACGCTGGAGACTGCTGGCACATCTGCTGCTCTTTGTCACCACATCAAAACTGCAGCGAACTTGCACAAGTAGAGGCTGCTCCTTCCCTTCCGCCTTCAAAAGTCTCACTCACCTGAGTTGCTCTTGCGGGTCAGTGCTAACTTAGACCCATTGAGAGAGAGAGGGATTCTGGGAAATGTAGTTCCAGCCTAACCAAGTTGACACAGCCAAGTACAGACTAGTCGGCTTACTAAACCCTTCTGCTTTAACTAGCTGGGTGAATTCTGCTTTGGAAAACTCACCTGACGGACTTTGGATGGCTCGGCAGTGGGTGCTTATTTCTCGTCAACTCAAGGCCTTTAATTTCCCACCTTATGAATTTGCACCAGAAGCAGCCTGAAACCCACTTTCCCAGCTTCCCTTGCAATTAAGACTGTAAGCATGTGACCTGGGTTCAACCAATCAGATATACCCAGACGGTACCCAGGTTCAGCAGCTCAAGTACACTCAGATGGTACTTAGGCTCAATCCGCTACACCCACGTGGAACCCAGGCGTGGGGAACCCAGGTGTGGGCAATCCAGATACACCCACAGGTGACAGCGATGGAAGTGGATCCTGATGTGTAGAATTCAATCGAGCAAGGAGATGGAGGGGACATCATCAGAGTCACTACTGGGAACCTCACTGAATTATATACTTTGAACGGATAGACCTATGGTATATGAATTCTATCTTTAAAGCAGTTAAAAACAAAACAAAACCCACCCTGGCTTCCCATTGGAACATGATTTGACCTCCAAGCTCTCTTCCCTCTCTGATCTCATCAGCCCCACCCGCACCCTGAAACCCTCCATTCTGGCCTCATTCACCTTCCTCCTCTTCCCGGAGGGTGCCAGGTGCCCCACTTAGGCCTTTTATTCCTGCCCTTCCATCCACCTGAGATGCCTTTCAACCAGGTTTGTGCTCTGAGCTCTGGCTGCCCGTCAGGATCACCAGGAGAGCGTTATAAGCCCAGAAGCCCAGGCACCACCCTGGAGAGTCAGAGGCCATTATCTGGGGAAGGAGGGTGGCATCTAGGTATTTGTTGGCTTGTTTTCAATCTTCCCAGGTGCTTCTAACATTCAGCCAGCATTAAGAAACTACTGCCCCCTGGAGTTCCCATCGTGGCTCAGGTTAGGAACCCAACGTCTTCTCCATGAGGATGCAGGTTCAATCCCTGGCCTTGCGCAGTGGGCTGAGAAGCTGGCACTGCTGCAAGCTACAGTGTAGGTCACAGTTGCAGCTCAGACCAGTGTTGCTGTGGCTGAGGCACAGGCCGGCAGCTGCAGTTCTGACTCAATCCCGAGCCCGGAAACTTCCATATGCCAAAGGTGCAGCCGTAGGAAGGGGAAAAAAAAGGAAAGAAAAAGAAATCACTGCCCTAGCTAACACACCTTCAGGTTTCAGCTCAAAGGCCAGCTCCCCCAAGAGCCCAACCCCAATCATACCACCTACCTTTCTTCTATATCCTGCTTATTTACCTTCAATGAGTCTATTCCACCTAAGGTTCTATCATATGCTTATCTGTTTCCCAGTGAGAATGTCAGATGGATGAGGACAGAGGTTGTGTCCCCTGCGCTTGGCTCAAACAGATGCTCAGTAAGCTACTGTTTTACCGAATGAACCTCCACCAGCCCGCGGTTGGTCCAGCTCCAGCTCTGGAGGCTGCAGTTCTGCATAGGCGCCACCAGGGGGCAATAGTGCCTGATTGCATTAAAGGCCACCCCAGATCCACCCAGTCAGCTGTGCCTGCTGCCATCCTGCCTGGGCGGGGCCGTCACTCAGAGGAAGGAGCAAGGACCAAGGCAGATGGACGACATGGTGTCCGTCCTTCCTCTCCTCATGCATAGATCCAAAGCCACTGGGCCGTGAATACACTCCACCCAAACTAAAGTCAAAGGGAAAAAGCCCTGCTGCCCTGTCTGGAACCTCCAAGTCCCTGCCCCTTACCTGGCTGCTCACTGTGCCCTGGATGCAGCCACCTGGGACGACCCCCATGGGTCCCTCACACAGCTCAGGACTCACACGAGGGACCTGCAGGTCTGTGTGCCGTGGCCAGTGTCTGCAGACCACCTGCAAATCCACCAACTGGGAGATGTCACACCGTCACCTTGCACATGGCAGGATCCCACACCCACAAAGAGGAATACAGAAGCTCTGGTAAGGGCCTCTCTAAACCCAGCCCCATTTTGTTCCTTTCACCGCGCTGGACAGCAAGCGCCTATGGGCCAAATCCGGCCCAGGCCCTGCTCGTGTCCACCTTCGAGCTGAGCAGAGTATTTACGTGTTTAAATGGTTGAAAACAATTCCAAATAATTTTGTGACACACGAGGATGAAAAGAGCAGGGCGCGCCCCGGGCAGAGCCAAGGTCACGCATTGTCCCTGGAGTTCCTGGTAGCTCAGGCTTCCATCCATCTCAGCCCCCAACACACGGTTCACTCCCTTCCCACTATTTTTCCCAGACTGACCCAGGATTTCCCTTCTGTTTCCTTATTTATCATGTGCCTGCCACCCACGGAGGGGTCCTGACCTCTCCCAGCCCCGCCTCCCACAAAGCTGGCACGTCCGTCCCGACCAAAGGGAAAACTGCAAATTCGAGGACGCCCAAGTCATTTTTCCAAAACAGTTTAATTAAAAAAAGGTGAAGAACCTGAAAAAATTGAGGGGGGAGGGCGGTGGGGAAACCCAAAAGCGTGTATAGACTGTGTGAGTCCACGGGCTCAGTCACAAAGAAACACCGTCATCAAAAAAGATATTTAAGTTTAATACAAATTTTATACAAAGAAAATGTGAAAAAATACTTCCATATGCTAAAAGCAATTATGCTTCACAAATAAGGCCAGCTAGGCTATTTTTTTTTTTTTTTGACAACTGCGATTCACACACGTTCCTCCTCTCCTGTCGTCTTCTAAGACTCTTGATTTCTTCTCTAATATGGGTAACTAGCTGGAAACTGTACAGTTCGCATCCTCTTATCAACAATGAAGAGAAAGTAAACGAGACTAAAATGTACAACGGAATGTACTGGAATGATATCGTACAATTAATTTTTCTCATATACATATATCACCTTTTTGCTTTGTTCAATGCTTCTTGTTTTACACAACATACAAAATGGTACTAACAGCACGTAGTGTAACAGACAGCACGGCGGCGGCCTGCTCCCCTCACACTGCCTCGGCTTCATGCTCACGGAAAAACGTAAAATTCCATCGTATAAATAACACAGACATGCTTCCTCCCAGCCTCCAACGTCCTCTGCGTGCGCCCTGCCTTTGAGGCCTTGCTCCCCAGAAGCACGGCCGTCTCTGCCCAAGCGGGGCGGAGGGTCTCGAAAGGACCCCCAAGGCAGAGCAAAGAGTTTCTCTTTGCTTCCGAGCGTCCGACCCAAAGGCTTTTTCTCTGTTCTTCCTTCTGCAACTGAGCTGAGCGGGGGCCTGTTTGGAGTTGATCTTCTGTAAACAAGGACATGGGGTTGTTGTTTTTTTTTCCCTTTTGTAGGAGTCGCGTCATCATGAAAATCACACAAAATAAACGAGCTCTTCCACGGGTCTTTCTGGGCCAGAGAGCGTGCGTTTTATAACATAATCACGTAGCATTTGAAAGGGGCCAATGGCCGGAGGGGATGTCCCCGCAAATCAGGGCGGGAAAAGCCTGATCCCCACGTGCTGTGTACAGACATCCGATGGAAACAGCTTAGTCCCCCACCCGCCCCTGCCCCCAGGCGACCCGGGGCGAGGACCTGTGTGCCACAGCTGTCCCTGTGCCCGCTCCACACCACCACGACAGGCGGGCTGGCTGGCCGTCCCTTCTCCAACATCAAACATTCTTTTTGTTGTTGGTAGTTTTTTTTAAATTGTTTTCTTCTCTCTCTCTCTTTTTTTTATAAGTTAAAGTCAATACAAATATAAAAAGGGGAAGGTACTCTAGGCTCGATGACATCCACAAAGTGTACATTATTTACATCGAAAGCAGAGGTTTCCCGTGGGTGGAGCAGCCCTCAGTCAAGGCTAATGCTGGACGTGTCGTAGTGTGAGCCACGAGGGCCAAGTCTGAATGGTTGGCGCCCTCTGTCCCAAGGTGGCTAGTCCCCTGTCTCACATTTCTTGGCTGTTTCCTGTTTTCCTGGTGTCTGTTGTTGGTTTTTTCCCCCCTTCCAGGGGAGGATGGCTTGTGTCCCTAGTCCCAGAAGGCATCCAGCCGAGACTCCTTCGGGATGAGGCTCTTGGCACTGGGACCGGCGTTGTGCTCGGAACGGGCCGACCCTCGTTTCTCATCGCTGCCGCTCCAGCAACTGGACTTGCTACTCCGGGAGTGGTCTGGGGAGGAAACCAACGGGAAGGGGGCTCAGCATTCCTGCCCGCCGCCAGCGAGGCGGGACCACCCCTCCACCAGACCCGCACCTGCTCCCCGGGAAGCCACCTTCCCCTCCCGACGCCACAGCACAGGTGGTCCAAATCCTGCCTCCGTTTACCAGCCCAGATGTGTGGGTCTGGGCAGTACAAAGGCAGAACCTGTTTTTTTTTTTAGGATGTTAACAACAGCTGGCTGGAAAAACAGGAGGACAGAGAATAGTACAGATGAATGAAAAAAGTGCTAATTATCCAGGAAGGCAATTCTGGTGTGGTTCCTAGAACCAGGCGCCTTTGGGGCATGACCAGACACCAAACACCCCATGCCCTCGTGTCCAACCCTCTGGCCACTAAAAAAGGCACTGAAATTTGGCATTCAATCTACTTACTGATGCTAGTGGAGTTTCTGTAGTCAGTTTATAGCAACCCGAAGAAGACTTATAACCAAACCACTCAAATGAGAGGCGTGAGGAGCAGAATGGCTTCATGGCTAAGACCCACTTGGCGGCTCCCCAGCTTAGGGATCCCTGAAGGAGGCCGAACCAGAGGAAGAACTAAGGGAGCTTCGAGAACGTGTGTCCCACAAGGAGCCACATCACGGCTGAGTAAGGCGTGAGGAACTGAAGGAAGAGCCGGATGAGACGTCTGTCACAGGGTCCGACAGCCGGCCTGGCGGCTCAGCGGGATGACTGACCCTAAGAGCTACCCGCCACCAAGATCCCATCGTATCTTAGATCGTTTACCAAGTTCAGACAGACGGGGAAAAACTTTCACTCCTTGAGGTGGGGGTCCTAATATTTGACTGAAAGAAGGCAGCTGCCAAGCGTAGTGACAGAACGGGAGGGAGCAAGGGACCACATCATCGCATGGGGCGGACGTCTCGTACCGCCTGGTTATCCGGCAGGCGTGTGTGTGCGTGTGTGCATGTGTGCGTGTGTGCATGTGTGCGTGTGTGCGTGTGTGTGTGAGCTCTGAGTTCTGCTGCTGGAAGATAAGCAGTGAAGAGAACGATAAGGATCTCCCAAGTCATGAAACTCGGGAGAGAACTCCTCGGAGTCACTTGCCTCCATGACCAGAAGGGGGCGGTATGGAGGTGGGCAGAGCCGTGGTCAAGGATCGCGTTATCTTGAAGATCCTGACTCCACCTCTCCTTACGAGTTCTTCCCAATTTGTGATGCCTACACTGTTAATTCTCTGGAAGGTCTCTGGGGAGTGGGACGGCTGGCCGTCACCCTACAGAGAAAAATCCTACACCAATGCAGTCAAGTCACATTGAGTCTCCCCAGCTGGGCCACTTAAAAGAAATGGGAGCAGGGCTGAGCTAAGCACGAGTGAATGTGCATCCCAGAGCCAGGCTGGCCAGCCGCGTGTAACTGCAGAGCCGAACTCCTCCCATGGACGGGTCACCGGGTACTGGGCGGTACGGCCAACCTCTGAGGACCATCCGTGTTTACCCAGGAACTTTCATGAACAGAGCAAGGATGAGGCCCCGTCAAGAAGCCAGACCATTCGCTCTGGCTCCCCTACCTCCGGCAGTTTTTGATGGCCGCCAGAGGTACAGCTAAGAAGAGACAAGGCAGAACAAGACCCACCACTCAGAAGAACAGGGGAGACACGCCCACAAAGAAAAACACACAGAGACACACACAACACGAGCCTTCTGCATGCTGGGAAAAGTTCCCGGCAGCTTCCGTGAGGCAGGGTCATACTTACACTTCTGGGCGGGGTAGTTGGGGTGCGGCTGGTGGTCTGTGGTGGTTGGGGCAGAGGCGGGTTGCTTGTCACACCTGTTGCTAACTAAAGAGATAGCACAGGTAGCCTCAGAGTCTGGCAGAGAGCGTGAATCCACACACCCCAAGTGCTAAGTCACTCATCAACAGGCTACTGGTCTTAGGACTGGCTGGCTGCTTTGCTGATGTCACCACTTCCCAACTTAACGCATTCGCGGGAGACAAAGGCTTTTAAAAAGGCATGTTAAACCACGAATAGGATCACTGGACAGAGCACGGCATTGCAAGTGAGAAATACAATGACACAAAAGCAACTACCTAAAGCCATCAACTCTCAGAATTTTGAAAGCAAAATTCTCAGAATCACTAGCTCTGCCAATAGCCAAATTCAGCCAGAGAAGGGAGAAGAGCTAGCATCACACTTAGCTAGAAGGCTCCACCCAAGGAATCCAGATTATGTAGGACAGGTAATCACTAATCTACTGCCAAGGACGATGACAGGACAGGCAAGAGAGGGTGACCAAGATGCATGCGGTGAGAAGAACCGAGGAAGGGGCTACAGACAAGACATCAAGGGGGCCACTCCTCAACTGTGACGGTAGAACACCAACAAATGCAATTTGAAATGGAAGAGTCAGAAATGTGTGATGGGAAAAGTATCTTAATAAAATCACTGTTACAGTGAAGAATTTGGTGGGGAAATCATTGAAGATGTGATAAAGGAAAAAGATACATAGAAACTCTAGGGAAAAGCAAGGCTGTATAAAAATGGAAATGGAATCATAGCACCCTATCTGACTCTGCGACAAATGGCACGATCATAACGATGGAAAACAGAGATGACCAGGTTTCAGGTTTCAGACTCAGCCAACAGCCCAAAGTGAGAAGCCCCAGTGGCAGGAGCAGACAGAATGCACGTGTTCTCAGCCTCGATGGGGGAAAGCCACAGGGGAGAAGACAAGTCTAGATGTGATGGGGTAGGAGAGGTGAGTGAGGAGATGAGCTGTCGAGGGAAGAGTCCGAAGATGCTGTCTCAGGCTGACGGAACGAGCACTAAGGAGTAAGTGTTTTATTTGACCAAGGTAACCCCTAGAGCACATCAAACAGAGACGGAAGGGTTTGGGAGGAGGCGAGAAGAGAGGCGATAAAAGACCCCAACTCTCATCTTTTAAAGCCAGAAGTCAACAAGCAATGTCTACAAAGTCCAGAAACGGAAGAATGGAGAAATGCATTATTTACTTTATCCACCAATAAGGAGGCTTCGAAATACCAGATGCACCAAACGCAGCCGTGGAAACTGGGACAGGAGTTGTTTTCCCTGCACAATGTTATTTTCTCTGAACGACAAGCATCCCTTGGTATCAGGGATGATACAGGGGATTGGTTCCAGAATCCACCATAGATACCAAGACCCAGGGATACTCCAGCCCCATGGTTGGCCCTCCATATCCACGTCCACAGATTCAACCAACTGCAGATCTTATAACACAGTAGGTAGCAAGGGGAAAAAAATCTGCATATAAGTGGACTCCCGCAGTTCGAACCCATGTTGTTCAAGGCCAAATGTATATGAGTGCCCTGCTTTCACATCTTAAAATGAAGAGACAAGTGAACAGGAGAGACCCAGGCCCACCCCGAGGAAGCTCACAATCTTCCCCAGGCCCCTTCATCCTCCCCCAGCCCCCACCAGACCCTTCTCCATCCTGACTAGACTCTGCATCTCACCACCCCGGCGCCAGAGCTTATTGTCAGCAGAGTGTGACAGCGGCAGCCGTTAGACGAGGAGCAGTCAGGAGGGAGTCTGTCTGTCTGCTTTGACACGGCCACTGGTCAAACGCTTTGGTGAGTAAATGGGGACGTGAGAAGGGCTGAGACCATCCTGACCCCGAGAGACCTCCCGCTCTGTCCCCTCTGCTCACACTCTGGAGCAACCCACAAAACCACCTGAAACTTTCCTCCAGCTGCTGACAATTCGGGATCCCTCCCTCCCTCCCGGCCCCTCTCCACACCCCCCAGCACCAGTCACCAGCATCTTCCAGGCTCCTTGCCTCCTCTCTCTAACCTCCCTTTCTATCCCCTCAGACGGCAGGGTGCTTTAGGTCAGGGGTCAGACATCAATGGGCCAGATCCAGCCCAGAGCCCCTTTTGCCAAAGACAGGTTCAGCAGGGCACAGCCACACCCATCTGCTTGTGCGTCATGTCTGCTTTCATCCGACAACGGCAGAGTCGAGGGGTCCTGCCTGACAGAGACTGTGTGGTCCTCGAAGCTGAAAATAGTTAAGTCTCTGGTCCTTCGCAGAAAGCCTCCCACCCCCTGGGCTGGGTAACACCTCCTTCGCCTCAGATCTGGGATGCGAGGCGTCTACCGCCTTCCTGCACACACGCCTCCCTGTTCCAGCAGAGGCCATGCCCCTGCCCCTGGCATCATCCCTCTTCCCCAGGCCCCTTCATCCTCCCACCTGGATTCCGCCCCTTTGCTGCTCCCAAACCGCAGCGGCGCCCCCTATCTGCAGCAGCATTTCCCCAACGCGAACCCTTCCCGCGCCACAGGCCTTTGCAGTCTGGACACATCCACAACCGTCCTCTGATGGGCTGAGGGCCTGTCTTCAATTTAAACTCCATTTCAACTGGAGCCAAACGGAAACTCTTCTATCAGCACCAAAGCAGGAGGTCAATAATATCTGCCACACACAGAAGGCAAATCTACACATCAACATAACGAAATCCAAATTCTGGTGGAAAATTCTACGCGGGTTCCACTGCTGAAGTCTCAGGTCTGCTCTGTCTTTGTTAAAGAGGAACTGGAAGGTGTCAAAGTCATCTGAGCCCCAAACGGAACTCGCTCTCGGGGGAGTCATCAGCACACGAAGGGCAGTGACAAGGGAGCTCACATCTTCAACTGCACGGAAAGCCGAGTTCCTACTCTCCCTAAAGTCAGTTCGTGCCCCAAACTGGATTCCCGCTTTCCAGGCCCTTCAGGAAATCTTCTCCAGCCACCCCAACAGGGACAGCACTTCTCCCTCTATGTACTTGATATGCAGAAGTGAACGCAAGTGCTTGGTTTTCAGCTGAAGAGAGTAACTGTCCAGCAGAGAGAAAGATCCTGGAGCTAAAGGGCCTTGAATTAGAAAGAACTGTCCTCAACATGGACACTGTCTCTGAACCCTTCTGGAATAACCAAAAACTGGTTTGGGGAGGGGGAGATGCCGGGGGAAGACCTGTCAGGCTAGAAGAGAGGACAGCTCAAGTCCCGCAGAAGAGGAAAACCCAAAGACAGCCGCCCAGGGGATCCCTCGAAAGCGGAAGGATTTTTACAGAAAGATAGCCTACCAAACATTCTCTTTTTTCCTCAGGAGACTCAAGAAGCACCACTACCCGTGGGCACTGGGACTTTCGGGGACAGTCTCACAGAGTCTCATTTCCTGTGGTCATTTCTCGGAGGGCAGATCTGCCCAAACCACATGCAACTCTTATCCCATCCCAGGATGGCAAGAGAATCCCTGGTCCAAATGAGGGGGGTTCTGTCTTTTTTTTTTTTTTTTTTTTTTTTTTGGTCTTTTTAGGACTGCAGCCGTGGCATATGGAGGTTCCCAGGCTAAGGGTCCAATTGGAGCTGCAGCTGCCGGCCTACGCCAGAGCTACAGCAACGCGGGATCCAACCTGCATCTGTGACCTACACCACAGTGCACGGCAACGCTGGATCCTTAACTCACTGAGCAAGGCCAGGAATCGAACCTGCAACCTCATGGTTCCTAGTCGGATTTGTTTCTGCCGCGCCACGACAAGAACTCCCAAATGAGGTTTGATGTGATGCCCCAAGAAATAAAACAAATACAAGTAAATACTGATCCATTTGGAGAAGTGCCTGAAAGCTGTCTTGCCCAGCCACCCCCACCCCCACCCCCACTGACCGGCCCAGGTCACCCTCCAGGGCCCCCAAGGATCCGGAGTTTGAAAGCCACTGCCCTAAGCCCTTCAGGTTCCCCGGGAGGAGGGATTCCCCCACGCCCAAGCGGATCATGAGAGCACCATTCACCCACCAGGGGGCAACATACCAGAGCCTTGGTTGGAGCCTAAGAGAATGGAGGAGGGTGTCTCCCTGGAGCCAGAAAGGTCGAGGGTCTAGAAATACAAAAAGAGAAATGGAGACAAGGCACTGGGGCCAAAAGAGCCCCCCAAGGATCCATGGGGGTGCCTGTCACTGTCCCTACAGCACCTTGGTGCCCTCTGCCTGGCACACTCAGGTGGGTGAGGCCAAGGCAGCTGGGTTGGTCCTAAGCCTGAACTCTCTTGTGCTGACTCCCAGACTGGATGAGTGAGAACACAGCACCGGGAGGCCCCTGACTCACCTCTATACCTCAGCTTCCAAAACACTATTTCCTCAGCTCCCCTCTCTGACCATAACCAATAAGTAAGTACAGCTGTCCCTGGGTACCCAAGGTGGAGGGGTGCCAGGAGCCCCCGAGGAATACCAAAAGCTGCGGATGCTCAAGTCCCTGAAACAAAATGGCCTCACATGATGAAGACAGCAGGCCCCTGTATCTGAGGGTTTCATATCCACAGATTCAACCAAACACAGGTGGGATTTCGGCTGGTTGAATCCACGGATGAGAAACCCAAGGATAGAGGAGTCTGACAGTCCATCACAACAAAACTGCCTCAATTCACTTTTATTTCACATTAACTTCTTTACAGGGCAATAATGCCAATAAAATCGAAGAATTCTGACTGCTAGGATAATTTGGTATTTTTCCTAATTTACATGATATAAGTACACAGTCACTATAAATACAGAGTGACTAAAAATTTTGAAAAGGATCAGCGTACCACCTAAAATAACATTTGCGTACAATCCCTGATGCGTATACCACACCCCAGGAAAGAAGGTAGGAGGTTGCTACCTTCATGTCCAATACGGCAGCCGCCGGCCACCTGACTTTGTATTTAAATTAACTATAACTCAAAAAAGTTTAAGATCCAGGTCATCCGTCACACCAGCCACAGTTCAAATGCTCAACAGCGACGTGTGGCCAGTGGCGCCCACATGGGGCGGAGCGGGCAGAGACCATCCCCATCATCACAGAAGGTTCGGGTGGACACGCCGCCCTAAAACCACGCCTGGCGACAAGGAGCTCCAAGACGGTCACCCACACCTGCAGCCTGAAGACAGACGGACCTCCTCCAACAGGGCACTCGCTGGGCGGCAGGCACGGGGACGGGTCTGAGGCTCTGCCTGGCCCAAGGGCGTGGGGGACGGATACTCACTGAGCCACTGTCCTTGCTTTTCTCAGCTGGGGCCTCCTTCTCCTTCGAGGCGCTGGCTTCCGGGGGGGCTGCCTGCGTGCTGGAGGAGGCCCCCTGGGACGGCTTATTTAGTGTTTCCGTGTTCACCTCTGGGTCTGCTTCCTGCTGAGGGGCGGTAGCTGAGGGCAAAGGGGGACAGATGCCACACATAAGCCGAGCGTGGTGGCTCTCGGACCTGCAGAGAAACCTAAACCACACAAACCAAGCTGCCGCTCAGCCCCGCCCAGCGCCCAGCACAGGCCCAGAGCAGCCGGACCAAAGCGTTCCAGAGGCGGGAATTCCAGACTTCGTGCAAAAGTATGTTCACTTTTAAGAGTCTGTGATTCAAGTTTTATTCAATCATCCTGAAGAAAGCATGTTCGTGGAACAAACAGCCTGGGTACCCACTGTGCCAGAATCACTCCTTTCACCATTGAGACCAATTTTTGCCCCCTGGACCTGTGACCCTGTAACAGTTCAGTTGGACAGTTCTGAGAGACCACTCGGGCCACAAAGGCTAAAACTTCTTCTCTTCCGGAGCTTCATTAAAAAAGCATCCCAACCCCTGCCCCGGAACTTGGCCAGCTTGGGCCGTCCATACATCACCTTTGAAAATTTTGCCCTTCTGTAGAAGTCCTCCCTTGTCAATTATTTACCTGATTTTTATTTAAATAAATTCTCTGAAATGGAAACTTAATTCTAAACAGAGAAGGCTAGTATGGATCATAAATAAATACTGTAATTTTTTTTTTAATTTTTAAATTTAAAAAAAAAAATTTTTTTGCCTGTGTCTGCAGCACGTGGAAGTGCCTGGGCCAGGGATCGAACCCGCACCACAGCAGTGACCCAAGCCACTGCAGTGACAACACCAGCTCCTTAACCCACGGCACCAAAAGGGAACCCCAGCATTTCCTGCTGGAGCCTCCTGGCCTGGGATCTGCCTGATCTGTATTAGAAAGAGATTCTGGAGTTCCTGCTATAGTGCCGAGGGTTAAGAACTGACTGCAGCAGTTTGGGTCCCTGCAGAGGCCCGGATTCGATCCCTGGCCTGACGCAGTGCATTAAAGGATCCAGTGTTGCAGAACCTATGGCACAGGTTGCGGCTGCGGCTCAGATTCAGTCCCCGGGCCGAGAACTTCCCTGGGCTGCAGGTATAGCCGTTAAACAGGAAGAAAAAGAAAGATTTCAAAGACAAGTAAGTCCCACACCAGGCTGCGGCGCTACCTGACTGGGTGCAGGACTTCATGTGCTCGGGCCAGTGGGCCTGCTGGCAGGGGTAGTCGCAGTAGCTGGTGTTCCAGCAGCAGTAGAAGATGGCCTCCTTCTTGCAGTTGGCGCACCACTGCTTCTTCTTGGTCTCATCCACCGCCTGCTGCTTCTCCAGCTCCAGCTGCTTCTTGACCTCAGCGATGAGCCGGTCCCGCTCCTGCTCCAGGCTCTGCCGCATCTCTGCCATGGTCAGCTCTGCCGGGGCAGGGAGAGGAGGCGTGCTGCACACCCGTCCCCCAGCTCAGGGTCGGGGGCGTGCACTCCAGATCAGAGCCCCAGGGACACGGCTGTGCAACCTGCCTCAGAGAAGCCCTGGCGGTGGGACCCCCTGGGAGAGGCAGCCAGCCTCCCCCAGCCCGTGTCATCCTGCTGACTCGACAGAGCTGCCCGTGGCAATGAACGTGGAATGTGGACGGGGGCAGGTGATGCGATGCTGTGGGAAGCCCTCAAATAAGCCCTGGGAAAGAGTCCCACTGAACTCACTTTGGGTTTTATCACCAGCCTAACGCTCTCTGTCTTTCAAAGACTTAGCGAGCACCCACTCTCTGCAGCAGGCACTGTGGTAAGCACTTTATAAAGATGCAGGCCTTTAATCCTATGCTAATGCTCTGAGCTAAGTACGCCCATAATACCCCTTTCAGAGGCAGGACACTGAGGCGCACGGCTAGAAAGGGCAGAGGTGGGACTAGAACTTGGACGCATTTCCTTCTTGGTGTGTTTAGCAGCAGTGGATCAAACTGACTGTGTCTGTGCCTCCGTTTCTTCACCTGAAAACTGGGATAACAGAGACCTTTTCATCAGAAGGATTTCTGCGACAACGAAATAATTCATGAAAAAGTACTTAAGACGATTCCTGGAACAAGGTCAAAGGTCATAAGCAGGAGCTGCTACCAGGTCTGCGGTGAATACACTGCGGATGCTGGTACTGTGAAGCGAAGAAAGGAGGGTGCCTGCCAGCTCCTGCCTTCAGGCCTGGTTTCTCCAGGTTAGACTCCCCAGGATGCTGTGGTCTCCCCACAAGTGATAAAACCCCTTGGCTTACTTCCAACCCAATTCACATCTGGGCCTGACTCCAGAGGGGCCAAAAAATTCACATCTGGAACGTTCCTCGGTGGAGACGGAGTCACCCAGACTTACCCAGGTTGTGTTTCATTTCCGAGAGCTCTTGCTGGTGCAGCCACTGAAGCTTCTCGATCTCGATCCTTAGCCTGCGAATCTGGAAGGAGAGCAAGAGAGAAAGACATAAAAAGTGTATCCAGGTGCCTTTCACCAACCGAGCTCAGAAGCTGTAGCCGTCACTGCCGGGCTCGTGTCACGTGCTGAACCAGAGCACGCAGGTGGGTCTTCCCACAGCTGCTGTCAGAGAGGCTTAAACCAAATTTGAGAGAAATGCTGCTTCAAAAAACCAATTACAAGCCGTCTGTCTTTTCCAAGATACGCTCCAGGAAAAAACACTTGCAGTGAAAAATGAGGACTAGATTTTCATAATAAAAGGTTTGATTGGGGAGTTCCCTTGTGGTGTAGTGGGTGAAGGATCCAGCGTTGTTGTTGCTGCAGCAGCTCTGGTCGCTGCTGTGGGATGTTCAATCCCTGACCCAGGAACTTCCATGTGCTAAGGGCACAGCCCCAAAAAAGATTTGATTAGGACTTTGGTCCTTATCTGTTTCAGTTTTTGTTTTGTTTTGTTTTGTTTTCATCTCATCCCGAAGATTTTAAGTGACGGCCATCATCACACATCTGAAATTCCAAAGCCGAGCATTTCTGAAAACGATAAGGAATTTTGGGGGATAGGAACAAATGTGGGGCCAAATTCATCCGGAGGGGAGGGAAATACATACCCAGTCCACACTGCCACAAGGCTGTTCACAGTGCTTACTAAACACAGTGCTTCTCAACCGGCATGATTTTTGCCCCCACTCTTCCCTCCATGACACTGAAATGCCTGGAAGCATTTGGGGTTATTTCTGGCATCCAGCGGGTAGAGGCCAGAGGTTCAGCCAAATACTCCACGATGGACAAGACAATACCCCACCACGGTGAATCAGCTGGCACAAATGTTAGTAGCATCAAGGTTGAGAAATCCTGATTTATTAAACGCAGTGGGGGGAGTTCCCATCATGGCTCAGAAGTAATGAACCCAATATCCATGACGCAGGTTCAATCCCTGCCCTCGCTCAGGAGGTTAAGGATCCAGCATTGCTGTGAACTGCCTGGTGTAGGTTACAGATGCAGCTCAGATCCTGTGTTGCTGTGGCTGTGGTGCAGGCCGGTGGCTACAGCTCCAATTCGAACCCTAGTCGCAGGTGCAGCCCTAAAAAGACCGAAAAAAAACCCCAAAAAACCACATTGGGAACAGTCATACTCTTTTTCACTGCAGAAATGTTGTGTCTAATTGGGGGGAGGAATGCTTATTAGCTCTTTAAAATCTGGAAAATTCTGGCACATATCTGGACCCAAGGTTTAAGGTAAGACACAATGGATCCATACTTTTAATCCCATGCCAATTTTAAAAATGAACAAAAAAGGGAGTTCCCGTCATGGCTCAGCAGTATCGAACCCAACTAGGATCCACGAAGATACAGGTTCGATGCCTGGCTTCACTCAGTGGGCTATGGAGCCGGCGTTGCCATGAGCCGTGGTGTAGGGTGTAGACTCAGCTCAGATCCCGTGTTGCTATGGCTGCAGTGTAGGCTGGCAGGGGTAGCTCTGATTCAATCCCTAGCCTGGGAACTTCCATATGCTGCAGGTGTGGACCTAAAAAGCAAAAAAAAAAAAAAAAAAATCCAAACTTGAGGAGAACATGAAGGAGTTGATTTTACGTGGAGCCAAGAGAACCGGGTTCCAGTTTTATCGGAGAGCTAACACCTTGGGCTCTGGTTTTGGCTGGTTGACTAGAAGTGAACTGATCGCACAGAGCAGGTTGTGTCTCCACAGTGCCAGCTTCCTGGCTAAATGAAGAAACACCGTCACCACCAACCCCCGTCAGCAGAGCGAGCTTGGTGAGCCGAGAGTAATTTCCAGAGACGCTTCCTCAGGGCGCCACCAGAGCAGCCCGTAAAACCCTCTTAGCAAGTGCGGAAGGCATGTGCCATCTCTGACCTCAGCTATCGTGCTCCCTGTAGTGTTTTTAGAAAGGTCGTTATATATTTCTGTCATCGTGCCTTTTATTGCATCCATCATCTGAAAGAGAAAAACAGAAACAATTCAGGTGATCGCCTCCCTGAGGCTTCTTCTAGATGATGTCCAGCTAGGATCTAGCTGGAGAAAGCAGTGGTTTCTCTGCTGAGGGTGATTTTGCTCCCTTCTGGGACACGGGGCATTTTTGGTTGTCATGACTGCGGGGGGCGGGGGAGAGGGGTACTAACGGCGGGGGGGAGGTGGGGGTTTGGGGAAGGAAGTTCGAGATGCTCTAAACACGCTACTGCGCACAGAACAGCCCCCACAACAAAATTCCCCAACCCTTAGGAGTTCTCGCTGTGGTGTAACGGGTTAAGAATCCGGCTGCAACAGCTCAGGTCACTGCAGAGGCTTGATTCAATCCCCAGCCTGGGAACTTCCATATGCCATAGGGGTGGCCATAAAAATTTAAAAAAAAACCAAAAAACCAAAAAAAAACCAACATTCCTAACCCTAAATTCCCCAGCCCCAAATGTCACTAGTGCCAAGGTTGCAACTCTGGTGTACAGTAGGGTAGGAATCACCCACGAACCCCTGTGGCACACCGTGGGAATAGTTCAAAACCATAAAGCCAACTTAGAGCCACAGGCTCAACTGGGGAGAATGAATTTGGCCCCAAGATAGTTTGGCCAGCCCAGAGGATTCAGGGAGGGATTATTGTGATGCTGTTTTTTGGACTCTCTTCTTCTTTGCTTTATTGTGCTAGCATCCACATACCGCACAAGTCACCCGTTTACAGTGCACAACTCAGTGGCTTTTAGTCTACATCCATGACTACAATTAATTTCAGAACCCGTTCATGACCCCTGCACAAAAGAAACCCTGCTTCCCCTGAGGCTTCCTGCCTCAACACGCCCAGATATGCGTGAATCTGCTCGCTTGTCTCTATGGATTTGCTGAGTCTAGATATTTCATATAAAGGGAATCGTATAACACATGGTCCTTTGTGACTGGCTTCTTCAACTTGGCATAGTTTTCAAGATTTGTCCCTGTTGCGTTCCTTTTTTGTTGCTGTTGTTCTTTTTTCTTCTTGGCCACACACACAGCATGTGGAAGTTCCTGGGCCAGGGATCAAACCCGCACCACAGTAGTGCCCAGAGCCACAGCAGTGACAATGCCAGATCCTTAACCCGCTGAGCCACGAGAGAACTGTGTTGCATTCTTTCCATTTACGGATGAAGGCTACGGATCTCACAGTGCGGATCCAGCTGGTTTGTTATTTTAATGCATCTGCTTGGGGCAGGGCCTTTCCAGTTTGTTTCCCCGTCTTCCTTTTCTTTGAATCTGACCCCTGAAGGCCTCAGTGGGTCTGTGACGACCACTCAGTCCCCTCAGTCCACTGATGGAACGCGTCTGCACGATGGATTCTCTTCCACCTGCCACCTGCCGGCTGACCCCTCCCGCATCACAGGAGGAAGAGGAGGGGCGGGGGACCAAACAAGGTCTCAGATCTGCCAAGCCTCCCCTGTGCTTCAGTTTGCTCCAAAGCAGTGAGACGGCAGCACAGAGAGCCCCCTCCCACCTGATGCTTGAGCTGTTTTCCCACCCACACTCCCTGAGCCTCAGTTTCCCCATGAATGAAACAAGGGTGATAACAGTGCCCTCTTGTAGGGTGTGCACAGGATTAAGTGAGAAGACCACGAGAAAGGTGCATGGGTTAGTACCTGCCAAGGAGGAAAAGGCGTTCATAAAGAAAGACCTGTTGGTCTTATTTGCAGAGAAAAGTTAATTCGCGTAAGCGTGGCACGGCAAAACTGCTTCCAACCCCCAAAACAGTAACCCCCTATTCACCCCAAAATGGGCAGAAAATGAATAAACTATCTGTTGAGATTTCTGCTCCCAGCCTGCTGCAGGGGTCACAGGGGGGTGCTCCAGCAAAAACACGTTGTGCCTTGCAGTCAGTCACTCTGCGTGGGCCTCCTTACCCACATCTATTTAAAATATTAGAACGAAATTGCTTTACGAGAAAACTTTAGAAAGTGGATGAAATTCAATACGTTACTAATCCAATAGCTACATTCCATTTTAAAGAAATCATGAATCTGCAGGCCGACTTTCGTTCTTACTTCCAAATATAGCAAAGAAATCAACATTAATAAAGAGCGCCCTTCTGCCAAAATACGCAAATCTAGGTCTTCAACTCTGGGTCACCTCGGAGACAAGAAAGTTCATCAGCTGCAAAAATATGTCACTGTGTTCATTTTCTTAATAGCAAAGAAAACGTCTATCACAAAGCTCATTCCTGGAGTTCCCGTCGTGGCTCAGTGGTTAACGAATGCAACTTGTACCCCTGAGGACGCGGGTTTGATCCCTGGCCTTGCTCAGTGGGTTAAGAATCCAGTGTTGCCGTAAGCCGTTGTGTAAGTCACAGACACAGCTGGATCCCGTGTTGCTGTGGCTGCGGTGTAGGCCGGCAGCTGCAGCTCTGATTCAACCCCTACCCTAGGAACCTCCATATGCTGTGGGTGTGGCCCTAAAAAGATGAAAAAAAAAGGCTCATTCTTCTGGGATTTCTCCTGTGGTGCAGCAGGTTAAGGGTCTGGCGTGGGTCGCTGCTGTGGTGTAGGTTCGATGCCTGGCCCAGGAACTTCCACTTCCACATGCCTTGGGTGTGGCCAAAAAAAAGCTCATTCCTCAGTTCTGCTCTACGAGTGAAGGGGTACAGTGGGGAATGGAATAAAAACGATCGTAAGAGCAGAGAATGGCTTGGTTCGAACTGGGGGCCAGATCCGCTAGGCAGGCCTCGGTTTCCTCTTCTGCCAACAGACAATTTGGATGCAATCAATCAAAGGCAATCAAAGATCTGCAAGCAGAAGCCAGATCAACTGCAAGCAGAGTAAGAAACCATTTGGGCAACACCAGACATCTTTTTTTTTTTTTTTTTTTTTTTGTCTTTTTGCTATTTCTTGGGCCGCTCCCGCAGCATATGGAGGTTCCCAGGCTAGGGGTTGAATCGGAGCTGTAGCCACCGGCCTACGCCAGAGCCACAGCAATGCAGGATCCGAGCCGAGTCTGCAACCTACACCACAGCTCACGGCAACGCCGGATCGTTAACCCACTGAGCAAGGGCAGGGACCAAACCCGCAACCTCATGGTTCCTAGTCGGATTCGTTAACCACTGCACCACGACGGGAAGTCCTAGACATCTTTCTAAATCAGTCATCTAAACCACCTCCTGCCATTGAATTCTCCTGTAAACCTACGACAGATCACGTGAAGATCACATTAGGAAGAAAGTTCTGGTTTGGCGCCATCATGTCTAACACTTTCACAATAACCTCTCTTTTTAGCAAAAGAAAGATGGACTTAGACTTCAAGCCTTGACAAAGAACAGGATCTGGTGAGGTTAACTTTATTTTAGTTCTTTAAGTCGACTTAAATAAGAACATTAAGTCAATACTAGTTCAAGTGGCAACAAAAAACTAATACTTGAATCCTCCCTGTTCGGAAACTTGGGGACTCTTTAATAATTCTTGCATTTTATTCAAAGGGGGAGAGACATACTAAATAAGAGACAAAGTTATCCCCATAACCAGATTCTGGCTACCTCTTCAGCCATACTGCCTCTTAAGTAGGGCTGATTAAAAAAGCTACATGTGGGAGTTCCTGCCATGGCGCAACGGAAACAAATCCGACTAGGAACCATGAGGTTGCAGGTTCAATCCCTGGCCTCGTTCAGTGGGTTGGGGATCCAGCACTGCCGTGAGCTGTGGCGTAGGTCACAGAAGTGACTCAGATCTGGCGTGGCTGTGGCCGTGGCCGGCAGCTGTGGCTTCGATTGGACCCCTAGCCTGGGAACCTCCCTATGCGTCAGGTGTGGCCCTAAAAAAAAAAAAAAAACAAAAAAAACAAAAAAAAACAAAAAAAAACCACATGTAGAATTCCCATTGTGGTTCAGGAGGTTAATGACCCGATGTTGTCTCTGTGAGGATATGCGTTTGATCCCTGGCCTCACTCAGTGGGTTAAGGATCCAGTGTTGCCGTGGCTGTGGCATAGACTATGGCGACAGCTCCAATTTGACCCCGGCCTACAACCTCCCATACGCCACAGTTGCTGCCATAAAACGGGGAAAGAAAAAAAAAAGCCACGCATAAAAACACTGTGGACACTGGACAGCTGTGGTCAGCAGGCTTGATGTGAAGTCACAAATCAGCCAAAAGCCCAGTTAAGAGCACACTCTCTAGATCCTGGCAGCTACCATTCAAATGCCAGCTTAGACATTCACTGATTACATGGCCCTGGACAAGCTGGGTAACCTTCCAGGCCTCGATTTTCTCATCTATAAAATGGGGGTGATAGTAGCACCTGCCTTGTCAATCTGTCATAAAGGTTGAATACATCACATACCAAAGGTGCTTAGAACAGTGTCTGGGGCAGAGTAAACGCCATGCGGGCACAGGCACGGGCTAGTCTAGTGTCATCTTACCCAGCATGACACTCAGGTGGTTCTTTTTTTTTTTTTTTTTGTCTTTTGTCTTTTGGTTGTTGTTGTTGTTGCTATTTCTTGGGCCGCTCCCGCGGCATATGGAGGTTCCCAGGCTAGGGGTTGAATCGGAGCTGTGGCCACCGGCCTACGCCAGAGCCACAGCAACTCGGGATCCGAGCCGCGTCTGCAACCTACACCATAGCTCACGGCAACGCCAGATCGTTAACTCACTGAGCAAGGGCAGGGACCGAACTCGAAACCTCATGGTTCCTAGTCGGATTCGTTAACCACTGCACCACGACGGGAACTCCGTCAGGTGGTTCTTGATCTCAGCCCTCTGGTGTTTGTGCCTTGAGTAATCCCTGCCTAGCAAGGCCTGGCCTCAAAGCCTGCTTCTGACCCACAGAACACGGCCAGCGGAATGGACGGTCACTTGTTTGACTAGACTGAGGCTTCCACCCGGCTTGTGGGCTCTTTCTATCCCTCGCTGTGATGAAGCAAGCGGCCGTGCTGGGCAAGCCCACGTGGAGGAGAAGTGAGGGCGGCTGCCAGCCACCCGCCAGCCGGGCGCTGAAGCCCGCAGCCCACAAGCCCTCAAGGAAGTGAATTCTGCCCAGAACCATCTAAGTGAGCTTGGACCTGGATCCCTCCCCTGTCCCATCTTTCGGGAAACCCAAACCCTAGCACACACCGTGACGTCAGCCTGCCAGAGCTCCTAACGCAGCAGACTGCACGCCTGACCCACAGAAACCGAGAGACAGCAAAGGCAACGTCGTTTGTACGTTTTGCGGTAATTTGTTACACAGCAACAGATAACAAATGACCAATACAAATTCGTGAATAAGAAATTATAATAGAAGACTCTCACAATTTAGAACTAAAAAAGACTCTACCTTTCACACGATCTAATTGCTGTTTGTTATTTTTTTTTTAGGGCCCCCTGTGCGGCACACGGAAACTCCCAGGCTGGGCATCAAATTGGAGCTATTGCTGCTGGCCTACACCACCAGCCACAGCAACACAGGATCTGCGCCGCTTCTGCAACCTACACCACAGCTCACCAGCACGGGATTCTTAACTCACTGAGCAAGGCCAGGGGTCGAACCCGATTCCTCATGGATACTAGTCAGGTTTGTTACTGCTAAACCACAATGGGAACGTCTCACCCAACATAATTAAAGCAACTCCTATCATAAGACTTGAATTCTAAAAACAACTATCCTCAACTACTGTCACCAAGTCCATTAACATGAATAGTTTACTCACAGCTAATTAATTAGTAATTTATCCACTAGTAAAGGGTCACATATTATTGCCTCATAAGTAACTAAGTACTCTTAGATTACTGTCATTAGCTACTATTATGATAACAAGAAGCCCATCAAGGAGAAGTTAGGCGGCAACATACAGTCTTTCGACAGCACCCACTGTATGCCAGGCACTGTTCTAGGCCCCCGAAGTGAGGCTGACAGACAACACCCTGCCCTCAGGGAGCTGTGATTCTGGTGGTTATTCTTTACACCGAGGGGTCCACGGACATGAACCCTCACATCACTCCGGACCCTGATCTGGCAGCAAGGAGGACCACAGGCTTTACTCGCCCGATTTCAACGATGAGCATAAAAGCACGTGGCAAAGACAGAAAGAAAGAGCCTGAACTGAGAGGGTGCCCATGAGGGAACCCAGAGCAGGTGACCTGCCCACCTGCCCCTCGATAGGAAGTGCGCTATTGGACGAGCCAGGGAGGGAATCCACTGCCTCCCGGTCCATCCTGGTTCCTGGAACGATCTGGATGCAGGTATCAAAACTGGCAAGTCTCACACTGAAGCCTCTGTCACTTTGGTCTCGCATTGCGTCTAATCGCAAACTAACCCCTTGGTCTCTGTGAAGAGAAGGACCAGTCATCTGTTCCAGCAGCTTAAGGAAAATCTGTTCTTTGATTATTTTTGATGTTTTTAAAACATTGTTTATTACAGTTGACTCACAATGTTCTGTCGATTTCTGCTGTACAGTAACGTGACCCAGTTACACACACACATACATTCTTTATCTCACATTATCCGCCATCAGGCTCCATCACCAGTGATTAGATAGAGTTCCCTGTGCTCTACAGCAGGGTCTCACTGCTTATCCATTCCAAATGCAATAGTTTGCATCTACTAATCCCAAACTCTCTGTCCATCCCACTTCCTCTCCCTCCCCCTTGGCAACCACAAGATGGTTCTCCATCTCCCATGAGCTTCTTTTCTGTAGATAAGTTCATTTGTGCCATATATTAGCTTCCAGGTATAAGTGGTATCATATGGTATTTGTCTTTCTTTTTCTGCCTTACTTCACCTAGTATGAGAATCTCTAGTTGCATCCATGTTGCTGCAAATGGCATTATTTTGTTCTTAATGAGCGACTTGAATTCTGAAGGGTAATTTCGATTCTATGTCCTTTTCCTCTTACGTGCTGACTTTAGAATCTAAACCCCCTCATAGGAAGGGTCCGTCTATTCTGCATTTCTCAGCTTATACCCCGCTTCAGCCCCCAGTGGAAGAGTCTGGTCTTGGAGATCCTCCATAAAAACTGGGTCTTCCCTCCCAAGCACTCCCTAAAACCTATGAGAGGTCATGACCCTTAATCGAATGGTGCCCATGTCCCACCAGGCGCCTGCTGGCACTCACTTTGCTAGTGTACTTGGCAATGTCCGCGGCCACGTCGGCTGAGGCGGTGGCGATGGGCAGGTCTGCGCTGACGGAGGAGGCGAGGGTGCTCGTGGACCCCGAGCTGGTGACGAGGGGCGATGACTGGGTGCTGGTCACCAGGGTGATGGTGGAGGTGGACGGGCTCTGCGTGATCTCCTTCTGCTGGACGGCTGGGAAGGCAAAGGGGCCTGGTCACCCCACCGCAGCAGGAAGGCTGTCCCAGCACGAAGCTGCGGTGAGGGGGCAGAGCCCCTGACATACCCCTGCCAGCTCCTCTACTTTGAAGTGATAAGGATGTCTGGCCAAACAGGGCAGGCTCCTCTGAGCCCTTTCTAGGCCCCGACCTTGGTCTATAGAGACTAATGTCATTTCTAACAGCTCAAGGCTGCATCTCTAGGATGACTCCACCCCTGGAAAAGTCCCCTGCCTGAGAAAACTCAAGGCTGCCAAACGGACTGACCATCCCAGCCAACCCTTAGCGACAGGGCCCATCGCCCAGCCTCCGTGGGAGGATGGCACCTAACGTCAGTAGGTACCAGTGAGCAAACCCAATGTGCCAGTGGGCCAATAAGCCCTCCCCACTTTGAGGAAACGTCCACTTTCTGACTCTACGGAGCTGCCGCCCACCCCCTCCCCAGCCCCCAATTCTCCCACCAAATCCCCAGTGGTCTCCCGTGTACACGCTGGCATTGACTTCAATTCATGCTGGACTCTTCCCCCTACTGCAATAGCACTGCCATAGCATACAGCAGGTGAAAACCTGCCCTTACTACTTTAGCTAATGTCCAGCTTTGTTTACCTTTGACGAGACAACCTGGAAATGAAGAACCACACTATCCATGAGCCCCTTCCTGCCAGCACCCACATTCCCCTGGGGAAGCCTCATTAGGCTCAAGGGAGATGAAGACAGAAGACGGGAACCGGTCAGCCCAACCAGAAATACCCTCGACTCAGTTCTGCCCCACAGACCCTTCAAATGGCAAGATCGATTCAGCCATACGCCAACCCCGCTCAGCCAATCTGCGCGTCTGCCCCTCTCCCTGCCCCCTGTCTCTGTAGGGTTTCATGGGTGGGGGAGGGCAATTCAAGATCTGACTGCTCTCCAACCTCACCTCCTGCTTCGACCCTTTCACAGAGTCCGACTCACGAGGGTGCACTCGGCGTGTGAGTTTCAATCACGGGGCCCAACCTTCAAGGATCTGGACGTGGATTTCCCCGTGGACAAGATCTACCTCAGGGCTCAGGAGAGCTGGGCAAACCAGCACCTATCGGACGGGCACTTCGTGGGCTCTACATCAGCTCCAGATGGAGCCTCCTGCCGGGCGGGGGGCATAACTCCGCAACATCAGCAACCAGTCCCTGACGCCAGCTCTTCCCGTGTGTGTGACTCATCTCCAGATCTGAAGGCAACCCTTGCTACCAACTTCTTACACTGTACTCTTTCCAAAATAACGCGCAGAAGTTCACAGATGCGCACAAGGAAACTTTTATACAAAAGTATTCATTGCAGCACTGCTTACAACAGGAAAAACCTGGAAGCAACCTAAGTGTCCATCAGTAGGGGATACTTTCAATAAACTGTGGAATACTATGCAGCAGTCCAAAAGAATAAGGTGGAGCTCTATGTACCGACATGAACAGCCCTCCAAAACATGCTGATGGGTGGGGGGCAAAAAAAGCAAGTATGGTACCATTTTTACGTTTTAAAAAAGAAAAAAGAAAAAAAGTAATATTTTATGAAGTCATATATATATACATAAATATATATGCATACATGCATAAAAAAGATCTTACAGTTAACAGTGGCCACTGAGAAAGGGTGGAGAATGAAATGAAAAGTCCATCAGGACAGTCGATGTTTGTGCATCTTTTGTGCCTATTTCACCCCTTTCGAAGGAGAACATATGCATGTGTTGTTTATAAAATGAAAAAAAAAAAAGAAAAAAAGGAAAAAGAAAAGTAAAAAAAGTAAGTTGCAAAACAATTTTTAAAAATAATGCCAAATGGAATGTGTAAGGCCTCCAGGATACTGTGGCCAGGAAACCAAGGGGAACTGAAAAAATAAAACAACGATTATTTTTCTCCTGTTGATGTGGCAAAAAGGGACCGGGCGCCACGGAGAGCAGAGGGGGAGGCTCGGTACCTTTCACAGCCTGTCTGGTCTGATATCTCGTCCCCTGGGAAGACTGAGGCTGCTGCTGCTGGTTTTGCTGCTGCTGCTGCTGCTGACGCTGCATCTTCTGCATGTGCCACTTTTGGGAGGACGTTTGAAACTTACTTGACGAGTTCCACACGACCCGCTGCACGGCCGGGGCAGTCTCCTTCGGTAAAAGCGGCCTCTGCTTTTTCACCGGGCTTCCCGTGGCAGCGGCGGCCGGGGCCGTGACCGTGGACGTGGTGCTGGTGGTGGCCGTGACGCCAGCCGTGGGAGTTTGGGAGGAAGAGCGGGTGAGGACTGGCGTTTCTGGGGGAGACTGGCTGCCTGCCGTTGTGGATGGTGGAGCTTTCCCTACAACTAAAGCCAACATGTGAAGAAAACAAACAGAAGGTGGGTTTGACTCAGGTTTGCACGCAGGGTCTCCGTGCCAGCAAGTTCTCAGTGACCATCCAAGGACAGCGTGCCAAGGACCCCCCCCCCCCCAGTGAATGGCACATTGTCACCTTACGCACTTAGGCCACTTCTACAGCACGTTCTGTCTTAAAACACCCGCCTCAGGAGTTCCCATTGTGGCGCAGTGGAAACGAATCCAACTAGGAACCGTGACATTACGGGTTCAATCTCTGGGCTCATTCATTCAGTGGGTTAAGGATCCGGCACTGCCGTGAGCTATGGTGCAGGTCACAGACGTGGCTTGGATCTGGCGTTGCTGTGGCTCTGGCATAGGCCCACAGCTATAGCTCCCATTCAACCCCAAGCCTGGGAACCTCCAAATGCCGCGGGTGAGGCCCTAAAAAGCAAAAATAAACAAATAATAAATAAATAAAATAAAATATCTGCCTCCTTAGGGAACCAGCCCTTGCTCACATCCGAGACACACATCAAAGGCTCTGGGGGACTAAGACAAACTTGACCCAGGCCCTGCCCTCAAGCGGCCCACAAACGAGTAGATGACGCAGCGGACGAACACAATCACTGGAAGTGTCTTGTTTCACCAAGTCAGAGCTGGGTGAGCACCGTGAGCAACACCCAGCCAAAGCCAATCCAGAGATTAAGAGAAACCCTTTGACCGGGCCACCCAGAAAGCATGTGCCCCAAAGAACCAGAGGGCTTCCCAGTGGCCAAAGCGCCCAATCACAGTGAATCCACCTGGAAAGAAAAGCATCCCTTTAACCTCTTCGGATTCCCCCAGAACAGTCTCAGTGTGGTCCCCAGAGTCCCAACACCTAACTCTAAAGGGAATTCCTCCCGTGTCAGGACCATGCCCTGCACAGCAGTATTTACCTAGAATTTAGAAGCCTTGCGCTTGTTCTGATTACAGTCATTCCTCTTACATCTTTTATGTAGAGGACACAATTCCGTTTTACCTACTGTGCAGTAGTCAACTTTAAGTCTAGAATGAGCTTAATTTTTTCTTTTTTTTTTTCTTTCTCTTTTTAAGGTCGTACCTGGGACATATGGAGGTTCCAAGGCTAGGGATCAAATCGGAGCTAGAGCTGCCTGCCTACGCCACAGCCACAGCAACACTGGATCTGCGACCTACACCACAGCTTGCGGCAACGCCAGAGCTTTAACCTATTGAGCGAGGCCAGGGATCGAACCTGCATCCTCAGGGAGACTATGTCAGGTTCTTAACCCACTGAACCACAATGGGAACTCCCCTTTAATACTTTTTTCTAAAGAGCTGTTGCTTGAAACTTGAAAAATATTAAATCAATAATTATACAAGCAGGACTCAGGAGTGGCAAAAATAATGAATGTGATTCAAGTTTGAAAAAAGCTGCCTGGAGTTCCCACTGTGGCTCAGCCGTTAATGAACCCGGCTAGCATCCACGAGGACGTGGGTTCAATCCCTGATTTTTCTCAGTGGGTTGAGGATCCAGCGTTGCCCTGAGCTATGGTGTAGGTTGCAGACCTGCACTGCTGTGGCTCCGGCCTAAGCCAGGGGCTACAGCTTCAACTGGACCCCTAGCCTGGGAACCTCCACATGCCACGGGTGCAGCCCTCAAGAGACACAAAAAGACAAAATTAAAAAAAGAAGAAGAAAAGAAAAACTCTGCCTTTGGGAGTACGTCTTCTGAGAAGAGCTGGGCTATGGGGTGGGGGAATAGGATTTCAACCGGGAGGAGGGAGAATTTGAGGGGAACAGTTTTAGCCAAGACACGTTCAGGAATAGGCAGCACTTTGGTAAGTGAGGGCAGGCAGTAGAAGGGGTGGCCAGAAGGCAGGTTAGAGCCAGAAGCACTGAGCAGCAATAGAAGGGGGGTGGTTATCACTGCAGAGGCCCCAGCCACTGGAGAGGTGACCCTGCCCCCCAGAGAGGATCCCCTCTGTTCACACATGGGCTCAGGTCAGCAGCCCTGATCTCAGTCCATATGTCTTGACACCCAACTCTTTTTAATAGGACGATGTCTGTCTTTTTAAGATTTCTATCACCCGGAAAAGACAAGAGCTTGATTAACCTAAGGAGGCTTTTTGGTAAACTGTTGGGTTTGGGGAAACTAAGGTGAGTCAAAGGGAAAGACAGGCTGACCTTCCGGAGGGCGTGGGAGTGGGGGGTGTGTTTCTTGGTGGTTGTCATACCTGGCTGGCCCCCCCACTCCTCTGGGCAAGGGTCCAGCCAAGTGCATGGGCAAGAACACAGGGTGAGGCTGGAAGAAGAGCCCTACCTGCAGTGAGGATTCCCTATCCTTCCCCAGGGTGACCTGCCAGATACTGCACACAGCCCCTGCCCCTCCCCAGCAGTCCCCCAGGACAGGGCTTCGAACCTGCAGAAGCACCTCCCTTTTTTGCCACGTGACCAAAAAATACACTGTTCTGTGGATTAGCTAGCCTAGGCCCTCCTCAGGCAAAAGCAGCCACAAAAAGGTCCTTTGCGCTCACTCTCTCATCTTGCAAAAGCAAACAGCTGGCTTTGCAGATGGGCTACTGCTCTGCAGGAGTCATGGCTGGTGCTCTTTTCCAAATAAAAAACCAGGAGGGTGCAATCTGAAAAAATTCCAAGCTTGAAGCTCTTTTGTGGGGTTTTTTCATTCAGATACGAAAACGTGAATTTCTAGAAGATTCTGATGGTTTATGGAGGGGGTTTAAAAAAAAAAAAAAAAAGGCCATGGAAAATTCCAGTTGTCCTAGAAATTGGGAGTGTATCATCACCTGGCACCTCAAAACAGGTGAATTTCTTATTAAAGGCCAACACTCCAAAAATAGTCCCAGTGAACTAATCTACTTATTCCAAAATTTGTCACTGTCTTGTACCTAAAAGTAGGACTTTTTAAGAGTAAGGCTGGAAATGACTGATGTCACAGGGTAAGTTTGATCAAGGTCTCTAAGCAAGATCCTTTGCCTCTCCTCTGAGAGGGCCAGCTAGAAACGCTGCTGGAATATCTGAGCTGCATTCCTAGCCAAGTGGGAAATAGCTGACCTCCTGGCGAAGGGAAGCTGGAGGCCACCAGAGGACTCTCCAAAATGCCCTTCACTTGAGCAACTCAGAAGTGAAAGCACATGGTTGAAAAGATGCTCCCCTGCAGAGTCTTGACAGGAAGTCAATTCTTTAGGACCCACCCCCACATCCAGGGGCTCTGGATTTCAGACTAGTCACTCCTGCCCCAACCCCTAGGAAGCTGCCTTAATTGAATTCAGTCTCAGAATCATCTTCAGCATTGTGGAACCCACACACACTTTGGGACTCCAGAAGGAACTTCCTTCAATCATCAGAGCAAGGAAGAGCTCGGTTTCACTTAGTTAACTGGAATGCTTTTTATTTTTATGGAAAATACAAGATCTGTTAAGGGACTCATGTGTTTCTCTTTTTGCTTTGACTGCTAGGAAGCTCAGAGCCAAAACAGAAAAGCCCAATGTTGCTAACTCTGAAAGCTTTTCCCAGAGAGGTCAAACTTTCCCCAGACCTTTCACTCTTCTACCTTCTTTTACACTCATTTCTTGACTGTCACTTCATTTCATATCGGTTTGTCACAAGTCCTTTCTGGAAGGGACCAAAAAAACCAGTCAATCAAAAGATCTGTTTCAGAAAGAAAGGAATATAGGAAATGTACCCTTTGTAGGAATACTGCCATCTGCACCCAAATATTCCCACAAACTTCATGGAATAAATGCTACTCCCACTGTTTTCTGCAGCATCAGAGATGGTCCCTCAAACCCGATCCACAACTGAATTGGATTTTTCAGATGCCATCTATAATTCTAAGGGCTGGTGTGGGGGTTCACCGTTCCTGTCCCATTCAACTGCCTCTCTCTCTTCCTCCACTGCACCACTGAGACATTTCATCCTCTTCTGCAGAACTGCAGGAACTGAGATTCCAGAACAGCTCAGGTTGATACAAACACAGAGCAAAGATTCTCAAAGCCCACCCCCACTTGCTTTAAGCCGTCAGACGTTGAAACCCCACGGGGACACAGAATTGAGAAGCTAGCTCCTCTCATAAGTTAGGCATAGTCAAAAACTGGACCTGGCTATTCCCAAATAACTCACACAATACATGAGGTTTTATGGCTACAACCATAAAGTACATCCAGTTTTATGGCTACAACCTCTAATCTGTCCTTAGGCAATGCTTCTCCGGGGCCTCAACGAATTCTTCATTATCTCCTGCGGGCATGCTGGATCCCCTCACCACCCACTTGCCCAACGAGCTGAAAAATCTGCTAACTGCCTTGTCAGAGGGAGGGACACCCTTCGAGCCATTCCCATGTTCCTTCTGGAGGGCCTGCCAACATGCCTGGGCTGGGGCAGGTGTGAAGGCAGCCACGGCTGGTTCGGGGCTATCACGGCAGCAAAAGTAGAACTGCTGGGACACAGATGCTGCTTCTCAACCAAGGGAGATTCCGTCCCCCAGGAGACATCCAGCCATGTCAAGATATTTGGGATTGCCACCACTGGGCAGGTGCTACTGGCATCCAGTGGGTAGAGGCCAGGGTTGCTGCTAAACACCCCGGATGCGCAGGACCAAGAATTATTTTCCAGGGCCCCAAGAAGATCTCGGCATGTGAAGCGGGGAGGGGGGTCACCCACCCAAACGGGCTTGCACTCTAGTAAGAAAATGGTTTTCGAGATGCCTGGGCAGCACGAGGGAGGGAAGGGAGGCTAAACTCATCAAAACCTTCGCACTGAACACTTGCAACAAATTCCGCCTTGTCAAAGCTCTAAACATAGACAAGGAACCCAGTGAGCATGTTGGGAAAGAAGCTGCTGAGGCTAAAAAGGGCGGCTGAGAGCAACCACTACTTTCTAAGAGACTTGTTTTTCTGTGCTCAAAACCAGCCGCTCTGGGTGTCGAGCAGGTCAAAGGTGGGCAGGTCCAGCTTAAGTCCTGGTCCTGTTCCGTAACTACCCAGGTGACTGGAGCCACCCCTCTGTGATGCAAGGCCACAGGGCTTCAGAGAATACCAACTGCAAGGTGGGTGGCACTCTGGAGCCAAATCAAGCAACCGGAAACTGGGACAACCACTTACCATCCTGCTTGGGAGATGGTTCTTTGGGTTCCTTCTTATTTTTTCGACCCTCCCGCCCAGAATGGTCTTCTCCTAAATCTATGACAAGCTCGCTCTCGGAATCGGAGTCCAGGCCCAAATGCACTGTGGGGGAATCCGTCTCATCTTTCCCCTTCAGCTTATCCTTTGCGGGATGAGGCGAGGGTTTCGCCTTCTCTGCAAAGTCCTTCTCGGGCTGGGGGCTCGTCTTCTCCTTTCCGGAGCTCTGCTCTGCTTTCTCGCTGGCCGGTGACGGGCTGACCTTCAGCTCCTCTTTTGTCTCCATGGGGTTGGCCAATTTGGGCTTTTTTTTGACAGCAGATGGCTCTTTGTCCATCCGGGCCCCCTCCTTGTCTTCGGCATCTTCTGGCTCATTCTTGGACTTCTGCTCCTCGTCACTGATAGACTCACTATCGCTACTATCTGACTTCTCAGAATCCTCCGAATCGCTGTGCTCGACAGCCGTATAAACATCTTCGGAGATTTCATTGATGCCTAAATTCAAAAAGAAAACCCAGCATGGGGCGGAGTCGCAAAATAAAGACCAGGACCCAAAAAAAAAAAAAAAAAACAAAACAAAACAAAAAAAACGCAAACATTTTCCACGCCCACTGCTGGAATTAAAAAAAACAAAAAACATTTCAAATCGAATCACACTGGCCTGGAGGGGTTAGTGGTAGATTCAAGTGGCAGCTGACTACAGCTGACAAACAGAACTTGTCTGGAGAGGGTTCCAGTTACTAACATTCAACAACGACATGGGACCAAACAACAAGAATTTCGAGTTTATCCCGAGCTCACTCTTGGCAGCATTGATAACTCAGTGGGACACAGAGAATGGGAGAGATGGAAGGGAATGCCAGACAATGAACTGTGGAAATAGATCCATTTTACAGAGTAGAAAATAGAGGCCCAGAGAAGTCATTTGTCCCAGGACAGAAAGAAAACCAAGACAGAGAGGCAAGGCTGGAACCCTGGGCTCCCGACTCGCCACCAGCGCTCTTCCCACAAATTCCCAAAGCATTCAAGTCCTTAACCCTTTGGGTCTGGAGCTGAAAGAAAGAAGTCAAAGTCTTAAAGACACGTTTTATTTAGGAAGCAAAGGTCTGAGCCAATGCTTCTGGGTATTTTGTTATTTGTTGTTTTTGTTTGTTTTTAAACTTCGAAGAAGCTGCTCAATTCACAAATCAGGAAATTTCACACAGAAATGGAGATGGCAGGCTTGTGCTGAAAGGGCACAATCTGGCCGCTCTGGGTCATGGGCTTGCAAGACAACAGCTGGATGGGGCTGAGAAGCCCGGGGCCCCTTTGGGTGGGGACCAGGTGCCCGGCCCCCATCTTGCTCCCCGTGCTGAGGCAGCGCGACAACTGCCCTGTGTTTGCATCGTCCTCCTACTCCTATCGGTGTTAAGAGGAAAGCACCTGTTGCCACGTCTCTATCAAAAAAGACAAACTAGGAGGAGTTTCATACACACAGAAACAAAAATGGGCAAGAGTTTATTTCCAACAATAGCTCCACTTGACCCATTCATGTTTTCTGCAGCTGATAGTGAGTGTCATCCGTCTGGAGGTAAAGAAATACCACGCCCTAAAATTCTGACGAGAAAAATCCCAATCAACTCTGTACTGTCTTCATTCTAGACCTGCTTGAGTGGGGTCGCTGTCCTGAGCTAGACACACAGAAGGGAAACGCGTAAAAGGTTAAGAGCCGGGAACCGTCCAGCAGGATCATGAGGGAGTTAGATCCACCTCCTCCAGGGCTCCATCAAAAACGAAAGACATCCAAATTCAATAACCCCGATCTGTGTGGTTTAATTTTGGGATCCCAGGACTGGTGCTACCGGTAACTAATAGGTAGACAGCCGAGGACAAGCCTGACCACACAAGCGACAGGAAGCGCTTGGGTACTGGAGCCCAACGGATATGAATTCCAATCCTGCTCCTCTGCTTTTATTGGCTGTGTGACCCTGAACGAGTGAACTACCTCTCTGAGCCTCAGTTTCCTCATCTGCAAAATGGGAATGACAACAGTATCTATTGACCTCCTAAGACAATCTTTGTACAGTGCAGGGGGGACAGGAAGCCCTTGGTAAATGGGAATATTAAAATTCTTATTAACAATAATAAACCAAGGAGTTAGAGCAGCTGCAGAGAGGACCCAAGAGGGATCTATAAATGGCCTGCAAAGTTTCCTCTATGTCACTCAATGTTCTAACCAAACAGGCAACCCAGCAAGCAACGTTTTTCTTTAACAGCTCGGATAACTTCCGACGACAGCTCCTTTCTCATCCCAAAAAACTTCACCCTGGACTGGCTTTCTTTCCTGAGACCCAGCTGACCCCAACCCACTTCTTTATAAATGCCCTTCTGGCTTTATTTACCTATTCAACAAATACTCCACAGCATTCCAAATCTACAAGACCAAGTCCTTTGGAGAAGGCAAATCTTCAAGAAGCAGCCTCCTGCTCTCCAAGAGCTTCCAGTCTAGGTTGGGAAGGATTCCCCCCACACAAGAGGAGCCATAAGGCACCAAAGGAGGCAGACAGATGGGGCGGGCCGTCAGAGGAGACTTCCTGGAGGAGGTGATGCCCAAGCTCAGCCCTCAGGACAAGATTCAGGTAGGCAGTATAAAAAGGCAGGCAGCACGGGAAAGAGGGAGGGAGGCAACAGGTACAGAAGCAGGACAGGTGTGCTGAGTGGGGAGCAGCCCGGCCTGGAGGGGAAGGGCTTGTGGTAGACACCTGTGGGTTACACTTGATCCTGATGTGGAGACACTGACATGTGCCCAAAGGAAGCACAAGGGCAAACTCAGGAGGATCTTTCTGCTTCCAAACTTCCTCACAACCTGCATGTGGAATCTGCAGGCTGCCACAACCACAGAATACAGCCCGAGGAATTCAAAAAGCCTTTCTGAACAATTACCTGGCAAATCTGAAATACTATGCCATGAATAGAAGTCTGTCTTTGGAGAACAAACAATTCAAGGTTAAACCAGCTGCAAAAGGCAGCCAGGATCGGACTTTCCTTCCATCGGGGTGGCATCCCTAAAAACAGCGATGAGGATGATGGTGGCGATGGTGACGGAAGCAAATCGAGAGACATACCTAATTGTGCTTTGCAACTCTCTATCGTCTTGTCAAGATTTAGCTGGAATCTGCTGCGAATCTGCCGCTTGGGAGAGATGAGCGGGACAGGGGCCGACTGCTGCTGGACCGACTCACTCAGCTCCTTCAAATCCATCTCGGCCTTGCTTCGATCTGGAAGACACCACTTTACACGTTTTATATATAAGCCCAGGTACCGGGGGATATAAAGAACAATGCTCATCATCGACTCAGCTTCTTCCTCGAAAACGCACTTCTGAACACAGGAAGGGAAAAAAAAAAAAAAGCTTCTGTCATCGGTCCCAACGATACCGTTGGCTCAAGGGCACGGGCTGACTTGGAGGAAACATCTGGCAGGTTCAGCCAGTCTACTGCACAACCGCCTGGGTTGCTTTCAATACTGCAAATGCACAATCCTGGCCAGATGGCTGGCTGGCTGGCTGAGCGTCAGTATGGATCCTCCAAGGCCAAAGGTTACAGGAATATATTCAATCTCGACGACAGCAGGTAAAGTGACAGTGGGTCTGGCCTGAGTGTACTTTAAACTCCAGGCCCAGATCAGAGACGGTGTGTATCCGAGGGAGGTGCTGAGACCCGAGGGTGGTGGGGGGAGGCACTCGTCTTCCATGGAGATTTCAGTCTTTATTCTAGACTAGAGCTCAAGTTCGAAAGGGAAAATACAAGGTCAGCGGACCCTCCAGCCAGTGTGCTATAGCTCCCTTTGGCACCTATCTGAGAAATGAGACCAGATGAGCCCTGGACGCAAAGCTGCGTCTTCTTGGATGCCAAGCTGCTCACCCTAATGCCAGGCAAAGGCCTCTGCCTGATGACTCAGGCCCAGAGGTCCTGCCCCACCCCAACCCCCCGCCTTCTGGATGGGCTCCTTAAGTAAACTGGCCCAGATTCCAAAGGGTCCGAGAGCTTGCATTTCTTGAAATCCCTCCCCACCTCCTCTGCTGCCTCCTCTAAGTGCCCCCAACACACAAAAAGGGGGACAAAACGGTGGTGGCTGCAAAGGCCCAAAGCAACGAGATTTTGTAGGTTGGAAGCACTGTCTTTCACCCTGGCAGCCCCTCCAACTGCCCCCAACCAGAGAATGTGGGCGTCTGCCTCCCCGGCCCAGTCCAGAAAACAGATCAGAAACGAAGTGATATCCATCACGGATGAAGATAAGCCACTTGCGAGCTGGTTCCACCAGCGGTGAGCTTACGCCCTGGCTTTCCTCCCATCTCCCTGCTGCTCCAACCCCGAATGCCACCTCCGTCCAGCAGGCTGCTCAAGAGGCTGAGACACGGAGAGCTGGAAGGCAAGGCTGGGCTAAAGCCTCCCCTCTCCCCACTCACCACAACCCTCACACCTTCCCCCGCACCCCAGAAGGATGCACAGCAGAGATTCATTCCTTTAAGGGGACCAGAGGTGTTCTTCCAAATGTCTCACCCAACCCACTCATAGGTGACCAGACCCCCAAATCGCTCCAGCTTCCTTTATCACCATAATGAGGTAAGATTAAGAGGGGCTTTGCCCCCCCCAAAACACACATGGGGTTGGCCCCAGGGAGATGCCAAAAGTGAGTTTCAAAGCAAAGAGGGACAGCAACCTTGTCATTAAAGAAATGGCTCTAAAAAAACATACACATGTACATGGGAATGCGTGTTTGCAGGGGGTGTGCGCTGTGCTGACTGAGGAGGGGCTCCAGAGAACCTCTGAGGCCAGCATGGAGGACAGCTGCAGGCACTTCTTTGGAGAGGGAAGCACATTGATTCCGTTTTCCTGGAGAAGCATCTTACAAAGACAAGAGAGAAAACGGGGATAAAACAGCAGAAAAGGGAGAAGGAGGACTAGGAAACAGAGAAAGAAAAAAAGGATGATTTATTAAACAGCAAGATGAGCAGGATGTGAGGGCTTCAACAGCTGAGCTGTGAATGTGACAGCAAAGGGGAAAGACAGGAGGCCCGGCTTGTCATTTCTGCTCTCAGGAATGAAGACACACACTGCATTCCCGAAGGAAAAAGCATAAAGTTGGAAAAGAAGTCTCTCGCAAAAATACTTTCCATGAAGGGGGTTAAGCAGGAGGGAGGGCGCTGCCCGAGTGACCGGAAGACGCTGGGTCCTCACTAACATTTTTACGCAGTTAGCAGATTTCACAGTGAAAACGTCACCAACCATACCAGGGGTCAGCAACCTCTTTCCATAAAGGGCCAGAGAGTAAATCAGGCTCTGCAGGTACAAAGGCTCTGCTGCAAAAACAGCCAAAAGAGGATGTGTTAAATAAATGGATGTGGCTGTGTTCCAATAAAACTTTATTTCCAAACACAAGTGAGGGGGCCAGCCTTGGTCCACAGGTGGTAAACGTCCCCAGCTCCTGTACTAGTCCAGGGACTGCTAACCTTGGCTGCAGACTGAGATGAGAGCTTTAAAAAATCCTGATGCCTCAGCCCCACCCCTAGTAACTGAATTCGGTGGCCTGGGGGAAGGCCTAGGCGTTGGCCACTTAAAAGTTTCCCAGATGGGGGCGCAGTGGTTAACGAATCCGACTAGGAACCATGAGGTTGCGGGTTCGATCCCTGCCCTTGCTCAGTGGGTTAACGATCCAGCGTTGCCGTGAGCTGCGGTATAGGTCGCAGATGCCGCTCGGATCCCGCATTGCTGTGGCTCTGGCGTAGGCTGGCAGCTACAGCTCCGATTAGACCCCTAGCCTGGGAATCTCCATATGCCTCAGGAGCGGCCCTAAAAAAAAAAAAAAAAGAAGAAGAAGAAGAAAAGAAAAAAAGAAAATGTAGAAACGGCAAAAAATAAATAAATAAATAAAAGTTTCCCGGGTGATTCTAACTGGCAGGTAGAGTGGAGAGCCCCCCTGCACTGGACCAATCTTGTCTGTGGGTAAAGAAAACTCTACGATTTGCCTTAACCCTTGTGTATCTAAACCGGGGGTTCACAAAAACAAATCTACGCTCACTAGAATAATTGCGTAACGGTTCTCAGATCAATGAGGTTCTCAGATCAATGAGCTACTTAAGGTAATGTTTATTCTAACAAGAAAGCACCAAACGCCAGGGAGGGGGCTGTGATCAGGTCCCAAGAAGCGGACCCTCAGGACTTTAGCCAAAGGTAATTATCTTTCTCCAAGTTTTAGCTCTGCTCCGCAGTCTCCTTCAGCGCCTGCTAGCTTATCAGGACTCCTCCCAGCCCTGCCCTTCTATATCGGGAATATCTGCAGAATCCACCCAGGCTGCCAACACTGTGAACTTTTCAGCTGATATGAAGACAGCTTAGGCTATAAATGGAAACCAGGGATTAAAAAAAAAATAAAATAACCCACGCTAGAGGCACGATCTCACATTGCTGGAGGGAGCATAAATCAGAACCACCCTTTAGAGAGCCACTTGGCCCATCTCTCGAAATGTCAACAGCTCGTGGCCTCTGACCCCTCGCTCCACTTCCAGGAATGTATCCTGTGGATTCCCCCTGACGTGGGCAGAAGGGTCTTCACGGCAGCTGTTTCCAACAGCAGAAAATGGAAAACCACTGAGGCTCCATAAATAAGGCGCCTGGATAAGTAAGTTACACCCCACCTTTAAAGGGCATAAAATACAGCTGCTAAAATAACACGGTGGCAGGGCTCCCTATGCGGTGATGTGGAAAGCCCATCCGCTTACTGAAAAGAAAAGATCCGGTAAAGGACATTAGCCTCGGGGTGGCGGAGAAAAGAAGGAAAGGGAATAGAGATACAAATCCCTATGTTCTTGGGGTTTTTTCTCAGCGTTGACATTGAGAGCTGGGTAAGCTCTGTTGTGTGGAGTAGGAGGTGGGGGGCCAGGAGCCATCGACCCTGGCCCCACCCACTAGATGCCAGTGACACCACGTCCCAGTGGGGATAATAAAAAGTGTCCAGGGAGTTTCCCTTACGGCTTGGCAGTAACAAACCCAACTAGTATCCATGAGGATGCGGTTCGATCCCTGGCCTTGCTCAGTGGGTTCAGGATCTGGTGTTGCCATGAGCTGCGGTGTAGGTCGAAGATGCAGCTTAGATCCCACATTGCTCTGGCTGTGGTGTAGGCTGGCAGCTATAGCTCTGATTCGACCCCTAGCCTGGAAACTTTCATATGCTGTAGGGGTGACAGCAGGACAAAAAAAAGGCAGAAAGACTTTCTCCACTGCGGGCATCTCTGACAAGCCTCAATGCACATCTTGGTCACTAGCTGGATGACTGAACATCTGTGTCTGCTGAGCCCACAGCAAATAGTGTGTGTGAGAGGAGAGGAGACAGGATTCCCGGAGAGAGAAACAGGAGTCTGGGGGAATTAGGAAAAGAGGAAAGAATCAGGCCTTCCACTCTCGCCACAAACTCATCCTTATTTAGGACTTAAAATAAGCAGAAGCACAGAAGGGGGCTGGAACCATCCACGGGGCTCAGCTCCTATTTTAGAGCAGAGACAAGAGGCCCAAGACAGCAAATGAGGGCCTGATGAGTTAGCAAGCCAGGCCTTCTTCTCTCCTTTTTGAAACAAAACGTATCCGAAGAGTAGTGAAGTATCCAACGGGTAACCCATGGACTGAGTTTTATATCATGGGTTGTATTTGTTTGACACAAAGAGACCTTTTCTATTTAATGAAATTGATAGTCAATTCTTAGAAACTAAAAAAAATTCACATAAAAATCTAGATTTCTGGGAGTTCCCGACGTGGCGCAGTGGTTAACGAATCCGACTAGGAACCATGAGGTTGCGGGTTCGGTCCCTGCCCTTGCTCAGTGGGTTGACGATCAGGTGTTGCCGGGAGCTGTGGTGTAGGTTGCAGACGCGGCTCGGATCCCGCGTTGCTGTGGCTCTGACGTAGGCCGGTGGCTACAGCTCCGATTCGACCCCTAGCCTGGGAACCTCCATATGCCGCGGGAGCGGCCCAAAGAAATAGCAAAAAGACCAAAAAAAAAAAATCTAGATTTCTGTTTGTCTTGAAAACAGTCTGACAACACAGGTTCAACGGGCAGGAGCTGCTTCCTTTAGAAAACCACGTTGTCCTGCAGGCAACCATCCAAATCCCCAAGTTAACCCCAACCCCTAGAGCTGGGCCAACTGCCCCAACTGCACAGAGGCACAGTGGCCAGGACCCATGAAATCAAAACACACCCTGTCCGGCAGCTTTTCAGTTCGTGTATCTCGGTTGAAAGCCTGAGCCACACAGCAGAAAGGCCAGAGTCTAAAGGTCAAACTTGACCACAAGCCACGTACGATCCTGGGGAAGCAACTGCTTCGCTTTACTTCAGTTTCCACTTCCTTCCAACGGGGCTATCACCTTACCCTGACGGTGGCTGTGGTTTGTTTTTTCGATAGTTTTAATTTACAGAAAGCAAAATTCTCTTTTCAGAGAATACAGTTCTCCGGGTCTTCATACCTGCAGAGATGCTTGTAAGCAACAGAGACAGAATGTAGAACAAGTGCATCTCCCCAAAAATCCCTTTGGGATGCGGAGTCAGTTCCTCCCAAACCCCCAGCTGTCACTGATCTTTTTTCAATTTCTTGTAATTTTAACTTTTCCAGTCTTTTTTTTTCTTCGAAATGAAACACTGGTTAGTTAGATATAATCATGCCATTACTGGAGTTCCCGTCGTGGTGCAGGGGAAACAATCCAACTAGGAACCATGAGGTTGTGGGTTTGATCCCTGGCCTCGCTCAGTGGGTTAAGGATCCGGTGTTGCCATGAGCTCTGGTGTAGGCTGGATCTGGCGTTGCTGTGGCAGCTACATCTCCGATTCGACCCCTAGCCTGGGAACTTCCATGTGCCTCAAGTGCGGCCCTAAAAAGACAAAAAGACCAAAAAAAAAAGAAAAAGAAAGAAAAAAAGCCGTTATTATCCCTGGCACTCTGTCTCATTTCTACCTGTTCAAACGAGTGACAGATGCTAGACATCATATCCCATGAGAATTATCCAGCCTTTCCCTCCATCTTCTGGGGTCTTCTCCCAGCCATGGCACCTACGACCAGTGCCTATCTGCTCCTCTTCCCACTGGGTCACTGCGATTCCAACACCCCCATTCCCAAGGCCTTTGTTTCCACTGACAAAACGAGGCATGTGTCCCAGGAATGGAAAGAGGTGGTGGGGAGTTTCTGCGCAGGAGAGCCTCGGACCCCAGAAACACACGCCAGGGAGAAAACCTTTCAAGGCCAGAGGGTGGGTCAGCCCAAAGGGAAAGCCCAAAGCCAGCCCGGCTGCGGGAAGGAGCGATGCCTGCCACACAGGACTGGCAGAGGGGAAGCGTGGCCATGAGAACCCCTCTTGACAGCTTGCTTTTTTGGGGCGCGGAGGTGTGAGGAGGGTGTGAGAAAGCAAACCACACTGCAGAGAACAACGGGTGTTTCCCTGGGGAGCAGACGGGTCCTGAGTGTTCAAGAGAGGAATTCCCACCAGCCAGCCTAAGGCCCCTCAAGTCACCGTCCCATCCCTCCCCGGCTGCACCACCAGGTGGCCAGGGTGAAAGAGGCACTGGTCTCCATGGAGACACAGGCTCGCTCCAGCTCAGCCACCTCGGGCTCTGCAATCTGGGGCCTCCGAGCCTCCTCTCCAGTCCTCAGTTTCTCCATCTGAAAACAGCACCGATAAACAGGCACTGACCGCCAGAGGCTGCACTTAGGCAGAGCATCACTCCACACAGGCGGCCTCCCCAACCTCCCTAAAACCCGGTATCCCGGAGCGCTCCAGGTAACACACTCCCAGGGCTGCCTTCTCCTTGTCCCAGCCTCCTCTGGTCATCTCTCCTATGCCTGGAGTCGACATGCTCAAGTGTCCCAGTCCCATCATTCTTCCTTTTTTTTTTTTGGTGAGGGGTGCAGAGCCTGTGTTAGTTGCTTGGCCAGAGACAGAACCCGTGCCACAGCGGCAACCTGAGCCACTGCAGTGACAACCCTGCATCCTTAACCCGATAAGCCGCAAGAGAACTCCCCTTCACTCTTCCCTTATGCTCTGGACCAGGGTCTCTCAACCTGAGCCCTATTGCTGTTGGGACCAGGTGATCCTCTGTCGGGGGCTGTCCCACGCATCAATTAAGAGCAAGTACCACACGCAGGCCAGCAGCATCCCTCCTCCTCCCCCACCCCACCCCCATTATGAGAACCACTGCTCTCACCCAATCCCAGGCATGAATCAAGACTGCCAGAATTCTATCTCCTGCCCTGGCCTGGCCTGACGCATGCCTCCAACTGCCCTCAAGACCTCTCCGCCTTGGATCTAGCAGGCATCTCAAAGTTACAAAATCTAAAACCCAACTCTTGGCTCCCACTTCTCCTGCCATAAGCAAATCTGTCAGTACAGGCACAGCCCAGTAAATCTTAGTTGGGGGGCTGCCACCACCCCCAGCTGTGACAACTAAAATATCTCCAGACATTGCAAAGTGTCCCCAAGGTTTAAAACAGTTAACACAGGCTATTCTCAACACAGGACCCAGAGAGGTCCTCCCAAAATGCCAGTTCTCATCCCCCTTCTGCTCAAAGGGCCCCAGGCCAGGGTCCACGAGGTCACTGTGTTCTTTGACCTCACCCCCTCACCTTATCCCCCTTAACCCACCCAGGCTTCCTTACCATTCCAACAACACACCAAGTTCATCCTGACACTAGGGCCAGTGGATTACTGATTCCTTCTAGAATGTTCTTCCTCCTAATACTGACAAGAATGGTTTTTCTTGTCATGCAAATCTCTGCCCAGGTATCACCTCCTCCCTAAGCACTGCCTCCAGCCCCCCAACCCCAGCCTACCTATCTCTGTCCTTATCATAGTAACACTTTTACCTTCCAAGATGGCATGACTTAGGTTTTTTGTGGTTTGTTTTTTTTTTGGCTTTTTTTTACCTTCATTATTGTTTCCCCCTCTCTAGACCTAAGCTCTGTAAGAGAATGGGGCTCTGACTCACCACTCTCTGCCCCAGGCCTAAAACAGTACATAGCATATAACAGATGCTCAATAAAAATCAGCGCTCATGATGCAATGAAGAAATAAAACAAGTTCATAGTTAGGTGTTTAGTACTTCTGGTGCCAATTTTTGTCAGCGGCTTTGGTCAAAGGTAATGCTTTTTAAAAAAACCAACTGAAACCCAATGGGTTAAGAAAAAAAATGCATGAAGGATGAAGACCAGCATTTTTTTTTTTAATCAGAAGAAAAAAACAATGTATCAGAACACGGTATACATAAGAAAGGTAGGAGCTCCGGCGTGGCTCAGCGGGAACAATCCAACTAGCATCCATGAGGACGCAGATGCGATCCCTGGCCTCGATTAGTGGATCAGGGATCTGGCGTTGCCTTGAGTTGTGGTGTGGGTCGCACTGCTGTGGCTGTGGTGTAGGCCAGCAGCCATAGCTCCAATTCGACCCCTAGCCTGGGAACTTCCATATGTCACAGGTGCAGCCCTAAAAAAGCAAAAAAAAA
Organism: Sus scrofa; assembly: GCF_054392235.1. NCBI lineage: Eukaryota > Metazoa > Chordata > Mammalia > Artiodactyla > Suidae > Sus > Sus scrofa. The sequence goes on from NC_139399.1 coordinate 57,044,383, forward strand.
AAAAGTATCATGTGTGTCTATTTCCCTTTATCCGTAAAAGAGCTGGGTGACTGTGGTCAAGGGCAAGAAAGGCTGTGACACTGACCTAAGACATCTCAGGAGAAGCTCTGACTGTCACCCAGCCCCAGGAAACCCCTTGCTAGGTCCTTGCATTGCTCTCTCTCCATCTCCATCCCCCCCGTACCTGCTGAATATTTTGCACAGTGAATAGAGGCCAGGGTTCAAGAACACCCCCACCAAAGAGGACACACAACTTGCAGAAATATTCTCAGCTGACACGGAAAGAGGCTGCCCCCAATTCCAACTGACCCAGGTTCAGGTTCAGGATGCTTCCTGTGCTGGACGTCTTGTCCGTTTTCGTGGGGATGGGTGTGGACGCTTGAGGAGAGAAGGGTTTCGGGCTGCCGGATAAACTCCCTGCTTGTCCCGTCTTGGTGGAGGCTGGAGAAGCTGAAAGAGGATGTTCCTCGTTAAAAGACAGATTTACAAATAAATAAACACACACAGCATACGGGGATGGGACTTGAACACGGAAAACCTGTTATTTGCTTTCAACAAGACCCCCCCAGAGCAACCACACGAAGGGGTTGGAGCGGGAAGGGCGGGCCGTTTATTTCAGGCAAAGGGCTTTAAGCCAATGGGAAAGCGTTGAAGCCACGAGGGAAGAAGGCCACCCCAGTCACTCTATTAAACACAAAGCTCTAAGACAAATCGGCTAAGCTGCCACTGAAATTGGTTTAGCCCATTCACGGGTGTAAATCTCCAAATAAAGAGTGATGAAACCCGCCCCCACCACGGTCCAGAGGCTGAGGCCAGAGCCGGGCTTACAAATGGCATGGCATCCGTTTGTGGGAGACACAGGGCCCGGCTCAGACAGCACTGCACCTGCCCGCAGCCAGCTCGACTCCTCGGATGGAGACGGCCGACCTCCCATTTCAAAGGTCCTGCCCTGCTGCTGAACAAAGCCACGCTCCGCACCAGATGGAGCGCGGGCGTCGGTGGTACACATCTCCTTCTTTATCAGGTTTCAAACTTTTCTAGAGCTGTACCTACACCGGAATCTTTTAAAAATACCTTAAAACTCCCTACTTACTGGTCCCCTGAGCCACGTCCACCGGGTTGGGGGGCGGGGGGGGACAAAAATCAACCATTTAAAAAAACAAAGTATTCAAGAGTTCCCGCTGGGGCACAACGGGATTGGTGGAGTCTCTGCAGCACTGGGAGGCAGGTTCCATCCACAGCCCGGCACACTGAGTTAAAGGATCCGGTGTAGCCACAGCTGTGATGTAGGTCAAGATGTAGCTCAGATCTGATCCTTGGCCTGGAAACTTCCATTTGCCATGGGGCGCCCCAAAAAGCAAAAAAAGAAAACAAAGCGTTCAGATGGCCGAACTGGGGCCTCCAAGAGATCCTTTACATCCTGGCTTTTGCCGAAACAGCTCCACATTACTGGCTCCGTGCTGTTACTATAAACGTGTGACAGGCAACCAAATGGCCAGCTCCCGCCAGATGAGCAAGAAATATCAAAAAAGCTGTTGACGACAATGGGGTTAGAGACGTCCTGGGGTCTTCACAACTGCTCAGACACTCCGGCAGGTTCTTGCCTGGGTTTCCTCATCTGCTAAACGGGGGCGGGTCAATATACACACACATGAGCTAGCGTCAGCCCCCCTGCTGGGACCTGCCAACACTATTTTTAGTGCCACCGAGTGGGAAAGACTCTAGATGTAGAGAGGAGAGGATGCAAGCGTGGATCAGGAGCCAGAAGGGAGGTTCGAATCCCCGTCTGTGGCTGACATGCTGTGTGACTCTGGGTAAGTGACCTGAGGTCTCTGTCTCTCCTTTCCTGGTAGTTACAAGGAATGCCACTGATTCAAAAGAAAAAAAAAAAAAAAAGGATTGATAAGAGTACTTAACTCATCAAATTCTAAGGAGCAAATAAACTAACCAACGATCTAAACAGTGCTGGCATGTATTCAATACTACATTGTTGTCTGCTATCGTGTAGTTTTTTACTTCCCTGTTAACCTCTAGGTTTTTTTTTTTTAAGTGAGAACTGCAATGAGTTTTAATTTTTATTCATATTTTTCATCGATTGATTGATTGATTTTGCCTTTTAAGGTCGCACCAGCGGCATGTGGAGGTTCCCAGGCTAGGGGTCGAATCGGAGCTGCAGCCCCGGCCTCCACCACAGCCACAGCAACGCAGGATCTGACCCACGTCTGCGACCTACACCTCAGCTCACAGCAACGCCAGATCCTTAACCCACGGAGCGAGGCCAGGGATCGAACCCACAACCTCATGGTTCCTAGTTGGATTCATTTCCTCTGCACCATGATGGGAACTCCAGCTCTAGAATTTTGATGTCAATCATCCAAAGCAGGGGTTCTCAGCCGGGAGTGATTCTGCCCTCCAGGGCACTGTGGGCAAGGTCTATAGATATTTCCAGTTGTCACAACTAGGGTAAGAGGGGGTTGCTATGGGCGTCTGGTAGGTAGAGAACAGAGACACGACTAAACATCCTACAATGCACAGCCCCCCAGAACGAATAATTCTCTTTGGCCCCAAATGCCAACAGTGCTGAGGTTGATAAATCCAAATAGAAGTGAAGCAGACTGTCTCTGGGAATCTTTACCGCATCTGCCAACAAGGAGAGGAGGCGAGGAGTACATCTGTGAACGCCGGCCAAACGGTGCTCAGCAAGTGTGCAATAGACACTTGAAAGTATTTTGAAAATTAAGGGTTTTTTTTTTTTTTTTAATCCTAAATTAAATCAATTTTGCTGTAAGGATTAACAAATGCCCTGGCCCAGCACCTGGCAAACAACATCCCCTTGACTGAAGGCTGTAATGACATTACCCACTGGCTCTACAACCGCAGGCCTCAAATAAGTAGGGATAAAGTGCTTGTGACACAAAGAAACAAGAATAAAGGAAAAGGCATCTCACAGGATTTAAGTACGACCAATAACAACTTTCTATTATGACTTTTCCATGACTATTATTCACTCATTTATATTCTGTTTCTAAAAGAGGTCTGCAGTGGCTGAAAAGATCAATGCAGTGTGTTCCCCACCAGGATTAAAGACCAGGGCCTTTCCAATTGCATTCTCTTAAGCAAACCAGTAAGTAGGCTCCACAGGGAGGGTCTCAGCACACTAGCAGAGGCGCTGCTTGGAGCTGCGGGGAATTCTGACAAGGAAGCCTAACCCTGAAGGGTAGCAGGAACCAAAGCCATGCAAAGGCAGGGTTGCAGAGAGAACTCATTAAGTCCCCGTTCCCCTGTTTAACAGCTCAAGTTAAAAAAGTAAGAAGAAGGAGTTTCCTGGTGGTGCAGCAGGTTAAGGACCTGGCATTGTCACTGACATGGCTCAGGTCAGCACTGTGGCACAGGTTCAATCCTTGGCCTCGGAACTTCCACATGCCACAGGCTCAGCCAAAACAATAATAATAAATTTTTTTTTTTTTTGGGGAAACTCCCAATAATAATACTTTTTTAAAAACAAAGGAAGAAGAGTTCCCATTGTGGCGCAATGGTTAATGAATCCGACTAGGAACCATGAGGTTGCGGGATCAGGTCTGATCCCTGGCCTTGCTCAGTGGGTTAAGGATCCGGCATTGCCGTGAGCTGTGGTGAAGGTCACAGATGTGGCTCGGATCCTGCACCGCTGCGGCTCTGGCGTAGGCCGGCGGCTACAGCTCCGATTGGACCCCTAGCCTGGGAACCTCCATATGCCACAGGAAGCAGCCTTAGAAAAAGGCAAAAAGACAAAAAAAAAAAAAAAGGAAAAAAGAAAGGCCAGAAAATGGTCTAGCTGGCTCCTACCTGCTGTGAGCCTACATGCAACTTACCAAGAACACAGAGAGTCATTAGTTTATAACTCTGTGTGTATAAATATACATATGTATATGCACATATATAACACGTGTTAATGTACTTAAAAATAACTGAAACAAGCCTTTAATTTCATATAAAGTCTCCCTTGTTACTAAAACTTAAGTACTGAAGGTTTAAGAAACATGATCTTTTTTCAAAGTTTTTTTTTTTTCTGTCCTTTTTTTTTTTTTTTTTTTTTGTCTTTTCTAGGGCCACACCCGTGGATAGATTTTAAATACGGCACTGGGCTGTGGCAAGAATAAGGGGGTTAGGTAAATGCTGGTTTCCCACAGAGACAGGTCTGATTCGCCTTCCACCTGCCACCTCAGGGCAGGGGCTGCCCTCACAGGCTCGGGGCATTGCAGTGCTTCACGTAATCAAGAGAAGGACAGCACTGTGGGGTCACCCAGCAACACTAGATTCCACACTGCAGAACTCGCCTCTGAGAGGACAATGGCCCCTTCCACCCCCAGGTGCCACCTGTCCCACCTCCCCAGTTTGTGAAACACCTATACCTGCCTTGACGTCTGCATCAGGCACATGCAGTAACCATTCACCCAATTACTCAAGGCCAAACACGTCTCCACCACCTCAATTCCTCCTCCGCTCTCCTGCCTCAACTCACCTAAGCCCGCAGCAACGCCTCTGCACACGGCTTCCAAAACATACTCAAATCTCGCCTTCGTCTGTGCGCTCTCAAGGGTGCCAACAGGGCCCCCAAGGGGCAAAAAGTAGATCGTATGAGGTGAAAAATCTTACTCTTTGGGTGGGGGGGGCAGCACCTGCGGCATGCTAAGGTTCCCAGGTCGGAAGTCAAACGCACCTGATAGCAGTGCCAAAGCTGAATCCCCAACCACTAGGCCACCAGGGACTCCATAAAACCTTACTGTTTTATATACAAAGCACAGATACATACGCGGTGCGTAACACGACATGCAAGACTTGAAATTGTATGAGGGTCCACTCTTAGGTACGACCCCAAAGAACTGAAAACCTGTACTCAAACAAATCCTCACCACAGCACTATTCATAAGAGCCCAAACGTCCGTCACCAAACAGACAAACCATGGCACAAAGGAACGCCATTCTGAGGCCTGCTGCCATGCGGGTGACTTTGAAAATGTCACACTCAGTGAAAGGAGCCAGGAAAAAAGGTCATGTTTTGTAGAATTTCACTGAAATTAAATGTCCAGATGAGCACATCCGTACAAACAGAATGCAGACTGATGGCTGCCAGGGGCAGAGGGGTAGAGTAAAGGGATGCGGGGGTGGCAGGGATGGGGAGTGGCGGCTTGATGGGTACCGGATTTTATTATGGGGTGATGGAAACATTTTGGAACTAGATCACAGTGGTGGCTGCACAATATTGTTCACTTTGAAATGACTAATCTTCTGTTACGGGGCGCTCACCTCCATTTAAAAAAACCGGACTAGTATCCATGAGGACACGGGTATAATCCTTGGCCTTGCTCAGTGGGTTAAGGATCTGGTGTGGTGGTGGCTGTGGGGTCGGTTGGCAGTTGCAGCTCCAATGGGACCCCCAGCCTGGGAACCTCCATAGGCCGCAGGTGCGGCCCTAAAAAGATGCACAGGACAATCAGGAAGAAACTGCCTAAAAGGGCTCCTCAGGGGTGATAATGAGAAAAAGGTTGGGAACCACTGCCCTTCGCCATCACTTTTCACGGAGACGCTGTGAGGGCTCCCACGGGGCGCCATACCACCCTCTCCCGGGGCGCCGCCACCCGGCAGCCGCAGGGCACCTTCAACAGGGAAGGAACACGTCGCTCCTCCATCCAAGACCATGCAGGGTGCCCGCTCCCCCAGAACAAAGCCCAAAGGCACGTCCAACCTTCCTGGCCTCGTTCTGAATCGCCAGCCTAGGAGCCCCTTGGGCTTGGCCCCTCCAAGATCGAACCTGGGCCCACCTCAAGCTTTACACTTGGGATCTCCCAGGAAAGGACCCCCCGACACACTCCCACCCAGATCACACGGCTGGCAGTCCTCGCTGTTCGGGGGCAGCTCAAACACCACCTCCCGGGAGCCCTCCCCTGCTGGCCCCATGTAAGGTGGCCCCGGGGCCCTTGCGTTTACTGCCTCTTTTTGGCCATGAGAACGGGGGCTCCAGGACAGCAGGCTCCCCGCCGGCCTGTGCGGTGCTCAGGCACCCAAGACGCTGACAGCACGAGCGGGCACGGAGGTGACTGAGGAGTGAGGTCTCCACTTCGCTTTTGGCTACTGTGGTCGCGAAAAGCAATGAAGACGACACTAAGGACAACCACAGAAAAACCTCTTCATCCAAAGAAGCCACTTGAAACCATCTGCTCGATATGCAGCAGCTACGGAAACCAAGGCGGCTGGGGTGACGGAGCATCCACAGAAGAGAGCAGAAGCAGCGCTGCCCAGAAAAGTACCCGCGGGCCAGACGCATGCCTGACGAGAACCCTGGGCTCGTCGTAAATAAGGGGTAACGCAGGTCAGGAAGATGGACACAGACAGCTGTCCACGCTCCATCCTCTCCACCTGCGTGGTACACCTGCTTCAAAATAACACCTAGGAGTTCCAGTCGTGGTACAGTGGTTAACGAATCCAACTAGGAACCATGAGGTTGCGGGTTCGATCCCTGGCCTTGCTCAGTGGGTTAAGGATCCGACGTTGCCGTGAGCTGTGGTGTAGGTTGCACATGCAGCTCGGATCCTGCGTTGCTGTGGCGCTGGTGTAGGTCAGCAGCTACAGCTCCAATTCAACCCCCAGCCCGGGAACCTCCATATGCCATGGGAGCGGTCCAAAAAAATGGCAAAAAGACAAAAAAAATAACAATAATAACACCTAGCAAGGGTTCAGAGGAGGTGAGGAAAGAGGAACACTCATGGGCACTCGGAAAACTATTTAGGAGAGCAAGTAGGTGATAATGATATTACCCAAAATTAAAGTGTATAGGGAGCTCGGGTTGTGGCTCAGTGGTAATGAATCCCACTAGTATCCATGAGGTTGAGAGTTCGATCCCTGGCCTGGCTCAGTGGGTTAAGGATCCAGTGTTGCCATGAGCTGTGGTGCAGGTTGCAGATGCAGCTCAGATCTGGCATGGCTGTGGTGCAGCAAAAAGTTCCATATAATCCCATTCCACCACCACCAAAAAACAAACTCTTATTACTGGCACCATCATTGTGATTATATACATGAAAACATCTAAACAGGCGTTCCCTGGGGGCCTAGTGGGTTAAGGATCTGGTGTTGTCACTGCTGTGTGTGGTTCTGGTCACTGCTGTGGCATGGATCTGAGTCCTGGCTCAGGAACTTCCACATGCCGTGGGCATGGCCAAAAAAAAAAATTAATTAAAAATTAAAAAAAAAAATCTAAAAGAACACAGAATTCGTTTGGTGGGGGGCGAGGGACTACACTCACGGCACATGGAGATTCCCAGGCTAGGATCGAATCAGAGCTGTAGCCACAGGCCTACACCACAGCCCTACACCACAGCCCTACACCACAGCCACAGCAACGTGGGATCGGAGCCGCATCTGTGACCTACACTACAGCTCAAGGCCAACGCCACATCCTTAACCCACTGATAGAGGCCAGTGATCGAACTTGCGTCCTCATGGATACTAGTCTTTCATTTCCACTGAGCCACAACAGGAACTCCAGGAACACTCAATTCTTAGCAGTTATCATCTCTTTGAGTTGGAATTATGGCTTATTTATTCTATATTAAAATTTGAAAGGAATTTTTTATTTTCAGGGGAAAGTGATGCTAAATTAAAGGTACATATTGAGGAGCTCCAGGCAGAAAGTTAAGCAATGAGTTTTATCACGGCTGAAATTCAAAAGCATGTATATTAAAGCAGTGGTTCTCAATAAGGACTAGAGGGGTGACCATGTCCCCCACCCAGGACACGTGGCAATAACCAGAGATGTTTTCAGCTGTGATAATTGTGGGCAGGGGGGTGGCTCCCTGCACTGAGTGAATGGAGGCCACCGATGCTGCTGAACACCCTACTGGGCACAGGACAATCTCCCCCAACAGAGAATCATCATCCGGCCCAAAACATCACTAGTGCTGAGGTTGGGAAACCCTGTTTTAAATCACTCTAGACACTTTCAAAAGCAAAAAGACATTGGGAAATGCTCGTTCCAATTACGCTTTGAAAGGGATGCCAATCCTATTATAAAGCCATAAATCTTGCCCAAAGGAAGAACTAATTGCCTTTGAAGTCACAAATAATTTAATCAGATTTTAGACTTTGATGTACAATTCACGAGTGTGGGCTCAAACACGTCATCTATTATCTACACGTACAGAATCCCAGCCTGTGCTAAGTGCCCTTCTGACTACATGAAACATGAGTCATAGAATCAAATTGGAAAAAAATGCCCCCTCCCTCCCACACACCCCAGCACTCTGAGCGGGGGAGCGGTGGTGGAGTTAATGATTCATGCTAGTTCCTCTACTTACACAACCGTGGAAGCAACTTATATGTTCAAAGGGCTGGCAGCACCTTGCACAAGTCTTGGTGGCATGCACAGATGAGCTACACAGAATAGCACGGGATTCATTAAAAAAGTTAAATAAAATAAAAACTTAAAAGAAAAAAAAGAGTTCCTCTAGTTCCCATCATGGCACAACAGAAATGAATTTGAGGAGTTCCCATTGTGGCTCAGTGGTTAACGAATCCGACTAGGAACCATGAGGTTGCGGGTTCAATCCCTGGCCTTGCTCAGTGGGTTAAGGATCCGGCGTTGCCGTGAGCTGTGGTGTAGGTTGCAGACGCGGCTCAGATCCCGTGTTGCTGTGGCTGTGGTGTAGACTGGCAGCTACAGCTCTGATTCAACCCCTAGCCTGGCAACTTCCATATGCCGCAGGAGCGGCCCAAGAAATGGCAAAAGACAAAAAAAAAGAAAGAAAGAAACGAATTCAACTAGGAACTCTGAGGGTGCAGCTTCAATCCTTGGCTTTGCTCAGTGGGTTAAGGATCTGGTATTGCCGTGAGCTGTGGGAAGGTCACAGATGTGGCTGTGGTGTAGGCCGGCAGTTGTAGCTCCAATTTGACCCCTAGCCTGGGAACCTCCATATTCTGCAGGTGTGGCCCTAAAAAGCAAAAGCAAAAGCAAAAAAAAAAAAAAAAAAAAAACCAGTTCCTGCTATAGCACATCCGGCCTTATCTCAGTGGCAGCACTGATTCAATCCCCAGCGCAGTGGGTTGGGGGTGTGGCAGTGCTGCATCTGTGGTTTAGGTCACAGCTATGGCTTGGATTCAGTCCTTGGCCCGGGAACTTCCACATGCCCTGGGTGTGGCCATAAAGAAATAAAACAGAAGAGTGCAGGGTTGCTGGATGGGACAGGACAGGACAGAAATGCTGCTCCCAATGGTTACGTACAAACATAGAAACGTATTCAGGGAGTTCCCGTCAAGGCACAGCAGAAATGAATCTGACTAGTGTCCCTAAGGACGCAGGTTCCATCCCCAGCCTCGCTCAGTGGATTAAGGATCCTTCATTGCCATGAGCTGTGGTGTAGGTCACAGACGAGGATCAGATCCTGAGTTGCTATGGCTGTGGCCTCGGCCGGCAGCTTACAGCTCTGATTTGACCCTAGCCTGGGAACCTCCATATGCCACAGGTGTCCCCCCCCCAAAAAAAGCAAAAGACAGAGACAAAAAGGAAAACAAAAAATGTATTCAGAACATAAGGTTAAGTTAAAAAAGAAAACCCTGGAGTTCTCTTGTGCTGGCATTGTCACTGCATCATTTAGAGTCACTGCTATGCCTCAGGTTCAATTTCTAGCCTGGGAATTTCCATCACAGCAGGTGCAGCCAAAAAATTTTTTAAAAAGTAAAAAGAAAACCCTTAACCGTCTACGCCAAACAGGTGACCAATGAACCAAGTGGTTGACAGATGCAGGGGATGCAGTCAATAGTTATTTTTTTTTAATTTGAGCCAATGTGTAAAACAACAAGAAATCTGGCAACCCTGAGCCCACACTTCCACTCGGCTGGAACCAGCAGGAAGAAACGGCCCCTAGTGTATAGGTAAAAGGTCACGAGGAGGAGTGGATTTCTGCTTTAGTTCACCCCAATCCTATCCCTTCCAAACCTCGCTCAGTTCTGGAACCGCCTGATCCCCTTTTAACTTGGCAGCATGATGTATAAGCCAACCCAGAAAAAGTCCAGGAAACAACATCTAAGGGTGGACTGTGGGAGGTGGGAAAATATGGGACTTCAGTTTTTATAACAACTGTTTTACAACAAATATGTACTGATTTCACAGGAGGAAAAAAAGAGTACATGAAAATGTTTTCCCTTCTCACGAAAGCAACCCACATGGAGCTCTAAGACCAAAGGACCACTATTAGCTCAGAGAGTGGTGGAAGTCAGGCCCCAGGACTCTTACCCTAATACATATTAATGACTTAAATCGGGACCCCGCAAGCAAATATTGGCAAAGGCATCAATTCTGGCCAGGAGGTCCAGAAAAAGAGGGAAGCAGACAAATCACTGAGAATATAAACCACTCTGACCCTTAAGACGACAAGAGTCCAGGACACTAGGAGAGAAAGGCTCCTGCCTGGGCAAAGTGTTTCTCAGAAAGCTAAATCCAGCCCTAAGGATTATAGACACATGGCTCTGAGCTCCTCAATCCCCCAAGCAAAAGGAGGGTTTCTTAAATCTCATAAAAATTTTATCTAATAACTTATTTCAATGTGTAATTTTATATGGCTGCCTACAAAATTTTCGCTGGTGAAACTAATAAAGCTTTTCAGTCCTCTGACAATCTTTTTTCTTTCTTTCTTTCCCTTTTTTTTTTTTTTTTAAACAACTGTGGATAAACCATAGGTTTGTTTCACTCTCTGATTGTTGAGGGTTACTTCATGAAATGTCCCACTTCTCCTTAACCCAAAGGCTATTATCACCATCAACAGCAGAGGGCAGTGGCGTGCAACCCAAAGAAAGCCAGGGTCTGGCTCTGGGAACTCCAGCACCCCATATACTCTCAACAGGGACCTCAACTTACCTTCTGTAAAATGGGGAGACTGACTCAGAGTTTCTCTCAGTCTATAATAGAAATTGGCAAACCTACCCGCGGGCCAGAATCTGGCATGCTACCTGTTCCTGTGTGGCCTGCCAGCTAAGAAGGGTATCTATCACTTTTAAATGATTGAAGGGAAAAAAAGGATTAATAATAGTTCATGAGATATACAAATCATTTGAAATTCAAGTTTCCGTGCCACAGCCACATGCCTATGGCTGTTTTAGGAAAAGCCATGCTTCACGTTTTCATGTTCCACATTTTCATGTGTGTTCAGTACACAACCACGGTGCTGAACAGCTGTATCGTTGTGAGGAGACCCGCAGAGCCTAAACTATTTACTCTCTGGCTCCTTACAGGAAAGGGGCACAATCTGTTCAATTTTTAAGACTACAACAGTTTTGAATAAACTTCCTACACTATTCACTGGCTGCCTACCTCATGCTCAATAAAAGAACCCAAGCACATATAAGCAAGTCAGCTGTATTTTAAACTCTGAAATGGGCACCTGCTAACTTACCGCCACAAAAGTCACCCAAATAATGAGGAATATTTGTCAGAAATTCTGATGTCATTTCACCCTCAGCACCTCTCGGGGTAAGAAAGACGCTTAGTTAAAAACCACATGCCACACGTTCTTGTCTTCCCATAAAGCTGTGGAATACCAACAGTGGGTCACAAACCAACATGTTTTATTTTACAGGCATGTATTAATTTCACGGATATTAGGAAAAAACACAGGCAGCGATTTAAACACCCCAAACTTATATTTTTTAGTTAGCTCAGGATGACGCTAAATTGCAGGGTTAATATTTAAAGAATGTAATAAAACAGGTGGTGCCAGAATATAGCCCAAAAAACAAAAAAATGCTAATGAAAGTTCAAGCCACAGTAATTCACAGGATTGCTGCCCATTTAAAACTTTCTCAAAAGCATGCTCTCTATGGGAACCAGCAGGCTAAGGAGTTCGTGTGCTTTTGTTTTGTTAACGTGGCTTTAAAGGAATCATGTCATGGAATAAGGGTAAGCTTTTCAGGACTCTGGCCAGAAACTAGGGGGGCAAAAGGGAAGTTTTTTCTGAGGTTATGTCAACACAAGCTAGGTACTCCTAGAGGAAAGCTCTGAAACTCAACTGTGAGTCCCTCGACCACACAGCTGGAGAGAACTGGAGAGACGGCACCTTTCTTTTGAAGAATCAGAAGCCTTTGGTAAAGAAGCCTCTCTACTCCACCGAGAGCCATTTGGTGAACAGCTCCAGACAGAACTTGAAAACAGCCAACCAACCAGAAAGAAGCCACAACATGAGTGGAAACTGAGTAGAATTCCTGGAGTTCACCACTGACTCAAGTTCCCATCTTTCGGTGACGGTCTCTGATGCCTGCTCTTTAAAGAGCACTCTGGAGTTCCTGTCTTGGCTCAGAGGTCAACGAACCCGACTACCATCCATAAGGACGTGGGTCTGATCCACGTGGGACTCACTCAGTGGGTTAAGGATCCAGCATTGCCGTGAGCTGTGGGGTAGGTCAAATACACGGCTCGGATCCCGCACTGCTGTGGCTCTGACGTAGGCCAGCAGCTACAGTTCTGATTTGACCCCTAGCCTGGGAACCTTCATATGCCATGAGTGTGGCCCTAAAAAGACCAAAAAAAAAAGGTGTTTTGATTTTTTTTTTATTTTTTTTTTAGGGTTACACCCACAGCATATAGAAGTTCCCAGGCTAGGGGTCAAATCAGAGCTGTAGCCACCAGCCTACACCACAGCCACAGCAGCACCAAATCCTTAACCCACTGAGCGAGACCAAGGGTCAAACCCGCATTCTCATGGATACTAGTTGGGTTCTTAACCTGCTGAGCCACAACGGGAACTCTTTTAAAGAGCTCTTGTGTGGGAGTTCCGTTGTGGTGCATAGGAAGCGAATCCAACTAGGAACCACGAGATTGCGGGTTCGATCCCTGGTCTCGCTCAGTGAGTTAAGGATCTGGCATTGCCATGAGCTGTGGTGTAGGTCACAGACAAGGCTCAGATCCTGTTTTTCTGTGGCTGTGGTGTAGGCCAGCAGCTGTAGCTCCGATTAGGCCCCTAGCCTGGGAACTTCCATATACCTCGGGCCCGGCCCTAAAAAGCAAAAAGCAAAAAAATTTTTAAATTTAAAAAAAAAAAGAATTCTCATGTGAAGTAAAAAAAAAGGAGAGAGGAAAAGAGGGAGGGAGGGAGGGAGTCTTAAAGGTTATTCGAGGGTAATGTGCTACCAGAAGTATAGCACTGGTGGTCCCACCTGCCTTACTCATTCTGGAAAATATTCCACGACATTGTGAGCTGACATTTCATAACTGGAGAGACTACATAAAAATGCAGATTTCCCATTTCTCCGCAAGAATGTTAAGATGCGAAAACGATTAACCCACATTTCTGTGCGACAACCGTTGGCTGAAACTCTTGAGATGAGGCGTGTGCCTGGGGTTAACCAGTTCCCATCCCATCAACAGTGTCCCCAACCCAGCGCCTGAGGGCTCCTTGGCTTCATCATCAGGCTTAGTGTGGACTGTGGATGCTTCATTCTACCCAGGTCTCTCAAAGACACAGCAAGAGGATTTAAGGAAAAATGACAGTAAACCCATTCCCTTGTGAAAAGGTTTTAGCATGCAACCAAATTCCATTTCGATAGAAAGAATTCAATTTAAGTCACTCTTATTCGGGCTACACTCTGCCAGCATCCCTCATTTGCATAAACTCTCTCTGAATCCATGAAGGCATGTGATGAGCAGCTACCAGAAGAAATAATACAGCAGCCAACATTTTTGAAGCACTTACTAATGTTGGGACGGGGGGCACACCTGCGGCATGCGGAAGTTCCCGGACCAGGGATCAAACCCACGCCGCAACAGCAATCCAAGCCACACCAGCGACAGCTCCAGACGCTTAATCCGCTGAGACAGCAGGGGATTCCAGTCGCACTTACTATTTCAAACACTGTCCTAAACCCTTTATGTATGTCGGTTCATTTATGGTCACAAGAACCTCTGAGGCAGGTCCTATCATTATTGTCATGTTACAGCTGAGAAAACCAAGGTTTAGTTATCCTGCCTAAGGCCACACAGCTAGTGAGTGGCAGAGCAGGTATCTGACCTGAGGATTTGATCTAGGATTTGATCCTCCTCCTCCAGCAGTCCGCTCTAGCCCCAAGTCACCAAGACGCAACACATCTGTTAAACAGGGGGCCCTATAAGAAGTGGAACTTCGGGAGTTCCCGTCGTGGTGCAGTGGTTGGCGAATCCGACTAGGAACTATGAGGTTGTGGGTTCGATCCCTGCCCTTGCTCAGTGGGTTAAGGATCTGGCATTGCTGTGAGCTGTGTGGTGTAGGTCGCAGACGCAGCTCGGATCTTGCGTTGCTGTGGCTCTGGCGTGGGCTGGCAGCTACAGCTCCAATTAGACCCCTAGCCTGAGAAACTCTATATGCCGCGGGAGTGGCCCAAGAAATGGCAAAAAAGACAAAAAAGACAAAAAAAAAAAAGAAGTGGAACTGCGGAGTTCCCGTCGCGGTTCAGCGGAAACGAATCTGACTAGCATCCATGAGGACACAGGTTTGATCCCTGGCCTTGCTCAGTGGGGTAAGGATCTGAGCTGTGGTGTAGGTTGCAGATGCAGCTCGGATCTGGCATGGCTGTGGCTGTGGCATAGGCCAGCAACTGCAGCTCCAGTTCAACCCCTAGCCTGGGAACATCCATATGCCATAGGGTGCAGCCCTAAAATTTAAAAAAAAAAAAAAAAAAAAAAGAATCAAAAAACTGTTTCAATTAAGATAAAATTCTCAAGAAAAGAAAAATCCTATTGCAGGAAGCTGTGATTCATCCCAGAGGCATGTGCACGAAACTCTGAAGGATTTCTGGCCAACTCTGCCCACTTCTAGAAATGACCTCCAGCTGTCCTTTGGGAAACGCCTTTCTTATTGTGGGGAGTCCCTGCCAGCAAGACTCCCGCTGGGTTCCTCACCTAAAATGGAAATCGTGCCCCACCAGGACGAAACCCCACGGAGCCCCCTTGGGCTGCGTGCCGCTCAGCAGGTAGGGCCAGAAAGGTGTGGGCCTGATGGCCACCCCCGTGTCCCCTGCGCCCTCTCCTGCCCGGGGCTGACCTGTGCTCTTGTCCAGGAAGTCCATGGACTCCTCACTGGCGCTGAAGTGGCTGGACGTGGCCTTCTTGTCGGCGTCCTGCTCCACGTCGGAGCCCGTGTGCACCGAGGAGTTGGTACTGGTGGGGGAGCGAGGCATGTCCGACAAGGAGATCCTGTGGGCCGTGCCCCCGCTCAGCATCGGCTTGCTCATCAGGATCTTGGGCGAGGCCGTCATGTCAAAGTTGAGCTTGACCTTCTCCTGCTTGTCGATCTTGGCGGCGCCGGCACTGGGGTTGGAGGGGTCGAGCAGCATTTGGTACTGGCTGTTGGGCGTGTAGGGTGTCCTGAACGGCGAGTAATTAAAGACCCCGAACTTCCGGCGGATGTTCTCCACGTACACCTCCATCTCTTGCATTGCACTGTTGAAGATGCTTTTCGTCTTTTTCACAGAAAAAGGAATTTCTTTAGACATGAGGTAGCAATTATTTATTGGAACCCAGGCCCTGGGAGTGCAAAAGAGAAAGGGAGTTGAAGTCAACGTTGGGCACTTCCAAGCTCTTTATTTTGTCGCAGGAGAACACCTGACAGAGCTCTGCCCTCCTAACCAAGGCTGGGTTGGACAACACTACCGTCACCGCTGACGATTCATCTTGTTTATGCCTCTGGATCAGGACTCTCCCTGTCTCCCTGACCCAGCCCCTGCCAACCACCCTTCCACACTTGATTCTATGAATTTGACCTTTTTTGGCCACAGATCAAACCCACACCACAGCAGTGCCCTGAGTCACAGCAGTGCCAATACCAGATCCTTAACTGTGAGGCCACCAGGGAACTCCTGAATTTGCCTATTTTAGACAGCACATGCAAGTGGAATCATGCAGTATTTGTCGTGCTGTGACTGGCTTATTCCACTTAACATGATATCCTCCAAGTTCGGCCACGCTGCCACATGTTTAAGGCTGAATAGTATTCCACTGTGTGGACAGATTACATTTTCTTTATCCACTCCCCATCTGTCAACAGGTCATTTAGGTTGCTTCCAGAACTGTTTTTCCCTAATGCAAACCAAATTATAACCTACCGGATTTGCCAAGATTCTTAAAAATACATCCCCCCCCCTTTCTTTTAATGACTTGGTTTGAACGGTTAACGAATGCTCCACTTAACAGGCATATTATGTCATAAGGACTAAACAAGAAACTTAGCTACATTAAAAGGCTCGACAGACTTAGTCATTTTAATCTATTAAAAAAAGAATAAATCCCTTTTGGCATTGGGTTGATAGAGAGTAAGAAAACAGTCTGCAACTCAGACCACACCTCTGAAAATTATCCCCCAAATGTCATTCTCCTGCACTCAGACATAAAGAGGTTTCTTTTCTCCTTTGAAATTGTGATTCTAGGAGTTCCTGTCACGGCTCAGTGGAAATGAAACCGACCAGATTCAATAAAAATGTAGGTTCGATCCCTGGCCTCGCTCAATACATTAAGTTTCTGGGGTTGCCATGAGCTGTGGTGAAGGTCACAGACATGGCTTGGATCAGGCGTTGCTGTGGCTGTGGTGTAGGCCGGCAGCTATACCTCCAATTCGACCCCTAGCCTGGGAACCTCCATGTGCCTTGGTGTGACCCCCAAAAAGACAAAAAAAATTGTTTTTAAATTTTTTTTAATAAATAAGTAACACTGCTATATTAGGAGTTCCCCTTGTGGCTTGGCTGGTTAAAAACCCAACAGAGTATCCATGAGGATACAGGTTTGATCCCTGGCCTCGCTCAGAGGATTAAGGATCGGTGTTGCTGTGGCTGTGGCGGAGGCCAGCAGATGCAGCTCCGATTCGACCCCCACCTGGGAACTTCCATATGCCATTAAAAAAAAAAAAGAAAGAAAAAAGGAGTTCCCGTTGTGGCACAGTGGTTAACAAATCCGACTAGGAACCATGAGGTTGCAGGTTCAGTCCCTGGCCTCGCTCAGTGGGTTAAGGATCTGGCATTGCCGTGAGCTGTGGTGTAGGTTGCAGACGTGGCTCAAATCTGGCGTTGCTGTGGCTCTAGTGTAGGCTGGCGGCTACAGCTCCAATTAGACCCCTAGCCCGGGAATCTTCATATGCTGCAGGAGCGGCCCTAGAAAAGACAAAAAGACAATAAAAACAAAAAATAAATAAATAAAATTTTTAAAAAAGAAGGAAAAAAATGTGATTCTACACGAAACTAGAAGGAAGTGTTGGAAAACCACCTAAAAGGAGGTACAGGTTTTCAGGGTAAGCTGATTTACAAGGAAAATAATGGAAAAACAGCCCACAAGCCTTGGGGTATGTTCCCTCCACCTCCCTGTCAAGGCTCGTTCAGTCTTCCTGCCTTTAACCCCCACATCCCAGCGCGCCCTGAATCAGTTGCTTTTCTGGAATGAGAGTCCCAAGTGACTGCAGGCAGGAGATGAGAACGCAACCTTCACGCTCTTGGGGAGGCAGGGCCGACACAAGAACACCTAGGGTGTAACTTTATGACAGGTCATTCCTGGGAACCTGGTGGAGATGAGCTTTTCCAAGGAGACCTCTGGGATTTCACAGACCACACACTCACACCAGGGACAAAGCCATGGGAGCAAAGGAGACTGCGTGGGGTGGAAAACTCACAGCCCGTCTAACACACCCACCATCGATGCGGCTGCTACCAACGTGCTGGGGGGAATTTGGGCCGAACCCTGCCAAGTCTCCGACATTTTAAAGAGAAGTAGAAAATACAGACTTTTTTATTTTCTTTTACCCAAATGATACAGTTGGCATCTCATTCCTCATTTTAAGAGATAATCACCCGGGAGAAATAAAGCCTGTCCAGGGGGCAGAATTGAGGACACAGCCTGGCTGCTTCCAACTCTTAGTGATGCTAGATCAAACCACAACTGAAAACTGAACCGCCAGGAGTTCCCGCACAAGAGGATCGGTGGTGTCTCTGCAGCACCAGAACACAGGTTCAATTCCCAGCCCATGCACTTGGTTAAAGGATCTGGCATTGCTGCAGCTAAGGTGTAGATCGGAACTGAAGCTTAGAACTGATTCCTGGCCCTGGCACTCCATATGCTGTGGGGTGACCAAAATGGGGGCGGGGGGGGGGGAGAAGGAAAAAAACCTAAACGGCCAAAAATATCTACCTGCTCTCTCAGAGTGCTGGAAATCACCAGCTTCTCATCTGTTCCAACTCACTGCTGACATCCTGCAGAGACCTGAGGAACTACAGGTGCAGCCAGCCGGAACGAGGGCTGGCCAGGAGCCAGATGCTCTCAGGGCGAGAGTCTAGAGAGAGGGAGGGGGCTCCGAGGGTTTAGCACAGGGTGGGGGTGCAGGTGGGAGTCTGGTCGAGACAGGATGCTGAGCAGCAGTGGGGATCCCCAGGCTGCCCCCAACAGCCAGCCTCGACTCCATCATCAGTGAGTTAGAGGACAAGTCCCTACCTAGAGGGATGCTGGGGGAGGCCAATGAGACGCACCTGCCAGTCTCGGTACCACCAGGAGCAGATGAACCAGATGGTCCCTATGACTGTGCTTCCCCTAATTTTTTTTTTTGGCTGCACCCACAGCATATGGAAGTTCCCAGGCCAGGGTAGACTCTGTACCACAGCAGCAAGCTGAGCCTCTGCAATAACACCAGATTCTTAACCCCCTGCTCCACAAGAAAACACCCACCCCTCCTCCACACACACACACACACACACACACACACACACACACACACACAGGTCTAGAATTGGGGCCTTAAGTTCAATGAAGTGCTTCCAAGTGACTTCAAGAAAGAATTTCTGACCTTAAAGATGGCCCAGAAAATACTGAAAGGAAAATCAGATTTGCTTAATGACAGCCTCTGAGAGACGATGTCCCAAGGGGCCACAACGTCACACAGCTGACCTACATTCCAGCTGTGGGCCTCAGTTTTCCTATCAATAAACTGGGGTTAAAAGCGGCTTCTAGAAAAAGCACTCAGAACAGTGCTTGCTGCCACAATAGACATTTTTTTTTTAAACTCTGCACCTAATCTTGTCTCCCTGTTTATGTAACAGTATGCGTGTGTGAAATAAAACTGGGGGGGGGGGAAATAGCAGAATCTTTCAAAGGTTAAAAAGCTCTTCAGAACATGCCTTGATCTGTGCAAAAGCGTCGCAGGGCCCTCTCTGGCCTGTACTAACTTAACAACAAACGTGTAGTAATCTGTGCAATTCTGCTGTCCTGTCCTACTTCACTAAAGCCCCTCCAGGCTCACATTTTGGCTCTGCGACCCCAAGGTGAGCTCCCTGAGAGAGGGACAGGCCTGGCAGCGTCCCCTGAGTCTGTGCTGTGTTCTGGGTCTGACCAGAGCTGCCTGCTGAGAGGCCTGCCCCGTTCATTCGCTTTACGAACATCTCTGGGGAGGAAAAGACCTTCGTCCACTTGGAAGCAGCTTCCCCTACAGCTGTCACAGACAGTGGACTGAACCCTCCCTACCACTGCTGCCTACCGTGCCCCTCCACCACTGGGAGGCACCCCTCACCCAAAACAGCTTAACACATCGCCTCCAAGGGGACAGAGGCATCACAGAGGATTAGAGAAATCTCATGGTAGGTTTGGTTTTTTTTTTTTTTAGGAATGTAGGGGCTTGGGGGAGTTCCCCTCACGGCACAGCGGAAATGAATCCAACTAGGAACCGTGAGGTTGTGGGTTTGATCCCAGGCCTCACTCAGTGGGTTAAGGATCTGGAGTTGCCATGCGCTGTGGTGTAGGTCCCAGACCTGGCTTGGATCTGACATTGCTGTGGCTGTGGTGTAGGCCGGCAGCTACTGCTCCGATTTGACCCCTAGCCTGGGAACCTCCATATGCCGCAGGAGAGGCCCTAAAAAGACAAAAAGACAAAAACAAGAGAAAGAAATGGAGGGGCTTGAGGAGTTCCCATGTGGTGTAGCAGGTTAAGAACCTAGTATCCATGAGGATTTGGGTTCAATCCCCCGGCCTCACTCATCTGGTTCAAGATCCACATTGCCACAAGCTGCAGTGCAGGGCTGCAGATACAGCTTCGATCCAGCGTTGCTGTGCCAGTGGTGCAGGTTGGCAGCTGCAGCTCTAACTCAACCCCTAGCCTGGGCGCTTCCATATGCTGCAGGCACAGCCCTAAGAAGCAAAAACCAGAAACAGAAAAACAAATGTAGGGGCCTGGCTTCCAGGACAGCTCCCATCCAGAACCAACCTCCACTCACAAGTTCAGGGGAAACGCCTCTGGAAACAGAGCTGGCAAAGCTCACACCCCTAAGCCACATTCAGAGATTGTCAGGTAGGAGGTTCGTGCGGGGGGCACAGCTGAGAGCAGAATCCCTGACTTTAAGGGCCTGAGAAGACTTGGTGGGTAGGGCCACGCACTGTCTCCTCCCACTCCCCAGCCCCCACAGGCCCAGCTATTATCCTAAGTAAATCCACACTGTGGCTATGCTGCAGAAGAAGACTAACCTGAGTCATCAAGATGGTGTACTGATAAGTGCCATGCTCTAACAAAGAGGCAGGAAGACATACCACCTGCCAGCAATTCCTCTTGCTCTTCGAACAAAAACCAGATGCTTGACACAGCCCTGGTGACCCAGGCTCTGCCCACCCCTCCGATCCCACCGCTTAACCACCCTCTCTCTCATCTTATTCAAACCACACCAAGTGCCTGGCTTTTCCTGTGCAACGCGGCCTTGGCCCTTGCCGCCTGAGTCCCTGCTCCCTCTGGCCCCCCACTACCTCCCGACCTGAGATCATACTGCCTAGTGCTTCCTTGTGTATTATTGCCTTGCCCACTAGGATGCCAGGCTTCCAATGGGCAGTGACTGCCTGCTCACACTTGCACCTCCAATATCTGGCACTGGGCCTGGCCTAGAGAGGCACCAAATAAATATTTCTTTGAATGAATAAATAAAGAAATTTTAGAAAGATTTCCAATAAAAACAGTCAAAATCAAATTATAACACTTATGGGAATTCCCTGGTGGTCTAGCGGTTAGGATTCTCGGCTTTCATCAATTTGGTCCAAGTCTTATCGCTGGTCTGGGAACTGAGACTCCCACATCAAGCCACTGCACACCACAGCCAAAAACAAAAACAGAAACAAAATACAACTACAGGAGTTCCCATTGTGGCTCAGTGGGTTACCAACCCGACTAGTACCACGAGGATGAGGGTTCCAATCCCTGGCCTTGCTCAGTGGGTCACAGATCCACCATTGCTGCACGGTGTGGTGTAGGTCAGAGACACGGCTAGGATCTGGCACGGCTGTGGTGTAGGCCAGCGGCTGCAGCTCCAATTCAACCCCTAGCCTGGTAACTCCCATATGCCACAAGTGCAGCCCTTTTAAAAAAAAACAAACAAACCTATAATACTTCCTATCAAATCTCTCCTGTCAATGGACTACGGGGATTCCCAAAAAATGATTTTGCAGATTACTTTGAAATTCACTCTGTATTGTTATGTGCAAGCTGACAGGCAGAATTTACCAGAGACAGCACTATTTCAGATTCTGGTGTTGTTTAAAACAACAAACTATTTTCTATATATTCTGTGGGTGGTATAATTTTCAAAACACATCTTTTAAACATTCACTCGCCTTCCCCCCACGCCCCGCCGTCACTTTCTCAGAGTGCTTGGTGGGGCTTCAAGAGGGTTTTGCCTCATTTAATCATAACACAACTTGCTAAACAAGAACCAAGACATTAACTGCTGCTCATCGTCTACCTGTTGTTGGGAAGCACACAGGGGGCTGCGCTCTGCACAGAGCTGCTATTAGCTGGAATAATGCGCTTCGCGGTGAGAGGGGGAAGGGGGAGGGCAGAGAGGCTGCGAGGGAGGCTCACACCTGTCAAAACAGCAACCCCTTGTAATTTCCCATTTTAGCTCCACAGAAAAGGGAACAGGAGGGGACGACCCAGCACAGCAATGGGAGATTCATTTACCGGCAATCTGGGCAAACACTTCTGATCCTGGAAAGCATGATTTTGAAAAGCAATTTGCACGGTGATTTAATTTACTGCGGAAAACTCCAAAAAAAGAACAGCGGCATTTCAAACAGCCGAGGAACCTATTCCGATGCTGGTTTCATCAACAAAACCACGAAAGCAAGATTATTTTCTAACGTACCTGAAAAGACTGAAGCTGGTGCATAAGCCGGCTTAACCCAGCCCGGGACAGCATTGTGGAACCTGAAGGTCACTGGCTGGTATCACACACAAACAAAATCATAGCCACCCCCTACCCGCCGCTTCTTGAATTCACCGACAGACCATATCAAGGGTTCAGTCAAAGCCACACGGTTGAAGCCTGTGTTGAAGGCCCACCTGTCGTGTTGTCCAAAGAAACGGGCATCGACCTGCCCATCTTTATCCCGCAGGGCTTTCGCAGGCCAGAATGGAAACCCCTTCAGTTTTGCCCAAACCAAAGGATGTGGATTGCTCTAGGAAAAGAAAAACAAAAGGCAGAGTTTGTCTGTATCCGTCCGAAAAACAGCCACACAGAGCCAGTGTGTGTGGTTCCCACATGGTAGCGGGGGACTCAGGCCAATATCGAGCAGGGTCTCCCCACGTGCCACTCCCTAGACGTGGGGCCACTAAGCCTGGGCACAGCTGGGCACGGGATTCAAGGAGGAAACTTGAGAAGAAGCGGGTGAGCACTGACAAAACGAGGCTGGGATCCTGGCTGGGCTGCCACCACCGCGCCAGGGGTTGGGGGGAGTGAGCAAGAGATGACATCTTTCCAGGTAACAGGGTGACAGTGCTACTTGCCCCCTCCGTTAGGTTGGACGGCGGATGCCCACTGCCTCCAGCATAAACTAGGGGGCAGCACTGGCTACCTTTAAGCTTTCTTGAACACCTCCCAGAGCCTCAGTTCTTCCGACGCTCACCGCCGAAGGCAGGAGAAAATAGAAGCTGTTTTGATTCTCAGCACCACTTGCCCAGACTTCCTGCCCAATTCCCTCCGCCCCCACCCCCAGCCTCCCAGCCCACCCCAGCCACACACTTCTCTCTGCAGAACGCCCGTTCCAAAAAGGCAGATCCGCGGGGAAAACTGGGGTGGTTCTCTCCGCCAGCCCATCCCGCCCTCAAGAAGCACAGATTTTGGAGTTCCGGTTGGGGCACAATGGCATCTGGAGCGCCAGGACGCAGGTTCGATCCCCGGCCCAGCAGAGTGGGTTAAAGGATCTAGTGTTGCTCAAAGTGCAGCACAGGTCCCAACTGCGACATGCATCTGATCCCTGGCCCAGGAGCTCCATATGCCACAGGATGGCCAAAGAAAGGGGAAGGAAAAAAAAGAACCATGGTCTGGAGAGACCATGGAGTTAACGTCCAAAACCTCTTAAAATAGACCCAACATGAGCTGTCCGTAACATACTTTTGCTTCTTGTGTTTTCGTAACATACTCTTTTAACACTACTCAGAAGAAACAAAAACAAACAAAACATACACTACAAGGCTCATTATATGAATGACTTTCTAAGTTCCTCCTCTCTGGTCAACTCCTTTTTACTCAGCATCCTGTTGTTCTGGAAGCTAACAAACCCAATAAATCATGCCGCTGCCTCTGGCACAGGAATTTTAAGTCAAAGAGGTTTACCGCACCTGGATTCCTCTACTCTGCCATGACTTGATCAATAAGAAAATTATTTTAGGAGTTCCTGTTGCGGCTCAGCAGTAATGAACCTGACTAGCATCCATGAGGATGCCGGTGAGATCCTTAGCGTTGCTTAGTGGGTTAAGGATCCAGTTTTGCCGTGAGCTATGCCGTAGGTCACAGACGCAGCTCAGATCTTGTGTTGCTGTGGCTGTGGGCTGGCAGCTACAGCTCCAATTCAACCCCCAGCCTGGGAACTTCCGCAAACCTTCGATGAGGCCCTAAAAAAAAAAAGGAAATTATTTAAAAACTTAACCCAGGAGTTCCCACTGTGGCACAAAGAGACTGGCAGCATCTTGGGAGTGCCAGGACGCAGGTTCAATCCCAGGGCTGGCACGGTGGGTTAACGGATCCAGCAGTGCCACAGCTGCAGCATAAGTTGCAACCACAGATCCGATCTGATCCCTGGCCCAGGAACTCCATAGGCCACAGGTCGGCCAGAGAAGAAGAAGGGGAAAAAAAGGAAGATGATGACTTGTAAAAAATAAAAATAAAAATAATATAAAAACTTCATTCGAAGTTTCATCCAATAAGCCACCTGGAGAAAGTTGTCTTGGGTCACCCAAGGCAAAGAATTCAGAAAATAAAGAAAGGAAAGGAAATCCAACTTACACAAGGCTCACAAAACCAGTTATCTCGTTTTTGGCAAGCAGCTAGGTAACACTCTGGACATACTTCAATTTCATTCATCTGTAACGACAAAGTATGTTAGAACATGTCATTCCCAGGGGCCTTATACCTGTAGGTCTTCAAGGAACGCGTGATGATACTGGCAGGTAAGGTTTGTTAAACTGAATCCCACATGGTGACCACGCTGAACCTTAATCCGACATTCCTCTCCGAGCCCACGCCACCATCACCCCTCTCTGGACCACGGCTCCTCGCTTCCCAACCTCGGGCCATCCCCACAACAGAAAGGGCACCCAGAATCTTCTACAGACGCAGATCCCATCAGGTCCTCCCTGCGGACCAGTGGCTCAGACACTTGGCAACGTCTGCAGATGGTTTCAGATTTCGCAACTGAGGGTGGGCAGTTGCGACTAGAATCTCTGATGGTACAAAGACAACTCCTACAACAAAGACTCCTCTGGCTTCTAACGTCAGTTGTGCCAGGGCTGAGAAACTCACAATGAAATCTAAACACCTGGTCAGTTCTTTCAAGGCCACGTGTGATCTGACCTCAGCCTACCTGTCTGAACTCCCCAGTCGGTTCCGAGGGAAGGGCCTCCGCCTGCCATGCTCAATGGCGACATGTATCTAATCGCACCACTGGCTGTGGTGTAGGCTTCGGCTGCAGCTCTGATTCGACCCCCAGCCTGGGAACCTCCATATGCCGTGGGGGTAGCCCTTAAAAAGGTTTTTTTTTTTTAAAAAAAAGGACCACTAGCCCCGGAAGCCCCTTCTTGGCTCTAAATTCAGGCTCCACCATTTACCAGCTCTAGAACTTCAGAGAAAAAAGTTGCTTATCTCAAAATCTCCATTTCCTCACCTCACAGGACGGGAATGAGGGAAGAACCTACCAAACAGAGATTAAATGAGATAAACATAAAGCAGGTCTAGTGACAGAGAAACATTAGTCAATTCGATCAGAGCCTCAGCGTGTGCCGTCAGCTCTGCTTGGATTCTACGGCTATCAACTCATGCCCCCATCACAACCCCCCCAAGGCAGGACTGCCGTCGTCCTCATTTTACAGAAGGAGAAAATGAGGCCCCCAGAAATTACATGAGAAGTGCCCAAGGCCTCCCTGTGACAGTGGCAGGGCCAGGGCTGGAACCCAGGCCGTGGGCTCCAAAGCCCACACACAACACACCACTGCCCTGTTGGTGGCTAGCATCCTCCCATCATCATCAGCCTTGCTGTTATCTCCCGCATTACACAAAGTACCTCAATTAACGATTAGTTACTAATTTCACAATTATCATTAATTGTAATGAACTGACTCATGGGCCACAAATGAGTGGAGAGATATATTTCTTCCTTCTAGCCACTCTCCTAGGCTATTCCAAAGGTTCTGGGTAGAACAACGCAGCAACCTCAAGTACAGGACAGCCCCGGCATTGAAGCCCACAAAGCAAGCGTGTTGCCAGCAGGTAGGTTGAGAATTCTAGACCACGAACATCTGGGTTCAATAAATTCTACCTCGTGACCACCCACCAAGTAAAAGTCAAAGCTTCGGCACCCAAATCCAGGTAAACCAATGAATCCTCAAGGGGGAAACAACTGAACAAGCGGCCCAGAGGCAACTGCACATCACAACATCCATGTTAAATCCGTCTATCACCACTGGTATCAAAGAAATCCAAACGGATGCAAACTACTGCCTGTAGATAAGCAATGCGATCCTGCTGCACAGCACTGGGAACTATAGCTAGTCACTAGCGACGGAGCGGGATGGAGGAGAATGGCAGAAAAAGAATGTGTGTCTGGAGTTCCCGTCGTGGCTCAGTGGAAACGAACCTGACTAGCATCCATGAGGACAAAGGTTCAATCCCTGGCCTTGCTCAGTGGGTTAAGGATCTGATCACTCTGGAGCCAAATAAATAAATATATATATAATTTTTAATATATTTTATATTTATATAAATATTTTTCAAATTCAAACTTCCAGCATTGCAAAGGGCATAGAACATCTGGGTCACTGTATAAGCTGCTGTAGTATTTCAAGAAAACAATCAAGAAATATCTACCCAAAACCATGTCAATAGCTTCAGAGCTGGTGGTTGCATTTTTAACAATTACTAAGGACATATATCATCAGAACAGCCGTGATAAAATTCTCTTCTTCCTGAGTGTTTAATTACCTAGGAAAACACTCAAAGAGAAAAACGAAGATCCTCTCTCTACAGAAACACAGAGACCCAGACATACCCTAAGACATCCAAATGTTTTCTTTACGAATGGATGGATGGATGGATGAGTCTGCAGACAGGTCAAAGGCCATTACCTCTTATTTTTTATGCTCACAATGGGGATCTAATAAGGTCTCCCTTACACCGTTTCTGCCCGAGCCTGTCCTGCAACCACTAGAGCCTCCCGGGAGGGTCATTTCATCCACTCCATCAAAACTACAGCTATTCCTCTAGGACACCTGGCCACCCTGGAAGAAAGTCGGGACCTCTCCTTCGAATAAGGTCAAAACTCAAACACCTTGGGCCAGAAGACTGAAAGGGACCTGAGGTGACGTCACAGCGCGTGGGGCAAAGAAAGCATGAACTCTCGGCGACCAAGAAAATTTAGGATGTGCAGTGTGTGACCACGACTCAGCGCTGACCAAATCCCATCTGTCGTAGCTCATGGCTAAGGTAAGGGTGTTTTTCACACTAGGGCCCCCTCTGTTGCTCTTACTTGCCTTGAAGAGACGGAGTGCTATCTGCCTCAACAAATTCCAAAATCATCACAGCCACCCACTGGGAGATTCTGCCAATGGAAATGCCAGTCACTCCAACCCATCATTCTAGGTACACACAGAAGGGGA
Organism: Sus scrofa; assembly: GCF_054392235.1. NCBI lineage: Eukaryota > Metazoa > Chordata > Mammalia > Artiodactyla > Suidae > Sus > Sus scrofa. Next base: position 57,071,523 of record NC_139399.1, read on the forward strand.
CAGCGGGAAACACATACCTCGTGCTCACAGATTTTGATGACTACTTTCGCTATTTGTGTCAATTTGTGATTTCCTGAGGGAATAAGAAAATAGGGTTAATTCAAATGGAAATACTGAAACACAGACACTGGGGGTTATACTTCCACTAACAGCCTTTTAACTTGCCTTCCCCCAGGATTACGTTTTAAAGGTTAAAAACCAGATGTTTCTGGCTTCGAACACATTTTAATTTATGTGAGTGTTCCCATGAACCAATCTTTGGGGCCTAGATGTCATCGTGTCTGAAACTCAGTGACTAGTGTTGGTTTCTATAGTTCATGAATTGGTATCTGAAAGATGCTTTTATATTCTCTAGGCTCAAATTAGGAAACAGGAACCTTCTCCTACCCACCTCCCTGACTCCGACCCAAGAAAAGTACAGGGGAAAGAAGACATTTAATTAGATAACTCTGACGTACATGGTGCTCTGAAGTTCATTTTCTTGTTAACGCCTCAAGAAGCTGTATTAGGGGATGCTCCCCTAGGGGCTCAGCAGTAATGAGCCTGACTAGTACCATGAGGATGCAGGTGCTACCCCTGGCCTCACTCAGTGGGTTAAGGATCCGGCAGTGCCATGAGCTGTGGTACAGGTTGCAAACGTAGGTCGGATCCTGTATTGCTGTGGTGTAGGCTGGCAGCTGTAGCCCTGATTTGACCCCCAAGCCAAGAACTTCCATATGCTGAGGGTCGGGCCCTAAAAAGCAAAAAAAGAAAAGCTGTGTTGAAGAGTTGCCACTGTGGCACACCAGATTAAGTATCCGGCGTTGTCTCTGCAGTGACTTGGGTGGCTAATGAGGCGCAGGTATGATCCCCGGCCGAACATGTAGGTTAAGGATCCAGAGTGAGGCAGCCATGGCGTTGGTCCACAGCTGAGGCTCGGATTCAATTCCAGGCCTGGGACCATCCATACGATGTGGGCGCGACCAAAAAAGTATCAAAAAGCAGCCACATCAGGAAGCAGGCATGACTGTTTCCACTTCACCACTGAGTAAACCAAGGCTCAGGAGTCATCCCGTACAGAAGACTACTTCACCACAAGTTGAGGATGCGGCCCCAGGCCTAATTCTAAATCCCTCAACTTTGCACTAAAACCAAACAACAAGATGGTCAAAAAGCCACATTTCCTTCAAACATGCTATGTTCAGAAATCGTAAATTTGGCATCAAAAAGATCTCACACACATACACACAAATATCTAGGTTTCTGGCCTATCTTGAAAACTCAGAAGATCTGAGAGCTCAGCATCTAATGAACCGCTGGAATATTCTGTACCGGCCCCTCCAGCCCAGGTGGGAGTTCCCTGTTCTCTGCAGAGTGTAGCTCTCCCCAGGGCCAGTGGCCATCCCGGCGTAAGCTGCTACTTGTCTGCCACCTGACCTCATTCGTTTTCATGATCTCACTGACCTCTCATAAGTGGGAATTTATGACCTTTCCACAAATTCTCAGTGCCCAGACACCTCTCTTTCTCCCCCCCCAACCCCCCACAGACCTGCTACTGCGTTAATAACGCAAACATGTACTTTAAGCAGCATGTGTATCTTTCCTCAAACGCTACCTAGTAGACTCCGCTATGCCCCAGGGTATATAGGAAACAAGACGGCATGTGCCCTTAAAGAGCTTACATCCTGGTGAACAACTCAAACAAATAAAAAAACGCATCATCCAGAAAGTGTGATCAACGCTGTCATGGGGAAGCAGAGGTACCATGGAAAGCCCTTAACAGGTAGCACAAAGTACAGTCTGAGTCACAAAAGAAGGATCCAAGGACAAGGAAAATCACCCAAGCAGAAAGAGGAAGGGGGGAGTTCCCACTGCGGCTCAGCAGAAAAGAATCTGACTCGTATCCATGGGGACACAGGTTCAATCCCTTGCTTCGATCAGTGGGTTAAGGATCCGGCGCTGCAGTGAATTGTGATAGATGTCACACGCAGCTCGGATCTGGCATCGCTGCGGCTGTGGTGTAGGCCAGCAGCTACAGCTCCAATTCAGCCCTTATCCTGGAAACTTCTGTATGCTCTGAGTGCGGCCCTAAAAAGCCAAAAAAAAAAAAAAAAAAAAAAAAAAAAAAAAAAGGTGGAAGAATATTCCAGCAAAGAGACAAGAGGAACAGGATGGAGCAGGACACTGAAACATCTACCTGATCTAAAAGGTAGACAGAGAGGATTGTGGGAGAAGGTAGGGCAACGGGAAATGAATGTGCCATCGAGAAGATTATAGTGGGAATCATGCTCCATTCTTAACCCACAAAATCGCAACAGACAAAACTTTCTCCAGAATATAAGGAATTCCTAAAACTCAAAAATAAAGCACAGGAGTTCCCATTGCAGGTCAGTGGTTACAAACCCAACTAGTATCCATGAGGCTGCAAATTGGATCCCTGGCCCCAGTCAGTGGGTTAACGACCCGGCACTGCCGTAAACTGCAACACTGGTTGCAGACTCGGGTTGGATCTGGCGTTGTTGTGGCTGTGGCATCGACCCCCAGCCTAGGAACTTTCATATGCTGCGGGTGCAGCCCTAAAAAACCAAAAATAAATAAAAATAAACAGGGAGTTCTCTGATGGCCTAGAGGGCTGAGGCTCCTGTGTTCTCACCACTGTGGCTCTGGTTGCTGCTGTGTGGCATAGGTTGGATCCCTGGCCCAGGAACTTCCACATACTGCCTATGACACAAAAAAGAAAAAGAGTTTAAAAAAAAAAAAAAAAAAGATGGAACCTGCAATAAACAAGCAACTCTCATTTAAACAAAAAAAAAAAACAGGAGTTCCCACTGTGACAGAGCAGAAACAAATCCAACTAATATCCATGAGGAGGTAGGTTCGACCCCTGGCCTCACTCAGTGGGTCAGGAATCTTGCATTGCCGTGAGCTGTGCTGTAGGTTAGAGATCCAGCGTTGTTGTGGCTGTGGCTAAGCCAGCAGATGCAGCTCCAATTCTACCCCCAGCCTTGGAACTTCCATACGCCACGGACGTGGCCCTAAATAGCAAAAATAATTAATAAAGTAATTAACACAATAAAAGCACAAACAACCCCATTTCTGTCTTTTTTTTGGGGGGGGGGTATTTTTAGGGCCACACCTGTGGCATATGGAGTTTCCCAGGCTAGGGGTCCAATCAATCAGAGCTGTAGCCGTCGGGCCTACACCACAGCCACAACAACTCGGGAACCGAGCCATGTCTGCGACCTACACCACAGCTCATGGCAATGGCGTATCCTTAACCCACTGAGCAAGGCCAGGGATCGAACCCACAACCTCATGGTTCCTAGTAGGATTCATTTCCGCTGCTCCATGACGGGAACTCAAAAACCTCATTTCTGAAATAGGCAACGTCTGCACAGATCCTTTCCCAACAAAAGATACACAAATGACTTATAAGCACATGAAAAGATACTCAGTACCCTTAGGCATTCGAAACAGACAGGCAAAACCACCATGGCATAATATTTCATGCCTTCAAGACTGGAGTTCCCCCTGTAGCACGATGGGTTAAGAATCCAACTGCAGGAGTTCCCGTCGTGGCGCAGTGGTTAATGAATCCGACTAGCAACCATGAGGTTGTGGGTTCGGTCCCTGCCCTTGCTCAGTGGGTTAACGATCTGGCGTTGCCGTGAGCTGTGGTGTAGGTTGCAGACGCAGCTCAGATCCCACGCTGCTGTGGCTCTGGTGTAGCTACAGCTCTGATTAGACCCCTAGCCTGGGAACCTCCATATGCCACGGGAGCGGCCCAAGAAATGGCAAAAAGACCGAAAAAAAAAAAAAAAAAAAAAAAAAGAATCCAACTGCAGTAGCTCGGGTCACTGTGAAGGTGCGGGTTCAATGCCCAGTTAAACGATGCAGTGTTGCCACACCTGTGGCATAAGTTGCAGCTGTAGCTCAGATCCAATTCCTTGCCCCAAAAATTCCATACGCCGCAGGTGTGGCCGTTTTAAAAACATGCCGAAAATTAAAAAGACAATACCGAATAACGCTGCCAATGATGTGGAGCAACAACGCATCATACACACCATTAGGAGTGTAAAATAATATAATCAATTCGCAAAAGAGTTTGGTAAAGTTTCTCATAAGTGTAAATATAAACCTACCCACTGATCTAGCAATAGTACCCTGGGGTATTTACCCAAGAGAAAAGAAAACATATGTCCACACAGAGACTTGCATAAGAACGTTCACGGTGGCTTGAAGCACAGTAGCAAAAAACTGGAACCAATCCAAATATCCATCAACATCAAAAAAAGAGAATGGATAAATAAATCACTTAGTACAATTAAAAAAAAACCACTCAGAAATAAGAAACCACTGGAGTTCCCGTCCTGGCTCAGTGGTTAACGAATCCGACTAGGAACCATGAGGTTGCGGGTTCGATCCCTGGCCTTGCTCAGTGGGTTAAGGATCCAGCATTGCCATGAGCTGTGGTGTAGGTCGCAGACCCAGCTCGGATCCCGAGTTGCTGTTGCTGTGGTGTAGGCCGACAGCTACAGCTCCGACTGGACCCCTAGCCTGGGAACCTCCATATGCCACGGGAGCGGCCCAAGAAATAGCAAAAAGACAAAAAAGAATTAAGAAACCACTGATACACACAAAAGCATGAATGAATCTTAAAAATACTACACTGTATCAGTGTAGCCTGACTCTGACTCGGCTGCTGGGAAATCCTAGAATGTGTAAAACTAACCTATAGAGAAAAGAGATCAGTAGTTCCTTTGGAGGAGGGTGGCTTTACTGGAGAGGGCCAAGTGGGAATAAAATAGGGTCACAGAAACGTCCCAGGAGCTTATTTAGGGTTGGAGTTACAAAGGTGGTTACACGTCTGTCAAATTCACGGAATCTACCTATAAAATCTGTGCTTTTTATTTTACGTAATTATTATAAATAAGGTTTTTTAAAAGGGCAGGTGACAGGGAGATCCCTGGGGGTCTACGGGTTAGGATGTGGTGCTTTCGCCACTGCGGCCTGGGTTCAATCCCTGGTTTGGGAACTGAGATCCACGTGAAGCCACTGCAAGCAGAGGCCCAAAAAAAAAAACGGTATTATCCACACGTTAGCCATGTATTATTCACAAGTATTCTCAACCATTGGCTCTGACACATGAAAAAAGAGTCTGGTTTTTTTTTTCTTTTTAAATGAAGGGCAGGAGAATAGCCAACACACACAGCATCCTCTCTTTCTTAGAGTCATCGGCATCACTCACCCCCATTATATATGATGCAGTTGTGCAAAATCCACTTTGCATCAGCCAGGAAGGCTTCTGTGCAGCCATACATTTTCTTTTTAGCATTCTGGGGAGAAAAGTCATGGAAAATAATCACCGGTGAGTCTCTAGAAACCAAAGCCAGTAACACCTGCGTCTCCACATAATTTTCTTAGCAGTCATTTGCCAAATTAATTAATGCTTTTACTCATTTCCCAAGATGCTATTATACTTGAGATCTATGACTCTATAAAAATGAATTCACTGCGTTCATCCTCCTAGCTTGAATTCTCTCCTTACAGCACTGTCATTTATCCAGTGGTTTCGTCCAACGAGCCAGGGTGCGCTATGTATTTACATATGTGTTAGCTGCACAGTCTCACGTCAGCCTCCTAACTGAAAACTCCATGAAGCTGGTACTAGCCCCATTTTACAGACAGGGAAACAGAGGCACGGTAATGTTAAGGAACTAATCCAAGCTTCCAAAGCTATTAATTTATGAAGCTAGGATTCCAACCTTCTCTTTTTGGAATGCCCTCTTTTTTTAATACCATAAGGGTGTGTACAGTTTTCAAAAGCAGCCTGGATTTACTACTGGGGTTGGGGGGGGGGGGTCACCAATACAGACAACATGAAGTCAGGCCTGCTCCTCATCCTTGCCTTTCTTGGTCCACAGTTTGGTGCCAACAATTTGAGAATCAGCACTAGGATGACATACACAATCCAAAATGTTACAAGGGGCATTTTTAGCTTGAACGCTAAAGAACACCTTTAGGTGTTGAAGAAATATTATCAGTAGAATTAGTAGATCTAAGAAGCCACATATGGGAGTCCCCGTCGTGGCGCAGCGGAAATGAATCCAACTAGGAACCATGAGGTTGTGGGTTTGGTCCCTGGCCTCGCTCAGTGGGTTAAGGTTCCGGCGTTGCCGTGAGCTGTGGTGTAGGTCGCAGATGCGGCTCGGATTTGGCGTTGCTATGGCTATGGCAAAGGCTGGCAGCTGCAGCTCCGATTAGACCCCTAGCCTGGGAACCTCTATGTGCCGCAGATGCGACCCTAAAAAGACAAAAAAAGGAAAAATGAAGCCACATATTTATTGCTAACATGCAGGTTTCCCAGACATTTATTTTTTTCATCTTCCTTCCTGCTGCTGTCATTAGCACCTCCAAAAGAAAGAGAAGGGAAAGGCTAAATCCGTCAAATGACTAGTTTTTAGCAGCTGTGGCTTTCTCAGAATCACCAGCAGAGATAGTATTTGCAGCTAGGCAGTGCGTTTCCAGACCCCACTGCAATCCGTGGGAAAATGTCACAGAACAAGTTGGGGATGGAGAGTCAGTGCTTCCATCCGCATAAAAATGGAGAGGAGATGCGAAGGAACTATTTCACTTGAGATGGGGCACGTGGAGTTCCCTGGTAGCTTAATGGGCTAAGGATCAGGCGTTGTCATTGCGATGGCACCGGTTCGATTCTTGGCCCGGGAACTTCCGCATGCCACAGGTGAAAGAAAAAAAAGTCGAGACGGGGCACAGGAAGTGAGGGAGGATCTTCAGTCATCTCAACAAGTGTGGGCTCTTCCATGGAAGCCAACCTTTTCCAATGTACAAAGGTCCATGGGATGGAAGATGTACTCTGCATAGTCAGGATGCTGTTCCAAGGGAACGGGCTTCTGGAATGCGTCTGTCTATAAGAGAAAAGGTGCACACACACAGACACGAACCCATCACTGCAACGGAAGACCAAGCACTGATTCCAACCAAGCACTTTACAGGTGGGGGCAACTCACTCCCCAGATAAGACAAATCTAAAGCTTGCTACAAAAACAAGACCTGGGGAGGCTCCACACTGGTTCACCTTCTAATGCTGCCTGGTTATAATCAACGGGCCAGTTGTGTTCTGTTCTGTCGTGTGTTTTGTTTTCAGTATACAGATATACACTCGAATAACAGGTCCAGGCCTCTTAAATTCAGACAGACAAGAACAACAGGCTCTCAGTGACTTTAGACCTGAACTCTGAAGGAGGCTTATCAAATACACTGTAAATGCTCACAATCAAAACTGACAGGGGGTGAAATCAGGCTACACCTACAGATGAAACGCCAAGCAAAGCTCCCCTAAGTGCCCAGAGGTGTCCTACATACACGGGCAGGGACTGTAGTGAGATCTTGCTCCTCCTTTAAGGAGCCATATGACCTTCAACACTGGGACTATGTAAAGGTTTTCTCTCTCGATCCACTTTCTAAAGCCCTACTTGACTCGGTTCAAAATGGAAGGCCTGGTTTATGGATGGATGCTATTTACCAATTAAAAAATCTAAAAGATGTAACTGAACACCAAATTATGCTCAAACAAGTCATCTGAATGGGTTCCCACTTGCAGGTATCTGAGCTCTTTCGTATGCAGAATCACCATATGTTCAAAAGCTGCTTCCACAAAATCAGCAACGTTCTGCCCTGACTCATTTTACAACAAACAATTTACGTAAGAAGTCAGCACCTTCTCTGACTTCTTTTTGGCTTATGAGTCTACAGTGCGGACAAATCTAGATGAATCTATTGCTCTTGCCAAAGTTGGGGTATTTTTGGTGTTCATTCCTTTTTTTTTTTTTTTTTTTTAACAATACGGAAGCTATGTATGTTTGCTTCCATTGACGGAGATCTTGTGAAAGAGACAGACAGGTTCCCAATTTAGCAACACCCAACTGGCATGCTCGGGACTTTTTTCCTCCTGATATCAAATTTCAGGACAGAACCTTAAAACTAAAGCTTCTACTTTTTTTTTAAAGAAATTAAACCAGAGTGGCTACTAAAAACGCTAAGATTCTACGTTTCTGTATAGCCGTTTGACTTAGAAAGCAAACTCTGAAGGGTTTCAGCAAAGGTCACCACTAGACTGTACGGCCCTTTTGTACACATCAGACGGGAACCCTACCGAGAACCCAAGTCTCTGCAGGGAAAAGTGTCGCAAGGTGTGGATCATCACAACATGTCATCTGGCCGTAGCATACTATTTGTATAAACAAAGTACTTTACTGCCATCTTCCTGAAAACGGTCACAGAAACGACAAAACCACCACAGCCATGATATGACCGGAGTCTCGGGAGGGAATCACTGAGGAGCAGCCCGGCCCTGGCATGCAGATTTTCCTTACAGGGTAAAGGCTGTCCGTCCTGTCCCTTCTGACACCCGCAGGGGCAACCCACATCCTTACTCCTGGGAAGCTCACTGGTTGAGCTTTCCTTGAAGGATCCATCCCTGATCATAAAGAATCAGGGCTGAAATGGGTCTCAGGTTTCACTTCACAACCACTCAAAATCTTAAATCCCCACCAACTTTTCTACCACAGGTCAGGTCCCGATTAAACTCCTGGGGACACAAAGCGCTCGCTTTTGAGAACGAACTGAACACCGCTGTCCCTTATCGTTAATTTACAGATACTTGAAATCGAGCGCCCCAGACTCAAAGAGTAAGTGTCTGAAAAGCTAAGGCAACTATAAGGAACAAAAGTGCCTCTCTGCCCTTTACGCTGACAGCAAGAGGGACCGCCTTCTTACCCCTGGCTGTTTCATCTTCTGAATGGCAAACTTGAGCAGGTAGGATAACTGTTCGATGGTGAGCATGGTCATGGCTTTACTCTGAGTCTCGATGCACTCAGCCACCGTTATCTTCTACAAGTCAAAATCACACAAACAGCCAGTTAGAAAATACAGTTCCTATCCCACACACTCAGTTACCTACCCTCTTAATTTTCCAGAACAAATAATTCTGTTTCTCACGCAGAACGAATAATTCCTGTCCAAACAAGACCAGCTGCGGAAGTTCCCGTTACGGCTCAGCAGGTTAAGAACCTGACACAGTGTCCGCGAGGATGCAGGTTCTATCCCTGGTCTCACTAAGCAGGTTAAGGAGCCAGCGTTGCCTCCAGCTATGGTACAAATGGCAGATTGGCTCAGATCCGGTGTTGCCGTGGCTGTGGCGTAGGCTGGCTGCTGCAACTCTGATTCAACCCCAGGCCTGGAAATTTCCATACTCCGCGGGTGCAGCCCTAACCCAAATAAATAAATAAACAAATAAGACCAGCTGTTTTGCTTGACCAGGACTCCGGTCTTGACTTGTGGGCAGGATCCGTGGATAAAGATTAAGGAGCACACCAATCCACTGATTACCTTATTAAGAAAAGTTTTTGAGCTCATAGAGATGATATAATCAGAAAAAGGTGCAGGTAGGCAAGGTCCTGAAAAATTGTCACTATTACAACCTTGGGTTTCAGGTACAGGATATGAAAAAGGCCACTGATGGTTTCAGAGTCACTTCTTCACACAGTGAATCGGCCACGTCCCTTGATCCTCTTAAGGTCCTGGGCTATCTTCCTGGAAACTGACAGGGCATTCATTCACTCAGTGACATCGTGGATGGAAAGGGACAGTCTTCCCTGTAGAAACAACCTAAGCAATGGCAGGAACTCGTAATGAACACGACTTCCTTCTCCGTCTCCACTGTTGGGAACCCACTCAGGAAATCCTGGCAAACAATGCACAGAGCAGAACCTAACTGCTTATCTCCATGGGCAATAAACGTCACTTTATAAGAGAAATTCCACCAAAGACACATCTGAAGCCAGATTCTGCTCTGTAAATCTGGTCCTGTATCTCAGAGCTTCAGAAGCCTTAGGTAGCGACAACAAAAATAGCAAATTCGGATGACGTCAGAAAATGCTCTTGAACCATCTGCGCAGAGAGCTGAGAAGAGTTTTCTCCAATGAATTGCCATGGAATTCTAGTCTCCATTCTTCGATGTCTGAATTCTCCACAAGGAACTTGTAGCTGTGTCTGGTCCGTTGTCGAGAACAAGGGCAACAGGAGCGGGGCCCAGAAGCAGAAATCGGCCCGTGATGCAGGGAACCAGCTTCTCAGCTATCAGAGCCTGAAACGGCTGTCTCCCCAGCTGATTGCCTCCCCAGTTCGCCCCTGCAAGAAACTCCAGACCCTAAGTCTTAGACGCTTAATACCTGTGGGTTTGAATTCCAGCTCATTTCTAGGTAACCATTCAAGGTCAACGCTTGGGTTGCCCACTCAACTGTCATTCACCTCTTCCCGCCCCAGCCCCCCTCAATGGGTCAATGCTGTCAGTGCTGGCTGTCAATGCATGGTTCCCACATGACGGACTGAGAGTGCCAGACAGGTATTTTCAAACCTTTCTTGCAGGGGGACGGGTGATCCAATGCTGGCCACGGAGCCCAAGGGCCTGTCAGCCAGAGGCTGATAAAAAGGCACATGAGGAGAAACACTCCTCTGAGGGGGATGGTTGTCTAGCCACATGTGATGGGGTCCCCAGCAGCCACCTTAGAGCCACGAGGAACAGATCGCCTCCACAGGGAAATGCAGTGTCTGGCTCTGCGCAAACTCTGGTCTGGCCCTGCCTCTGGGTTGCTTCTACACATGGTAACACACCCTTACCGTTTCAGCTGCCTTTCATCAAGATCTATTATTTGCAGCAAAAGCACCCTATCTGAGCCATTATCCTCCTTACAAAATTATTTTAATAGACATTTTTATTTTGGCCACATCCTCGGCCTGTGGAAATTCCCGGCCCAGGGATTGAACCTGTGCCACAGAAGTGACCCAAGCCACAGCAGTGACAATGCCAGATTCTCAAACGCAAGGCCATCAGGGAACTTCCTGCAAAATTATTGAACAACTGGGAAGGGTGAGTTGAGACAAAAGGAACTCGAGATGAAGGTTCCAGTTCCCACACCAAAGGCAGCAGAACGAGGTGGGGCTCTGAAGAGGAAGGCCTTGCCAGGCAACCCGTGTCCTGCCCATCTCTCCATCTAGTGGCCAGCTTCTGCAATTTTAGGGGCAGAACACAATTTCGGTGTCATCATCACGCCATACTGACTGGATGTCTAACTTCTCTCCGTACATTTCTTATCTTCAAGAGGTACTACAGTCGCTATCCTAGAGCTTGCTTTTCTTCCCCACGATCAACACCTGGGAGGGCTTTCCACTTCCGACATCCTCATTTGAGATCTAAGACCAATATACCTCTGAACGCAAGGGACATTCCATACTAAACGATGCTGCAGATGACATTCTCATCTTCAGCATTTGGAAATAGCATCACAGTTGGAAGCTGCCAAGACTAAGACATCGCAGAAGAGTGGAAGCCATCACGACTGCTTTGGTTTGTTTTCGGGCCACACCCAGGGCACAGAGAAGTTCCTGGGCTAGGAATCGAACCTGAACCGCAGCTGAGACCTATGCCACAGCTGCAGCAATGCCAGGTCCTTAACCCACGGCACCAGAACAGGAACTCTTGTTTTATGTTTTTGGTTTTTTTGGCTGCACCTGCAGCCTACAGAAGTTCCCAGGCCATGGACGAACCCGCACCACCCCGCCTACCACAATGCCAGATACTCAACCTGCTGTGTCACAAGGAAACTCCCACAGTAACTGTTTTAATGAAGTGTGCTTAAGGCTTTGCTACAAAGAAACATACATGTTCCCTTCACTACACCAGCATGCTTCCGCCTCTGGCTCTATACCTGCAGCCTGTCTGCCTGGAAGGTCTTCCCCCTGTGGCTCCATGGCTCGCTCGTTCTCTTCTTCAGGTCTTTCTCAAATCCTAAGAAGGGCTTCCTGCACTTCCTCATTTAAAATGGAAACACCTTGGCGTTCCCGTCTTGGCTAAGTGGTTAACGAATCTGACTGGGAACCATGAGATTTCGGGTTCGATCCCTGGCCTTGCTCAGGGGGTTAAGGATCCAGCGTTGCCGTGAGCTGTGGTGTAGATCGTACATGCAGCTCGGATCTGGTGTTGCTGTGGCTCTGGCGTGAGCCGGCGCCTACAGCTCCAATTAGACCCCTAGCCTGGAAACCTCCATATGCCCTGGTGCAGCCCTAGAAAAGACAAAAAAAAAAAAAAAAAAATTAAATAAAAATAAAAGTACAATGGGAACACCTTGCACCCCCAACCCCACTCCCTACTCATCAACGTAGATTCTGTTTGTCTAGAACACTCTTCTCCTAACACACTGTATATAACTTTATTTTGGTTTGCCTTCTTTTCTTCTGAAAAAGAATGGGATCCAGGCTTCTTCGTGTCTGCTGTCGAACCCCGAGTACCTCATAGGCACTGGAGAAAGAGCTGTTGCGGGAACGCAAGCACCAGATGCAACCACAACCACGTGGGACACACAACCAGCAGTCTTCCCAGCATGGCCACGGCCGACGACTCCATGATGCAGCAGGAGAGGACGTGCAAGGAAGGCGGACACTTCACAAGCTCTTTGCAAAATAAGCAACTGCGAGGCGTTCCTAAGTGAACTTCTGACATGTTCATGACAGGAGAGTCGAAAAAGGCTGCAGGCCTCAGCGTGATCCAACGACCCGGGACGAATCAAAAACAAGATTCAGTGCAACCGTCTTTCCAAGAGCTGCAGTGCCAAGGCCACGGCCACTGTTGGTCCCCAAAAGGGGTGACCGGGATAGAGGAGACAGAAGGCAAGAAATTTCTCTTTTCCTTGTGGCGGGATTACGTGAACAACTCGAAACGAAAGGGAGAAAGAGAAAGGAGAAGAAACGAGGCAGACAACGCGCATTCGTTCGTCAGGAACTAACCTCACACTCAGGACAAAACCAGTCCCCCTCTGGTTCCGATGTCAGTCTCAGACACTTAGCGTGATAAACCCGGGGACAGAGCTCACAGCAAAGCACTTGGCCTTCCCGGTGACAAACCCAGCAGTAGAAATCATTTCGTCCGTCCTGCGGTACAACATCAACAGGGTCTGTGGTGAGTGGCTGCTTCATATAGTAAAACGGACCATGTCTTAGTTCTGACTGAAATGTAGGCAAGAAAGACAGGTTTGGTTTCAAAACAAATGCGCATTCGCAAAAGGAATTTGAACAAACACATCAATAACAACAAAAGAAAATCACAGCATTTTACACATTCATTAAAAAGCCATCTTGGGTTGCTCTACTCGATACAGGGCTGGCATGTCGCTAGAGAGTCAGGATTTCTTTTTCTTTCTTTAAAAGGCCATGGATTGAAACGCTGGTGTCTCAGAGTCAACAGGCAACCCTCACAGGAAAGCAGCGGGGCTGCCAGCAGGCTTGCCCGAGTTCCGTTTTAGCTCTAGAGCTGCGTGGCTCAGGGCACGTCTCTTAATCCCTCAGCTTCAATTTTCTCATCTGTAAAATGGGGATGACAATACCTAACGCCAGGGTATTGTGGCTGGATTTACATGGAATCATAGGAGGTATGCATTTAACACAGAGCCGCCACTACTAGCGTTGCTAATACGGTTACAAGCCCAACCTCCAGAAGTCTATCCGTGCAAAGCCAAGAAATGTATGGCCGTTTGCTGTGGGAGTCTTTCAACAACAGGCTTCTGGAGACCAGAGCCACTGGATTTGAGAAACCCAAAATCATCAACTTTTTAAAGTCTATCCCCAGTGCACCAGATACTTAGAGCCAACAAGAGGCTTTCCTAAAACCATGGTTCTTCTTGAACATGGTCGGTCCTGGTATTCGCAGAGAAACCACATCTGCTACTGAGAACCAACAAGGGCAGAAAGATAAGAGAGAGGGGTGGCCAATTCTTGGGGCCAGACCCCTCCTTATCCCAAAACATCACCAGAATTAAATGCTTCCCTAATGGTCTATTACAGAATCCAGCAAAGCCACCCTCCAAACACATACAATCACTCAGAAGAGACTCATTCGGAAAATGCCTCCTGGAGACCAGTGAGAACTCCCGTGGAGGAAGCCTGAGGAAGTCTGGTGCTAAGTGTCAAGAGGACCCAGTACCTGACTGTGTGAGCTGGAGACGCCCCTCAGCCCACTTTAGCCTTGTCTCCGTGGACAAGCTCTCAGGTGCAAGCACAGCACCTACCCCCGAATAAACTTCCTCGCAGAGCGAGCTGTCTTCCGGTCCCTCAGGAAGACATGAGTTTCCTCCATAAAGACCTCCCAACACTGGTCAGGGACGGCATGACGTTTGCTGCTGCTGTGAATGGGACCTTTTATTATTACAGCTTTTAAATAGTTTTTGTTGGCACATAGAAGTGCTGTTAGATGTTTAATACCCCAAACATGATCAGGTCGAATCATTTATTGATTAAAAATCTTATGTCCAAGTACCATGAGTTGTGTTCGTCCACGTCTGATATTTTGACATTACTTCTTTCTCTCCTGATTTTAGCAGCTAGGACCTGCAGGCTAAGGGGAACGAGTAGCCAAAACAGCAGGCACCCCTGTCTCGCTCCAGGTTTTATTTTTATTCTGAGTTTTAATGGTCTCGAAATGCCTGCTACTTCTACACCCCTTGATACAGAGCCTCACAGATGCTTACTTAGCAGATGTTTGTGAGCCAATCCTTCTAAGCCTCCCTACTCTCATTTCTACTAAAAAAAACAGCTACGTCTGTTACCAGGGCAATTGCGTAATTCTCAGCCCAGTTATTTCCCTGTTTCAGTTCAACATTTCAAATAAGTGCTCTACTCAGTTTCAGAAAATAACATCATCGCTACGATATTCTTCCCATTTACACGTTTCCGCCTACTGTCCCCATCTTCACTTTGTCTTCGCCATCACCTCGAAAGGCAGACGCCACTCATCTTAATGGACAGATTAGAAAACTCTATTAAAAAGACAACGGACACCCAAGCCCAGAGCAAGGTGGGTCTCCCAGCACTTTCTCTCGTTCCTATGCCCCATGGAAGATGGTGCTGGATGCAGAAAAGATGCTGACGATTAAAGGACCCCTCAGATAATACTCTCTGCAATTCAAAACAACCTCTGGGGAGTTCCCGTCGTGGCGCAGTGGTTAACGAATCCGACTAGGAACCATGAGGTTGCGGGTTCGGTCCCTGCCCTTGCTTAGTGGGTTAACGATCCGGCGTTGCCATGAGCTGTGGTGTAGGTTGCAGACACGGCTCGGATCCCGCGTTGCTGTGGCTCTGGCGTAGGCCAGTGGCTACCGCTCCGATTCAACCCCTAGCCTGGGAACCTCCATATGCCGCGGGAGTGGCCCAAGAAATAGCAACAACAACAACAATAACAACAACAACAAAAGACAAAAAAAAAAAAAAAAAAACCTCTGGGAGTTCCCATTGTGGCTCAATGGAAAGGAACCTGACTAGTATCCAGAGACACAGGTTCGATCCCTGGCCTCCCTCAGTGGGTTAAGGATCCGCCATAGCCATGAGCTGTGTTGCAGGTCACAGACGGGGCTTGGATCCTGTGTTACTTACAATGGCTGTGGTGTAGGCTGGCAGCTGCAGCTCTTATTCAACCACTACCCTGGAAATTTCCATATGCCCCAAGTGCGGCCCTAAAAGGACCAAAATAATAATAATAATAACTAACCAACAAAAAACACTTCTGCTTGGAGTTCCTGTTGCGGCGCAGTAGAAACGAATCTGACTAGGAACCATAAGGTTGCGGGTTCGATCCCTAGCCTTGCTCAGCAGGTCAAGGATCTGGCATTGCTGTGAGCTGTGGTATAGGTCACAGACTTGGCTCAGATCCCGTGCTGCTATGGCTCTGGCATAGGCCGGCGGCTACAGCTCCAACTAGATCCCTAGCCTGGGAACCTCCATATGCCGTGGATGTAGCCCTAAAAAGACAAAAGACAAAAAAAATAACACAAAACACTAACTGCTTAATGCAAAAAGCTGGGGGGGTCGGGGGCTGGGATCTGAAAAATAAGAAGACGTTTACAAACAGAAGGGGAAAAACGGGGCGGGGGGGGGAAAGACATGAAAAGATAACAGCATCTAGGGTGGGGGGGGCGGTCCTCAACTTGGTATCTTGGGCCAGAAAACTCCTTGTTGCAGGGAGCTGTCCTGTGCCCTGCAGGGTGTGCAGCATCACACAGCCGGGTGGTGGCACTCCCCTCCCCAACCTCCCCCTTCTCAAAACTGATGATCAAGAATATCTCCAGACGTTCGCAATGTCCCTTGGTGGGGGCAAAACTGACCTCAGCCAAAAGCTGCCAACGTAGAGGATCTGCTAACTGCCTGGGAAAATGGTCTTTTGAATATCTCTGGGGGAGGGCGTTAGAGGGGGTTACGGGAGAGGTGGGGGCGGGGAGGAACTTCCATTGAAAGATAAAGTGCACATATCAAGCAAGCAAAACTATTTCTACCCTGAGTGGGGTCTTCCAGGATGCTTTGTGGCTTCGGCAAGATAGCAGTAAACCATATTTCAGGGCCTGACTTCCTTTCAGTGAGTTAATAATAGGACAGGAAGAGTCATTAAGACCCAAGTGAAACTAGAAGAATCGAATACGACAGCTCATCTCCCTCACCAGCAGGCCAAGTCCTTCCCATCTAACAGAAGCCAGGGTACTGCCATTTCAGAAGTGAGGTTCCTCCCCGTGTCCCCACCCCCGCCCACACCTGGCCAGCGGGGGGTGTTCCTGGGAAGACCAGGAGGCACTGATGGGCAGCCTGCCCCTTCTCTTCTCAGGAGGTCTCATCCGTTGTTGCTGAGAACTACCTGCCTGGTAATCTCCCTGTCAATCAGATACCAGCCTTATCTGCTGCTTGTAAGTGTTTCCTGCTCCGAAAAAAATCATCTGATAACGAATATGGAACATTTTTAGAAAGGAAAAGCAAATCATTTCAGGGAAAATGGCTTGTTTTTCTTCTTCCCCACATGCACAAGGTGTGTTCCCAGCCTGCAAGGAAGGCAAGCAGGTTGCAACCTGCATTGCTGTGAGCTCATTGCGAGCGGCGAGCAGTGCCGTTCCCTGCTTCTTCCGCAGGCTGGCTTAACGAGGAAAGAGACAGGCCTGTTAACTCACTTCTGGCACACCTCAGTCTACACCAGGAGCCAGCACACTTTCTCTATAAAAGGGCTCTAGAAAGAGAGTAAGTAAATAGCTGAAGCTTTGCAAGTCACGTGGTCTCTAGGGCAAGGACCCGACTCCCCTCACAGGAGAGCAGACGTAATATGACGATATGCCCATCAGGGGACGGGGCTCTGTGCCAATCAGAAGGTGCTTCGGGCCGCACCTGGTCAGCGAAAACCAGCGGATGGGAGCTGGGGCTGCGTGTGGGCACAGGGTCCACGCCTGGGGGGCCGGGGGCAAGGGGAGAGGACCAGAGACTCAAAGCCCTTCTGGGGCCACAAAGGGAGCACAGATTAATGAAAACAGTCCTTGCTCCAGCTTGCTTGCTCCTCCTGCATTTGGTAAAAACACAAAGTAAAGAAGCACCACGCAGCCCTGGAGTGGGAGGGGACACTCAGCTCCACTGACCAAGACAGCCAGGTGGACACACATGCCCAGGGCCCCTTGGTCTCAGGAAGACGTGGGCGATCCTGCATGCTGTCCCCTGACCTGTCTCAGCTGTTCATACCCTGCCCCCCACCCAACAAGGGACTTCGGTGCAATGTCCCAGTTTTTTAAGACGATGCAAGGACCCAACAAAATTAGGTCCTAGCCCGCCTCTTGATGACATCTGCACCCCTGAGGTGAGAGGAGCCCCAGCGGTTTTTTGCCCTATTCAATCAAAGGTATACCTAAGGCCATTTTGCACCAATCCGTTAGCTGATCATCACTTCTCTAATGAGAAGGGGAAAAAAAAAGTAAAGCAAAGAAAGGTGGGAGGGGGAATTCCGTCGTGGCGCAGTGGTTAACGAATCCGACTAGGAACCATGAGGTTGAGGGTTCAATCCCTGCCCTTGCTCAGTGGGTTAACGATCCGGCATTGCCGTGAGCTGTGATGTGGGTCACTGACGCGGCTCGGATCCCACGTTGTTGTGGCTCTGGCGTAGGCCGGTGGCTACAGCTCCAATTCGAGCCCTAGCCTGGGAATCTCCATATGCCGTGGGATCGGCCCAAGAAATAGCAAAAAAGACAAAAAAAAAAAAAAAAAAGAAAAAGAAAGGAGGGAGGAAGGGGAGAGAACACTGCCCTCAAACTCAAAACTTTCCAAGAAACTACAGCTCATACTTGGTATTTTTCAGGAAGGGCCCTCATGTCATCCAGGAGGAGGCATTTCTTGCCCCACCTACTGCAGGACGCGAAGGCACCTGACCCTCCTCCACAGAAGGCCGGACGCATCCTTCCAGGCTCCGGGATGCCCCCCACCTCCGGGCCCAAGAAAAAGTGCCTACATGTTTTCAACCTTTTCCTTAAACGTGAAACCACTGGACAAAAGGCAGTCAGAAATTAATTATGAACCTTAGAATAGATTTTCCCCTAAAAATAACGTGAGTTCTAAAGCTCTTCTTAAAATGCCCCTAAAAGTAACGAATTCCTGATATATGGAAAATAGGTGAAACCATAACACTCAGCCTACATCTTCACTTCATAATAAAAGGTCTCTACCAAAAAAATGTGAAAATATGGGGGGGGGGGTTATGATGCTAAAATGCCTTTTTATTTATTTTTATTTTTGGCCATGCCCATGGCACACAGAAATGCCAGGGCCAGGGATCAAGCCCGTGCCACAGCAGCAACAACACTAGACCCTTACCACACTAAGTCACCAAGGAACTCCTAGGATGGCTTTCCTTTGAGAACACTGAAACCTAGAAATTTTATACAGAAGAGGAAGGGGGTGGAGAATCCTGATATACGCCAAAAAGCAAAAGAAGCTGAATGCCAAAGAGAGCCAGAGGCAGAAGGAACGAGCACAGCTGGCAGGGTATGTCACCACAGGGACAGCTGGGGAGTGCGGAAAACTAGAGCACACAAGCCCCACGCGTCTACAGGGCAGGCTCTACCTACTGCTGGATTTTTTTGAGTTTTTATAGGAACTCAGAAATACAAGTGGTTTAAAATGTCATGAGCTTCAAATGTTGATGACTCATAGAAATCATGGTGGTAAAACCTAGCATATGCAACCCTACAATTTGCTTTTTTTTTTTAGGGCCTCACCCACTGCATATGGAGATTCCCAGGCTTGGAGCTACAGCTGCCAGCCACGGCCACAGCCACAGCAACGCAGGATCCTTAACCCTCTGAGCAAGGCCAGGGACTGAACCTACGTCCTCATGGATGGTAGTCGGATTCACTTCCAATGCGCCATGACGGGAACTCCTACAATTTGCTTTTACTGCCCTCATTTTTTTCAAGTCTATAATTCTAAAAGAAGAAAGAAAAGGGAAAGGGAAGAGAAGAAAAAAAGCATCCAGAAGATTTAGAAGATTTAAGTTCCCCTTAGGAAAACAGACTGTGCCAGGGAGAGTATCCCTTCTATGCAAACATTATAAGCAGAATGAATTGGGGGGGTCAAAGGTCAGAGATCTCTTTTCTTTAGTTAAGGCTGTTTCTTCTTTGCCAATTCCTGGCCCCAGGGAGTTTCAGATGCAAAAAGCAAAAACCCTGAGTTCCCACTGTGGCTTAGCAGTAATGACCCCACTAGTACCTATGAGGATGCAGGTTCGATCCCTGGCCTTGCTCAGTGGGTTAAAGGTTCCAGTGTTGCTGTGAGCTGCGGTGTAGGTCACAGACTCAGCTCAGATATGCTGAGCTACAGCTCCAATTCAATCCCTAGCCTGGAAACTTTCATATGCCACAGATGCAGCTTTAAAAAACAAAACAAAACAAAAAATACAATCCATCTTCAAATGTCCCTAGTCCAAATCCCTTTGTTAAAAGGCAACTGAAGCTCAGAGATGGGAAAGCAAGTGACAAGGTCACTGTGAGCTTCCCAGATGCAGTGGGGCTAGAAGGAGCCAAGTCTCCAGGTCTGGACCCCTCTGCAAGGTACCAGGGCTCTGCCAACTCCTCTCTCAGTACTGCAGATGTCTGAGTCTGCCAAAGCAGAGAATCGAGTCCTGGCTCCAGCCACCCACCCCTGCCTGCTTCACACCCACAGGGTGTTCTGTACTCATGAGCCACCTCCCTGTGTCAGACTCCTGGGGCGACAGCAATGCCCCAGTCACTGGCCACTTTCTGAGGCATCTAGTCCAGAGCAGGACACCCATTTACAAAGACCCCAATGTGATCATGAGGCTTGAAGCTTGTGTGACAGAAGCAGAATGAACACGTGGATGAGGAAGGGAGAGAAGAAAATGCATGAACTGCCCGAGCTGATCAGATTCCAGGAAGGGAGACTCGAGCCAATTCTTTTTCATTTTTTCTCTTTTTCTTCCTTTTTCTTTTTTTTTTTTTTTAATGCAAGCCACTTCATAAAGCACACAAAGCACAAATGCCATGTTTGTGCACCCTCACAGAGGAGGGACCAGGAGACCATTCCCGCCCAGAGGGTACAAAAGCTGCCTCATGACTTCCTGACAACTAACTGGTAAGGGGTGGGGGGTGGCGGGGGGAGGTTGCCCTAAATTAAGGTTAGAGGATTATCCATAGCCTTCAAGTCCAACAGGTGTGGGATGGCTCCTCGGTGACAGGGATGGGTGGTCACCGGCTGAATTCAAGCCAGACAGGTGGGCCTAAGCTTCTCACTCACTCTGTGGCCTTGGGGCAGTGACGTAACCTCTCTGAACCTCTGTGCGTGTCTTCATCTGTAAAAGGGAGACAAGGGCAGCCCTTCCCCGCCAGTTCCCATAAACATCAATGCAGAAAAGGCTTACAGCAGGACGGGCACACTACAAGCACTGCTTTTACTGTCCTTCTCACCAATACTATTTATTACACATGCTTTTTCAAACTGCAATCCCCCCCACCCAGAAACATACTTAGAACCCACCAGTTTCTTCTCCCATAATGAGATTCCCAATGCATGAAACCTGTCCAACAAACTGGCTACAAACCAGAACCAGCCATTTAAATTAAAAATTCAGGAGTTCCCATCATGGCACAGGGGTTAATGAATCCGATAGGAATCATGAGGTTGCGGATTGGATCCCCGACCTTGCTCAGTGGGTTAAGGATCAGGCGTTGCTGTGAGCTGCCGTGTAGGTCGCAGACGCGGCTCGGATCCCGCGTTGGTGTGGCTCTGGCATAGACCAGCTCCGATCAGACCCCTAGCCTGAGAACCTCCATATGCCACGGGAGCGGCCCTAGAAAAGGCAGAAAGACCCTTAAAAATTAATTAATTAATTAATTAATTAAAATGTCAGTTTCTCAGGTACCTCTGCCATTTTTGCAAATGCCCAGGGGCCACACGTGGCTTGTGGCTATCACACTGAACAGCACAGGCCTGGAACTTTTCCATAGCTGCTAGTTCATTACTTCACAGATAGTCTGCGATGATTCCACTTAGTACAGATTCTGGCTTAACTTTTATTCTTAGCGTTTATGTCATTAAGGTCAATTCATCTTCACAACAGCCCTGTGAGTTTGGTAGTGGTAGTATCATCATTCGCCTTTCAGTAAATGAGAAAACGAGGCACAGAGGTTAAGGAGCCCACAGCCACAAGGCAGAAGCAGAGCTGGCATTTCACTATGTAATTTTGAGAGTGAAAATAGATTCGTGCTCAGAAACATACCCCTCTCACAGTGCTGGGCATTTGACTGTTGCTAGGTTTCTCCCCGTGAAGGCAGCAATCTTGTTTTATTCAACCTCGAATCCCCAGGGCCCACTTCAGCTTCCACAATCTGCACAAATGGATGAATACATTCCCAGGAATCCCCACTGAAGGGCTATCAGAACTGGCTGGGCCTCCTGTTTCCTTTAACATTAGGAGACGTGACCTCCTAGGCCACTAGAGGACCTTTCATTTTTCAAGTCGGAAGAGTAGCTAGGAGTTCCCAGGTGGCTCAGCAGTAATGAACTCGACTAGTATCCACGAGGACAGGGGTTCGATCCCTGCCCTCAGTCAGTGGGTTAAAAGATCTGGCGTTGCCATGAGCTGTGGTGTAGGTCGCAGACGTAGCTCGGATCTGGCGTGGCTGTGGCTGGTCAGCAGCTACAGCTCCGATTCAAACCCTAGTCTGAGAACTTCTATATGCTGCAGGTGTAGCCCTAAAAAGACCAAAAAAAAAAAAAAAGAAGAAGAAGAAGAGTAGTAGCTAGTCTGCATCAAAGAATTTCAGAGCTAGAAGCTCAAACGAGATCCAAGATGGCAAAACGTTTTTGACCAGTCCTGGCTGCTGAGGGACTACGCACCATGAGAAGGAATGGTGACCAATTACCAAAGTCAAGGTGGGCAACAGGTAGGGAGAGCAGCTGTCTCTCACCACAGACCTAAACCCATTATTTTACAGATGAGAAAACTGAGACCAGAAGGGAGCATGCCTCGACCACACAGCACCTCTAGGCAGAGCTCAGAACTGTCCCAGGGGTGAGGCTTAATAGCGCAACACTCCTAGGTACCGGGGGACACAGCCCTAAATTAAACTGGGGGGCGGGGGGGAAGAAAAGAAATCTAAGGAAAATCCCTGAATCCTCGAGCACGCTATCTTTATCTTATCTGGGTCACTGCCCTGCCCCCAAGAGAGATCTGAAAACCTGCTAGAAATGTCTACACACACCCATTGTGAGCTGCCCTTTCTGTCCCATGCAAACGACAGCCCGAGCAAGGCAGCCCGCTAAACGCCAAGCACCCCAGCCATTGGAGAAACCCGGAGAGCTGCAGTGCTTCTCACGGCCCCGCGGGCGGGTGTGGACACCGTTCCCAGGGGCCTTTTACCTGCTCCTTATTGTTACTGTTCAGTAAGCCGGGTTTCTTTTTCTTTTTAATGGGGCTTGTTGATGTGTCCTGTGGCGAGTGGCCATTGGAGGAATGCGGAGGGCTGGGAAACTTTCTTTTCTGGGCTGTTCTCTCTGTGGAGCCAGGATCTGAAAGAGACACACAGGACCACGTGTTTTAAAGCCGTCAGCAAGGATGAGGCCCCGCAGGAAGGGGAGTAGAAGAAACACAACACAACCCGTTTTGTCCCCAAACTCAAGAACGCCACTGACCCCATCTCTTCACTGCCTGTCTCAGAGGTCAGTCTTTCTTTGGCCCACATCACACTTCTGTAAAAATTTTAATTCACTGCCAAACTACAAAAATTGGAAAACATCACATAAAACCCTAGATTTTGGGCTTCTCCAAAAAAAAAAAAAAAAAGTATCAGGACCTACAGGGTCTATGGGGACGAGATCGAGTTGAATCCCACTTTCCGATGGGAATGTGTCCTTCATTTTGCCACAATCCCCACCCTTCCTCACAGTGGTTCCTGCTTGACCAGAATAGGAGCCAGCTGCCAGGAGTTGTCACATGGCCACCAGTACTGTCCTTACCCAAAGAAATACTTGTTCTTCACACCCAGGCCTGATGGCAAAAGAAAGAAATTATAAGACAGACCAAGAAAAAAAAAAAAAAAGAGAGAAGGCCGCGGGCTTCAAGAAAATGAAGGCAAACAAACCTCGCTGTACAAGACAACATGTATTCATACGTATCAGGCTACCGAACAAAGTGTAATCATGTGAAAAGCACACACTCCACCCACCAGAAAGTTCTCATGGCCCAGTTACCAGCAGGCATCCTGTCTGCAACTCTCCTTCAAAGAGACCAACACAAACTAATTCTCACCAGTCCTCATCTGGGAACCACCTAACCCACCCTGGACAGCCATTCCTTTCTCGTTTCACCCTCCCAGCATCTCGTGTAAACACACGGCCCCTTCCACCACCGCTCAATCTTCACCTGCGAAGAACTGAATCCAGTCCATGCCCGATGGCTGTCCTGTGAGCTCAGGGACCGTCTAAGGGAAAGGCCTGGAGCACCTCCTATCCAAGGAACGACAGCCACCTGCACCTCGAGAGGAGACAGCTACCCCGGGAGCAAAGGGGACGGGATGGGACGTAGAGGCCGCGAAGATGACTCTCCGGCAAGACAGGCGGTTGACATTCCTCCTCCCAGGGGAACTCTCGGGCAAGCCCCGGCAGGCAGGCCGGGCTGGGTGTCACCGGGTCTGCGTCTGGACAGGAGCCGCCGGGGCAGATCAACAGGGTCCAAGTCGGCCTCACGCAAGGCCTCCTCGGAGTTTACCTTCCACACAGAGGTGGAGCGGCCTCCCGCAGCCGCACAAAGGAGGACAAAGGACTCCACTTGAGAAATCCAATCCACACGAGGGAATTCTCCGGGCTCACCGGGAGGGAGGGGGGCTGGGTGGGTGGGTGGGTGGGTGGGCGGCCTGTGGGAAAATCCTCAACAAATGCTCAGGGCGCAGCGCTGAGTCACAGCCCTGAGAGGAAATTAAATGCTAACCACAGGCACCTTGAGGGAGAGGGGACCCCAGAGTGGGGACCATCGCACAGACAGCAAGACGGCGCCCCAGAGAACCCAAGGGTTGGCCCAGAGGCGCGCAACAGCTAGTTAGTGAGAAAATGCACTAAAAAGATGCAGCCTGGGACTGGCGCCTTTCCCCAGAGACACCCTCCTCTCACTCCCGTGAGGATACTCACCCCACTTAGCCTCCATATGTGAAAACTCTATTTTTTTTTTTTTTTTTTGGTCTTTTTGTCTTTTTAGGGCCACACCCGCGGCATATAGAGGTTCCCGGGCTAGGGGTCCAATCGGAGCTGTAGCCGCCAGCCTACACCACAGCCACAGCAATGCAGGATCTGAGCCACGTCTGCGACCTACACCACAGCTCACAGCAACACCAGATCCTGAACCCACTTGAGCGAGGCCAGGGATCAAACCCGCAACCTCAGGGTACCTAGCTGGATTCGTTAACCACTGAGCCACGGACAGGAACTCCAACTCTCACTTTTTCCATTGGGTCTTTGACCCAAACTTTTCCTCCTAGAAACACATTCTATAGACATGGTCACAGGCAGCAAAGCACATGCCAGAACACTGAACTGCAGCGCCGTGTGTTAAGCCCGAGACTGTAAAGGACTCCCGTGTCCACCAAGTCGGAGCTGCTCTGATAACATACAGCGGGACGCAGCCAGGAAGAACGAGGCACACCTCTACAAAACTGAGGTACGCCCGCCCCCAAGCTCTGGCATCAGGTGAAAAAAGCAACAGGCAAAAACACCAACGGCATTCTTCACAGAACCAAGGTAATTTTAAAACAATTTTAAAATTTGTATGGAAACACAAAAGACACCGCCCCCCTCAGTTACCAAAACAATCTTGAGAAAGAAGAATGAAGCTGGAGGAATCCTTTGCAGTATAGAAATCACTATACTACAGAGCTACCGTCACTAAAACCATATGGTACAGGCACAGAAACAGACACATCAATGGCAAGGGTAAGAGTCCAGAAACAAACCCATGCACTTATAGTCGATTAGTCTACAAGGAAGGAGGCAAGAGTCTACAATGGAGAAAAGACATTCTCTTCAACAAGTGGTGCTGGAAAAGTGGGACAGTTACATGCAAAAGAATGAAATGAGAACATTCTCAAATACAAAAAAGCAACACAGGTCTAATACCATTAATGCGCCAACACAGAGCCCAAGAAAGATGGTTTTTATTTTTCTGGGTGGGCTTTTTGTGGGGTAGGGGAAGTTTTATTTCTCTTGTTTTGTTTTAAAGACCTTTTATATATATTCATATTTACATAAGACTAAAATATTCTTTTTTTTCTTTTTTCTTTTTTCTTGTCTTTTTGCCATTTCTTGGGCCGCTCCTGCGGCATATGGAGGTTCCCAGGCTAGGGGTTCAATCAGAGCTGTAGCCACTGGCCTACACCAAAACCACAACAACGCGGGATCTGAGCTGCACCTGCAACCTACACCACTGCTCAGGGCAACGCCGGATCCCCAACCCACTGATGAGGCCAGGGATCGAACCCGCAACAGCATGGTTCCTAGTCGGATTCGTTAACCACTGAGCCACAATGGGAACTCCAAGACTAAAATATTCTTGAATATCCTAGGCTGATGGGAGTTCTCTGGTGCTCTAGTGATTAGGATTCACTGCTTTCACTCCTGCAGCCTCATCTAGTCTGAGAAACTGAGATCCCACATCAAGCCACTGCACACCACAACCAAAAGACAGACACAGACAGATGGATAGATAGAAGATAGAGAGATAGACAGACAGACAGAGAGACAGACAGACATTCCTGGTTAAACACAGAAAGTACAAGCTCTTTTTTTCCTTTCTTTTTTTTGGCCACGTCTGCGCCATGCGGAAGTTCTGGGGCCAGGGATCAACCCTGTGCTGTGGCAGCGACTCAAGCCACAGCAGTGACAATGCTTGATCCTTAACTCACTGCACCACCAGGGAACTCCAGCACAAGCTCTTGATGGGGATCAGTGGGCGCCTCCAGGGAGAACGTGCAGGGAGCGGGGGAGGGATTATTTTTTACCGTGTACCTCTGAGTACTTCACCATGTGCCTAGACTACTTTCTCAAAAAAAGGAAAATTAAAAATGAAATATTTAGAAGGTTCAGTGTCATATTAAAGAGTAGCAGGCGCAAACAAAAGCCAATAATGAGCAAATGACAGAGGCCTAATTCAAGATAAACACTGTCACCAGATGGACAAACTTGAGGCCCATTGCTGTGAGCTTGCAGGCCCCAGGAAGGAGTTGGGTATCTGTTCTACGTGAATCTAATAAACCCAACAACTTTGCTCAACTATCAGAGGATGGGTTAAATGAAGTGTCTGGGGGGCTCAAAGGAAATGTACCCCAGAAGCAATGGCACCCTGGCCAGGCAAAAATTGAAAGACATTGGGCCAAGATTTTTTTTTTTTTTTTGGTCTTTTTAGGGCTACGCCCATGGCATATGGTAAGTTTCCAAGCTAGGGGTCAAATGGGAGGTGTGGCTACTGGCCTATCCCACAGCCACAGCAATGCAGGATCCGAGCCATGTCTGTGACCTTCTCCACAGCTCACAGCAACACCAGACCCTTAACCCACTGATCAAGGCCAGGGATCGAACCCACAGGGATACGAGTTGGGTTTGTTACCGCAGAGCCACCAGAGAACCCCTGGGCCAAGATTTTGATTTTCCATGTTTTGCTTCATTTGTGGGTAGATTTTGAAAGAGGAGAGCACATAAGCAAAATCAAGCCAGTGGAAAGTTAGGAACATGCTTGGGAAGAAACAAATACAGCTGACCCCTGAACACCACAAGGGAGAGGGCTTCAACACCACCCCGCACCCCCAGGGTCAAAAATCCTCATTCTCCTATCCCTGCCTCCAAAACAAAGGAACTCATAAATGACTCACCGATGGGGAGGAAGCTGAAACTGTCTGGACAGAATCGGGATTCAAACCCCAGTTTTTGAGATTCCACATGTTGCGATCCATAATCGAACACAAACTTTTCCCCCTCTCAAAGATGGGTAAATGAAAATACAACGAGGTATCTCCACTGAAAAAATCCACATTCAAGGAGAGGGGACAGTTCAAATTCATGTTTTTCAAGGGTCAACTGCAGTGTTTCGATCTTTCCAGAGTACTGTCAGATCTTGGAAGGGACAACTCTTCCCTTCCACTCCGTACCCACCCAACCACCCGCTGCCGTGGGTGCTCCCTCTGTGACAACCAGAAGCACCCACATCCTTCCCACCCCTCCCAGGAGTGGTACGAGCCTCCAGAGGCATCGCAGAGCTGGGGCCTGGTTCCGGTGGGTGAATTCCAGAGCCCAGCCCACACGGCGTCAACCCGTGGGGGCCAGAAAGGGCCCCAGGTCCTCCCTGGACAGTCTGAGATCTCCTAGGATGACGGCGGTTCCCAAAGTGTCATCTCCACACCAGCAGAAGCAGCACCCTCTACGCACTGGGCTAGAAAAGCATGTTCTCAGGCTCCACGGCACATCTCCAGAATCAGAAGCTGGAGCAGGGCCCAGGGGTCTGGGGTTTAACCAGCCTCTGGAGGATTCGGGTGCACGCTAGTTTGAGATGCTCCAGGGTGTGTGTTGGGGGGATGGATGGAGTCTGGGTTCCCCAGCCGAGATCCTGCCCATTGCCTCTCCTTCGTCCCCACTCCCTGTAGGGCGGGTTCAGGACCATGGAAACAGAAGCCAAGTAAGGAAGCAAGGAGAAAGGAAAATAGCTAAACAGATGACCCCGGGGACTCTCCCTACTTCTCAAGGCCTCAGGGACACATCTGTGAAATGGGAGGAGAGGTGGAAAGAGGGACCAGACCAGTTCTTACTGGCAGTCAATAAAAGTACTGCAGGGCCCCCACCCCCGACCCACGTGCCATGGTTCTGTACGTGATGTAACTTCCTAGGAAGAGGGGCCAGAGCCCATTTCACCTCCTCAAAGGTGACATCACTGCTAAAGATTAAAAAACTATGGAAGGGAGGGGGAGGGAGTGGGAGGGATCGGGAGCTTGGGCTTATCAGACACAACTTAGAATAGATTTACAAGGAGATCCTGCTGAATAGCATTGAGAACTACGTCTAGATACTCATGTCGCAACAGAAGAAAGGGTGGGGGAAAAAAACTGTAACTGCAATGTATACATCTAAGGATAACCTGACCCCCTTGCTGTACAGTGGGAAAATAAAAAAAAATAAAAAAAAAAACTACGGAAGATCACTAAGTCCACAAACAGCTGGAGAGGGTGTGGAGAAAAGGGAACCCTCCCGCACTGTTAGTGGGAATGTAAACTGGTACAACCACTATGGAAAACAGTACGGAGGTACCTTAGAAAACTCTATGTAGAACTACCACATGACCCAGCAATCCCACTCTTGCGCCTATATCCAGACAAAACTTGCCTTGAAAAAGACACAGGTACCCGTATGTTCATTGCAGCACCAAACACAACAGCCAGGACATGGAAACAACCTAAATGTCCACGACGGATGAATGGATTAAGAAGATGTGGTACAGATACACAATGGAATACTACTCAGCCATAAAAAAAAAAGAACAAAAGAATGCCATTTTCGGTAACATGGAAGGAACTAGAGACTCTCACACTAAGTGAAGTCAGTCAGAAAGAGAAAGACAAATACCATATGATATCACTTATATCTGGAATCTAATATACAGCACAAATGAACCTTTCCACAGAAAAGATACTCATAGACTTGGAGAATAGACTTGTGGTTGCCAAGGGGGATGGGGAGGAAGTGGGATGGACGGGGAATTTGGGGTTAACTGACAAAACACTACAAAACAGCTATAATGGAAAAACATAAGAATCATTAAAATAATAATAAATAAATTAAATAAACACTGAAACCGGAAAAAAAATTAAAAACTATGGAAGATCGAGTCTTTTAACTTTGAAATGCCTTAATTCCATGGGAAAGAGGGAAGAACAGAATCACTGGAAATAAATATACTCCTTAGCCCTGGAGAGGTACACAAAGCTTTGCCCAAGGCCACCAGCAAACAAAGGGAAGCAGGGCCTCAGTCGGTGAGAGGAGGGGTCTAACCCAAGGGTGCCCACACCTAAGAGCATCCCCACCTGCGAGTCTGAGCCAAACATAAAAACCCCAATTCCATTCCCCGTTACAGACACACCGACTCCCTCCAGAGTTAATGAGAGATCAGTGACTGTATCCAAGGGGTAGAAATTTAATAGATTCCAAACAACAGACACAATTGTCAACAGCAGAGGCTTTCACTGAAGACTCTTGGGGAGAAAAATTGAGAAATGCCGGCTGGATTCAGTGTCCTTCAGAGACAGGGATTCTGGCTTCACAACCTACTGACGCCAGTGGAGGCGAGGCCTCTGCTGGTGACAGAATGGTGGCTGGGAACCGTGCTGTCGTCATGGTAATAAAGCTGCCTTAAGGACCTTCTCCAAAAAGCTGAGTCAAAGGGTTTCTTTTTTCCCCCCTTCTTTAATGATCTGATTCTGACAGGGACATGTTTCTAAATGCATTTCAAGTATCACTTTGGAATAAGGACAAACAGCCATGTAAGACCGGGCCGCTAGGGAAATGGTTCACCCTTGATCCCAGAGACTTTCCTGGGAGGTAGCAGGACTTGAGATTCTACAGGGCTGGCCGCCAGCAGCCCTACTGCCCTTCAAAGATAAGTCTGGTGCTGCAGGAGTTAACATGGGCGAGGGGACAGAGTAGCCTAGAAGAAAAGGACAGAGCAGTGACTCAGGCGCACAGCGTGGCATGGAGCAGGAAGCAGCAAATCTTCCCCTCCCGTGACTTTTCACTGAATCTCAATATGGCAAGGTCTACTGGGAATTAGGATCCGAGCACGTGACGACATCTGCCCTGAACCTGTTGTGAACAGACCAGAAATAATCCCGCTGCGCCCTCCCTAGATGGCCCCTGACTTAAGGGATGCCGGCCTCCAAGATAACCGAGCCTCTTAGCTTTCCTGAGCCCTGGGTGTTAACAGCTAAGATGCTCTTTTACTGCATATAATGCACCAGACCCTGTTGCAAATGCCTTTCGGGTCCGTCCCTCTAAATCACCTGCCCAAGATCACACAAGGGCCCGGGTGGGCTCGGGAGCCAGGCCGCCACCTGGGGCCTCACACGGGGAGAGGCGGGTCTCAGCTCTGCAGCCAGAAGACTGCCTGGCTCGGGGTCTCTGTGTGAAGGGCACACGCTCATGCTGCTGGTTTCCTTTCTCCACTGCAGATGGTGCGGTGTGGGGGCTGGGGAGTGCCAACGTGACAGTGGATGTCACATGCTGATGACACACACTGTTCTCCCAAAGGCGGTTCCCAGAAGCACGCTCACCTCCCCACCTTCGCCGGGGGGCAGCAGGGCCTGGCCTACACCACAAAACAGACTGGGGGAGGGAAGGCTCCGCAGCCATGCCCCCTCCCTGAAAAGCCCTTCCCAATGTCCAGCCAGGCCCAGCCAGGCACCCCAGCCCCCACCCACATCCGGCGCCTGAGTCACCACACTTGCCACTCCTCAGTCTAGGAAATGACACACCAAATACAGGGAATTGTCTCCTCCGGAGAGGGACCAGGCCCCAGCCAAAGGCCAGGCCCTCCCCCTGGAGGACAGGCCCTGTGGTGTCTTTCCATGGATGTAAATTTCCTCAATGCTATCAACGGCAGGATGGCTGGGGGCTGAATAAAAAGCGAGTAACGGGCAACAGGCTGGCACCAGCATCAGAAGCGGGGTGACCAAGCGGTGGCTGGCCAAAGGCAGACCAGTCTCAGGCAAACCCGGACAAGCTGGTCACCCTACACAGAAGTCAGGCTGGGGGGCCAATGATACAGGTGGGGTGCAGTGCGGCCTTAAGAAAGCTACTTAACCCTTCTGGGCCTCTGCTCTTCCTTCCGACGGATGGAGATCCTGGTACTGCCTGGAGTTAGCCACAGATTAAAGGAGTTAATTCATGTGCTGCTCTGAGGGTGAGGCCTGGCAGAGAGTAAGCACTCCATAAACAGTAGCTGTTTTTTATTTAAACCCACACACATTCCTCCTCCTCGTCTTTTTTCTCCTCCTCCTCCACCATCGCTCTCCAAAAACAGGGGTGATTTCCCCCAGGAGCAGGTTAAATCCATGCTCAGTTATGGAAACACCAGCCTATATAAGACGGAGCTGGGAACCGGCCCAGGAGCCGGTTCCTGCATGTCCATCACGCTGTGCAAAGTCCAGCTTTCCTCCTGTAACGGCGAAGGCAGGGTCAGGCGTGGAGGCCCAGGCTGGCTCAGCCGTGAGTGCAGGCACTTGCCAGCCCTCTCCAAAGCCTCAGTGTGACCACACGCTGCTCTCGGGGCAGGAGCAAAGCACAGCCACCCTCATTTCAAAGCGTTTCCCAAAGACACAGAGCAGGTACCTAAACAGGCCTCCCTCCCCAGGAATCTTAGAGCCCTCCCCAGCCAGTAATTACATCATCATGAAACAAAAGCCCACAATCTCCTCCAGGCCCAGAGGAGAAAGGAGAAAAATCAGGAAGCAAAGGATGGGGTAGGGAAGGGGCAGGATTTTTCGTGTCCAAGGAGCCAGGAGGAGCCAGGAAGAACATGTGAGCGGCCAAAACACTCAGGCAGCCAGTTTGCTCACACGGATCTCTCCTGGAGCCATAGAATCTGGATGCCAAGGCCACAGCCTGGGCCGCTGGAGCCACTGGGGCCTCCCGGAAAGGCTGCACGCGCCTACGCCGGGCTTCTAAGAGGTCTCCCGCGTGTGGCTGTGACCTCCCAGATCAGGAAAAGGGCTGGAACGGAGAAGGGGCCGTGGAAGGAAGGGGGCCGTTCCCCACTTGGGGGAAATGTCACTGGACCAGGGAGCCGGGGACCTCGGAGACCCAGTGAGCGCGGGGGCAGGTGACCCTGGGAAGGGGCGCTTACCTGCCATTGAGAAAGCTCTGCGGTTCTGAGGGCCCAGCCTCTCGGTTCAAGGGAACAGAGGCTCACACACGACACACATTCCTGCTTCCGGCTCCTCGGCGGCCTCTCCCAGGGGGAGGGGGAAGCAGCAGAGAGGACAGGCTTGGAGGCACCACTCACCGGGCCGGCCCGGGGCTCCTCGCACCGGGTCGCCCAGCGGGGCAAGGACACCCTCACCTCCCTGCAGTGCCATCGTGTTCCCGGGCTTTCGGCTCTAATTTATCACCTCGACAGACAGCAGCCTGGCTAAGCTGCAAACCTTCAGTGCAAGCACCAAAGAGCCATTTATTTCGCTGATGTGAATAAACACAACAAATTGCAGTGGGTTCTGCTTGCCCGAGTGAGAAGATCAGAAGGGAATTGGGGGGTGGTGGGGGGAAGATGGGTGGCTTGCATCTTGAAGGTGTTTTTAAATAATTGTTTCCAATTATCTTTAGTTCTCATGCGCCTCTCCTAGAAATGAGAAAACCATCTTCCCACTGGACACAAACTCAGTCTCCCTCTCCCCATCCCTCCTCTCGAGTTCCCGCTCTCTCACTCTCTCAATAATGCAGAAGTGGTGATTAATGGGCACATTCATATGTAAAAGATGAACTTCCAAACTCTCAGGGCAAGACAGAAATTGCTTCCATCTAGGGCTGATTTACAAATGAATTCACTGTTTCGCCATCAACGTCCAGAGGCCAAGGCAACCACACAGCCCCTTCTCCCCACCCCCTCAGCTGAGATGAAGCCTTCTGGAAAAAGAAACAACATTCCAACAAGAATTTCCTGGTTCCAGAACGCCAAGCTCCTTCGTCTTTACAAAGACGGGGAGGCAGGGCCCAACTCTCTACAAGAAAAACCCACGCACCCCGCCCACCCGCTCAGCAGGCCAGGCCCGGAGGCTGAGTCCGACGTGTGGACACATTTGAGGCCCTCAAACTCCGCCAAATCACCACAAAGAAACCGTGGAGTGCCCAGTTGCCTTTGGCCTTTACAGTTAGCCGGCGGAAGGGAGAGCATGCCGGAGAAAAGGAGTTGGTTCTGGTGGCTGAAACCCGTGTATACACTATTTGTCTAGGCTGCAAGGAAGGACTCAGCCCAGGTTCTGCGAAGCTCAAGTGCTGGTGGGTGGCTTTGGAACTGCAATGGGGAACCGCAGCATCAGAAGGCCAGTTCCGAAGTAGAAAGGCTGCCAGCAGCAGCTGAAGCAGCAAAGGGGGCTGAGGGAAGAAAGGGAGAGGAGAGGCTGCAGGGAAGGGGGTGGCGAAGGAAGAGGTCCCCCCCCACCCCCGTTGGTAACCAGGCAACACTTCCGACACGCCCTGGGTGCAGGCCTGGCCTCTCTAAAAGCCACCTTAGTGCAGACCAAGAAAATTCTCGGGGAAGACACCACGGAAGAAGAGACAGGCCCGCCCTCTGCAGTCACCTCCCTGCCTGTTTGGAGGAAGCAGAGATTTTAGAAGCAGACTGTCATTCAAATTACACTGGTCAAAAAGATGCTGAGGGGTTCCCGTTGTGGCTCAGCAAGTTAAAAATCCGACTAATATCTATGAGGATACAGGTTCAATCCCTGGCCTTGCTCAGTGGGCTAAGGATCCAGTGTTGCCGTGAGCTGTGGTGTGGGTCACAGACAAGGTTCAGATCTGGCGTTGCTGTGGCTGTGGTGTAGGCTGGCTGCAGCTCTGATTGGACCCCTAGCCTGGGAACCTCCATATGCTGCAGGTGCAGCCATAAAAAGACACATAAAAGGATGCTTAACATCACCTGGATATTGCCCGCCCCCCAGGCTTAACAATGCATAGAAGACTGATTAGCAGAGCCAATGCAATGTCCCTTACGGAAGGCAAAGATGGGAAGAAACTTCAACGTCATCCACAGGGGACTGAGACGCAGCCAAAAAATGAAATAAAGAAGGAATCACGTCTTCAAGTACGGGCATGGGGCAAAATCCAAGCAACATAAGGCCAGAAACAGAACCTGGGTAAAAAAATAGAAGCTGCGTGGGCTCTGGTTTGCAAAGGCCTAGAGGGACACCCAGGAAATCGTAAACACCGAACTTCTCTTTGAATTCCTTCTGACCACATTCACCTATTTAACAATTTAAAGTATTTTTAGGGTGTCCCCTGGTGGTCTAGTGGTTAGGACTCGCTCAGCTCTTTCACTGCTGTGACCCTGGTTCAATCTCTAGTCTGGGAGCTGAGATCCCACATCAAGTTGCTGCATACAGTGGCCAAAAAATAAAATAAGACAAAACAAGGACATAATAAAATGAATTCCATTTGCCATTAAAAGGGGGAGGGGGGGAGCTCCCATCATGGTGCAGTGGTTAACTAATCCAACTAGGAGCCATGAGGTTGCAGGTTCCATCCCTGGCCTTGCTCAGTGGGTTAAGGATACGGCGTTGCCATGAGCTGTGGTGTAGGCTGCAGACTCGGCTCGGATCTGGCATGGCTGTGGCTGTGGTGTAGGCCAGTGGCTACAGCTCTGATTGGACCCCTAGCCTGAGAACCTCCATATGCCACAGGAAGCGGCCCTAGAAAAGACCATAAAGGGCGGGGGGGTGGATGATAACAAGACCCATGGTGAACTCTTACTCAAGCCATGGACCACGTCTGCATCCTCAGCACCAGCACAGAGGAGGAATTCAAAATATCCCCCTGGCATTAATCGAGTGCCACTTTTAAGGGTCTCGGGTGTCTAGAACCGTGAGAAACAGGGGTTTCTCAACCCCTCCCCCTCAGAGCACACGTGGCAATGTCTGGAGACATTTTTGGTTGCCACAACGAGGCAAAGAGCAGGGTGACTACTGGCATCTAGGGACGCTGCTAAACACCCTGGGGTGGGAGCACGGGACAGCCCCCACCAGAGAATGATCGGGCCCAGAAAACGTCAATAGCACCTGATGCTGAGACACCCTGGTGTAAAGACACTTCCAGTGAGCTGCCAGGCAGGTCCAACCTTGTGTAAATACACCACCCACGGAGGCATCTGCAGCCATTAAGAAGGAAAATGATGCCTTATGTTTCACCTGGCGGCCCTGACTTTGGATTTCAAAGAAAACAATAGGACCAGTCAGTCAACAAAGAGTCACTGAGCAACTACTAGACATCTGAGCTGCCCGGGGAAGCTACCCAGGGAAGGGCCCTGCCTCCAGGGGAGGACAGCCAGAAACAAGTAACAGTAATAACGGTTACCTTTTGTTGACCACTTGTCACCTGTGAGACACTGTTCTAAACACCCATGTCCACTGACTTGCTCCTCGCCACAGTTCCAGGAGGGAGGGCCAGAGTCTCCTCATTTTTGTGATGAGGAAACTGAGGCCCAGAGCAAAACAGGCCCACGAAGAAGTGGCTGGTAAATATGAGATGAATAGAGTATGATCGATCTAGAAGCATAAGGTAAGAAACTGATTACAGAGCAGCTCTCTTGTGGCGCAACAGGTTAAGGATCTGGCATTGTCACTGCAGCGGCCCAGGTCACTGCTGTGGTGCGGGTTCGATCCCCAGCCCAGGAACTTCTACACGCCGTGGGTGCAGCAAAAGGAAGGGAGAGAGGGAGGAAGGAATCTGATTACAGATGGATAAAAAGCTGAACCGGAGAAACACCAGGAATATGTGAATACACACTGGGGAGAGGGTGCAGCCAGGAAAGTATTTCTCCAATTTCCTTCTCAAATTGGCCTCATGAAATTCACAGCTACTATTTATTAAGAAGCTACTTTACGAACCTTCCCAAGAATCCCGTGAGGTAATAAGGATGCTGTTTCTGTACCCATCTCATAGGTGAGGCTCAGAGAGGCCAAGTCACTGGTGGGCTTAAGGCACGCTGGGGACCATATCACAGCAGGGTCCCACTCCAAAGTCCTCCAGGCCACCTTCGCTGAGCTGTCGAGTGCCGCCTTGTAATTCGCCATCACTAAGGGCATGTTTCCTGCTGGCCAGTGTCAACACAACACTGTAGTTCAGTGTGTGGGCTCCCGGCCACTGGGCTCTGGGGCCACAGCACTAGGTCTGAATCCAAGCCCTGTCACCTGCCTGCTGCGTGTCCTTTGGCAAGTGACTTAGCCTCTCTGTGCCTTAGTCAATTCAGCTGTTAACTGTTAGAATCTTCCTTAAAGGGCTGTTAGGAACAAAAGAGGCAAGGCATCCACAGTGAAGAGCATGCCAACGCACCACCAGTTAGTACTGGTAGGTTAATTCCCCTGCAGCGGAAGGAGGCGCCAAGGCAGAGGAAAGACATTAACCCAGAAATCCCAAACCCGTTGCCCCAAATCCTTTTGTGTCCCCATCTGGATCAGCAACACACTAGCTCTTCTGAGCTGGAAACTTTTCAAGGGGGAGGGGAAAGATTTGGAACGGCTGGGAGTTTGGGGTCAGCAGATGCAGACTACTACACTTAGAATGGATGGGCAATGAAGCCCTGCTGTAGAGCCCAGGGAACCAAATGCAATCACTTGTGCTAGAGCACGATGGAAGATAATATGAGAAAATGAATGTGTATATATGTGTGTATGTGTATATATGATGTATGACTAGGCCACTGCTGTACAGCAGGAATTGATAGGACACTGTAAATCACCTTTAATTTTTAAAAATACCTTTCAATGAAATTAAACGTTTAAAAAAAACTTACAAACTTTCACAATGAGTTCTCCGGGGTTGGCACAAGTTCAACCAAGCCTGGCTCAAAATCCCCTCAGGGCTCAGGATTTCCTCCCAGATTAAAGCCCAAGCACTAGGTGGTGGCCCAGGGTCCCAGCCCCACCCTTCCTGATGGACCTTCTAGCCCAGGAAGCCTCTAATGCCCTCCCTACCCAAAGGAGGCTCTGGAAGCCTGGGAGAGGGCTGACCTCAGAGTCCTAGGAATGGGCAACATGTGTGAGGAAGGCTGAGGCTCTCGGGCTTAGGATGCAGGCACGTAGGGCCTTGCGGTGGCTGGCACAGAGCAAGTGCCCTGCACCGAGCCGTGCCTCCCCAGCCCACCCTCACTTCCGCCTGTTCCTGCTCAGTCCACACTTGAGAGTTGCCACCCTGATCCAGCCTGAGGACTATGCCCGTGGACTTGCCCGTGTTAGCCGTCTTCCTCAAACCTAAATAGAAGAAGCAGGCCCTTGCTCACTACAGCCAGCCAGCATCTTATCAGGCGCTCCCAGGCCCCCGGGATCTGGCCCTGCCCAACTTTTCTCCTCTTTTCACTCAACCCTTAAACCACAACAGCCTCGAACAAGCCAAGCCCATTTGTACTCTTCCATCTAGAATGTTCTAAGCCCAATCTTCCCACACTTGGCAACTTCACGTACTGGCTTAAATGTCACCCTCCCAGAGAAGCCTCCCCTGCCGGCCTCAGACTCCAGCCCCCTTACTGTATCATCCCGAAGTACGTTTCTCTTTTTCCCTTCATTGCAGTCATCTCTGGCTGAACAATGTCCAAACTTACTGTCTTTTGTTTTTTTTAACTCGTTTGCTTACAGTGTCTCCTCCAGAATGTGAGCTTGATCTCTGTTTTGGGCTCAAAGGCACCCCCAAAACACACCTCTAACCAGTTAAATGAGCAAAGGCACCCCCAAAACACAACTCTGACCGGTTAAATGAGCAACAAGAGAAGGTTACAAAGCCGTGGGGTGGGAGTTCCCAGCGTGGCTCAGTGGTTAACGAATCTGACTAGGAACCATGAGGTTGCAGGTTTGATCCCTGGCCTCGCTCAGTGGGTTAAGGATCTGACGTTTCCATGGGCTGTGGTGTGGGTCGAAGACGCAGCTCGGATCCTGCATTGCTGTGGCTCTGACATAGGCCGGTGGCTACAGCTCCAAATAGACCCCTAGCCTGGGAACCTCCATACGCCGCGGGTGCAGCCCAAAGAAATGGCAAAAAGACAACAACAACAAAAAAGCCGTGGGGTGCGCCAGCCACTGGACTCACTGGAAACTCCAGTTTTTCTTCCCAGGTCTAAGAATTCCTCCTGGCAAACCAAGGCGGCCAGAAGGTTGTGAAGTCGACAGGGAAGATTACAGCAAAGGGAGCCCGGCCATTTCAGGGTCTGAGAGAAACTAGAGGAGGAAGTTCCCTTTTCACCAGTACTCAGCCGTCCTCATTTCTGGCCTAAAGAGCCCATTTCCCCAAAGCAGGGGCTTAAGTGATTCTATCCTGTACGCAATTACTGAGAAACCAAAGCGGGGAAACTCTTGGGAGGTTTTCTCAGGCCACTCACTCATTTCCTAACTCTCTTCCTGGGGAGACGTATTGTTTCAGAATTATTTAATGTTAAAAAAGGGGAATGACTTTCTCCAGGGAAAACACACTCCCCGCTGGGAGACTCCCACTGGGATGACAATTTCACCAAATTTTTTAGTCTAGATTCTTTGCCCTTTTTATCAGACCCTCTTTTTTTGGGGGGGGGGTCTTTTTTAGGGGCAGATGGAGGTTCCCAGGCTAGGGGTCACATCAGAGCTGTAACCCCTGGTCTACGCCACAGCCATACCAACTCGAGATCTGCGACCTACACAGCTCACAGCAAGACAGGATCCTTAACCCACTGAGCGAGGCCAGGGATTGAACCTGCGTCCTCATGGATGGATACTAGTCAGATTCGTTTCCGCTGAGCCATGACAAGAACTTTTTTTTTTTTTGCTTTTTCAGGGCTGCACCTGAGGCATATGGAAGTTCCCAGGCTAGGGGTCAAATTGGAGCTGCAGCCACAGCCATGCAGGATCCTAGCCACATCTGCAGCTCATGGCAACACCGTATCCTTAACCCACTGAGCAAAGCCAGGGATTGAACCTGCACTCTGATGGACACTAGTCGGGTTTGCTACCAGAGCCACAACGGGAACTCCAGACCCCCCTTTTTTTTTAAGTCTGACTGAAGTAGAGCCGATTTACAAGGCTGTGGTCCTTTCCGCCGTACAAAGTGATTCAGCTGTACGTGTACATACATTGGGTTTTTTTCATATTCTTTTTCCATATAGATTATCACAAAATACTGACAGAGTTGGTGGGGTTCCCTGTCCTATACAGCAGGCCCCCCCGGCCAGTCATTCCATACACCTCAGTGTGCAAATGCCATTCCCAAACCCCCAGTCTATCCCTCCCCCACCTGTCCCCTTTGGTAAGCGCAAAGTTTGTCTTCAAAGTCTATGCCTCTGTGTCTACTCTGCAAATAAGCTCATTTGTACCCTTTTTTATTCCACCTGTAAGTGATATCATACGATGTCTGTCTTTCTCTGTAATCAGACCCTTTTCAGTCTGAGGATCTCAACGCCTCCCTTAATCCTCCTCTAGATTCTCCAGTGTAGCCCCTGCAGGTGGGCAAGGGGCGCATCACGCAGGCACTTGATGCAGGTGAAAGCAGCAACAAGGGCTCGGCCTCAAAAAGGGAAAGTAAAAAATTACCTATCGAGTTTAATCTTCCTTCCATCCCACTCAACAGGCCAGAGTCAAGAGAAATCAAACCAGCCCTTTCCCGTGTCCATCTCTGCTCCCTCGGGCTTCTAGGAGGGACACCCCTCACCAGGCTTGAGGGGAGTCTGGACTTAAAGACAGCTGTCAAACTCTCACCAACGCCTAGTGTATCTGGTCCCAACCCAGGAAAGAGCAGCCTGGCTTCAAACACGGTACCCACATTCCTGTGTGGGGATGGGGAGTCCCCGGAGGCTGGTGAAGGAGGTGAAGGACAAAACCAGGTCAGCCTTATTAGGAAGAGGGGCCAAGTGACAGCTGATGAGATGAACCAGTGATCTAGAAGGAAAGCAAACGCCAGGAAACCATCTGGGGAACCTGACAGCCGTGGCCTGGGCGGGAGGTGGAGCCCAGAAGGACCCCAGACGGAACCCAGTCCACCCACAGCGGAGTGATTCTTGTAAAATTTAAGTTAGTTGTCAATACTTTAAAACAGGGAGAGACTGCATTTAGAAATCCAGGTTGCTAGCTTCTCTTAGGGGAAAGAAAAAAAAAAAAAAATCAAGATCTAGCCACACAAGGCCCCCGTTTCCACACGGTACGTCCTCCAGGCTGCCGCCCCCACCCTAGGAAGGAACATGAAATTCCCCATTAGCCAAGGTTTCCATCCTTCTTAACTGTCAAGATAATTAAACGTAACCTTGAAAATCCCTTCAAGGCAGAGGCAAGCAGAGAAGGGATGGTTTGAACAGTCAAGTCCCACATCACTGAAGCCCAACATGGTATCTGTTCGTTTCTGTTTTTCCAAGAGGGAGGAAAAGCATAGATGAAAAATATCAAACTGTTAACAGAAATTACCTGGCAGAGGATTTTTAGCTTTTTCTTTGTACACTTTGGTGTGTCGCAAGAACATGCACTGATGTTATCATCTGGGGGGAAAAAATCCAATAAACCATTTTCCCTTAATTAGCCTGTATTTCTTGAAAGAGATTTTTTTTTTTTTTTTTCCCAAAAAGAATCCATTGAGCAGCTACTATAAAAATCCCTAACCCCGCGCTAAAGAGGTAATAAGAGAGACCGGCCTCCTTCTCAGTTCAGGTGAGGAAACACCCAGCGAGATGCATTCAACACGAGAGCATCTCGAAGGCTGGGGACAAGCTGGCTCAGAAGGTTCTGGGTTGTTTCCCCTGAGAGTGCACCACGGCGCTACAGGGCCTGGCATAAAGGCAGTTCAGGGGGGCCAGGAAAAGAAATGGTAACTTGGCCCCCCTCTTTCAGAGCCTTCATTTATACCTCCTACAATGGGGTCCTTTAGCTTCCAAAGTCAAAAAAGCCCTCTGGAAAGCCCCTTACATTGCCATAAAAATACAGTAATATGACTAGCATCCATGAGGATGCGGGTTCGATTCCTGGCCTTGCTCAGAGGGTTAAGCATCTGGCGTCGCAGTGAGCTGTAGTGTAGACTGCAGATGTGGCTCAGATCTAGCATTGCTGGGGCTGGGGCATAGGGCAGCAGCTACAGCTCTGATTGAACCCCTAGCCTGGGAATCTCCATATGCCGCAGGTGCAGCCCTAAAAAGACCAAAAAAAAAAAAAAAAAAAAAAAAAAGGTAACTTGGGTAGGTGGGAAGACGGCCGTGTTCTCTCTTTGTAGAACTTTTCAGGCTCAGAAGGATCTGCTTTGGTAAAACTTAAGATGCCAATACAGTAATTACTTTTTTTTTTTTTTTTAGGGCAGCATGTGGAAATTCCCAGGCCAGGGGTTGAATTTGAGCTATAGTCTGTGGCCTACACCACAGCCACAGCAATACCAGATCCAAGCCACACGTGCAATCTACGCCACAGCTCATGGCAACACCAGATCCTTAATTCACTGAGCAAGGCCAGGAATCAAACCTGTGTCCTCATAGATGCTAGTCAGATTCGTTTCTGCTGAGCGGCAGGAACTCCCGACAGTAATTACTCTTTATGCATGTTCTATGCTGTGCCAATCCATGGCTAGGTGTTTTTACCCACAGTATCCAGAACAATCTATTAATGTATGAAAGCTGTAGAGCAGTACCATCTAGCAGAACTTTCTTTTTTTTCCCCAAATCCAAGCCACAG
Source organism: Sus scrofa (assembly GCF_054392235.1). NCBI lineage: Eukaryota > Metazoa > Chordata > Mammalia > Artiodactyla > Suidae > Sus > Sus scrofa. The sequence goes on from NC_139399.1 coordinate 57,113,327, forward strand.
CAGCGACCCAAGCCGCAGCAGTGACAATGCCAGATCTTTAACCCTCTGAGCCACCCAGGAACTCCAACAGAACTTTCTATGTGATGGCAACATTCTCTATCTGTGCCAGTATCTGCGCAGCCTCTGGCCATATGTGGCTACTAGGCACTTGAAATGGGCCAGTGCAACTGAGGAAGGAATTTTCTTTTATTTTAATTTACATAAATTTAAACAGCCTCATAGAGCTAGTGGCTCCCTTACCAGACAAGCATAGCCGTAGATGCTCAATATACAGCAGACAAGGGAGGAAGTCCAGCAGACAAGCAGAATCCCCCACCCACCCTACTGGAGGGATTTGGGAGCAGCCTTCAAGGCATTAATGATTTCATGCCAGAAACATATGCGTGGACTTGCCTCCTTCGGCCTAGCTTGGAAAGGCTCGAACCCTTAGGATGCGGAAGAATGTGTGATCAGAGCTGATTCCCGTATGTCCATGGCCATGTAAGGGGCTTTCCAGAGGGCTTTTTTGACTTTGAAAGCTAAAGGACCCCCGCATAAATGAAGGCTCTGAAAGAGGGGGGCCTGGGTCCCCAAGGCAGAGGAGGATGCAGGGAGAAGGCAGGTCCTCGGGAAGAGCAGTCTGGGAGGATAGACAAGGGTGACTCAGTGAGGAGCGGGAGGGAACACGGCGCATCGTAGGACCAGCATCCCAGCCTGGCAGCCTGAACAGGAAGGGCAAGTTCTACAGAGACATTGACCAGAGCCTGGGGAGGACGCACGGAGCAGGGCCTCAAGTCTCTGCTCAGGACTGTGGTCCCCTTCTGGAATCACGGGCAACCTAAAGCCAGCGAGCAGGACAATCAGACTTGTGTCTGGGAAAGGGCCCATCAGAAGTGGTCTTGATACTCCGGCAGAGAAAGAAATCACAGGGAAGGGGGCCACTGCAAAGAGTCCTGCATCCCTGGGGGAAAAGAAGACAGCCAGGCCACCAATAGTTTCAAAGGGAGTGGACATTTGAGCGTGGCTAATTATTTCCAGGCCTGGATTATGCTGGAAACAAAGCCATCCGCTCTAGCTGAAAGACTGCTTTTACTTCCTTCTCCAGGAGGAAAGTGCTATCCATCCGATAGACAAAGTCAAGTCATTATTCACTCTTTCATTCAAAAGATGTATTTCTTATGCACCAACCAGAACAGGTGCAGTGGCAGGAAAATGGGCACGGGGCCGTAAGATGCACCAAAACAAAAGGCAGGAGGCCCGCCCCCACACCTGGAGCCTTAGAATCCAAGGGGGTGGGAGGTTAGGAGTGAAAAGAGAGGGGAGGACCTTCCAGGCCAAAGACGGCTCTTTTGAGGATCTTGGGAAAACCAGTGGCCAGAGTAGAAAGGGGAAAATGCCAGCAGGAGGCTGGAAACGTGGGCTAGGCCAGCACGTGAGGACTTTAGGATTTTGATCTACATCCTAAAACCAAGAACCAAGCCCTTAAGAGTTGAAAGTAAGAGGTGACAGCTGGAAGAGACGTTCCTTTGAGAAAGACTGGGAGGGTGGGGCACATGGAAATGGGAGGCCAGCTAGAAGACGACTGGAGTTCATGGGCAATAATCTGAAGAGAGATTTTTAGGCTATATTACTGTAAGGAAATGACACCGAAAGGGCAAAAGGACAGAAGACTCAAGGATGAGTCCCATATCCCAAGCCTAGCCAAATGGCAGAGTCCTGGCTTAGTCACAAAGGTGGAGAAGCAGGTGTTTTGTTGGGGGGGGGGAGCAGTAGGGAAGGTTAACATGTGAAGTCGATTTTGGACGTGTTGGATTTGAGACACCCGTGAACAACAGACAGGATGCTCAGGGAGGCAGCTGGCCCTCTCTGCATCATGACTCAGGAGAAACCTAAGTTGGAAATATTGTGAGTCATAAAGCTACTGATGTGGGCAAGATCACCCAGGAACCTATCGGGAAAGATGAGGACAGAGCCACGCTTTCAGCAACTCCAACATTTAATAGTGGTGAGAAGAGCCAGAGCCAGGGAAATAGGAGGAAAAGCACAGGAAGAGACAGTTTCCAGGAGAGGAATGATCAGCAATGCCTGATGCCTCTACTAGAGCAAGACACACGAGCACCAGCAACAACCAGCGGAAAAAGCAACACGGCGTCCACAGCAGGTCCAGGGATACCTGTTCACATGGAGGGACTGGGTGGCCGCCACCACGGAGCTGGCAGAACAAAGCAGCAGGTGAGAAAACCAAGACTCAAGGACACACACTTCTCACGAGAAGTTTGGCTTTGAAGAGGCCAGAACTAGGAGAATTACTGAGAGGAAAGAAGCAGGGTCAAGAGAGAAAATGTAGAAAAGACGTGAGTGCGTTCCAAAGCCTGTGTGTCCCCCTAAAGGCGTTCCCGTGTGACCCCCAATTCCACTCCCAGGTCTATTCCCAAGACAGCTGAAAACATACATCCAACCAGAAACTCGTTCCTGAACGTTCGCAGCACCGTTCTTCAGGAGAGCCGGGAAGGTGGAGCACCTCCAAAGTCCAGCAGTGGACAAAAGGAGAGACCAAAGTGTGACCAAAGAACAAGCCCCAAAAAGGAATCCGGAACAGACACGGGCAACGACACGGATGAGCCTTGAACACTTCTTAGAAGTCAGACACGAAAGCTCCCATACTGTCTGATTCCATTTCTAGGAACTGTTCAAAATAAGCCCATCCAGACAGGGGAACGTAAATGAGGGCTTGTCCCTTGTCTGGGGCCGGGGTCAAGAAGAGGGTTTGCTAATGGGTCCAGGTTTCTTACTGGGGGGCCTGAAAATGTTCTCCAAGTGACTGTGGTGATAAGTGCACAAGACTGCGACTCTTATTAAAAACCGAACTGTTCGCTTTGAAACGCTGGCGCTCTGGGTTCCAGGAAAGCTGGAGGCAGGTGGAGGGAACGTGGCGGGGGAAGGGCGGGGGGGGGGGGGGGGAGGCGAGGCGAGGGGGGAGGACGGGAAGACTCCACTCACCCCCACTCTGGGATGTGAGCTTGCTGAACCTGCTCCCCCTCAAGTCAATAGCAAAGGATCCTCCCCATCAGTGGAGCAAAAGGAAATACCTACTCTTTGAAACTTTGAGGCCAAAAAAAAAAAAAAAAAAAAAAAAAAAAAAAGCAGCAGCATCAGGATCTCTAAAAGGCCTCAGGCCTAGTACACTGACTCTGCAGGCACCTGGAGAAGCAACAAGAAGACATGGTTCTTTTTAAACTAAGGCTGAATGGAAACGGTCCATTTGCGATCAGAGTCTTCGGGAATAAGAGGAGTCACATCAACACAGAACACGGGTCAGGCTTCGAAAATGGGGCCAAGGCAAGGTTTTCCACAAGCGACCCACCCAGAGCAACTGCAAGGACGCCGCCCAATTCCATGAACAGATGCTCAGTGGATGCTACGCTGGCCAAGAGAAGGTAGAAGACTTCTCATTTGGAAAGCTGTTATCCGACATCCTCAGAGTTCCGGGATATTTTAGACCTTGTTGGGAGAGGAACAATCTGCTAGTTATCTAACTCTCAAATAAATTCCTTCCACTGCACAGGACGTGGATGGCACTTCTTGGGCTGTAGGAAATGCAGAAGAGCCAAAATACAGTTAAAAATACTGATGCTCATTTTTTAAAAGAAAAATTCTCAGCACTTCAGCATCGCACTGTGATTTAAGAGTGTTTACAGTTATATTTTCTTAAAGAGTTTCCTTGGGGGGAAAAAAAAATGACAGAAGGGCTCCATCTCGGAGCTGTCCTCATAAACAATCCCTTTGTGAAACAGTCCTAATTTACACACAACAGTGAGAACGAGGATCCTGTACTAATTAAGGTCTGGGGCTGGTTAGCAAATTGCTGTAATTGTATATTCTCCAGCATCCTATCCCAGAAAACATATTCATACCCAGGCAAATCTCGGCAAGAATGATACTGTTCAAGATTTGAATATGTCGGGCTTCCGCTGTCTCTGTGCCTGGTTTCCAAGTGGCTCGCGCCCTTATGTGGGTGACATTACACAGACATTTTTAAAAATGGTTTCAGCTTTGGCAGCCTGGCATCCGCACACCACCGTCAATGCCGCAAAATGCACACATAGCAGGATCAAGATGCAAGCAGCCCAAACAGGGGAGCCTTTGTGTGGAGACGTGAACTACCAGCGTCCATCATTTTTCAGACGTCGGGTCCCTGGCCCTGGAAGGGCTTGTTCTGACTCATGCAATCATGTGGCCAAAATCCCCCCATGAACTGTGCCGTGACCCACCTCACACAGAGAATGCAAACCCACAACCCTCCACCACTCACGACCCAGAGATGCGTTTCGCTGGGTTCAGGCACAATCTTTCACAAACTGGGCTGCCTGGATCCTGTTTCTAAATCAGGTATTTTTATGGGAGAATCTCAGGGGGCAACACCAAGTGAGCCAAATTCCTGCTGACCCCTCCCCCTTCAGGAGGGACACTGTCCCACTCACCAAAGGCCTCAGGTACGTTCACTGGTCCACCTGCTGGCACCAGCAGACAGCTCACCTGGGATCCTTGGGGTAGAGCTCATAACTAAGTCCGAACATTCAAAGTCAAAGATAAAACCGGACCCCAGGTCACCACTTCACCACTTCGTTCATCCCTCTGAGCCTCAGCTTCCTGAACCGTACAATGGGAGTAACAACAAACCTGTCGCAGTATTATTATGAGAAGTAGTTTGCAGACAATACCTTGTACCTATTAAGTACTCAGAAAACAGCTGCGAGGCAAACACCCCTGCCATCTAGACAGTGCTTCTGAATTCTGCTTGAGCATCTTTCAGCAGTTCGTCACCCTCAGACACAAACGTCAGCCTGACATCTTGAAAGCTCGAAAGCTTTGTCGCCCAAGAACTAAAATGCTCTGGTAAATGCCAAGGCTGGCTTCACGGCAAAGACCGGCTTGAGAATTACTCAGTTATTAACTGAGTGAGTACACGCTGGGGGAAGAAGGTGTACCAACTAAAATTTAGTTTGAGTACCGAGAAGGTCGTATAACCTAGACGCAGGAACAGAATTAAATAATTCTGAGTCAGAGTTCCCTGGTGGCCTAGCAGTTAATGACTCTACATTGTCACCGCTGTGGCTCAAGTTCACTCCCTGGCCTGGGAACTTCCACACGCTGCAGGTGTGGCCTAAATAAGAAAATTAAAATGGGGGGGAAATTTTTTTTTTTTTTTTTTTGCTTTTTAGGGCCGTATGTGCAGCATATGGAGGTTCCCAGGCTAGGGGTTGAATCAGAACTGCAGCTGCTGGCCTACACCACAGCCATAGCAAGGCCAGATCTGAGCCACGTCTGTGACCTACACCACAGCTCACGGCAACACCGCATCCTTAACCCTGATCAGTCATTATCAGGTGGGGACCGAAGCACTAAATTTCCCAAACCGCAAGAAAAGCAGGCTAGAGGCATAATAAGTATTGTGTTCACGGAGCCCATAGCATCCCAAGGTACACTTTCAGATAATCAAGACTAAAAGAGAGAGAAGGCTGCACACCAGCCTTTGCAAGCATCACCTGTGGACCAGGCTGACTTCAGCTCTCAGAACCCCTGCAACCCAGTATCATTAACTCCAGGCCTCTGCGAACTCAATTTTCTCACCTAACGGGAGAGGCTCCATCACAAAGATTCTCGAGACACAAAAGCAGCCAGATTATGGCCATCTCATGACCCTGGAAGACAGAAGCTCAGCTCCACACAAAGAAAGCCATCCAGGCAGACCCCGGGGAAAGAGAAAGGGCTCCCTCAAAACTAGGAGCCCCCTTCTGCTCACGATTCCCCACCAGAACAGGGGCTCCAAGGGCCCTGAGAAAAGCAGGCCAAAGGGCCACAGACTGGCTTCCTTCAAATAACTCAGGTTAGAATGCCTATTCCAAGCCTGCGCGCTGGGTTGCCCCACAGAACTCTTTTTTTTTTTTTAATTTAATTTTTTTTTTTTTTTTTTTTAGTCTTTTTAGGGCAGCACCTGTGGCATATGGAAGTTCCCAGGCTAGGGGTTGCATCAGAGATACAGCTGCCAGCCCGCACCACAGCCACAGCAATTCGGGATCCAAGCCACATCTGTGACCTACACCACAGCTCACGGCAATGCCAGATCCTTAACCCACTGAACGACGCCAGGCATCAAACCTGCGTCCTCATGGATGCCAGTCGGATTCGTTTCTGCTGAGCCAGGATGGGAACTCCTGAAATGTAACCTTTTATTGATTTATAATATTAGTTTCAAGAGTACAGCATAGTGATTCAGTATTTTGTAGACTGTACTCCATTAAGTTATTACAAAATAATGATAATTCCCTATGCTGTACAATACATCCTGTTGCTTATCTGTTTTATCCACAGTAGCGTGTACTTCTGTATTTCTGAACTCCATACCCCTACCTTGCCCCTCTCCGCCTCCCTCTGATAATGACTAGTTTGTTTTCTACATCTGTGAGTCTGTTTCTGTTCTGATATGCCTTTATTTTTCAGAATCCACGTAAGTAATAGCATACAGCATTTATCTTTAGCTTATCACACTAAGCCTAATATTCTCTAGGCTCATCCATGCCACTGCAAATGACAGAAATTCATTTTTTCTTCTGTCCTTTTTAGGGCCACACCTGCGGCATATGGAAGTTCCCAGGCTAGGGGTTGAAACAGAACTGCAGCTAGCTGCAGAGTCACAGCAACTCCAGATCCAAGCCACATCTACAACCTACACCGCAGTTTGCAGCAACACTGGACCGATCCTTAATCCAGTGAGCAAGGCCAGGGATCAAACCTGCATCCTCACAGACACTATGTCGAGTTCTTAACCCACTGAGCCACAATGGGAACTCCCTCATGGTCTTTCATAGCTAAGTAACATCCCACTGTGTGTGTATATACATACATACATATTATTACTGCACTATATTATACTTTCTTGTTTTTGTTGTCTTTTAGGGCCACACTGGCGACAAATGGAGGTTCCCAGGCTAGGAGTCCAATAGGAGCTGTAGCCACCAGCCTACTGCCAGAGCCACAGCAACCTGAGCTGCATCTGCGACCTACACCACACCTCACAGCAACGCCGGATCCTTAACCCACTGAGCGAGGCCAGGGATTGAACCTGCATCCTCGTGGATGCTAACTGGGTTCATTAACCACTGAGCCACGACGGGAACTCCTATATTATAATATCATATATACTATCTTCTTTATCTCTTCATCTTTTTTGGGGTGGGGGGGAACAGGCCTGGGGCATGTGGAAGTTCCCAGGCCAGGGAACAAACCCACGCCACAGCAGGTACCCAGGGCACAGCAGTGACCACACCATATCCTTAACCCACTGAGCCATAAGAAAACTCCCTTTATCCCTTTGTCTTGATGGACACTTGAGTTGTTTCTATATCTGAGCTACCATAAACAGTGCTGCTATGAACACTGGGGTGCATGTGTCTTTTTTTTGTCTTTTTAGGGCCGAACCTGAGGCATATGAAAGTTCCCAGGCTGGGGGTCAAATTGGAGCTGCGGCTGCTGGCCTAGGCCACAGCCACGGCAACATGGCATCGGAGCCATGTCTGTGATCTACATGCACCACAGCTCATGGCAACACCAGATCCCTGACCCACTGAGCAAAGCCAGGGATCACACCCAAAACCTCATGGATACTAGTCGGATTCGTTTCCGCTGCACCGCGATGGGCACTCCGCTCGGGTCTTTTCGAGTTGTCTTTCTTTCCCAGGAGTGGAAGTGCTGGATCATCCGAGAGTTCTCTCTGCAGCTTTGGAGAAGAACCTGCATACTGTTTTCCACAGTGGCTGCACCAACTGATCCTTCCTCCAACAGGGCACAGGGCTTCCTTTTCTCCTCATCCCTGCCAACGCTCCGCATCTGGAGACTTCTGACGGGTGTGAGGAGCTATCTCGCCGTTGCTGTGATCTCGACTTCTCTGATGACGAGCCGTGTGGAGCGCCTCTCCGCGTGCCTGTCAGCCACCTATACGTCTTCTCCAGGACAATGTCTATTCTGGTTTTCGGCCCATTTTTTTGATTGAGGTTTTTTGGGGTTTTTTTTTGTTTTGTTTTTTTTATTGAGTTGCAAAAGCTATTGATGTATTTTGGATTATACAGGTCTTCCATAACTACCTCCATGCCCTCTTCCTAGAGATGGTAAGCAGAGAAAGGAGCACAACGTGGAGGGTGCCACCCGACAGGCTTATCAATGCAAACTCACGCCTTCTCACTTGACCTAATCATGGCTGGCATCACCGGGCACTCACCATGTCGCAGGCGCCGTCCGGAAGGCTCCATACATGTGAACAAATTTAAATCTCCAGCATAACCCTCTATTTTTATCACCCCCATGTATAAGGGGGAACTAAGTGACAAAGAATAACCCAGCTAGTTGGAGGGCAGCCAGAAGGCAAACTCAGCGTGTCTGACTCTGCAAGGCAGGTGTTTTTTAAACCCCCTGCCACCCTGCATCTCAAGTGGAGAGGAGAGGTGGACCGTGGTGGCTGAAGGCCTGGAAAGAGAAGCAGCCTACGCTCTAGCAGACAAGACCATCGACAAGCAAATAAATAAGGAATACAAGGTCGGAGAGAGATTTTGAAGAGCCCTCTAGAACGCCCCAAACATTCGATTATCTTGTGGCCATGGTCCCACAAGTATATACATGTGTCAAAGTTCACCAAGCTGAACACTGAGGATAAGATTTGAAATGTATCAGAAAATGATAAACGAATGGCAGATGGCAGGAGCCACTTTCTCGCTGTGGGAGGGCGAAATTACAGATAAACAAGGGGCGAAGGCTGGGGTGATCCTCGTGGTAATGGATCAGAACTGGAGACAAGGGCACGAACTCAATGTAACAGATACAAACAGAAATATTTATAGATATGAGTATATATGTGGGTTACTATACATATGTGTCCTGCTCTGTCAGCTAAGAGGACCAAGAAGTAAAGACACCCCAGTAGCAATGAGCACACCCAGCACCCAGACCTTGGTTTCTAAGGCCAGTCTCCAAGAACAACCAGGGACCTTGGGGAAATGGCTAATTCCAGGGCTGTGGCAGAAAGTACACAAAATAAGCCTAAAGCATCTTGCAGTGGCAAAAAGTAAGAAAGCGTTCAATCAATCAGGAGGTCTCATCGTGCGCAGCAGAAACAAATCTGACTAGGAACCAAGAGGTTGCGGGTTCGATCCCTGGCCTCGCTCAGTGAGTTGAGGATCCAGCGTTGCCGTGAGCTGTAGTGTAGGTCAGAGACACGGCTCGGATCTGGCGTGGCTGTGGCTCTGACGTAGGTCAGCAGCTACAGCTCCGATTGGACCCCTAGCCTGGGAACCTCCAAATGCTGTAGGTGTGGCCCTAATAAGACAAAAGACAAAAAAAAAAAAAAGCGTTCAATAAATCAATCCCACAATGATGTCAAAGGGACACCAGAACCAAATGAAAGTGCTCTCAGTGGCCACAGTTAGAACAACTTGAACGACAAAATAAAAAAGCAGTGCTGAACTGTAACTCAAAGTATAAAAGAGCTGAGGAGTTCCCTGGTGGCTCAGTGGGTTAAGGATCCAGTGTTGTCAATGCTGTGGTTCTCACAGCTATGGTAAGGGGTTTTTTGGTTTGTTGTTGTTTTTCTTTTTAGGGTCACACATGCAGCATATGGAAGTTCCCAGGCTAGGGGTCCAATTGGAGCTGCAGCCACCAGCTCTCACCACCACCACAGTATGCAGGATCTGAGCCGCATCTGCAACCTACACCACAGCTCACGGCAATGCCAGATCCTTAACCCACTGAACAAGGCCAGGGATCGAACCCACATCCACATGGATACTACTCAGGTTCATTAGCGCTGAGCCATAATGGGAACATTTACGGTGAGGGTTTGATCCCTGGTCCATGAACTTTTGTATGCTGAGGGCACTGCCAAAATATATATCAAAAACAGTGGGGGGTGGGGGGATGTGCTTGGGTTGTGGGATGGAAATCCTATGAAATCGGATTGTGATGGTCACTATACAACTACAAATGTGATAAATTCATTGAGTAATAAAAATAAAGTACTTAAAAACTTTTAAAAATTAAAAACAAAAATTGAGTCCCTGCTAACATAAATAAATGGCTGAACAGGGCTGTGGGATGGAAATCCTGTGAAATCAGATTGTTAGGATCATGATACAACTACAGATGTGATAAATTCATTTGAGCAATAAAAAAATAGAAAATAAATAAATAAATAAATGGCTGAACAAATAAATGGGAGAAACAAGACAAAGAGCCCTACAGAAGAACACGAATGATTCCCGTAGACACCCCGGGGAGGTGGAGGGTCTCAGGAGGGGGAGCGCGGCCCGTCACTGCGGAAGGGTGCACGGGGCAACGGGACTTCATTCCAAAGAGGAAGGGACGAGACCTGACAAACACGCCCTCAGCCAAGGGATCGAGGCCAGCGTCACCAGTGACAAGTGCTGTTCGTGTACCCTCGACAGGGGATGAAAACGGCACTTTGCTCAGAGGTCTTCCTCCCCAGGACCCCGATTCCACTCTCCGCCAGTCCCGTCACGAGAAACACACCAGACTAACCCCCGCTGAGGGGCATCCTACCAAAGACCTGGCCGGTTCTCTTCCAAATTATCGAAGTCATCAAAAACAAGGAAAGCCTAGGAACTATCACAGACAAGAGGACCGTAAGGAGACGTGACAGCTAAATGTTAGGTGGGATCCTGGATGCGGCGGGTCCTGGGAACAAAAAAGGGATCCTTGTGGAAAACCAAGGAGATTGGAACAAAACAAACGAGTTGGTGATAACACGCCAACACCGGTTCATTCATTCATGAGATGGACCCCGCCAACGTATGGCGCTGATAATGGGAAAAGCTGTGGTGGGGTGATGGATGTGGGTGTGTGGTGTACGTACCTGACAGGGGCCGGGAGGGGTGGGGTGACAGGGAACCCTACTCCATCTGCACAACCTATCCGGGAATCTAAAACTGCTCTCCAATCAGGAGTTTATTTTTCAACACAGAACAGAAAATGACGGAAGGGCTCCGGCGGGCTGGGTGGCCACCGAAGGCCTCTCTGGGGAGCTGACGTCCGAGATGAAGCCAGGCGATGAGAAGCAGGCAGCAGGACCCAGAGCAGCGTGTTCCCAGCAAAGGGCCCCCAGGAGAGAACAGACAGGAGGGAGGCCGGGGGAGCTCAAGTGGGGCCGGGTGCACAGAACATCACAAGGTAAACACAAGTCAAGGAAGCTGAACAGGTCAGGCCAGCAGGTAGGTCACAGTGACTTCAGCCTGGAGCCTGGGGTGCTGCTGGAAGGCCAGTGGAGGGACTCAGCGAGATGAGATAGATCCGATCTGTTATTCCAAAGTCACCCGTCGCAGGGAGGATGGGGGTGGGGCAGGTGAGACAGAAGGTCAACGATGACCCCACAGAGGTCACAGCTCAGGAGGCCCAGACGCAGGATGAGGAGCGAGGAGCATCCAGGGCTCTGAGAGAAGGTGAGAAGCAGTGCTCGCACTCAAGGGGAAGAGAAGGGGGGCCTCCCTACACCGGGCAGGGCCTGAGCCGACCAGGCCTCCTGCTGATGGTCCCCAATTTTGACCCTTTGGTTGAAGGCCACAAGGCCTAGTGCTCAGGAAGGAAGCAGCTCCTCGGAGGCAGAGCCTGGGTTCTGCTCAACCCCACCCCGCACGCACCAGCTGGGAGACTTACCACGTGCGCCTCGGTTTCCTCATCCGCAAAATGGGAGCAACCCCTCCCTCCTCTCCCCAGGTAAGAAAAGGCTCCTGGACCCTAGAAGCACAGCCTTCACAAAGGCCACCAGCTAGGAGTATTTTCACAAGAGAAGCCCCAGGTAGAAGAAATCTTAGAATATAATTCGACACCCATTTCACAGGGGTGTTGGATAAGAAAACAGGGGCAGAGGAGTTCCCGTCGTGGCGCAGCGGAAATGGATCTGACTAGGAACCATGAGGTTGTGGGTTTGATCCCTGGCCTTGCTCAGTGGGTTAAGGATCCGGTGCAGGTCGGCAGCTACAGCTCCCATTCGACCCCTAGCTTGGGAACCTCCATATGCCACTGGCGCAGCCCTAAAAAAAGACAAAAACGAAAGAAATGAAAACAGGGACAGAGACAGAAAGTGTCCAGCTGAGAGGCAGAGCCAGGACAAGGCACTCCGGCTCCCAGGTCCCATTCTCTGGGCTTCCTCTCCACAACAGGGGGGGGCTGGGACGTGCTTTCCCATCAGCAACTATCTCCAAATCTCTCTTCTAGAAGGTTCTTTCCTTGTGCAGATCCCACCCACCCACCCCAGCATGCCTCACCATTAGAGGTACTGCTAGCCCCCTCAGGCACGGACCACCCACCCGGGCAGCCTAGCCTGCCCACCTGAGGGGCCTCCCCTCCTTCCTGAACCAGGCCTATCCCCCATCTGGCAGGCCAAGCCCCAACAACAGACACCCCCCGCCCCCTTCCAGGTCACAGCTGCCACCATGTAACCCTCATCTTTGCCCAGAACGACATGCTGTCCTAAAAAAATCCTCAAAAAGCTCTGCTGTACCGGATGCTTTTCCAGAGCTGCTTTCTGTGAAGCTTTTAAGCTACCTGGGAGAGTCTGTCCTCGCCCTCTGCCCAGCCCTTCCCACCTCCCCCAGCACCCACAGCACAGGGCCTCAGGCGCAGAGCAGGTACTCAGTGACTTGCCAAAGGAATAACAACAACAGCGTACAACCATCAGTTGAGGAATGAGCAGTTTCATCAACCAAAGACGTGAAAAAGGCTCCAGCAGCTCCCTTCTAAAAGCACCTGAAGGCAAACGGGAGGAACTGCTTCCTTTTGAGATGCCTCATACAATCTCACACAGACCCAACCAAAAGTACCAATCCCTCCATCAGCAGACTTTTGAGCAGGATTCGGAAAGGAAACACACACACCGAGTGGACTCTAATTTGCAAAAAACTTTGTGCTCCGTGCAAACACTGGTCCCCGCATTCCAGGGTGTCCTCCCATTTCCCTTGGTGCTCTAAGCAGAACCACTATTTCCCAAAGAAGCAGGTCCACTTCCTTCCGCCTCTGCCATTCCAGAGAAGCCTCTGATGAACATCAGACACCTGGCAGTGGCTAGAGATTCTAGCTGCTTCTAGAACCTACTTTACGTAAATGGACTCCCGAAAGTCACCCGGCAGAGAGGGAGCAGGCTGCCCTCAATCACGACACATGCGTGAAATTTACTGTCGGCAAGATTCCCAACAGGTCAGGACACCTACGCAAGGGCAAGCAAATCCAAAGGAGAGGTCTCTATAAATGAGAAGCATCCATCAAAGAGGCCACCTCTCAACATCAGAGGAGTGTCGCACCCTCGGCGGGTTCAGCCACACTTCCCTGCACTAGGACAACGAGAGAGAGACACTGCAATGGCCTCCTCTGCCCTGGAATAGGTAACACAAGATTTTTACTCACCTTTGGAGCGAGTAGAGATATCCATGCCCTCTCCCACTTCCTGTTCTGCTTTTATTTCCTCTTCAGCCAAGCTGAAACAGAGCAGATTGTGTTCATGTTTAGGGAGGCAGAGACCTTGCCCCATGAGGGGCAGTGTTTCAGACGTTCTAACAACAAACCCACCTTTTAAAGACAATCCCCCATCCTTATGCGAGGGGGGAGGGGGGGGCCACGACCCACACCTGATTTCAAACAAAGTGTCAAGATTCCGTAGGTGTTTTTCTAAACATTAGGAGGCTCTTTCTTTAACATCAAATTACTATTCCAGTTGTCATGCTACTGGGGGATACAAAAAAGCTGTTTTTTTTTTTCTTTTTTGGTACACACTGTTACAACCTACCCCCGCAGACCAATGAAAACCCAGCATTCAAGTAAAATGAGTTTCTGGTTCACACAGGGGTTCAGGTTGGAGGTAGTTTTCGGGGTGCCTAGAGTCCTGCTCTCTGAATTCTACAAGGCAAAGAGACCTCCCAACGAAATCTTCCCATTGCTCCACGAGGCAGAAACATGACACAATATAGAGGTTCAGTGACAAAGTAGAAAAGTATGTCCCGACCAGAAGCAAAAGGCCTCGTCACCAAACGTTCAAGGCAGCCGCACTTAGCTGAGGAATCCGGACTGGGGTCTCCACACCCCCAACCCCCAGACGCTGCTTCTCTGCAGCAGGCAGGGCTTAGAGAAAGCATTCAGCACTCTTTTGAGCTGTGACAAATTCCCCCCACCACAAAGGTGGAATGGGGAAGGATTATTTAAAAGACGGGCTGAGAGCTGGGGGGTGGGGAGGGAAGCAGAGAAAACAGGCACCAGAATCTTCTCTCCCTCTAGCCCCTGGAACTCCCCGCTGAACTGAGTGCGGGCCATTTCATATCTTCCCCACAGACCCAGCAGACACACACACACACACACACACCTCTCGCGCCCAGCCAGCCAAGTTCTGCTTTTCTAAGCGCCAATGGCTTAGGTGCAGGAACTTTCCAAGCATTCGCCTGACAGTGGAGTGATAAGAATCTGAGCCATCCCTCTAGATGCAATTTCATCGGACTGTGGTTGAACCAGAAGAAATGGGGGCATCTCCAATGGAGATGGCTGCAATTGTCCATCGGGAAGATTCAAAACACCAGGACAGAGGGGAGGCTGGCGGAGAAAGGAAGAATCAGAATGTCCCTTCTGCGTTTCAGGGTCTGGGGCTGTGATGAGACAAAAGACAAGTCTGAAAATGAAAAGGCCTGGACCTTTCTGGTCAGATGGAGGTGTGCTGAGGAGAGAGTTCCAAGTTTGATGCCGGAACAAAATAGGAAGAGAGGCTCGCTCAGAATTCAGTGAGCAGAGCTTGGAGGCCTGAAACTCACCGAGGGCCAGTGGAGAGAGAGAGGCAGTTTGTTTTGCAATCAGAATATTCACACACGTAGCTCTCTGATACTGAACCCAGATGACAATTTTGTCCACACTGCACCCATAAAGCAAGCCTGGGACACAAATCACCAAAGAAACAACTGACATGCTGTCACAAATGGTTTGCATCAGAAGAAAGCCCCTCTGAAACCTAAGCACTTGTCGCTAACACGTGATAATGTAACGGTGATTTGGGGCAGGTGATTTTAGCACCAAGACTTTTTCCTCCAACTTAAGAAGCAACCCTTCTCAACTCAGAAACACCCTCCGCCTGCAACACACACAGGCTGTCCAAATGGATGCTGCTGCTGAAGGTTTCTGGCTTGAGGTGACTGGAAATCCATCTGAACAGAAAGTCCCATGCAGCCCCCTCAGAGAGCGCGAGATGGTCAGCTTCAAAAGATTAAACAGCCACCTCGATCCTTCTAGCAACTAGATTGGCCTCCCTCTCTCTCTGAAGTCTGTGAAATCCTAAACTTCTTGAAACCGATCCCATATTTTGAGTGATGGAGAAAACGCTAATCTGGGATCCTACCAATATGTTCGCTGGTGAAAGAAACAATTATGCATAACAGAATCCCCAAAACCCACTTGAAGGATTTCTGCAGCGATGAAAACATTCAAAGGTGTATTAATCACCGAGGAAGGCTGTATTCAAGAGAACAATTATTTGGCTTGTAACAGCCTGGAGGAGCTGAATACTTCAGGCAGGAAAGCTGCTGGGAGGCTAAGAAAATGCAAACTAGTGATGTGGTGGCTATTTGCTGCTGAGTTTAAGATAATCAATTCTGGAGCAGGGAAGAAGGAGAAGAAAGTTAAGCTGCTTTATCTTTCCAAGTATTACAAAGTGAGCACCATCACCTGACTTTAGGAATAGCATCACCAGTTTCAGCCAAGGATCTGAAGGACAACAATTTCAGAAAAGCATCTTTTTCACAGATCTGCAAGCCATCCTTTCAAAGGGAACCCATGCAAGCACATGCATGCACACCCACCCACCCACACACACATAAGCACACACAATAACTTGTATTTGACTAAAGGAAATTGCAGTGTCTACGCATGTAAAGGGGAAAAAAAAAAAAAAAACTCATTTACAAAAGCAAAGACCAGAATGCAAAATTAGTCATTTTGAATAGCCACATCTAAAGGGACTTCCTTTTTTCTACACCACTGATCTCATTTTTTTTTTTCATTTTTAGTTTACTGTTAAGTTATTAGGGGAAGAAAAAAAAAACTGAATATGACATCAAAAGTGGTGGTAAGAAAAGATCTGTACCTGTCTGAATGCCCCCACAGAGCTTGGTCATTTTAGGTTAAGAACTGTTCATTCATTTGGGGGGGGGGGGAGTCAAAGAATAATTGTTTTCTTTTTTTAAAAAAAAGCAGCTGCGCATGGAGAAAAGACTCTGAACTCTTGTCATTAATGCATTAAAGTCTGAAAAAACACACAGCCTCTTTCCTTCCCTATCAGCTAGCTTCCAGCAACCTCGATTATTTAAATCAAAAACAATGGAACAAGCGGCCCTTGTTTCAAACTGACATTACTTTTTTTTTAGGTCTGCTGGGGAGGCTGGGGGCCCGCTGAAGGAAAAGGGTAAAAAGAGATGAAAATCCAACGACAGCCTCTCGCCCCAATAGGAAAAGACACCATCCCCTAGTTGCCTACATTGTATGTTGCCACCACCATCACCTCCTGCACTTTCTCCTAAATCACTTGCCTCTGGATTACACAAACTGATACACTTCTGGCAATTAAAGAAGAAATACCCAGCGCCTGCACAGACAGCCAAGACCATGCCATACCCAGCCCCAGGAAAGAATAAAAGCTTTCTCCCCCAATGCCTGAGCAAGAAAACCTCTGCTTACTTCTTAACCTGCATGCACTGGAAAAGAGCAATTAAAAGTTGCAGATAAACTGCACCTCCAGGATGTTTTAAGCCTTCTGATTATTAATTCCGAAGACTCGAGGCTGGTCCGTAATCCCCAGGAAACCCATCCCCTCAACACTTCCAGAAGAGAGAGAGAAAAAGAGAAAAGATCTAGTTTGGACAGGGGAAAAAAAAAAAGAAAAAAAAAAAAAAAGCCTGGATACACAATGCCCGGATATTTCTCTTCCTCAAGTGCCCCTAGCATTAGACTCTTAACCAGGAATATCTCACCCATCTAGAATATATAACCAGCATGCACAAGACTCTGGGTCTACAGCTGAGGATTCTCACACAGCGATTCAAGAATCATGCAATCATTCGGAAGGACTTTTCCTCCAGCTTTCTACTTTCATTCAAAATCCCAAACTGGTCCAGGCTGTTAGGAAATACTGAATTCCCCAAGACACATCTTCCTCTTCCAGATCACGAAAGAGTGAAAACACCGACATCAAAGACCATGCTTTCCTAAATCTGCAATTAATTTCTTTAAAAATGGGGGGAGGGGAGGGAATGGTTAGCAGCTTTATATAAGCACTCACCTAAAACAGGCAGAGTCACCGGTGGCTAAGCTATTTATGCAGGATTCTTAAAATGGCGTCTGGCAACACTGCCTCATTCCTGTATTGAAGCTAAAATGGTAGCAGTTTGTTCAATAGCTGTAGCTCTTGCTTAAGCAGCCCTGCTAGTTTCAAAGCCACCTTCCTAAATATCAGAACTAGGAAAAGCTTCAACCAAAGGACACCAACAACCCAACGTTTAGAAGCTTAAAAAAAAAAAAAAAAAGGGGGAAAAAAAAAAAAAAACCTGCAATGACAGGGGGAGTTTGTGAAGTCACAGGTTCCTAAGGAAAAAAAAACCCTTCCCTTTCAGATCCTGAGCCTTCCACGCCAGGCTCTAAAATGAGGCCCCCTTGCCCTCGAATGAGGTGGGTGGGAGGTTAGGAACTAGGCAGCCCCGTGGCACACAGGGCAGACAGACAGGTGTCTGTGCACACAACAAAAATGTGAAAGGGGAGCAGGCTGGGGAGGGGGCAGAAGCCCATTTCCCCTTCTTGGGGGATTAGAAACCAGCTTTGCAGCCCTCCCCCAGAGGAGCCAGGTCACATGAAAAGTGCTTCCTGGGCAGCAGGCATCTGAAAAGCCAAGCTGCAGGGCTGCACCCCAGTCTGAGGCCAAAGTAAAATAAAAAGGCTGTTTAATAAGCCTGAGAACCGCCACCAAATACCCAGCCAGTCCGAAGACAGCTAACATCAAGGAAAGACAATCCGAGTCTGCAGAGGAGAAAACAACAGGAAAACATTCCCTTAGCCCAGGCGCAGGATACTCACAAATTAGATTTGTGTCCACCCCCACCAGAGCCCTCGAAATTAACAATGGGTTTTGCAAAACCTGCTTTCCCAGGCCGAACCAATAGCCTCATGGTGGATAATGTAATTGACTGTTACAGGTCTGAGCATGGCCTCAGAGCCCTCCTGGAGCTGCGTGCGGGGAGTTTTCAAGGTGACTGTTTCTGAGCTTCAGGAGAGAAAGGAGGGCAGAGTGCCCACGGCTGTGCCAGGGCGAGGACGGGCGGCTGGCTCCCGGCCGGCCGGTAGGTAGGTGATCTGGACGAGGAGGGCCAGCCTGGCAGCGTAGCTGGCTGCAGGGCTGACATGGCTCCTGCCTGCTTGTTTATCAGCAAGCCGCGTGGGGCGGAGGGGGAAGGGCCGCCAGAGCCTTAGCAACCTGAAGCCAGGGGTGAATCCTGGCTGGGTTCTGCCTTTGAGAGCAGGGAAGGGCTTCTCCCCCGCCCCCCACCCCCTCTCCTAACTCTCTGCTGTGGGCTGGTGAAGGCCCTTTGGCAAGTATCTTTCTTTCCAGGGTCAAACCAGAGGCAAAGCCAGATCTGGGGCTCCCCAGCTGACAAATGCTTGTGGCCTCTGCCACAGGAGAGCACAGGGGGAAAGAGACACAAGAAGCAGAGACCACACGTTTGAAGTGGCTGGACTTTTTTAAAAACCTACCTTTGCCTGCGGGGTTTTCTGGGCTCCCGTCACCCTGCTTTTGAAAGGGGGACTCATTTTCCCCCTTCTCCTATTTAAGACCTGAAGCCATTTGCCCACTGTTCTCCAGGGGAAAGGAAAGGGGGCATGTTTAGTCGAAAAGAAAAGGGGTAACAAGAAAGAAAGAAGAAGGAAAAAAAAGCTATTGTTTTCATCCCTCCTTTATAATCCAAGAGGCCCCATTGTTTCTTTCTTTCGGACTCCAATCTTTGAGCTGTTAAT
This sequence comes from Sus scrofa, assembly GCF_054392235.1. Taxonomy (NCBI): domain Eukaryota; kingdom Metazoa; phylum Chordata; class Mammalia; order Artiodactyla; family Suidae; genus Sus; species Sus scrofa. Next base: position 57,132,392 of record NC_139399.1, read on the forward strand.
TATAAAAGTACCTGGACTCAGCTCCCACAGGCTAACCATCGTTCATGCACAGCAATTAGAAAAACTCCGCAGAAAAGTTTACTGAGTGATTATATATAATTAATTCCTAGTTACAGACGGAACACTGACCATTTTCTGGAGCTAATAAAAGCAGCTACTCCCCCTCCCCCACGTGAATGCCACTTAATTTCCCAAAGCAGAAAGTGAATCCATCCTGGAGGGTCGTGAAGGGGGGGTGGGGGGGAGGAATCAAAAGCTCCAGTGTGTCTGTGTTTGTTCCTTGCATCCTCTTTGGAGACTGAGGAGGCAGAAGGAAAAAGAAAAACAGCCCAAGAGTCTGTTCCTCCCTCTGCAATTTACAAACGTGATATCTACCTTGAAGTTAAAAAGAAGGGGGGGAGGGGAAATGCCCTAAGGCATGAAATGTAGGCGAGGACTCAGCTCCACAGATCTGCTTTTCCTAAAAGGAACCAAGACGGTAGAAAATTCCAGAAGGCCCACTCTTAGTCTGGCCACAGCCATTGTCAATCTGTAACCTTTCCTTCAAGTCTATTGGTTCAAAAGCTGGAAAGAGGAAGCCCATTGGGCTGCACTGTGAGCCAGCACTGCTGTCCCTACCTAGTCCTGCTGCAATGCAGACATTTGGTGTTGGCCCTTCCACCCCCACCCTCCCAGTGAAACTGGAAAATAAGGCTACTTTGAAAGCAATTAACTTTTTACAGACTCATGTTTGCTGGTGGCCACAGTACCAGAGGCAAGTGGCTGACCTGGTCCAGGGCTCGGAACTGGCTGGGGCTGCATCCTTGAAAACAGACCTTGGCTTTGCAAACCTGGGGGAGCCATTTTAACACGAGCTACTGGAGGACAGACGCCTGGCCCTTAGCCCAACAAATACACCATTATGCAAACACTGAAGCCACCAAAATCCAAGAGTCTTGTGATGAGACATTGCTCCTGAGGGGGCCTCAAGAACCTCAAGGTGCAATTTCCATTTACCTCCAGGAGATAAGAACAAAGAAAATAGCCAAGTGTCTGAACTTTCCTGTGTGGGGAAGCAGCACACAAGCAGTTCAGGGTTAAGTATGTAACATCAAGAACGGCCTGGACTTTTCCTCTAAGAGCTGGCGTGTCTTAACACCGACTCCTCTCACCTTAGAACTGGGTACATCTCTCCTTATTAAATGAGCCTTTTTCCACTTGGTCCTACAAGGTGGGTTGCTGGACAGCACTTTAAAAGAAGGAAGATGATGGATTCCATAAAGTTGGCAAAACAGAGCAACGGAATATATTTCCAGCACTGAACAGTCCTGCTGGATTGGTCTCCAGGCTGGAAATTTAAGGAGTGAACTTCTAGGGAAATTCTGAGGCGAACGCTCAACAAGAGTCTCTTTTTTTTTTTTTTTTTTTCCCACTCTCCAGCATTAAGAGATCAGGGGAAATGTTAAAAAAAAAAAAAAAGTGAGAAATAAATCAGAAGTAAAGGGGAGCGTGCATACAGATGTGTGTGGGGGTCAGGCGTGGAAAAAGGCCGGGTCTGTTGTGTACTGAGTCCCCAGGCGGACCAAGTCTGGTGGTGGGTGGGATTTGACAGACATGTACACCTCCTAACACATAAGTACTGACACCCCCACACACACGCACACCCCCCCAGCTCCTCCCTCCCCTCCCCCCCCATGTTCAAGGCTCTGAGACGCTTAAGAACAAGCACTTGCTTACATTTCACAAGCAGTTCACCTACCCAGAGTTTTCTAGCTAATATCCAAACAAACCCCATTCAAGGTCTCCAGTCAAGTCACAATGAACTGAACATTTGTTCCCTGGCTGAGCGTAAACAGGAAGTCTAATCTTCAATCCTAGCTGCAGGTTATTAGGAAAAAAAACAGTGGATTCAAACAGTCCCCTAGAATCAAGACCCTATTCCAAAAGCCCTGCCTGGGTTCCTGCTCATCAAAAGCCCCCAACGGCTGCAGCCAAGACCCCCCTGTTACAAACAGACCCCAAAGGTTCGCCACACTCTATACATGGTCACAGAGGCAATGGATTGCTTTACTTACCCAACAAATGGTCAAGCAACCGTCTCATTTTTCCACAGTTAAGAAGAGAGAACAGGCTGGCAGATTTGGGACTTGATCAAAAAGGAAATTTTTTCAAACAGTTACACGGGATTATTAAAAACACACACACACACAACACCACCACCACCACCACCACCACAACCCAACCACTGAATATGGAATGCTATCATGAGCCACAGACAGGATTTTTTTTTTATTTCCTCACACAGGACAGAGGAGGATACAATGTAAAAGAGGGAAAAGAAAATGCAAACAAGGAGAAATACATGAGTTCATTGAAAACCATGCAAGAGGAGAGAAAAGCTAAGGGATTCAAAAAAAGAGTCCTCAGATTTATTGCAAGAGGATGTCCAACACCCCCCCACACACACCTCCTACACTCCCCCCGCCCCCCACTCCCCATCCCTGCTCCAAAAACTTCCTCCAAAGCCTAGAAAACACTTTCAGAAACATTTGCTGGCTGTAGGCTGGCTTGCAGAAGAACACTCTGTATCAACAGAAGTCAGGAAAAAAGGCTGAACAATGTAGTTTCAAGTGAAGCAACCCTGCAGGAAGAGAAAAGACCTTGGGGAGCCACCACCTCCCACCTAGGCCCCAGGAGCCAGGCTCTCGCCTTAGCACTGCTCTGCTCAGGGCTTGGTTCTTTCTCAAACACACGTCCACGCTGGTCAGAACTGAGTCCAGCCTTCCCAGCACCTCTTTGGAGAGGTAAACTTGCCTGCTTTTGCTCTCTGCCATGAGCTCTCCTTGGAGGGGAGCCTGCTTGCTTACCTTCCATTTTCTTCCCCCAGCAGGCATGTGACACAAGAGAAGACAATAGTGCAGGGGGGGGAGGGGGGTACTGCTCAGAGAGAGGGAGAGAGAGAGAGAAAAAGAGAGAGGAGGGAAGGGGAGGGGAAAAAAAAAAAAAAAAAGCTTTCTTTTTTGGCAATACCAGGATCTAGCTTCACACTCTTCTAGAAACACCATGTCCTGGTGGAAGAAAAGGTGTGCCAGGCCCTTGCCAGTTTGCAGAATCAAGCTCTGGCTAATGGCTACTTAGCCATGTGACCCAAGAAAGCAAAAAAATTCTCTCTAAACAGTTCCAAGTTAACCTAAGTGCTGTGGGGGTGAGTGTGGCACGGCCAGCCACAGAGAAATCACACTGCTCGCCCACAATGCGGATGTCTCAGAGGGAGGGGGAGAAAAGATGGTTAAAAAGTCGAGCTTACCTCTGTGGATGCATTGTTAACACTGTGTAATGTCAATACTTATAAAACATGGAGGACAGGCTCCTAGTTCTCACAGAAAAAGGGTTTGGCACTTCGGCTTGATGATCTGGCCGCCTAATAAAAGCTCATCCCCGATTGGCTGCCCCGGCAAATCGGAGTGTAAGGCGGCCTCGGATTGGCGGAAACACTTCCTGAGCGATTATCTTTGTGAGGCTCTGGTGAGCAAGAGCCATCCTGTGCATAGAAAAAGACAGGCTAAGCTAGGCCTTTTGCAGCAAGAAAAACTTAGGGAAGGGGCCCCCAGACGCCCTTCTCCCACACCCTGGCTAGAGTTCCCGGCACGGGCAAGCCAGTGCAGCCAGCCTGACCTGCTCCAGCAAAGCCTGAGGCCCGGAGGCCCCAAGCAAGAGCGATTTGGGGGTGAGCTGGAAGGGCTCACCCTCATCTGCCCCCACGGAAACGGCTCTCTCGCTGGGAGGAAGGCTGGTCCTTTTTCTAGAACAATCCAGCAGAACGTTCTTCCCCCACCCCCGCCCCCGGGGAGGTGAGGGGCGGACTGAGGCCGAAGCGTGGGGAGCCCCAGGAAAACAGCCCAGGGAACAAGAAAAAAAAGAAAAAAAAGAGGCTGGAGGCAGGCCTCTGAGGCCGAAGAGATCGGGCAGGCGAGCCCCCCAGATGGTTCCAGAGCAGCCCTGGCTTCTCAGAGGACAGAGGACTCGGGCTGGCAGGGAGGAGGGGCACCCAGTGGTCAAGTTTGCATAGTCATTGTCAGACTGCCTCCTGGACAAAGCAGGCCAGAGAGCCCTTCGCCTCGGCCCAGAATCTCACCTCTCACCGCCCCCCACCCCCATCCAGAGCTCCAACGAAAACCAAATCCGGCTCCTGCCTCCTGGCCGGGATGCCAGCCCCGCACCCCCAGCAGCTTCGGTCCTTACCCTAAGAAAGGCCAAATGCGCTCCTAGCAGGCCACATGCCTAGAGCTACAGACTTCCCTTCCCCTCCCGGCCCCCTCCCCCACGGCGGAGGCCTGCTAAACCTGTCAGTTAAACAAAAATCTGACTTCCGTATTAGTCTGCGATGGCTTCAGCTTCCTGCCTATTAACCCTCTCTCGGACTCTGGGCCTGGCCGGGAAAAGCTAGGCCCTGAGAGCGCAGAAAAGGCCTGTGGAAAAATACCAGCGGCAGCTCTCCCGGCAGATGCAGAAAGAGAGAGAGAGAGAGAGTGAGTGAGCCGCTGTCTCTCGCCTTGGCTTCCCAAGGAGGCGTGTACCTTCTGAATCCAGGGCACAGGCAGTGCCTCTCGGGCTGAGAAGCCATTTAAATCCAGAGGGAGAAAGAAAGATGTCAAACCCAGCCAGGGAACAAGAACCCCCATTATTAGTCAGGCCTACACCCACTGCTTCGCCCTTCCTGCCACAGTCATCCCTGCATGGGTCTTCTGGGGGAGCTGGGCCCTCAGCGGGCAGACAAATCCCATGAGCTTTATAAGGATTTTTGCTGAAATTTACTTCCACGGCTTCTCTGGGTCCCCACAGGCAGATGGAACAGCTATTTCACACACAGCCCTACCCCTTGGCAATCCCCCCACCCCCATATCTCTGGCACTGCTCCCCAGTAAAACATTAACTCGTGTTTCAGAACTGCTTATAATTCCACCCATTTCAATAGTATTCGGAGGTCTTTGCCTGGTTCCTCCTTTGTAACTGGTGGGCAGCCCGAGAAAGAAAAGGCAAATCCAAAAGGATCTTTAAAAGTCCACACGCACTGGCTTCTTTCTTTAAAAAAGACAAGGTGCTTGATTAACAAGGTTTAAAAACACAAAACAAAACAAAACACCCCAGCAAGCTGGAACCCCAAAGGCTAAATAAACCCCATTCTTGAGAGGCTGGAGAAAGCATCCCGAGGTGACGCAGCCATATGCCAGGAGGTAAAAGTATGGACCAATAAAGCCTCCCCTTCTCCTTCTAAAATTAGGGCTTGTGGGCTTTCTCATCCCACACAGTCCGCTGCCACAAAGAAAACGGTGGCGCTGATGGCCTGCTCGCCCTGCCCCCGTTCCCCCACCCCCACCCCCACCCCCACGGACGACAGATGCCCACCGAGCACACAGAAATTCTTCCTGGCTGGGAATCTTATGTCAAATAGGAACAAGCCAAGAACCCAAGGACACGGTACCGCAGGGGCAGGGCCCCGGCTTTATGAAGAGGGAGGGGATTTCGTTGCTATATTTTAGGCTAAAGAGGCCAAGATGCGGGGGGGGGGGGGGGGGGGGCACTGCCGCCACCACCACCAGATCTGACAAAGGACAACAGGCCTGGGCCTCACCAGAAGGGAGGGGCCTCCTCTTCCTGGGGGTGGAACTGAGCCCAGGGAGACCAGACCGGGGACAGGAGGCCAGAGCTCATCAGCCTCTGTGCTCCCGCCTGGCTGTGTGGGCAGCGGCCATCCACAGCCATCCCATAAGAATACTCCATGTGTCTGTGTGTGGGTGCTGCTTTGGGGAAAACAAATAGAATGAGGAGTTTCTGGCCGATCTAACTTCCCGACCCCACTTGAAGAAATAAAATACATGGCCGTTTCGCGTGGTGGATTTTACCCTGGGATTAAAGCTTGTTGCATAAGCAGCTGCAGCATCCTCCCCCCACCACCCCAATCACTTGATCACTTGAAATGTTTTCTGGGGCAAAGAGCAGGAAGCTGCCGGCTTATTCTGGCAGCTCTGCTCTGTTTGAGGAATGCTGTTGGCATTCGGGTAGGTCTGAGGTTATCTGGAAAACAGCAATTCGGCTGGGGACAGAGACAAAGGTATGGTGGCAGATGGAATCCTGGGAGGGCCAGGGATTGAAAAAGGAAGCCCAGGCCAGGCCTACTAAGGGCCAATACTGGGTCTGATGGAATGTTGCTGATAAGCAGAGAATAAAGAAAAGCAAATGCTGCCGGCCTCAATCGAGAGATTATCCAGTGAGGCCTCTCAAACCCCCAGTGCACAGAGTGGTCTCAACAGCGTCTACAGGCTCGCCCTGGGCCTGGCACTGGCTCAGTCAGCACTTTACGCAGCCTGACTCCCGGAGGTAGGGAGCATTGTTAGGGAGCTGGAACAGAGCCCAGAGAGGTGAAGCCAGCTGCCCAAGGTCACACAGCAGGCCGGTGCCAGAGGTCAGACTTCCACCCCAGGGATGACTCCACATTCCTGAACCCTGTGCCTTCGCCTTTCTCTAAAGAAACAAAAGAGAAGCCGAACCAAGCAGAGCAGATACAAGGCTAAAATCTACCAACAGCAACTGCAGGATCTGTGTTTGCTTTCGGGAGTTTGACTCCTTTGCACATGAGCTTTAAGTAGTACATGATGGGGAGTTCCCACCGTGGCGCAGTGGTTAACGAATCCGACTAGGAACCATGAGGTTGCGGGTTCAATCCCTGCCCTTGCTCAGTGGGTTAATGATCTGGCGTTGCCGTGAGCTGTGGTGTAGGTTGCAGACACGGCTCGGATCCCGCGTTGCTGTGGCTCTGGCGTAGGCCGGCGGCTACAGCTCCGATTCGACCCCTAGCCTGGGAACCTCCATATGCCGCTGGAGCGGCCCAAGAAATGGCAAAAAGACCAAAAAAAAAAAAAAAAAAAAAAAAAAAGTAGTACATGATGAAGCTGGGCAATCTTGAGATCACGCTCTTTCAAAGGCCCAGAGAAAGCTCCTCTCTCCCCACAAACCACCAGCTAGATGTCAAGGGGGACACGTCGCCATCTCGACAATCAGGAATATAGCAATTCCTCGAGTTCAGTGGTTCTCCACCAGGAGTGCTTTGTCCCCACCCCAACCTCCCTCCACCCCCGCAAGGGGCATGTGGCAATGTCTGGAGACTTCTGGGTGGTCACAACTTGGGGGCGGGGGGTGGCGTGGCAGATGCTATTGGCATCTAGTGGGTGGAGACCCAGGATGCTTTCCTTCTGCGAACAGGAAAGCCACACAAGGAATACTGTGACCCAAACATCCACTGTGCTGAGAGGGGGGAAACCTTAGCTTAAATGAAGAGCAAGAAAGAAGTTCGACCATTGTGGCTCTGGTTCGCAAAGCCAGCACAGGCCTAAACAAGCAGCTTCTGTGGTGGTATGAATAAGCCATGAGCTAATAAAAATAGATTAAAACGTGTCTCTCTTAATATTTCAGGAAATAGAATCAGGGGATAGAATCAGGCTAAAAGAAGCCAGACCGAGTGTCTTTGTGATGGAGCTGGCCTCCAAGGAGAGCTAAGGGCTGACCCCAGCCCCCTTCCCCAGGCACCTTACTGGCCCAGGCGGGGCCCCACTCAAATGGCCTGTAGCCAGGCCGGCAGCCTCGGCAAGCTGCACCCCGAGATAGTCTATTCGGCTGTGAAAACAAGCACCCTTGGAGCTCTCTGCCTCCAGCATGCACACAGCAGGCCTCTCTGTTCCTTACATGAAAAACGGACAGAGGTAGAGCTGTGTCTTAAATGTCTCGTTTTGTTTTGTTCCCTTTTGGCCCGAGGGAACCGAGGCCAACTTCGGGATCGGTGACAGCAGGGCTCACCTTTGGAGCACGGCACTGACCGAGTCATGTTACAAGCCACAAAGAGGCAATTAGGCCTTGCCCCCACCTCGGAGAAGAGGTGTTCTCTAGACGGCTTGTTTTGTTTCATCCTTTTTCTCAGAGGGACTGGCAGGATTAATGGAGGGAGGGGGAAGGGCAAGTGGGAAGGGGAGGGGGATGGTCCTTGACCGTCAGGCAGATGGCCACCGAGTGGGTGGCGATGGGGAGAGACGTAAGGGACGCAGGGAAATGACAATCGGAGGGCAGAGGATTCAGGATCCCCGCTGACCTGCTCGCTTCACTTCCTAGCAGTCACCATCCCGGAAACAAGAGCAAGCATTTATTTGCTGTTTGTCTGTCTCCCCCACCAGACCAGTGGCGATGTCTGAAGACATTTCGGGTTGTCCCATCTGGAGGGGGGCGGCGAGGATGCTGCTGGCATCAAGGAGGGATAGAGCAGGGATACTGCTATAATACCCTAAAATGCCCAGAACAGGCCCCCACACCCGGGAACGAGCCAGCCCCCCATGTCACTAGGGTTGAGAAAGCCTGCATTATACTGAGCGCTTCAACAAGGCAAAGACGTGGCCTGGATCCTTCGGCACTGTGGCCTCAGAGGCTACCTTTGTGCTGCACGTGGCTTAGAGCTCAGTAAAACATCATCTGCCACCTGGGCCGTTGCACCTGTCTCCTGAGCCCCCTGCTACTGCCGTTGGAAACATGTGCAACTACACACACATACACGCACACACACACAGGCAACGAGGGATCCTTTAAAAAGCAAGCCAGACCTTATCCCCTCTCTGTTCAAAATGCATCAATAACTCACGCAAAGGTAAAATGGCCAGAGGGCTTCCCTGGAGGATCTGTGCCCTCCATCCCTGCTCCCCTCATCTCCCTCCGCGTCCCTGCGTCCCTTGGCTCACGCTGCTCTAGCCACTGTCCATCTGTTCCTTCCAGGGCCTAATTCCTCCCCTCCCTCCTCTGGGCCTTTGCACTTGATCTTCTCAAGCTCCTGAGCCAGCCCACCTCCCACTTCCCCAAACTAGCCAACTGGGCCATCTTCCTCTGCCTCTACCTGTCTGTGGCTGCTCTCCTGCCTTCTTGTCAGCTTCCAAAGGAGGCTGGATGTCCCACCCCCATCGCCGCATCTCCTCCGCTGCTCCCTCTCCCAGAAGCCTTCCCATCTGAGCTCTGGCTCCACAACGCCCTTTCTCTTCTATCCCTTTCCCCTGTTCCTTTCTTCCCCAGATCACAAGGCAGAACTGTACAGAGGGTGTACAGTTGACATCAGACTGTCTGCATGTGAATCCAGCTGCCTTACTTGCCAGCTGGGCAGCTTTGCCCCAAGGAACAAAATTCTCTGTGCCTTGATTTCCTCATCCATCCAATGGGCACAACCACACTGCACACTTTGTAGCAACGTGGCACACAGTCAGCTCATTTAGGTGCTGTTACTACTTCCCTCCCTGCTTACTCTAAAAAAATGATTTTCTGGATGCTTCCCACTCAGTTTTCTTCCTTCTTTCACCATCAAACTTTCCAAAGGAAGATAATGGTAAATACTGAGAGCTCCCGCTTCCAAGTACTAGATCAAGTCCTGCTGTAAGCAATTTACAGGAATTAACCCATTTTACCTTCACAACTCTGTAAGGGAGGGACCGTTAGAAGCATCGGTCCCATTTCCTAGATGAAGAAACTGAGGTAGGAACTACTAACACTACCATTCTACTAAAAAAATCTTTCTCTTACAGTCTCTTCTGCCTTCATACTCATCCACCCCTTAATAACTTTTAATTACCTATTTACTCAGAAAGCACCCTGCTATCAATAAGGAGTTCTCATCATGGCTCAACAGAAATGAATCTGACTAGCATCCATGAGGATGCAGGTTCGATCCCTGGCCTGTTAAGGATCCAGTGTTGCCTTGAGCTGTGGTGTAGGTCACAGACACGGCTCGGATCTGAAGAAATCTTAAAGGAATTTTGGGGACGCGTTTATAGAGTAATCTCTAAGACATATCGTTGAATTTGAAGGACACAAGAACAGGAGTTCCCTTCTGGCTCAATAAGTTGAGGGTCTAGCATTGTCATTGCTGTTGCTTGGGTTGCTGCCATGGCTTGGGTTCGACCCCTAGCAGTGGAACTCAGTTTCCTGGCCCAAGAACTCCTGTATGCCACAGGTGCAGCCAAAAATTAAAAAAATTAAAAACACAAGAATAGTGCATGGAATATAATGTCTTTTAATAGGCAAACCTGTGTTATGTCCTCTTCTTAACATGTTTGCTTCTTATGTATAGCATCTCTTGGAAGCAACTTAAGTAATTCCTAGCAGGGAAGGTCCCGTCGTGGCTCAGCTGAAACAAATCTGACTAGGATCCATGTAGACACAGGTTTGATACCTGGCCTCACTCAGTGGGTTAAGGATCTGGCATTGCCATGAGCTGTGATATACGTCACAGACGCAGCTCAGATCTGGCATTGCTGTGGCTATGATGTAGGCCGGGAGCTGTAGCTCCAATTAAACCCCTAGCCTGGAGACCACCATATGCTGCAGGTGTGGCCCTAAAAAGACAAAAAAAAAAAAAAAAAAAAACGAAAGAAAGAAAGAAATTGCTAGCAGGAGTTCCCATTGTGACCCAGTGGAAAAGGACCTGTGAACCCGACTAGGATCCCTGAGGATTTGGACTCCATCCCTGGACTCGCTCAGTGGGTTAATCATCTGACGTTGCCACAAGCTGCAGTGTAGGTTGCAGACATCTGGCATTGCTGTGGCTGTGCCATAGGCCAGCCGCTGCAGCTCCAATTCGACCCCTGGCCTGGGAACCTCCATCTGCTGCAGCTACACCCATAAAAGTTAAAAAAAAAAAAAAAAAAAAAGAATGTAAAAGAAATTGCTCACGGAGTTCCCATCGTAGCTCAGTGGTTAACGAATCCGACTAGGAACCATAAAGTTGCGAGTTCGATCCCTGACCTTGCTCAGTGGATTAAGGATCCCGCATTGCTGTGGCTCTGGCGTAGGCCGGCAACTACAGCTCCGATTAGACCCCCAGCCTGGGAACCTCCATGTGCCGGGGGAGGGAGCAGTCCCAGAAAAGGCAAAAAGACAAAAAAAAAAAGAGAAAAGAAATTGCTCGAAATGGCTGCATCCAAGAGCTCCTGAGGGGAGGAGGTCAGAAGTGAGGAGGAGACCTCACGATCACACCTTTTGAATTTCAACCATGTGAATGTATTCCTTCTTCGAAAATAAATTAATAAATGAGGTCCTACTGTGTAGCACAGGGAACTCTACCCAGTCACTTGGAACAGACCATGGTGGAAGATAACGTACGAAAGGCAATGTATATATATTTATGACGAGGTCACTTCGCTGTAGAGCAGAAAATGGCACAACATTGTATGTCAATTATACTTCAATAAAACTTTAAAAAATGAAAAAAATTTAAAAATGTAATATCAAGAAAATTGTCAAAGACTGGGAAAGATGAACGTGGAGCCTGTCTAGCTTCTGCATTGGGTGACCTGCACCTGTCATTGTTTGGGAGCTACTTTACAACTCCGTAAAGTGTAGAAGACGGATAGTAATGCAAATGAATCTTGTCCATAGATATGCAAATGTAATCCCCTGGAATGCAATTGATTCTGGCCTAGTGGACATTGAGTTTTCACCGGCTTTGGCATCTATTTGTAAATTGGGGTCAGCATTCCTTCCTTAATATGCGCAGTGCTCTGAATCCAACTCTGAATCAATCCTAACCCCTTAACCTTACAGGTGTCCTCTAAAAATGATATATCTATGTGTATGTAGCTGTTTGAAATTATTTTTGAACAGTAATTTTTTTTTCTTTTTTTTTGCTGCTTTTCTAGGTCTGCACCCATGGCATAGGGAGGTTCCCAGGCTAGGGGTCTAATCGGAGCTCTTGCCTTGGGCCTACACCAGAGCCTTAGCAATGTGGGATCCAAGCAGAGCTGTGTCTGCGACCTACACTACAGCTCACAGCAACACCAGATCCTTAACCCACGGAGCAAGGCCAGGGATCGAACCTGCAACCTCATGGTTCCCAGTTGGATTCATTATCACTGAGGCACAAAGGAAACTCCTGAACAGTAATTTTTTAAAATGTCATCGTTGACCTTCAAGAAGCTACTTGAACAGGCTTAGTTAGGGATTTACAGATACACAGTAGTATATATAAAAGAGATAAACAAGGACTTACTGTACAGCACAGGGAACTATCGTCAATATCTTGTAATAACCTATATTGGAAAAGAATCTGAAAAAGGGTATATATCTTGGAGTTCCTGTCGTGTCGCAGTGGTTAATGAATCCGACTAGGAACCATGAGGTTGTGGGTTCGATCCCTGGCCTTGCTCAGTGGGTTAAGGATCTGGCATTGCCGTGAGCTGTGGTGCTGGTTGCAGACGCAGCTCGGATCCCGTGTTGCTGTGGCTGTGGCGTAGGCCAGTGGCTACAGGTCCGTTTTGACCCCTAGCCTGGGAACCTCCATATGCCTCGGGAGCAGCCCTAGAAAAGGCAAAAAGACAAAAAAAAAAAAAAAAAAAAAAAAAAAAAGGATATATATCTCTATATAGATATGTATAACCGAGTCACTTTGCTGTACACCTGAAACTAACGCAATATTGTAAATTGACTATACTTCAATTTTAAAACATGTTTTAAAAAAAGGATTAAAAAAAACACAAAACAGGTTTCATCAGCATTGGGTCCACTGGTCCTTGAACTCTTCTAACATCTGATGCTGGACATTCTGAGTTTCCAGACCACTGCCCACCCAGCAAGTCCAGCTCTCTCTCCAGCTGCGCTGACACCTCTCTCTCCAGACTCTGTCTTTCTGGCCAAGGGGGCTCCTTATCTGGACTCTGGGGCCAGATGAGCCTGCTGGGGAAAGGGGTCCATTCTGAGCTTCCTCCATTCCTTCCTACAGAATTGGAGCGCGTTATTTCACCTTTCTGCGCCTGGGTTTCCAAGCCTGTGAATTGGGGATTATAGTCCTCGCCTTGGAGACATTGTGAGGATTATTTAACACAGGCACAGAGTACAGGCCCAAGAAATGTTAGATGTTTTGGGAGCTCCCGTCGTGGCTCAGTGGTTAATGAATCCGACTAGGAACCATGAGGTTGCAAGTTTGATCCCTGGCCTCGCTCAGTGGGTTAAGGATCTGGCATTGCCGTGAGCTGTGGTGTAGGTCACAGATTCGGCTTGGATCCCACATTACTGTGTACTGTGGCTCTGGCGTAGACCAGTGACTACAGCTCTGATTAGACCCCTAGCCTGGGAACTGCCATACACCCCGGGTGCGGCCCTAGAAAAGACAAAAACAAAGAAATGTTAGATGTTTTTTCTTTCCTTGAAATCTTTTTTTTTTTTTTTGGTTTTTATGGCTACACCCATGGCATATGGAAGTTCCCAGGCTAGGGGTCGAACAGAGCTGCAGCTGCTGGCTGTGCCACAGCCGCAGCAACATGGGATCTAAGTCTCTTCTGTAGTCTACGCCACAGCTCACGGCAAAGCCAGATCAGATCCCCAACCCACTAAGTGAGGCCAGGGATCAAACCTGAATCTTCATGGATCCTAGTAGGGCTTATTTCTGCTAAGCCACAATGGGAACACCTCCTTGAAAGCTTTTTATGCAATAATTTCATCCACTGCCATAGCAGATTCCAAATCTAACTACCCAAGAATTCCCTGGTGGTTCGTTGGGTTAAGGATCCAGTATTGTCACTGCTGTGGTTTGGGTTTGATCCCTGGCCTAGGAATTTCTGTAATGCCACACAGCCAAAACTAAAAATTTTTTTTAATCAAAAAAATAAAAATAAAGGGCATGAAAACACCTGCTATTAAACAAAACATTCAGAATAAACTTTGGCTACAGTCACTTTCACTGCTGTTTTCAAACACTGCCAGCAACTCTCCAATAATTGAATGCAACCCTGACTCTCCCCGTTAAACCCCCCATCTGACTCCATATCTGACTTTCCAGCCTCATCTCCCTCTATTTTTCAGTGACGCTGGGAACCATGTCCCAAGTATGTCTCACCAGGGTTCATTTTCCATGTTTCCCTTGGTGGCATAACCACCTTTCAAATCCGAGGTGCCACCTCACGTCCAGAAGGACCTTCTCACCTGGGAGGCTTCTCGGCTCCCCAGACTCCTCCAGCAGCACTGCACACCACCCCTGCCTGTGTGACCTCTCAGCCTGGTGGCTCCTGGGACCCAGTGCGGAAGGCAAATCCAACTTCAAGATTCACCCCAACCAGCTCCTCCAAAAGGCTCCCCATCCTAGTTAAGAGAATCAGCCTTTGACCAAAAGTCTATCCTCGCCTCCCTGCTTCCACACACGCCCTCCTCCAAACCATCAGCAAGCCTGGGCAACTTGAGCGTGTTCTGAACCTGGCTCTTCTGCTTTGTCACCTGATCCCCTCAATCAGCACCGGCGGTCCTGCTCACCCATAGGACCACTAGAACCTCCCCCCCAGTGGTTCCCAATCCTCCATCCTTCACTTCCCAGTCACCTGGGGATTCTGCTCCAGTTCTTGGAGAGCGCACGTGTTACCTCCCAGGGGTTCACCCCCTGCAGTCAAGGCCAAGAATCCTCTTCTAACTGGCCTCCCGCCTCCCCTTCTGCCCCCTCTGGGCTCCTCCCCACACAGCAGCCAGAGGGACCCTGTTATCAAGGATATCACCTGCCTGCTCAAAACTTTTTTGTGGGCAGCACGATCCACAATAGATGGGCATTCCCTGGTGGCTCAGCAGGTTGAGGATCCGGCCTTGTCCCTGCTGTGGTTCAGGTCACTGCTGTGGCGAGAGTTCAAGCCGTGACCCTGGGGCTTTCATATGCTGCAGGTGCAGCCAAACAAAGCAAAACAAAACAAAACTGGGAGTTCTGTTGCTGTGCACCAGAAACAAATCTAACTAGTATCCATGAGGGTTCAATCCCTGGCCTCGCTCAGTGGGTCAGGGATCCAGCGTTCTTGCCATGACCTGCAGTATAGGTCAAAGACATGGCTCAGATCCCACGTTGCTGTGGCGGTGGCATAGGCCAGCAGCTGTAGCTCCAATTTGACCCCTAGTGTGGGAACTTCCATATGCCAAGGGTGTGGCCCTAAAAAGCAAAAACAAAAAAAACACAATAGCCAAAAGGTGGAAGCAATCTAACTGTCCATTAATGGATGAATGGATAAACAAATTCAATGAATCCACCTAATGGAATATATTCAGCTTCCTATTCACAAAAAGGAATGAAGTACTGATATATACAATGTGAGAGAATCTTAAAAGCCACAGATGGTGTGATTTCATTTATATGAAATATCCCAAAGAGGCAAATCCCCAGAGACAGGAAGTAGACTGACAGTTGCCAGGGGAGAGGAGGAGGGGACGAGAAGTGACTGTTAATGGGTACAGAGTTTTGCCTTTGGGGGCGCTGAAGACGCTCTGGAACTAGATAGTGGTGATTGTACATTATGAATATACTTAATGCCACTAAAGTGGGTAAATTGTAAACTCTACATTATGTGTGTTTTATCACAATTAAAAAAAACCTTCGGGAGTTCCCACCGTGGTGCAGCAAAAACGAATCCGACTAGGAATCGTAAGGTTGCGGGTTCGATCCCTGGCCTTGCTCAGTGGGTTAAGGATCCAATGTGGTGTAAGTTGCAGGCATGGCTTGGATCCTGTGCTGCGTTGCTGTGGCTGTTGCTGTTGCTTCAGGCAGGCAGCTGAAGCTCTGGTTCAACCCCTAGTCTAGGAACTTCCATATGCCTTTTATGTGCGGCCCTAAAAATTAACAAAAATTTAGTTTTAGAATGTGCTCAGTGTTGGGAAGACAAACCGCTATTTGGTGTGATCCCAGAGAGCTTCCTGGAGGAGGTGACATTTGGTCCTGGATCTGAAATTGAAGGAGCCAAGGCAAAGGTCCTGGAGGGGTGGGAACTAGTCTTGCAGGAGACAATCCCTTGTTGCCGTGGCTGTGGCTTTGGCGTTGGCGGCAGCTGTAGCTCCAATTAGACCCTAGCCTGGGAACCTCCATATGCTGCAGGTGTGGCCCTAAAAACCAAAGAAAGGGACAAACAAAAAACCTTCCACAGCCTTTTTAATCTCATTTAGGATTAAAACCCGCCCCCCTTCCACATGCCCTCCCCTCAGCGCCTACTAATTTCCCAGTGGCTTACTCCACTGCAGTTACCTATCTCTTTTTCAATGCAACCTTTGCTTTTTTTGTGACTTCCTCTTGACCTTAAAGTTTGTCATATTTCTATGACTCTTTCCTGCTGTTATGAAGTCCACAAATATAGAAGTGTATCTTATAGATCATGGGTCCCCTCTAGTGACACCATGACCTAATGGGAAGTCAGTGTTTGTTGAATGACTAACTGCTTGCTCCACTGGAATGGATTCCTTGCACCCAGTTTCTGGCATCATGCCATGTCTTCATACTTTCCCATCTTAAATCCTATCCTTTCACTCCCAGGCTTAAAACCTCCTAATGGATTCTTAAGACCTTAGAACAGGATCTCGGAGTTCTCGCTGTAGCTCAGGGGAAACAAATCTGACTGGCATCCACGAGGACTCAGGTTCGATCCCTGGCCTCACTCAGCAGGTTGCCGTGACCTGTGGTCCCAGATGCAGCTTGGATCCCACGTTGCTGTGGCTGCGGTGTAGACCAGCGGCTGGAACTAGGGTTCAATCCCTAGCCTGGGAACCTCCATATGCTGCGGGTGCGGCCCTAGAAAAGACAAAAAGACAAAGAAAGAAAGAAGGAAAGAAAATTAAATAAACAGATTGGAAATGACCAAAAAGTTAATCAAGAGAACATTGTGCTAGGCTCATTTTATAAAAACAATCTTTATAAATTGTTATAAAGAATAGGAAGAAGGATTGCGACTTGCCTCAACATGTATTGTTGAATAAAATAAAGAAAATGTAGAACAGGAGTCTACAAAGTACAGCCCACGGGCCAAATTCAGCCCACCACCTGGTTTTGTCTGGCCCTCGAGCTAAAAATGGTTTTTTACATTTTAAAATGGTCGGGGGAAAAAAAAATGAAAGTAACTTGTAGCATGCATGGAATTATATGAAATTTAAATTTCAATGTCCGAAAGTAAAGTTTTTTGTTTTTGTTTTTGTTTTGTTTTTGTCTTTGTGCCTTTTCTAGGGCTGCTCCTGCAGCATATGGAGATTCCCAACTGGACCCGTAGCCACCAGCCTTCACCAGAGCCACAGCAACGCGGGATCCGAGCCACATCTGCGACCTCCACCACAGCTCACGGCAACACTGGATCCTTAACCACGGAGCAAGGCTAGGGATCAAACCCGCAACCTCATGGTTCCTGGCCAGATTCGTTAACTGCCGTGCCAGATGGAACTCCTCAATGTCTGTAACTAAAGTTTTACTGGAACACAGCCTTGGGCACTGACATGAGCCAGGCCTGCTTTAATGCTATAATGATAAAGTCAAGAAGTTGCCATAGAGGTCACGACCCTCAAAGCCTAAAATATTCACTATCTGGTCCTTTTTAGAAAACCTCTGCAAATCCCCTTTCAGAAGAAAGTCCTGTCTCTGAGCCGGGCCTGAGAGCCCTCTCGGGGCTGGTCCTCACTGCCTGAGGTTCGAGAGGCCTTTGCTAACTACCCGTCTGATGCCGACACGTTACATTTTCTGGAACATCACCTGTTATTTCCTTCCTAGGACTCAGCACAACCTATAAACACCTTATTTCTTTGTTTCCTTACTTTTTGTCTGTGTACAAAGGCAGGAACGGGGTGAATCTGTTCACTTGCGTTCCCCAGGCTCCCAGAGGCCTGGGGCTTGGCAGTTGCTCATAAATATTTGTCCAGTAATTGGCATTTTCTTCTTACAGGAAGGAGTTTCTCTTCAAGATCTCCGGGAGATGGACCATAGCCCTGATTTTGGATTCGGTAACTTCCTGCACCATAGGGTTATAATTTGCATACAAATTTAAAAAGTTGACCACCAGTCATTTCATCTAAGGCAATATATAGATATGTAAATAAAATAGTTCTCCCCTTCAATTGTTGATTGCTCTCCAGCCACCTAGCCTATTTTGGGGCCCTGGAAACTGCTGGATTATCTCCTGCACGACTAGTTCCTACCCCTTCAGGACCTTTGCCCCAGCTCCTTAAACTTCAGATCTAGGACCAAATGTCACCTCCTCCAGGAAGCTCTCTGGGATCACATCAAACAGTGGTTTGTCTTCCCAAAATTGAGCACATTCCAAAACTAAATTTTTTTTTTTTTTTTTAGGGCTGCACCTAAAAGACATATGGAAGTTCCCAGGCTAGGGGTTGAACCGGAGCTTCAGCTGCTGGCCTGGAGCAACAGCCACAGCAACACAATGCAGGATCCAAGCCATGTCTGCAACCTACACCACAGCTCACGGCAACGCTGGATCCTTAATCCACCGAGGGAGGCCACGGATTGAACCCTCGTTCTCATGGATGCTACTCTGTTCATTACTGCTGAGCCACAACGGGAACTCCCTAAAACTAAACGTTGCATCTGCTTTTCGAGGCAGGAAGCTTGCTGTTTTCATACAGACACAGTTGTCATCCCAGAGTCTATAGCAGGTCTGACATTCAGGACTCTGTCAATGTTCATCTGAGTGACTATAATTTCCTTGAGCTTCTGTGAACACTTTTTAAATAGCTTGCTTGTCAATAGGTACAGAAAGATGCTTAATATGTACTTGCTAAGTGACTTGCTAGTGACTTGCTAGGTTAGTAGCTAGTGACTTCTATGGGCTTTAGCCTCCTTCTGCAGCCACCCTGGCCTCCACCTCCCTCCTTGTCATCAGATACCAGCGGTGTCAGAAGCATCATCTCCACCCTTAAGAATGGCTCGCACCTACTGAGTTTACCACGTCCGGGCACTGTGCTAACGCAATTTATGTATCCATCAATGAATCCTCCCAGTAACTCCATGAAATCAGGCACTATTATTACCCTCATCTGACAGATGAGAAAACCGAGGCACGGAGAGTTTAAAGCCACATACTCCACTGAAAGAGACCTTCAAAAGAAAAATGGAGTTGAAACCCTCCGAGCCTCTAAAATTCCAAGAAACAAATACCACAGAGAAAGGGAACCAGCGTAGACAGAAAACACTCCAAGGCGATTCGGAATCAATTTCACAACCCTCAAGAAACAAAGCCCAAAAAGAAATCCTAGGCTTGGGCGACTTAGTCAATACTCAGATGCTCGCAGGCCACCAAACCTCGCCCCCTCCCAGTGTTTCCCATCCAGTTCTGCGAGCCCCAAATCCGGCATTACCCTTGACCTCTCCTCTCCACCTTCCACCCTGGAGCCCTGCGGGATTTACCTTCTGAGTGTCTTGCACTGCCGATTCCGCCCGCGTAACTCCATTCTGCAGAGCTAGTGGCCGGCTCCAGATCCACCATTAGCCGCTATCTGGGCAGGAAGGGAACAGCCTTCCACCAGCCCCCAGGCCCCAGGCCCCTCCCATCCCCCACCCTCAGCAGCCCAAGGAATCTTTTGAAATTTCAATTTGGACCAGGATACATCCCCATCTCCCGCCCCCTACCAGTGAAAACCCTCCAAAGGTCTCCCATTGTTCTCAAGCCAAAGTCTTTCATTCTTAACCCAGCCTTGGGAGGTGGGAGGTAGGGGTGCAGCACTCCCTTCCCCAACTTCAGCTTGGGTCTCTAGCCCAACCCCAGACAGCTTGAGAGGCTCTGAAGCCAGCCAGGCTTCTGGCTGGATTCAAATTCTGACTCTTCCCTTCCCACACTGTGTGACCTTGTGCAAGTAACCTCTCCGGGCCTGTAAAATGTGGATAATAAGACATCCCATAGTGTTGCCAGGATTAAATTAGTTCCTTTAATACTAGTGTTAATTTGGCATAGGATCCTGCACCACTTAGCTTTCACTGTTACCAGGTAACTCCTACTCATCCTTCAAAACCCAACACAAAATTCATTTCTTCCGGGTACCCTTCCTGGACTCCTTTCCCAATTAATCAGACCACCTCCAAGCTATAGTTGTTGCCCCCATGATGCCTATGTCAATCATAATTTAATACTTAATACAAGTTTATTAACTAGGTATAAATTCTCATGATCAATTTCTTATTTAGTGTCTCTCTTTGTTCAATTCTGTACCTCCCTCACACACAGTCAGTGCTCAAAAATAATTCGGCGTATTTTGAACAAGAAATAGCTGAAGGAATCGACCATGAGTTTTCAAGTCAAAGAATTAAGGAAAGTCAAAGAATCCCAGTTTTAAAGAGGATGCAGGAAAACTGAAGCCAGCCAGGGCTAACCAGTTTACAAGAGAAGCTACGGTGACGAGCAGGTAAAGCAAAAGAGGGAGGGGGCGGGAGGAGCTGCGTGCAGGGGCGGGTCAGCCCAAGCCGACTGTTGAGAACTCTCGCGAGAGCCGCTCAAACAAAGGAGCCGCTGAGGCTCCGAAGGCCCCCAGGCAGAAGTGTTGCTAACCCCGGGGCAGGGAGACTCCTGAGTTGTGGGTCTGCCCTCCCTGGCCCCTTCTCGCTGTTCTTAACCCCCCAAGCCCCCACCTCCCGGGCTCACCCCCCCTGGAACCTTGGCCCCAAGGCGTCTTGTCTCCACTGCACCCCAGGCCTGCACCAGCCTAACACCAGAACCCTGTAGAGTGGTCCTGTTTGGCAAATAAAAATACCAGACACCCCATGAAAGCTGAACTTCAGATAAACAGCAAACAGTCTTTTCATCTAAGGACATGCCATATTTCATCTGGGCACCCCGAGCTCGCTGGTCCCATCAAACTCTCCAGCAGTTTCTCCTGTTAGTTACCTTTTGGTTTTGGAGTCCTGAGCCTCCTTGGAAGAGTGACTCAA
This sequence comes from Sus scrofa, assembly GCF_054392235.1. NCBI lineage: Eukaryota > Metazoa > Chordata > Mammalia > Artiodactyla > Suidae > Sus > Sus scrofa. Next base: position 57,153,096 of record NC_139399.1, read on the forward strand.
CCCCTCTCATCTGCTTCCGTCTCTGGGTAAAGGAGATAACAGCACCAGCCACTCAGGGCGGAGTGAAAAAATGACCGACCCACCCTAGGCACCTGGTAAGAATGCCATAAAGAGCAACCAGTAGTGCCCTCCTTCTAATCCCGTCTCCTGATGTCATCTCCTGGGGCCTTACCACAAAGCTTTCTGAGAGATGAGGCATGAATGGCTGTACCCATTTTACAGAGGAGGAAAACTGAGGGCAGCAATTCAGTGGGAGGGCTGAGTAGCAAAGTCATAGATCTTCAGGATTCTCATGCTTAAAGCTCTTCTTGACTCTCTTATCAGATGTGAATGTGCAATAACCTGTGAGCTACAGGAGGGCAGGGACCTGCTTGGGTTTTAATGAGACTCCCAGAGCCCAGCACAGTGCCATAAATATCTGCGGAATGAGTGAATACACAGCCACCAGAGTCTCCGTGACATAAGAGAGAGTACACACTTGTGTGGTACGCGCCCCCTTCCCCTCCCCCGACCCCCCCACCCCCGCCTTGGTCTGGGCCTTGAAACCAGGTCTGCCTTTCTGCACTTTCTCCATAGTCCCAACTACACTGAGTTGGGGGCGGGGAGATTATGCTTAAGGCAGATTTCTGGTGGGTTTTTTTTTTTTCCCCTAAAACAAAGCAAAATGACAAAATGAACCTTTGAAAGGAAAGAAACGTGACATGGGAATGTCAAAACAGCCCCCTTGGTTGCTTTCTAGCTGTGAAGAAGGGGCTTCTGAGAACTTGATTCAACACGCTTGCATTCTGCGTTCATTAGACACCCCATGCTTTCCTCTGCTGGCCCTGAGACAGTGAGGGATAAAGGATTTTCGAGGATATTGGCAGAGCTGTGTTGAATCCAACCCAGAGAACCCACTGAGAATATGGAACCACCTGATAGCCGTGTGGATTGATCCTTTTGAGACTGGACCCAACAGGTTACAGGGACATGCATGGCGCCCGCTCTTAATTGCTCCCGCTTGGACCTGAAGTCAGACCTAAACGCTGGGGTCTGACTTAGGGAATTATCCTCTATTTCTGACCACTGTTTTCTTTATTTGGCCATAGGGATGGGCTAACCGTGGGGGATCATAAGGGAAGTCTGGGGTTTGAAACCAATTTGATTAGGACGCGGGCTGTTTGTAATGAACCGGAAGTGACTTGCCAGGTGTGACGAGGTTCATTAAATTCTCACCTTTGGGTCATCGCCCCCATGGCCAATGGCAACCTAATCATGGATCGCAGCCTCACCAATGGACTTTCCTCCGCAAAGTTTCCCTGGAGAAAAGATCACCTCTGCCAAGACGGCTTCCTTGATTGCCTGGAGCTTCCCCAGCCCCGCCCAGCAGTCACCCTCTATGACGTCACTGTGTTACATTGAGGACCGTGGCTCCCAGCAGCCACACCAGGTTCTGTTCGTTGTTGACTTGCTCTCTCGGTCTCTTCTGGCTAGGCCGTCAGCCCCATGAAGACAGGGCACTACCTGGCTAGTTCATTCTGGATCCCCGGCTCAGAAGACTACTTGGCCCAGAGTCAACACTGAGTCAGAGCCTCCTTAAAAGGATAAATAATAGGAGTTCCCGAGAGATCCTATTGGGGCTCAGAGGAAACGAATCTGACTAGTATCCATGAGGATGAAGCTTCAATCCCTGGCCTTGCTCAGCGGGTCAGGGAACCAGCGTGTCCGTGAGCTGTGGTGTAGGTCGCAGATGCGGCTTGGATCTGGCGTTGTGGCTGTGGTGTAGGCCACCAGCTGTAGCTCTGTTTGACCCCTAGCCTGGGAACTTCCACATGGCATGGGTTTGGCCCTTAAAAAAAAAAAAAAAAAAAAAGGAGTTCCCATTGTGGCTCAGTGATTAACGAATCTGACTAGGAACCACGAGGTTTCGGGTTCGATCCCTGGCCTTGCTCATTGGGTTAAGGATCCAGCGTTGCCGTGAGCTGTGGTGTAGGTTGCAGACGCGGCTCGGATCCTGTGTTGCTGTGGCTCTGGCGTAGGTGGGTGGCTACAGCTCCAATTCGACCCCTAGCCTGGGAACCTCCATATGCTGCAGGAGCAGCCCAAGAAATGGCAAAAAAACAAAAAACAAAACAAAACAAAGATAGGAGTATCTGTTTCGGCAGTAACGAACCATGAGGACACAGGTTCAGTCCCTAGCCTCACTCGATGGGTTAAGGATCCAGCATTGCTGTAAGCTGTGGTGTAGGTCATAGACACAGCTTGGATCCAGTGTTGCTACAGATGTGGCATAGGCTGGCAGCTGCAGCTCCCCCCCTAGCCTGGGAACTTCCATATGCAGTGGGTGTGGCCCCAAAAAGACAAAAAAAAAAGGATGAATAATAGTTATAGTAATGATAGCATATTAGCTTTTTCATATATTAAATTGTTGATGGAATTCTTTGCTGACTCAGTGGGTTAAGGTCCCAGCATTGTCACTCTGAAGCTTGGGTTGCTGCTGTGGTGCAAGTTCAGTCCCTGGCCTGGGATCTTCTGCATGCTGCGGGCATGGCCAAAAGGAAGAGGAAAAAAAAGGGACATTTGGAAGGACATGCACAGGGGAAAGATGACCTGAAGACAGGCAAGGAGAAGGCCTTGGGAAGACGGAGGATGGGAGTGAGGCATCTGCAGGCCCAGGACCACCCAAGAGAGCCTGCAGACCACCAGCAGCGGGGGAGGCAAGGAAGCATTCAGATCACGTCCCCACCAACACCATGGTTTCGGACTTTTGGCCTCCAGAACAGTCAGACAATAAATCTCTGTTGTTTGACGCACCCCAGTTTGTGGCACTTTGCTTCGAAGCTTAGGAAACGAAGAACCTGGCTTTCCTTCTCTTCCTGCACTGATCCCCACCTGCCACTGGGTGTGTTCATTCCTGCGTGTACTCCCAGCATCCGCCCCCAGAAGGCAAGTCTCTTGAGGCCAAAGTCTAACATTCATGCTTCTGTGACAAAGCCTAGCATTTGTGTGTGCCTTCGGAAAGCATGTATTGAGTGCCTACTGTGTGCCAGGTTCTGCCGTTAAGTGCTGGGTATACAGCACTGCATGCAACGGACAAAAATCCTTGGCTTTTTGAAGCTCCTGGTCTAGTGAGAAGAGACAGGTAATAAGCAGGAAATGCTGAGAGGTGCTCTGAAGGAAAATACAGCAGGAAGGGAAATGCAGAGCGGGGGGGGGGGGGGCCCTCCATAAGGAGGTGACAGCAGGTGGGAAACACAAAGGAGATGAGGGAGGAGCCTTGGGGATGTCTGGGGAGTACGTACAGGTAGGGCACAGTTCCCAGCCCTGTGACTCTGCACCCCCCATCCCAGGACACTTGGAAATTGCTGGAGATGTGGCGATGCTGTGGGCAGCTGGTGGGTAGAGGCCAGGAACGCTGCTGAGCCTCCCACGATGCCCAGGACCGCCCCCCACAACAAAGAAGTAGCTGGCCCAGCCCGTGGCATCCATAGCAGGAGGCAGAGAGGCCCAGAGGCACAGGGATGGGGAAGCCCTGATCTGGGTGTGGGGTGTCGGGTGTCGAAGGAAGGGCAGGGAGCTCTGCTCACCACCGAGGCGGATTTACACCTGGGGGAGGATGGGTCAGAGGGCACCGAGAAAGAGAGGGACAGGATGGCCTCTGGGGCCGGCTTAAGGAGCTCCGGTTCGACTCTAAATGAGAAGGGACATCGCTGGCGGCGTCTCGGCAGCGACACAGGCTGACTTGTTCTGGATGATTACCTCTGGCTGTGGGCTGAAAATAGACCCGATGACAAGGGCGAGGACCAAAGGAGGGAGGCCAGTGCAGCGGCTGTGGGAATATTCCAGGCCCCAGGGGAAGGTGGCTCTGACCAGAGTGGAGACGGAGGAGGTAGAGAGGCGTAAGATCCTAGGTCTGCGTGCATCCCGTGGGGTGGGCGAGCCAGGGAGGACCTCAAGCTTTTTTGGCCTGAGCAGCTGGGAGGATGGATTCAGAGCCAGCTGAGATGGGGATGCAGACCTGGGGACCGCAGGGGGAGGGGCAGCTTGGGGAGGATGGGCGAGAAGATGAGGGACTATCCGTTACCCAGGTGACATCAAGGAAGCAGCTGGATAGCCCGGTGCGGGGGGCAGCGAGGGCTGGAAGCATAAATGTGAGAGGAAGCAGCGGCGCATAGATGGTACTTAAAGCCATGATGTGGGATATCTCCTAGAACTGGGGGTTCCAGGGACAAGACGCAGGTCCAAGAGCCAACCCCTGAGGCTCTCCACAAAGAACCCTTGGACCCTGGAGTTCCCGTCGTGGCTCAGTGGTTAAAGAATCCGACCAGGAACCATGGGGTTGCGGGTTCCATCCCTGCCCTTGCTCAGTGGGTTGACGATCCGGCGTTGCTGTGAGCTGTGGTGTAGGTCGCAGACGCGGCTCGGATCCTGCGTTGCTGTGGCTCTGGTGCAGGCTGGCAGCTACGGCTCCAATTAGACCCCTAGCCTGGGAACCTCCATATGCTATGGGAGCGGCCCAAGAAATAGCAAAAAGACAAAAAAAAAAAAAAAAAAAAGAACCCTTGGCCCTGACAGCGAACCCACAAAGATGCCAACAATTCTCCAGTGAGGTGACCTGGACAGAGGGGGCTTCCTAGAACCTTAGAGAAGAAAGTATGCAAAGGAGGAAGGATTGAGCCACTGCATCAAATGCCCCTGACCAGTCAAGTTGGCCAAGAACTGACCATTGACTGGACTTAGCAGCATGGTGGTCACAGGTGGCCATTGCACAGATGCCCTTGATAAATCCTTGCTGATGAATGTCTCAGAAAAGATGGCCCCTTCAAGCCATGCGAAAGCAGCAGAGGAAGAGATGGGAGCTCAAGCCTGGCTCAGGCATATCCTGACCTTGTGTGACCTTGGAGAAGTCCCCCCCCTGCCCCCAGCATCGTCAGGGTAGGTGAGGTCATCACAAACAAAGAGGCTGAGGCTTGCAGACTATGAAATGCCTTATATGGGCCAGTGAGGGTTGCCAACTGAGCATTTCTGCGAAGACACCAGCGCTGAAATCGACTCTCAAGGTCGCTGAGCCTCTGCTGACATCATTCAGCAGAAAACAGATTGAGAATTCTCAACCTTTCAAGCGTGGCTCGTGCTGTTAGCATGAGGTCCCAAACCTTTTTGTTGCCCGACAGAGATGTAATGCATATATTATATTAATCTAAATGATTTTGAAGAGGACATGAATGCACACGGGGAAGAATTAAAATCTAGAACGTTATCCAGGGGAAAACTAATCTCCCTTCCATCCCTAATCCTTGGTTGCCCTCCCCGGAGACAATGCCTCTTGCTTCTGCATCTACAAGCACCAGACCTTCCCCCCCAACCTCTTTCTGTTGGCACAGAGGCATGTCACCCTTCATTTTTGGCCACCCTTCGGCATATGGAGTTCCTGAGCCAGGAATCAGAGCAAACTAGGTGGCAGCCTCAGCAATGCCCGATCCTCTTTAACCCCTTGTGTTGGACTGGGGATCAAACCTACATCCTGGTGCTGCACAGATGCTGCCCATCCCGTTGCACCATAGTGGGAAACTCCCTCTGCTCCTGGGTTTTTTTCTTTTTTGGTTTTTTTTTTTTTTTTTTGGTGACATTCCTATATTTATAGCAACAGAAAGAGGTTGGGGGAAGGTCTGGTGCTTGTACTTATTTGACCCCTAACCAGGGAACTTCCATATGCCGAGGGTGTGGCCCTAAAAAGCAGGAAAAAAAAAAAAAGAGAGAGAAAACACCCTTGGCATATGGAGATTCCCAGACTAAGGGTCAAATCGGAGCTACAGCAGCTGGTCTACGACACAGACACAGCAACGCCAGATCTGAGCCATGTCTGCGAGCTACATCACAGCTCACGGCAATACCGGATCCTTAACCTGCTGAGCAAGGCCAGGGATTGAACCATCATCCTCATGGATATTAGTTGGGTTCATTATGGCTGAGCCATGACGGGAACGCCTTGCTTTTTGCACTCATCAGTCTATCTTGGTGAATTGCTCCCTATCCATAGCCATAGACCTGTTTAATTTATTTTTTTTGCTTTTTAGGGCCTCAGCTTTAGCATATGGTGGTTCCCAGGCTAGGGGACAAATTAGAGCTACAGCTGCCGGCCTGCACTACAGCCGAAGCAACATAGGATCTGAGCCAAGTCTGTGACCTACACCACAGCTCATGGCAATACCAGATCCTTAACCCACTGAGTGAGGCCAGGGATCAAACCCGAAACCTGGAGTTCCCGTCATGGCGCAGTGGTTAACAAATCCGACTAGGAACCATGAGGTTGCAGGTTCGATCCCTGCCCTTGCTCAGTGGGTTAACGATCCGGAGTTGCCGTGAGCTGTGGTGTAGGTTGCAGACGCGGCTGGGATCCTGCGTTGCTGTGGCTCTGGCATAGGCTGGTGGCTATAGCTCCGATTCGACCCCTAGCCTGGGAACCTCCATATGCCACGAGAGCGGCCCATGAAATAGCAAAAAGACAAAAAAAAAACAAAAAAACAAAAAACAAAACCCGAAACCTCATGGTTCTTAGTTGGTTTCATTTCCCCTGCGCCATGCCAGGAACGCCTGTCTTATTCTATTTATTTATTTTTGCTTTTTAGGGCCACACCCTCGGCATATGGAGGTTCCCAGGCCAGGAGTCTAATCAGAGCTACAGCTGCCAGCCTGCACCAGAGCCACAGCAACACGGAATCTGAGCCAAGTCTGAGAACTACACCACAGCTCACGGCAATGCCAGATCTTTAACCTACTGAGTGAGGCCAGGGATCGAACCTGCAACCTCATGGCTCCTAGTCGAATTCATTTCCACTGCACTATAACAGGAACTCCGTGTTTTATTCTTTTTAAATGGCTGAAGAAGAGTACCCCTTGTGTGGCTATATCATAATTTATTTAACTGTCTCCCATGAATGGGCATTTGGGTTATTTCCAGTCTCTGGCTCTTAGGAATGATGCAACAATAAAGATTCTCACTCCTTTGTCTTGGGCGAGGGTTATTCCTAGGAAAAATTCCCAGAAGTGCAAGTGCTGGGTTAAAGGGTCCCAGTCGTTCAGCTTTGGTGTACATAAAGGGTGTGTGTGTGTGTCTTTAAAATTGGATGTTATGGCCACATTACTGACGTGCACGCTTCTGGACTGTATGAGAGAAGGTACATGAAGGCAAAGTCTTAGGTGTTTCCTTTTGTTGTGTGTTGGGAGCAGGCAGATTTAGGGTGACGGTGCCTGAGATCTGAGATAGGGGGTACTCCTGGTGGAAGTCTTCAGCCTGGGGCTGGACTTTCCAAGAAACAGAAGCTCCTACTTCTTTTTTTTTTTTTGTCTTTTGTCTTTTGTCTTTTGGTTGTTGTTGTTGTTGCTATTTTATTTCTTGGGCCGCTCCCGCGGCATATGGAGGTTCCCAGGCTAGGGGTCCAATCGGAGCTGTAGCCACCGGCCTACGCCAGAGCCACAGCAACGAGGGATCCGAGCCGCGTCTGCAACCTACACCACAGCTCACGGCAACTCCGGATCGTTAACCCACTGAGCAAGGGCAGGGACCGAACCCGCAACCTCATGGTTCCTAGTCGGATTCGTTAACCACTGCGCCACGACAGGAACTCCCAGAAGCTCCTACTTCTGATAGGGCTGGAGTGGGCCTGCCAGGGACCCAGCAGGAGACATTAGCAGAAGAGATATTTTTCAGATCCACAGGGTATTAGCTCAGTGTTCAGCCCTTAGGACATGCAAAGAGAGATGCTTCAAAAAAAAGGAAAAAAACAACTCTAGTCTGGTAGGATGAGATGAAGTCAAAAGTTAACATGGGAATGAAATGAAATGCTGGAGAACAATAAGAACATCAGATGTACATCTGTCACCCAGTGAGCGGCAGACACAGAACGCTGCTTTATTTTTAGTTTTTATTGGCTGCAGTGTGCAGTCGCTTGATATGAGATTTCAGTTCCCAGACCAGGGATCAAACTTGCGCCCCAGCAGTGAAAGTGCCAAATCCTAATCATTAGACCACCAGGGAACTCCCACCATACTACTTTTTTCTTTTCTTTTCTTTTTGCTTTTTAGGGCCGCACCTGTGTGTGGTATATGGAGGTTCCCAGGCTAGGGGTTGAATCGAAGCTATACAGCTGCGGGCCTATGGCACAGCCACAGCAACTCCAGATCCTTAACCCACTGAGCGAGGCCAGGGATTGAATCTGCAACCTCATGGTTCCTAGTTGGATTCATTGCTGCTGTGCCATGACAGGAACTCCCAGGTTGTTTTTTGTTTTTTTCTTTTTTCTTTTTTGCTTTTTAAAGGCTGCACCCTCAGCACATGGAGTTTCCCGGGCAAGGGGTTAAATTGGAGCTGTAGCAGCTGGCCTACACCACAGCCCACAGCCATAGCAACATGGGATCCAAGCCTAGTCTGTGACCTACACCACAGCTCACAGCAATGTGGGATCCCTGACCCACTGAGCAAGGCCAGGAATTGAACCCGAATCCTCACGTGTACCAGTTGGATTTATTTCCACTGCATCACAGCAAGGAACTCCCAGAATACTGCTTTTTTGACAAGAAATTGGATGAGTTTGAAAGTACGAGCTTAGAGTAAAAGGTGACATTTGTTCTAGCCCTGAGAATAGCAGTGTCATCTGTACATGTCAGAACGACCCCCTAAGCTTGGAGTGACTCTTATCTCCAGCTAGAGTGGGGGAAACTGAGGCTCAGAGAGGCTTATCCTGTGTCACCCAGAAATAAACAGCAGAATCAGCAAGTGAACACTGTTCTTTGTGATACGAAGGCCCCCTTTCTTGTTTGTTTGGCAGCACCCACGGCCTGTGGAAATTCCAAGGCCAGGGATCAAACCCACACCACAGTAGTAACCAAAGCAACAGCCTTGACAATGCTGGATCCTTAACCCGCTGAGCCACTAGGGAACTCCCAAGGAGCTTTTAAAGACACCCAAGGAGAGCTTCCTGGAGTGGGTCATGCTGGAGCAGGGGTGAGTTAGGGCAGTGTGGGAAGGAGTGTAAAAGTGGGGCCACTGAGCCTGTAATTCGAAAAAGAACCAAACAGTAACATACCCGCTCGAGAAGGAAGTTTGTACCAGTCAAGAAACAAGGGCCCCAGGTCCCGCACAATCGGTCGCCAGGCCCCTTTTCTCTATTCTCCCTCCTTCCCATCCTGCCCTAGCTCTCCCCACTCCCACAATGCACTTCTAGCCTTTTTCCACATGGAAACCCTCGGGCCTCAGGGCCTTTGCACTTGCCATTCAAACTCCTTGGAAGGTGCTTCCCTCACATACTTCTTAGCAACACCTCTCTCACTTTATTTAAGTCAAGAATCACCTCCCATGCCACTCTGTTTAAAATAGTACCCCCACCCTCGACCCAAGTCATTCCACTCTCTCACCCCGATTTGTTTCTCTTCCTATACTTACAGTTACTGACTGGTTTGTGTCCCCTTGCCCCCAATTCATATGTTGGAGTCCTAACCCTAGTCCCTGTGAACTTGGCCTTACTTGGAGATAGGATCTTGGATTCACCTAGGATCAAATTAACATCAAGTCTTTAGGATGGGTCCTAATCCAACAGAACTGGTGTTTTAATTTCTCTCTCTTTTTTTTTCTTCTTCTTTACTTTTTCTGCTTTTTAGGGCCGCACCCACGGCATATGGAAGTTCCCAGGCTGTGGTCAAATTGGAGCTGCAGCTGCCAGCCTACACCACAGCCCCAGCCATGTGGAATCCAAGCCACATCTGTGACCTATGCCACATCTTGTGGCAATGCTGGATCCTTAACCCACTGACCAAGGCCAGGGATTGAACCCGAATCCTCATGAACACTATGTTGGGTTCTTAACCCACTGAGCCACAATGGGAACTGCCCTGGACTACTGGTTTTGTAAGAAGAGGAAATTTAGACGCAGAGACAGATTCGCACAGAGGAAAAATCACGTAAGAAGAGGTAGCGAGGATTTTGCGCTGCAGTGCAGTGGGTTAAGAACCCGACAGCAGTGGCTCAGTTGGCTGTGGAGGGGTGGGTTCTCTCCCAGCCTGGTGCAGTGGGTTAAAGGATCTGGTGTTGCTGCAGGTGTGGCTCACATTCGATCCCTGGCCTGGGAACTTCCCTATGCTGCAAGTGCAGCCTTTAAAAAAAAGAAAAAAAGAAAAGATGCAGGGAGAAGATGCATCTACATGCCAAGGAGAGAGGCTGGAAAAATCCTTCCCTCACAGCTCTCAGAAGGAAACACCCAGCCCTCACACTGACTTTGGACTTGTCGTCTGTAGAGCCACGAGACAATGCATTTCTGGGGTTTAAGCCACCTATTCTGTGGCACTTCGTTTTGGCAGCCCTAGAAATCGAACCCACTTCCCATGGCCTGTCTGAGTCTGTACCTGTTTGTTTCCTGTCCAAGTCTTCACCTGCTCCACTCCTAGGACAGCTCCATGAGCATCAGGAATTTCTCTTTTGATCACCTGTGCATGTCCAGTGCCCAGGATGGATTGGCAAGTTGTAGAGGGTGCTACACTTCCGGCCAGGCATGAAGAAGGCATGTGTGTGAAAAGATGCTCATCACTGATAATTATTAGAGAAACACAAATCAAAACTATGATGAGGTACCACTTCATACTGGCCAAAATGGTCTTCATTAAAAACTCTACAAATAGGAGTTCCTGTTGTGGCGCAGCAGAAAAAATCCGACTAGTAACCAAGAGGTTGGGGGTTCAATCCTTGGCCTTGCTCAGTGGGTTAAGGATCTGGTGTTGCCGTGAGCTGCAGTGTAGGTCGCAGACATGACTCGGATCCTACGTTGCTGTGGCTGTGGTGTAGGCCAGCAGCTGTAGCTCCGATTCGACCCCTAGCCTGGGAACCTCCATATGCCATGGGTGTGGAGCACCCTCCCCCCAAAAAAAGTCTAAGAATAATAAATGCTAGAGAGGATGTGGATAAAAGGGGACTCTTTGAATTCCTCCGTGGCTTAGCAGGTTAAGGATCTGGCCTTGTCACTGCTGTGGCTCAGGTTGCTGCTGTGGTGCAGGTTTGATCCCTGGCCCTGGAACTTCCACAGTCTGTGGGCATGGCCAAAAAATAATAAATAAATAAATAGATAAATGAAAAGGAGCCCTCTTACACTGTTGGTGGGAATATAAATTGTTGCAGACACTGTGGAGAACAGCATGGATGTTCCTCAGAAAACTAAAAATAAAATTACAAAAAAAAAAAAAAAAGAAAGAAAGAAAAGTAATTACCAAGTGATCCACCAATCTCACTTCAGGGCATACATCCAGAAAACACAAAAACTCTAATTTCAAAAGATACACACACCCCAATGTTTATAGCAGCACTATTCACAATGGCCAAGACAAGAAAACAACCTAAATGTTCAGCCATGGATGAATGGATTAAGGAGTGGTACATATATACAACGGAATACTATTCAGCCATAAAGAAGAATGAAATAATGCCATTTGCAGAAACATGTATGGACCTTATTACACTAAGTAAAATAAGTCAGAAAGAGAAAGACAAGTACCACATGATATCACTTATATGTGGAATCTAAACTACAACACAAGGAATTCCCTGGTAGCTCAGTAGGTTAAAGATCTGGCATTGTCACTGCTGTGCCTCGGGTTGCTGCTGTGCTGAGGGTTCAGTCCCTGCCCTGGGAACTTCCACATACTGCAGGCACAGCACCCCCTCCAAATACAACACAAATCAACATATCTATGAAAAAGGAACACACATATAGAGAGAACAGACTTGTGGTTGCTGAGGGGGAGGTGGGTGCGGGAGGGAAGGATTGGGAGTTTAGGATTAGCAGATACAAACTTTTATATATAGGATGGATAAAAAACAAGGTTCTACTGGAGTTCCCCTCATGGTGCAGTGGAAATGAAACCAACTAGGAACCATGAGGTTGTGGGTTCGATCCCTGGCCTCACTCAGTGGGTTAAGAATCTGGCGTTGCCATGAACTGTGGTGTAGGTTGCAGATGCAGCTTGGATCTGGCATCGCTGTGGGGTAGGCCGGCAGCTGTAGCTCCAATTCGACTCCTAGCCTGGGAACCTCACGTGCCGCAGGTACAGCCCTAAAAAAAGCAAACAAACAAACAAAAAACCCCAACAAGGTTCTATATAGCACAGGGAACTATATTCAATATCCTGTGACAAACCATAATGGAAAAGAATATGAAAAAGAAATATGTATAAACATATATAACTATCATTCTGTGGTACCGCAGAAATTAACAGTGTAAATCAACTATACTGCAATAAAATTTTTTAAAAAGAATGCATGTGCATACTCCATTTCTAGGGGAGTGAGTCTATTGGGATGAAGGGTTGTGTGGGGAGCTGAGGGGCGGGCAGGCGGATAAGAAAACCTTGTGGTCTTGTCTTATCTGGTCGCTGTTCTCCAAACACATAAAGGTCTGTATGAAGTTTTACAAATGAGAAAATCAAGGTTCAGAGAGCAGAAGTGTACTAGGTTGATTAATGGCTCCCCAAAATACCAGAACTTGCAAATGTTACTTTTCTTCGGCTTTTGCTTTTTAGGGCCATATCCACGGCATGTGGAGGTTCCCAGCCTAGGGGTTGAATCAGAGCTCCAGCTGCCAGCCTACATCACAGCCACAGCAACGACGGATCCTTAAGCCACTGAGTGAGGCCAGGGATCCAACCTAAGCCCTCATGGATGCTAGTCAGATTCATTCACCGCTGAGCCGAGAGGGGAACTCCTGTAACTGTGACTTTAGGTAGAGAGGAGGTGACTGCAGATGTGATTACATGGAGGATTTTGAGTGGGAGAGATTATCCGGGGTTATCCAGGTGGGCACTGAATGCAACCACCTGTATCCATCTAAGAGCAAAAGGCAGCGGAAGATGTGAAGACAGAGAGACCGCGCACGGAGCCAAAGACTGGAGTGATGCGGCTACAAGCCAAGGAAAGCTAGCAGCCCCTCACAAGCAGGAAGAGGCAAGGAGTTCCCGCAGTGGGGGAGGGGTTCAGGACCTGACTGCAGTGACTCGGGTGGCTGCCGAGGTGCAGCTTCTATCCTGGCCCGTGCAGTGAGTTAAAGATCTGGCGGGCGTCGCAGCTGTGGCTCAGATTTAATTCCTGGCCCTGGAAAACTTCCATATGCCAGGAGTGTGGCCATTAAAAAAAATTCTTTTCGGGGGCGGCAGCCTCCAGGGGAGCTCGCACTGATGGTCATTCACCACCCACTTGCCCCACCGCTCCTTCCAGTGCCCCCACCGCAAGCCGCAGCCGCCCTCTGCTTTCCCAGGGCAACTGCCAAGACCGGCAGTTGTAGCTACCTTGAAAATTAATCGACAGAAACCTCATGTCAAGTGGAGGAGTCGGGAGGCCAGAGGGGGAGCGCTCCCGCCTCCCCGTTCAGCATCAGCTGCAGACCCGACAGGAGGAGACATACCTTGGCGCCTCGGGCAGGAGGAGGATGCATCGCTGCTTTCCCAGCAGGAGGAAGGAAGAGCTTCTCCCGGCCCAGCAACAGCCCAGCCAATGAAGAGCCACCCCATTTCAGACTCCGCTCTCCTCCAAGGGACTCTAACATCGTCTCCCAACTCGCCCTTCTTCTCTGTAAAAGAATATTTCCCTCCTTGGTTCTCTGGATTTTCTGTGATTCGCCCATAGATGGTATGTCCCAAATGGCACTTCTTTGCTCTTTCTGAATAAACCCAGTTTGCTGGTTTAAAGGAAAAAAAAAAAAATGCAGGAAGAGACAAGGACCAGATTCAGCCCTGGTGTCACTTTGATTGTGACCCAGTGACACTAATTTTGAACTTCTGACTCCAGAACCATGAGAGAAGTTTGTTGTTTTCAGCCAAAGAAAAACAAAAGTAACCTGGAGTTCCTGTTGTGTGGCTCAGCGAGTTAAGGACGTGACTAGGGAGTTCCCGTTGTGGTGCAGTGGAAACAAATCTGACTAGGAACCATGGTGGTCGAGGGTTCAATCCCTGGCCTCGCTCAGTGGGTTAAGGATTCGGCGTTGCCATGAACTGTGGTGTTGGTCACAGACGTGGCTTGGATCCCGAGTTGCTGTGGCTGTGGTGCAGGCTGGCGGCTGCAGCTCCAATTCAACCCCTAGCCTGGGAACCTCCACATGCCATGAGAGTGGTTCTAAAAATCAAAAGGAAGGAAAGAAAGAAAGAAGGAAGGAAGGAAAGAAGAAAGAGGAAAAAAGGAAGAAATAAAAAAAGAAAAAAAGAAAAAGAGGAGTTCCTGTCATGGCGCAGTGGTTAACGAATCCGACTAGGAACCAGGAGGTTGTCGGTTCGGTCCCTGGCCTCGCTCAGTGGGTTAACGATCCGGCGTTGCCGTGAGCTGTGGTGTAGGTCACAGACGCGGCTCGGATCCCGCGTTGTTGTGGCTCTGGTGTAGACCGGCGGCTACAGCTCCGATTAGACCCCTAGCCTGGGAACCTCCATATGCCGCGGGAGCGGCCCAAGAAATGGCAAAGAGACAAAAAAAAAAAAAAAAAAGAAAAGAAAGAAAAGAAAAAGAAATGTGGGGTCCAATATGGCCAGTTTGTAAGATTTTTAAAGAAAATCTGGAGATCTAGATATTTTTTTTTTTTTGGAAAATTACTTAAAAAACAGCAACCTGCAATTCAGTCCCTTTTAAATAACATGAAACAGGCAAAATTTTACGTGAGGGCGCCACGGGCGTCTCTGTGCCCCGAATCTTTGGTTCTCGGACCTGGGCTGCTGCTGTGAGCCCTGCAGGTCTGTTTCAGTTTTCTCGGCCTCTCTTTTGGGCTCCTCTTAGTTTTAGTTCCTAAAACCAAGTCCATGCTTCTTCCTTCTGGGGAACTTCCCTTTCCCCTGCTCTGAGCAAGGCCCGGCTTTGCCTCCCTTTGACTCATCTTCTCCTCAATTTCCACAGAACTTTCCAGGAGTACCCTTCTCTGGCTTCCCCCAGCGAAGCGAGCCCCTTTTCCCAGTTTGAATCTCTCTTTACTCCTTTTCTTTTCTCTCTTAGTGCTTGTGTCCTGGGGAGAAAATGCAGTGTTTGGGGGTGATCACGTGTGGGTTCACTTCTGAAACGTCCCTATCTTTTTTTCTTTCTTTTTAGGGCTGCACCCTCGGCATATGGAGGTTCCCAGGCTAGGGGTCAAATTGGAGTTGTGGCCACCGGCCTACACCACAGCCACAGCAACCCCAGATCCGAGCCTCATCTGTGAC
This sequence comes from Sus scrofa, assembly GCF_054392235.1. Classification (NCBI taxonomy): domain Eukaryota; kingdom Metazoa; phylum Chordata; class Mammalia; order Artiodactyla; family Suidae; genus Sus; species Sus scrofa. The sequence goes on from NC_139399.1 coordinate 57,168,285, forward strand.
CTACACCACAGCTCAAAGCAACGCCAGATCCTTAATCCACTGAGTGGGGCCAGGAATTGAACCCGCAACCTTATGGTTTCTAGTCGGATTCGTTTCCGATGTGCCATGACAGGAACTCCTTTTTTTTTGTCTTTTTAGGGCTGCACCCGTGGCATAGGGAAGTTCCCAAGCCAGGGTCGAAATGGAACTGCAGCTGCAGGCCTACACCACAGCCACAGCATTGCCAGATCCTTAACCCACTGAGCTTGGCCAGGGATCGAAGACACATCCTCATGGATGCTAGTCAGGTGTGTTACTGCTGAGCCACGATGGGAACTCCCTAAAATGTCTTTATCTTTCTGCACATCTTTTCACATCTTCTTGCAGGGCAGTCCTCACATAGTCCACGCACATCGAAGTGTGACCATGTGACTATCGGAAAATGCTTCCGATTAAAAGACGTTTAATAGAGTTAATTAGTAAGGGGTTGTTTTCATTGATTAAGACTAGGGGTGGGAAACGTGGCTGTCCTAGGAGTGCAAAGAAGATAATTCGAGTCAGTCAGTGGGCTCAGAAGGGGAGTGATCAGGTCACAGGGACCTGAATGTGCCTGAGCTGGGTTTGAATCCAGGGCTAGTGGTTCTTTGCTGAGCAAGGCTGGACAGAACTCGTGTGACTCCTTGCAAAGCATTAAGATGCTCACCTGGGAGTTCCTGTTGTAGCTCAGTGGGTTAAGAACCTAAATAGTATCCATGAGGAGGTGGGTTTGATCACTGGCGCCATTCAGTGGGTTAAAGATCCAGCATTGCCGCAAGCTTCAGTGAAGGTGGCAGATGAGTCTTGGATCCTGAGCGGCTATGGCTGTGGCTGTGACATAGGCTGCCAGCTGTGGTTCCAATTCCAATTTGACTTCTAGCCCAGGAACTTCCATATGTTGTGGGTGCGGCCCTAAAAAGGAAAAAAAAAAAAATGCTTTTCTGGTATGAGTGTATCTGGAATGATGCTGATGGGATGGCCTGGCACTGATCACACAGTTGAGCTCAAACCCTGTGGGTGGTGGAGCCACAGGACAGAAGAACTGAGGGCCCTGAGTGACCATGTGGAGTCGAGCTGCTCCTCAAGCTACCGTGAATCCAGGATCCCTCCCTGGTCTGTGCTGAGCATATCTAGGAGCTGGTGGTGGGCTACTGGCTCCAGGAAACGCTAAGATAGAACCCACTATATTAGCTTACTTATCAACATCAAGACTCACCATTGCTTTGCTGTGCCCACCTGTCCAAAGCTCTTGTGTCAAACTCTGCCAGTTCTAACTAGTTTCCTGTCTGGCAAGACCTGTCTTGAAATCACCTAGTTCAAGGCATGAAAACTCTGTGTCTCCTCCCCTGACTTCTGCCTTCTGAGATACAACCGATCTCTCAACATGTTTTTGTTTGTTTTTAGGGCCACACGACCTTGGGCTAGGGGTCCAGCAATGCTGGATGTGAGCCTGCATCTGTGACCTACACCACAGCTTGTGGCCATGCCAGATCCTTAACCCACTGAGCAATGTCAGGGATGGAACCCACATCCTTACAGACACTATGTGAGGTTCTTAAACCAAAGAGACAAAATGGGAACTCCGAACAACAGGGCTCTTTTGGTCATTATTTTGAGGAGTCAAAAGCTAACATTGGAATTCCTTTGATTAGAAATCTATATTTTAGGAGTTCCCATTGTGGCTCATCAGTAATGAACCCAACTAGTATCCATGAGGATACAGGTTTGATCCCTGGCCTCGCTCAGTGGGTTAAGGATCTGGCATTGCTGTGAGCTGTAGCGTAGATTGCAGTCTCGGCTTGGGTCTGACATTGCTGTGGCTGTGGTATAGGCTGGCAGCTGCAGCTCCAATTTGACTCCTAGCCTGGGAACTTCCATACGCTGTGGGTGCGGCCCTAAAAAAAAAAAAGAGAAAGAAAACAAACAAATAAAAGAGATCTACCTTTTACACTAAGGAATCCATTGCCTGATAGAGAAGAAAGCATCCATGGGCAAGGCGATGCTGATGTAGCATAGTCACCATAGGTCATATGCTGTAAAATTGCCAGTCTGTGCTATCTGTCCATTGGTCCAAACGTGCCAGCTCCCCTTCCTCCACTAGAACAAACAAACTGTTTCTTTGTATTCTAGAAGAAGCAGTTGTTTATCGGTAAATTCTATGTAAATATGCACCTTTAATTGCTAGAATCACACCTTCTATAAGAAAGCTCCTGGGGTGACCAGCTCCTCCCAGTTTGTCTGGGATTGTACCAGTTCAGTTGTTTTATTTTGTTTTGTTTCTGTTGTTATTTTATTTTATTTTTTTGGCCACTCAACCTGCATGTGAGTTCTCCGAATTAATCTGCATTTTTTTTTTTTTTTTTTTGTCTTTTGTTTTTTTCTAGGGCCGAACCCATGGCATATGGAGGTTCCCAGGCTAGGGGTCTAATCGGAGCTACAGTTGCCTGCCTACACCACAGCCACAGCAACGTAGGATCCAAGCTGCGACTGCAACCTACACCACAGTTCACGGCAACGCTGGACCCTTAACCCACTGAGCGATGCCAGGGATCAAACCTGCAACCTCATGGCTCCTAGTCAGATTCGTTTACCACTGCGCCACAATGGGAACTCCCCAAATTGAAATTTCTAGCAGTGACTACACTGGGAGCCCACCGTACATTGCTTATTAATCATTAACTCACCTTCCTGATATGCATTTCTATTTTCATATATTAATATGTTCTCTGCTTAAGGGGAAGAAAAGTCTGTTGCTGTAACAAAATGTAGGCGTTTTAACAAGGCTGCCTTCGCCCTGGCCTGGCCACCCACTCCTGCCCCCCTCAGTCTTTCATTCTGAGTGAGAGGTACCCTAGCGACAGAGAAGGCAGCCTCTGGAGCAGGGCTGGGACCCAGGGGAGGCCAGAGAGGCCCAAGGCCCCAGATTTAAGGAGGCACCGGCTCTCAGGCGCCCGCTCAGCCCTCCCATAACCCTGAGTGTCAGCGCCTCCTTAAAAGCTGCATGCTGGGTGCCTCCTTGCTCCACCCTAGGCCCGGCCCTCTTTTCTTCCAGGGCTACTGAGTCCTGGCTCTGAGACTGACCAGGACGTGGCCAGGCCCTATGACATGTAATGTCCCCGAGAGTCGTCTTCAGCAGTCAAGTGGGGAGCATGGTGAGGATTGGGTGAGGTGGTGCTTTGCAAACTGCAAGTGCTTAACTGTTTGCCGCCCTTTAATCAACTCTTCCCTGGGCCAAGGCCAGGCCAGGAGCTTCCTGGAGTTTCTCTAGTTTCTTCCTTATTCGTGGAAGCCTGTATCGCAATTCTGATTCTACTGATGAGGAAACCAGGCTCTGAACCCAGGTCTCCCTCTGACCCCAGCACTTTCTTCACTACCCAGAGAGGGAGGCTTTATTATAAATAGCAAGTTATGGAGTTCCCTTTGTGGCTCAGTGGTTAATGAACCTGACTAGGATCCATGAGGATGTGGGTTCAATCCCTGGCCTTGGTCCGTAGGTTAAGGATCCGGTGTCGCCCTGAGCTGTGGTGTAGGTCGCAGATGTCGCTCTGATCTGGCGTTGCTGTGGCTGTGATGTTAAGCTGGCAGCTGCAGCTCCAATTCCATACCTAGCCTGGGAATTGCCATATGCTGCAGGTGTGGCCCTAAAAAGAAAAAATAAAGTCAATGAAACAATTTTTTTTTTTCCAATGCAATCAAATAGCTGTGATTTTAGGGGAAATCTCTTTACCTTTCAGAGCTGACTCGAGTACTATCAGAATCATCCAGAGGGTTTATTAAACACCAAAAGACCTACCCCATAAAGGAAACAAAAGATCTGGGTTGGGACTGTGAATCTGCATTTCTAGCAAGCCCTCAGGTGCTGCTGCTGATCCAGGGAACGCAGTTTGAGAATCCTTGCTCTGAGCCGATTACCAGGATAAGGAACAACTCCTGATCAGGTCACCATCTCCCACTGCAGATCAGCACCTGCAAATTGTATCGCACTGCATCCTTACAGCAATGGGGTCCCATGATTATCAGTATTTTATGGAGGAGATAAACCAGGCTCCCACATGTGAAGTGACTTGGCCAGGGTGACACAGCCAGAAAGTTGCTAAGGTCTGCGTTTGAGCCCTGGCCCATGTCATTAAAGGCAGGAGAAATCCTGTGCGGTCAATTTCTTTCGAGGCATCAAAACAAGCTCTCCCTCCAGCTGCTGCAGCTCACCCTGAAATCCGCCCAGCACACCCAAGGCTATAATAGGTAAAAGCCTCTTACTTGATTCAGCTGTTAGCAGAGCGGTGGGCGCTGAGCTCCGTGGAGGAATGGCGCCCCCTGGTGTCTGTCTGGAGAGCCGCGTTCTGCTCCCCTGGCGGGGCGCTCTGGGTTTCTGAGTCACTGGCATTCTTGGGCCCCCGTTAGGAACATGGAAAATATTATTCAGTTCATTCCATCCTCAGGAAAAACTCCGGGTGCTGAAAGGGGGTGGGGACTTCAGAGCTGAGGAATGCGAAGGAAGGGCGGTGGACCGGGCCCTGGGGATCTCAGGGGCCGGGGGTAAAATGGTGAAGAGGGCGAAAGCACAGCTGAGAACAATTGGGATTTTTCACCTTTTGACCTTCCTCAAGACTCCTGCTAAGGAATTTCCAGGACTGAAATCTCACAGGGTCGTTATCAAAGTCCAGCGTGTTCCCTGAAGGCCAGGATCTGCTTCCTGATCTGGTTCATTTGTTCATTTCTCTCTTCATTCAGTAGATTTTTTTTTTTTCTTGGCCCGTGCCTATGTCCTGAGGAGGTTCTGTGCTGGGATCCAACCTCTGCTGGGGATTGAATCCCGTACCACAGCTGTAACCAGAGCCACAGCAGTTACAATGCCAGATCCTTAACTCACTGAGCCAGGAGGGAACTTCCTCAATGGGTATTTTTTGAATGCCTGCCATGTTTCAGCACTATTCTAGGTGCTGGGGATACAGAGACGTGCAAAACAGACGGAAGCCTGAGAATAATCAGGAGTGGATGAATGAATGAATGACTAAAACGTGCAGAGAAATAAAAAGGGGGAATGGAGACCTCACTGAGAAGATGGCATATGAGGAAGAACATCAGGGAGGAGAAAGAGGGAGGCAGGTATCAGGGGAAAGAATGTTCCAGGAAGCAAGAATGGTAAGAACAAAGGCCCTGGGGCAGGGCCAGCATGTGTGTTTGAGGACTTGGTCTAAGTTCTTGATGGTAGATTGAGGTATATTTTTTCTTATCCAAGAACCACTTGCCCCGTTATAAATGGAATAGTTTTCACTAAATTCCAAAATGTAAATTTTTTTTTTTTTGTCTTTTTGCCATTTCTTGGGCTGCTCCTGCGGCATATGAAGGGTCCCAGGCTAGGGGTTGAATTGGAGCTGTAGCCACCCGCTTATGCCAGAGCCACAGCAACGAGGGATCTGAGCCGCGTTTGCAACCTTACATCGAAGCTCATGCAATGCCGGATCCTTAACCTACTGATTGAGGCCAGGGATCGAACCCCCAACCTCATGGTTCCTAGTTGGATTCATTAACCACTGAGCCATGACGGGAACTCCCAAAATGTAAATACTTATTCAACCTGATCAGGGTGGGTCAAATTAAGAATATGAAGTGAGAATGTGGGAGGGGGGATAGGAGCTAAAGAAAAGCCTTGGAGGGGAGTTCCCTTCATGGCTCAGTGGTTAATGAATCCGACTAGGAACCATGAGGTTTCGGGTTCGATCCCTGGCCCTGCTCAGTGGGTTAAGGAGACAGTATTGCCGTGAGCTGTGGTGTAGGTCGAAGACGAGGCTCAGATCTGGCATTGCTGTGGCTCTGGCGGACGGCTACAGCTCTGATTAGACCCCCTAGCCTGGAAACCTCCACATGCTGTGAGGCATTAGACAAAAAAAGCAAAAAAAAAAGCCTTGGAGAAATTGTGGCATCCCTGGTACTGACATCCAGGAAGGGGTCCAGATGGATGAGATAGTAGGACGCATGTGGATGCTGACCTTGGATGACCCAGGATTTGGGTCCTGGATCCAGTCCTTCTTGTGGATCTTGTTTAGTGCCAATTTATATATTTTTTGCTTCTTTAGGGCTGCACCGGTAACATATGGAAATTTCCAGGCTAGGAGTTGAATTGGAGCTGCAGCTGCCGGCCAACGCCGCAGCCACAGCCACGCCAGATCCAAGCCTCATCTGTGACCGACACCAGAGCTCCGGGCAACGATGGATGCTTAACCCACTGAGGGAGGCCAGGGATTGAACCCGCATCCTCATGGTTCCTAGTTGGATTGTTTCTGCTGCGCCACAATAGAAATTCCCTAATCCCAAGATTTTAAGTGGCATCTTAATGCTGATAATTCCCCGTTTATGTCCGCTAATTTGTGTCCCCTAAGCCGAATCTAGAGACTAATATCTCCAGCCATTGTCAAATTGTCTAAAACAGAACGCTCGGCTGCCTCTTGCCCCACCCGAACCTGCCCCCTTGCATTTGGCTTTGATTTGCACAAATGTGAGCACGAGTCTTTGTTCACTCTTCCCTCCTCCTCCACATCCGGGAGGGGCACGCCCCGTGGGCTCCAGCTCCCATCCCTTCTTCCTCAACCCCCCACCCTCCCCATTTCTTGTCCCCCTGCCTCCACTCTTGCTCCGCTACAGTCAGTAGCCAGTCCATCTACAGGTGGATCTCAGGAAGTACATCAAACCATGCTGGACCCTGCTTCACATTCTCCATTGGTTTTCCATCACAACCAGAATAAAACCTCTCTTCCATGGCCTCCAGAGCCTATGTGATCGCATGCCCGCCTCGGATACCATCTCACACATTCTCTGCCTCCCCATACACTCCAGCCTGCCTCGTCCCACCTTGTGGTCTCAAAGAGTCCCTTCCCAAGGGGATTTTCCTTGGGAGACTTTCCACCAAAGTCCTCTAGTCTCAGCTTGACTGTCCCCTCCTTGAGAGGCCCTGGTGCCCATTCCAAGTGGCCTCCCCAGCAGATGCTGTTGTGCAAACATGCCCTCCCTGCCCCATAAACCAGTTAATCACCACTAGTCTAGGGCTCTTTAATTTCTTTTTTTTGTTTTTGTTTTTTTGCCTTTTTTAGGGCTGCACCCACGGCATATGGAGGTTCCCAGGCTAGGGGTCTAATCGGAGCGGTAGCCACCGGCCTACACCAGAGCCACAGCAATGTGGGATCTGAGCTGCACCTGCAACCTACACCACAGCTCACGGCAACGCCGGATCGTTAACCCACTGAGCAAGGGCAGGGACCGAACCCACAACCTCCTGGTTCCTGGTCAGATTTGTTAGCCACTGAGCCACGACGGGCACTCCTAGTGCTTTTTAATTTCTTCCTCTGGTTTCCAGGACTGGCCCAGGCCTGATCTTCTGGAAGCCTCGTTCTTTAGCCTTTGTTTTGAGTCTCTCTCTCTTTTTGCTTAATTTAGTTAGAGGTGCTTTCTGTCCCTTGCAACTAAAGATCCCTAAGGGTTATAGGGAGTTCCCGTTGTGGCTCAGTGGTTAGCGAATCCGACTAGGAACCATGAGGTTGAGGGTTCGATCCCTGGCCTCGCTCAGTGGGTTAAGGATCCAGCATTGCCATGAGCTGTGGTGTAGGTCACAGACGCGGCTCGGATCCAGCGTTGCTGTGGCTCTGGCGTAGGCTGGTGGCTACAGCTCTGATTAGAGCCCTAGCCTGGGAACTTCCATATGCCGCGGGTGCAGCCCCAGAAAAGACAAAAAAAAAAAAAAAAAAGAATTCAGTTTCCGGACTGAATTCCACTCCTAAAGGGTTATAGTCTCCCCTATTTGGGTTCCAAGAGAACTGACTGAACTATACCTGAGAAATGCTTTAGGTCAATAAAATAATGATAATTGAGGAGAGAGCAATAATACTATGAAATTAATAACACTTACTGAGGATTGGATTAATATAAAATTTCTGTAGCTGTAAAAAGACCAGAAGAGACTAAACAGTAGAGGGAGTTCCCACCACAGAGCAGTGGGTTAAGAAGCCAAATGAAGCAGCTTGGGTTGTTTTTACATGGCCATATCTATTCTTTTTCTGGTCACCGCACCCCAGTCTTCTTTTGGGGAACTACCTCCCTCCAATCTTATTTTATTTATTTATTTAGTCTTTTTTTTTTTAGGACTGCACCCGTGGCATAGAATTCCTAGGTTAGGGGTCGATTTGGAGCCCATAGCTGCTGGCTGACGCCACAGCCACAGCAACAGCAGATCCAAGCCGAGTCTACAACCTACACCACAGCTCATGGCAATGCCGGATCCTTAACCCACTGAACCAGGCCAGGGGTAGAACCTGTGTCCTCATGGACGCTAGTCAGATTTGTTTTCGCTGAGCCATGATGGGACCTCCCGAACTACCTTCAATCTTAATCCATAAGATTGAGGTGGGACTGGCCTTGCTCTCTCACTTCCTGGTTTGACCATGTGACAACACACTGGCCAATCAGCATACTGCATTTTTCAATCAATCAAGTGAAGGCAAGTGACCCAATCTGGGCCAAATTAGAGCCAATTTAATACTTTCATTGGAATGGTTGAGGGAAAGGCTCTTGCTTTCCCCAGGGTGGGCTAAACAGCTAAGTCTGGAGCTGCTGGAGGCCCTTGCTGCTATCTCAGGGGAGAAGCTATTTGAGGGGTGAAGCCTTCATGGAAGAAAGTATAGCTGAGAGATGAAGGCTAGATATTGAGCTTGTTGTGTGGGATCCTGGAACCAACCATGCCTGAAGCTGACTGCACAGAGGCTTACATAATCCAATACGTTCTTTCCCTGTGGAAGCCAGTATGAGTTGGGCTTAGGTTACTCACAGCCAAAGGAATTCATTCAAAGCTCTGGTCCCACCCTTTTTTTTTTTTATTTCATGATTTTTACTTACTCATTATAGTTGCTTTGCCACCATTTTGCTGCCAAACACACAATGGGTCAGAGAATAAATTTTCTTTTTTGTCTTTTTGCCTTTTCTTGAGCCAATCCTGCAGCATATGGAGGTTCCCAGGCTAGGGGTCTAATCGGAGCTACAGCTGCTGCCCTACGCCAGAGCCGCAGCAACTTGGGGTCCGGGCCGCGTCTGCGACCCACACCACAGCTCACGGCAACACTGGATCCTTAACCCATTGAGCAAGGCCAGGGATTGAACCCGCAACCTCATGGTTCCTAGTCAGATTCGTTAACCACTGAGCCACGACGGGAACTCGGAGAACAAATGTTTGTTGAATGAATGAGTGAATCCACACGCGGGAATAAATAAGACATGAGAATCAGCCTCCATGAGCTCTCCAAGAATTCAGATGAGGAGTAGCACTCCTGGGAAGGCCCATAAATAAGAAAAGGGGTTTTGAAAATATTCCTTTAAAAGAAAAAAAAAGAAAATATTCCTTTTGCTGAATTCAAATTCTAAAGCTACACAAGGCATAAGCACATTTACCACCATTCATTTTTGTTCTTTTTGCTCTTAGACAAGTAATCGCCATTAAACTAGGAAGGTAACTTAAAACCCAGCCACATGCCTCCTGGAGGGCCAGAGAAAAAGACCAGACAAGCAGGCACAAGACTTTCTCCTCTGTAGCTTTCCAGGGATGTTTCTTTTGTGCTTACTTTTAAAGTTTTTTCTCTTTAGGGCCACACCTATAGCATATGGAGGTTCCCAGGCTAGGGGGTCCAATCAGAGCTACAGCTGCCAGCCTACCCACAGCCACAGCAACGCCCGATCCTTAATCCACTGAACGAGGCCAGGGATCAAACCTGCAATCTCATGGTTCCTAGCCGGATTCGTCTCCGCTGCACCACAACAGCAACTCCTGTCTTTTTTTTTTGTCTTTTCTAGGGCCGCACCCGCAGCCTATGAAGGCTCCAGGCTAGGGGTCTAATTGGAGCTATTGCCACTGGCCTACACCACAGCCACAGCAATGTGGGATCCGAGCCACATCTTCGACCTACACCACAGGTCATGGTAATGCCTGATCCTTAACCCACTGAGCAAGGCCAGGGATTGAACCCGCAACCCCATAGTTCCTCGTCGGATTTGCTAACCACTGAGCCACAACGGGAACTCCCTGATTTTTTTTTTTTTTTAATTTTTATATTTTGCTTAACAAGAAATCTTTGTAGTAATGACAGTTCTAAAAAGACCAAAACAAACAAACAAAAAACAAACAAACCTGAATGGGGAGCATGAATCCGGATCCCCAACCCACTGAGCCAGGCCAGGGATCAAACCTACATCCTCATGAATACTGGTCAGATTTGTTTCCACTGTGCCACGACGGGAACTCCTAATTTTTTTTTAAAGATTGACCTAGAGTCTTCCTTCTTTCCTTCCTCCCAGGTTCGCACCTGCAGCATATAGAAGTTCCCAGGCTAGGAGCTGAATTAGAGCTGCAGCTGTTGGCCTAGGCCACAGCCACAGCACTACCAGATCACCAGATCCAAGCCACATCTGCAATGATGCAGCTGTGGCGATGTGGGATCCCCAACCCACTGACTGAGGTCAGGGATCAAACCCGCATCTCATGCACATTTGTCAAGTTCCCAACCTGCTGAGCCACAGCGGGAACTCCCCATGTATTTGATTTTTGAATTACCAAAGGTCAAGCAGAAAGGTCAGTGCCCTTTCCAGCTCCGGCCCGGGCTCCACCTGCCTTCTCCAGAGGCAGCTACATCACCTGTTTCTCTTGTCACTTTCTAGAGCGTCTCTGCATGTTCTATCAGCCAAGGCTTGGACTGTGAGGTACGGAGTGGCTGACTTCAACTGCACAGGGATGTACTGGGGGGCTATGGGAGCGTTTAGCTCAGTAGGAGGGATAAAAACTGGGAGGGGGCGTTCCCACTGAAGTAGGGCAGGATCGCTGGCATCTCTGGAGCACTGGGACATAGGTTCGATCCCCAGCCCGGCCCAGTGGGTTAACGATCAAGCGTTGCTGCAGCTGTGGCAGAGGCCACAACTGAGGCTAGGATCTAGTCCCAGACCCGGGAACTCCATATGCCTTGGAGGGGCCAAAAAAGGAAACACAAACAAACAAACAAAACCTGGCAGGAAATGAGGCAGTTAAGCATGGAAAAATCTGCCCAGGTCAGTGCTGCTGCCACCACTGGACACATCTATAGCTGGACCCTACCTGGGCACACAGCTGTTGGTTCCTGACTAGCAGGTAAACCTAAACTCTCTGTCCACTTACTTTGTCTTAAGAACTGAAACTCCAGGGCAGGAACGTCTGATTGCCCAGCTTATATGCCTACAAGGCCAGGTGGTGGAGAGTGCTCTTTATTTGTAATTTTGAGAAATCTTGCTAAATTAGCTTCCAAGAGATAGTTTCAGTCCATGCTTCTAACAACAGTCCAGAAGAATTTATCTTGCCCCAAAGATGCCAAAAGAGCATAAGGAATAAGATTTGGAACCAACATGGATGACTTTGCGTACTCTGCAGCATCATGAAAGAGATTAAAAGCATTAAATGCAACTAAAAGTTGTTAGTCCAAATCCCTACAGACTCCAGAGATCCCGGTATAGTCCCGAATAAGAAGAGAAAAAAGCCACTTGGGTAATACAGGCGTAATTGGCCCCGTGTGGCACTTAGGTGATCCTTTGACCATCAGCCCCTGTGATGGAGGGTGGGATGTCATTTGTTTTTAACTCTATTTTTAAGCCTTGAATTTCTTCATTAAAAAAGAAATCCTGGGGGTACCAACTCTCAAGGAGCCCATTAAGATTTGTCTTTGGGGGAGTTCCCTTGGGGTGCAGTGGTTTAAGGATCTGGCATTGTCCCTCTACCAGTTCAGGTTGCTGCTATGGCCTGGGTTCGGTCCCTGGCCCGGGAACTTTCATATGCTGTGGGCGCAGCCAAAAAAAAAAAAAATTTGACTTCAGAGAATGGGTTTTTGAACTGGCAAAGAAGAGGAAATCATCAATGTAATTATGGCATTGTACTGCTGTGTCTAAGTAGCATAAGAAATGAACAACTTAAGGTTTCCAAAGGAGAGAGGCTGGGGTTGGGGGGATGGCCTTGGGGTTTGGAATGGAAATGCTATAAAATTGGGTTGTGATGATTGTTGTACAATTATAAATATAATAAAATTCATTGAGCAATAAAAAAAGCAACTGCATTTTTATTTTAGTTTTTTGTCTTTTGTCTTTTTTGAGGGCCGCACCCATGGCATACGGAGGTTCTCAGGCTAAGGGTCGAATTGGAGCTGTAGCCACTGGCCTACACCACAACACAGCAACACCAGATCCTAGCAGAGTCTGTGACCTACACCACAGCTCAGGGCAATGCCAGATCCTTAACCCACTGAGTGAGGCCAGGGATTGAACCTGCAACCTCATGGTTCCTAGTTGGATTCATTTCTGCTGCTCCACGACGGGAACTCCAAAAACCAACTCTAAATGTAATAAAATTCATTGAGTTAAAAAAAAAGAAATGAATTGGGGAGTTCCCTGTTGGTCTAGTGGTTAGGATTCAGCACTTTTACTGCTGTGGCCTGGGGTTAATCCCTGGTCTGGGAACCAAGATCCCACATTTTTTTTGTTTGTTTTTTAGGGCCGCAGCTGCGGCATGTGGAAATTCCCCGGCTGGGGTCTAATCAGAGCTGTAGGTGCCAGCCACAGCCACAGCCACAGCAATGTGTGATCCGAGCTGTGTCTGCGAGCTACACCACAGCTCACAGCAACGCCAGATCCTTAACCCACTGAGTGAGGCCAGGGATCAAACCTGTGCCCTCATGGATACTAGTCAGGTTTGTTACCGCTGCACCATGATGGGAACTCCTGAGATCCCACATTAAGCCACTGCACACTGCAGCCAAAAAGGGGGGAAAAAAAGAAGAAAAAGAATCAGGAAAGTTTTGGACTATAAACAGCAGAAAGTCTGGTTAAGAGTGGCCTATATTTTCTTCTAAAACAAAGAATCTGGAAGTACGCAGCTGCTGCCCCTGGGTGAATAATACTAGAACCAGCCACTCTATGATCATCTCAGCCTTTCTCTCCGAATGCAACAAGATGGCTGCTGCAGCGCCAGGCATCACATCAGTGGTCAAGGCAGGAAGAGGTAGGGGAAGGGCTGGAGCCAGTTGCGTCTCTCTCTTTTATCAGGAAAGCAAACATATTCCTGGAAATCCAAGAGCATTTGGCAGCCACAGCTACAAAGCTACAAAGGATCTTTCCAGCTTCTAAAATAGGAGGAAAAAGAAAGTCAGAGCTTGGGAACAGTAGCTGGCTCAGCCATTTGGCTACCTCTGCTACAAGAAACAGAAAGAAGCCATAGTGTTGTAGAATATTGAAATCTCTTGTCTTTCCTTCAGTTCTTTTCCTAAGCGATGGACACTGACATGATTTTTCACTTCTGTATACAGCCGTAGCAGACTTAATAGTAATTCACTACATGAGTTATTAAGGGTTATTAAAATGTGCTATTCATGAACTAAAATTAGCCAATTTATCCACACCAGTGTTCTGCCAAGTCCATCTGGCTACCACTCAATGCTCGATGGCCTTGCCTTTGCACAAATAGCTGAAATTCCTACAACTTAAGGAAAAGACACTTTGTTATCGGTGTTATCTTGAATTCGTTAAGGTTCTCAATAGCTGCTTCTATTTCCTGTATACAAAAAGATATTATTCCCTATTGTGGTTGAACTGTGTCTTCCACAGAGGTATGTCGAAGTCCTAACCCTCCTCCTTGTAAGGGTGACCTTATTTGGAAATGGGGTCATTGCAGATGTAATTAAATTAAGACGAGGTCATACTGGGTTAGGGTGGGTCCTGGTCCCATGACTGGAATCTTTATAAGAGGAGAAAACAGACCTTGTGCCCTGTTTGGGGGAATGTGAAATGGTGCAGCCACGGTGGAAAACAGCTTGGCACTTCCTCGAAAAGTTAAACATGAAATTACCTCTGAGCAAGGAATTCCACTCCTGGGTGTACAGAGATGTTTGCATCCCTGGACATGGAGGGCGGACTGTGACTTGAACATTTCAGATTTTGGCTTCTGAGGGGGTTGGTCCTGGAACCCACCCTCTGTGGATACTGAGGGGCTGAGGGGAGTGTACACTCAACATAATTGAAAACAAGTTTGTTTGTTTGTTTGTTTGTTTGGCTGTACCCTTGGCATGCAGAAGTTCCTGGGCCAGGGACTGAACCCGTGCCACAGCAGTGACAACACAGGATCCTTAACCTGCTAGGCCAACAGGGAACTCCCCATATCCTTACTTTTAATTCATTATAATCAATTAAGCAGAACTTAATACAGAATTAACTTTTTTTTTCTTTTCTGGGTCGCACCAACAGCATATGGGGTTGAATCAGAGCTATAGCTGCTGGCCCACGTGCAACTTGGGATCCGAGCCGCGTCTGCAACCTACACCACAGCTCACACAAGGCGAGATCCTTAACCCCTGAGCGGGGCCAGGGATGGAACTAAACCCTCATCCTCATGGATACTAGTCAGGTTTGTTACCGTTGAGCCACAACAGCAACTCCATTAATATGGAATTAACATTACTGTTACTTTGGCTTCAGTATAATGTGAAGACGCATATTTGCATGAATAGTATTTCTGGTGTATAATTTTCCACTTATTTGATATTAGAATATGTATGCATTATGATTCAAATATGAATGATTCAGAATTATCTCCAACATATATCCAGAACCTTCCACAGTAATTTATGTAAACAATTCATATAATTAATATAATAATTACAGCACCCCTGCCCCCAAAGAAAATAGCATTCGGTCTTTAGATGCCCAGCAACTGAAGACTTTAAAGGAGACCTGTCTTTGCCCAATAGTTTCTGGGACTTTTGTGATGTGGAGAACAAAACAGAAGATAGAGAGGGAGCTATGGAGTAGACGCCCATATTTTCACCTGCTGATCATTCTGTTCGAGGACAATCCCACCCTCATCGTCGTTCCACCTGAAGGCTCTAAGTCCACACCTGGGTTGCTCAACTTCAACTGTGAACAAGTGCCACAGGCTTAGCCAATCAGAGGAGACTATTCATCTGGCCACTGTGATTGGCTGAGGGCTGGACACCTGACCCAAGCTGGACCAATCAGGGGATTCACTTTCTACCCTCTATGCTGAAACTCCTCTTGGAACTGAAAACAACTGTTTTTACCACCACTTTTTGAGAGTGAAGCTCAAGCAGAGAGAAGCTGAGAGCAGGAGGGCCTAAAATATCATGTTAGCGTCTTTGAGCACTGGATCTGCCAGTGATGGAAGATAGAACTCCTTTGGACACTTCGTTCTACAAGTCATAATTTTTCTCCTCACCTCCTTTTCTTTCTTTCTTTCTTTCTCTTGGTTTTTTTTTTGTCTTTTGAAGACTGCACCTGCGGTACTTGGAGTTTCCCAGGCTAGGGGTCTAATCAGAGCTGTTTCTACTGGCCTACGCCACAGCCACAGCCACAGCCACACCAGATCCAAGCCGCGTCTGCGACCTACACCACAGCTCACAGCAAAACTGGATCCTCAACCCACTGAGCGAGGCCAGGGATTGAACCTGCAACCTCACGGTTCCTAGTCGGATTCATTTCCGCTGCGCCAAGGCAGGAACTCCTGTTTGTTTTTCTTAACCAATATGGGTTTGATTTATCCATGGTTCTGGGAAAGAGTCCTAAGACAGGGGACGAAGGACTAAGACTTAGACTTGTAGTTTTCAAACCTGGCTTCGTAATAGCGGCGGCTTGGTGCCTTAACCACAGATTCTGACTTACTTCGCCTGCGATGTGGACCAGACATCCTAATTTTTCTAACCTCCCAAGCCGTGTAGCCACGGTTGAGAATCACTGACCCGGGTAAGGCGCTTCTAAACTTCTCAAACTTAAACTTGTGCCCCACTTCAGAGATTCGCACTGAATAGGTATGGGTGAGCCCAAGAATCGACATTTCAGGCAAGCTCTCAGATGATGCTAGTCCTGCTGCTCCACGGGCCACATCTGAGACCCTCTCACCTAGGGGCTGAGGGGAAGCAGGAGGAGAAGAGAATAGACTAGGGGAGTGAGTGAGGGCCCTGGCAAGAGCAGCTGAGGAGCATAGGCGGGGACAGGATTTTTAATCAGCATGGCTGTGAATTTCATTTTTTGTTCTTGAGAGATGTGTGGGGAGCAGGGGGTGGGGAATTTCTTTTGAATTACTTTCAGCTGTTGAACTGTGTGTCTCACGTAGCACTTGTCCAAGGCTAAAGCTGCATGGCTCTCAGTTCATGAGGGTTACAACTGTCCAGTGACCCTCCATGGTTGGCACTAATTTTTTTTTTTTTGCCCATTAGAAAGTGGACACAGGTGAAGAGTGGACCGCGGAGATCTTTCCTGATGGCGTGGATCACAGTTGAAAGAGTGAGCCCCTTGTGGAAATGAGTTTGAAGGTAAGTAAAGAGCCAGACTTAGCCCAGTGGAGACGTTGAGTGATTTAACACCCATGAGGTATTGTTTTGTGTGGTTTGCGATACATCAGTGCCTCATCTGGGTTCCCTTTTTGGCTCCAGATCGATGGTACCTCCATCATGGGCAGGAATCTTGAGTTCTGTTTGGTTTTTGTTGTTGTTGTTGTTGCGCTCATTAAACATTTCATCAGCATGGGCGTGCCAAGCCCTGTTTGAGGCTCTGCAGATACAAATCAAACCAAGCACTATTGCAGAGACAGCTGGTTGACCACTAATATCCCTTTTCCTCATCTTTCTTTTTAATTTCTTTTCTCCCCCCCCCTTTTTTTTTTGTCTTTTTGTCTTTTCTAGGGCCGCACCCACAGCCTATGGATGTTCCCAGGCTAGGGGTCTAATTGGAGCTGTAGTCACCGGCCTATGACACAGCCACAACATGCGATCTGAGCCATGTCTTTGACCTACACTACAGCTCACAGCAACACTGGATCCTCAATCCACTGAGCGAGGCCAGGGATTGAACCTGCAACCTCATGATTCCTAGTTGGATTCTTTAACTGCTGAGCCATGATGGGAACTCCCCCTTCTTTCTTTAATAATAGAACTCATGAGTTTTATCTGGCACCTGGTTGTCCAGTTGATGACTACATTTCTGAGCTGCTTTTGGACCTAGCTCTTCCTGTGACTAAGTTCTGAGATGTTCATACGAATTTATCTAAGATGTGAGCAGAAATGATGCATGCTCCTTCTAGGCTATGGATATGTGATATGTTCTTTGTCCTTTCTCCTGCCCTGTACCACTGGCTGGGATGAAGATTGGGTGGCAGGAGCTAGAGCAGCTACCTTGGGCCCAGAAATTGAAGCTGTGTGCTGAGGTTGTCAATGTTTCTTTCCTTCTTTCTTTTTTGCTTTTTTAGGGCCACACCCACGGCATACGGCGTTTCCCAGGCTAGGGGTCAAATCTGAGCTAGAGCTGCCGGCCCACACCGCAGCCACAGCAACACCAGATCCGAGCCGCATCTGCCACCTACATCACAGCTCATGGCAACGCCGGATCCTTAACCCACTGAGCAAGGCCAGGGATCGAACCCGCGACCTCATGGTTCCTAGTTGGATTCGTTTCCGCTGAGCCACGCTGGGAACTCCAAGGTTGTCAGTGTTTTTACCCTAGGACCACTTCAGTCTGGATTAAGTGAGAGAGAAATAAACTTGGTTCGTTTGAGCTGATGGCAACCTAGGTTGTACCCAAACTAATAAATCTCTGATCTCCATCTCTAGTGAAAGAGACAAAAGAGGTAGTTATAGGAGTTCCCTGGTGGTGCAGCAGGTTAAGGATCTGGCATCGTCACTGCATCAGCTCATGTCACTACTGTAACCTGGCCTGGGAACTTTTGAATGCCATGGGTACGTCTGCAAAAAAAAAAAAAAAAAAAAAAAAAAAGGAGGCAGTTACAAAAAAAGGTGTGATGAGTGCTGAAATAGGGATAGCCCCATGGTGTTGTTGGGCTATAGATTGAGGGTGTGCTCTGCGTGGGCCGGGATGCCCGCTGCTGGAAGTCTAGCTGAGGAGGGTCCCCACTGATGGAAACTGGAGTAGAGGGTGGACGCTTGACTCAATTAGGATTCTTCGGCTTTAAGGAACAACAACAATGAAATCCAACAAGGACTCGCTTTAAGAGGTCATTCATTTATTCAACAGACATTTACCTATCACCTGCTATGTTCCCGGTGCTGATGATATGGCAGTGATTCAAACAGTGGGAACCCCCCAAATCCAAACAAAACCTCTACCCTCATGAATCTTATGATCTAGTAGGAAGAGATTTATCATCTCGCAAAGCAGGAAATTCAGAAGTTAAAGATCCAGTGTGGTCACTGCAGCTGCCTGGATCACTGCTCTGGGTTTGATCCCTGGCCTGGGAACATGTGTATGCCATGGGCACAGCCAAAAAAACAAAAAAACCCAGAACAGACAAACAGAGAGATAGATGGTCTTGGGCTGGTGGATAGAGAGGAGGTTCAACCCTGTCTTCAGGGACCTATATTCTTTCTCTTCATGCTGACATCCTCAGCAGGTAGACTTTGTCCTCAGTCCTGTAACCTCATGGCTGTGAGATGGCTGCCGCTGCCTCAGGCATCACATCATATGCACATTAACTCAGTGGCGTAGAACAGGGACTGTTTCCTCCCTCGCAGCTCTTCTTTTATTATTTAGAAGGAAAACTTTCTCAGATGTTCTCAGCAGATTTCGAGTCCTATTTTCTAGAACGGCATCGCATTTCTGATAAAAGCAATGGTAAAGCGAAGGAAACAGCCAAGAGCTCTTAAGTCAGTGTTCTCAAACTCTTCAAAAGTGTTAAGGGAGTTCCCGTGGTGGCTCAGCAGTAACCTGGTATCCCTGAGGACGTGGGTTCAATCCCTGGCCTTGCTCAGTGGGTTAAGGATCCAGTGTTGCCGTGAGCTGTGGTGTAGGTCGCAGGGTCTCACGTTTCTGTGGCTGTGGTGTAGACTGGCGGTTCTGATTTGACCCCTAGCCTGGGAACTTCCATATGCCGTGAATGTGGCCCTAAAAAGCAAAAACAAACAAACAAAAAAATTGTTAACAGAATTCCTCCTATGGTGCAGTTGGTTAAGGATCGGACTGCAGCAGCTTGGGTTGCTTCAGAGGCTTGGGTTCGATCCCCTGCCTGACTCAGTGGGTTAAGGATCTGGCATTGCTGCAGCTGTGGCTGGGATTCAATCCTTGGCCTGGGAACTTCCATGTGCCATGAGTGCAGGAAAAAAAAACTGTTAATGACCCCAAAGTTTTATATGGTTATATCAATTGATACTTGCTGTATTAGAAGTTAAAATTGAAAAATTTGAATATGTATGTTCATTAGCTCATTTAAAGTTTCCTTTTACCTGTTAATATAAGTAAGTTTTTTATTTAAAAAATACTATATTTTCTCAAACCAAAAAAAAAAAAAAGTTAAAAATGTGGCATCATTTTATATTTTGATTTCTGGCTTAGTAGAAGCAGCTGGATTCTAATTTCTGCTTCTGCATTCAATTTGTTGTGATGTGTTGTTTTGCTTGAAGGATGTGAAGAAATTCTGGTCTCACACAGATATCTTGTTGCAAAAAGGAGGGTCTGGCCACATGGACTCCTTGGAAGGGTCTCAGGGACCCTCAGGGGTTCCTGGAACACACTTTGGACACCACTGGTTTAGATCAAACTCACGCCCAGGGGCTGAGTGGTCACTCCACACAGCTTGACCTCCCGGTAAATACGTGGTTTCTCCCATTCCTGAACAAAATCACAATTCTCTTAGCACGGATGCAGGTGAGTGACGACTGGGTAGGAAACCCACAGTGTTTGTCACAAACTGCTCTTGAGGGCAGTTTTCAACCTCTTTCGACTGGATCCATGGAAGGAAATACCTTTTATGTATGCTACACACAGACGACAGAAAGGACAGTTTTGTAAGATAAGTTTTAGCCTTACTACATGAAACACACTCTGATATTTGCAATTCCTTCTATTTCAGTGAAAAAAGTGCTGGCCATATCCCATGCATTCATTTCATGACTCACTCGTGGGTCATAATCCTCAGTGTGAAAAATCCGGCTCTCCAGGGCCTTGTTGATTGATGGCACAGAGGGGCTGGACCGAGGTATCTAAGAGGAGGGAATTAGACATGAATTGTCTCAAAACTGACCTGAGAAAGTCCCCGAGATGCCCATGTTGACTCTGGCCTTTTACTTTATTACTTGTAGGAATTCCTTTATGTTTATTAGGGGGAAGGAGGCTCAATCAACCATCTTAAGTTAAAAAAAAAATTAGAGGGGTTCCCGTCGTGGCGCAGTGGTTAACGAATCCGACTAGGAACCATGAGGTTGCGGGTTCGGTCCCTGCCCTTGCTCAGTGGGTTAAGGATCCGGCGTTGCCGTGAGCTGTGGTGTAGGTGGCAGACGCGGCTCGGATCCCGCGTTGCTGTGGCTCTAGTGTAGGCCGGTGGCTACAGCTCCGATTCGACCCCTAGCCCGGGAACCTCCATATGCCGCGGGAGCGGCCCAAGAAATAGCAACAACAACAACAACAGCAACAACAACAAAAAGACGAAAGACAAAAAAAAAAAAAAAAAAAAAATTAGAGAAATCTATAAACTCACAGAATGGGAAAGCCTAGGAGTTTGATGAGCATCAGGCACAGCTGGAACCAGGTGCTCAGATGCGTCAGTCTCAAGCTCTAAACTCTGATGCCCTCCACGTGGGCATCAACCTCCGGCCATAGTGGCCCCCTTTAGCTGATCAACTTCAAAACCCACAGCAGAAAGACAGCTCTATCTGCCCAGGAGTTCCAGAAAAGGGGCTCGGGGCTGAGGCCCATTGGCCAAGCCTGGGTGGTGTGTCCACCTTAGGAAGAGGATGGGTCCAACGCCTCTGAACCACGTGGGATGAGAGTCGATGGGCAGGACTCTCCAGTGAAGAACTGGGAAGCTGTTGCTTGAAGGAGGGGAGAGGCCCCTGAGCAGGCAGAAGCAGAGGGTGCTCACTGTGTGTCAGGAGGAAAGAGGAGGCGTAGTGTCTTGAGCACCATTTTATCCCCAGGGGCTGCGCAGACTAGGCTCAGAAAGTCACTTGTTGTAAGAACAAGACCTGTTTTCTTTGGGTGACAGAGTGCGCTGAGCCACTCTGCATGTTTCAAAAGGTAACAGAAGTCAGGATAGACCAAGAGATCATTGGAAGAGGATGGAGAGGCCAGTCAGACACACACACCTGGCAAACTTATTTTCAACAAAAGACCAAGGTAGCTCAGTGGGGGAAAAAGTGTTTTGTTTTTCAATAAATGTTGCTGGAGGAGTTCCCACTGTGGCACAGTGTGATCCGTGGTGTCTCTACAGTGCCAGGGTATAGGTTTGATTCTCGGCCTGGCACAGTGGGTTAAAGGATCCAGCATTGTTGCAGCTGCGGTGTAGATCGCAACTGTGGCTCTGATCTGATCCCTGGCCCCAGAAGCTGCATATGCTGTGGGGTGGCCAAAAGAGGAAAAATAATGTTCCTGGAACAATAGGGCATTCATACTGGAAAAAAAACCAAACTCGATCCTACCTCACACCATACATGAAAAACATTTGAGGTAGATCATAGGCCTAAACATAAAATAAGGAGTTTCCCAGTGGCTTAGTGATTAAGGATTTGGCGTTGTCACTGCTGGGGCTTGGGTTCGATCCCTGGCTTGGGAGATGCTGCATGCTGTGGGCGTGGCCACCCAAAAAAAGCCAAAATAAGAAACTCCTATTGGGAGCTCCCTGGCGGACTAGTGGTTAGGATTTGGCGCTTTTACTGCTGCTGCACGGGTTTAATCTCTGGTCTGGGAACTGAGATCAAGCTGCTGCACATAGGGCCAAGAAACAAAAAAAAAAAAAAAAAAAAAAAAAGAAAAAGAAGCTCCTGTAAACATAATATTGCAAATCAACTATACAGCAATAAAATAAATTAGGGGGAAAAAAAAAGAATCTCCCAGAAGAAAATGTAGGATCTATTTGAGATGGACAAAGATTTCTTAGGCCACTTTAAGCACTACTAACAAGAGGAAAAATCTGGAGTTCTCTTGCAGTGCAGTGGGTTAAGGGGCCAGTGTTGTCACTGCAGTGCTTTGGGTTGCTGGTGTGGGATGAGGTTTAATCTCTAGCCTGGGAACTTTCACATGCTGAGGGCTTGGCCCAAAAAAAAAACCTCAGTAAATATTTAGGATGAGTTTTTTTTTTTTTTTTCCCTCAGGGCCGCGCCCACAGTGTATGGAGGTTCCCAGGCTAGAGGTTGAACTGGAGCCTACCCCACGGCCACAGCAACGCCATATCTAAGCCGCATCTGTGACCTACACCACAGCACATGGCAGTGCCAGATCCTTAACCCACCAAGTGAGGCCAGGGATCGAACCTGCATCCCCATGGATACAAGTCAGATTGGTTTCCCCTGAGCTGTGATGGGAACACCAGGATAGTTTTACTGTATGTAAATTAGACCTCAGTATGCCTTAATTTTATTATTATTTTTTTTGGCCATGCCCGCAGCGTATGGAAGTTCCTGGACCAGGGACTGAAGCTGTGCTGTAGTTCCGGCAACACAGGATCCTTAACCCATTATACCACACAGGAACTTCCAAAACCTGATGTCTTTAAAACAAACTAACAAATGAATGAACAGAAAATAATCAATAAAACAAAAAATGGTAAGAGTGCAGAGTGACTAGAATTCTCCTTTATGGTGATGGGGATATACATGATATGACACAGCCACTTTCTAAAACACTTTGGTGATTTTTTTTTTCTTTTTCCTTTTTTCTTTTTTAGAGCCTCGCCTGTGGCATATGGAAGTTTCCAGGCTAGGGGTCGAATTGGAGCGATAGCCGCTGGCCTTCACCACAGCCACAGCAATGCAGGATCCTGAACCCCGCTGAGTGAGGCCAAGGATCGAACCTGCAACCTCATGGTTCCTAGTTGGGTTCATTTCCACTGTGCCATGACGGGAACGCCCTGGCCTTGCTCAGTGGGTTAAGGATCCAGCGTTGCCGTGAGCTGTGGTGTGGGTCGCAGAGGTGGCTGGGATCCCACGTTGCTGTGGCTCCGGCATAGGCTGGCGGCTACAGCTCTGATTAGGCCCCTAGCCTGGGAACCTCCATATGCCGAGGGAGCAGCCCCAGAAAAGGCAAAAAGACAAAAAAAAAAAAAAAAAAAATCTAAGATTTGAGAAAGCAGGAGTTCCTTCTGCGGTCAGGTGGGTTAATGATCTGGCTTGTCCCTGTGGAGGTGTTAGTCTAATCCCCAGCCTGGAGCAGTGAGTTAAGGATCTGGCATTGGCGAAGCTGTGGCATAGGTCACAGATGCAGCTTGGATTCCATCCTTGGCCCAGGAAGGATGCTGAGGGTGCGGCCGAAAAAGGAAAAAATAATAAAATAAAATTTGAATAAACAGCATCTATATAAATATGATTATGTAAATATTTTCCACTGCAGAACAATTCTGTCATTGGAAAAACATAAAGGAAAATGAAACTTCTTTGTACCATCTCCTACCAAGTGGCCCTGGTCCCAGGGCTCCAGTATCATCTTCTCCCATTGTCCCAAGGTGTGGCGGCACCTTTCTGCCAATGGTGTGGTAGGGCTGCCATGTACCAGTGCATGGAAACTGCTTGTACACGCCTCTTCCCAATGCCAACTCCGTGCTTAGTCACCTCATGTTGGCAGCTTGAAATCGGCCATGTGTGAGCGTTTACATCCCAGACTTGAACAACATGTGGCAGGGCTTCTTTCCAAAAGCCGGTTGTTGACCGGTTACTAGCACATCCCTGCTTGCTCCTGTCCCTTAGCCCTGGCTGCCTCTCGGTCTCCTTTTGGTTTCTCAGATCTTCATCACTTGTGTGGCAGTTCCCCACACCCCTGTATTTCTGCCTTCACTAACAAGGCACTAAACTTGTCGAGAGAAGACATGCATTTCTTTGCTTTTAGAAATTTGACGTCTTTATTTGATTTTTCTTTCTTTCTTTCTTTTTTTTTTTTTTTTGAATTTTTAGGGCCACACCCATGGCGTATGGAGGTTCCCAGGCTAGGGGTTGAATCGAATCGGAGCTGTAGCCACTGGACTATACCACAGCCATAGCAACGTGGGTTCCGAGCCACATCTGCAACCTACACCACAGCTCACGGCAACGCCAGATCCTTAACCCACTGAGCACGGCCAGGGATCGAACCCAAGTCTTCATGGATACTAGTCAGGTTTGTTAACCACTGAGCCACGATGCGAACTCCCAAATTCCCAATTCAATTATGCTTTTGGAAGAAAACATATTTTCATGAGCTCAAAAATATGACTGGGAGTTCCCGTCGTGGCGCAGTGGTTAACGAATCCGACTAGGAACCATGAGGTTGCGGGTTCGGTCCCTGCCCTTGCTCAGTGGGTTAAGGATCCGGCGTTGCCGTGAGCTGTGGTGTAGGTTGCAGACGCGGCTCGGATCCCGCGTTGCTGTGGCTCTGGCGTAGGCTGGTGGCTACGGCTCCGATTCAACCCCTAGCTTGGGAACCTCCATATGCTGCGGGAGCGGCCCAAGAAATAGCAACAACAACAAAAAGACAAAAAGACAAAAAAAAAAAAATATGACTGAATTCGATGCTCCCTCTTTACAAACTGTAACAGGTGTATATCAGTTTCCTGTGGCTGCTGTAACAAAGATCCACTATAAACTTTGCTGCTTAAAATGACAGAAGTTTGGGGGAAAAAACTGTAACTGCAATGTATACATCTAAGGATGACCTGACCCCCTTGCTGTACAGTGGGAAAAAAAAAAAAAAAAAAAAAACATGAAAAAAAAAAAAAAAGATCTAAAAGAAAAAAAAAAAATTACAGAAGTTTTGGGAGTTCCCATCATGGTTCAAAAGTAACAAACCCAAATAGTATCCATGAGGTTGCGGGTTCGATCCCTGGCCTCGCTCAGTGGGTTAAGGATCCAGTGTTGCCATGAGCTCTGGAGTAGGTCACAGATGCTCCTGGGACCTTGAGTTGCTGTGGCTGTGGTGTAGGCTGGCAGCTGCAGCCCCAATTTGAGCCCTAGCCTAGGGATTTCCATATGTGGTAGGGGTGGCCCTAAAAAGACCAAAAAAAAAAAAAAAAAAAAAAAAAGAGAGGGAGAAATACAGACAGACAAGTTTGGTCTCTCACACTTTGGAGGCCAGAAGTCCAAAATTAAGGTGTTGCAGGTTTGGTTCCTTGTGGAGGCTCTGAGGGAGAAGCTATCCTATCCTCTCTCCAGGTTTTTTGGCGGTGCTCAGCACTCCTTGGTGCTTCTTGGCTTGCAGCTGCTTCCCTCCAGTCTCTGCCTCTCTCATTACAGGGCCCTCTTCTCTGTGGGTCTGTGTCTCTCCTCTTGTTAGGACAGTCGTCATTGGATGTGGCCCAGTCGAGTCCAGGATGACTTCATCTTCATGATACAATACCCCCCAAACATGGCACTTAGGCGTGTTGAACATTTTAAGCTGAAGGAGTTTGAGAAACAGCAGGTGCAGGAAGGCAGGAAGGATTCTCTGACCTTTCCCCAAACAGGTCATAAGACCCTCATGGGACAGGCTTCTTCCCTCTACCTGGGGGAAAGGAGCATCTTTATCTCTGAAGATGAGGTGTCTGGGATCTGATCCCTGGCCCTGGAACTCCATGTGCCGCAGGGTGGCCAAAAAAGAAAAAATAAAATTGGAGTGCTCATCGTGGCTCAGTGGAAATGAATCTGACTAGTATCCATCCCTGGCCCTGGTGGGTTAAGGATCCTGCGTTGCCGTGAGCTGTGGCATAGTTTGCAGACGGGGCTCAGATCTGGTGTGGCTGTGGTTGTGATGTAGGCCAGCAGCTACAGCTCCGATCGGACCCCTAACCTGAGAACCTCCGTATGCCATGGATGCGACCATAAAAAAAAAAAAAAAAATAAGGAAAGGGAAAAATAAAGACGGAGGAATTTGAACAGTCTGAGCTGTTTTCCTCAGTTTTCTGCCCTTAGCTCCTATCCATTTTTGGCCTGTCATATTTTCTGACAACTGTCCACTCATCATCAAACCTAGCATAAAACACACTCGAGCTGGAGTTCCCTGGTGGCCTAGCAGCTAAGGATTTGGTGTTGTCACTGCTGTGGTTCAGGTTCGATCCCTGGCCCAGAACTTCTGCATGCTACGGGCATGGCCAAACCCCCATTCCCCGCCCCAAACAAAAAAACACTTGTTTAACTGTTTCTTTGGCCTTCGTCTCCTTACAAAGGCTTCGGTGTCCCAAAAAACTTCAGTAACTTTTTTTTTGGCCTTTTTGTCTTTTGAGGGCTGCACCAGTGGCATATGGAGGTTCCCAGGCTAGGGGCCTAATCAGAGCTGTGGCCGCCGGCCTACACCACAGCCACAGCATCACCAGATCCGAGCTGTGTCTGCGACCTACACTACAGCTCAAGGCAATGCCAGATCCTTAACCCACTGAGCGAGGCCGGGGATCAACCTCATGGCTCCTAGTCAGATTCATTAACCACTGAGCCACAGCGGGAATGCCTATGCTTTTCTCCTGTTAATCTGTATTTTGCCCTGTAGGGGCTCCAGCTGAAAACTTAGAAGGTAAGTTGGTTACATCAGCAAAGACCCTATTTCCAAAGATGGTCACTTTCTGAAGTTCCAAGTGGATATTAAGTTGGGGGGATACTATTCAACCCTGTGCAGGGTGTGAGAGCATTAATATGCATTTCATTTTCCTGAAATTTCAGCTTCTGCCCTACGGGATATGTGTGTATGCATATGTGTGTGTATATGGAGGGGCAGAGCTGAGGGGTTATGCTGGTGAATTTGGAAAATCCAGTTCATTTTCCTGGCACCAAAAATAGTGGCACCTAGCAGGGTGCTCAAGAAGATTATGTGATGGCTTTTCATTCTAAAATTTGAGCAAACAGCATCCATAATGCACTTATGTCAAATCAGCACCCTGATTTTCCTCTGGGGAAACTCTTCTTCACTGTCAGTCATGCAAGTAGGAGGAGCTGAATCCACGCTTTGGCTCTAGGAGTGGACATGTGACCAGACCCGGTCAGTCAGGATATTCTGACATTCTGACCACAGTGATTGACTCGGGAAATGAGCCATCACCAAACCGAGCCTATCAGAGGCACTGAAGTTCAGTCTTGGACTTTTGCTGGAGCCATTAGCACTGAGCTTCCATTTGCAAGGGTTACCAAACCAAATTTCTTTTTTTTTTTTTTTTTTGGTCTTTTTAGGGCCTCACTTGCGGCATATGGAGGTTCCCAGGCTAGGGGTCTAATCAGAGCTATAGCTGCTGGCCTACACCACAGCCACAGCAATGCCGGATCCGAGCCACGTCTGTGACCTACGCCACAGCTCAAGGCTACACCGGATCCTTAACCCACTGAGCCAGGCCAGGGATCGAACCTACAACCTCATGGTTCCTAGTTGGATTCGTTTCTGCTGTGCCACAATGGGAAGTCCCCAAACCGAATTTAAAGTCAGGGCTCCAAGGGGCCCGCGAGTATCTCCGAGTGTGAAGTCAAACAAAGGAAATCAGGGATAAGAGATGGAGAAGACAAAATCCTAATGACATTATCTGAGCTCCCGGATCCAGATACACCTGAATTGAGCCCTTTGTCTGGACTACCCAAGGATAAGCAAAGAACTCTTATGCTTAAGCCAGTTCGAACTGAGTTTCTATTATTTGCCACTGAGAGTCCTGGCCAACTAAACATTCCTTCAGTTTCCTTGGATTTCCAGTTTATGTCTTGAAGGTAGATGAGAAGAGAGGGTATTTGAAGAAGGAAATTCCTTCTACTTAAAAAAGAGCTAGACACAGATTAATGAAGTGGAAGGAAGTTTGCATGAACTTTATTTTTTTTATTACTCTAATGAATTTATCACATCTGTAGTTGTATAATGATCATAAGAATCCAATTTCACAGGATTTCCATCCCACAGCCCAGGCACATCCCCCCACCCCCCTGCATGAACTTTAAAGAGACGTAGTTTTCTCGGTTCCCGTTGTGGCACATTGGAAACAAATATGACTAGGAACCATGAGGTTTCGGGTTTGATCCCTGGCCTTGCTCAGTGGGTTAAGGATCCGGCGTTGCCGTGACCTGTAGTATAGGTCGCAGATATTTCTGTGGCCGTGGTGTAGGCTGGTGGCTATATCTCTGATTCAAACCCTTAGCCTGGGAACCTCTATATGCCACGGTTGTGGCCCTAAAAAGCCAAAAGATACTTCGTTTTCAAGTCATTTGTTCTTTGAACTATTATTATTATTATTTTTTATTTATTTATCCAATACTGTTCTAGGTATCAGTGATGAACCAGTGAGACAATGTGTTTACCTTCCTGAAGCTCACATTCTAGATGAAAAACAAGCAGGAGTTCCTGTTGTGGTTCAGTGGTAACAAACCTA
This sequence comes from Sus scrofa, assembly GCF_054392235.1. Lineage (NCBI taxonomy): Eukaryota > Metazoa > Chordata > Mammalia > Artiodactyla > Suidae > Sus > Sus scrofa. The sequence continues at coordinate 57,196,627 of NC_139399.1, forward strand.
ACTAGTATCCATAGGGACACCTGTTCGATCTCTTGCCTCACTCAGTAGGTTAAGGATCTGGTGTTGCCGTGAGCTGTGGCATAGGTCAAAGATGCAGCTCAGATCTGGCATTGCTGTGGCTGTGATGTAGGCTGGCAGCTATGGCTCTGATTCGACCCCTAGTCTGGAACCTCCATATGCCTTGGGTGTGACCCTAAAAAGACAAAAAAAAAGGGTAACAAACCCAACTAGCATCCATGAGGATGCCAGTTCAATCCCTGGCCTCGCTCAGTGGGTTAAGGACCCAGCATTGCCATGAGCGGTGGTGTAGGTTGCAGACTCAGCTCAGATCCTGTGTTGTTATATTAGATATATATAATTGTACATATTATATATATAATATAAATATATTTTTATTGTAAAAATAAAAGAATAGAAAACAAATAAATCTATAAAATAACAGTAGTAACAGGAAAAATTGTAAAAGACTTTGAACTAGGCAAAAAACAAAAGCAAAACAAAAAAACCCCTGAATGTCTCTTGGAATGCTGGATGTTGTTTAGGAGACCCTTTCAGGTTATCTGCTTCCACATGGTTCTGTGCCTTTCTTTGTCTTTCAGCTGCTTTGCAGTGCTCTAGCTTGGGAAACTGACAGTAAGGAACATGATTCTTGCCCTGGAGATGCAAATGAACTTTGCCCAATGAAATCCAATTGATTTCCACTCTGTAGAAGCGATGGCTCCACACATTACATGTTGCCTGTGGACACTGGCCTGTTTTGCATCTATTAGCAATTTCATTGCAGCATTCCTGACTGCCTAAATATAATGTCTTTGGGTTCGCCTCTGATTCAGTCTTAACATCTTACCGGTTCTTTTATTAACTCATGAGTTCAGTAGAGTCTTTGACAGGTAATTGCATGGTATTTTTGAATGAATGCCATGATTTTACGTTTTCAAAGTTATTTTTCAACAGTGGAGAGTGAAATGGGGAAGAACAGAGCAGGTGCGGGGCAGACTGTGTGGACTGGGGTGTGGGAGCTGTTTTAGATAAGGTGATGGAGAGCGCCTCTCTGAGAAGGTGACATTTAAACAAGGATGTTGGTTGGCTGGTGTCAGCATCTGTAAAATGCTCCTAGGCTCTCCAGGACTTTTTCTTGCGGAGGTGGGAGGGGGTGGCACAGGTGTTGCATATGGAAGCTGCTGGCCTACGCCCCAGCCCCAGCAAGGCGGGATCCGAGCCGCGTCCACGACCCACACCATAGCTCATGGCACCACTGGATCCTTAACCCACTGAGTGAGGCCAGGGATCAAACGCATATCCTCATGGATACCAGTCAGGTTCATTATCACTGAGCCACAGCAGAAACTCCTCTCCAGGACTTAACTTCAATGAGTTTATTTGATTCTTTTTTTCCCCTTTTTTTCTTTTTTTCTTTTTTTTATTACTCAAATGAATTTATCACATCTGTAGTTGTGTAATGATCATCACAATCCAATTTCACAGGATTTCCATCCCACAGCCCAAGCACATGCCCCCACCCCCCAATCTGTCTCCTCCAGTGACCATAAGTTTTTCAATGTCTGTGAGTCAGCATCTGTTCTGCAAAGAAGTTCAGTCTGTCCTTTTTTCAGGTTCCACATGTCAGTGAAAGCATTTGATGTTGGTGTCTCATCGTATGACTGACTTCACTTAGCATGATAGTTTCTAGGTCCATCCATGTTGCTAAAAATGTCGGTATTTCATTCCTTTTAATGGCTGAGTAATATTCCTTTGTGTATATGTACCATCTCTTCTTGATCCACTCCTCTGTCAATGGACATTTAGGTTGTTTCCATGTCTTGGCTATTTAAAATAGTGCTGCAATGAACATTGGAGTACATGTGTCTTTGCGAGTTGTGGTTTTCTTTGGAATCCCCTTTTTTTCTTTCTTTTTTTGGCCACATCTGTGGCATGTGGAAGTTCTTGGGCCAGGGATCTAATTTGTATCAAAGCAGTGACCCGAGCTGATGCAGTGACAACACTGGATCCTAAACTCACTGTGTTTCAAGGGAACTCCTTTTTTTCTTTTTTTTCTTTCTTTTTCAAGCCATACCCATGGCATATGGAAATTCCCAGGCGAGGGGTCAAATTGGAGCTACAGCTGCCAGCCTACACCACAGCCACAGCAACGCGGGATCTTTAACCCACGGATCGAGGCCAGGAATCAAACCCATACCCTCACAGATACTAGTTGGATTTGTTTCCCCTGTGCCAGAAAGGGAACTCCTTTTTATTCATTTTTAAAAGTTGTGTTGAAGTATAGTGGATTTACAGTGTTGATTCTTTCAACTGAAAGCATAGCTCATAAATAAAAAGGTCCTACTGCAGAGCACCCGGGGTATCTTCAGTGTTCTGTGATAAACCATAACGAAAAGGATATTAAAAAAGGAATTATATACATATGTAACGGAATCCTTTTGCTATATAGTAGAAAAAACCACAATATTGTAGATCAGCTATACCTCAATTAAAACAAAGGGAGATTAGCTTGGAATTCCTGGATGGCCTAGCAGGTTAAGTATCTGGCGTTGTCACAGCTGTGGCTTGGGTTACTGCTGTGGTACAGGTTTGATCTCTGGCCTGGGAGCTTCTGCATGCCACAGGCACGGCCCCAAAACAAAAACAAAGAATAGCTCTACACTGATCTCATTGACAGGTCCTTCTTACAGCCGTTTTTATGACCAGTAACAACAGTTGACAAGCCAGCTGACAAGGGGTTAGATCCTTGTTTGTTCATTTTGCCTGCCCAGCATCTGTTTCATCCGCCTCTGGTAACTGCACACCAGTTTTCTGTGGGGGAGCCAGCCCTTCTCCACTCTTAGTCTACGTGGTTTGGAAAGACTCCTCCTGTCTGCAGGATTCAGGAGTGAGCATGTGACCCAGGCCTGCTGGATGAAAGCACCACGTCTTATTGGCCGCAGTGATTGGCTTGGAATGATTCAGCCTGGGCCAATGAGAGCCCCTCCTCAGAACTCTTCTTGGAACTATTGTCAAAAGGGTTTTCTCCTTCCACTGGGGCTGCTTTGCTGTTGGGTGGTAATCCTGGAACCAGCATGTAGAGAAGGCTTCAGCAAAGTGAAGCCAACATGGAGAGAACAGAGAAACTGGACCCTGACAGCTCTGAGCCCCTGGATTCAACTACACCTGCCATCCCCTCCAACTTTTTGTGTAAGCTTGGTTAGGCGGGGTTTATATTTCTTCCAGGTGAGACTCCTGACTCATGCAACCCTCAAATCGTTGTAGCAAGGTGCTCTGACCAACTGTGTTTCTAAGATCTGCTCCGTTTACCTAGATTCGTTCCGTAATCATTTTGTTATTGCTTAGTAACACATAGCCTGGGGTCAGTCTTTGCAATCAGAAAGAACTAGGTTCAGATTAAGATGGATGACCTTGGGACATCTGATTCTGCATACAAAACTGTTAACTGAGTGCTTCCAGGCTCAAGGTATGGAGTCATGAGCAAGGTAAAATATTGCCATGCCTGTGGACTTTTTTTGTTTGTTTCGCTTTTTTAGGGCTGAACCTGTGGCATATGAAAGATCCCAGGTCAAAGTGGAGCTGCATCTGCCAGCCTACACCACAGCCACAACTTGGGATCCGAGCTCTGAGCCGCATCTGCGACCTACACCACAGCTCATGGCAATGCTGGATCCTTAACCCTCTGAGCGAGGCCAGGGATTGAGCCCACATCCTCATGGATACTAGTCAGGTTTGTAACTTGCTGGGCCACAACAGGAACTCCAGGAATGGACTTTTCCGAATCTGTTTCCCCGCCTGTGAAATGCATATAAACATAGCGCATGATTCTCAATGTTCTGTATTAAATATTACTATCTTTTTGCTGTAAATGGGAGTTAAAATGAAGTCCATGTGGTCAGAATCCTTGTGAATGTAGACTTCCCTTCTACATGTTGGCGTTTTCTTCATTTATTTGTGTACCGTGTTATTAATCACCTACTACGTGCTTGTCAACCTGGAGGAAAGAGGGCTCAGGTTCAAATCCCAGCTCTGCCCCTCCTTAATCAATGGCTTAAGCCTCTGCGGCTTGGTTTTAGTGCTGTGGGCAGCTTCAAAGTGACCATGAAAGGAGAGAAAAATAGGCAAAAGGAAAATTTAAAGCATAAGGAGAAGGTTAAAGAGCGGGAGCTACCAAACACAAGCACCCAGTAGGTACTTCGCAGTTGTTTGTTCCATCCGCCCTCTCTTTGGAACAGAGACCAGAACCACACTTTGCGTCTGAGATGTTCTTCCTCCGTTACTTGGCTGAGCTGCACTTGTGCTGCTTCCTTTCTCCTTAAATATCCTTTCCTCTGGACAGGATGTTCCTGACGGAGGCCACAAGGCAGAACATCTCGGGCTAACTTTAGTTTGCTATTTTCAGCCTGAATTTGTTCCTGGGCAAATCCACCACCGGCAGAGTATCCTCCCCAGGTTGGACGTTTCTTGCACGATGCCCCAGGCTTTTGTGGGACTCGAAAGCTTCATTTCTCTAAGATCAGCGTCTTAAAACCTGGTATTCATCTGGGTTAGAGCACCTTATCCTGTCTAAAAAAAGCCTGAACGGTGGAAGGTAGGGCAGGTTGGGTGTATTTCATAGATTCCTTTTTTTTTTTTTTTTTTGCTTTTTTAGAGCTGCACCCGCGTCATATGGAAGTTTCCAGGCTAAGGGTTGAATTGGAGCTACAGCTGCTGGCCTACGCCACAGCCACAGCCACAGCCACGTGGGATCTGAGCCGCATCTGTGACCTACACCACAGCTCACGGCAATGCCAGATTCCCGACCCATCTGAGTGAGGCCAAGGATTGAACCTGAATTCTCATGGGTACTAGTTGGATTCATTTCCACTGTGCGGGGAAATACAGAAATGGGAACTCCCAGATTCCTTTTTTTGATGCAAGTAGGAGAAAAAAAAAACTGAACCTCTTTGTTTTCCGTTTCTTGTTTTTGTCTTTTTGGTGCTGCACCTGCAGCATATGGTGGTTGCCAGGCTAGGGGTCAAATCAGAGCTGTAGTGTCCAGCCTGCCCCACAGCCTCAGCCACCCAGGATCCAAGCTTCATCTGCGACCTACACCACAGCTCGCAGCAAAGTCGGATCCTTAACCCACTGAGTGAGGCCAGGGATTGAACCCCAGTCCCTCATGGATACTAGTCGGATTCATTAACTGCTGAGCCCCAGCGGAAACTCCAGAGTGAGCGAGCCTCTTTGGAATTGTCCTTCTAGGGGCCTGGGAAGCTGCTTATCTACTGACCCCTGGTGGCATCAAATCCTTGGCTCTTTTTCTGGGCTGCCCTGTAGCCTGTGCTGGAGGTAGTCTTCAGGCTGAGAGACCCAGGAGTGTGAAGTGGGGGGCTGAGAGCAAGCCGGCCCACCCGCCGTAGGCGTAAGTGACCTTGAAGGTGGGCTAAGGGGCTTTGGCCGGGGGCACTAAAGCAATGACTGTAAAGAGAATACATACGTTGGCTTGCAGAAGTGGGAATACACAGGGAATTCTAGTTTCCGGTACCCCTGGATCGAGGCCCTCAAATAATGACAGCAGAGTTTGGGTTCTCCTTCTCTTTAGTTGTTATCACACTATGTGGGCTTTATTCTCTGTGGGAGCTCCTGGCAGCTCCAGGTTTAATCTTAACCACCCAGGAACCCCAGGATAGATGCCTCTTTCCTACCCCTGAGCTGACCCTCCTGGCCTGACTTGAGGTCCACACCCAGCTGTGCTCCTGGCCGGGAAGCCACGGCCCTCTGATTATCCAGACCGGAGTCACGTGCAGTGGCCAGCTGACAAATGTCTGACAGCTGGCTTTGGGGGAAATAAAAGGTTTGATTCGTAGTGCTTACCAAGTTTTAGGGTGTAAATATCCCTACCATAGTCAATTCAAGCTACCACCAACGCCATATCAACTAGCCTACAAAACTCTTGTAATTTCATCAGCAGCTCTTGTGAGCCTGTTGGCTTCAGCTCAAGCACACTGCTGGCTCACGTCTGCCCTTTAGCCCAGGCAATTGAGGTATTCCATCCCTCTGTGTGGACTGAGTGTGGGAGAGGGGTGGTTCCTGAGAGGAAAATTGGGGTGTGTTTATAAGAGTAAGAGTGACTAGATGCTGGGGAGGCAAAAACAGCATATGTCCAGGGAGTTCCCGTGTGGCTCAGCAGGTTAAGGATCTGGTGTTGTCTTTGTTGGGGCTTGGGTTGCTGCTCTGGTGTGGGTTTGATCCTTGGCCTGGGAGCTTCCATATGCCATGGGCAAGGCAAAAAAACAAAAAAAAAACAAAAAAAACCCCCAACCTCCTCCCGTACGTCTATCCAATGCCCAGTGACATCCATCCCTCATACTGCATTAGTTCACATTTGCAGCGTTAATGCTGAGTAAGAAGCGCCCTCAGGGAGTTCCCGCAGTGGTGCAGTGGGTTAAGAATCTGAGTTGCTGTGGAGGTGGTGTTGTATCCCCAGCCCTGCACAGTGGCTTAATAGATCAGGCATTGATTCAGCTATGGCTCAGATTGACTCCCTGGCTCAGTAACTTCAGCATGCCACTGGTGCAGCCATAAAAAAAAAAAAAAAGAAATGTTCTCAAAATCTCAGATCAGGAAGCCTTTATTTACTTTTCTTTTTTCTTTTTTTTTAATTATTATAGTTGATTTACAATGTTCTGTAAATTTATGCTGTACAGAAAAGTGACCCAGTTTATATATATATATATGTGTGTGTGTGTATATACACTTTTTCCTCACATTATCCTCCATCATGTTCCATCACAAGTGATTGGATAGAGTTCCCAGTGCTCTACAGAAGGATCTCATCGCTTATCCACTCCAAAGGCAGTAGTTTGCATCTACGAACCCCAAACTCCCAGTCCATCCCTCTCCCTCCCAAGAAGCCTTTATCTTCACGCTCATGGGCTGGGCTCCGCAGGCCAGGTCTGCTTCAGGCTGCAGGTGCGCTGATCGGAGCTGGCCCCACATGGTCCTCATCCTCTTTGGACCAGTGGCTGCTTGAGACTTTTTTTTTTAAGGCACCTATAGGAGCTCCCGAGGCCAAGTCAAACTCATGGAAAACTCTGCTCACAGGACGTTTGCTAACATTCCCTGACCGAAGCACGTGACCAGCCTCAGCAAGGGGACTGGGCAGGGCCCTCCACCCACAGTGGGAGGCGCTACAGAGTTACAAGTTCACTAACCCGTGAGCTTTTCACTAAACTGTGAGCAGATGAGTGAAAAGCTACTGCACATATCGTTTGTGTTATTTTGCATATCTCTTTGGTCACTAAAGCCTTATGGACATTGACCAGGTCAGGAGATCTAGATCTAACCGGTTCTTTTGAATATTTGCATAAAATTCCATGCTGTAAACACACCTCAATTTATCAACCATTCCACTAAGGAACTACGGGTGCGTGTTTATGTTATATCAGGTATTTTGCCTTTTTTCCCCTTCTTGCTTTAAACATTCTGGTACATGCATCTGTGTATGTTCTTTTTCTGGAGCTGGGGTCAGCAAACCAAGTTCCACAGACAAAATCCAGCCCAGTGCCTTTTTTTTTTTTTTTTTTTTTTGGTCTTTTTAGGCTAGGGGTCAAATTGGAACTATAGCTGCTGGCTATAGCCACAGCAATGCCAGATCCAAGCTGCTGCATCCACAACCTGGCTGAAGCTTGTGGCAGCACTGGATCCTTGACCTAATGAGGAAGGCCAGGAATTGAACCAGCGTCCTCCCAGACACTGTGCCAAGTTTTTAACCCGCTGAGCCACAAGGGGAACTCCAGAATATTCTTTCTTTAATTAAAGTTATACTTGCTTGTTGTAAAGATAAAATTAAACACGGAAGTGTATACAGAAGAAAACGCACTTCTCCATTGTAGGAGTTATCGGTTAAGTGTGATAGTTCTGATCAATGTAGTCAATGCACACATTTCCTTCCTCCTTTTACAATTTATTTCTCCCTTTCTTTTTTAAAACAACAACAACAACAACAACAAGAACGGGATCAGTTTATTCTGGTAGCTGTTATCCCTGAAATACTCCTGGATTGTTCCGCCTTCTTTCCAATGGCTCCTGTCCAAAGAGATCACTGCAGGTGTTTGGACACAAAAATCCCAGCAGCCAGTGCCCTTAAAAGTAGAACTTCAGGAGTTCCCGTCGTGGCGCAGTGGTTAACGAATCCGACTAGGAACCATGAGGTTGCGGGTTCGGTCCCTGCCCTTGCTCAGTGGGTTAACGATCCGGCGTTGCCGTGAGCTGTGGTGTAGGTTGCAGACGCGGCTCGGATCCCGCGTTGCTGTGGCTCTGGTGTAGGCCGGTGGCTACAGCTCCGATTCAACCCCTAGCCTGGGAACCTCCATATGCCGAGGAAGCGGCCCAAGAGATAGCAACAACAACAACAACAAAAGACAAAAAAGACAAAAAAAAAAAAAAAAAAAAGTAGAACTCCAGTTCATCATGGTGAAACCTAGAGTATTTGTTGGCTCTGAGAAAATACTAACAATGGCTTTCAATGCTCTCTGTCCCTGAAGAAGCCATGTTTATATGACTCTCGTGTTTCAGATCACCTGGTGGCTTCCCAGTTCAGTGAATTAAAAATGCAAAATGCGGAGTTCCCGTCGTGGCGCAGTTGTCAACGAATCCGACTAGGAACCATGAAGTTGCGGGTTCGGTCCCTGCCCTTGCTCAGTGGGTTGACGATCCGGCGTTGCTGTGAGCTGTGGTGTAGGTTGCAGATGCGGCTCGGATCCCTCGTTGCTGTGGCTCTGGCGTAGGCCAGAGGCTACAGCTCTGATTGGACCCCTAGCCTGGGAACCTCCATATGCCGCGGGAGCGGCTCTAGAAATGGCAAAAAGACAAAAAAAAAAAAAAAAAAAAAGCAAAATGCTTGGAGCTCCCTGGTGGCTCAGCGGGTTAAGGATCTGGCAGTGGTCACTGCTGCGGTGCGGGTTCGATCCCTGGCTGGGGAATTTCCCATGCCTCGGGGGTGGCCAAGAAAAAAATGCAAAACGCTTATTGTAGCCTGCGAGGCCCCCGAGGTGACCCAGTTCTTAGCTACTCTCTGGTGCTGCCCTCCCCCTTGGTTTTAGTCTTTCACTTCCTCCAAGTTGCACCAAACCCTTTCCAGATTTGTCCTGGGCTAGTTGTCATTCTTTCAGTTACAAGAGGCAGAAACCTAACTCAAACTGGCTTAGGCCCAAAGTTGTATATTGACTCATGTGACGGAAAAGCCCCAGAGGAGGTTGGAAGTGGGAGCGGACAGGTCATTCCCATGGCTTTGCCTCTAGTCTCTGTAGTGTTGGGTCTATTCTCAGTCTCTCCCAAAGGGGCGTGAAGACTCAGCTTGCATCCGAAGTAGCTACCCTAGTGGAAAGAGTCATACTCTCACTTCCTCCTAGGCTCTCTAAAAAAGAGCCTGTGGATAACACTTCCGGGATCAGTTGGAGTCAAGTGACTGACCCTGAACCAATTACTGTGACAATACACTGATGACTATGTATCAGGATACATTGATCAGCCAACCCTAGGTCTGCACCTCCCACCCTCCCTCCAACACGGGAGGAGGAGTCTGCTCCACCTGAAACTCCTGCGCAGCAGCCAGGGAGTTCCCCAGGTGGAAACCGAGGTGCTGATAACCCAGAGAAGGAAAGTGACTGTTGGCCGGCAGAAACAGCCGTCCAGGGTCAGCTCTTTACGCAGACGCTTCTCTCCAGCAGTGCCCTCCCCCCACCTCCCATCATGATGACAGGGTGATTCTTTGTAGCTTTGGTACAAGGGACAAAAGACTGAAAATGGCACACATATCTGCTAAAATAAGGCATTGGCAGAAATCGTGGCTTTCAAAATGGGGGTGTAAGATCAGCAGCAGCACCTGGAAATGAGAAATGCAAATTCTCAGGTGCCGCCCCCGCCCTCGGTTTGCTGGGGGGGCCTAGCAGCCTGCGTTTTGACAAGGCCTCCAGGTGATGCTGATGGGGTGTTTGAGAACCTCGGAGTTCAAATGTTAATCTTGACTCATAAAATAGAAAGCTGTTGGGCATTTCAGTTTTAGAATCCGTTTTCTTTGAGGCTTAGAATTTGAATAAGAGCAAGTTGCCCATTAATTACAAAAGCTGCAGTCACTCTTTGGGCGTTGAAATTAGCCATTCAGGTCGTTTTGTGTCATCTCTCCCATAGCTCCTGTAGCAGCCACTCTAGGTGGGCTCTCTCTCAACACCCATGCTCATGACTCTTCTCCCTCAGAGTTCCCTGGTAGCACAGTGGGTTAAGGATCCCGTGTTGTCACTGCTGTGGCACAGGTTTGGTCCCTGGCCTGGCAACTTTTGTATGCCATGGGCACAGCCAAAAAGAAAAAGAAACAAAAAACAAAAACCTCTTGGAATTCCTCTTGTGGCACAGTGGAAACGAATCCAACTAGAAACCATGAGGTTGCAGGTTCGATCCCTGGGCTAAGGATCACTCAGTGGATTAAGGATCTGGCATTGCCCTGAACGGTGGTGTAGGTCACACCTGTGGCTCAGATCCTGCATTGCTGTGGCTGTAGTGTAGGCTGGCAGCTGTAGCTCTGATTTGATCCCTAGCCTGGGAACCTCCATGTGCTGTGCGTGTGGCCCTAAAAAGCAAAAAAAAAACAAACCCAAAAAACAAACAAAAAATACAACAAAAACCTCTTGTCCCTCAGCCAGAAGGCTGAGAATGAGGTTTTCCAGCCCCTTCTCTCCTTGAAGTTAGGGGTGTCTGTATGAAAGGAAGCCTCCTGAGGGGTCCTGGGGAAGATTGCTGCTCCCCTCGCCCAACATAAACAGGGACAAATGCAACGATCAAGGCCTTTTTCCTTCCCCGTCATCTGCACCGTGGATGTGATGATGAGAGGAGCATGGCCGCCCTACAGCCGGACTGTGACAGCCAACACGCTACAGCTGGTGCAGCAGGAAAGCAGGAGCCCGAGATGTGACACTGAGACCCTCTTTGAGTCACCACACCTGCCTTGGACTGCTGTCTCCTCCTCTCTTGTCTTGGGAGAAAAATAACCCTCTTTTGCTGAAGCCAGTGTATTTGGCTACCCGTTACTTGCAACCAAATGCATTCTTGATATATGTCCGCTAGTCTTGTCTGATCCTGTTTGAGATCTTAAAAAAAAAGAAAAAAGAAGGCAAATGTATTGATTCCAAACTCCAAAAAAGAAAAACATAAAATAGGAATTAGTACGACTATAAAACAGCATTTTATAGCAGCATTATTAATTGTGAAACTCTAGTCTTCAAAAAATTGCCCCTATATACGGAAAGCAGTGTGTTGGTTAGATTATGTCACTTTGCAAGAATGCGAAGTGATGTGTGGTAACTGCCAAGAAGCCAGAGCCCATAGCAACTTCAATGAATAATAAGCTAGTCATTTAAATTACAAAAATAATGTCAACATTTTCTACCGCAAAACAAATTAGTGCAAAATATGGGTACATTTGAAAACCTCTTATAAGACATGAGGTGGAACATCCCAAAGTAAAGAGTCCTTAAAATAGCCGTGCTCATTGTCACATCCAGGATTATCACAGGACATCTTCTCTAGACTTTTACGAAATTGAATATACTTTAAATCATTTAAGCATCCAAGCTCCTAAGATGAGACAACTGTGCCAAAATGAACTTGAGGAGCAAGTAGACTAAGCGATTACCTTTTTTTTGAAACACTGACCTTTTGGGGTGGGCAGTGCGACTTCCTGAGCTATTTGCACACTCCTTCCTCTGTTGTTTGGGCCACTGTTAAAAGATTTTTTTTTTTTTTTGCCACACCCTTGGCATGTGGAAGTTCCTGGGCCAGGGATCAAACCCTCACCATAGCAGTAACAATGCCAGATCCTTAACCCACTGAGCCACCAGGGAACTAAGGCTTCTGTTAGTTTGAATCATGTCACTCGTAGTCAAAATGAATCAAAATTGTTCCTATTATTGCATTTGGAGTAGATAGGCAAGGAGATCCTGCTGGGTAGCACAGGGAACTGTATCTCATCACTTGTGATGGATCATGGTGGAGGATAATGTGAGAAAAAAAGTATGTATGTAACTAGGTCATTTTACTGTATAGCAGAAATTGACCATCATACATCAAGTATAAAAAAATGTTTTTTTTAAAAGATAAAATATTGTGATAAGCTAAGAAGAAAACATTTAAAAATGTATCCACGCTTAGACATGTTTCAAAACTATACTAGTACTTCTCTGGAGCCAGAGTACTTCTCTGAAGCCATGTAACATTTGTGATGCAGATATTTTTATTTAAAACAGCCTTTTAATCATCATTCCCATTTTGTGAGTAATTACAAGAGAATGAAGTCAATACTTATTCCAACGTAGACCCCTGATTTTATATAAGAACAAAAATGGATGGGCTTTTTATTTTGATATTTGTCTTTTAATAAAAAGCAATAAGATACAGTTTAAAAAAAATCACCAATTAATTGCCAAAAAAAAAAAAAAATCATTCCTTCTGTGCCACAGCTGGGTAAGGATCTGGCATTGTCTCTGAGGCATGGGTTTGACTCCCCAGCCCAGGAAAGGAGGTTGAGGATCCAGCGTTATTGCAGCTGTGGTGTAGGTTGCAGCTGTGGCTTGGATTCAATCCCTAGCCCGGGAATTTCCATATAATGATGGCACAGCCAAAAAAGAAAAAAAAAAAAAAAAAGAATCAAAGTCAATATTTAGCTCTATCTGATTTTTAAAAATATATGCATGCGTATGGGGAGTTCCCATTGTGGCTCAGTAGTAACGAATCTGACTAGACTCCATGAGGATTTGGGTTCAATAATCCCTGGCCTCCTTTAGTGGGTTAAGGAACTGGGTGTTGCTGTGGCTGTGGTGTAGGCCGGCAGCTGCAGCTCTGATTCCACCCCTCGCTTGGGAACTTCCGTATGCTGAGGGTGTGGCCCTAAAAGGACAAAAGAATATATACATATGAGAGTTGCCTGGTGGCCTAGCAGCTAAGGATCCAGTGTTGTCGCTGCTGTGGCTCAGTTTCAATCCCTGGTCTGGGAGCTTCCACATGCTGTGGCATGGCGCATATATATATATAATATATATGTATATATATATTATATATATATAATATATATGTGTATATATATAATATATATGTATATATAATATATGTGTATATATATAATATATATGTATATATATGAAATATTTAATGGATAATTGTGGTTATGTGTTGGGTACAGGTGCCCAAACTCACATAACTGTACACTTAAAATTTTACTGTATACGAGTTATATCTCAAAGTTGAGAGAAAGGAAATAAAAAAAATACTTTTTTTTTTTTTGTCTTTTTGCCTTTTCTAGGGCTGCACCCATGGCATATGGAGGTTCCCAGGCTAGGGGTCTAATCAGAGCTACAGCTCCTGGCCTACACCACAGCCACAGCAACACTGGATCCAAGCCGCATCTGCAACCTACGCCATAGCTGATGGCAACAATGGATCCTCAACCCACTGAGCAAGGCCAGGGATTGAACCCACAACCTCATGGTTCTGAGTCGGATTCGTTAACCACTAAGCCATGACGGGAACTCCAAGAATACTTTTTTAAATGTAAAGAAAAAAATACCTGGGCCTTCCCTTGTGGTGCAGTGGGTTAAGTATCTGACCTTGTCACTGCAGCAGCCCAGTGCACTGCTATGGCACCAGTGTGATCCCTGGCCCAGGAACTTTTTTTTGCATGCCACAGGTACAGCCAAAAAAAAAACAACAACAAAAAAAACCCCTTCTTTCCAAGAAGGACAATAGAGAGATCAATAAAAGACGCTAAAACAAAGACATAAAATACATTAGGAAAATTCTTTGTGAGGGGAGTGGAATGCAAATTAAAGAACCAGAGTAGGCGAAGTAAAGTTTCCATTACGTTGTTGTGGCTGCTTCTTCTTTTTCTTTTTTAATCGTCTTTTTTCTTTTGTGAACTCCCCCGGTATATAGAGTTCCTGGGCCAGGGCTCAGATCCAAGCTGCAGTTGTGACCTAAGCTGCAGCTGTGGCAACGACAGATCCTTAACCCATTGTGCCGGGCCAGGGATCTAACACGTGTCCCAGGGCTCCCAATTTGCCGCTGATCCTGTGGCATCGTAGCTGGAACTCCCGTGGCTTCGTTTTAATGGATGGTGGTGGAAATCAAATTATGATGGTATTGATATGCTTTAAGGATAATTTCAGGGTGATGAGACTTAAGATGTCAATACTTAGGGTACGCCACCATTGCATCCTTTTAAAAGCTATTTTAGCCATTCATCTATTGAAATATAATTGATTTACATTATGTTAGTTTCAGATGTACTGATTTAAAAAAAAAAATATGCCAAGCATCTGCATAGTTTTTGAAAATTCCTTGCGAGAACAAGTGACCAGAAAGCCTGAAGACAATTAAGAGAGGGGAAGAGGAAGGGTGAAGGCCCAGGCTTCTGGCTCCACAGCTTGTGATGGGGGAACAGACAATGACCGTGCTGAAGGCCTGTTAGTTGCGTGTATAACACAGTCATTCAGTATTTTTGTATATTTCAAAATATGGTGACCCTCCATCATGAACGGGCTCACTGACTTTGCTTTCATACCCAGTGCCCTGGTCACTAGGATGGTGGTTAAAAGTCAAAGATGATTGGAGTTCCCTGCTGGCCTAGTGGGTTAAAGGTCTGGCATTGTCACTGCTATGGCGAGGTTTCAGTCCAAGGCATGGGGAACTTCCATGTGCCATGGGCATGGCAAAAAAAAAAAAAAAAAAAAAAAAAAAGGAGATTATTACACAAGGTCAAAGATCTTTGCCTTGTTTGTGGTGGGGTTCAAATGGGAAAATGGATGCAAATATTTGGAAAAGCATAAAACAGCCTCCCAAAATGTTTGGTAAATGTTAGAAAATCCCCACAGGATGATTTTTGCTACAATAATTACCACCTTTCCAAGGAAAAAATGAAATCCTTCATGGTCGTAGCAGAGTAGCTTTGCGATGTGCAGTGCTTCATTCCTGCATTGCCTTCCCAACCGTCATTTCACGGAAAGATATTGGATTGCGAAAAAAGCAAGAAGTTTCCAAAGTTATTGATGGTTGTGTTTGTGGAGGTTAGACAGAGTTTGGCCTCACCTGATTGTGAACTCTGCTTTTTTTTTTTTTTTAATTATTTTAGGGAGGCGCAGTGGAAACGAATCTGACTAGTATCCATGAAGATGTGGGTTTGATCCCTGGCCTTGCTTAGTGGGTTAAGGATCCAGCGTTGCCATGAGCTGTGGTGTAGGTTGCAGATGGGGCTTGGATTCTGCCTTGCTGTGGCTGTGGTTTAGGCTGGCAGCTACAGCTCCGATTAGACCCCTAGCCTGGGAACCTCCATGTGCTGTGGATGTGGCCCTAAATATATATATATATATATTTATTTATTTATTTATTGGGAGTTCCTGCTGTGGTGCAGTAGCTTGAGAATCTTACTGTAGTGCTTGGGTCATTCTGGAGGTGTGGGTTCAGTGTTCAATCCCTGGTCTGCAGTAGGTTAAAGGATCCCAGCTTTGGAGTTCCCACTGTGGCTCGGTGGGTTAAGAACCCAACTAGTATCCATTAGGACAGGGGTTGGATCGTTGGCCTAGCTCAGTGAGTTAAGGACCTGGCATTGCCACAAGCTGCAGCTGTAGGTTGCAGATGTGGCTCAGATCCTGTGAATCCTGCATTGCTCTGGCTGTGGCGGAGGCTGTCAGCTGCAGCTCTGATTCAGCCCGTAGCCTGGGAAATTCCATATGCTACAGGTGGCCCTAAAAGAAAAACAAGATAAAAAGGACCTGGCATCACTGCAGCTGAGGTGTAGGTCATAGTTATAGCCTGGATTCAATCCCTGGCCCAGAAACTTCCATATGCCACGGGCACAGCCATAAAAAAAGAATATGTATATTTTTTTGTCTTTTTTTTTTTTTTTTTTTCAGGGCTGCACCGACAGCATATACGGAGGTTCCCAGGCTAGGGGTCTAATCGGAGCTGTGGCCACCAGTCTACACCACAGCCACAGCAACGCAGGATCTGAGCTGTGTCTGCAATACAGCTCACGGCAACGTGGGATCTTTAACCCACTGAGCAAGGCCAGAGATCGAACCTGCAACCTCATGGTTCCTAGTTGGATTCATTTCCGAGGCACCACGATGGGAAGTCCAAAAAAGAATATATTTTTTGAAGTATAGTTGGTTTACAATGTTGTATTAGTTTCTTCTGTTCAGCAAAGTGATTCAGGTATACACGCACACACACATTCTTTTTCATGTTCTTTTCCCTTGTGGCTTAATCACAGGATATTGAATATTGTTCCCCCTGTGCTATACAGTAGGACCTTGTTGTTTGTCTATTTTATATTTTTGAACTTGTTTCTTTTCTTTTCTTTTTTCTTTTTATGCCCACACCTGCAGCATATGGAAGTTCCCAGGCCAGGGTTCGAATTGGAACTGTGTCTGCGACCTATGCCACAGCTTGTAGCAATGCCATGTCCTTAACCCACGGAGCGAGGCCAGGGATCAAACCTGCATGCTCACAGAGACACCGTCAGGTTCTTAGTGCACTGAGCCACAACAGGAACTCCTGAACTTGGTTCTTTTAACAGCAGGGATTATCTGCATTTATTTTTGCTGTGCCTGCAGCATGCAGAAATTTCTGGCCTAGGGAGCTAACCTGCGCCACAGCAGTGACAACGCCAAATCCTTAACCACCGTTAGGCCACTAGGGAACTCCCATCCACATTTTTGTGTAATGTGCACTTGACATGAAAATCTAGAAGACAATATTTCTAAATTAAGAAGTGCTTTTCTCCTGGGATCTCAGCAATTTTCCATCTGATTCCCTGCATCCTTCTCTTATAGTCCTGAGGCCATCCAGACAGGGCAAAGGATCCCTCTCTCCTTTCTTCGGATATTCCTTTTTCAAGGGCCCCAACAGCCCGCACTGGGCAATACTAGCAGCATTTTCTTGTCTTTTTTTTTCTTTGTCCATGCTTGAGGCATGCAGAGATTTCCTGGCCAGGGATCGAACCTGCGCCACAGCAGTGACCTGAGTCACAGCAGTGATAACACAGGATCCTTAATCCGCTGAGCCTCGAGGGAACTCCTAGCAGCATTTTCTTAATGTGTGAATCGTCCTCATGCAGTAGGGGCTCGAAAGGAGGTAGTGGCGGTGGTGGGGAGGGGTGGGGGGAGAATGAGACCACCTGCTTTGGCAGCTCCGCAACCAGAGCCGTAACACCAAACCCAGCTCCTCCAGGGGCAGCTGGACACAGAGGTAAGCTGGGCTCCCAAATGTGCGTTCAAGGGACTTAAATGTCCCTGCACCATTATGAGATATCAGGAGGGGGCCAATCAAGACAGTTGGTTTTGCTCACGCATGGAAGCGGCACTGTGTGTGGCTGCTGTGTGTCACAGACCAGGCTTTGCTTCCTTCCTACAGAAGAACGTGGGAGGCCAGAGGCAGGAAGAGAGGGACGCCCCAATGCCATTAGGCTGCAGAAATCTGGTGAAAATGCTGAACTGGAGGGGCCTGGATGCTGAGGGGAGAAGGAGCGGGGTCCAGGCAGCCTCACCCAGCTTACCCTTCCTGTCCCTCATCCCTCTCCACTGCAGAAGCTCCCACTACCCAGTCCAAACCCTCTGCACAGGCACTAGAAATAGGAATTCTCAGCACTTAGCTCGGGCTCCAGCCCAGGCCTCTCGCTGAGGCCCCGCATAGGGCAGAGAAGTGACAGTCAAGCACGTTGGTAACCCTGTGCTGGTGTTTCTTCTGTTTTCCTTTTCTTTTCATAAATTGAGAGCCTCAGAAAATGGAAGTGGCTTGGGCTCCTCTCAGCCTCTGAGAGGCCCCGTGAGCCACAAACACCTGGTTTCTGAGCTGGGGACGGCTGGCCTCCTCCCAATCCGCAACCTCCTTCTAGCTCCTGTTCTCAGACCCCCGATGAGGTCGCAGGTGGGACCTTTGGAAGGGGTGGTGTCTTGGGTGGATTCCTTGAAAATCCAGCCAGAGGTGAAGATTCTGGTGCAAGGAGTTCCTGTTGTGGCTCAGCGGGTTACAAATCTATCTAGTATCCATGAGGATGCAGGTTCAATCCCTGGCCTTGCTCGGTGGTCTAAGGATCTGGCATTGCCATGAGCTATGGTGTCGGTTGCAGAAGAGGCTTGGACCCGATGTTGCTGTGGCTGCAGCACAGGCCCAAAGTTACAGCTCCAGTTTGCCCCCTAGCCTGGGAACCTCCATATGCCATGGGTGTGGCCCCCCAAAAAAAGCAAAAAAAAAAAGATTCTGGTGCAGTAGCTGATTGGGAGGTGGTCCCAGGAGGCCCCAGTGGAGGGGTGAGGAGGGAAGTTGTGTGTGGGGAGGGGAGAAAGCCACTGCAGGTGTGTTAATGAGCGAGTTACCTCCACGAGCCAGTGGGATGCAGAACCCCTGGGGGCTTCTGGAAAATTCTGAACGTGTCTCATGTTTATCCCGCTTGAGGGATAAAGGCTCCTGGGACCCAGCACGCCTGCCGGCCTCGAGTGAGGTCCACACATGGAAGGGGACAGTCTCAGGTGGAGAATCCCAGGTGCATGCACTAGACACCCCCAAAACTTGGTGGCTCATGTACAAGTCCATCTCTGTTTTCTAGGGGTGCTCTGAATGTTATAGTCAGTAGCCAGATGAAGAGATACATGGGGCGAGGCCCCTTGCAAAGGAGCTTCTGTCCTCAGGGAGTGTGGAGTCTGGCACGATGGCATGTGGAAGCATCCTGGTTCCCCACATGGAAGCTCCCAGAAAAAGGACCTAAAAGGGCTTTTATGAAGGTTTTATTCCATAGTCGTGATTGACTAAGTCATTGGCCAACGGCGATGGGTCCTTCCCTGCTCCCTGGAAATCAGAGGCTGAGACTGAACAGTCCAGCCCTCTCATCACATGGTTGGTGCTTCTGGCAACCCGTCCCTTGCCCTTATGTGGGGAACTGAGGACAGGAGACCAAATATTATCCCATTGTTTTTAGCTTTCCGAAAATTCCAAGAGTTTGGGGGGCCGTGAGCCAGGAACTATGGATGTGTGATGGCCATGCGAATGGCAAGTCTGTATTTTCCCTGTAAATTACAGTATGATGCACTAGCATCTGCTGTTCAATCTATTCTGAATTTGAGGGAGGGCCGTAGGTGTTGCTTCTCAGGACACAGAAAAATCCCAACAGTAGTTAAGGCCCAGATGATGCCGCTGGTGGTTTTGATGGAGAGAAGGGAGAAACAGTTTCCAAAATCCATCAAAGAATGTTGATGTGATGGCACAATTGTTTTCCAGACAAAAGAGCAAATTGAACTATTTTTTCATGTCAAGAGCTAAGTAGCCTGGAGAAAACTGTAACATATTATAAGCAATAAGCAACAGCCCTAGACATATGTCAACGTCTTTCAACCTAACCGTGTGACGAGTCCTGGCTTAACAGGCCCCACCTCCAACCAGTGGCCTCCTGGAGGTAACATTCGCTGGGTGTTTTAAACAGAGCAAGGCTGCTGCTCATTCTTAGCCACTGGGGCTTCTGATTGAAAGCCTTTCCTTAAACTTGTCTCGATCTTTAATTCACAAAAATGTTCCCGTTCCATTTCTAGAGCAGCTGTGTTAATTAATGGTGATGATCAGACTTAATGAAAGAGGGAATTAGTAAGCCAGTCCCTAGCCCTTTTCCTAAAAAGGAAGGTGCTAACAAGTGCTAATGGCTTAACACGGAGAGTTCACCTCCGTGGCAGCTTTTGACCCGCAGTTACATCCTGAAACATCACCCCAGAGACTGCTCTAAGCAACTGAGTATTTGATCTTCCTCATGTAAGGTGGACTATACATACTCTGATTTCTCTACTGAATTTCTCCAAGAAAATAGTGTTTAATAAATAAATAAATAAATAAAGAGTTCCTGTCGTGGTACAGTGGTTAACAAATCCGACCAGGAACTGTGAGGTTGTGGGTTTGATCCCTGGCCTCACTCAGTGGGTTATGGATCTGGCATTGCTGTGAACTGTGGTGTAAGTCACAGACGTGGCTCGGATCTGGCATTACTGTGGCTCTGGCAGAGGCTGGCAGCTACAGCTCTGATTTGACCCCTAGTCTGGGAACCTCCATATGCCTTGGGTGCGGCCCTAGAAAAAGACAGGTAAAAAAAAAAAAAAAGAAGAAGAAAATAGTGTTTAAGCCACACTGGGCAAAATCCAACCAGTTTGCCCCATTGACTTTGGTGCTACATTATCATGTAATATGTATTGTTATGTTCTTATGTGATGTTACACTGTGTTATTTTTTATTTTTATTTTATTTTTTTTTTTCATTTTTGGCTGCCCCTTGGCATATGGAATTCCCCAGGATGGGGATCAGATCCAAACTGCAGTCTTGACCTAAGCTGCAGCTTTGGCAATGCTGAATTCTTAACCTGCTGTACCAGACTGGGAAGCTAGCCCTCATTCCAGAGTTCCCAAGATGCCACCATTCCCATTGTGCCAGAGCAGGGGCTCCTATATATTTTTATTTTTTATTTATTTTATTTTTTTTGGTCTTTTTGCCTTTTCTAGGGCTGCATCCATGGCATATGGAGGCTCCCAGCCTAGGGATCTAATTGGAGCTGTAGCCACCAGCCTACACCACAGCCACAGCAATGCGGGATCCGAGCCACACCTGCCATCTACACCACAGCTCACAGCAACGCCGGATCGTTAACCCACTGAGCAAGGCCAGGGATCAAACCCGCAACCTCAACCTCATGGATTCGTTAACCACTGTGCCATGACGGGAACTCACTCCTAGGAGCTCCTATATATTTTAAAAATTAGTGTGTTATCTACCTCATAAGAATTAAAATCCCTGGAGTTCCCATTGTGGCTCAGCGGGTTAAGAACCAACATAGTCTCCATGAGGATGTGGGTTCGATCCCTGGCCTCACTCAGTGGCTTAGGGATCGGCATTGCTGTGAGCTGTGTGTGGTGTAGATCGCAGACGCAGCTCTGATCTGGCATTTCTGTGCCTGTGTCATAGGCTGGCAGCTGCAGCTTTGATGCAACCCCTAGCCTGGGAACTTCCATAAGCCGCAGGTGCAGCCCTGAAAAGAAGAAGAAAAAAAGAGACAAAGAAAAGAAAAAAAAAGGAATTAAAATCCCTGAGGGCAGGGGTTAAGTATTACTCACCTCTGTAGCTTTGGTATCTACTGAGTGTACAGTATTCATAATATGTTTTTAGAATGAATAGGTGAGTGATCTGTTTATTGTCAAATCAAAGAAATTTAAAGAAGAAGTCTGAATTCAAAAGAACATTGTTAAAGTGAAAAATTGCAGACAACTTAAATATCCACCATAGGGGAATGGTTACATATGTTACAGCATATCCGTGTTGTGGACCATGGGGTCATTTAGAATATATTCAGTCGAATGTAACAGAAAATCTAATTCAGACTGAATATGGGGATCACTGGAGGCAGTTGCTTACAAACCTTGAAAGTCCATAAGAAGGGGTGGGTTTGGTTCAGTTAATCGAGCGGATTTGATGACGTTATCAAGTACAAGGTTTTTTTCAATTTATCTGGTCTTCTCTTGTGACAACAGTCAGCAAAAGCTGACTTCCAAGAATTCTCTTGTGGCACAGTGCGTTAAAGATCTGGGGTTGTCACTGCAGCAGCTTGGGTCGATGCTGTGGTGCATATTCAGTTCCTGGCCCCAGAACTTCTACATGCCTTGGGCACAGCCCACCCCACCCCCCCAAAAAAAAGCTGACTTCCAGCCCCATGATCACAAGATGGCTGCCACAGCTCCAGCATTTACATGATTCTTCAGTCATGTTCAGGGAGGGAAAGATAAAAGTTGTTCTTCCAGATACCCTGGGAAGTCTAGCTTCTCATTGGCTTAAATTGAGCTATTTGCCCACCTTTGATCTGAGAATTGTAGCAATTATAGGAGTTTGGCTTCTGTGAATTAATTTGGGTCTACACTACATGCCTATTCCTAGAGCTGGGGATATATGCTCAGCTTTCCTTAAGATACAAGGGCTCTGAAAAAATAAACAAGAGGAGTTCCTGTTGTGGCACAGTGGAAACAAATCTGACTAGGAACCATGAGGTTACAGGTTTGATCCCTGGCCTTGCTCAGTGGGTTAAGGATCTGGCATTGTTGTGAGCTGTGGTGTAGGTTACAGACTTGGCTTGGATCTGGTGTTGCTGTGGCTGTGGTGTAGGCTGGTGGCTACAGCTCCGATTAGACCCCTAGCCTGGGAAACTCCATATGCCACGGATGTAGCCCTGAAAAGACAAAAGACAAAAGACCAAAAAAAAAAAAAAAAAAAGATACAAGGGCTGTACAGGGGCAGCCTGGTGATTAGAATGAAAATTCAAGGAGTTCCTTTTGTGGCGCAGTGGTTAACGGATCTGACTAGGAACCATGAGGTTGCAGGTTTGATCCCTGGCCTTGCTCAATGGGTTAAGGATCCAGTGTTGCCGTGAGCTGTGGTATGGGTCGCAGATGCGGCTCGGATCCTGCGTTGCTGTGGCTCTGGTGTAGGCTGGCGGCTACAGCTCCGATTTAACCCCTAGCCTGGGAACCTCTATATGCCGCAGGAGCAGCCCTAGAAAAGACAAAAAAAAAAAAAAAAAAAAAAAGAATTAAAAAAAAATGCAAGCATTTTCCAAAGAAAATATGATCTATTTTCTATAGTTACACTTCTATGGTTGTATTTTTATATTTATGTGAAAATATACTATATATTTCCTATGGTTGCATATATTCCTATGGCAATACTAAGAATTCTGGAAGGGTCCCCTGCAAACCTGTGCTTGTAGTTACTTCTGGGGAGAGGCCTCAGACTGCAGATTGTAGTCAAAGTCTACTTTGGATTTATTCAGAAGACCGATCCTCAGTCAGGAGCAATGTTGTCCTCCAGGCGACATTAGACAGTGTCTCCAGATATTTTTGGTTGGGTCATGATGCGGGGAGGGGTGCTACCGGTGTCTACCGGGTGGCGGCCAGGGTCACTGCAGTGTATAGGACAGGCCCCACAGCACAGGAGAGTTATCTGGCCTAAAACGCCAGTAGTGCTGAGGTTGAGAAACCCTCATTTAGAACACTTGAATCGTTATAAGGAGATAAGAGTCAAGTCTACTTGCATAGCTAAAAATTGATTTTTTGAAAAGGCTGTAGTGGATGCTATTGTTACAGGCTTAAGATTAAACCCCAAATCCTCTGGCCATGTCTCACTGTAATGCCCCTTCCCCACCTTGACCAGCCTGGGCTGCTCACTCCTTGCTGCAGAAGGAATGTCGCCCATTCCTCACCGGCCACCATGTAACCTGTTCCTCATGCGGGTAAGGGATCCTCAGAAGATCAAACTGGGTCTCCACTCAGCGCGCGTTGTGCGGTATAAAGACTACTGCAGAATGAGTCGGGCCTTCTTTCTTTTTTTAACCTGTGCGCAGGCTTGAGTCCTCTCTCCTTCTCTGAAAATATACTTTCACTTTAATAAATTCACAAAACATGGAGCTCCCATCATGGCGCAGAGGTAATGAATCTGACTAGGAACGATGAGGTTGCAGGATCGATCCCTGGCCTTGCTCAGTGGGTTAAGGATCTGGTGTTGCTGTGGCTGTGGTGTAGGCTGGCGGCTACACCTATGATTTGACCCCTAGCCTGGGAATCTCCATATGCCACAAGTGTGGCCCTAAAAAGCAAAAAATAAAAAGATTAAAAATAAACAAATTCATAAAACATCCGCTGTTCCAGTGCTTTGTTACGGTGAGATAGGGACCGAGAAAATTTTGACGGCAACGCTATGATACCCTGTCCACAGCCCCGTTCAGGACCCAGGTGCTTATTCTCCCAGCTGCCGGGATCGTTGGCTGCGGATGACTCCCGGTCTGCTGTGTCCCTCTTTAGAACTTGCCCTGAGCTGGAGGCAGCTGCCTTGTCCAAGCCTGAGAGTCCTCTCCGAGGGCAGCCTGTATCTTTTTGTTTTGTTTTGTTTTTTTTGCCTTTTCTAGGGCCACTCCTGCATCATGTGGAGGTTCCCAGGCTAGGGGTCCAATTGGAGCTGTTGCTGCCAGCCTACGCCAGAGCCACAGCAACACCAGATCCGAGCTGCATCTGCGACCTACACCACAGCTCACGGCAACGCCGGATCTTTAACCCACTGAGCAAGGCCAGGGATCGAACCCGCAACCTCATAGTTCCTAGTCGGATTCGTTTCCACTGTGCCACGATGGAAACTCCCAGCCTGCATCTTTGAGAAGCCTCAGTGGTACTGCTTTGTGCGAGGGACTATTCTGTGCATCGTATGATGTGTAGCAGCATCCCCTGTCTCTACCCACTAGATGCCCCTGCTCCAGTTGCACCAACCAAATATGTCTCTAGACATTGCCAAGTGTCCCCTGGAGGGAGGGGTGCCAGAGGTCACTGGTCTGCCTCCCTGCATAATGAGCCACCGCTGCATCCAATGCTGGTTGATGCAGGGATACAAAGACCTGGCCCCCAGCCTCAATTGAGAACGTCTCTGAGGGCCATCCTAGCTTTAGAGCTCCTCAAGGGGTTGGCTGAGGTCTTTGCAATTGAGTCATAGTTCAGTCTCTCCCTCTGCCTTATACTGCTTCCCTCACCTCTTCAGAGCTGTTGTTTTCAAGATCACTCCCCAGCAAACACTGTACCTGCAAATCACCCTCCCAGGGACTGTTCTGTGGGGCAACCAACGCAAGACCAAGATCATGGCTCAGAAGGGTTAAGTGACTTGCAGAATGTCACACAGCAGGAGCTAAGACGTGAGATGCGGAGCTAAGACTGTAATGTGTCTCCTTGCTCCCCCAATGGTGCTTATAAGCATTAAGCTTCATGACCATATTATTGGGCTCTGCTGCCACTTCATTTCTTTGAGCCCACCCCCCACCTATCCTATATGTGTTTCTCTCATTGAAGGAGCAGAAAAATCCATAGAATGTGAAACCTCATGGCGTGAATTCCATTCCCCTCTTTATCCTAAGCTATGCACCTTATAGACATGCCTGTTTGCAAACTCTTTTGACTAGTTGACAGGCAGCAAGTCCAAACATGTAGACATTTCAACTGCAAGTACTTGAGACAAGTGCATAAAGGCTTTCTGTTCAGAAAATATTCTTAATTTGGGTAAAAATATAAATGTGAGGTAAAAGGCTCATATAAAGATTATAATTGGACCAAGGTCATTGCTTTGTGTGATGGTCTGTTTTCAATAACATGGGTCAGTTAGAGGGTTAGAGTGCCGTGGTCTGGCATGAGAGGTCTTGCTATACCAATAATAATAATAATAATAATAGTAATAAGCACTAATTGAACCATTGCTATATGCCAAGCACTACATACTTTTTTTTTTTTTTTTTTTTTTGGCCTCACCCATAGCATAAGGAAGTTCCCAGGCCAGGAATCAGACACACACCATAGCTGTAACCAAAGCCACAGTGGTGAGAACACCAGATCCTTAACCTGCTCAGCCACCAGGGAACTCCCTTACTTTTAATATATATTTATAGATCACATGTTGTTAAATATATACTATCTTATATTAGTATGTATTTTACCTATACCATAATATTTATATAGTATATGATATATTGCTAATTGCCCACTGAAAAAATTGCACAACCTAAAGGCTAAGAATTGTGTTTTACTGAGTAGACAAAACTGAGGACTTAAGCTGGGATGAAGCTCTCAGCACTGAGGGACTGCTCCAGGATATATAGGAATTTTGCTGTAAAACCCAGAACGTCAAAAGATTACTCTTTTTTTTTTTTTTGCCTTTTCTAGGGCCACACCCACGGCACACAGAGTTTCCCAGGCTAGGGGTTTAATTGGGGCTGTAGCTGCCGGCCTGCACCACAGCCATAGCAACTTGGGATCCGAGCCATGTCTGCGACCCACACTACAACTCACAGCAATGCTGGATCCTTAACCCACTGAGCAAGGCCAGGGATCAAACCTGCAACCTCATCTCATGGTTCCTAGTCGGATTTGCTGACTACTGAGCCACCATGGGAACTCCCAAAAGATTACTGTTAAAGAAAGCCAGATGGCTCAAGTTAATGAATTTAGCGCTTTTCTTTGTATGGGAAGATGCAAGAGTCTGGGCCCAGGAAATCATTCCTTTGATATGCACCTGACCTATCCAGGGCCACTCTCCTGCTTTTTTCCATCTTGAATCCCCTCAGGGTGCACCCTTGGGAGTGGCGCAGTGGCTGCTGGCTTAATGGCCTCAACATCCTTTGTTTACTGATATAGCAGGTGACATTTTTCATTTACAATTTCATATATCTATTAAAGAGGTATTATTATTATTTTGGCCGAGTCCAAGGCACGTGGAAGTTCCCAGGCCAGGGACTGAATCTGAACCACAGTGGTGACCCGAGCCACAGTAGTGACAACACTGAATCTTTAACCCGCTGAACCATCAGGGAATTTTGAGATATTATTTTGCCCACTTACTGATGAGGACTCTCAGGCGCAGAGAAGTTAAGTAACTTCCTCAAAGTCACACAGCTGGTTACAGGCAGAGCTTTTGTTGCCTCCATGACTGCATTTGATTTCCAGGAGCTATAGATCCAACTTGGAGCACATTCCTTCAATTGAATACATTTATTACAACAAGAAGGAAAGATCTCTCTTTTTCTCTGCCAATTCTCCTTCCTTCCTCCCAGGATATAGTAGGTGCTCAAAAAATAATTGAACATAAAACATTGGATAGTCAGGAGTTCCCATTGTGGCGCAGTGAAAACAAATGTGACGAGGAACCACGTGGTTACAGGTTGGCTCCCTGGCCTCACTCAGTGGGTTAAGTGGGTTAATGAGCTGTGGTGTAGGCTGCAGAGGCCGCTTGGATCCTGCGTTGCTGTGGCTGCGGTGTAGGCCAGCAGCTGTGGCTCTGATTCTACCCCTAGCCTGGGAACCTCTCCCTATGCCCAGAGTGCAGCCCTAAAAAACAAAAAACAAACAAACAAAAAACTGGATGGTCTTTGTCTAAAAGCTGGTCAACCAGGTTCAATCTAGGAACATGTATAAATGCTGCAAATATATCCCATGTGTCGTGATTCATTGTATCTTTAAAGAAAAATATAATTATAGATTTGTGATGTTTTTAAGCATCACAACTGGAAACTGAAACTGGAAACTCTTGTAACTAGTAAGTACTTCCTTCAGCTTCTGATCCTTGAAGTGTTCCACTCCCCACCCCATGGAGGGTATGCAAAAAGCAGGGGAGTTGCTCAGCAGTTCAGCTGCTTTCGGGCCAGGCTCTGTGGAAGGAATGCAGTGAGAATTGGAATGGACATCTTCCTACTCAGAAACCCTGACTCGGGTTTTGTATTGGTTTGTTTGTGCTTTACCCCTGGCAGGCAGGCTCTGATCAGATTGAACTTCCTGTGGAATAATTCACAGAACAGTTATTTATGGCTTTGTAATCTTCCTGATCTGAAATAGCAACTTGGGGTAAAGGAAGAGTGTTGAGGAAGTGGAGCATAGAAAAAAAAAAAAAAAAAAAAAAAAAGGAAGAAGAGGAAAGAAATAGAAGGTCAGGATGATAACCAGCCTAGATG
The DNA here is from genome assembly GCF_054392235.1 of Sus scrofa. Classification (NCBI taxonomy): domain Eukaryota; kingdom Metazoa; phylum Chordata; class Mammalia; order Artiodactyla; family Suidae; genus Sus; species Sus scrofa. The sequence continues at coordinate 57,224,198 of NC_139399.1, forward strand.
TCCTGTACAGGGAGAACTTGTCTGAAGTCATGGGCCTAGTGGTATAATGTATTTGTGTCTCATATGTTAAAATCTGGAGTTTCCAGAATTCCCTGGTGGCCTAGTGGCTTAAGGGTCCAGTGTTGTCATTACTGCGGCTCAGGTCTCTGCTCTGCTGTGGCCGAGGCTCAATCCCTGTCCCCCCACATGCCACAGATGTGGCAAAAAAAGAAAAAAAAGAAACTTAGAGTGGTTTGGAGCCACATCACTTGAGTCCAGATCCTACTTCTGCCTCTTCCTAGTTGGAAACCCTTGTGCCTCAGTTAATCTTTAAAGGTTTAGCTAATTTTATTTTATTTTATTCTATCTGTCTGTCTGTCTGTCTACTATCTATCTATCTATCTATCTATCTATCTATCTATCTATCTACCTATCTATCATCTTTTTAGGGCTGCACCTGAGGCATACGGAGGTTCCCAGGCTACGGGTCGAATCAGAGCTACCGCTGCTGGCCTCCACCACAGCCAGAGCAACTCAGGATCCGAGCCACATCTGCAACCTACACCACAGCTCATGGCAACGCCGGATTCCTAACCCACTGAGCGAGCCAAGGATCCAACCTGCATCCTCTGGATCCTAGTCAGATTCGTTTCTGCTGAGCCACGATGGGAACTCAGGTTAGCGAAATTAGTACGTGCAAAAGACTTAGAAAAGTGCCTGGCTCTTAGTAAACATTCCTAAATATTTCACAATAATAGTATGATTATAATAAATAATAATGTTAGCTCTTACTGTTTTAGAAGGAAACGTCTTTCCCTCACAGTTCGATTCAGTTTGTGGAATAATTGGTTCAGTCCTTTCTGGGTGTCCAAACTTAGGCTTGGAATCAAATCTGCTGGAGCTGCCATTTTAATTTTATTTGAGTTGTGTGTTGGGCTAGGAAAGAAAGTAGACTTGGGGACTCAAAGCTTCTAATGGTCAGAGGAGCCTATGGTATCTAAATAGCGACGAGTCTGATAAATATGGTTCATTTGCAGTGTAAAACATGAGAAGCTTCCAAATCTGACCGGGTTGCACAGTGTCCCTCAAAAATTCATATCCAGGGAGTTCCCGCTTTGGTTCAGCAGGTTAAGAACCTGACTGGTACCTATGAAGATGTGGGTTTGATCCCTGGCCTCACTCAGTGGGTTAGGGATCTGGTGTTGCCGTGAGCTGTGGTTTTGTTCGAAGCTATGGCTTGGATCCGATTCTTGGCCCGGGAACTTCCATATGTTGCCGAAGTGGCCAAAAAAGAAAAAGAAAAAAGAAAAAGAAATCATATCCACCCAGAACCTGTGAATGTGACCTTATTTGGAAATAGGGTCTATTGTAAGTGTCATCAAGTTAAAAGGAGGTCACACTAGATTAGGATGGGCCTTAAATCCAGTGTGACTGTATATGACAGTGTGTTTTATAGGAAGGGAGAAATTTGGACATAAAGGCTAGACACACATGCGAAGACAGTGGCAAAAATTGGAATGATGCGGAGTTCCCTTATGGCTCAGTGGGTTAAGGGTCCATTCCCTGGCCTGGGAATTTCCGCATGGTGTGGATGCAGTCAAAAAAAAAAAAAAAAAAAAAAGATCTATGAGCCAAGGAATAAGGATTGCCAGCAGCACCAACCAGAAGCTAGAAGCAGCAAGGAAGGATTCTTCCCTAGGGTCTGTGAAGGAAGTACAGCCCTGCCCACACCTTAATTTTGGTCTTCTAGACTTCAAAACTGTGCAAGAATACATGCCTGTTGTTTAAAGCCACTAAGTTTGTGGTAATTTGTCTTTGCGGTCCTAGGAAACTCACGCTCACAATGAGAGAAATGAAAATGAAAATTACACTGACTTGCCATTTTTAACCTGCCAGTTTGATAAAGATCAAAAAGTCTGATAACATGCTAAGTTGGCAAGTGCATTGGGAAATTTATTGCTTTCATTTATTGCTTGTGGGAGCATATGTAAGTGGATGCAATCTCTTTGGAGGTAATTTGACAATTTCTATCAAAATTACAAATGCACGTGCCTTTTGACCCAGTAATTCCACTTCTAGGATGTATGCTACATGTGAGAAATGCGTGCATGGAAAATCACGCAAAGGCAGGTTGTGCACTGCAGGGTTATTCGTAATCACACAAGGTTGGAAATACACTAAGTGTTCGTTGTCAGGTCATGTTTGAACAACTATAGAACATCTACACTCGGAGTCCACAAATTCTGTAAAGGGCTAGGTAGTAAATATTCTAGGCTTTGCACACCAAGAGGTCTCTGGTGCTGCTGAAGCTCAAAAGCAGTCTGACGTAATATATAAAAAAATGAATGTGGCTGTGTTCCAATAAAACTTTATTTATTTGTCTTTTTAGGGCTGCACCTGAAGCATATGGAGGTTCCCAGGCTAGGGATCAAATTGGAGCTGCAGCCGCCGGCCTACACCACAGCCACAGCAACGCAGGATCTGAGCCACATCTGCAACCTACGCCATAGCTCACGGCGATGCTGGATCCTTACCCACTGAGCAAGGCCAGGGATCGAACCTGCGTCCTCATGGATGCTAGTTGGGTTCATTAACCACTGAGCCATGACAGGAACTCCCAATAAAACTTGATTTAGAAAAAAAAAAGGCGATGGCCAGATTTGGCCCAAGGGCCTTAGTTTGCCAGCCTCTGACCTGCAGAAAGCTGAAAAAGGAAAAAAAAAGTAGCTGAAAATTGAGACAGCGTTCTATATCTTGCTATACAATCACTCCCAAGGGTAAGTGAAGAAAGCCAAGTTCAGAACAATGTGGATTTTCAAGGAAAAATATACCTGCATAAAAACAAGTTTTTGGTATATTCACGGAGAGTCTGTATACGGATCCATAAGAAAGTGGACGCCAGTGCTTGTTTCTGGAACAGGGACTTGGGGGGCTCAAGGATGGGGTGGGGAGGATAGTTTTCTTTGTAGCTTTTTGAATTCTGAACCATGGTAAAGTACCTATTTGGGAAACAAAGTAAAAATCTTAAATTTAAAAAATGAGCAAATTTTGTTCACTACCACAAAGATATTTGGAGAATGTCTTTCTTATTATTTATTATTACTATTATTTTTGCTTATTTTTTTAAGGCCACACCTGCTGCATATGGAGGTTCCCAGACTAGGAGTCTAATCGGAGCTACAGCGGCCGGCCTAAACCACAGCCATAGCAATGCCAGATCCGAGCCCCGTCTGCAACCTACATGGCAATGCTGGATCCTTAACCTACTGAGCTAGGCCAGGGATTGAACCTGTAACCTCATGGTTCCTAGTCAGATGCATTTCCTCTGCACCACGATGGGATCTCCGAGAATGTCTTTTAAAAATGGTTTTTGTTTTTAAATGGTTGAAATGAGAATAGTTTTTAATTTTATTTTTACTTAGTTATTTTTTGTCTTTTGTCTTTTTAGGGCCTCACCTGTGGCATATGGAGGTTCCCAGGCTAGGGGTCTAATCGGAGCTGTTGCTGCCAGCCTACACCACAGCCACAGCAACTTGAGATCCGAGCCCCGTCTGTGACCTACACCACAGCTCAGGGCAATGCCAGATCCTTAACCCACTGAGCAAGGCCAGGAATTGAACCCGCAACCTCATGGTTCCTAGTCGGATTTATTTCTGCTGTGCCATGATGGGAACTCTGGTTTTTATTTTTAAATGGTTGAAAAAAAAATCAAAAGAAGAATAATTTTTTGACACATGAAAATGATATAAAATTCAAGTTTCAATATGTACAAATAATGTGAATTCAAAGTCAGCTATGTTTGGAGTTCCCATTGTGGCTCAGTGGGTTAAAGACCTGACATGGTCTCTGTGAAGATGCAGGTTTGATCCCCGGCCTCGCTCAGTGGGTTGAGGATCTGGCAGCGCCACAAGCTGCAGTGAAGCTCCCAGATTCGGCTCGGATCTGGTGTTGCCGTGGCTGTGGTGTAAGCCTCAGCTGCAGCTCCCATTAAACTCTTGGCCTGGGAACTTCCATATACCACAGGTGTGGCTGTAAAAAGACCAAAAAAAAAAAAAAGAAAGCTACACTCATTGATTTATGTTTCGTCTATGGCTGTTTTGGGCCTACAATGGCAGAATTGAGTCATTGAGGAAGAGGCTTAAAATATTTATTATCTGGCCCTTTTTTTTTTTTTTTTTTGGCTACGCCCACAACATGTGGAAGTGCCTGGGCCAGGGAGCAAAAAACCCACGCCACAGCAGTGACCCTGGCCTCTGCAATGACAGCGCAGGGTCCTTAACCCACTGGGCTGCAAGAGAACTCCCTATCTGGCCCTTGACATAAACAGTTTGTTGATCTCTGTTCTAGACGAAAGGAAAAAACAATCTTTGACAAACTTTTAGGAATAGACAGTTTTAATTTAATATTGAATGACCACCACTTGAGGCCTTCTTTTTTTTTTTTTAAATTAAATGGCTCACGAGGCACTCGAAAAGGAAATTGGGGTTTTTTGCTTCTTAGAGACTGTTAGAAAAGCCAGGGCCTCTTAAGACCTTCACCCCTGTCTGGGCTCCCTGTTCGCTCAGCTCGAAGAGATTATCAGAATCTCAAACTATCCCCCCCCCTTTCCCTTATGTTACCGAAAATCCTCAGTGCTCCCTGTTAACAAAACCCCGAGACGACCTAGAATTTCCTTTACCTTTTACTGAGTCAAAGCTTTTTTTGGTTTGAGGGTAGGAAGAGCATTTTACCACCAACAAAACAAGTCTAAAAGGACACGCACTCTGAAAGTTTAGTGCTTGGCTTATGAGAAAAAAATGAACCTGTGTAAAAAGTTAGGTAATAATAGGACAGTCAGTGGCTATGTTTTTCACTCTTTTAAACACCAATCCATTGTAAAATATAAATATTCTATTATGACCTAGTATACATGTAGTGTATCCATATACTGAAATGAAAGTATTGGTTTCAATACATCATTTAGTGTATTCGTTTTTTCTGTTTGTTTGTTTTGTTTTGTTTGTTTGCCGGCAGCAGCAGCTTGATGTGGGTTCTCAGTGCCCAGACCAGGGATTGAACCTGGGCCACAGCAGTGAAAGTGCAGAGTCCCAACTGCTAGGGAACTCCCGATTCTGATACTTCATTCCATTATTGTCGATTTCATTTCAGTCTAGTCTAGTTTGTTTATAAATGAAATATCAGTCATAGCCCAGAAAATTAATTTCCCAACCTACTAATGGACTGTGAAACCTTTGGATTGAGACAGGAGGTTTGAAAAACTCTGAGGCGAGGATTGAGCACTGGTCTGTGCTCTGGAGGAGCACAGTCAAGGAGAATAGTGAGAGGAAATTTTTTTTTTTTTAGCCACAGGCACTGTATGGAAATTGTTTAAATGAGATATGATGCAAGTGTATAGTGTGACTACATAACAATTAAAATCAATGTGGTTAAGGTCTATGTACTAATGCAGAAAGTTGTCCCCCAAATATATTTGCAAATTTAAAGCATGGTTTGAAACAGCAAAGTATCAGGTAGAACTCTTTTGGTTGCAGGTGGCAATAGATATACACACTCATATCACGCTTTTCTATGGCTTTGGCAAAAAGGCAATTACTGGCCTTGCTTGACTCACAGCTCCTTCTCCTGGAGTTAATCTACAAGAATTAGAGGTGGGGGAGAGAGCACTTTACACAGGAAAAATATGGGTGCTACGACCCAGAGAAAGGGGAAACCAGTGCTACCCAAAGTGTAATATAAATATGCAGAACATGCACACGCTCTAACTGATGTTTAAAATAATATAGGTGGGGGTTCCCACCATGGCTCAGTGGAAATGAATCTGACTAGTGTCCATGAGGACATAGGTTCAATCCCTGGCCTCGCTCAGTGGGTTAAGGATCCGGCATTGCCGCGAGTTGTGGTGTAGGTTTCAGATAAAGCTTGGATCCCGAGTTGCTGTGGCTGTGGCTGGCAACTATAGCTCTGATTCAGCCCCTAGCCTGGGGTCATCCATATGCTGCGAATGCAGCCCTCAAAGGAAAAAAGACAAAAAAAAAAAAAAAGAAAAAGAAAGAAAGAAAGAAGAGGTTCCCTGGTAACTCAATGGGTTCAGGATCTAGCATTGTCACTGCTGTGGCTCTCATTACTGCTGTGGTGTGGGCTCGATTCCTGGCCTGGGAACTTGCTTATGCCATGGGCACAGCTAATAGAAAGAAAGAAAAGAAGGAGAAATGCCTAGAAAAGACAAGTCTATAAAGGCAGAAAGATTTGTGATTGCCTGGGGCTGGGGTGGGAATAGGGATTAAATTGAAGAAGGTGAAAGGAGTTCCCGCTGTGGCTCAGTCTTGTCTCTGTGGAGGCTCGGGTTCGATCCCTGGCCTGGTGCAGTGGGCTAAGGATCTGGCATTACTGTAGTTGTGGCGTAGGTGGGATTTGACCCTTGGCCTGGGAACGTCCATATACCGGGTGTGCAGCAGAAAAAGGGGGAAAAAAAGGAAGTAGGTGAAGGAACGATGCTGAAAAAACTGCATTCTATTGAGACATCACTAAAAATTACTGAATGGAACATATAAGAGGGGTGACTTCAATGACACGTAAATTAAACCACAATAAAACCTGTCTAAGGCACAGTGGGTTGAGGATCTGGGATGGTCACCTCAGTGGTTTGGGTTGCTGCTGTGGGGCGGGTTCGATCCCTGGCCTAGGAACTTTGACACGACACGTGCAGCAAAAACAAGACCAAACAAAATAAAACTGTCAAAAAAATGAAAAAAAAAAAAGCAAGAGAAGAAGCCGGAGGAGAGAGAGACAAGGAGGAAGAATCAGAGTCCAGCCAATCAGTGTGTAGGGTTTGGGATTCAGCCTTTAAAACCTGTGTACGTTTGCCCAGGTTCACTCTTCCAGCCGGTCCCACTTTCCGTGCTTTCTCCAAGAGAACTGACAGCGTTTCCTCGATCGCATCTGCAAATTATTTCCGTCCTTTGGAATGTAATTCATCAGGTTTCCAAACTTTTTGACAAGGTGAATACGGTAATAGAGTCCAATAGTTGAGCGTTTTTCCTGGGGCCTTCTGCGTCTCTCCCCTCCGAGTGTGATTCTCTTCTGATTACTTCTCCTTTAGTCTCTGTTTACATTTTGTGATTTTTAAAGTGAGTTCCTAGGCAACAGACAGAGCCGGGGCACTTGCGGTTCACAGGGGACTCGGAACTGGGAAACTGCTCCTGGCCTGGCCCTCCCCCCAGTTCACCACATGACTGTTGTAAGCGTCTGTAGTTCAGTCTACCTACAACTCTTCCTCCTGCTTCTAGAAGCTTCACTCCAGGGTTCCTCAGGGGAAATGTCCCCTCCCCACATGGTCTCAGTTTCTGGTGAGGCTGACAACCTCCAGGAATAAGTAAGTGCCTCAAGTCTGCCTGGACCCTTGAAAGCTCATCTCTTGCCCTGGTGATTGGCTCAGTGATGGGCATGTGGCCCAAGGCAGTCCAGTGAAGGTCAGTTCTGGGTGGTTACTAGAAATCCTGGAAAAAAAGTGCTCTTTTTCTCCCACGATATGATGGGACAGAGGGTTGTATCAGCTGTGGGCTTTGGAGGACCGCCATATGAGGAAAGCCTGATGAAAATGAAGCCAACACAAAGGAAATAGAAAGAGATGAGAGAGTCCTGATTTCACTGTTTGACCCTCTGGATCCATCCATACCTGAAGCCAGTAATCTTTGCAATCCAGTAAACCTCTGAATTCTCTTTTCATAAGCCAATGTGATTTGGGTTTCTGCCACTTGCTGTCAAGAATCCTGATTAATACAATCCTGGATGAGTTATTTCATCTGTTGTTGCCTCAGTTTCCTTATCTGGGAAAAAAAAAAACTGATAATGTGGAGAGAATCGAATGAAGCAATGTGTTGAAAAGCAATTGGGAAGAATATAAAGGTTATATCAATTTCTACTGCTACTAATGTATGAGAATGCCTAATTACTTTCCCAACATCCATTTTTCTGTTTCTTCATATTAACAGAATGCGAATTTTTAGTCTAGCATTTTACCACCCAGGATAATGGTTAAATTTTCCAGCTTACCCTGCAATTTCATAGTCACAGGACCAAGTTCTAGCCAATGAGATGCACGTAGAAGTGAGTGGGGATTCCAGAAACGAAAGGGCGTACTTGTCTCTCTCTCCCTGCTTCCTTCCACCAGGAATGCAGATGTGACAGATGGCGCTTCAGCCACCATTATGAGTCCTATGACCTTTTTTTCTTTTTAGGGCCACATCTGTGGTATATGGAAGTTCGCAGGCTAGGGATCATATCAGAGCTGCCGCTGCCAGCCTAAGCCATGGCAATGCCAGATCTGAGCCGCATCTGCTACTTGTGCCACAGCTTGTGGCAATGACAGATCCTTAACCTGCTGAGCAAGGCCAGGGATTGAACCTGAATCCTCATGGACGTTATTTCCGGTTTTAAACTTGCTGAGTCACGACGATGGGCACTCCCACGAGTCCTGTGACTTTAAGAAGGATGTGCTAGATGAAGCAGGCAGACAGACAGAAACCAGGTCCCTTAGGAAAACGGACCCACCCTACCAGCCCTGGACAGCTGACCTGCAGACTTCTCTTCCATGATAGAAGAAATCAACTTGTATTGCTCCTAAGGCACCAGTTTGTCCTGTCTCTGTTACCTGTATCCAAACCCAAGTTCAATTTACAGTGATATTCCCCCCCACACACTCAAAGCAACACACTGTAATATCAAAAATGTTTTCATTCTACCAGTGTGATAAGTGAAAAACAATGCCCCCTTTCAGCTGTAAATACTTTGCTCAGAAGAGGCGATCTTATTTTTCTATGTTCATATGTTTGTGAGCCATTTGTCCTTTTTTTTGTCTGTGAGCCGTCTGCTTTCATTTTTTCTCAGTTCTCATCTCAGGTTGCCTCTTCCCTGTGGTGGTTAAATGGCTGCCAGGGGCTCCTGGCTTCTGTTCCATCTTCTCAGCAACCTCAGCAGGGAGAATGCCGTTTTTCCTGGGGGATCCGAGAAAAGCTGGGAGATTGTCAAGGGAGTGGGAGAAACCATTCCCAAATGACACGATCTGATAAAACACCATTATCTAAAATAGACAAAGTACTCTCCAAACTCAACAATAGAAAAACTAGCAACCCTGGAGTACCTGTTGTGGCTCAGTGGTTAACGAATCCGGCTAGTATCCCTGACGACGCGGGTTCGATCCCTGGCCTCGCTCAGTGGGTCAAGGATCTGGTGTTGCCATGAGCTGCGGTGCAGGTTGCAGGCGCGGCTTGGATCCGGCATTGCTGTGGCTGTGGCATAGGCTGTGGCTTAGAATTGGACCCCTAGCCTGGGAACTTCCATGTGCCACGGGTGCAGCCCCCCCCCCCCAAAAAAGACCAAAAAACCCCCCACGAGAACCAAACATCAACTAGCAACCCAATGAAAACCTGGGCAGGGGTTCTCCTATGGCACATCGGGTTAAAGATCTGGCATTGTCACTGCTGTGGCCTGGATCACTGTTGTGGTGTGGGTTCGATCCCTGGGCCAGGAATTTCCACATGCCAAAAACCAAAAAACACAAAACGAAGCGTGGTAGGAAACTGACCTGCTGGTTGATGAGGCCCCGTGTATGCCTGTCTCTGGAGTGGATTCCCCAGAAGAGGAGTGAATATCGGGAGCTTAAATCAGTGGACATTTGACTATCTTTGGCAAAGAGGAGAATCTGATCCTATAATCAGGAAAAGCAGAGAGTCCAGTGGCCTGGAGGTAATAAATGAGAGGGAGGTCTGTGGACAGACCGAGTGACGCATTCTTTCTGAGGTGTCTAATTAATTCCCATTCACGTCAACAACTTTATTAATTTATTGAGCACCAAATACGGGCCAGAGACTTTTGTGAATAATAACTCAGTGGACAAGTCCATTAATTTTCAAAGGCTTCGTGATTATTCAGTGAACATGAAGGAGACAGTTTCACCACTCCAAAATTAAATTACGTATGGCCTAATTAGCATATCCATAAGCCTCTTAAATCATTGCAATTTCAGAGAATTCCAGGGTTCAGCGGAGGCCAGAGCAGTCCCAAGACTCACCACAATCTCTCCCCGCCAGGCTCCCAGGACACACGGCTAACTTTTGAACTTGACCAACGATAATGACCACTTAAAGGGAAGAAAGTGTGGCCAAGGGTGGCCCACGGTTACTCTTGAGGAGCTGGACCCCTAACTGTGTGCGTCAATCTGGAGATTTTGCAATTATTCAAGAGAGTGAAACACAAACTATAAATGAATTAATTGTTTTCACATAGCCTTCAAAACATGTTTACATAGGCTTTTAAAAGCCAACAAAACCAGCTTTTTTTCTTTCCGTCCAACTTTTAATATAATGCATGAAATGAAACACAAACCCCTTTTATGCTGAATATTAGTCTCTGGATACTTTTGAAGTGGTTTTGCTAGTTTTTTCGGTTTTGCTTCACTAAGTCCTGCACTGTGCCATTACTCTCTGTGATAAAGAAACTAGAGTCGATTTTTCTGCCCCCTCTGCCCCCACCCCCCCATCCAGAATCGGTCCATTTTCTCTGTTAAAGAGACATTTACCCAAACGAGAGAAAGATGGGCCACATCATTAACTCTTTCAGTCAATCTGCATTTATTAAGCACTTTAGTGCGGACTTGGTACTGTGGAAAATATCAAAGAAATGGACCCTACTGTCTGTCCATTAAGGAATTGAGACTCCTTCAGTCTTTAGCTGTGTGATCTTCAGCTGGTTACTTAACATCTCTGAGCTTCCATTTCCTGAAAGTAGAATAAGGATGGACTATTTCTCCTTGCAAGACTCTTGTTTACTCAGTTTCTTGAGTTTGAGTTTCTGTTCCATGCCCCCAGACTCTTCCCAGAAGGAAGGACACCCAGTAGCCCTGGGGGTGGTAAAGGAATTTTGGTGGGGATGGAAGCCAGGCTACAAACAGGAAGCATTTAGATGTGAACATTTACTGTAAATTACCTGCAGAGACCTCAAAAGAAAATAATATGACTCTTGAGGGCCACTCTATTAGTTTTCTGTTGCCATGGAACCAACAGCCTCAAAATTTATCACCTTAAAACAATAAACATTTCTCTCCCCATATCTGGGGCTCAGGAATCCAGAGGGCTTGGGGGGGGTGTCAGAGTCTCCCATCCGGGGTGCAGTCACCTGAAGGCTCAGCTAGGGCTGGAGGGTGGTGTCTGAGCTTACTCACCTGATATGTCTTTTTTGTCTTTTTAGGGCCACACCCGAGAGACATACAGAAGTTCCCAGGCTAGGGGTCGAATCAGAGCTGCAGCTGCCAGCCTACACCACAGCCACAGCAACGCCAGACGCGAGCCCCATCTGCAAACTACACCACAGCTCACGGCAACGCCAGAACTTTAACCCACTGAGCAAGGCCAGGGATGGAACCCGCATCCTCGCATTTACTAGTTGAGTTTGTTCCCGCTGAGCCAGGATGGGAATTCACGTGATTGTTGGCAGGAAGTATGGTCCCTTGCCACACAGCCTTCTTCGTAAGATTGTTCCTGACAGGGCAGCTGGCTTCCCCAGCAAGCAAGTGATCTAAGAAAGAGGGAGAGGAGTTCCCATCGTGGCACAGTGGAAACGAATCTGACTAGGAACCATGAGGCTAGGAATCAAACTAGTGCCACAGCAGTGACCTGAGCATCAGCAGTGACAACACTAGACCCATAACCCACTGTGCCACCAGGGAACTCTCTTAATACTTGGACACTTAATTTTGTACGCATCATTTTGTTTGTTTTGTTTTTTAGGGCCACACCTGCCCGTATGGATGTTCCCAGGCTAGGGGTCGAAGAATCGGAGCTGCAGCTGCCGGCCTCCACCAGAGCCACGGCAACACAGGATCTGAGCCGCATCTCTCACCTACACTGCAGCTCATGGCAACACCGGGCCCTTAACCCACTGATCGAGGCCAGGGATCAAACCCTCATCCTCATGGATACCAGTCAGTTTCATAACCCGCTGAGCCACCATGGGAACTCTGTTTTTTGTTTATTCGTTTGTTCTAAAAGAAGGCTCCCCAAGGTTGTATAAACTTAAGGTCCCGCTCACCCTGGATCCATCTCTGGCGCTAAAATGAGTCTGCTGTTTGTGACACTGGGAGTGTTAGATTTTGCACCAGGGAAATTGCTTGCTGAGGACCTATCCTGCCTGGGGGGAAGGTGTAGATACCAGCTCCGCCCTCCCTGACTTCACTCAACATTCCTTTGGAAGCTTAAACTGCTGGAATCAAACCAGAGGTCTTGATGAGTGGCAAAGAGATAAAGTCCTGGGATGGTGTATTTAAACATTTTGACAGTGGTCGGGGAAACCTTCGCCCCGTCTGGACTCCGTTCTAGGATAAGTGATTGTGCCTGGCGGGAGGGCCCCTCGGCCCAGTGATTGGAGCACTTGCTTTCAAGTTAATTGACTTGTTTGTTCTCTTTCTTCTTAAACCACACAAGTGATGAAATGCAATTTCTTCCTTCTTTGTTTTCTTTCCTAATGCACCAAGGAAAACAAAGCTGGCTTTTAAACCCTAATGCATCTATTAACTTTTGAGGCTCTAGCTATGAATTAGCAAAAGCAAAACAAATAAACCAACCCCCACCTCCCCATCAGCTCTTTGGGTCCTCGCTTGAATCTCTAAGATCTGAGATAAATCAGGTTTTCCTGATCCCCCACCCCCACCCCTGGTAGATACTGAATGGTGTGTTGTGATTTGTTTTATAAAAGAAATGACCACCATTTATTGAATGCATACATTGTGTCCCAGCGTTTCTGTATACATTATCTCATTTTCTAATCATTTAACAGGGTAAGTTTGAGGATCCCCATACTGCAGGTGAGGCTCAGAGAGGTTATGTGACGTTCCTAAGATCACACAGCACATAAATGATGAAATTGGGCTTGACTGTCCACCTAGGCGCTCATGTTCTTTTGACTATGAGCCCCTCCTCCATTCCCTGATTAGGTCAGATGCTTCTATTACATGATTTGATAGCATCCAGTAACTTTGCTGCCTAGTACTTATTAAATTTTGTAATTATATTACATTGTAACTGTTACCGGTTGCTGGGTAACAAACTACCCCAAAACACAGTTGCTTAGGAGTTCCAATCGTGGCGCAGTGGAAACGAACGAATCCAACTAGGAACCATGGGGTTGCGGGTTTGATCCCTGGCCTCACTCAGTGGGTTAAGGATCCAGCATTACTGTGAGCTGTGGTGTAGGTCGCAGACGCGGCTCAGATCTGACGTGGCTGTGGCTGTGGCTGTGGCTAGCAACTGTAGCTCAGATAAGACCCCTAGCCTGGGAACCTCCATATGCTGCGGGTGTGGCCCTAAAAAGACAAAAAACAAACAAAAACTAAAAACCCCACAGTTTCTTAAAACAATCATTTTTGGGAGTTTTCCTTTGGCCCAGTGGGTTAAGGATCCAGTGTTTCACTGTAGAGCATAGTGTCGCTGATCTGGCATGGGTTCGATCCCTGGCCTGGGAACTTCCACATGGTGCGGGCATGGACAACCCCCCCACACAAAAAATCAATCATTTTTTTCTTATGAGTCTTTGGGTTGGTGTGTGGTCCTTCTGTTCTTTACAGCCGGGTTTGCAAGTGCAGCTGCATTCAGCTGGAGAGTCAGCTGGGACAGCCAGATGGCTGGGTTTCCTCACCCTCTGGTCCTTCTTTCAGGGCTTTTGCTGGCATGGTAGACTCAGGACAGAATCCTAACCAAGTGAAAGCAGAAGCTGCAAGTCCTTTGAAGGGCTAGGCTCTAGAACTTGTCCAGTGTCCCTTCTCTGCATTGAGTTGGTAAGCTGCACATAGGCTTCAACCATGTCAGTCTTTTCACAGCTCTTTCCCCAGGGCCTACAGCAGAGCTGGCGTATAGAATGTTTGTTGACGTAAGTACGATTATCACAGTGTCTTTTTCTCCTAGCACTGTGGCTTGTACATAGCAGAAGTTCCCTAAGTGGCTGTTATTATTTTATAGCTTTCCCAGGGGAGATAAATAATGCAGACGATTGCTCTTGCTATAGGGACACCTCCAATATCCACCGAATGACGTAGAATGATCTTCATGGTTCTCCCCAACCTGTCCCCAATTCCTTGTTATCTGATACTCAGTAAATTGTTAGAGACGCACCACCAAATCAATAGAGAGGCAGTGGAAAATAAGGACAAAGAGTATGGAGTTCCAATCCCGGCCCCACATTTTACTAGCACTGAGTCCTTGGGCAAATCATTCAAACTCTTTTTTTTTTTTTTTTTTTTTTTTGTCTGTTTGCTATTTCTTGGGCCGCTCCCGCGGCATATGGAGGTTCCCAAGCTAGGGGTCCAATCAGAGCCGTTAGCCACCAGCCTACACCAGAGCCACAGCAACACGGGATCCGAGCCGCGTCTGCGACTCACGCCACAGCTCACGGCAATGCCGGATCCTTAACCCACTGAGTAAGGGCAGGGATCAAACCCGCAACCTCATGGTTCCTCGCTGGATTCGTTAACCACTGAGCCACGACGGGAACTCCTCTCTGTGCTTTTGTTATCTCATCCATAAAACAGGCATAAAACTAGACTATATGTCTAGAGGTCAATGAAAAAATCACATGGCTTAATAGTTGTGTAAAGTATTTATAAGAGGGGCTGGCAGGCAGTCACCATTACATAAGAGTTAATTATTATTCTAAGTAACCTACGGGGCCTGACTTCAAGTTTCCAGTGAGTCACTTTCTTAAGATACCACATAGACTTTTGAGAGTTGTTGTTCTCTGCCTCATTCAACCGTCTTCAGAGAATCAGGAAGCCATCAAGATGAGCTCTGAACAAGAATGAAAGCAATCTTGCCCAGTTCATGGTTGAGTAGCTTTAATCCACCAATTTCTTGTTTCATACATAGTGCTCAGATTTTCAACTGTAGCTTTCTGTCCAGATGAAGGATGCCTATGATAGGAAAGTCAGTTTTACAAGTTTAAAACAGACAAATTATATTACAGCACGGAGCGGTCCTTTTTCATATTATTATCTTATTATGGACAGTTCCAAACATATTCAAAAGGAGAGAAGAGTATAACCAACCTCTGTATCCAGAATCTGGTGGTTTGAGAAATTAACCAAGTCGAATATATGGTGGTCGGTCTATAAAATGGCATACCGTAGACTTTAAAAAGAGAAAGGTGTTCTGGTATGGAAAAGAGGCCCAAGAAAAGGGAGTTTAAAAAAAAATTTTTTGGTATTAAAAAGCAATGTATTTTACCAGCACATATTGGTAACATCAGAGCTTGGAAGAGCAGGCAGGGGTACCAAGCAAGCTCGCTCGCACTCTCTCTCTCTCTCTCTCTCACACACACCTCCCAGAGGGAGGTGGGTAGGTGGGTTCCCCATTACTCTGCTCCCTCCAGACTCCAGCTCAGGTCTGGTAGGGGCTTGCAGTCTTGGGGTTCCCCGATTTTGGGGTTTGAACTGGAACACTCTTGATGCATTTGGAACTGTCCTAGCAGGAGGCAACAGTTTTCTGAAGTTCTCAGAGGGGGATGTTTTTAAAAGACACACACTGCTTTCTCTTGCGAATGTTGAGTGCCTCCTTGGGCTCCATTTTCTTGCATTGTCATTCTGGACAGAGGTGGGGTGGGAAGGAGGTGTGACTAGGAGAGAGAAATCTCTTTTTACCTCCTAGGGGCTTAGAGACAACATTTTAGAGTTTTTGCCCTGAGCTAGACTCTCTGCTGAGGGCTTTATACTTAAAAACTGCTTTGGTGTTTGCAACCATGCTGGGGGATGGGCACGCGAACGCAGACCGTCTGGGGGATGAGGAAAATGCAGAGTTCAGAGACGAGCCCAAGGTCACACTGCTAAGCGTGGGCTGCCTTTGAACCTCAGTCTCTTAACCACTATAAACCAGCTGCCTGAACACAAAGAATGTTCTAGAAAGATAGCAGAAAAAGAGCTCCCGGTGGTTGCCTCTGAGGGTGGAGGCTGGGCCAGGAGGCAGGGTGAACGGAAGGGGGCAAGGAGGCTTTTTTCCACCTCATACTTTGGCCCAACAGGTGCTAAAGTAGAGTTGTGATTAAGATCAGAGCATGAGGAGTTCCCACTGTGGCAAGGAATCCGACTAGTGACCATGAGGTTGTGGGTTCGATCCCTGGCCTTGCTCAGTGGGTCAGGGATCCGGTGCTGCTGCGAGCTGTGGTATAGGTCACAGAGCCGGCTCGGATCCCATGTTGCTGTGGCTCTGGCGTAGGTTGGCAGCTGTAGCTCCGATTCAACCCCTAGCCTGGGAACTTCCATATTGCCCCCCTCCAAGAAAAAAAAAAAGAGTTCATTCTGCCTGATTCTGTTCATATGAAGTCCAAGAACAGGCCAAACTAACGGTGATCGAAGTTGGAGTAATGGGACACTGGGTTTGGAGAGGGGCAGGAGGGAACCTTCTGAGGGATGAAAATGTTTTGTGCCCCAGAGGACATGTGGCAATGTCTGGAGACATTGCCACTTGTCACAACTGGCAGAGAGGATAAGTACTACTGGCACCTGGTGAGTAGAGGCCAGAGATGCAACTAAACATCCTACAATGCACAGCCCCCACTACAGAGAATTATCTGGCCGCACATGTCAATGGTACTGAGACAGAAATTTTGGTATATGGTTTAAATTGCTTAAATATGACCACGGATTTCTGTATCCTAGTAGATATTTGCTATTATTACAGTAGCAGAGTAGCTAGTTACTCTTGAGATACAATTGTCAGTGGAAAAAAGCTGCCCAGCCAGAACATTCTCCAGCCCCTTTCGCGTGTGGACACAGCCACTCGATTCATTCTTGCAAATAGAATGAGCAAAAGTACTGTATGTTGGAGTTCCCATTGTGGCGCAGTGGAAACGAATCCGACTAGGAACCAAGAGATTGTGGGTTCGATCCCTGGCCTCGCTCAGTGGGTTAAGGATCCGGCGTTGCCGTAAGCTGTGGAGTAGGTCGCAGATGTGGCTTGGATCTGATGTTGCTGTGGCTGTGGCGCAGGCTGGCAGCTATAGCTCTGATTAGACCCCCAGCCTGGGAACCTCCATATGCCACAGCAAGCGGCCCTAGAAAAAGGCAAAAAGACAAAAAAAGAAAAGTAATATATGTTGGCTCAGGACACACGGCAGTCAGGGGCCATGTGTGTTTTCTGTATTCTCTTTCCCCTGCCTCCGCTGGATGCAGACAATGATGGAGGGCTGTCAATCATCTGGCAACCCAGCACAGGACAGCCGTGTGAACAGGGAATAAAATTCTCTTACGCAAACCCTGGAATGTTGGGGTTATTTGTTACAGGGGCTAGGGTAACTGAGTGTTCAACAGTAAGTGTAGTCTCCAAAGGGCAGATCTTCAAAGCTGATCTCTTAAGGGACAGTTAATCTCACTTGTAAATTTTCTGAGAGCAGAAATCATACACATTTTCTTAATCCCCCTTAAGGCTAAGCACCATTTTTTTCCCCCCAAAGTCATATGGCTCTGTGGATTGGAAGAGAATTTGTGTCCTTCTGTGATCTTTTTTTTTTTTTTTGTCTTTTTGCCTTTTCTAGGGCCGCTCTAGCGGCATATGGAGGTTCCCAGGTCTAATCGGAGCTGTAACCACCAGCCTACACCAGAGCCACAGCAGCGTAGGATCTGAGCCACGTCTGTGACCTACACCACAGCTCAGGGCAACGCCGGATCATGAACCCACTGAGCAAGGCCAGGGATCGAACCCGCAACCTCATGGTTACTACTCGGATCCGTTAACCACTGTGCCATGACGGGAACGCCACCTCCTGTGATTTTTCTAAGGCACATTTATTGGACCACAAAACACCAGCTCCCACAGTCTCATCTCATGTGTTCCGGGTAGAAGTTCGCTTCCCGGATGCTCCAGACTTGGGTTCTAATTAGTTTAGGTCAATCAGTGTGTTTTCATTCCCCTAAAACAGTCTTTGGGTCAAAAATGGGCACATATGGAAGTCAGAGCCAATGTGACACAAGATAGTATTTAAGGTTCGTGCAGGAAACAACTTCTCTTTTAAGAGAGAACCTTGAATATATTTCACTCTGTGCCCAGGTGGTGGTGTAGGTTTGTGAAGTTTTTAGCTACAGAAGTCACTTTGCTAATGAGAGAGCAGTGCTTGGAGCCAGAGCCACAGGTAGAGATGGTTCCCAGGGGCTCAAACAGGGTCAAGACCTATGTTCTTGCTGCATTTCTTCTCTGCCTCTCTCAGCATCTTAGCTTTGCTCACTTGTGGTGGCAAAATAATACCCACAATTTCACACGTTGTGGTCACAAGGTCACATATCTCTGCTAAGGGAAAAACCTTTCCCCAGAAGCACTAGGCAGACTTTTCCTCTTGTCTCATTGTTCTAGAGGGCATCACATGACAGTGCCCACCAATCACTGTTAGGTGTCTGGGTCCCCACGATTGGCCATATCTATCATGATTTTTTTCTTCAGGCTGAGACTGGGACTGGGGCCCATCTCCCTGGACCTATGTGGCCACCAGGAGGGATGTTGGTCACAACCAGAATTCGGATTTTATTTTAATTAATTAATTACTTAATTTTGCTTTTTAGGGCTGCCCCTGTGGCATATGGGGGTTTCCAGGCTAGGGGTCTAATTGGAGCTGTAGCTGCTAGCCTACGCCTCAGCCACAGCAATTCCAGATCTGAGCCGCATCTGCGACCTACACCACAGCTCACAGCAACAGTGGATCCTTAACCCACTGAGCCAGGCCAGGGATCCAACCTGCATCCAAAAGGATGCTAGTCAGATTCGTTAGCCATTGAGCCACGACAGGAACTCCGAGAATTCTGATTTTATTGTATTTTATTTTAAAAAATTATTTAATGAATTTTATTACGGTTTATAGATGTACAACAATCATCACAACCAAATTTTATAGCATTGCCATCCCAAACCCTCAGTGCATCCCTCCACCCCCCAACCTGTCTCATTGGGAAACCACTGAGTTTTTCAAAGTCTGTGAATCCGTATCTGTTCTGCAAAGAAGTTCATTGTGTCCTTTTTTTTAGATTCCACATGTAAGTGATAGCATTTGGTGCTGATTATTTTATTTTATTTTATTTTATTTTTGTCTTTGGTGCTGATTTTAAATGGGAGAATTTTTTTTGAGTAGGCCGACAATAGTGTCTTCAGTATACCTTGTTATTAATTATAGATATTTGTATATAGATATATCGGTCAACTGTAAATAATAGAAAATCAAAAACAATGAAAAAAATTAGGGAGAAATTGATGGGCTCACCCATCTCAAAAGGTCAAGGGCATTAGCTGCAGGCATGGCTGTATCCAGGCAACAATGTCATCAATCCATTGTCTTACTTTTCATTGCCTTTCTCTGTTTTCCTGAATACTGGTTTGTCCTCAGGCAGAAGGTCACTAAGTGATGGCCCTGGAAGCTCTGAGCTTGCTCCCTACTTAGCAACTCCAGAGGAATAATTCTCTCTTAGGAAATTATTCTAACAAAGGTTTAAGAATTAAACTTCAGGGATTTGGCTTGGATCACAACTCTGTCCTTGAACCAATTGCTCGCACTGGCCAAGCCTAAATCTTGAACCATCTAGGTCATCACCATCTCCAAACAGATGAATGTTGTGGGAAAAGAAACCAGAATGCTACTAAATTGGATTCTGAGTGACTGGATGACCTTGAGGGCACCTCCTAGTCCCAGCGTGCTTTGGCACCAAGGCAGCAAGGTTCTGAAACTCCTCGGACTTTCCTTGGTTTCTTCTTTTTTTAATTTTCTTTTCTCTTTTTATAGCCGAACCTGTGGCATATGGAAGTTCCCAGTCTAGGGGTTAAACCAGAGCTGCACCTGCTGACCTACACCACAGCCATAGCCACAGCAACTCAGAATCTGAACGAATATGCAACTTATGTTGTAGTTTGTAGCAATGCCGGATCCTTAACCCACTGAGCCAGGCCAGGGATTGAACCCTCATCCTCACGGACACTATGTCAGGTTCTTAACCTGCTGATCCACAATGGGAACTCCCTTGGTTCCTTCATTTATTCCTACCTGTGGTTGAGACTTGTCCTCTGTTTCTCTGTGTTTAGTCCCTTAGGCCAGTGCTTCTCAAAGCCTACATCTGGGGTGGGTGTGGAGGGGAAATGTCTTTTTAAAATATAGATTATAGGAGTTCCCGTTGTGGTGCAGTTGTTAAGGAATCTAACTAGGAACCATGAGGTTGAGGGTTCGATCCCTGGCCTTGCTTAGTGGATTAAGGATCCAGCCTTGCCAGTGAGCTGTGATGTAGCTTGAAGACATGGCTCAGATCCTGCATTGCTGTGGCTGTGGTTTTAGGCCAGCAGCTGTAGCTCTGATTAGACCCCTAGCCTGGGAACCGCCATAGGCCACGGGTGCAGCCCTAGAAAAGACAAAGCCAAAAAAAAAAAACAAAAAACTATATATATATATATATATAGATTCTAGGAGTGTCCGCTGTGGCACAGTGGGTTAAGAATACGACTACCATGATTTGGGTAGCTGTAGAGGCATGGGTTTGATCCCCACCCTGGCACAGAGGGTTAAAAATTCAGCATTGCTGCCACTGTGGTTTAAGTCACAGCTGAGGCTTGGATTCAATCCCTGGCCCCTGGAACTTCCATATGCCCTAGGCGCGGCCATAAAATTAAAATGCATAAATAAATAAAACACAGATTCTGATTCAACAGATCTGAGATGGAAACTGAGAGTCTGTATTTCCATGCATCACACTTTGCGAAGCAAAGGGTCAGAGTGCTTCCTGGATGTGATCTCAGCCTTGCAAAGGAAACCACAACTGGGTTAGGAAGAAGAGCAGATCATACAAACTTTCCTTTTTAAAGAAATTTAAATTAAAAGATGAATCAACTTAAAGAAACAATATTAAGTAATTAATAATAAGGTGGTTTGTGGCTGTGGCAGAGTTCCCAGAGACATTATGTGAGTGACCGAAATTTGTAGAGCCAGGCTCTCTTCTGGGCTTTATTTGGGTGAACTAAGCTAGGCAAAAATTCCTTGCATGAAAACTGGTGCTGGAGAAATCTTTCAAAGACAGACAGCCGCTGCTACCTTCAGGTGGCGCTTCGAAGTCCAAACAGCCTTTATTCATGGCCATTTAAAACCTGGGGGGCTATTTCTGCAAAATGAGGCCTTCATTTTGGGGAGAAAAGGCATTTTGTATACTAATTGCCAATTGCAAGAACCGAGGGCCAAGGCATCTGGCTTTTGAAGTCTTGCCAAACAGACTTATAAAAGTTAGCAGCCCAGGCAAGACGTCAGAGTAGCATCCAGAATCTAGGACCTTGAAAAATCCCAGCTTGTTTATTTTCAGAAGGCTTGCCTTTGCTGACCAGGCTGATTTTTAAACCCCACTCAGTGGTGGAAAGATTGCATGTGTGTCTGTTTCCTCTTCTTTTGCCTCATCCAATTATAAACATCTAATTTCAAGGAACTGTGGCTCATGTCACCTTGGATTTATTTGTGATTTATCCCTGGAGCATCAAATATTTATTTCAGAGGGGCTGACAAGGCAGAAAGAGTGCCGACTAATCCCAGAGGGGAAGTTGAAGTATGTTTTTTGCCAGCTCTCTTTTTGCCAGTGGTCTCTCCCAAATCATGCCTTATTTGCATTAATTTGGTAGAGAGCGAAACTGATCAAGACAAAAATGTAGGAGTCGTTCTTCTGGCGCAGCGGAAACAAATCCAAGCAGTACCCAGGAGGATGCGTGTTGGATCCCTGGCCTCTCTCATTGGGTTAAGGATCTGGTGTGGCTGTGAGCTGTGGTATAGGTTGCAGACCTGGCTCAGATCCCACATTGCTGTGGCTGTGGTATAGGCTGCCAGCTGTAGCTCTGATTCGACCCCTAGCCTGGGAATTTCCATGTGCTGCAGGTATGGCCCTAAAAAGCAGAAAATAGAGAAAAGAAAAAGAAAAAAAATGCATCTTTATTTCTACAACATGGTTACTAAATCTGTTTAAGAGCAGCATACTGCTAAATCTGGATAATGGGGAGATCCATGCATTTATGTATTTACTTACTTGGTCGCGCCCATGACATATGTAAGCCCCCGGGCCAGGGATCAAACCCATGTCCTGAACCACTGCAGTGACAATGCCAGATCCTTAACCCACTGTGTCACAAGGGAAGTCCTAAGGGGATCTCTTTAAAATGCAGGTTCTGGAGTTCCTGTCATGGCGCAGGGGAAGTGAATCCAACTAGGAACCATGAGGTTGCGGGTTCGATCTCTGTCCCTGTTCAGTGGGCTAAGGATCCGGTGTTGCTGTGGCTGTGGTGTAGGCCAGCGCCTACAGCTCTGATTAGACACCTAGCCTGGAAACCTCCATATGCTGTGGATGTGGCCCTAAAAAGACAAAAGACAAAATAAAAATAAGAATAAAATAAAATGCAGATTCTAGTTCCGCAAATCTGAGTTGGGGCCCTAGAGCCTACATTTCCTTGGACCACACTTGAAGTAGCAACAAGGAAAGAGTGACCTTGGTCTATCTTCTGTGTCCTAGAACTTGAGGAGAAAGAAGCCCATACTAATCCTTCGGCTTGCTCTAAGCAAATGAAATCTCTGGTGGGCCGGCTTTCTCCCTTCCTTCCTCCCTCTCTCCCTTCCTTCCCTCCTTCCTTTCTCCATTCCTTTCCTCTTTAACTTTATTGACTACTTCCTATGCTACTGCTCTCCAGGATATAATAAAAAACAAAACAGAAACAATCTCAGCTCAGATGGAGTTCAGTTTCTGAGTAGGAGCGACAAGCTCAAATCCACGATAGGAGCCAGGGATGCAGTGAAAATCTGGCTCTCATAAAGATAGTAGGTGACAACGTGCCCTCAGCCTCTGTATCTGGGAGGCATCAGGGAATGGTGAGGACTCTGGCAAACTCAAGGGCCCATCCCTCTCTCCAGGTCCTCCTATTGGCTATACAGGAAAGTAGACCCTGTTTTTCCACACCTTCGTACACACATTTCTAAATAAGCTAGAAGTTGACTGCAAGTCAGATCCTTACATGAAATCTACAAGTATTCAAATACCGGCAAATAATTTAGACTTTTTTTTTCTTTTTAGGGCCACACCTGCAGCAAATGGAAGTTCCCATGCTAGGCGTGGAATCAAAGCTGCAGTTGCTGGCCTACACCACAGCCACAGCAATGCCAGATCCTTAACCCACTGAGCGATGCCAGGGATTGAACCCGCTTCCTCATGGATACTACTCCGGTTCTTAGTCTGCTGAGCCACAATGAGAACTGCTAATTTAAACTTTTAAAGAGGTCTAGGAGTTCTCTTATGGTGCAGTGGGTTAAGGATCTGGCATTTTCTCTGCAGCAGCTTGGATTACAGCTGTGGCAGAAGTTTGATCCCAGGCACCGGGTACTTCTCCATGTCGTGGGCATGGCAATGATAATAATGATGATGATAATAATTGTAATAGCAGTCGCCCTTATATGTGGGCTGATCAATTGTCCTGGTTTCACCAGGACTGGAGGATTTGCCAGACAGAGTATGAGCCAACTCGTCCTGATTTGCCCCAGACTTACCCTATTTTAGCACAGGCCAAATCCAGCCTAAACCAGTTTTTGAACATATTATTGTAGATTCACCTGCAGTCATACATAAGAAATAATACCGGGTGTAGTTCCTGTTGTGGTGCAGCGGAAATGAATCCAATTAGTGACCATGAGGTTGCGGGTTTGATCCCCGGCCTCGTTCAGTGGATTAAGGATCCGCATTGCCAGAAGCTGTGGTGTAGGTCACAGATGCAGCAGAGATCCTGCATTGCTATGGCTGTGGTGTAGGCTGGCAGCTGTAGCTCTGATTCGATCCCTAGCCTGGGAACCTCCATATGCCGTGTGTGTGGCCCTAAACAGCAAAAAAAAAAAAAAAGAAAGAAAGAAAGAAAAAAAAAAATACAGGGAGGTCTCTTGTACACTTTGCCCATTTCCCACCAATGATAACATTATGTAAAACCAGGGTGTAATATCACACACAGGTTATTTTTTTTTTTACAGCCAAATTCAGAATACTTTATTTTATTTTTAAATTTATTTTCTGGCCATTCCATGCAGTGGCTTGATGTGGGATTCTTAGTTCCCAGACCAGGGATCGAATGCAGGTCACAGTAGTGAAAGTGCTGAGTCCTAACCACTAGACCACTAGAGAACTCCTATTTCTTTTAAGTGGGCTTCGTATTTGTTTTTTATTCTTTTTTTTTTTTTTTTTGTCTTTTTAGGGCGGCACCACAGCATATGGAAGTTCCCAGGTTAGGGGTCCAATCAGAGCTGTAGCCGCCGGCCTATGCCACAGCCACAGCAACGTGGGATCTGAGCTGCATCTGTGACCTACACTACAGCTCACGGCAATGCCGGATCCTTAACCCACTGAGCAAGGTCAGGGATCGAACCCCCAACCTCATGGATGCTGGTCGGGTTCATTAACTGCTGAGCCACGACGGGAACTCCTATTTTATTTATTTATTTATTTATTTGTCTTTTTGCTATGTCTTTGGGCTGCTCCTGTGGCATATGGAGGTTCCCAGGCTAGGGATCCAATCGGAGCTGTAGCCGCTGGCCTACGCCAGAGCCACAGCAACACTGGATCTGAGCTGCATCTGCAACCTATACCACAGCTCACGGCAACGCCAGATCCTCAACCACTAAGCAAGGGCAGGGACCGAACCCGCAACCTCATGGTTCCTAGTCGGATTCGTTAACCACTGCGCCACGATGGGAACTCCCTATTTTATTTTTGAAGTGTAGTTGATTTACAATGTTGTGTTAATTTCAAGCGTGCAGTAAAGTGATTCAATTTTACATGTATATGTATATATGTACACACATATGTATATTCTTTGTCAGATTCTTTTCCCTTGTAGGTTATTACAGAATAGTGAGTATAGTTCCCCATGTTATACAATGGGTCCTTGTTGGTTTTCTATTTTATATAGTAGTGTGTATACGTTAGTGCTAACACACCCAGGTAACTGACAGTAATACAATCCACCAGTTTTATTCAGATTGCCCCAGTTTTATTTGTGCTCATTTCAACACCACAGGCACTCTTCATTTTTCCCTTTTGTATAACTACACCCATTTCTCTCCCAGGTTATGCCCCCCTGTCTTCAACTCTAAGTTTGGGCAGCCATTAATCTGTCCTCCATTTCTAAAAATGTCATTTCAAAATGTACAGGAATTCCTGCTGTGGCTCAGTGGGTTAAGGATCTGGCATTGCTGCAGCTGTAGCATAGGTGCATGGGTGACAGCACCAGCTCAGATTCAGTCCCTGGCTTGGGAACTTCCACATGCCGCAAGTGTGGAGGAAAAAGAAAAAAAAATGTTGGAGTTCCTGTTGTTGCTCAGCGGTAACGAACCTGACTAGTATCTATGAGGTCGAGGGTTCAATCCCTGGCCCTGCTCAGTGGGTTGAGGATCCAGTGTTGCTGTGAGCTGTGGTGTAGGTTGCAGCTGAGAGCTCCGATCTCTAGTTGGTGTGGCTATGGTATAGGCTGGTGACTGCAGCTCCAGTTCAACACCTAGCCTGGGAACTTCCTTGTGCTGCAGGTGTGGCCATAAAAGACAGAAAAAAAGAGAAAAAGAAAAAAAAATGTTGTACATTTGAAACCCCACAGTATGTAATTTTGGGGGATCTTTCTCTGTTTCTCTCTCTCTGTTTCTCTCTCTCTGTTTCTCTCTCTCTGTTTCTCTCTCTCTCTCTCTTTCTTCCTTCCTTCCTTCCTTCCTTTCTCTTTCTTTCTTTCGTCCTTGCTCAGTGTGATTCCTGGAGATTCATCTAAATTATCATATGTAGCAATATTCTGTTTCCTTTTATTTTTTTTATTTTTTTAATTTTTTTGGTCTTTTTTTGCCTTTTCTAGGTCCGCTCCTGCGGCATATGGAGGTTCCCAGCCTAGGGGTCCAATCGGAGCTGTAGCCACCGGCCTACACCAGAGCCACAGCAACACGGGATCTGAGCTGAGTCTGCAACCTACACCACAGCTCACGGCAACGCCGGATTGTTAACCTACTGAGCAAGGGCAGGGACCGAACCCGCAACCTCATGGTTCCTAGTCGGATTCGTTAACCACTGCGCCACGACCGGAACTCCCTGTTCCCTTTTATTGCAGAGAAGTATTCCATGGTAAGGGTGTGCCACAGTTTAATTCTACCTGTTGGAGCACATCTGGGCTGGTCCCAGTCTTTGGCTCCACCTCTTGTTTCGTATAACGTTTTATTGGTAAACAGCCATGTCCATTTTTTTTTTATTATTATTATTTTGTTGTTGTTGTTGTTGTCTTTTTTGCTATTTCTTGGGCCCCTCCCACGGCATATGGAGGTTCCCAGGCTAGGGGTCGAATCGGAGCTGTAGCCACCGGCCTACGCCAGAGCCACAGCAACGCGGGATCCGAGCCGCGTCTGCAACCTACACCACAGCTCACGGCAACGCCGGATCGTCAACCCACTGAGCAAGCGCAGGGACCGAACCCGCAACCTCATGGTTCCTAGTCGGATTCGT
This sequence comes from Sus scrofa, assembly GCF_054392235.1. Taxonomy (NCBI): domain Eukaryota; kingdom Metazoa; phylum Chordata; class Mammalia; order Artiodactyla; family Suidae; genus Sus; species Sus scrofa. The sequence continues at coordinate 57,250,710 of NC_139399.1, forward strand.
TAACCACTGCGCCACGACGGGAACTCCCCATGTCCATTCTTTTACATATTATCTATAGCTGCTTTCTAGACTCAACTAGACCATAGACCATGGGACCCATAGTCTGAAATATTTCCTATCTGGACCTTTATAGAAAAAATCTGCCAGGGGAGAGGGAGAGAGATAAATTTGGAGTTTGGGGTTAACATATATACACTACTATATATAAAATAGGTAAATGGCAAGGACCTACTGTATAGCATAGGGAACTATACTCAGTATTTTCTAATAACCTATCATGGAAAATAATCTAAAAAGAATGTATATAATTATAACTGAATCACTTTGCTGTACTTGCAACTAACATAACATTGTAAATTAATTATATTTCAATGAAAAAAAAATCTGCCAACCTCTACTCTGAGAACTTAGCATAACCTATTTAAGGGTTATCGCAGTCCTGTGCTATTGTTAGGATCGTGTAATCCTCATTTTGCAGAGGAGGAAATTGAGGCACAGACAAATGAGGTAATTTGTTCAAGTTCACAGAGCTGAGGCAGATTTTGAACCCAGACAGTCTGATTCTAGGGGATGCCCCTTAGCCAACCCTGTTTTTAACTCAAGTTACAGCAACTTGGGAAGTTCCCTTGCGGTGCCGCTGCACCAGTTAAGGATCCCGAGTTGTCACTGCAACAGCTTAGGTATCTGCTGTGGTGCAGGTTTGATCCTGGCCTGGGGACTTCCACATGCTGCAGGCATAGCCAAACCAACCAACCAACCCACCAACCAAATAGCTATGAGAACAGGAAAGAGAGGCAGCAACTGAGTTACGGGGTTTTTCTTTGAGGACTGAAGGGATAATAGGGTTTAGCTTGTGGTCATTCGCTTTCTTCTGAGAATAATGCTTGGAACAGAGCTAAAACCTCATTAATTTGAATTTAACCACTCGACATACAGCTTCTTACATTTTCCCAGGATTCAACTAAGGCTCAGGCCCCAGGCTCTGGTCACCTGGTTTCCCCAGCTCATCAGCAGCTGGAAAATTAGCACAGCCACTGTTGTTTTTGCTTATCTCGCAAGAGTTCTCAGATAAGTTGGGGTCTGATCCTAGAGAAAAGTCTTTGGACCAAGTGGACACTAAATGGTGGCTTTTACATGAAATACCTTCATTTTATCCATCTATTTACTTATTTTTCTTTTTTGGCCACCCTACTGGATCTTTAACCCACTGTGCTGAGCCGGGAATCGAACTTACATCTCAGCCCTCCCAAGATGCCGCTGAGCCCGTTGTGCCACCGGGGGAACTCAAAAGTACCTTACTTTTATTTGTTTTTATTTTTTCATTTAATTTAATTTTGGGGGAGTGGTGTGTCTTTTTAGGGCCACACCCATGGCATATGGAGGTTCCCAGGTGAGGGGTTAGATCGGAGCTACAGCTGCCGGCCTACACCACAGCCACAGCAACACCAGATTCCAGCCTTGTCTGTGACCTACACCACAGCTCACAGCAGTTGCCAGATCCTTTAACCCACCGAGCGAGATCAGGGATTGAACCCTCATCCTCATGGATATTAGCCGGGTTCTTTACCGCTGAACTCTAAAAGTACCTTCCTTTTGAGGCAGAATAGGAACTCAGGTAGTCAGTGTAGGAGCCAGGGCTTCCGTGCATTCTTTGATATGGCTGCTGATTAACATTTGTGGTTTAAGGGCTCCAGGGAGTAACATCCCCACAGGCCTTGTTTACTATAGGGAGTAAACAACACCGGATGGACCTTAATCCCTAATCCCCTGTGACTCAGTTTATGGGAAGAAAAGGGCAAAGAAACTATGGGACTTACGGCACATTTCCACCCCTAAGACCTCTATTGGACAAGGACTGACATGGGTAACTGGACAAGGCCAATGGGAGAAACCCACATCTTTCTGGCCTGCACCTTGGCACCCCCCATTTTTAAGGGGTTAAAAACCCCTATAGGACAATAGAGAGCGGGGGTTCTTCTCCCCACCTCCCAGCAGCCCTGGGAGCTACTTGCTTTCCTGGAATAAAGACTTGGCTTGTTTGCCGCCTGTGTGTTCAAGGAGTTCATTCTTGCACTGCGTGAACCAGAACCCGGCTCCCGGTGCCATCTCTCCGGCATCCGTTTTAGGGGAGGGGAATTGTTATGCCCAGCTGAGACTATCTGAGTCTTGCCTTAGGGTCATCAACGACCCTGGTTTCTCCCAGCCCAAATGTGGAGGGGGACGAATTCCAAAAGACAAAGATTAAAAGCAGCAGCGTTTCTGTTCTTCTTGATGCTTTTTGTTTGTTCTTTGTTCCTAGATGATTTGAGAGCTCCACGTAAACAGAGTGAGCGGTTCTTCACCTGTAAGTAACCTGCCATCTAGCTTCTGAGAACAAGGGCCCTAACCTACCTCCCTGTATAGTCATCATCATGTTCAGGAAAGTTCCTGGGCCGGTGATCAAACCTGTGCCACGGTAGCCACTGGAACTGTTTCAGTGACAACACTGGATCCTTCACCACTAGGCCACCAGGGAACCGCCCAATAAAATCTTTTTTTCTTTCTTCTTCTTTTTTTTTTTTTTTGTCTTTTTGTCTCTTTAGGGCTGTATCCACGGCATATGGAGGTTCCCAGGCTAGGGGTCAAATCAGAGCTGTAGCCACCGGCCTACACCACAGCCATAGCAACGCAAGATCCAGGCCTTGTCTGTGACCTACACCATAGCTCATGGCAACTTGGGATCCTTAACCCACTGAGGGAGGCCAGAGATCAAACCCACATCCTCATGGATACTAGTCAGGTTCTTAACCTGTTGAACCACAATAGGAACTCCTCTAGCAGCTTAAAAAAAAAAAAAAAATCAGGAGTTCCCATTGTGGTGCAGCGGAAACGAATCCAACTAGGAACCATGAGGTTGCAGGTTCAATCCCTGGCCTTGCTCAGTGGGTTAAGGATCTGGTATTGCCTTGAGCTGTGGTGTAGGCTAGCAGCTGCAACTCCAATTGCACCCCTAGCCTGGGAACTTTCATATGCCATGAGTACGGCCCTAAAAAGCAAAAAAAAAAAAAAAAAAAAAATCAGGGGTCCAAATTGCATTAAGTTGTCATTGCTTCTTTGTGTCTCTTTTAACCTGATGTAGAACAGCTCCCTAGCCTTTCTTTCCCTTTCAGGACAATGATTTTTTTTTTTTTTTTTTTTTTTTTTTGAGGGTCTAGGCCAGTTCTACAGGATGTCCCTTAATTTGGATTTGTCTGATTGTTTTTCCAGGTTTAGATTCAGGTTAAACATTTGGCAAAATAATACAAAGGTGATGGTGTGTGTGTTCTTCTTGGGAATGATTTCTAAATTTATTATAGCTGACAGCCCAGTCCCTTAGAGGGGAAAATACTGAACTCACAGAAAGAAGTACCCTGCCTAAGGTCATATCTGCTACATCATTGGTGACCCCAGGCTCTAATTCTGGTGTTCCTGTCCCTCTGTACCTATGCAGTTGGTCTGTGGTCTCTGTTCTTAGAAATGGACATTCCCCCCGCCCCCGCCCGCCTTAGTATACTTTTTTCTTTTTTCAAAAATCAGAAATCTGCTTTAAAAAACCCTTTTTTCCTCATTGCTTTTCCACACAACTCCATTCTCTCCAATGAGGCCTGGACTGCTATTGTTTGCTGCAAACTTCTTTGCATCCAATTCTTCCTCTTTTCAAGATAAGGCCTGTTTTTTCCCAGGGCTCAGGGAGCCACACCTACAAGGGCTGTTCCGGCACGTCCAGCATTGTTTCCCTTTCTCTGATAAGATTCCTTTGCTAAGAGCACTCCCTTTGCCTCTTACCTGTCTCCACGGCTCTCTGAGATTCTCTTCTCTCTGGCTTTGAGAATGTGATCATTTATTTGAAGATGCTGGTTAATCATTCCTGTGTTGGTTATTCTTGATAGCCAGTTGGCCGGCCTTCCCCAGAAGCATGGCTCGAACCAAAGATTCTAAAACTTGAACATGTGTTAGAACCAGGGGGCAGGCTTGTTCCGTCACTAGCTGCTGGGCCCTAAGTCCAGAATTTCTGATTCAGTAGCTCTGGGGAGGGGTTAGGGATATGCATTTCTAACCTGTTGTAAGTGATGGAGATGCTACTGGCCATAGGCTACGTTTTAAGAATCCCTGCCTTAAGCTGGCATTTATACAATGTCCAAATACATCTACTGAAGTATTTTGAAGTAAATTAGAGACATGCCACCCCAAAACTTTGACAACCCCCTCTTCCCAGGGGCTGAAACCTCTCCTTTCCCTCTTCCCACACCTAATCCATCTTGAAGTTTTCTCTGTTCCTGCATCCATAGATATCCCAAATCTGTCCTTTTTGCCTACACCTTTCCAGTCCATGCTCACATCCTCTCTTACGTGAATGCAGCAACCACTTCCTAACTGGCATCCTCTCCCATTCCTGCCCCCCACCCTCCGTCGCCCAAGTGATCTTTGAAACATACAAGTCAGATCATGTCACTCTGCTGAAAACACAGCAGTGGCTATTGCTATTAGAATAAATTGCAAATTGCAAACTTCTTTTCCAACCAACAAGAACCTGCATGTCCCAGCCCCTGCCTCCCCCCCCCCGCCCCCCCCCCCCCGAATTATCACTTCTGCTTAGCTCGCTACACTCCAGGTGCACAGGAGCTGGAGGACTCCTGTGCACACTGAACCATCCGCTTGAAGAAACAGGTAACCCTGGCTGCCTCTAGGGAGGAAACCTCATTCATGCATTATCTATGCAAAGTAAATAAACACATAAATACAACTAAAATCTAAAGAAGTGGTTCTGGGCTTGCTCTCTAGCATGTATTTCTTTAATAAAAATTTTTTTTATTACAGTTGATTTACAATGTTCTGTCCATTTCTGCTGTACAGCAGCAAAGTGACCCAGTTTTATATATATATATACACAGACACACACGCGTTCTTTTTTTCTAGGGCCGCACCTGTGGCATGTGGAGGTTCTCAGGCTAGGGGTCAAGTTGGAGCTGTAGCCACCGGCCTAGGGCAGAGCCACAGCAACTCAGGATCCGAGCCACATCTACAAACTACACCACAGCTCACGGCAATGCCGGGTCCTTAACCCACTGAGCGAGGCCAGGGATCGAACCCGCGTTCTCATGGATGCTAGTCAGGTTCACTAATCACTGAGCCATCAGGGGAACTCCCTATCTATACATGCTTTTTCTCACATTATCCTCCATCATATTCCATCACAAGTGATTAGATATAATTCCCTGTGCCATACAGCAGGATCTCTTTGCTTATCCACTGCAAACCCAATAGTTTGCATCCACTAACCCCAAACTCCCAGTCCATCCCCCTCTTCCCCCTCCTCCTTGGCAACCACAAGCCTGTTCGATAATCCATGTATTTCGTTTACAGCAGGGTCATCATCTGTATTCAAGTTGGATTTTTCTGCCCCGCCCCTGTCACTAGATTGTGGACTCCCTTAGAGCCGGGAGTGTGCTCCCTAGAGTTTGCCGTTGTATTCCCAGGGGTGAGCAGAGTGCCTGGTGGGTGATAGCAACTTTATGCATGTTTGTGGAATGAATGGATCTTGTACAGGGGGGACAAGGTGGGGAAGACTATGTAATAAAATACCTGGAGATTCAGAACCCGCACATATGAACTCCAGACCTGTTGGGACAGAACCTTCAGGGATTCATTACTGTTTAATGCGCTTTGAATGCCCAAGCATCCTCTGCCAACTCCCTTGCCAAGCGGTTGTGGCTGCTTGAACATGTCAGAGTCAGCAAAATCAGGCCGGAATTGTGTTCACCGTGTTAGGCCTCAGCTTTCCTGCCTACAAAATGGGCTGAGTGAGTTAACGTTAGCTTCAGTCTTTTCCGTCCTGTCTTTACGATTTTTTGCCGTATCTTTGGACCACCTATTATTATTTCTTGTGTTAGTATTTTTCTTGAAATCAGTGCACTTATTTTTAGATATGTAACTTTTATTTCAAAAGGAAACATTTTGTCAGTGTGTAAGCAGAAAACCTGCATCCCTTGATAGAAACGGAAAGTAGAATAAAAATAAAGATGGTGAAACAACGCAACATGATTACATTTTGGCTAGCTACGGTTGCCTACTGGACGCTTTAGGATTTCAGATAGCTTGTCCTTTGTAAAAAAGGAAATTACACCACACAGAGACTTCCTGTTAAAGGTGGAAGAATTGGAAGATGATTGAAAAATGGGTGGTTTTCTCCACAGTGCTATTTAGTTTTGTCTGGACAGTTTACCTAGAGTCATCCCACCTGCCCATGGGCAAATGTCTAATTCAAACAGCTCCCTTCAAAAATGGGAAAATTGAGGAGTTCCCTAGTGGTTCAGGGGGTTTAGGATCTGGCATTATTACTGCCGTGGCTCTGGTCATTGCTGTGGTATGAGTTCGATCCCTGGCCCCGGAACTTCTGTATGCTGTGAGTGTGGCCAAAAAAAGAGGTGGAAATTGCCATAGTTCCCACTGCGGCACCACAGAATCAGCAGCTGCTCTGCAGTACCAGGCCACAGGTTCAATACGTGGCCAAGCACAGTGGGTTAAGGATCCAGTGCTCTCACAGCTGTGACATTGGTGGCAGCTGTGGCTCGGATCTGATCCTTGGCCTGAGAATTCCATATGCTGCAGGTCGGCCAAATAGAAACGAAAAAAGTGGGGAAATTGAGGCCCAGAATGGGAAGTGGACTTTCTCCAGGATACCCTTTGAGGATTTATCAAGGGCTTTGGACTGTGAGCTTTGACAATAGGAACTGCATTGAAATGGGCCTGAGACAGGGTCTAGCACACAGCGTCACTCCAGAAATGTGTGGTAACCTGATAACTAGCATTTCTCTTGTGTCATCATCATCGACCCTATTTTAACCCTATTTAACTTCTGGGTCAACTGACATTTGATTTTCTTTTTCTTTTTTTTGTCTTTTTAGGGCTATATCCACAGCATATGGAGGTTCCCAGCTTAGGGGCTGAATCGGAGCTATAGCCGCAGGCCTATGCCACAGCCATAGCAATGCCAGATCCAAGCCAGGTCTGCGACCTACACCATAGCTCACTGCAACTCCGGATCCCCAATCCACTGAACAAGGCCAGGGATCAAATCTACGTCCTCATGGACACTAGTCAGATTCATTTCTGATGAGCCACACGGGAACTCCTGTTTGTTTTTTTTTTTAAGGGCCGCACCCTCAGCACATGGAAGTTCTCAGGCTAGGGGTCAGATTGGAGCTACAACTGCTGCCTACACCACAGACACAGCAACGCAAGATTTGAGCTGCATCGGCGACTTATGCTGCACCTCACAGCTATGCTGGATCCTTAACCCACTGAGGCCAGAGATCGGACCTGCATCCCCATGGATACTAGTTGGGTTCATACTGGCTGAGCCACAACAGGAACTCCGTAGGAGCCAGATTATTTTCCAAGGCAGCGGAACCATTCAAATGGTATCTTGGGAGTTCTCTTTGTGGCTCAGTGGGATAAGAACCCGACATAATGTCTGTGAGGATGTAGGTTCCATCCCTGGCCTTACTCAGTGGATTAGGGATTTGGCATTGCCTTGGTGTAGGTCGCAAACGCCGCTCTGATCCGGCCTTGCTATGGCTGTGGCATAAGCTGGAAGCCACAGCTCCAATTTGACCCCTAGCCTGGGAACTTCCATATGCCACCAGTGCGGCCCTAAAATTAAAAAAAAAAAACAAAACGCAAAAATGTGTCTCATAATATTTTGTGTCCTGCATTACTTTGGAGCTTTCGCTTGCAAGGCATGGAGACTCACTTATTGGACATTAGGAAAGGGTGGGCTTGCAGAAAGGATATTCGAAGGCATCTTTCCTGTGGCATCATTCTTAGAGAGAGCGCCAAGTCAAGAGCCCTCACGGGAGGAACAGAATCAGGATCATCTTAAATTTGTTTTTTTGTGGGTTTTTTTTTGTTTTTTGCCACACCCATAACATGTGGAAATTCCTGGCCAGGGAATGAACCCATGCCACAGCAGTGACCAGAGCCATACCAGTAACAATGCCAGATCCTTAACTGGCTAGGCCACTAGGGAACACCTCCTCAGCTCTTTCGAGGGTTGCTGTCTTGTCATCATTTGTGTGTCACCTCAAATGTCATCTCCTTTCTGGAGTCTGACTTCCTAAAGCAGCTCCACCAGCCTCTCGTCTCTGTTCTGTCAACTGTATTATCATTGTTATTATTGGCTGCACCTGCAGCATGTGGACGTTTCTGGACCAGGGGTCGAATCCGAGCCACAGCTGTGATCTACCCACAGCTATGTCAATGCTGGATCCTCAACCCACTGCACCAGGCCAGGGATCGAACCCACACCCCTGCAGAGACAATAACAGATCCTTAACCTGCCATACTGCGGCAGAAACTCTTCTATCACGCGCATTGTTTCTTTCACGGCATTGACCACTTTCCTGTATTATTTATGTGTTTACTTCAGGATTATTCCCTCTGCTCAGTCTCTCTCCCTCCAGAAACTGAGCTCCCTGAGAACAGGCCTGTCTTATTCACCCTTCCACCTCCTGTCCCAGAAGAAGCGGCTGTGTGTTTGTCACCGTACGTGGTAGAAGGGACTTTGCAGATGTAATTAAGTCAAGGATTTTGAGATGGAGAAATGATCTGGAATTTTCTGAGCGGGCCCAATGTATTCATAAGGGTCATTCATCATAAGAAGGAAGCACAAAGGTCAGAATCAGAGACGTGACAGCAGCAGCAGAGGTGGGACTGCTGGCTTTGGAGACAGGCAGGAGGAGGCCAGGAGCCAAGGAACGTGGAAGCCTCTGGAAGCTGGAAGAGCAAGGAAATGGATTCTTCCCTAGGCTTCCAGAAGGAAGGCACACTTTTTTTTTTTTTTTTTTTGCTTTTTTAGGGCTGCACCCATGGCATATGGTGGTTTCCAGGCTAGGGGTCAAGTCGGAGCTGCAGCTGCCAGCCACAGCCACAGCCACAGCAACTCAGGATCTGAGCCGCATCTTTGACCTATACCACAGCTCACAGCAAGGCCAGATCCTTAACCCACTGAGCAAGGCCAGGGATCGAACCCGAAACCTCATGGCTCCTAGTCGGATTCGTTAACCACTGAGCCACAACGGGAACTCCAAGAAAGCACTCTTTGATTTTAGCCCCGTAGGACCCACTCCAAACATGTGACATCCAAAACCGTAAGATAATATGTTTGTGCTTTTTGTTTTTACTTTGTTGGCTGCACCACGGCATCTGGAGTTCCCGGGTCAGGGATCAGATCCCAGCTGCAGTTGTGACCTGTGCCACAGCTGAGGCAATGCCTACACCAGATCCTTAACCCGCTGTGCTGGGCTGGAAATGGAACCTGCATCCCAGCGCTGGAGTCGCCCGTCTCTCACACCACAGCAGGAACACTGTGCTGTTTTAAGCCACGACATTTGTGGCAAGTTGTTAGAGCAGCAATAGGAAATAAATACAGCACGTGATAAGCACTTAGCAAGAAGGTGAGTGAAAAGATGGCCTCACAGGCCAGGGTTCCATGCTGGCCTTCACAGCGCAGGCCCAACGCTCCACTTGCCACTTTCAAAATTAGAGCCTTAACCAAGCTCAGTCACTTTCTCTATTTTGGGGTGTTTAAGGGTCATCTTCTTTCCCTGCTGCCACCTACCTGCTTCTCTCCCCTCTCCTCTGCTTGGTTCTTGGTCAAACTGGCCTGGTCTATATATTTACATGTCTTTTCCACACATTTTGGTCCCTTCTTATGTGTCGTTAATATTGATATCCTAGGAGTTCCCATTGTGGCTCCATGGTAACAAACCTGACTAGTATCCATGAAGATGTGTGTTGGATCCCTGGCCTCGCTCAGTGGGTTAAGGATCTGGTGTTGCCGTGGCTGTACTGTAGGCCAGCACCTGCCGCTCTGATTCGGCCCCTAGCCTGGGAACCTCCCTATGCCGTAGGTACGGCCCTAAAAAGAAAAGAAAAGAAAAAAAAAAAGATATCCTATCTCTTCCATGGTTTTGATCCTAACATCCTGTCCCCTGAGGTTTCAGGGGTCTAATCCTACCTTTGCTTGTAGGATTGCATGAGCCCAACACCTCATTTCCTGTCCACATATTTGCATTTCAACCGGGACCCTTGCTTCCTGAGACACCTCTCTCTCCTGGCCGGCAGAGCATCGCTTTGCACTCACTGGTTTGGTTTTCAGTTCTATTTTTGTTCTTTTGGCCTCAGGGGATTTCCCTTACTTTCTTGTGAACTCAGTTATTCATTTGAAAGAATATTTGTTATCTTTTACCCAGAATTTTCAGATGTTTTTATAGTCGTGGGTAGGGTGTTTCAGGTTATCTGGCTTTGCTATATTGCCAGGAAAGAATTGCTTTGCCCTTTCCCTTTCTTTCTTTTTCTTTCTTTCTTCCTTTCTTCCTTCCTTTCTCTTTCTTTCCCACTCCCTCTCTCTCTCTACTGCACCCACAGCATGTCGAGGTTCCCCAGGGCCAGGGATCAAACCCGTGCCACACCAGGGACCTGAGCCACAGCAGTGACAACACCAGATCCTTAACCCTCTGTGCCACAAGAGAACTCACTTCCACTTTTTTCTTTCTTTCTTTTTTTTTTTGTCTTTTTAGGGCTGCACCCATGGCATATGGATGCTCCCAGGCTAGGGATCGAATCAGAGCTGTAGCTGCTGGCCTGCACCACAGCTCATGGCAACCCCAGATCCGAGCCTCGTCTGCCACCTACACCACAGCTCACGGCAACGCTGGATCCTTAATCTGCTGAGCGAGGCCAGGGATTGAACCTGCGTCCTCATCGATACGAGTCAGGTTCGTTACTGCTGAGCCATGATGGGAACTCCCCCACTTTTCTTTTTTAGTATCTTCTCTTCAAGTCCTTTTATTAACTAACTGATTCACTCTGTAGCTTCTGATTTAAATTTACCTTAAATGGAAATCTGACAAGTCAATCTGTTTCCTGTTTGGCCAAATATTTTCGTACCTTGATGCCCGTATATGATCCAGTCAGCTATGGTGTGAGAAGTGGTCAGTCACATAATACTAAGGAGAGTGGCTTCTGCCTTTCCTTTAGAAAGGCCTGTGGGTAGAGCAGTCATCATGATTGATACACATAGCAATTTATCCTTAGTAGGCTCTACATTCCAGTTAACTAAGAATAGCCAGAGGGTTATTTTTTTTTAAAAAAAAAACTAGAATCTTAAATTGACTTATCTCTTCACCCTTGGCATAGATATTGGTGGGTTTTGTGTGTGTGTGTGTGTGTGTGTGTGTGTGTGTGTGTCTTTTTAGGGCCGCACCCATAGCATATGGAGGTTCCCAGGCTAGGGGTCCAATCGGAGCTACAGTTGCCAGCCTACACTACAGCCACAGCAACACAAAATCCAAGCTGCATCTTCAACCTACACCACAGCTCATGGCAACACCGGATCCTTAACCCACTGAGCGAGGCCAGGGATTGAACCTGCAACCTCATGGTTCCTAGTCAGATTTGTTAACCACTGAGCCACGACAGGAACTCCCAAGAAGGGGGTTTTTCCTTTTAAATGAGCTCTCTGTCATCACTTTAAAACTCAACTTTGTTAGAAACAAGAAACCGTAATCCCACTCCTGGGCATCTATCCAGAGAAAACCATGACTCGCAAAGACACATGTACTCCGATGTTCATTGCAGCACTATTTGCAATAGCCAAGACATGGAAACAACCTAAATGTCCATCTACAGAGGAGTGGATCCAGAAGATGTGGTACATATACACAATGGAATATTACTCAGCCATTAAAAGGAACAAAATACCAGCATTTTTAGCAACATGGATAGACCTAGAAATTATCATGCTAAGTGAAGTCAGTCATACAATGAGACACCAACATCAAATGCCTTCACTGACATGTGGAACCTGAAAAAAGGACAGACTGAACTTCTTTGCAGAACGGATACTGACTCACAGACTTTGAAAAAACTTATGGTTTCCAAAGGAGACAGTTTGGGGGTGGGGGGATGTGCTGGGGGTGTGGGATGGAAATCCTGTGAAATTGGATTGTGATGATCATTGTACAACTACAAATGTAATAAATTCATTGAGTAATTAAAAAAAAAAACAAAAAACAAACAAGAAACCATAATCCAGTGGTGGCGTCAGCCAACCTTTAAAATCCCAAAGAGGAGTCTCCCCTCTGGCACAACAGGGTTGGCAGCATCTCTGGAGCACTGGGATGCAGGTTCAAGCCCTGGCCAGGCAAAATGGGTTAAACATCCAGCATTGCCACACCTGCGGTGTAGGTTGCAACTTTGGCTCAGATCTAATCCCTGGCTTGGGAATTCCATATGTTATGGAGTGGCCAAAAAAGGAAGAAAAAAAAAGCCCTTAAAATCCACATGACAGGAGGCCATGCAGCCAAGAAAACATAATAAATTGTTCAACCTGTACCAGTTTGAAAAGATCTTCCAGACACCATAAGTTAAAAAAGCCAAGGGCAAAGCAGAATGTACAGTATGCCGTGATCTGTATTACAAAAACTTCTGTATGTGTGTAGATGGGTTTATTTGTAAATGCATCTCTGAAATAACAGCTAAGAAATTGGTAGTAATAGTTGCCTCTGGGAGAGGAATTGGGTGGCTAAGTGACTTGACCTTGCATCTCCTTTGTAGAATTTAGAAAGAGAGAAAAAAGGAAGGGGAGAAGGAAAAGAGAAGGGAAACTGTAACAAAAGCCCCTGAGCCAAGGTGAGGAGATTTTGCTGAAGAGTAACCGGTCCTCAAATTTATCCCTCTCTCGAGAAGGCGTGAGGATTAAACTGGTTCCTCCAAGCTGCCTTCTCATAAACCATCGCCTTCCCACTGGCAGTGTGCCCCACTTCTCACTTGAATTTATACTTGAGAGGGAGGGGACATTTGATTCTCACTTCCATGTACCAAGCCTGGCAAAAAAAATTTGAGGTTATGTAAAAGAAGGTAGAGGCCAAAAAAGTCACCCTCCTTGCTCATTGTCTTTGAGCATTTTTTTTTTCTTTAAGCTTTTGACTGTGAATCACAGTGACAAGTATATTTCACATTGTGATTCAATATTCACACCTCTATGCAAACTTGAAGTAAACATTTTCAGAGACAATATATACTATGTGAGATCCTTTCTGCTATTGGGTAAAATCCCATCACAGTGTTTAAAAATAGTGGCCAATCCTGTGACGTCAATTTCCAAACCCAAGAGTGGGTTTTGAGCCCCCATCTGGAAATCACGGTATTGTCTCATTAGCCAATGCCACTACTGCCTTTTGGAGACACTGCTGTAGCCATCTTTTTTTTTTTTTTTTTTTTTTTGTCTTTTTGCCATTTCTTGGGCCGCTCTCGCGGCATATGGAGGTTCCCAGGCTAGGGGTTGAATCGGAGCTGTAGCCGCCGGCCTACACCAGAGCCACAGCAATGTGGGATCCGAGCCGCGTCTGCAACCTACACCACAGCTCACGGCCACGCCGGATCCTTAACCCACTGAGCAAGGCCAGGGACCAAACCCGCAACCTCATGGTTCTTAGTCGGATTTGTTAACCACTGCGCCACGACGGGAACTCCTGCTGTGGCCGTCTTCATGGACGTCCTTTCGTATCAGAGCCTCGCACCTTGGTGCTTCTTTCATTTTGAGACACTGAACTGTCTTGATCCCCAAGCACTGCCACCGTTAGGGAACGTCCTTGTCTCCTCCCCATGGCCCACTGTGGTCCCATTTCTCTGCTGGTGCTGGGAAGAGCCTAAGCTTGATATCATTGAGCTCATATAGAAAGAGTTTATTTGTGGGATCTCTACTTCCTTCTTTGTATTTTATGATTTGGGGTACTTATGAAAGCGATGCTTGAAAGTGAGAGATGGAATTCCCTTGTGACACAGCAGATTGAGGATCAGGTGTTGTCCCTGCAGGGGCTTGGGTCGATGCCGTGCCATGGGTTTGATCCCTGGCCTGGAAACTTCCATGTGTTACAGGTACAGCCAAAACAACAACAACAACAAAAAACAACAAAAAAGCCAGATAGCCTTCTGTGAACATTGTCATAAGTTCTTTGTGGCAGTTTCCCTCATGCACTAAGTGATAAAACAAGGGGTGAAACACTGTGGATGGAAGACTCTTCTTTGTATAAGAAGCAACACACCTGGAGTTCCCTGGTGGCTCAGCAGGTTCAGGATCTGACCATTGTCACTGCTGCGGTGAGGTTCCGGCCCTGGCCCCAGAACCTTTGTATGGACTCTGGCCAACAAAGAAAAAGAAGCATCACACATATGGGTTGTATATGCAATGAATGTCTCTAGAAGGACGGTAAGCAAACAGTCACAGGGGTGTCTGTGGAACCAGGAGGATCAGGGACAATGGATCAGAAAGACTTACTTTCCACTGTTTTCCTTTTTATACCTTTTAAATTTTTACCCTTATTTAACATTTCTGTTTCATTTCACTGAACAAGATATGAAAGTTACTAATTTCACGATTGCCCTAACCACAATGGGTACTTTAAGAGAAGGTTTTATTGAGATAGGATTCACATGCCATAAATTTCACTCTTTTATTTATTATTTATTTATTTAATTTTCATTTTTCGGCCACAACTGTGGCGTGCAGAAGTTCCTGGGCCAGGACTTGCACTGAACCATAGCAGCAGCCTGAGCCGCTATAGTGACAGTGTTGTATCCTTAACCTGAGGGAACGCCTAGAGGTTTTTTTTTTTTTTTTTTTTAGCATATCCATAAAGTCACACAACTATCACCTCTTTCTTTCTTTCCTTCTTTCTTCCTTTCTCTCTTTCTTTCTGTCTTTTTTCTTTTTCTTTTTTTTTAACCTCTTTCTTTTTTTCTCTTTGGTTTTTAGGGCCACACCTGCGGCCTATGGAGGTTCCCAGGCTAGGGGTCAAATTGGAGCTGCAGCTGCTGGCCTGCCCCGAAGCCACAGCAACGAGGGATCCGAGCTGTGTCTGCGGCCTACATTACACCTCATGGCAACGCCGGATCCCCGACCCACTGAACGAGGCCAGGGATCAAATCCACATCCTCGTGGATACTAGTCGGATTTGTTTCTGCTCTGCCACAACAGGAACTCCCTTTTTTACCTCTAATTTCAGAATATTTTCATCAACCCAAAAAGAAACACGGCACCACTCCCCTCCCAGCAACCGACCTCCAGCATCCCCATCCTCTGATCCCGAACAACCACTAATGTAGTTTCTGTTTCTCTAGATTGGCCTGTGGTGACTATTTCATCTAAATGGAATCATGAAGTATGTGACTGGATTCCTTCCTTTAGCACAATGTTTTCGTGGTTCACCTGAAGTATTCGTTCTTTGCTCCTTTTTATTGCCAAATAATATTCCACGTTGGTTTATCCATTCATCAATTGACGCTCACTCGTGTTATTTCCACTTTTGGTGAAGACTAACGTTGCCATGGAGATTTCTGAACAGGTTTTGGTGTGGACATATGTTTGAAATCCTTTTGGGATTTTCCTTGAAGCGGAATTGCTGGGTCTTGTGGCAACAGTACGTTTCACATTTCGAAGAACCACCACACTGTTTTCCAAAGTGGCTGCATCACTTTACTGTCCCACTAGCCATGGATGCAAGTTCCCGTTTCCTCTCATCCTTTCATCCCTGCCAATGCTTAAAGAAGTGCTTTTTTAGCCTCCCTCCCCCCCCCCGCCGCCCCCTGGGTACTTTTTAAGCATTGGGAAGCAAATTACATGTTCTCAAAGTAAATGCATTGAAAAAGTAAGTCTTAGAAATGACAAACACAAAAAGTGGAGTTCCTGTGTGGTTCAGTGGGTGAAAGATCTGGCATTGTCACTGCCGTGGCTCCGGTTGCTGCAGGTGCGATGGTGCAAGTTCGATCTCTGGCTTGGGAACTTCTGCAAGCTGCCAGTGCAGCAAAAAAAAAAAAAAAAAAAAAAAAAAAAAAAAAAAAAACAGCAAAAAGTGAGCTGGGCTTAAAATTCTTCCAGCTGTGGAAAGTCGTTTGCAGGGGGAGGGGTAAGTCTGTCGCCTCAAGCCCAATGGCTCTTGTGCCACCTCTTGCACCAACATCACAGGTTGCGATCATGTGATGAGGCATGACAAGGTTACTTTGGATGGAAAGGCTCAGCTCTTGACTACTAAACATTTACCTCACCTGCGATTCTTTGCAGAGAGAGATTTCCCCCTTTCATGCAAAACAACAAATTAAAGCCTTCACTGGCTCTAAATCCCTCCTGTCTGTCTGTTCCCTCTCAGCTGTAGGTACGACCTAGAGAGTGGAGTGGTTCAGAGTACAGTCTGGGCGTGGAAGCTGGACCAGCGCCAGCTCATTTTCAGATTAGGTATTTCGAAACAGAGTTTTAGGTGTGTGCAAAGTTGAGGTGTCCACCCGAGCAATCTCTTTTCATTTGCAGGAAACTTCAGACTGTAATGACTATAATGAGACAAAATGGGGGGGAAAGGAGGAAATTGTTCCTTAATCTTTGGATATTAATCCCTGTAAGCCCCACGCTTGGAACTGCCATCCGTAATCATTATTAGCATTTATTGAAGACATACTTTGCTTTGACCCTATTCTTTGGGCTTTTAGTGTATTGTATTACTTGATTCTTGTAATAGCCCTGTGAAATAAGTATTATACTATTATTATTATTGTTATTATTACTATTGTTATTATTATTGTTGTGGGTCTCATTTTAGGAAGTGGAGTCACAGAAGGTCCAAGGAACCAGCCATTAGCATACAAGATTATAAGTAGCAGAACCAGCTGAGCAAGTCAGGTAGTGAGTGTTCAAGCCTACATTCTTTACCCACCAAGTTACACTGTCACACAGTAAAAGAGAGAAGAATGGGGAGTTCCCATTATGGAGCAGGGGAAATGAATCCAATTAGTATCCTTGAGGATATGGGTTCAATCCCTGGCCTTGTTCAGTGGGTCCGGGATTTGGTGTTGCCATGAGCTGTGGTATAGGTCAAGGTTGCAGCTTGGGTCCTGCATTGCTATGGCTGTGCATAGGTTGGCAGTTGCAGCCCCATTCAACCCCTCACCTGGGAACTTCCATATGCCACAGTGCAACCCTAAAAAGCCAAAAAAAAAAAAAAAAAAAAAAAAAAAAAAAAAAAAAAAAAGAGAGAGAGAGAATGTAGGGAACTGTAAGTCAGGGACAAAAGCTGAGTCTGGGCTGGACCAGACAACTGAGAAGGATTCACTCATCCATGTTTTTAAAGCCTGTGGCTGAAGTAGTAATGCTTAGATTTCCAGATTCCCTTGTAGTTAGGGTGACCTTGTGGCTCATATCTCTACTGTAATAAGATATCAAGGTGACATTTTTTGGAGGGCCTCTCAGTTGTCTGAGAGGGAAGGAAGTAATTTTGGGAAAGAATTTTATAGCTGAAGAAATAATTGAGAGATATAATGTCTCTCCTGATACCTATTCAATTTTTTTACTTCCTGCATTTGGACTTGATTGTGAGTTGATGTGATGGTTCAGCTGTGGCAGCCGCCTTGTGTCCATGAGGCTGTAAACTAAGGGCAGAAAGCCAATAGGCTGAAGATGGTAGAGCCCAAGAATTGTAATAACCTGGGCCTTAATGAACACACTCTGAAACTGTGTACCTCTATTCGTGTTTTGTATGACAAATGTCTTTATTGTTTTTCAGTCTCTGGAGAGGCAATAAAGCATAATAGTTAAGAACGTGATTTTGGGGAGTTCCCACTGTGGCACAGCAGAAAGGAATCTGACTAGTATCCATGAGGATGGGGGTTCGTCCCTGGCCTTCCTCAGTGGGCTGGGGATCCGGCCTTGCTGTGGCTGTGATGTAGGCCAGCAGCTGCAGCTTCTACTGGGCCCCTAGCCTGGGAGCTTCCATATGCTGAAGGTATGGACCTAAAGAGCCAACCCCCCACTTCGCCCCCCGCAAAAACAAAAAACAAAAAACAAAAAAAAACAGAACATGAGTTTGTGAGTCCTGCTGCCCTGGTTCACATCCTCACTCAAACACTGAAACCCTGCGTGCTCATGGCCTTGAGCAAATTACATCCTTGGTCAATGCCTCCCTTTACTCATCTGCAAAATGAAGATAATAAAAGACCCATTGCTTAGGGGTCTCGTGAGGGTTAAATGAGCTAATGTATGTAAAGGACTTTGAATAGTGTCTGGGAAGTATAGGCTTTCTCTGAGTGCTGGCCAGTACTATCTCTTATCTGCCCTAAGTCCTCCACCCCCACCCCCTACCATCCCCACCCCAACCAAACTTGTTATTTTAGAAAACTTCGAGTCTACAGAAAGCTTGCAAGAATAATGGAAGAAACATCTATATACCCCGAAACTAGATTTATTAAGTGATAAAATTTTGTCACATCAGCTCACATACATTTTCTTTCTGGGTATGTGTTTGCATGTGCATGTGTGTGTGTTTCCCACCTGAGTCATTTGAGAATAAGTCGTAGGCAGGCTACTTGGCATTATTATTGGCCTGATAGTATGTTACTTGCATGTAGAACACATGACTCAAGCTAGACCAATTGAACCAATTCCTCTTTTGCTTTTTTTTTTTTTTTTTTTAAGGGCCACACCCAGGGCATATGGAGTTTCCCAGGCTAGGGGTCTGATCGGAGATGTACCTGCCAGCCTACGCCACAGCCACAGCAACGCGGGATCCGAGCTGTGTCTGTGACCTACACCATAGCTCATGGCAACCCCGGATCCTTAACCCACTGAGCAAGGCCAGTGATTGAACCTGTGTCCTCATGGATGCTAGTCAGATTTGTTAACTGCTGAGCCATGACGGGAACTCTACAAATTACTCTTTTGAATCTGATTCCTGAAACAGGATGAAGAGAGGGTGGGATAAAATGATTGATTTTCTGTAGATTTACTGTTGTCTTTTTTTTTTTTTTTTTTTTTTTTGGTTGTGCCTGTGGCATATGGAAGTTCCTGGGCCAAGGACTGAACCTGTGCCACAGCAATGACCTGAGCCACTGTAGTGGCAATGCTGGATCCCTTACCCGATGCACCATAAGAGAACTCCTCTAAGGCGTTCAGGATCTTTGTTTCCCCCAGTTTTTGACATTTCTGGGCCTGGTTCTTCAGTTTTTCCTTTGAGTTCTATGTAACATTTTACTACATTCCAGAGACTACAGTTGTTGCTTGCAACCCAAGAGCCCTGACTGGCATAGCTGTCCTTGAGGAAGTGGGCACCTGTCCTGGGAACATGCAAGCAGAGGCTTTGTACAATCAAAAATGTTGTAGGGAGGGAGTTCCCTTGAGGTGCAGTGGGATAAGGATCTGGCATTGTCACTGCAGTTGTTCAGCTCACTGCTGTGCTGAGGGTTTGATCACTGGCCCAGGAACTTCCACATGCCACAGGCTCGGCCAAAGGGGAAAAATGTTGTAGGGAGGCTCTTAATTTTTTGAGGGCTTTAGCTATGTGGCTTTCTAATTCCATCTGCACTGAGTTTATGCTTTGGTGTCCCCTAAGCCAAATAATTTTATTGGGGTAATTTCAGGATTTGAGATTCCTTTTCCCGCCTATTGAAAATTCTCCACCACAGTTCAATAAATGTTCACACATGTAGAATATTTATTAGTTGCTGTATCATAACCACTGCAAACTTTAGTGGCTTAAAGAACAACCATTTTATTACCTCTCATGATACTGTAGTTTGATTGGGCTCAGTGGGTGGTTTTCCTTTTCCAGATCTGGTTGATGGAGGCTGTGGGGTCTGGAATGTGCTGGAAGGCTGACGCACATGACTGGCCGTTGCCATGGGCTTTTGCCTGGGATGGTAGCTCGGGCTGCTGACTGACTGGAGTGCACATTTTCCTCCACGTGGCCTCCTCTACATGGACCTGGCTTCCCATAGTGTGACAGCTGCGTTCCAAGAGGAAGGATGTGGAACCTGCCCATCATTTTAAGGCAGGGGCTTGAAAGTCTTACCTTGGAACTTCTGCCATTTCCATTTATCAAACAGTCATGGGACAAATCCCCCTCAAGGAAGAGGTAATAAGGTTTACCTCTCAACAGAGGAGTGGCTTGAACAAATAGGGAGGAGGGAGTGATAGCAGCCATCTTCAAAGATTATTTACTAGAGCGTGTCACTCATTTGGTGTAAATTAGGTCTATCGTAATGTTTCTCAGGTGTGAGTACGGATCACGTATAGAATCCACCCAAACCCTGCCAAAGTCAGCATTGAAGCTGCTTCCAGCTGGAAACCTTCACCCACAGCCCTTCAGTTAGTCTGTCTTTGGGTTCTCAAACAACTTATACATTTTTTTTTTTTGGCTGCACACTTGGCATATGGAATTTCCCAGACCAGGAAATAAATCCAAACTGCAGCTGTGACATATGCCCTGGATCCTTAACCCACTGTACCACAGTGGGAACTCTGCTTTATATGTATATATACACAATTTTTTTTCCTTTTCTTTTTAGGGTTGCACCTGTGGCAAATGGAAGTTCCTAGGCTAGGGGTTAAATCGGGTTAAATTGGGCCTACGCCACAGCCACAGCAATGCCAGGTCCTAGTCACATCCTCGACCTACACCACAGCTCACCAAAACGCTGGATCCTTAACCCACTGAGCAGGGCCAGGGATCAAACCTGTATCTTCATGGATACCAGTCAGGTTTGTAACCCACTGGGCTATAATGGGAATTCCCATGCTTTTTATTGTTAATGTCAGTTATACTTTCTGTGAACATGTGTATTACTTAATATTGATGCAATTAATGTTTGAGTTCCTTTCTTTCTTTTTTCCTTCCTTTATTCCCCTTCTTTTCCTCCCCCTACCTTCTTTTTTCTTTTTTTCTATAATTTTTTTAAAGATTTTTATTTTTTCTATTATAGTTGATTTATAATGTTCTGTTAATTTCTGCTCTACAGCAAAGTGACTCAGTTGTATGTACATACATATATATATATATATTTTGATGTTATCCTCCATCATGTTCCATCACAAGTGACTAGATATAATTCCCTGTGCTACACAGCAGGATCTTATTGCTTATCCACCCCCCAAATGCAATAGTTTGTATTCCGTAAATGTTTACTAAGTGCCTACTGTAGGTCAGACTGTAATCTAGGTGCTGGAGACACTGCAGTGAATTAAACAAATTCCCTGCTCTCTGTGAGCTTATAGTCTAGAGAGGGAGACAATTAAAAAAAAAAATTCAGGGAGTTCCCGTCATGGCTCAGTGGAAATGAATCTGACTAGTAACCATGAGGACTCAGGTTCGATCCCTGGCCTTGCTCAGTGGGTTAAGGATCCGGTGTTGCTGTGAGCTGTGGTGTATGTTGCAGAGTGGCTTGGATCCCACGTTGCTGTGGGTGTGGTGTAGGCCAGCAGCTACAACTCTGATTCCACCCCTAGCCTGGAAACATCCATATGCCACAGGTGCAGCCCTAAAAAGACCAAAAAAAAAAAAAAATCAGATACTGTTAATCATTATGAAGAAAATAAAGCAAGGTGATGTGACTCTGGTGTGTGTGTGTGTGTTGCTTTAGAAGATTTACCTAAGGAGGAGACATTTCAGCAGAGATCTAAGTGACAATAGGGGGCAAGCCAGGAAGAAAGAAAATTCCAGACAGCAAAGGGAATAGCAAGCAAAAGGCACAGAGGCATGCTTGGTATGTTCAGGAAACATCAGGAATGTTAGTGTCTGGTGTGGGGTTAAGAAATGAGAAGAGATGTATTACTTGAGATCAGAGAGGGAAGCCGAGGCCAAATCAATTAGGATCTGGGTTTTATCCCAAATGCCTTGGGATGCCATTGGAATATGTTGGAAGTGACATCATATAATGTATGGTTTTCCAAAGATCCCTTTGGCACTGAGTCGGGAGTGGCTTATAGGATGACTAATGGGAGAATCCAGGAGAACGGCTGGGGAACAGCTGCAGTTGTGCAGGTGAAAGTTCATCCAGGGTCTTAGTATTTCATCTCTGGATTCTCAACATGAAACCTAGTACTTAGTATCTGTTGTTCGATGAGGGGTGGAAGTTCCCTAACCAGGGATCTAACCCACCTCACAGCAGGGACCCAAGCTGCTGCAGTGACAACGCTGGACCCTTAACCTGCTGCACAGTGAGAGAAATCCGGAGCTCATGGTATTGCTAAGGTCTGTTGTGGGTACTAAGAATAGAGAACGAAAGACCCAAAAACCCTACCTTCACGGAGCTTTCATTCTAGAGAGGAAAGGAGATAATACACACTATAAGTAAACAAAAATACATGGCATTTCCAATGATAGACAATACTATGGGAGTTCCCACATGGCTCAGCGAGTTAGGGATCTGGCACTGTCACTGCTGTGGCTCTGGTTACAGCTGGGGCATGGGTTTAATCCCTGGCCCAGGAACTTTTGCATGCTGCTGGTGTGGCAAAAAAAAAAAAAAGTACTATGAAGAGAAATGAAGCAAGGAAGAAAGGTAGGGAAAACTGGAATTAAAGTGGGTGGGAATTTAAAATAGAGAAATTAGGGAAGGGCTCACTGAAGAAGTGACATTTGGACAATGACTATAGGGGGGATGAGGGAGTGAGTGATTTTGATTTTCTGGAAAGAAAAGTGAAATAGGCAGATGAAATAGCGAATGCAAGATCTTTTAGGCCAGAGTGTGCTAGGTATGTTGCAGGGGCCCCAAGGAGTCCAGAGTTCCTGGAACATAACAGTGAGTAGACGAGCTTAGAAAGGGAAGGGGAAGGCAGAGACAGGTTATGGGGTTTTGCAGGTAACTGCATAGAGTTTGGAAGATAGACATAAAGTGATTTGGTTTTTACCGGGATCCCTGTGGCTGCAACATTGACTTCAGGGGAAAGAGTAGGATGGAAGCAGGAAGAACAGCAATGGAAGCTACCGCTGTAGTCCAGATGGGAAATGGCAGTGGTGGAGCTAGCAAGTAATTATTTTATTTTAGTCACATTCAAGACATTTGAGGAGTTCCTGTTGTGGCTCTTTGGGTCAAGACCCCTACCAGTATCCCTGAAGATAAGGGTTCAATCCTTGGCCTTGCTCATTGGGTTAAAGGATCCCGCATTGCTGTGGCATAGGCTGGCAGTTGCTGCTCCCATTCATCTCCTGGCCATGGACCTTCCAAATGCCGCAGGTGTGGCCCTAAAAAGAAAAAAAGAAGACATTTGATACTGATTCAATATTATTTCCTAATATGTAGTCCATATTAAAATTTCCCCTCAAGATCCTTTTTTGTTTTGTTTTGTTTTGGTCTTTTTAGGGCCACAACTGCAGCATATGGAAGTTCCCTGGCTAGGGGTCGAATTAGAGCTGTAGCTGCCAGCCTACACCACAACTCATGGCAATGCTGGATTCTTAACCCACTGACCAAGGCCGGGGATCGAACGTGTGTCCTCATGGATACTAGTTGGGTTCTTAACCTGCTGAGTCACAATAGGAACTCCCCAAAGTCCTTTTTACATTAAACAAACAAAAAAATCTGGATCCAGTCAAGGCCCACCTATTATATTTGACTTCACCTTTTTAATGCTTCACAATTTTCAAGAGTTCAGGCAAGGGATTTGTACTGTGCCCCCGATTTCTGGATTTGCATAATTGTTTTTTTCATAGTTATGTTTAGCTTACCTGTATTTTGGCAAGAATACTACGGGGGCCGGGGGGGTGCGTAATGTTTTCCTCATTAGGTCATATCAGGTGACACATAATATCACTTTGATCCATTATTGGTGATGCTAAGTGATAGTGTCTGGTGATATGATCACTTGGTTAAGATCACTGCACTGTAAAGCAAGCTGTTGTCCTTTATAGGTGATAGTACTCCGTGAGATGATACTTCCGGACAGAATACACAGTGAATATACTATGTCCAACAACCTTTCATCTTTTTTTTTTTTTTTTGTCTTTTTTTTTTGCTATTTCTTGGGCCGTGGGTTGGGCCGCTCCCACGGCATATGGAGGTTCCCAGGCTAGGGGTTGAATCCACCGGCCTACGCCAGAGCCACAGCAACGTGGGATCCGAGCCGCGTCTGCGGCCTACACCACAGCTCACAGCAACGCCGATCGTTAACCCACTGAGCAAGGGCAGAGACCGAAGCCGCAACCTCATGGTTCCTAGTCGGATTCGTTACCAATGCGCCACGACGGGAACTCCCCACCTTTCATCTTTAGATGACTTTAGAATCTAATGAACAGCCCTATGGCTTCTGACCTTGTGCCTCAAGTTTGCTCATTTGAACAATGAGGCTAATAGTGGTCCCTAAGGGATAATGTTTTCCAGGATCAGTGCTTGGCACACAGTAAACCCTCCATAATGTTAGATATTACTGGAAGAAAGCAAGTATGAAAAAATTAATGGAAAGGCTAGGGTTGCATTTCAGATCTGGGGACCTCCCCGCTGCTCCCATGGGGTAAGTGAGCGAAAACCTTCCCGAGGTCCCCCCCCCCGGCCACGCCCTCGCGCCGCGGAAGCCCGATGGGGCGGGGCCCCCCAGCGCCCAGGCCGCGCACGGCCCCCTGGGACCGGTAGTGCTGGGCGTGGCCGCGGGACTACATATCCCGGCGGCCCCCGCGCCGTGGCTCCAGCCGCTGCCTCTTCAGCCCCTCCACAGCGACAGCGGCGGCCGCGGCGGCTGAGTCGGTGGCGGCGGCGGCGGTAGCGGCGGCTGCGGGCTGAGCGCTGAGCGGCGAGTTTCCGATTTAAAGCTGAGCTGTGAGGAAAATGGCGGCGGGCGGTGAGTGGAGATAAAGGAAGAGCGGTGGCGGCGGCGAGGGGGTGGAGTGCGAGGCGGAGGGAAGAGGGCGAGTCCCTCTGGCTGCGGCGAGCCGGCGGCTCCGGCTCCGCGGAGACGCTGAGGGGCGCGCCGAGCAGGGGGCGCGCGGAGGTAGTTTCGGGGTGTCGGGGCCGCGCCGCTTCCCCGCGGCGTAGGGGCAGCCCGCGGCGGGAGGCAGGGTGTCGAGGCTGGGCTGCAGCAGCTCGGGGGTACCAGGGAGGTCCCCGCGCGGAGGGGTCACCCCGAGGAGTTTGGGGGCACCGTGGGGGTGCACTTTTTCCTCCTGTCCCTAAAGTTTTATCCTTCCCCAGTGCTCGGGGCTGCTTTTGAAAGCTCCCCACGCCCCCTCCTCCCGCTATCTGGGCACTGATTCGGAAGAACTAGGGGGCGGGGGAAGCCGCACAGCCCCCCCCCCCCCCGACCCCCCAGCCCAGTCTCCAAGTCGTACTCAGAATCGGGTTGGATTTTGTTGCCGTGTTTCCTCCTACACTTGGGCACTTTTGATATTTTAACACGAATTATCTGCGGGATTTCCATTTTGGGCACGGGTAGGTTCTCAGCAGTTTTTCTCAGTAAAAAAGCGTTTTGCTACCTCTGGTGTGAAGGCTGGGAAATGGCAAGTGGAAGTTGGTGAATTAAATTTGGGGTTTGGCTGTCTTTATAATTACTCTTTTTTTTCCCTTCTCCATCTCTAATCTTCTTACGTACATTGATTCAATTTGTGATGGTTTAAATAAACTGTCTTGCCCATGCCTGAGAAAAACAATCCATGAGTTGTTGGAGGGCTTAGTTGCTTCCTAGGCAGTTTGAGGACATTCAGGATGGAAAAGTTAACCGAAAGAGCAGTTGGGAGAGGGAGAGAGCATCGTCTTGAAATCTCGCTAAACAGGAGGCGTTCGGGCTTCTCAAATGGAAAGACACGAAAGATACGAAATGCTCTTGAAGTCGAAACCCCCCCCCCCTTCCGAATGTAAAGACTTCCTTCTTGCAGTTTTTGAGCAGCGCTTCAAAGCCAACCTGTTTTTGTTATTAAGCCTGTACTGTAAAGAAACAGGAAGGCCAGTACCAGCTGTCTTGCTGCAGTGGTTTGAAATGGAGTTGAATGAGATGAGTGAGTGGTAGTAGTAGTGAGTGAAATTGCTGCATCTCCTTGATTCAGACGCCTGGTCTCGGATCCTCTTAACCGGTTCCTGGCTGCAGGGAAGCTTCAGTGTTTGTTGCAGCAGGTTGTTTAGAGGATGATGGAAACAAACAAAAAAACCCCAACTACACGTAGGTCTTGTGAATGCTGCATAAACCAAAATGTTAAATGGAAATCTGTAAGTTTTGTGAAATGGTCTTTCTTAAAAAAATTAAATTATTGCTTGTTTATTTCGAATAGGTTATACCCAATGGAACTGGTCTGTGTACAACTGGGAAGGTACCAAAACATTGAAAAATAGCCTCTCTCCTACTCTAAACCCTCTAATTCCCGTTCCTAGGAGGCAGTGACTGTTACTGGTTTCTGGAGTGTTCTTGGTTTGGGGAATAATTATTTTAAGAATTTTCATTTGAAACACACCCCTCTTGGATACCAAAAGCAGGAAAATAAAATGAACAGAAAAAAGGGAAAATGTGGTGGAAGCATTGCTTGCTTTTTTTTTTTTCCTTAAGCAATTGTTGATGGCTGTTAGAAAAGCTCTTACAAACTTACTGCTTATGTTGCCTTATCTACTAACACCCTAAAGAAATAACAATCTGTGGGGGCCTTAGGGTGAAGAACCCTACCAGGGTTCATTGTTTGTAAGAGGAAGCCTCTGTTGATAACATGTAAAATGATATTGAACACTATAGCTCTGTCACTGGAGGTTGCTTCAGGTT
This sequence comes from Sus scrofa, assembly GCF_054392235.1. NCBI lineage: Eukaryota > Metazoa > Chordata > Mammalia > Artiodactyla > Suidae > Sus > Sus scrofa. The sequence continues at coordinate 57,277,279 of NC_139399.1, forward strand.
CTGCATTTAAGTGGGCAATAATCTAGCTTGTCTGTGATCCGAAATTACACAGGTATTTTATGTATTGATAGAAATGACTGAATTGTCCACTCAGCATTTAAAAAAAAAAACAACCAAAAAAGGCATATACCAGCTTCTGTACATTTTGGATGTGAAGATTGTGGACCAAGTAGGAAGCTCTAATGTTTCTAGAGCAGTTAGAGGAAATGTTTCTATCATAAAATATTCCTTAACTTCAGAGGCTTTGGAAATGCTTACCAATCCCAGCGTAACTAATAGGCTTTAAAAAAAAAAGGTATTAGAATGTTGGCTTTAAATTAACAGTTCATTAAAAAAAATCATTGGTATTAAAGATGAGAGGACTAGGGATTATATTAAATATATTCTGGATGGAAAGAATAAAAATCATTAAAAAAATAAATATATTATGAAAGTGAGTATACTGTGCATTTTCCCCATATAGAAATTATTTCATACATTGCAAGCCCCTCCCCCAAGCAAGTAAGTTAGAATTTATTCAGTAAGGACTGAGTGTTCTGTCAGACCCTGGGGCCTTTTTCTAGGAGACATGTAAATATAGTTCTAGAAATAATTACTTGATTGGTCATGTGAAATAAACTTTTTTACTATGTCAAGGACATATTAAAGATAAAAAGATTTGTTTTTCTTTTTTGTGTTTTTTCTTTAAAAATTTTTTTTCTTAATGAATTTATTACATTTATAGTTGTACAATGATTATCACATCCAATTTTATAGGATTTTCATCCTATAACCCCAGCGCATCCCCTCACCCCCCGAACTGTCTCCTTTGGAAACCATAAGTTTTTCAATGTCTGTGAGTCAGTATCTGTTCTGCAAAGAAGTTCATTTTGTCCTTTTTTTCAGTCTTTTGCACATTAGCAGTATAATTCTAGAATAGTTCCTTTTAACTTGAAGGTTTGAAAAGTCTTTAAAAGAATGATTTATAAATATTTTAGTTTGGACAATAGGGCAGATAAAAAATCTAAACTACTATTGTCCTCTTCTTAATTGGTGTCAAAATAAATGGCTTTAGGGTTTCCTTTTGCACTTTTTTAGACTATATAATTTCAAGTCTTGCCCAGAGGATGTGGACTACTTTTGAACACTTTTAATTTGTTGAGAGTTGAGAATGAATATATAGTCTCCAGAGAATGTCTCTATGGCCACGTGACCACAATTTAACACAGTTGTTACTCTTTAGATGCTACCTAGGAAAAGGAGTCGTTGATAAAGATTGAAGAAGTACTGCAGTTTTTCACAGGCTAAACTAGGGAGTACCTGTCCCATTTGGGTTTGAATTTACTGCACTCTGGGGTGTAGAATACTCCTTTTTTTGCATTATTGAGTGGTTAAAGCTATGGGAGCAGAAAATAAGTATTGGATATTTATGTTAACTTTGTCTTTTTTCCTTATATTTACCACGTTAAAGAAATAGGTGCGTTTATGTTAGTTTGGATTCTCAGAGAAAATAGAGATTGACGGCTGCAGTAAAATGTGGGCATTTTCTTCCATTTTATGAGTCCTTTATGGGATGGGGGAGGGGCGTGCAAAGTGAACATTTCACAGTTGAGGTGGAGGAAGGGCATTCTTATAATGAAGATTATTCCTTTACTTTGTTTCTATGCTAGGTATTAATTAATTTGGCCCATTGGTTTTCTGACAGGTTTCTAGGAGAAGACTATTTTGGGGGTAAGGATGCAATTTATATAGAGCCTCACCTTGTTTTCAGCCCCTAACAAATGATGGAATTGACTTGAATTTAATCGCCTTTCCCTTTCCTACCTTCTGGTGGCACGTTGTTAAATGAACAGGAAAATGGCCAGAAGATACACAGCAGGAGTTGAAAGGAAGACCTATAGTGTCTAGAAGGCTGATTTATCCATGAACTGGATAATCTTCTTACATTACATACGGACGGTTCTCAACCTTTTCAGCATTAACGCAGTTTGGTAGGTTCTATGGCCTAGGTCAGTTTGGGGGGGCGGGGGGGCGGCAGTAATAAAGGTTTATTTAACTAGCTGTGTAGTAAACTTTGTGGTCTAGAGGCAACGGAAAGAAGCCTGACCTAACTGGCACAGAGGCTTTACCTATTTCAAAGAATAGTCTAAGAGCAAATGGGCTAATCTTTTCTGTTTTTCCTTTTTCCTATTTTTCATTAGGAACATCTGTGTCCTATTTTTTTCTTTTTTTATTAATTTTTATTGATAGGGTCTTGGAAAGAGTGTGACTTTGCTGTTCACCTATGAAGGTATTCTGAAAATTCTAATTTTTTTTGTTAAAGACTACAGGTGAGGGTTCTGAAACTTCACTTTTTGGAAAGTAGGCTGACTAGATTACTAAATTTAACTCTTAATCATCCATTTAATGATGAAGAGAGAATACTGGCCTGGGTGTCAATAGTGGTGGATAATCTACTGCTCCCTGGGGCTTTGCTTTTGGTAGCTGGCAGCTGAGTCGGAGTGGTAGATGGATAGATGGAAAGGACTGCAGAAGTCAGCATAATCCTCAATTAGGATAAGCCTCATGGTTAATTGAATGTTGAGTGTACAGGTTAAATCCCATTATAACAAACTCCAGGGGACTAGTTAAATTATTTTGTTGTACTGGGATTGAGCTTTATTGAATATTGTTTGAAATAAATTGGTCTTTTTGTTTCTATTAGAGATGTTGGAAAAAATTTTATTTATTTAACAATCTGACAAGTTGTTACTCATGAGCAAATGTGTTTCACCTTCGCGTTTAATGCTTTTTGCCTTTAAAAAGGAAAGAACCCATGGTGAGCTGAGCAGATAATTTATCCCCCATCCTCCCCCCATGTCTCTGTCTAGAGTAGCTCCATTAGTTTATCTCAACAACCAGATAAGTTTATTAGTAAGTACTACTGCCACCATCAGAGTGTGGTCAGGAAATGGGAAATTCCCCAGGTTTCCAGGTGACCGCTGCTGGTAATTTTTTTCTGTCCTTGACAACTTTTTAAAATAAATGAATGTACTTCATTATAGGATGAACTTTTGTCAGTAAAAATTAAGGTAGCCCTTCTCTATTCAGCTTAAGGTAGTTTAAGACCTTTAGATCTCTGTTACTGTTAAAAAGAAAGTGACAGTAATATTGTAATCTTTAAGATACTTCCATATAAATACAGAATTTTTCAGAAACAGTGTTTTATATATATATATGAGAAAATACTATTCTTATGCTTGGCCAGAAATACACATTTTTTTCTTATATTGGTGTTTGTCAAATTTTAGGTATTTACATCCTATCTTCATGTCTAAGGCTAACATTTTTAGTTGGCTTAGACAATTTTGATTGGATGCAGCAAGACATTTTTGAAGTCATTCTTTTAAATAGATGTTCCATGAAGGAGGGAAAGTCTGAAAGAGGGAATTTCAAAGCAACCCAAGCAGTGTTTTGAAAGTTCTCAAGTCTGAAGAATAATGACTGACTAGTAGGCAGGAAGCCTGCAGTTGTATTGTGGTATTGTTCCTCCATCTTGTGCATTTGAGAACTTGAGTACAAAAGAGGAGAAAGCTTGGGGAAGGGAAGAAAGGGTTTTTAACACACAAGAAAAGGGGAGGGGGAGACTTTTAGAGTAAATACCCTTTGCTCTTCTGTTTAAGTGAAATCTAAAACCAGAGTATTTTACTTTGGGAGGAGATGTTTGTTTATCAAAATCTAAATGTCCAAAACTGATGTTTTTATAAATGAGAGTTAATTATTAGTGGAAAGAGCAGTGTGATCATATGTGCAATTTTAAAACAACTTTAATGAAAAAAGAAACCTACATGTGAAAACCTTTAAATAGTTTCCCTCTTGGTTACCTGAGCAATATCATTTGTTAGTTATTTTGAAAAGAATAGTACCAGTGAAGAGTTGAGAATCATTTGCAAGTTTGTACTCTGAGATTTAAATTTATAAAACAAAGGGGTGGAGTATGTGATCTTCCAAGATTCCTTGCCTTAGAAAATCCTATAAACCTAAGGCATCATTATAGATAATGTAGAATGGCCTTAATTTTTTTTTTTTTAAGTGTCAAATAGATTGAGCACTTTATGCCAGATAAAGAAGTGAAAATGCAGGTTTCTTTGCTGACTCATGAGTTTGGTGACAGGACGACTTTGAGACCCTGACTTCACTGTAGTTTTTATATGCTGCAAGCGGCAAAATTTGTGTGTTGCGGGGGGGGCGGATTTTCAACCTCTTCTTTCTGGTGTCAGAAAATGAAGTCATATTTTCTTTACTCTCTGTAAAGCTGTCATCATTGAACGGATTATTGAATCTAAGTCACTCTGTAGAATAACTATATCAGCTTGATTTTGTTTCTAGATGGAAATTTGGCAATTTTATTTAAAAATGTTTTAAAGATCCCCAATTTTCTCTTAACCATATTGTGTCTTTAGTCTACATATTCTATAATCCATCCAGGCTCATCTCTGTCCTATTTTACCTGCCTGTTGGTGGTTGTTTATGACAGTACTTTCATTCCATCCGAGAGAGTTGGCTCCCTTGACGTCAGAGCAAGTATTTGGCTTCATCTTAACTTTACCAGTGAGCAAAATCACTCCACATACATGTTGCATCCATTGGAGGGTCAGTGGTATCTTGTCTTATAATAAGACACGACTATTACTATATTAAATTTTAAAAATAATTTCATTGGGAATCAGTAACATTAATTCAGAACGCTGCTTTTAAAGTGCATAACTATATCTAAAATACTACTCAATTCTAACGGAAAAAATGAAAATAAAAAAAAAGATGGTAAAGACCTTAGGTGAATGAGTCCCCAAATTAGATGAGCCTGAAATCATGAACTTGCCCAGTAACCTTCCATCTCCCTTTTTAAAAAACAGTGCAAAATAGCTCCCACATGTGACTTTAAACTGACTTTTCATACCATCATTCTCTTAGCTAGGAGGCCTTCTGCTTCAATCATTTTTAATTGGCTACTGCTTGGCTGCTGCCTACTCCCCCATAAACACACATACTTAATCAGTGTTTATTAAGCTTGTACTATTTAAGGCACTCTGAGAGTTAAAAAGGTTTTGACCTCCAAGTGCACACAATCAATCAGGTACTTGAAATCACTCAGTACAAGGTAATCTGTTTTGTCTATAAAGATCTTGGAGAAGTTCAGAGGAAGGGGACTACCTCTGACCAGGTGGTCAGGATGCAGGACTTTGAAGAATGACTATGGTTTTACTATGGCAAGAACACAGTTCTTGTTGGGAAAACATTAGCAAGGGTGCAAGGTAAGACATTTCAAAACTTGATTATTTGAATATTCAGTGGATGTGAAATGAGTTATGGTATTGAATAAATGGTTTTGTTTTTGCAGAGTGCTATTGATATTTTTTTCCTTAAATATATTTTCTTTTTTTTTTTTTGCAAACAATTAGATTTACCAGTTCTTTGTGAAAGACAACATATTTTTTTTTTCCTGTAGTTGTAGAATGATCATAACAATCTGATTTCACAGGATTTTCATCCCACAGCCCAAGCACATCCCCCCACCCCCTCCTTAAATATATTTTCATTTCAATTTCTAAAACTAGTCCAACCTAAATTACTGCCTTTGGAATGGGTAAGCAATGAGATCCTGCTGTGTAGCACTGGGAACTATATCTAGTCACTTATGATGGAGCATGATAATGTGAGAAAAAGGAATGTATATATGTGTATGTGTGACTGGGTCACCTTGCTACAGTAGAAAATGGACAGAACACTGTAAACCAGCTATAATGGAAAAAAATAAAAATCATTAAATAAAAAAATTTCTAGATTACTGTAATAGCTTTCCAATTAGTCTCTACTCTTAGTCCTCTGTATTCTTCTGCCAGTTTAAATTATTAAAGATTTTGATCACATTTTTTGGTTAAAAATCTGCAGAATACAATCCAAATTCCTTAACCTAGTATTCAGTTCTCATCAGTCTTTTTTTCTCTTTACAGCCCCACCTGTGGCATATGGAAGTTCCCAGGCTAGGAGTTGAATTGGAGCTGCAGCTGCTGGCCTACACCATAGCATCACTGGATATAAGCCACATCTGTGGCAATGCTGGATCCTTAACCCCTGAGTGAGGCCAGGGATTGACCTGCTTCCTCACAGAGACAATGTTCGGTTCTTAACCCGCTGAGGCACAACGGGAACTTGTTTCTTTCTTCCTTTCCTTGCTCCTCCTCTGTTCCCTCCCTCCTTCCCCACATTTATTGCCCCATGTATCAGTTATGATAATTTTTCCTGCTCTTCTCCCTTGATATGTGTATCTAGTTTAGTTATAAGGTCCTGCTCAGATCCTGTCTCATTTAAGTAAATTTCTCAGACTGCCACAACTGAAAATAGAATTCTTATTTCCTGATATGGAGGTTAATTATCTCCTTCCATGAATAGGAATCAATATTTATTGCTTGATAGGATGAATTCAGTCAAATTGTGCATTCATTGATTCCTTTTATAGCTTTTAAAATCTTTTCAATTGTATTAACTTTAGGTCCCCCCAGATACTTGGTGTTTGTGTAAGTTTCTAGAGCTGAACTCTCAGGTCAATTTTTCTACCTGGAAATTGTGATAAAATTAAAAGTCCTAAGGATGTGCTTAGGACCTAGGTCTCCCTCAGATAAATCATGTCTGGGTCTCAGAACACTGTATTCTTATTTACTAGTTGCCCTAGGACTGGCCAGTCCTTATGTAAGTTGCTTAAATGTTTTTTTCAGTACCACTGTTCTTCGAAGAATTGTGCTAAGTGTTGTTGGCATTGAAATCCTTTTGTGATCTAGGGGTTTATGATCTAGTTGAGAAATGACTATAATTGAAGAAGTGTAGTTGCAGCAACGTAAATAAGTGTTTTAGAAGTTCACAGGAAGAAAAAGTCATTTTCAACTGGAATTGTTAGGGAAACTTCATAGAGGAGATGGAGTAGATCTAAAGGGAACTAATTACTGCTTCTAATCTTTTCTTGCCCACATCTTTTATTGTCTAGTGCTTACTTACAGTAAAATTACAATGTTTTAAAAAATTCATTTAGAAAAGTATATGTGAAAAAGTAAAAGACTCCATGTGCTCTAGATCTTTGGTTATTATAGCTACCCTCTGCCCCGCAAGGCTCCTACTGTTAGAGGATAGTCTGTGCATATGATTATGGATGTTTCTTTAGTATCTTTTGTTTGTTTCTCTCCCTTTTAATATTTAATTATTTCCCAGTGTTCTGATTCATATGCGTAGATATAAAAGATGAAGGCGACCTACACCACAGCTCACAGCAACACTGGATCCTTAACTCACTGAGTAAGGCCAGGAATCGAACCTGCATCTTCTTCATGGTTACCAGTCAGATTCATTTCTGCTGAGCCATGATGGAAACTCTGCAGTTTGAATTTTGATGTATTGCCACCCATGAATCCATCATAATTACAGGAATGGGAATATCTGTTACCTCCAAAATCAAAAATCTAATTCCTGGAGTTCCCATCATGGCGCAACAGAAACGGAATCCGACTAGGAACCATGAGGTTTCAGGTTTGATCCCTGGCCTCACTCAGTGGGTTAAGGATCCAGCATTGCCGTGAGCTGTGGTGTAGGTTGCAGATGCTGCTTGGATTCCGAGTTGCTCTATGGTGTAGGCCGGCAGCTGTAGCTCTGATTAGACACTTAGCCTGGGAAACTCTATATGCCGTGGGTGCAGCCCTAAAAAGCAAAAAAAAAAAAAAATAAAAAATCTGATTCCTCCTGTATCTGTTTGTAATTCCTCCCTCTCCCATCTTCAGGTAGTTACAGATCTGCCTTGTATAACTAAAGATTAACTTGTATTTTTGAGAACTTCTTATAAATAAATGGAATTTTACATACAGCATGCATGTTTTTTGAGGGGGGCTGGCTTTCACTTAGTTATTTTGAGATTTATTCATCTTGCATGTATTAATGGTTTTATTTCTTTTTATTGTGTGGTGTGATTGCATTGTATAGCTATATTCCAGTTCATTCACCTGTTAATGAACATTTGGGTTGTGTCTAGGTTTTTTTTTAAATGGCTGCACCTGTGGCATATAGACGTTTCCAGGCCAGGGGTTGAATCCCAGCCACAGCTGTGGCAATCTTGAATCCTTTAACTCACTGCCTTGGGCTGGGGATCAAAGCTGTGCCTTGGCAGTGACCTGAACTGCTGCAGTAGTCGGATTCTTAACCCACTGTGCCACAGCCGGAACTCTCTGTTTTGGTAATTAAAAATGGAGTTTTTATGACATTTGTATTAAAATGCTTTGTGTGAACAAATGCTTTTATTTCTTTTGAGTAAATAGCCAGGAGTGAAATGGCTGGGTTAATATGCTAAATGTATGTTTAACATTTAAACATTTTAAGAAACTGCCACCTGTTTCTCAACACAGTTATACTGTTATATATTTCTCCCAGCAGTTCTGGTTTCACGTCCTCACCAGCACTTGGTGTGGTTGATTTTTTCAATGTTAGCCATTTTAATGGGTATACAGTGGTATCCATTGTGGCTTTGAGTTTTCCTAATGCCTAAGATGTTGAATATATTTTCATGTGCTTACTTGGTACTTGCCATTGGTACATCTTTTTGGTCTGTTCATATCTTTTGCTCATTTAAAAGTTGGGTTTATTGGAGTTCCTGCTGTGGCTCAGTGGGTTAGAAATCTGACTAGTATCCACGAGGATGGGGGTTTGATCCTTGGCCTCACTCAGTGGGTTAAGGGTCCAGCATTGCTGCAAGCTGCGGCATATGTCACAGATGTGGTTTGGATTTGGCATTGCTGTGGCTGTGGTGAAGGCCTCAGTTGTAGCTGTGATTGGACCCCTAGCCTGGGAAATTCCACATGCCACAGGTGTGGCCCTGAAAAGAAAGAAAAAAAAGTTGGGTTTATTTTACTGAGATATAAGACAACTTGGGTGTATTCTATATATAAAGCCTTTTTTGGACATGTGTTTTAGAAATAGTTGCCCTTTTTTAGGATTACTTATTTATTTTTACGGCTGCACCCCGACATACGGAAGTTCGGGCCAGGAGTTGAATATGAGCCACAGCTTCGACCTGTGCCACAGCTTTGGCATTGCCCTGTCCTTTAACCTACTACCCTGGCTGGGGATGGAACCTGTGCCTCTGCAGTGACCTGAGCTGCTGCAGTTGGATTCTTAACCCACTGTGCTATAGTGGGACCTCCTATTGATTTTTAATTGAAGTATAGTTCATTTGTAATATATTAGTTTCAGAGGTACAGTAAAGTGATTCAGTTATATACACATATTTATCTATTTTTTCAGATTCTTTTCCCTTTTAGGTTATTACAAAATATTGAGTATAATCTCCTGTGCTATACAGTAGGTCCTTGTTGGTTGTCTGTTTTATATATAGTGGCATGTATATGTTAATCCTAGAAATATTTGCTTTGAGTTTGTGGTCTGCTTTTTCATTTTCAAAACTTTTTGGAAGAGCAAAGGTTTTTAATGTTAATGGAATTTATTTATTTATTAATTATTATTATTTTTTGTCTTTTCTAGGGCCACACCTGCAGCATATGGAGGTTCCCGGGCTAGGGGTCGAATTGGAGCTTCAGTTGCCGGCCTACGCCACAGCCACAGCAACTTGGGATCCGAGCTGCATCTTCAACCTACATCACAGTTCAGGGCAACGCTGGATCCTTAACCCTCTGAGCGAGGCCAGGGATCGAACCCACAACCTCATGATTCCTAGTCAGATTCATTAACCACTGAGCTACAACAGGAACTCCAGAATTTAGTTTTTTAATTTTTGTGTTTAAGAAAGCCTTGCCAAAGAGTTTTCTCTTAATATTTTTTTTTCTAGAAGTTTTATAGCTTTAGCTGTTAAATTTAGGTCTGTGACCTATTTGAGTTAATTAAAGGTTGAGGTTCATATTTTGGTATATGGTATTGAATTTTTCCAGCACCATTAGATGAAAAGATTATACATTCCCCATTGAACTGACTTAGGACCTTTGTTGAAAATCAAGTAGTCAAATATGTAGGCCAGATTTTGGAGTCTCTTCTTTTCTATTGATATATATCAATTTGTCTCTACCCTAACCTTGAAATCTTATAGGGGAAGTCCTCCAACTTTGTTTCCCTCCCCCCCAAATTGTTTTGGCTATTCTAGCTCCTCTGCCTTTCCATATAATTGTTATAATGATTTTAATCTTGTTGATTTCTATAAAATGTCTGTTGTGATTTTGATTGTGATTGCATGGAATCGATCAATTTGAGAAGATTTGATTTGCTAAAAATATTTTTATCTGTTCTATGAATATGTTATATATCTCTCCATTTATTTAATTTCTCTTATCAGTGTTTTGCAGTTTTCAGTGTATAGATCTTATAAAAGGTTTTGTTGGAGTTCCTGTGTGGCTCAGCAGGTTAAGGATCCAGTGTTGCCAGCTGTGGTGGCTGGTGTGGCTCCCCCTCCCCCCTCTTCCCTCTTCTCCTCCCCCTCCTTTTTTTTGTTTAGGCCCAGCCCCAGGAACTTCCACATGCCTCAGGTGCAGGGGAAAAAAAAGCTTTTGTCACATTTATCACTGAATTTTATATTTTTTAATGTTATTATAAGTAATATTTTTAAATTTTCAATTTTCAATAATTTTTGTGTACAATTTTTGTTTTGTTTATTCACCCTGTATCTTGTAACCTAACCAGACTGATTTGTTTTTGTAGTTTGCTTAGGATTGTATACATAGGTGATCATATTATTGTTTGTGAATAAAGTTTTATTTCTTCCTTTTCTTCCTTTCCAATCAGTATGCCTTTTCTTCTTCTCCTTCCCCTTCTTCCTCTCCTCCTCCCCCTCCATCTTTTTTTGCTTTATTGTAATGACTAGTGTTCCCAGTACCGTGTAGGGATTTTTGTGCTTCCAACACAATGTAGGAATTTTGGTTGTGATTGCTTTGAATCATTTGACCAATTTGGAGAGATAGATATCTTTATCTTGTTACCAGTTTTGGGGGCTAAGCACTCAATCTTTCACCATTAAATTTCAGTTATAGTTGATTGATCTGCTTTATATCAGTATAGTTCCCTTTCCCTCCCACATCCTTTTGTTACTGAGTTTTAAGATTGGTTTGTTGCATGTTTTTTAATGCATAGTCTGGATATATATCTTTTTATCAGATAAGTTCTGCAAATACCTTCTCCCAGTGTTTCATGGTATAGATCTTTACTACTTATCAACTGTGTCTTTGTATTAATGCCCAAGTTTTTGGTCATATGTGTGTTTTGGTGAATAACAGGTGTTTTAAAGTGTGAGTAACAGTTATACGAACATGTATGATAGATCCCACTCTGTAATTCACATAAATGCAAAGAAACTAAAATTGTTAACCTGGACCATATCAGTTCTTTTTTTTAATTTTTAAATTTTTGATTAAAGTATATTTGATTTACAATGGTGTGCCAATTTCTGCTATGCAGTAACGTGACCCAGTCATACGTATATATACATTCCCTGTATTTACAGTATCTTCCATCATAGTCTATCCCAAGAGACCGGTTATAGTTCCCTGTGCTATACAGTAGGACTTCATTGCTTATCCATTCTAAATGTAATAATTTGCATCTATTAACTTCAAACTCCCAGTCCATCCCACTCCCTTCCCCTCCCCCTTGGCAACTACAAGGCTGTTCTCCATGTCTCTTAGTTCGTTTCTGTTCTGTAGATAGGTTCTTTTGTGCCATATTTTACCTTTCATTTTTGGTGGCTCCTGTGACATATGGAAATTCTCAGGCTTGGGGTTGAATTGGAGCTGCAGCTGCCAGTATATACCACAGCCATAGCTAGATCCAAGCAGGGTCTGCAACCTTGACGCTACAGCTCACAACACCACCAAATCCTTTAACCCACTCTGCGGGGCGAGGGATTGAACCTGCATCCTCATGGATACTAGTTGGGCTCCTAACCTGCTGAGCCACAATGGGAACTCCCTATGTGCCATATTTTAGGTTCCCACATGTAAATGATAATCATATAGTATTTGTCTTTCACTTTCTGACTTATTTCCCTTGGTGTGATAATCCATAGTTGGATCCATGTTGCTACAAATGGCATTATTTCTTTTTTATGGCCAAGTAGCATTCCATTGTGTATATGTACCACATCTTTTTAATCCAGTCATATGTCATGGACATTTAGATTGTTTTCATGGCTATTTGGCTTTTGCAAATAGTGCTGCTGTGAATATATGAGTGCATGTATCTTTTTGAATATAGTTTTTGTCCAGGTGTATGCCCAGGAGTGTGATTGCGGATCACATGGTAGTTCTATATTTAGTTTTCTGAGGAACCTCTGTACTGTTTTCCGTAGTGGTTGTACCAATTTACATTTCCAACAACAGTGTAGGAGGGTTCCCTTTTCTTCACACCCTCTCCAGGATTTGTTATTTGTAGATTTATTAATGATGGCCATTCTGACCAATATGAGGGTGGTAGGTACCTCATTGTAATTTTGATTTGCATTTCTTCTTCAGAGAAATGTCTAGTTCTCCCCCCCCCCCCTTTTTTGACTGTTCCATGGCATACGGAGTTCCCAGGCCAGGGATCAGATCTGAGCCACAGTAGCAACCTGCTCCCCAGCTTTGGCAACACCATGCCCTTTAACCCACTGTGCAGGGCCGGGGATTAAACCTGCATCCTGGCACTGCAGAGATGCCACCAATCTTGTTGTGCCATAGCAGAAAACTCCTTTCTGCCCATTTTTTGATGATGTTTGTTTTTTTGTTGTTGAGTTGTGTTAGTTGCTTGTATATTTTGGAGATTAAGCCCTTGTCAGTTGCATTGTTTGCAACTATTTTCTCCCAGTCCGTAGGTTGTCTTTCGTTTTGTTTATGGTTTCCTTGGCTGTGCAAAAAAGCTTGTAAGTTTGATAAGGTCCCATTTATTTATTTTTGTTTTTATTTCTATTGCCTTGGGAGACTGACCTAAGAAAACATTTGTACAGTCTGTCAGAGAATGTTTTGCCTGTGTTCTCTCCTAGGAGTTTTACGGTGTCATATCTTGTGCTTAAGTCTTTAAGCCATTTTGAGTTTATTTTTGTGCATGATGTGAGGGTGTGTTCTAGTTTCATTGATTTACATGCAGCTGTCCAGTTTTCCCAGCACCACTTGCTGAAGAGACTTTTTCCCATTTTATAGTCTTGCCTCCTTAGCTGAAAATTTCTTGAGCATAGGTATTTGGGTTTATTTCTGGGCTTTCGGTTCTGTTCCATTAATCTGTATGTCTGTTTTTGTACCAGTACCACTCTCTCTTGATTACTGTAGCTTTGTAATATTGCCTGAACTTTGGGCGAATTAGGCCTCCTACTTTTTTTTTTTCCCTTCTGAATTGCTTTGGCAATTCTGGGTCTGTTATGGTTCCATATAAATTTTTGCATTTTTTGTTCTAGTTCTGTGAAAAATATCATGGGTAATTCACTAGGGATCACATTAAATCTGTAGACTGCTTTGGGTAGTATGGCCATTTTAGCAATATTAATTCTTCCAATCCAGGAACATGGGATATCTTTTTATTTCTTTGAATCCTCTTTAATTTCCTTGATTTAATGTTTTATAGTTCTCAGCATAAAGTCTTTCATCTCCTTGGTCAGGTTTATTCCTAGGGACCTAACTTTTTTTGGTGCAGTTTTATTTTTTCTTTTTATAGCCACCCCTGTGGCACATTAAAGTTCCGGGCTAAGGGTTAAATTGGGGCTGCTGCAAGCCTGTGCCACAGCCATGGCAACACTGGATCTGAGCCACATCTGTGACCTATACCATAGCTTGCGGCAATGCTGGATTCTCAACCCACTGAGCAAGGGCAGTGATCAAACTTGCATCCTCATGACACTATGTTGGGTTTTTAATCTGCTAAGCCACAAGGAACTCCTGGTGTGATTTTAAAAGGTGTAGTTTTTTTTTTTTAAAGGGCTGCACCTCTGGCATATGGAAGTTCCCAGGCTAGGGATCAGATTGGAGCTGCAGCTTCCAGCCACAGCCACAGCAGTGCCAGATGTGAGCTGTGTCTGCAACCTACATCATAGCTCACTGCAATGTTGGATCCCCAACCCACTGAGCTGCACCAGGGATCAAACCTGTGTCCTCATGAATACTAGTTGTGTTTGTTACCAGTGAGCCACAACAGGGACTCCCTATAGTTTTTTTTTTTAATATTCTTTTTCTAATATTTCATTGTTAGTGTGCAGAAATGCAGCCAATTTCAGAATGTTAATCTGAATGTTAATTTTGTATCCTCCTACTTTGCAGAATTTAATTATTCTGGTAATTTCTGTGTGGGGTCCTAGGGGTTTTCTGTATGTAGTATCATGTCATCTGCATATAGTAAAGTTTTTTTTTTTTTTAATATAGCTTTTTAAATTTTGGCTGTGCTCATGGCATGTAGAAGTTCCTGGCCTGGGGATCAAACCTGCACCACAGTTGTAACCAGAGCCACAGCAGGATCCTTAACCTGTTGAGCCACAAGGGAGCTCCCATATCAGTTCTTTTTTTAATTTTTTTTTTTTTTTTTTTTTTTTTTTGCTTCATAGGGCCCCATTCATGGCCTATGGAGGTTCCCAGTCTAGGTGTCCAATTGGAGCTGCAGTCACAGCAATGCAGGATCTGAGCCATGTCTGCCACTGCACTGTAACTCACAGCAATGCCAGATCTTTAACCCACTGAGCAAGGCCAGGGATCGAACCTGCATTCTCATGGATACTAGTTGGGCTCATACTGCTGAGCCAGCATAGGAACCCCCCCTTATCAGTTCTTCCATGTAGTAAATTACTTTATACCTTATTTACTGTTATCAGTCATTTTTCATTTTTAGATAGTCTGGAACTTGATCTCTTTTTCTTTTCTCTCTCTTTTTTTTTTTTTTTTTTTTTTTGCCTTTTCTAGGGCTGCTCCCTCGGCATGTGGAGGTTCCCAGGCTAGGGGTCCAATCACAGCTGTAGCCGCCGGCCTACGCCACAGCCACAGCAACTTGGGATCCGAGCCGCGTCTGTGACCTACACCACAGCTCACGGCAACGCCGGATCCTTAACCCACTGAGCAAGGCCAGAGATTGAACCTGCAACCTCATGGTTCCTAGTCAGATTAGCTAACCACTGCGCCACGACGGGAACTCCTTTTTTTCTTTTCCTTCATTTTTTCTTTTTGGCCGTCCCCTGGGATATGGAGTTCCCAGGCCAGGGATCAGATCTGAGCTGCAGTTGCTACCTAGGCTGCAGCTGCAGCAACCCACTGTGCCGGCCAGCCAGGGGATGGAGCCTGCATCCCAGGCCGCCAATTCCGCCAATTCCATTGCACCACAGTGGGAACTCCTTGATCTTTCTTTTTAAAATCTTTAATAAAAATAAAATAAGTCCTTTCTCATTAAAACAATGTCTCTTTTCTCATTTATTATTACAAATTAAGATGGAAACATCAAATATTTTGATCTGGTATAATCCTGATGAGGAAATGCTAAATCCTAATGAGGAGTGAAAACTCTGACTCTTACCTGTGAGTGAATTTACTTGTCATTGTTTTCTCTTTGACCAAGTCACTGAAAAACCCAATCTTCATGGCTCACTTTGGTTAGTATGGATTGTATGCTTTTCTCACCAAGGTATATTACACTATCTTTACTTTTCATGGTTTCTGTGCTTAACTGTTCTACTGATCGTGTTAGCTTTTGAATGCCTCCACTCTAAGCAAATGAGAAAATATCAGCTTCAGAATGTGCTATTTGTCACATTTAGTATTGATATTAAATTATTTTAACCTTGCATTACCTAAGTATCTTCCTGGACACTTTTTTTCTTACTCTAATGGAGTGACATCTTGATTTACTTACCAGTCCCCTCACCCTGTATTGAAGATATATATTTTAATTCTTTTCTGTTTGATTTATTCTCTCATGCTGGGATTTTGGAATCTTTTTCAATTTACATTTAAGAAGACTAAAAAACCAGTGGAAATTTCCAGCTTAAAAAAAACCATCTACTAGTCTAATAACTGCTTTGCAGGAAGAAAGAAATATGAAAAAGAACCGCAGACGTTCTGGATGTCAGCCTGTGAAATTTTCCACTATTTCCCATAATAACATGCAGGCATGCTTGTACTGCTGGATTCAGTGCAACTGCAGTTGCACTCTGAGTGGAATTTGAAGCTACTCTATCAATGATAAAATGGCACCTGGCCAGCTTTTAGTGAGCAGTGCATAAATTCACATATCATATTGTATGTATTTCTGAGTAGTGTGGCCATAACACTGAACTTGCAACATTATTTAAAAATCTTGATTCCAAAATTTGTTGTAAATGAAGTTTGGTTTTTAAATGTGCAGATTTATTATACATCTGAGACTATAGATATGTACAGTCATTATTTTAGTCATAATACTGTGTAAATTTTTATTTTATAGGATTTTATACTATATTGAAGAATGCTCAGGAAATTAAGTTTTTTTAAATATAATTTTTAATTTATAGTCATATGCAATTGATATACATGAAAATTAAAAGTTTTAAAAATTTGCATAAGCTCAGTATTTGGTGTGATTTGAGAAATGTTTTAACCCCTATTTCAGTTCCTATTAAATAATCTTTCTAAGACTCAGTAGGCTTTATATTAAAATTGATGATTTTTAAAAATTTTGCTGTTTCAAATTTAAAGGCAAACAGTATTACGCTGTTGCCTAATGAGGGGAATCCTGGTTGCCCAGTTCTATAAATTGGCAAAGCAGAATGATGAAGAGTAGACTACAAATATTGCACTGTAATCGATTACTTCTACTTTGATTAATGTCTTTCATGGCAAATGTCTATCAATGGTATTAAGGAATGAAACCGAAAACTTCAGATTTTATGAATTAACCTTTTAAACTCATGCATTTCTAGAGTTCTGTCGTGGCTCAGCGGAAAACGAATCTGACTAGCATCCATAAGGATGCAGGTTTGATCCCTTGGAAGGGAGTTCCTGTCATGGCTCACTGGTTGACGAATCTGACTAGGAGCCATGATGTTGCGGGTTCGATCCCTGGTCTCGCTCAGTGGGTTAAGGATCCAGCGTTGCCATGAGCTGTGGTGTTGGTCGCAGACGCAGCTTGGATCCTGTGTTGCTGTGGTGTAGGCCGGCGGCTGCAGCTTTGATTGGACCCCTAGCCTGGGAACCTCCATATGCTGTGCATGCAGCCCTAAAAAGCAAAACAAAACAAACAAAAAAATCATGCATTTCTGCAGTAGGGAATTTGAGCATTTAGAGTGACATGACACATGACATATATATCTTGGTGTGTCTTAAGACTTGTAAGTCACATTTTGGAAATAAAGGCGTATGATGTATATCTTTTTCAGGACTCCTAGGTCTTAGATAGAAACAGGAACAGTGTTATGCCATAACAGTGGCCTCCACCTCTTCCCTGTGATCTGCTCCTCCTTCCTGTACTGTCTCAGCCTTCCTCTTGACCTCTCTGTATCTGTAACTCCTCTCTTGTCCCCTTCATGCACTTCTTGTTCTCAGCCCTCCTTCTATCTCCAGCTGTTTCAGTCCCTGTCCTTTCAGCCTAAATTTCCTTCTGGCCATAGCCTTTTTTTTTTCCCCCTCCCCTTGTCAACTTTTCGTTCTTCAAGTCTTTTTTTTCTGGTTGCTCACTGTTAACCAAGCCTCTTTACCTTTGGAAGACTTCTTTGCCCCAGGTTTCTCTCCTCCTGTTAGATGGATTTTCTTTTAGTTTTTGACCTCTTAAATGCTCACACGGTCATGCTCTCCTAAATCCTTTATCTCTTATTTGTGCCTCTGTGTTTCAGTTTATTCTGCAGAGATTATTAAGTGCTATTGTCAGGTTTTTCTCTAGATCTTAGGAATATACCAGTGAACAGAATGGCTGTGGAAAAAAAAAGCTGCATAAGGGGACTGGCAACTGGTGTGTGTGTGTGGTGTGGAGTTTACATTTTAGATGGGTAGTTATGTCTTGGTACCCTACTTTGAGAAAGTTAACATTTGAGCAGGGTCCAGGAAGTAAGCCTTGTGAATACTGGGGTGGGGATGGGTTGCCTTATGTGCGAAAGGAACAGCCCATGCAGAGGCCCTTTCTTAGTGTGCTTGAAGAATAGCAAGGGCTGGAGCACAGTGAAAAAAGGAATAAGTAGTAAGAAAGTTGAGAGGTAACCATGGGACCTTGTGAGCAATTGTAATGTCTTCAGCTTTTACTTTGAGCAAAGTGGGAAACCATTGCAGGTTTTTTATTTTTGGTATTCCAAAAAGATCTTGTGACCATTGTTTTTAAAGTTAAAGAGTTTAATTTTTTAAATTACAAAAGTAATTCAAGTGGAAAATGCAGAAAAATATGAAGTAAAGAAATCAAAGGGCAAATAAAGATTATCAGTAAACCTCACCATCCATCATTGAAGATTTTGTGTATCTTTCTACTCCTTTTCCTTTGTGCTAGTACACACACACACTTCCTGCACTGTAGGGTTTTAGCAGAGAGCAAATAAACTGAGTTAGGCTTTACAGAGATCCCTCCAGCTTCTTTGTGAAAAATAGCCTATAAGAGGGCAAGAGGTAGAGAGACCTATTAGAAGGCTATTAGAGTAATCCAGGTACACGATAATGCAGCTCAGACCTTGGTGGTGTCAGTGGAGATGATGTGTTCAGATTCTGTGTAGATTTTGAAGAGAGGACAGAATTGTGTTCAGTGTCAGGGGATGGCTAAGGATTGGGGTGAGGTGGTGTCTGGCTAGAGAGGAGGAGGGAAGAATCAAGGGTGACTCAAAAGTCTTTGGTTTAAGGAATTAGAAATCTTTGGTTTCATTTTTCTTTCTTTCTTTTTTTTCTTTTTTGTCTTTTTGGGCTGCATCGTAGCATGCTGAAGTTCCCAGGCCAGGGATCAAACCCTCGTCACAACAGTGACCTGAGCTGCTTCCGTGACAACACCATGTCCTTAACCTGTTGCGCCACAGCAGGAAGTCCTGGTTTCACTTTGCAGTCTTGTCAAACTATGCATCCAAGTTTCAGTTCTGACTCTTTTATTATGTGTTTTTCCTGTTCGTTTGAACTCTTGATTATTTCTTTTTACCAACCATCTAGTCTGCTTTGCCCAGCTTGGCTTTTGGGGCACACTGCCAGATGCTATGTATATCAAACTGTTTCATTAGTATCAGTCTGCCTAACTAGGTTGTGAGCATCCTTTTACTGGATTGTGCTGAATTTATGAATCTGCTTTGGGACTAATAACTTTCTGAGTACATGGTGGGCATTCAGTAAATGTTGAGTTATTGGACACTCCTAAGGCTTGAGAATAAGATATGAGAAAACCTTAAAGTAAATGCCTCTTTTAGCTTTACTTTGGCATACTGGCATCTTTGGAGAATAAATTGTTTTGAATAGGTCTTTTCCTCAGTCTTTTAAGTTTTAAAAAGCATTCTTTTTATTTACATAATGTGTCATATATTTTCTTGAATTTAGCAGCATGAAGACTTGTTTTTTTAAAAAATAATGAATATTTATTGTTTCCAAGCAAAGCTTCCTTGGAAATAGATGAGTGAGAAAATGTCACTGCCCAGGAAGGAGCTTATATAAGCTCTGGTGCAGACAACACAACATATATACCAATGTATGTCTCCTTTATGAACATAACATTGTATTATATAATGCAGAACAATTTATAATGCCTTTGGCATTTTAAAGATTATAGGAGTGTGTGTGTTTTGTTTTTTTAGGCTGCACCTGTGGCCTGTGGAGGTTCCCAGGCTAGGGGTCTAATCGGAGCTATAGCTGCCCGCCTACGCCACAGCTACAGCAGTGCCAGATCCAAGCCGAAACTACGACCTACACCACAGCTCATGGCAACGCTGGATCCTTAACCCACTGAGTGAGGCCAGGGATCAAACCCGAAGCCTACCTCATGGTTCTCAGTTGGATTCGTTTCTGTTGTGCCACGACGGGAACTAGGAGTTTTTCTTCCTCCTTTTTAGGGCTGCACCCAAAGCATATGGAAGTTCTTGGGCTAGGGGTTGAATTGGAGCTGTGGCTGCCAGCCATGGCCACACCGGTTTGGAGCTGCATCTGCAACCTACACCGCAGCTTGTGGCAACGCCAGATCCTTAACTTGCTGGGTGAGGCCAGGGGTGGAACCTGCATCCTCATGGATACTAGTCAGGTTCGTAGAACTCCTATAGGAGTTCTTTGCCCCTTTTCTAAATGCTGCTAGACTTTGGTGCTTTGAGTTCTTATTTGTAAAAGTAGTTTTAAAAATAGTTTTTCACGGAGTTCCTGTTGTAGCTCAGCGGTAATGAGCCCGACTAGTATCCATGAAGATGGGGGTTTGATCACTGGCCCTGCTCAGTGGGTTAAGGATCCGGCGTTGCTGTGAGTTTCAGTGTAGGTCACAGACGAGGCTCAGATCTGGCATTGCTGTGGCATAGGCCAGGAGCTGCAGGTCCGGTTTGACCCCTAGCTAAGAACTTCAATATGCTGCAGGTACGGCCCTAAAGAGCAAAAACAGCAATAAATTTTTTTTTTAAAGGAGTTCTCTTGTGGCACAACAGGTTAAGGATCTGGCTATCACTACAGTGGCTTGGGTTGCTGCTGTAGCATTGGTTTGATCCCTGGCCCAGGAATTTCCACATGCTGTGGGTGTGGCCAAAATTAGTTTTTCAGACTTATTTCTAGCTGTTGCTACTTGCTGATGTCAAGAGTGTCTACCACCCCCTCCTTTTACATTTTGGCATGAGCTTTAAAAAAAATTTTTTTTCCTTTTTTTCCTTTTAGGCCTGCGCCTGTGGCATATGGAAATTCCTGGGCAAGTGGTTGAATTAGAGCTTCAGCTGCTGGCCTGTGCCACACCTTGCAGCAACGCTGGATCCTGAAGCCACTGAGCAAGGGCAGGGATTGAACTCGCATCTTCATGGGCACTATGTTGGCTTCTCAAACCACTGAGCCAAAACAGGAACTCCTGGTGTGAGATTTTTTTGAAGCCTTTTTTTACATCAGTATTCTTTTTTTCTATCCTGGAGAATCTGATGTTTAAATCTTGATAGTTAACCTCAGATCTTTTAACTGTAAGCTTTGGAAAAATGATTTGTTGACACATAATGTAAGGTAATTAAAAAAAATATATAATTTGCTTAGAAAATGGGCCACTTATATATTAGGATGATTTTTTGAAAAATGGTATTTGCTCTGTCTCCTGAGTTGTGTTTCACAAATAACCAAAATTCTTCTCTATGAAATGAATCTAATGTATGTTTTATTTTCAGAAACTAGAGCTGATATGTCCCCCTTTCTTTTTTCTTTCTTTTTTAACATTCAGCATCTGTTCTGGCTGTTCTACTTTTCCCCAAACCTTTACTTAAACCAGAAAAAGCTTGGATGCCCTGCTTTGCTTCCAGGACTTCATTTTGTGTTTTGGGAAAGATTTTTTAAAATGTCTCTAAAGAAAATCTAGGTAGTGTTGCCTCAGAAGTGTTGTATTTTAGTATCTTCCTTGGTTTGCTTAGCTTTTCCAGTTTTGGGGACCGTGTGGTAACTCAGTTTTGACTTTGAACTTTCTCTTCTTGTGCCATAGAAAGTGTATGTGCTAATAGAATATCAAGTCTGTGAGGGCTGGGAGTTATTTAGTCCATTCACTCTTTATCTTTAGTGCTTAGAATGGTGGCAGGCACATAGTAGGTAACTCAGATATTAGTTGAATGAATTCAGAGTAGCAGTAGCAGCAGTTGGTGTTTATTGAGCTTGTGCTATATGCCACAGTGCTAGGCACTTTGGATTAGGTGGTGTATATTGTACCGCTGAATGAGTTGTTTCCTATCCATGTGATAGTATGTGAGTGGGCGTGAAGGATGAAGGAGAACAGCTGCCAGCTGTGACCAAATTTAATCAAGTTTAAGATGCCATCAGTTATACATCACATTATTTTATCCACTGCTTGGTAAGAAGATGTAGAACTGCCAGTTGAACTGTGGGATATTGTCAGTAGTATGATACATTCTGATTTCAAAGATGTAAAAATATGAAAAAAAATTTAGAATCTAAGAATATCTATTGTGAGTGAACTATACCTCAATAAAAAAGGAAAAATTAAGAATCTCTAAAATAAGAAATGTCAGCAGTTTTAAGTTTATAAGTAGGCATTATTATCCTCATTTTAGAGATGAAGAAATTGAAATTTATGGGATAAGTTCACAGGTTCTTAAACTAGAGGATCCACATTGAGGCCATGCCCTTTTTAAATACATTTTCATAATGTAACTTCTTTTCTCTCTTATTTTGGAAAACAACAAATATCTTTGTATTTACTGTGTACCAGCTATTCTGTAATTTTGTGTATATACCAAACAATATAAGGCCTTATCTTTTTCTCTCCAGGAATTTATAGTCTATTTGGAGAGATGAGAAATAAACATGAAAGTTAGATAACTAGAGAAGATCTAAATAACATTTCAGAGAATAATGAAAGAAGTTTAACAAGGCAATGCAGGATTAATTGCTAAATAAATTGTACAAATAATTGCTTTTGGAGTTCAGAGGAAGGAGAGATTGCTTGAGGCTGGAATAATCCAGGGAAGGGTTTAAATGAATTCTTGGGAGATAGTTTCAAGTTAGTGAGATTATTTACTTTAAAATCATCTTAATGTTTGTTACAAATGGAACTGCAAACTGTTGAACCTAAAGAAATTTGGTACATCGAGTTTTTTCTCTGTATGAGAGCTTTGGAACTACCTGCCGTCAAAAAGTAGAAGATATCCTGTGGTATTGAGTAGACAGGGAAAGTACTCCCCCACCCCCACCTGCGACAAATGGAAGTTCCCCAGCCAGGGATCAAATCCAAGCTATAGCTAGCTGTGGCAATTGTGTATTCCAACTTAAAAAAAAAAAGTAAGGAGTTCCCATTGTGGCTTGATGGATTACAAACCCAAGTAGTACCCATAAGAATGTGGGTTTGATCCCTGGCCTTGCTCAGTGGGTTAAAGGATCCGGCATTGCTTCGAGCTGTGGTGTAGGTCACAGACAGGCTCACAGCTAGCTACAGCTTGATTTGATCCCTGGCCCAGGAACTTCCATATGTACTTAATGCCACTGAATTGTACATGTAAAATGATTAAATTTTGAGTTCCCTGGTGGCTCAGTAGGTTAAGGAATCAACATTGTCACTGCTATGACTTAGGTCGCTGCTGTGGCGTGGGTTTGATCCCTGGCTGGGGAACTTATGTATGCCTCAGGCATTAGGTACATTCACAGTGTTGTAAAACTATCATTACTGTGCATTTCCAGAACTGTTTCAACATCTCAAACAGACCTAATATGTTTTTAGGTAGCAGTTTCAATTTATGAAACTACTTAGTAACTACTTCTCATATTTAAAAGGATACATTGCACTCTCTCTCTCTCTTTTTTTTTTTTTTTTTTTGGTCTTTTTGCTATTTCTTTGGGCCACTTCCGCAGCATATGGAGGTTCCCAGGCTAGGGGTCAAATTGGAGCTGTAGCCACTGGCCTACGCCAGAGCCACAGCAACATGGGATCCGAGCCGAGTATGTGACCTACACCACAGCTCATGGCAACGCTGGATCGTTAACCCACTGAGCAAGGGCAGGGACCGAACCCACAACCTCATGGTTCCTAGTCGGATTCATTAACCACTGCACCACGACGGGAACACCCTACAATGCACTCTTTTTAACCTAGAGACTCCGAACTCTGTATCCTTGGTTGAAAGCGAGGCTTTGAGAAAGAGACACAGCTCTGATTGGGTTAAAGTCTCTTGTACTTTGAGGATTCCCTCTGATTCTTATCTCCAATTTAGGAGATTTTCTTGATCCACTTTTTAGCAAAACTGCTTGTTTTTTGTGCTTTACATTTTAGAAAATTTCAAACATAAAGAAGTAGAATAGGAGCTCCCCTTGTGGCGCAGTGGTTAACGAATCTGACTAGGAACCATGAGGTTGCAGGTTCAATCTCTGGCCTTGCTCAGTGGGTTAAGGATCTGGCGTTGCCCTGAGCTGTGGTGTAGGTTGCAGATGCGGCTCAGATCTCGCGTTGCTGTGGCTCTGGTGTAGGCCGGTGGCTACAGCTCCGATTTGACCCCTAGCCTGGGAATCTCCACATGCCATGGGAACGGCCCCAGAAAAGGCGAAAAGACAAAAAAAAAAAAGAAGTAGAATAGTATATTAATTCCCATGTACTCATCACTCAGGTTCACTAGTTATGGCCAATCTTATTTCATCTATATCTCCATTTACTTCCTTACTCCACATTACTCTGAAGCAAATGCCAAGCATCATGTGATTTCCTTAAGTATCTCCAAAAGATAAGAACTTTCACTGAAAAAAAATTCATAAGCACAATTCCATTATTATGTCTAGAAAAATTACAGTAATTCTTTAGTAGCACCAAAGACGCAGTCACTATTTGGTTTTCTAGTCCTTTCCCTTGCTTCTCCTTTTTAAAAAAATGTTTATTTCAGTAGTAGCCAAACAGGATTCACACATTGCAGTTTGGTTGTTATGTAGCTTAAGTACTTTTATTTATTTTTTATTTTTAAAAATTATTTTTATTTTTTGTTTTTTAGGGTTGTACCCGAGGCATATGGAAGTTCCCAGGCTAGGGGTTGAATCTGGAGCTCCAGCTGCTGGTTGATAGCACAACCACAACAACACCGGATCTGAGCTGTGTCTTCGACCTACACCACAGCTCATGGCAACTCCGGATCCCCGACCCACTGAGTGAGGCCAGGGATCAGACTGCATCCTCATGGATATTAGTCGGATTTGTTTCTGCTGTGCCACAATGGGAACCCCAGATACTTTTAAATATAGGTTACTCCTCCATTTCTCTCTCTCACTTTTTTTTTTTTTTGGCCATGCCCGAGGCATATGGAATTTCCCTGGCTGGGGACTGAACTCATGCCACAGCACCAACCCAAGCCACTGCAGTGACAATGCCGGATCTTTAACCCGCTGAGCCACAAGAGAAATCCCTGCGTCTCCCCCTCTCTCTCTCTCTTTTTTTGGGGCCACACTCGCGGCATATGGGGGTTCCCAGGCTAGGGTTTGAATCGGAGCTATAGCTGCCGGCCTGTGCCACAGCCACAGCAACACCAGATCCCAGCTGCGTCTGCGACCTACACCACAGCTCACAGCAACGTTGGATCCTTAAGCCACTGCAAGAGGCCAGGCATAGAACCTGCAAGCTCATGATTCTTAGTTGGATTTGTTTCTGCTGCACCACAGTGGGAACTCCCCCTGCATCTCTTTTTGTCTTTTGTGTGTGTGTGTAGAATTTTCTTTTGCTGAGTATATACTTATGATGTTGTTTACAGTTCTCCTTTATATTTTTTTCTTAATAAATCAGTAGTTGTCTTTCAAGGTTTGATCAGATTTAGATTCATTTATTTTTGGCAAATGAATAATCATTTTAGTTATCTATTATTGTATAACAAATAATCCCCAAATTTAGCAGCTTAAAACAGCATTCATTATCTTCCACAGTTTCTGATGGTTAGCAGTCTGGGAGTGGCCTTGCTGATAGTTCTGCCATAAGGTCTTTCATGGGTTGTATCTAAGGTGTCACCCAGGGCTGCAGTCATCTGAAAGTTTGACAGGGGCTGAAAGATCTGCTTTCAGGGTGGCTCACTTCCCTGGCTATTGTAGGAGGTGTCAGTTTTTTGCCTAAGTATCCTCAAGACATGCTGTCAGAGCAAGTGATCAGGAAGAGAGGGAGGCAGGGAGGAAGGAAGCTGCAATGCCTTTTATGACCCCAGAAGTGCCATACTATCATCTCTGCTCTCTTCTTTTGGTCATGCGTTGGAGGGGACGACTAAAGGGTATGAATTCTAGGGAATGGCCATCACTGGGGGCCGTCTTGGAGGCTGGCTTGCACAGTGAGACTCCTTCCTGTGTGGTGTAGTAACAGGAGCCGCATGATACTTGGGTCTCTCTCTTTGTGATATTTGAAGCTATTGATGATCAGTGCCCTTCGTCTGCTGATTTACCAGGGGCAGCAAATGCTGATATTCCATTGTACCCTTTTCATTTAATAGCTGCAATATTTCTATAAAGATGAACTTCTTGGGATCAACTATTTGGTCACCTAGTGTGGGTATAGTTCACATAGGAAAGGCAGAACATTTGGCTCTTTTTCTTTATTTACTAGTTTTTTAAAATAACAAATTGGTTTCCTAGCATTCTCCAATGGTGAGAAATGTTGTTTCTCAAACTTAATATATATATATATATATTTTACTCTGAAGTAATTTATTTTTTAATTAATTTTTTCTTTTTTCTTTTGGCTGCCCTGCAGCATATGGCGTTCCCAGGCCAGGGATCAGATCCAAGCCACAGTTGTGACCCACACCACAGCTGCAGCAACACTGGATCCTCAACCCACTGTGCCTGGCCAGAGATGCTGCTGATCCTGTTGTGCCACAGTGGGAACTCCTGAAGTAATTTAGATTAACAGAAAGGTTGCAAAAATACTAGAGCGTGCCTGTGTACTCTTTACTGAGGTTCCCCTCATGTTAATTGCTTAACTATGATATGGTGATCAAAATTAAGAAGTTACCATTGATACAGTACTGCCAGCTAAATAGCAGATATGACTGCATTTTCCAGTTGTCTTTTTTTCTGTTCTAGGATCCAGTCCTACTCTTATATTTATTAAAAGTTTTCCTTTTGCTTTTTTTGATTGTATTTATTTGTTTTTTGAGTTGAGTGTGAAGTGGGTAAGTGAATATGTCTTTAATCTGTCTTGTCTGTTTTAGGTTAAAAAATATTTGTCATTTGTACCTTTGCTCTAGCTATTGCCTTTGTATTAACTTTTATGTAATATACTTAATCCCTCCTCATTCTCACTCTTTTAGTTTTTAGTCTATTGGTGTCTTCCTTTGGGTACTATTGAAATTACCTAGTAACCTCTTCCTTCTCTTCTCTAGCATTTGATTAAAACTAGTATTCTTTTACTTTCAATTAACATCTGTAAGTCAGTCAGCAAGTTTATTTTCATTTTTCTCTCCTCCCCCTGCCATTTTTGACAGTTATGTTCTATCTACATTGTCAAAGCATACAGCTGTTATATATTATAACATATCCCTATAACATCATTTGTTTTTTATAGGTAAATATATATTTAATTCCCACCACTATTTTTATGTTCATGTGGATTTTCCAGTTATTTGGATTGTCTGAAAGTCATTCTCTAATAAATTCCACAGGAAGAGCTTATGGGAACAATATTCCTTGAGTTTCCACTATGTTTAAAAGTTTGTCTGCAGCTCTAATACTTGAAAGCTGGTTTGGCTGATTATAAATTCCTTCTAGAGTGTCTTTCATTCCATTGTCTTCTGGCATAGAAAGTTGCTGTTCTGAGGTCAATCTGGTTTTCTTTTTAAGTGACTTGGCTTTTTTGTCTTTGCCTGAATGTCCAAAAGATCTTTTTCATAGTAGTCGTATGTATTGGTGTTGGTCATTCTGACTCATTTTTCTTCAAGCAAGTAGTAAATCCTTTCAATATGTGACTTTAAGGCCTCTCGCCCCATTTCTCCTCTCCCCTTTCCTCTCAAGATCAGAACAGTTTTCTCGACTTGGAGGGTTTACTTGTTTGCCTTTTGTTTTAGTTGTTCTATTGGCTTGGTGTTCTTCTTTGAGACTACACATAAGATGATACATTTTCTTCTTTGGGACGTGAATTCTGTACATATGTTGGATCGTTGTACACTGTTTGTGTGAGATAAACTGCTCTTCTATTTTTAGACTTGTTTAGCCTGTCTTCATAATCTTTCCATTTGGATTTCTTTTTTTTTTTTTTTTTTTTTTTTTTTTTTTTGTCTTTGCTATTTCTTTGGGCCGCTTCTGCGGCATATGGAGGTTCCCAGGCTAGGGGTCTAATCGGAGCTGTAGCTGCCAGCCTACGCCAGAGCCACAGCAACGCGGGATCCGAGCCGCGTCTGCAACCTACACCACAGCTCACGGCAACGCCGGATCGTTAACCCACTGAGCAAGGGCAGGGACCGAACCCGCAACCTCATGGCTCCTAGTCGGATTCATAAACCACTGCGTCACGACGGGAACTCCCATTTGGATTTCTAACAGAATCATAAAGTCAGTATGGCTAAAATCTTCTTTAAGAAGCCTTCTGGGTTTCCGTCGTGGCGCAGTGGTTAACGAATCCGACTAGGAACCATGAGGTTGTGGGTTCGATCCCTGCCCTTGCTCAGTGGATTAAGGATCCGGTGTTGCCGTGAGCAGTGGTGTAGGATGCAGACTTGGCTCAGATCCCGAGTTGCTGTGGCTCTGGCATAGGCTGGTGGCTACAGCTCCAATGAGACGCCTAGCCTGGGAACCTCCATATGCCACAGAAGTGGCCCAAGAAATGGCAAAAAGACAAAAAAAAAAAAAAAAAAAAAAGAAAAGAAAAAAAAGAAGCCTTCTAAATTTTCTTTGTGGGTAACTCAATTCTTTAGTTGTTGAGGCCGAAAAAGCTGGGCTCCTCTTTCTCTCACCTCCATATCTCTGTCTTTAAAAAGTATTTAGAATCTGACTAAATTCCAATACTTCCACTGAGCCCACATCTTCTGTTGCTTGTGTTATTATAAAACATCCTAATGTGTGTCCCTGCTTTTTTATTCTTGCCTCCTTACTATCTCGTAATAACATAATAGGTGGGAGTTCCTATTGTGGCTCAGCAGGTTAAGGACCAAACATTGTCTCTGTGAGGATGCAGGGTTGATCCATGGCCTCACTTCGGTGGGTTAAGGGTCTGATGTTACTGCCAGCTATGGTGTAGGTCACAGATGCGACCTGGATTTGCTGTTGCTGGTGTTGCCCCTAGCTGTGGCATAGGCCTTAGCCACAGCTCTCATTCAGCTCCTAGCCTGGAAACTTCCATTTGAGGGGTAACATTAAACAAATGAGCAGAAAACATAACATTTGGGAGAATCTTTTAAAACCCTAAGCCATTTGGTGGGAGTTCCTGTTGTGGCTCAGCGGGTTATAAACCTGATTAGTATCCATGAGGATGCAGGTTTTATCCCTGGCCTTGCTCAGTGAGTTAAGGATCTGGCATCTCCTATTTGACCCTCAGGCTGGAAACTTCCGTATGCCGCAGATGCAGCCCTAAAAAAGCAAAAAAAAAAAAAAAAAAAAAAAAAAAGGTCCTAAGCCATTTGGTATTCCTCTCCCTGATCTGCAGAGGCTTTCCTTGAGTCAGTAAAAAAACAAGGTCCTTTCTTAGTATATCAGGCCCTGTGTGATTTGCTTCTGATAATCTTTGGTCTCACCTTTTATTCTTCTTTCTCTCTTCCTCACTCTTGACCCAGTGTTGTTCTTTGTCTAATACGGGCACACTCCTGCCTTTGGGTGTGCCCCCTGTGTGGAATGTCTTTTTCATCATATAGCTGTTTGACTAAGTTCCTTCTCTCTCTCTCTCTTTTTTTTTTCTTTTTTCTTTTTTAGGGCCACACCCGCAGCATATGGAGGTTCCCAGGCTAGGGATCTAATTGGAGCTACAGCTGTCAGCCCACGCCACAGCCACAGCAATGGCAGATCTGAGCCACATCTGTGACCTACGCCACAGCTCACGGCAATGCTGGATCCTTAGCCCACTGAGCGAGGCCGAGGATCGAACCCGAAACCTCATGGTTCCTAGTTGGATTCATTTCCACTGCGCCATGCTGGGAACTCCTTCCTTGTCTCTTAATGGCTCACATTTCACCCTCTTAATGAGATCCATTTTACCACCTTATTTAATACTGGAACCTCTCCCCTCATACATAGCACTGATTCTCTAACATACTATATAATTTACTTCCTTGTTGTGTTTAATGGTGGTATGTTTTCCCCTGATAACATATAAGCTCCACAAGGACAGGGAGCTTAGTCCCTCTTGCTCGCTGATATATTTCCAGCACTTAGATAAGTGCCTGACATATGGTAGATGTTCATTGTTCATTGTTGAGTGAATAAATATGCCCTGTGTCTCCTTGAAAGGAGGATGTCCTTCTTAAACTGTTCCCCCACTCCTATCTGTGGCATGAGGATTTTCTGGGACACAGTGTATCTTTCATCTGCAGACTCCCATGGGACTGCACTAGGGAAGTTCCTGGTCTCTTTTGGTTTCATTTTAGCTACTGGTCTGCTTAGGCTGGAACTGGTTCTGGAAATCCAGTCAGGATGGAAGTGGGCCCTGAGGTTGGTTAAAGATAAGGTGGTCTGTTAATATGAAGAACCTGTGTGCAGTAGTTAACCATTTATCATACGCGCAAGGGAATTTCTTTATTTTCTTATTCCACCAGCCTAATGATAGAGATTCCTCTCTTTAACTGAATTTTCAGTGGCAGTTTAAGGGGATAGTAGGTATGGCATTCATTAAGATGCAGTTGAAAATTGCTTTATTTAAAAAAAATGGGAGTTCCCACTGTGGCTCAGCAGGTTAAGAACCCAACTGATGAGGATGTGGATTTGATCCCTGGCCTCACTCAGTGGGTTGAGGATCTGGCATCGCATGACAGATGCAGCTCAGATGCATTGTTGTTATGGCTGTGGTAGAGGCCTGCTGTTGTAGCTCCACTTTGACCCCTAGCCTGGGAACTTCCATATGCCATAGGTGTGGCTGTTTAAAAACACACACACACACACACACAAGAAACACAGGAAAGAAGGCCACACCAAGATGGAGTTGGCAATTTGAGTTATGTTGGCAAAAGCCAAGGAGACCTCTGAGCCACCAGAGAGTAGAAGAAGCTGGAAGGATTCTCTCTTAGAGCCTTCAGAAGGAGTCAACACGTTGATTTTGGAAACCTGGCCTCTGTACCTCTGCAGTTGTGGAAGAACAAATTTTTGTTGTTTTTAGGCTACCAGGTTTATAGTAATTTGTCAGATAGAGCTGTCCTAGGAATGAATACATGCATTCTACAGACAGTATATCGTAGAATGAGTCCTTGAGATTTGCAGCTGAGGAATGGCCTTAGTTACAATTCTGATTCAACCAGTTATAAGCCTTGGCTAATTCATAATAGTTCTTAATCTTAGTTTTCTCACATGTGGAATGACAATGTTATCAACTTGAAAATGTTAAAGGATAAAGTAATTTAAAAACATTGATACACTGTCACATATGAAGGGCCTACATACCACATTAAAAAAAAAGTCCATATTTTGTCTTCATGTTTCGGTAATTTTGTTTCAGCAAATTAAGAGAATTGGTCCAGAAGATAATTGTATCGTGACAGTTGATTGAGTAGTCTCCCTAAGAAAGGCTATTCTATGTCCTGCTATCAGGTACAAGATATGGGATGGAGCAGTGAGGCCTTCAATTGGAGAACATGGTAAAAATCAACGAGTATTGGAGTTCCCGTCGTGATTCAGTGGTTAACGAATCCGACTAGGAACCATGAGGTTGCGGGTTCGATCCCTGCCCTTGCTCAGTGGGTTAAGGATCTGGCGTTGCCGTGAGCTGTGGTGTAGGTTGCAGACACAGCTCGGATCCCACATTGCTGTGGCTCTGGCGTAGACCGGTGGCTACAGCTCCGATTGGACCCCTAGCCTGGGAACCTCCGTATGCTGCGGGTGTGGCCCTAAAAAGACCAAAAAAAAAAAGAGTAATATGAAGGGGTCTCAAAAAGAACCCAGTTAGTGAGGTTTTTAAAAACTATTTTACAAAGGTTTTCATTAACTATTACTTTTCTCTACTTGTTGGATGTAATGCATAAAAAATTCAAAGATGTTATAAAAATGTTTCTTACTACAAAATTCATACATATTCTCCACAGATGATAGGACATTAAAATGTTAAAAAGTAAACTGCAGGAAAGATTGTTTTGTTGCACATCTTTTCAGTCTTTATCTGTGTTTATATAGTAGACAAGAAATGGAAATAGGGTCATATTATATGTTATAATATATTGTGACCATTTACAGAGACCGTCTAGTGTTTCATTATGTGGATATATCATAATTTCTCCAATTTTCTGATGTTGCCTATTTAGGTTATCTTTCTTTTTTTTTGTCTTCTGTCCTTTTAGGGCTACACCCAGGGCACATGAAGGTTCCCAGGCTAGGGGTCTATTTGGAGCTGTTGCTGCCGGCCTACACCACAGCTCACAGCAACACTGGATCCTTAATCCACTGAGAAAGGCCAGGGATCAAACTGGCAACCTCATGGTTCCTAGTTGGATTCATTTACGCTGGGCCACAATGGGAACTCTGGTTATCTTTATTTTCTATTATAAAATAACACTGCAGTGAAAGTTTCTCATTATTTGATATTTTATTCAGCTGAAGTAAAACCTTCTTTATGGATGTTTAAGTAATTATCCTTAAGAAATTTAAACTTCTTTTTCAAATTATTTTAAAATTGTACATGAAATTAAAATTTTAGAGTAAGCTTAATGAAAACAGGACAATTCTAGGAGTCATTTAGATTATCGATACTAGTTAAGGTGTCATTCTTTAGGAGTTTAATTTGCTGTTTGCGGTTATGAGTTCTTACTGTGGTTTTCTTTATGCTAAATGAAACACTGGAGTGAAGGTAGCTTTAGGTGAAGAGTCAACATGCTTCCAACCAACAAGAAGGATTTTTTTTTAAGTACTTAAGACAGTGCTTCAGTAGGTATTTGTATTAAGCATGGAAGAAGCCTATCATAACTCCCCCCCAATGCATTTTTTTAAATTTTATTTTTTAAAATTAAAGTGTAGTTTACTTATAGTGTGCTAATTTCTGATGTTTAAAGCAAAGTCACTAAGTTATATATACATTCTTTTTCATCATGGCCTATCCCAGGAAATTGGATGTAGTTCCCTGTGCTCTACAGTAGGACCTTGTTGTTTATCCCTTATATAAATGTAATTTTTTTTTCCTTTTTAGGGCTGTACCCAAGGCAAATGGAAGTTCCCAGGCTAGGGGTAGAATGGGAGCTTCAGCTGCCAGCCTACACCGTAGCCATGGCAACACCGTATCTGAGCCATGTCTGCAACTTAGGCAATGCTGGATCCTTAACCCACTGAGTGAGGCCAGGGATCGAACCCTCATCTTCATGGGCATTAGTTGGGTTTGTTTCTGCTGAGCCACAACCGGAACTCCTATTCTTTTCTGATTTTTATAAGAAGTGGTATGTTTATTAAGATGATAGGTGCACATTTAAAAGAGAAATTCAAGCAATATAGAAAAGTATTTCTAGAGGTAGCTAAGGCTAATATTTTTGTATCTATCTTTCTATATGTCTCTATGTAGACTTTATCTTATGTTAGAAATAAGGATTTTTTTTGCGTGCTGTTCTGTAATCTTTTATTATTCCCTCTTAGGTGATGGACATCTTTCCAGGTTAATAAGTTGAAATCAATTACTATTTTTATGGTTTTTACTATGCATTTGACGTGTTTTTTTTTTTTTGTCTTTTTGTCTTTTTGCCATTTCTTGGGCCGCTCCTGTGGCATATGGAGGTTCCCAGGCTAGGGGTTGAATCGGAGCTGTAGCCACCGGCCTACGCCAGAGCCACAGCAACGCGGGATCCGAGCCGAGTCTGCAACCTACACCACAGCTCACGGCAACGCCGGATCGTCAACCCACTGAGCAAGGGCAGGGACCGAACCCACAACCTCGTGGTTCCTAGTCGGATTCGTTAACCATTGTGCCATGACGGGAACTCCTGACGTATTTTTTTCTCTTTCTGTTTATGTACCCTTCTTTATATAATCTGTCCTTCATACCCTTCTTTATATAATCTGTCCTTCGCTGGTAGAATGTTAGATTGTTTCCACTTACAAGTCTATTTTAAATGTTTCCCTACGTTCTTAAGAATAAGACTTGCATAGTTTCTTTGTGTTTAAAAATTACTCCCTCTCCTCCTTTTATTTAATTAAAAAAATCATGGGGAGTTTATTTGAAGTAAAGAAAAGACTTGAGAGGTGTGTACTACTTAAAGTGAGAACTTTCTTTGGCTATGAATGATTTAATTATTTCTGCAATTTTAGCTAAGGAATTCAACAATATATTTAATGCTAACCGATGACAGAGCATTCCACTAGATTATTTTTTCAATTTGTTTCCCTTAGAAGGTTAAACATGTGTTTAAAATAAGGTTGTTTATGTAAGTTTTAAACCACTTAGTCTGAGCTGATAAATGTGTTTTCATGTTAAAACAGAGGTAAGCAGATAGTGGTTTTCTGGTCGTATATTGGTATAGCCATTCTAAGTAGTTATTCTGCATCTTGTCTCCGAAATCTTTGGTATTTTGCGTTGGACAGGCACACACCTCCCCCTCTGCCCTGCCCTTTTTACAGTTTTCTGTTTTTGGAAGATTGCTTTGTGAGGAGTTTCCTGGTGGTTCAGCAGTCACTGCTCCTGGCGTGGATTTGATCCCTGTCCTGGAAATTTCTATATGCTGTGGGCACAGCCAAAAAATAAAAAAAGATTGCTTTGTGAATTAACAAAGTACTAATTTATAAGATATTTAGGTCTCCCTCTCCCTTTTCTTCTTAGGAAAAGAAGGAAAGAGGAAGTAGGTTTTGAGTAGATATTTAATTAGAGGTTTATAATCTTTAAAATTTATATTTATTTTTTGGTTGCACTTGTGGCATATGGAAGTTCCTGCCAGGGTTTGAATCTGAGCCATAGCTGTGACTTATACCGCAGCTTCAGTGTCACTGTGGGGGGCTGGGGGTCAAACCAGTGCCTTTGCAGCCATCTGAGCCACTGCGGAGACACCACCAGATCCTTAACCCACTGTACCACAGTGTGAATTCCAAGGAAAAGACAATTTTCATAAATACTCAAAGCATCAAGTTCTTTTTTGCATGCAAATCTCCTGGCTTTTTGGAGATTGGAGCTATTAAAGTTTACTTGCTCATGGTGGCTAGGTGTGGTGTTTAGATCTCACTTGGGGTCCATAAAGACTTCCCAAGGGGTATCAAGAACCTTTTTTTTTTTTTTTTTGCTGCACTTGTGGTATGTGGAAGTTCCTGGACCAAGGATTGAATCTGTGTCACAGCTCTGACCTGAGCCGCTGCAGTGACAATGCCAGATCCTTAACCTGCTGTGCCACAAGAGAACTCCAGGGAACTCCTGGCACATTGAAGTTCCCAGTCTAGGAGTCGAATTGGAGCTGTAGCTGCTGGCCTACACCACAACCACAGCAACGAAGGATCTGAGCTGAGCATGCGACCTACGCCATAGCTCATGGTAGTGCTAAATCCTTAACCCACTGAGTGAGGCCAGGGATCAAACCCTCATCCTCAAGGATACTAGTTGGAGTCATTACCACTGAGCCACACCAAAAACTCCAAGAAACTTTTCGTTATGAAATTTCAAAACACAGAAACCTAGAGGAAATGACGTGTCCTCATGAAACTTTCTTCCGCTTCAACAATTAGTAGCTCATGACCTATCTTAGTTTTATTCATACTCCCTTTTTCTCTGTATTATCTTGAAGCAAGTTCTAGATAACATACTGTTCTATCTGTAAAAGTTTTGTTTAGTAAGTATCTTTAAACGATAAGGACTGTTAAAATTCTCACCTTTTATATAAATTTCTTACTATCAAATATGCAGGTATGTTCAGATTTTTAATTCCTTGAAACATAATTATGTTTTATAGTTTATTTGATTGCAATTTATTGTTATATCTTTTATGTCTTTTATATCTCTTTTAGCTTAGGTTCCTGTTGCTTCCCTCTTTTTTTTCCCTTGCAATTTATTTGTTGGAAAAAACGAGATCATGTCTTAAAAATTTTTCCATCTCATATCTGAGTGGTGTCATTTAGCACATTTTTCTGTCCTCAGTGTTTTCTATAAATTTGTGGTTAGATCTAGAGACTTTAACACAGATCATTTAAAGACTATCCGTTTCAAGATTTGTTAACTTTTGTTCTCTTAAATCCTTAAGTTGGTCTGCTTGAGAAAGCTGTGCAGAGTCTTTTTCTCCAGATGTCTCCTTTCATAATTGTTCTTCTCACTGCCAAAAGAAAAGAATAACTCTTTTTACTGTGTTGTACTGACATTGCGTGTTAGATGGAAAAAAAAAAAATCTAGGGTTTAAAACACATAGGCAATTTCAAATATTGGTGTCAGGGTTTAAAAAGTGAAGGATTTTGGAGTTCCTGTCGTGGCGCAGTGGAAACAAATCCAACTCGGAGCCATGAGGTTGTGGGTTCGATCCCTGGCCTCGCTCAGTGGGTTAAGGATCTGGTGTTGCTGTAGCTGTGGTGTAGGCTGGCAGCTGTACTTCCGATTAGCCCTCTAGCCTGGGAACCTCTATAGGCTGCAAGTGCAGCCCTAAAAAGCAAAAAAAAAAAAAAAAAAAAAAAAAAAAAAAGCGAAGGACTCTAATAGCTGGTAGCAAATGGTGCATCTGAGTTTGTTTTCATCAAAATCAAAATTGAAAGGAGGATTGCTCTCTGGGAGATAATGAAAAAATACTTTTTAATTTCACTGTGATTTTTGTCATGTAACTAAGATTACATTGAAAGAATCGAATGATGCTGTTTTTCATATAACTCTCTTCGTATAATTACCTGCTTATTTAAAATTTTATTTAAAACTTTACAAACAATAAATGTATAAATTGAAGTTGGTGACTATTATTTGTTGTAACATCTGAATGTACTGGGAATGGGGGTGGAGTGGAGATTAACCCCTGCCTGTGCATTTTAACAGATTTGCTTTCAGTGAAAAATGTACTTTTTACATATGTTTCATCAAAATTTGTAATATATTTTGGACAACTACATCCTAATAATAGTTGTAGTAACGATTCAGAATAAAATGTGTTCTCAGCACTTAGAGCCTGTGATCAGATGGAATTCAATTTTCAGTTTATATATCCTTTTGTGGTAGAGATGGAATGATCAATAAAATAGTTTCAAGCATAAAATGATATTCCATTATGATTGAACACTATGAGAGAAGAAGAATGGAAGTTTGTATTCTAGGAGAAAAGGACAGTTATAAAATTCTGGCTGTTAGGGATATGATAATCCAAGTTCCTTTGAGTACTTAAGAGTGTAGTGTAACAGGAGTTGTCACTGTGGCCCAGTGGGTAGATGATCTATATTGTCTCTCTGGAGGTGGGGGTTTGATCCCTGGCCCGGAACTTATGCTGCGAGTGTGGCTGAAAAAGAAAAAAAAAAGTGATGTAACAATTTATTAAATTGCTCATACTTATATCTTGGAAGTTACTGCTTTGTAACTAGTTAGGTTGACAAAAAATTTGGATGTCAATTTACAAATGTTCTGGGTTACACAGTTTTTCAAGGTTTTTTTGGCAGATACATGAGCAAAGAGTTTGAAATCCTTTTATACCCACTTAAAGACAGGCTCTCTGCTTTCTATGCTGGTGATCAAGTGACTAAAATATTATCCTGGCTTCCAATGAGTGGATTCTCTAGAAAAACTACTTCTGTGTCTGAAGCAAAGACACATAACTTTTATGTATCAAAACTCTAAAAGCAAAGAAGCTTGTGTTCCCCCCTCCTCCATTCTTGGCAAACAAATAGCTGGCTCTTTAGAGTGTATAAGCAGAATTACAAATTCATTTTATATTTGGAATTTTAAGTCAACCCTCCCTGAAGTTTTCTTTATCAAAGTGCAGGTTGGAAAATAAATTCTTATTAAAAGGAAAAAAATTTTTGACAGTGATTGGAAGAGTATTGGAAAAGTGGGGATTCTATTGAAAAATTTTAAACATGCATTTTTAAAAATAAAAATATAGCAATTTATTTTGCTCATATAGGAAACAAATAGAAGAAAGGAAAATAAGAATTTTTTTATGTCTTAATAGTTCATCAAGATAATGTGTATGTCCCCCTCCATGAAGAGTAAATAGGAAGGCTAAAATAGAAGCGTTAGCATAAATACTTTAAAATTTTTTCTTCTTTTTGGCTTGAAGGAAGCTCTATTTCCCTAGGTTTTTAAATCCTCATGCACCAGGTTGGTCCTTTTGCTGAGGATGAGGCACTTTTGTGGTAAGTGTTGCCATGGTGACTGCCTTCCAAGTGCTGCCTCAAGGTCACTCATCACTCATAGCTCTGAATACTTGGATTTTGTTAAAGAAAAATATCAACACTCAGTGGATAAAATGAAGTTAATTATTACATTGTATTATGCAATCAAATCTAGCAAAATTATACTTATAAACTGTGTCCTGTGTTGACATTATTGATAAACTGTGTTTTCTTTTGAGTATTGAATTTTAACCTGTCAGGTTAGAAGGCTAATGGTATATCTATAAATTACTCCTAGCCTTATATTATAATAATTTGATTTTATTTCATTTGTGACCCCCCTTTTCTAAAAAAAATTAAGCAACTTCATTTTATTGCTTTTATGTTTGAGTATGTCTAAACATACCTGCCTCAGTGTTTGTATTTTTGATAAGAGACAAGGGCAAACATTCCTGAACAGTCCTTTCTTTTTTGGTAAATTTGGCTCGAAGTTGCCAGTTGTATCAGCCTTTGTTCATATTAGGATGATCATTTTATCTTCCCCAAACTAGATGTCAGAGATCTATTGTCTACCTGTTTTCTCCTTGTATTCTTTGTCTTATACTGCTGTTAGTTTTCCTTGTCCTTACTTTCTGGATTTTTATCCTTTATTTAAATATAGATGTTCTACCATCAAAGATTTTCATATATTGTTATCAAACTGGTTTTTTTCAGTAAAGAAAAATATGAAAAGAAATGCCTCCTTATATTATTGTTTATTTTCTTATGAATCTTGTTCTAAAGGAGAGAAGAATCATAGCCATGTGCCAGTAAGCTGGAAGGTGACTTTGAAATCAGAGATGAGAAACATTATTTATTAAAAAAAAAAATGTGCCACCGAAACAAAGTGCTATTCAAACACTTAAGACTAAAATATTTGGTCTTTCAGCTAATTAGAATCTAACTAGTTGCACTGTCCCCAGGGGAGTTGGATGAATTGGTTCTCAAAAAGCATTTTCATCTCTGCTTTTGCAGAGCAGACACCTTTGCAATGTCTGATCTAGCTATTTTACATGCTTGAAATTTCAATGAATGCAGCACTCTATATATTAGTATTACATATATGCCAGGTAGTATGTGCCATCTAATGTTTGTTTCATTTATACATATTTATGAAACCAGGTATGTTATTTGATGCTACTTTTGCTAATTTATTTGAAAAAAGAATTGATTTAAAACTCTGTAAGCTATAATGAGTCAATATGATCTAGAAAAAAGAATATTAGACTGGGAGGTCTGACCCTTGCACTGATCTTACATCTGTCTTACTGTGTGAACTTGGTCAAGTTGGTGAAGCACTCTTTTTTTTTTTTTGTCTTTTTGCCATTTCTTGGGCTGCTTCTGCGGCATATGGAGGTTCCCAGGCTAGGGGTCAAATCGGAGCTGTAGCCGCCAACCTACACCACCGCCAGAGCAATGTGGGATCCGAGCTGTATCTGCACAACCTACATCGCAGATCATGGCAACACCAGATCCTTAACCCACTGAGCAAGGCCAGGGATTGAACCTGCAGCCTCATGGTTCCTAGTCGGATTCGTTAACCACTGAGCCACAACAGAAACTCCGGTGAAGCACTCTTTGTGCTTCATTTTCTCATCTATAAAACAAAGTGGTTGCATTTCCATTGTGACCTTCCATGATTCCAGTCTCAGCAGTATTTGATGTATTATTATTATTTTGCCTTTTCTAGGGCCCCTCCTGGGGCATATGGAGATTCCCAGGCTAGGGGTCTAATCGCAGCTGTAGCTGCTGGCCTACGCCAGAGCCACTGCAATGCCAGATCTGAGCTGCGTCTGTGACCTACACCACAGCTCACGGCAATGCCAGATCTTAACCCACTGAGCAAGGCCAGGGATCGAACCTGCAACCTCATGGTTGCTAGTCAGATTCCTTAATCACTAAGCCATGATGGGAACTCCTGATGTATTAAATTTGGGTTATATCAGAAATGGAGGAAGATTTCAGTTCATACTAATCTAAAATGTTGCATCTGAGTAATTTGTCTAATTTCCAACTAATTTTGGATAGAGGTTTATTTTATGTTTTTTTAGGTAACATTAAACTAATTTTGTGTTCTAGGTGCATATTTAAGTAGGTTATTTTGAAAAGAGAGGAGGAAAGTTTGAGAGTGTGACTGGTTGTGTGACAAAAAAAATTTGTTTTTTTTTTTTTTTTTTTTTTTTGCTTTTTTAGGGCCACACCCAAGGCATATGGAGGTTCCCAGGCTAGGGGTAGAATTGGATCTACAGCTGCCGGCCTGTGCCACAGCCACAGCAACAAGGGACTTGAACTGTGTCTGTTGTCTCCACCACACCTCATGGCAACACCAGATCACTGACCCACTGATCAAGGCTAGGGGTTGAACCTGCATCCTCATGGATACTATTTGGATTTATTTGTGCTGCGCCACAACAGGAACTCTGACAAATAGTTTTTAAAATGTTTTAATTAAACATTTGATTAACTCCACAGAGTTAGATTTTTTGCCTTAATTATAGTCAGTTTACAATGTTGTGTTAGGTTCAGGTGTACAGCAAAGTGATTCAGTTTTCTATATTTATTCTTTTTCAGATCCTTTTCCATTATAGTTATTACAAAATATTGAGCACATAGTTCCCTGTGTGATACAGTAGGTCCTTCCTTGTTGGTTATCTATTTTGTGTGAAGTAGTGCATAAAGTTAAAACTGTAGAAATAGAAACTGAAAAATCTCAAATAGAAATTGATTTTAAATCTTTTCAAAAATTAAAAAATGATAGTCGACTTACAGTGTTGTGCCAGTTTCTGCTGTACATCAAAGTGACCCAGTCATACATAAATATACATTCCCTATCTTGACCATGTGCTTAATATAGATTCCAGACTTTTTTCAGTGAGGAGGGAGGGTTAGTGTGCAATATATTTTTCTTGGAAGTTTTCCTTAACATATCTGATTCCATAGCACAGGCAGGAAAGAAATAGTCTCAAAAGATGGTGCCTATCTGTGTTTCCCTTTTTCTTTTTTGGCTACACCTGCAGCATATGGAAATTCCTGGGCCAAGGATCAAACTGAGCCTCAGCTGTGACCTATGCCACAGCTGCAGCAACACCAGATCCAACACTGTGCTGGGCCGGGGTGTCTCTGGTGTCTCCCCAGAGACAAGCTGGATCATTAACTTATTGTCCCACAGTGGGAACTCCCCATGTTTCTCTTCTTATTAGAAAAAAAATTTGAGTTTAAAAAATTTACGGGAGTTCCTGTTGCGGCACAGTGGTTAATGAATCAGACTAGAAAGCATGAGGTTGCGGGTTTGATCCCTGCCGTTGCTCAGTGGGTTAAGGATCCGGCGTTGCCATGAGCTGTGGTGGTTGCAGAAGCGGCTGGGATCCCAAGTTGCTGTGGCTGTGGTGTAGGCCAGTGGCTACAGCTCTGGTTAGACCCCTAGCCTGGGAACCTCCATGTGCCACGGGAGTGGCCCAAGAAATGCAGAAAGACCAAAAAAAAAAAAAAAAAAAAAAATTATAGTGTATAGGATACGTGAACAAAAAGTGTAAGCTATTTGTGGTTTTTCATACCCACTTCCATGCGTGTATGAACATATAGTTTTTACTTTTTTGGATTGCATTGTGCTTTTTCTGTTTCTACCATCTTTCTGTCA
Source organism: Sus scrofa (assembly GCF_054392235.1). NCBI lineage: Eukaryota > Metazoa > Chordata > Mammalia > Artiodactyla > Suidae > Sus > Sus scrofa. The sequence continues at coordinate 57,318,877 of NC_139399.1, forward strand.
TGACAGAGACCTACTTTATTTAAAAATAATGAGAAATGAGGATCTAATACAGTCTAATATTAAACCAGATCTCTGTTGATTGACTGGTAAAACAGTGCCACAAAGAACATTCTTTTTCTTCCATTTTATCCACTTGTGCAAGTATCTCTATAGAATTCCAAGGCAAATTTCTAGGTCAGAGGGATATTCTTAACACTTGAATAGTTCAAAATTGCTTTCCAGAAAGATTTGAAAGTTTAGTTTTGGAGCTCCCACCGTGACTCAGTGGTAGCAACCCAGCTAGTATCCATGAGGATGTGGATTCCATTCCTGGCCTTAGCTTAGAGGGTTAAAAATCTGGCATTGCCATGAGCTGTGGTGTAGGTCGCAGACACAATTTAGATCCAGCATTGCCGTGGTTGTGGTGTAGGCCAGCAGCTGCAGCTCCAAATCAACCCCTAGCCTGGGAACTTCGATATGCTGTAGGTGTGGCCCTAAGGAAAAGAAAAGAAAGTTTACAGTTTTCTTAAGAGTAAGTGGCACCTCCTTTTCATGTACATTTTCTTTGGATGATGATCTTATTGTAGCTGCCATTTATTGAGTACCTACCTTGTGTTAGGAATTGCACCAGGTACTTAATTTAGCTCTCACTGATCCTGATACTCTGGTAAGAAATTATTTTCATCCCCAGTTACAGGTGAGGAATTTGAGGATCACAGAGGTGAAATAACTTCCCAAACGCCACATCGCTAGTAAATGGTGACACTGTGCTTTTAATTCCCATTTCTCTGAATCTAGAGTCTAGGTTTCTTCTATTGAAAAACAGTATTTCTCAAATTTCTTGGATTGAGAGGACGGTCTTTGATAGGTGCACATTGAAATTTGTAATATGCATTTTTCTTCAAGTGATATAGTCACATAATACATATTAATAGTGTTTCAGATCAGCCATAGCCCAAATAGTACGTATGATGAACTAAAAAAAAAAAGATGTCTACACACACACACACACACACACGGTCTCCCGATTCTGGCTTTAGGTATTTGATTTTTTTTGACTTTGGAATTGTGTCTAATTCTAAGTGGTATTGAGATTAGCCTGTGGAACCAATGGTTGTGACTAGAAGTATACTGCTGGTCTATAAACCCATCTAGTTTTAGGAAGAATAGGCTGCATTAGTGTGGTAGGGCTGCCGTAACAAAGTACCACGGATCAGGTGATTTAAACGACAGATGTGTTTTGGAGGCGAGGAGTTCAAGATCAAGGTATCTGCAAGATTATTGTTTATGAGGCCTTACTCCTTGGCTTGTAGGTGACTTTTCTCCCCCCCGTGTCTTCGTATGGTCTTCCCTCTGTCCATGTCTGTGTCCAAATTCCCTCCTCTTAGAAGGACACTGGTCCTATTGGATTGGGCCTGCCCTGATGGTCTCATTTTAACTTAAACGCATATTTAAAACTTTTTCTCCAAACACAGTCTCATTCTGAGGGAGTAGGAGTTAGAACTTCAACTTAGGTATTTGTGGTGGGGGTGGGATGCAGTTTGGTCCATAATATGCACTGTATTATATTTTGTCTTCCGTATTTTAAGGATTTTGGAAATTTTTTTTTTTTTTTTTTTTTTTTTTTTGGTGCTGCCCCATGGCATATGGAGTTCCCAGGCCAGGGATCAGATCCAGGCCGCAGTTGTGACTGAAGTTGCAGTGCAGCAACGCTGGATCCTTAAACACATTGTGCTGGGCTGGGGACTGAGTGCTTCAAAGATGTTGCCAATCCCTTTGAGCCACAGTGGGAACTCCTTTGCTTTTTAGGGCTGCACCCATGGCATATGGAAGTTGCCATCCGAAGCTAAGGGTCAAATTGGAACCTATGCCACAGCCACAGCAACGCGGAATCTGACCTACACCATAGCTCACGGCAATGCTGGATCCCTGGCCCACTGAGCAAGGCCAGGGATTGAACCCACATCCTCATGGATACTAGTCAGGTTTGTTTCTGCTGCACCACAGTGGGAACCCCCTTAAACATGTAATTTTTCAGTGCCCTTATATACTTGAAATGACTTTGATTTAGTATTAGGAAATTTCTAAGTACTGTTCTAAGTACTTGTTATCAAATTTTTCTGCTCTTCTAAATGTAAACATAGTTTATTTGGCTAGTAATTATAACTAGATTTTATAATAAAATTATTATTTTGGGGGAGAGTCAGTTTGAAAGAAATTAAGTATTCATTGTTAAAAAAGAAATTAAGGGAGTGAGGAATAATAAGTAATAGGAAAAGCCTGAACTTGCAGAATTTAACTTTTGCTACTTGGATCTTTGCTTCTTAAGATTCCTCTATCATAAAGCAATAATATTATCAATAGTTACCACTTACTGAACATTTGATACCTGTATCAGAATCTGAGTGGTTTTTTTTTTTTTTTTTTTAATTTTTGTCTTTTTAGGGCTGCGCACCTGTGGCATATGGAAGTTCCTAGGCTGGGGGTTGAATCAGAGCTGCAGCTGCCGGCCTACGCCACAGCCACGGCAACTCAGGATCCGAGTCTGCAACCTATGCTGCAGCTTTTGGCAACGCCAGATCCTTCCTCATTGATCGAGGCCGGGGATTGAACCTGCGTCCTCATTGATACTACTGGGTTCGTTACCCTGAGCCACAACAGGAACTCCAGTCTGAGTATTTTAAATGCTTTGTGTGGTTCTTTCACATAATTTTCACAATAACCCTGTAAGGTATTTTTTATGTCTATTTTAGGATGAAGTTCTTAAGTGGACAGTCTGTCTGTATCCAAAATTTGTAATCTTTACTGTACTGCTTTTCATTTTCTGCCTACTTGAAATTTGTCATTTTATGATAGAGCCCTCTACCATGTTATACATGATTTCATCTTTTCTGGGCAGGCTGGTTTCCTCACGTAACTGCAAAACATGGAGGAGCCAGAGGTTTTCTCCTCTGTCTTTGGCAGTATTCCAAACATAACTCCTGGAACAGAAAACTAAGGACTTTTGGTGTTTTATAGCATGGCATTAAGTCATAAGTGAGTGTGTGTGTTTTAAATTCCAAAAAACTGTAGTAGCTGTGTTGGCATCTTTTAATTATATTTTAACCTCTTGAGTCCAAAAGATTTTATCAATACCACAGATTATTTGATGGTGTAGTTATTCTTGTTTTTCAGTAGTGCTTTACATTATTTTTCTTTATGCCTTTCACCGAAAAGATAGTCTTATATATAGTAGTGGAATGTCTTCTTCAGATAATTTCTCAAGTGTTAGAAGATTTTATGTAAAGTCTTACTATGTTTTGGTAAGCCGGTTTGTGTTTTGACCTCTTTATGGGGATTGATTCTCTCCTCCCAGATCTTTGGGCATTCATGTGAATGTATCTTTCCTCCCTTCATTTATCAGCAAAATTTTGTGTACCTGCTATGTGTCAGGCACTGTGGCTAAAACAATGCGGAGACTTGGACTCTGCCTTCAGTAGGGAGAAGAGCAAGAAGAGGGCGGTTACCAGGTGTTAAGTACGATAGGGATATTCAGAGTTGTTAGTAATCAGGCTTATTGGAGCAGGGTCTCTAAATCTATAACCTAATTTGGGGTTAAGAGGGTGGGATGAAAGAGACTTGGTTGAAGCACCTGGGTATGCTTTCAGAAGGGTTATAAGGTATAAAAATTGGAGGTGGGTGATTGGGCAATACAATAGCATTCTAACCAGGAGCAGCTTGGCCAAAAAAGACTTGAATCAGTTGGTTTTTCTGGGAAAGATTAAGTCATTTAGTGTAGCTGGATCATTACATACAAGGAGTGGTCTTTAGGATAAAGGTAGACTTTTGGAATAAACCAGGGAAAATGTGCTCCTTGAACTACTAAAGGGCAGTAGTAATGGAGTTATTTGAGAGATACTAAAAACATTAAATAATGACACCATGGAATGAGGAAAGTAAACATGAACTCTTAAGAGAATCTTGTCTCTGAGTGCCTCCTTTGCTTATAGTAGGCATTTAGTAACTGTTTATGGAATAATAAATGAATAAAAGATAATTTTGTTGATGATCAGAGCTTATAAGTCTTAACACATTTTCTCAGTTTTACATGTTTTTGGACATCTGAGTATTGCTGTTATGGAAGATAGCAGTAGAATTTTCACCTAACTCCATATAAAAAACTGTTGTGGAGTTCTTGTGGCTCAGAGGGTTAAGAACCTGACTAGTATCCATGAAGATGTGGGTTCAATCCCTGGCCTCACTCAGTGGGTTAAAGGATCTGGCATTGCTGTGAACTGGGATATAGGTTGCAGATGTGGCTCTGTTCTGGTGTGGCAGTGGCTGTGGTGTAGGCTGGCACCTGCAGCTCCAATTCCATCCCTAGCCTGGGACGTTCCATATGCTGAGGGTGTGGCCTTAGAAAGAAGAAAAAAAGTGTAAAAAAAAAAAAAAAACTGTTGAAAGACGACTTGTCAAATTATTTCCTCATATTTCCCCTTAAAGTCACATAAGTGGTAAACCTTTTTTTTTCCCTCCCCTCTCCTTTTTAGGGTTGTACTCAAAGCATATGGAGGTTCCCAGGCTAGGGGGCTGGTCAGAGCTATAGCTGCTGTCTACACTGCCGCCACAGCAATGCCGGATCCAGGCTGCATATGTGACCTACACCACAGCTCATGGCAATGTAGGATCCTTAAGCCACTGAGTGAGGCCAGGGATCGAACCCAAAACCTCATGGTTCCTAGTCAGATTCATTTCCACTTTGCCTTAACGAGAACTCCCAGTGGTAAACCTTCTGATTGAATTAAGATCTTCTCAATTCAAGTGTTGTTTTTAGTGTCTTATAGGATACTTTTTTGTATTGGCAACATAACATATTTAATTGAATCATTAAAATTTCATACAAGCCCTTTTGAGGGCTTTATTTGGGATTATTTTGTTCCAAAGATAATAAATTAAATCTTAACTCATTGGTTTATTTTGAGAAATGGGATTGAATTGACAAAATTGGTGTGACTTTCAAAAAAACAATCAGAGCAGGTTAAGAATCTTTTTTTTTTTTTTCCCCCCTTTCTTTTGGGCTATGCTAAGTGCATGCAGAAGCTCTTGGGCCAGGGATTGAATCTGTGCCAAAGCAGCAACCTGAGCCGATGCAGTGACAACGCCGGATCCTTAACTCCCTATGCCACAAGGGAACTCTCAGATTAAGAATCTTAGTGGGAAAGTAGGAAGGATGAGAAAAGAAGAATGGAAGTGTTCTTTGGGTTGGGATATATGGTGTCAGATCTCAAAGAGGATTTTTTCTAGTTCACTGCTACTCAAGAGTATAATCTGCTTTTCTGCAGTGTTTGTAACATGTTAGAAGGCCTCCCTCTATCCTAGGCGTACTGAATTGTAACTCTGAGGACAGGTCCCAGGAGTTTAACATCCCCTCTCCCCACAGGTGACTCTGCTTGCTAAAGTTTGAGAAGTACTGTTCTAGACTAGACAATAGGAAGGAAGAGTTAACTCAATCTGTTTCCTCTTTTTAGAGTTTAACTCCTATATTCTGGAACATTTGTCCTAAGGGAGTCTGTTGTAAACAGACAAGTTTCTTCCAGTGGTTTTCAGACTTTAGAGCACACCACAATTATCCGAATGCTTAAATCACTGATTACTAGGTCCCACCTTCAAAGTTTATAATTCTGGCATAGGGTTGCATTTCTAAGTTCCCTGCTACTGCTGACGTCACAGTACTGGTCTGGTGACCACGATTGGGTAACCATTACTCTGTGACAAATAAGAGTGATGAGGGAAGTACAGCAGCATTGAGTGGGCAGATGGGATTTCTGATTCTGCCAAAATCTTATTACCAGATTAATGGTTTTCTTGATCTAAGACTCCTTATTCTGAAAAATGGGGGATGAGACTATGCTTCTTATATCCCTTGGTTACATACTGGAAAAGCTTAGTTTTAGGTAGTTTTTGGGTACCCATTTTCTACCTGTGTGCGTACCCCGCCCCCAGATTAGAAAGTAGTTGCTGTTGGGTAATTTTATAATTGAAATTTGTACAGTCACGGTTATTAGTATAAATAATTTTGGAGTAGAAGGATAGCATAAAAAGCATGAACTTAGAATTCAGGTGATTCTGAGTTCTAATTAATCCCTGTTCCATCAGTTATGAGACTTTGGACAAGTTATTCTACCCTACCTGAACTTTGGTTTTCTTACTCAAGGACAGTGAAATGCTGTGCACCCTAGGATTCTAGTAAATGTTTGTTCTGTTGCTCCTCTTTCTGGTAGGATTTAGTTTAAAGTAATTTAAACAACTTCTTCCTCTAGATTCAGAATGGTGAATGAAAATGGAGTGAAAACAGAGGTAAAAGTTGTATGAGATTGGCTGTATACAAAACAGTTTTTCATATAATATAGGTCAGTTAATATGTGATGCTACCCAGATTTTCTTAAGCTAGGTTCTAGTCTAAGGCATCTAGGGAAACACTGAATAAATCCTTTTTTGGGTAAATAATGTGTCACATATTTTTTAGTGAATAAAAACTCTAATATATTTAACAGAATAGGTCTAGTTTAAAAAATGGTTAAGCTTTTTGGTAAATGATGTGGTTGCTAAAAAGATTTTAGGTAGATTACATTAGATATCACAAAAACTATTTTTAATATAAGGTTAAACAAGTATTAGGTGATTTGGAAGAATGCAAGTTCAATTTGGGCTATCCTGGCTATTCTGTTAAATGCTAAGTAGTTGTACCTGTTCAGTATCATTGACCTTGAGGTTATTTTATTTTTTAATATTATTTTGCCTTTGCTTTTTATTGATATTCAATAAGAAAGAAGATTGTGGTTAAAAAGTTGTAGATAAGTAGGTTTTTTTTGGGCTGCGGCTTGCGGAAGTTACCAGGCCAGGGATCAAACCCGAGGTACAGCAGTTGACAATGCTGGATCCTTAATCCACTGAGCCACCAGGGTAGTCCTACAAGTGTTTTTGTTTTTGTTTTTGTTTTTTTTGATAGGCAAGAAATAGATTTATTAAGATAGGACACTTGTGAGAGGTACAAGTGGGCAGGCAAAGAAGCTCTGCCCCCAGGATTAGGTGGGCTGCATTTTTATAATCCAGGGAAAGGGAGGAGGGGGAAAAGACCACCTCCTTCCTTGTCTTTGAAGTAGACGTCAGGCCAATAGCATCGCTGGCTCCTGTTTCGTACCCAGTAAGAGTGTATTTGACCCTATGAGGTCAAACTAGGACTGTCATGGTCCTTATTCAAATCAGCAGAAGGGTGGTAACATGTGCTAAAATATGTTGAATCATCTCAGGTTTCTGTATAATGAGGGTCATCTTTCTTTTAAATTCCTGTCCTTGGTCTTAAGGATCATTATCTTGCTGAACTTGAATGCAGACCTCATTTTGTCTTTTACTTAATGACCTGAGGCATAGCTTGTGTTTTATTTATGGTTTTATAGTGTAAGTGGTTTTTAATGACCATTTTTCTATGTAAAATGTTAGTATGGGCATCTTTCTCTGTCTCTCTCTTTTTTTTTGGGGGGGGGTTTACATTTATGGCATGTGGCAGTTCTTGGGCCAGGGGTCAAACCCAATCCGCTTATCGTAACAACACTGGATCCTTCACCTGCTGCGTCACAAGGGAACTCTTCGGCATACCTCAAGTTCTTCACAGTTATTGTGTTGTTTTACAGATTGAAGGTTTGTGGCAGCCTTGCATCAAGAAAGTCTGTTGGGAGTTCCCATTGTGGCTCAGTGGGTTAAGAACCCAACTAGTATCCATCAGGATGTGGATTCAATCCCTGGCCTCGCTCAGTGGGTTAAAGGATCCGGGATTGTGGTGAGCTGTGGTGTAGGTCACAGACACGACTGAGATCCGCTGTGGCTGTGGCTTAGGCTGGCACCTGCAGCTCTGATTCAACCCCTAGCCTGGGTACTTCCATATGCTGCAGGTGTGACCCTAAAAAGGAAAAAAAAAAAAGTCTATCGGCACTCGTTTTCCAGCAGCATTTGCTCACATCTTGTCTCTGTCTTATTTTGGTGATCTTGAAATATTTCAGAGTTATTATTATATTTGTTTTGGTGACCTGTGATCATTGATGTTACTATTGTAATTGTTTTGGGACACCAAAAACTGTGCCCACATAAGGTGGAAAACTTATTTGATTGAAACAACAACAAAGAATTTAGAATATTACTTACATAAACTTAGTTGCTAATGCAGCAGCAAGGGTTGAGAAGATTGAATTTTGAAAGAAGTTCTGCAGTGGGTAAAATGCTGTCAAATTGTGTTGCATGCTACAGAGAAATAGCTTGTGAAAGGAAGAGTTGATTGATGTGGTGGATTTCATTGTTGTTTTATTTTAGGAAATTGCCACAGCCACTCCACCCTTCAGCAACCACCACCCTGATCAGTCAGCAGCCATCATTGAGGCAAGACCCTCCACCAGCAAAAAAAAAAAAAAAAAAGAAAAAGAAAAATTATGACTTGCTGAAGCTTCATGTGATGGTTATTTTTAGCAATGGTTTTTTTTTTTTTTTGGTCTTTTTAGGCCCGCACCCACAGCGTGTGGAAGTTCCCTGGCTAGGGGTCAAATCAGAGCTATAGCCACAGCAATACAGGTTCTGAGCTGCATCTGTGACCTACACCACAGCTCATGGCAACACTGGATCCTTAACCCACTGAGCAAGGCCAGGGAGTGGACCTGCGTCCTCATGTATGCTGGTCAGATTCGTTTCCGCTGAGCCATGATGGGAACTCCAGCAATAGAGTTTGTTTGTTTATTTATTTATTTACTGTCTTTATGCAATTTCTTGGGCCGCTCCAGTGGCATATGGAGGTTCCCAGGCTAGGGGTCCAATCGGAGCTGTAGCCGCCGGCCTACGCCAGAGCCACAGCAATGTGGAATCCGAGCCACGTCTGCAACCTACACCACAGCTCACGGCAACGCCAGATCTTTAACCCACTGAGCAAGGCCAGGGATTGAACCCGCAACCTCATGGTTCCTAGTCGGATCCATCAACCGCTGAGCCACGACGGGAACTCCAATAGAGTATTTTTAAATTAAGGCATATACATTGTTTTTTTAGACATAATGCTATTGCCCACTTAATAGACTACAGTATAGTGTAAACATAATTGTTGTATGCACTGAAAAGCCGAAACATTTGTGTGACTGTTTTATAGTGATGTCTGGAACCAAACCTGAAATATCTGAGGTATGCCTATATAGGACTTGCAGAATTGAGTTTTTGCTGGGTTTTCACCCGAGTGAATCTAATTAATGGCTCTAATGTAGCTAAATATCAGCAGATTGGCTTAAGTCTGCTTAGAATATTTTTATTATGTTAGGAGTTGCCACTTATCACAGACAGAATCTTAGCATACTTGAGAGTGTGCTTCATCAGAATGGACAAATCACAGCTTCTGGATTTTTTTTTCTTATCTGTAAAATGAGATACTTTTCTGGTAAGTTACTATATATTATTATTGTAATTAATTTTATAATACTATAAAAATACAAGTGTGTTATACTGTCTACTTGTATTAAGTCTCTTGGTAATGGAAAATTTAAGTTCTGTTTCAAGATTCATTAGTGTCTTTTCTTTTGAAATCCCCAACATGCTTTCTCCCACTGTAGTGCTGGAAGGCACTGCCTATGTGCAAGCTTTTATATTCCCCAAGACTTGTGATAAAGTGGGGTTTCCTGTTTATGCATGTCTGAGAAGATACTCATGTAATAAATAGCAAAACCTTAAGTGCCCACTTGGTACTTAGAGGCTTTGTCATTATTAGGAATTGTCAAGTTCAGTATTGCTTTCCTTCTGTGTGAATCTGCGCAGCTACTTCAGGTTATTGATGGGGTAAGGAGCTACCTGTGAAACTAAAGTATTTTCTGCATTTGGATTCATTTTAACTGTATGGCTGTTTTTTAGTATTTAATAAGTTAATTTTCTCCTTGGTGAGGCAGCTCTGAAGACATTGTGTGAATCATTAACAATTTGTAGTTTTACAGCATGTTTTGGTAACATCTGAAGTTTATGTTTTCCTCAAAACAAGTTTTTGGAAGTGATTGATTTTCATTGGAAAATCAGATATATTTCCTTGACAAGGCATTTTTGTGTTAGCACAGTATGTTTGGCATTTGATAAATGTCTTTGAATTGGTGGGGAAGAGTCTTAATTTTTTTTTTTTCTTTTTTTTTTTTTTTTTTTGGTCTTTTTGCCTTTTCTTGGGCCACTCCCAAGGCATGTGGAGGTTCCCAGGCTAAGGGTCTAAGCGGAGCTGTAGCCTCTGGCCTACGCCAGAGCCACAGCAGTGTGGGATCTGAGCCGCATCTGCAACCTACACCACAGCTCATGGCAGCACTGAATCCTTGACCCACTGAGCGAGGCCAGGGATCGAACCCGCAACCTCATGGTTCCTAGTCGGATTTGTTAACCACTGTGCCATGACGCGAACTCCAGATTCTTAAATTTTTGAAAAACTGCAGATGATATTGCAAAGACTTAGGACAGTTGTATGAGAATTTTAAAGAAAAAATCTTACATATTGAACCAAGTTTAAATGTATTATTGATGTAAATTTAAATTTATCATTGAGAATTAACATGTTTGGACTGATGACCCAGAGATTGCATTGTCTTCACGTTACTTTTCCTTTTGGGAGCACTGGTAGCCTTATAGAAGTGAACATATGGTATAGAAATTCTGCAGCCTTATTTTTGAAAGTTTTACACAACTGAATTATTAAAAACAATTATAAAACTTGGTTATTTGTGTTAGGTATCCACTTGGTAAAGTAGCATATTTCTTTGTAGTTCTCATGATTTAAAAAAATTAATAAACTTTATTTTTTAGAATAGTTTTAGATTTACAGAAAAATTTAGTAGATAGTGCAGAGTTCCCATCTACTTCTCCACATTCTCACCCTCACCCTGTTCCCCTGTTAGCATTTTGCATTAGTGTGGTACATTTGTTAAAATTAATGTGCCAGTATTAATACAACATTGTTAACTAAAAGTCCATAGTTTATATAAATATTTACTCTTCGTGTTTATAGTTTTATAGGTTTTGACAAACACATAATATCACGTATCCACTGTTACAGTTTCACGTCTGTGAAGGTTACCTGTGCTTTGCCCATTGATCCTCCTCCCCTTCTGCTGAACCCCTGGCAACCTGTGGTCTTTTTACTCTGTAGTTTTGGCTTTTGCAGAATATCACATAGATGGAATCGTATAGTATGTAGCCTTTTCAGACTGGCTTCTTTGACCTCTCGGTGTGCATTTATGGTTTCTCTATGTCTTTTTTGGCTTGACATTCATTTCTTTGTATTGGTGGATAACATTTCATTGTATGGACATACTGTAGTTTATCTCTTTACTTATTGAAGCACATTTTGGTTGCTTCCAGTTTGGGGCAGTTATAAATAAAGCTGCTATATAAACGTTTGTGTGTAGGTTTTGGTTTATTTATTTATTTTTTACTATTTTTTGCTTTTTAGGGCTGAACCCTCGGCGTATGGAAGTTCCCCGGCAAGGGGTCCAATTGGAGCTGCAGCTGCCGGCCTATACCACAGCCACAGCAACCCTGTGACCTACATACATTACAACTCAAGGCAATGTTGGATCCTTAACCTTTCTTTTCTTTTTTCTTTTTTCTTTTTTTTTTTTTGCCATTTCTTGGGCAGCTCCCATGGCATATGGAGGTTCCCAGGCAGGGATCAAACCCATGTCCTCATGGATACTAGTTGGGTTTGCTACTGCTGAGCCATGACATGAACTCCAAAAATATGCTGATTTTTAATGTATTTAAATGTATCGATTTCTTTAGGTGTCTGGATTTTATGTTGTACTGGGGGGGAAGCTCTTTCTTGCCTAAACTTCCCACTGTCGATCATCTCAATCCCAGGTTTTCTAATGTTTGCTGCTTGCCTTCTGAACATTGCCTTGCTTTTAAGCAGCACATTGGGGAGTGGCTAGGAATAGATCACAAAGATGCAGAGAAAGCCCAAATGGTTGCTGTGCATAGCCAAAAACAACCATTAAGCCACAGAGCTTGGGAGTTCCTGTGGTGGCGCAGTGGTTAACGAAGCTGACTAGGAACCATGAGGTTGCGGGTTCAGTCCATGGTCTCGCTCAGCAGATTAAGGATCTGTTGTTGCTGTGAGCTGTTGTGTAGGTTGCAGATGCAGCTCGGATCTGGCATTGCTGTGGCTCTGGCGTCGTCTGGTGGCTACAGCTCCGCTTAGACCCTTAGCCTGGGAACCTCCATATGCCCAGGGAGCGGCCTAAGAAAAGGCAAAAAGACACACAAAAAAAGACACAGCTTGTTTAAAAAACAAAGAAAATTGAAATCCTTAAGTGTATTCAAGCAATGTGCTAAATGTATTTAATCTTTTCTTAACGATTCAGGGTATTAGGAGCATTAGCAGTTTATTTTTTTTTTTATTTTTATTTTTATTTTTTGCTGTGGTTGCCACCTGTTGTACCTCTTGAATTTAAACAGCAGTATTTCTCATTAGGCTGAATGACTTGAGTCTAGACCATTTGAATTTTGAGAGTTTTTGTGTTTTCTTTTTCTTTTTTTCCTATTCTCCTTCATTATCGTTTGCCAGCCAGTTAGCTGTAGTTCTTGCTATGTTAACACTTTATTGCTTCTAATAGTCTTTCCATTTTAATTTGCTATAAAACTAGGGAGCCAGATAGTAATAATAAGTATCTAATTATTATTATTATTATCTAATAAGCTGAGTTAAGTAACAAATACACTCAAGCGTGGGCTCCTGGTAGTCACTCTTAAATGTGTAGTTGGGCTTATGTATGTTTTTTGCACGAAGAGACATCATTTCTCCCAACAGTGTTGGTGACACTGAAGATCTCAGTCATGTATAACTGCCCTTGGAGACAGGGCAAGAGATGATATCCTCAATTGATAGAAGGAGAAAGGGATGGTAGTGGTATTGTAGTAATTAGGGGAGCTGACATTTGCATCTGTTTTTACCCTCTAAATATACTGAATAAGCATTGTTTTTAGTAATACTCCCTTGCCCTATCCATTACTAATAATACTTTATAGAAAGCTATTATGCATACTGGCTGTGAGTATGATTCTTTCATGGATTTTTATTAAAGATAAAATTTTAAAATTAGGCATATTACTAGCATATAAATTTCAAGTTCCTGTTAGCCTTCAATGTGGATCCTAGACCAGGAAGTGGGAAGATGTTAAGACTGTTGGACTTAATAAAATAATTGATGAATAACTGGTAATTTCATTATTTATTGGTACTATAATATACAGTGTTACCCGCCTGGAACCCTCTGCATTAGTTGTTGGTTCCTTTAAAAACACCGTTTCTGTATTTTTTTTTTTTTTTTTTTTTTTTTGGTCTTTTTAGCTATTTCTTGGGCCGCTCCCGCGGCATATGGAGGTTCCCAGGCTAGGGGTTGAATCGGAGCTGTAGCCACCAGCCTACGCCAGAGCCACAGCAACGCGGGATCCGAGCCGCGTCTGCAACCTACACCACAGCTCACGGCAACGCCGGATCCTTAACCCACTGAGCAAGGGCAGGGACCGAACCCGCAACCTCATGGTTCCTAGTTGGATTCGTCAACCACTGCGCCACGACAGGAACTCCCGTTTCTGTGTTTTTTAAAGAGTGATTCTCACACATCTGTCTGTGAGCCCCATAGACAGAACAAGAAGACATACAGGTCAATATTTCATAGTCAGTATTTCCTTTTAAGCACAGAAGCTGCTTTAGTGTAAGAAGACCAGGCAACTAGTTGTTGTATCCCAATTTAGTTTGTCTTATTTGCCAAGTGAGGAACACATTGGGGACATGGATAAAACCAGGGGAGGGGAATGATTTAGTTGGAGAGATGAGGGAAAAATTGGACCTTCCGTGCCCTGGTCTGTGTCAAGAAGCTAGCTTCCCTCTCTTTATCTTTTTTGTTTTGAGTTATTTTTGGAATAACTCCTGTGGTGGAAAAAAAGAATATAGAGGATAAGAGAAATTGAGGAAAAATTTATTCCTTCTCAGTGTTTCACCAGGTGTCCTGGGAGAAGGAGTATGACTAACTAATTTTACTCTTTGTCCATTTTCAGAGTTTGTTCCATCTCAAAGGCATGTGATTAGGTCTTGTTGAATTCTTCTGAATGCCTTTCTTGCTATGCCCAATTACTAGATAGATTCTCTGAATTCAGGACTTCTTACAGCAGTTTTTGCTTGGTTGGCTTCCTTTTCCTAAAATATTTTAAGAAGCGGTTGACAGAAAGCTCTGTGCCCATTAAATAATAGCTTCTTTCTGCCAGTCATTGAAAAATAAAAGACTTAAAAAATTAAGCAGTATTGGTTTGTTTGAACTTGAACATCTATTACCTGTTTATTTTTGTTGTTGAAGTTATTGAACTAAACTTCAGTCAGAATAAAAAGATGGGGAGCACAAGGGAGGAACAAAATTATAGTCTCAATTTATGTAGAAAATAGAAATATAATGGCTTTGAGCATATTGACAATTGGAAAAAAGAAAAAAGGCTAGTCCTTCCTGTTGTGGTTCAGTGGGTTAAGGACCTGACAGTGTCTCTGTGGGTTTGATCCCTGGTCTCGCTCAGTGAGCTAGGGATCTGGTGCTGCTACAAGCTCTGGCATAGGTTGCAGATGTGGCTTGGATCAGGTGTTGTTGTGGCTGTGGCATAGGCCACAGCTGCAGCTCTGATTTGACCCCTGGCCCAGGAAATTCCATATGCCATAGTTGCTACTGTAAAAAGAAAAAAAAGACTACGTTTTGTTAAAAAGCACATTGCTGATTATATATCTCTGGAATATCATGATCCATACATATCTCCCATTTGGTAGGTAGGAAAAATTAGTCCAGAGTTACATATAGAAAATGGTAAGGGGAGTTCCCGTCATGGCGCAGTGGTTAACGAATCCGACTAGGAACCATGAGGTTGCGGGTTCGGTCCCTGCCCTTGCTCAGTGGGTTAAGGATCCGGCGTTGCCGTGAGCTGTGGTGTAGGTTGCAGACACGGCTCGGATCCTGCGTTGCTGTGGCCCTGGCATAGGCCAGTGGCTACAGCTCCGATTCAACCCCTAGCCTGGGAATCTCCATATGCCATGGGAGCGGCCCAAAGAAATAGCAAAAAGACAAAAAGACAAAAAAAAAAAAAAAAAAAAAAAAAAAAAAGAAAATGGTAAGGAACATACATACAGATTTCTTGACTCTACCTAATATTTTATCCAATTAGTTGAAATGTGTATTAAACCTCAAAGAGGGCATATGAAGTACTTAGTATGTTTCCTAGCTGTACGTAGTAACTGCTCAGTTAAATCTTGCCATTATTAAATTATTCAGGGAGAAAGTTTGTTCTGGTTGCTGATAATGTATATCTTGATTTTTTTTTTTTAACAGAGACATATTTGTATTGTGGGCAAGAGGAAAAATAAATTGAATTTCAGTACAAAACTTGCAAATATTTTGCAATGTAGGCTTTTATGTTTTGGGTTTTTGCTTTCATGACTTTTAGGCTATGCTTAGTTTTAGATAAGAGAAATTTGAATCTCTGATTCTGTTTTCTTCAAGGGCTTGTATCTGCCTTTGTAGACGTTTTGCATAGCAAGTACAGGTTGTATTGTGCTGAATGCTAAGTTTCCTTCAGTGTCTGGTATTAGATGACTTGTGTTAAGTGAAATGTTTTAATGTATTGGGTACTGAGAATATCTTTGATGTAATTTTGACATGAGTATTATACATACTGAATAAATTTTTGTTTTTAAACATTAAGGAGTGGAAATATTTTAATCTTTGTATGCCAGGAATTCTGGGATCTTCCTGTTTCCCCCTCCTTTTATAGCTGCTGGTGGAGATGGTAGCCTATCTCAGGGTTAATAAATGCCATCACCCATTCCCTTCCCCCAGCCGTACACTGGAGCCTAGTTTGCCTGCAGCTGCAATGGTAGGCATCTTTCAGGAAGTGACCTTGGCTTGTATTAATCAAATTCAGAACACACAAAAAGCTTCTTGCTAACATGCTGACTTGATGTAAAATTTTATCGCATCCATTTTCTTTCAAAATGAGGCCATCTTGTAAAAAGAAGATATACAGAAGACTCTTCTAACTTAATACTTTAAAAAAGCTTCTGCAAACATGTTTTTTTAAAAACCCTAGGTTTTAAAAGTACAGACTTTTTATAGACAGATATATATAAATTTAAATCATGAAGGCTTACGAGTTATTACTGGAAAATTACTTGTTTTAATGCTGAATTAAAAAAAAAATCCTGTATGTTAACATCAAGTTTATTTACTATCTTAACAGCTACATTAAATAGCTGTGGAAAATTTATAAACTCTGAATTTACTTTGGGACCCTTTAGTCCTTTAGTAGTTGTATATGAAGTAAGGTACGTTTGTATATTGGTTATTTTTGCTGGTTTGAGTAAGAAAACTAGTATCTTACATGGAATCATTTTCTTAGGTAATGATAGTACCTATGGCGGCTTCCAAATACAACTTAAAGTTAAGTCAGTAAGACTGCTTAAGTTTAAACACCTATTGTATTAATGAGAAATGATCTAACTACAAGTTTACACATCTGCTTATTTAGTATTTAACTGATCATTTTGGTAGAGCAGTTAATAGAGCTGTTTCACTTTTATTATGTAATGTGTCAAATCTAGTTTTTAAATATGGGTCAGTTAGGGTGTGTATAGTACAGATCTTCATTCTAACCTTGCTCAATGGTAAATATAGGATATTGGAAAGAGTATTTAATGGATTAGTTTATTGATGTTTTCTGCATTTGGGAGAAATTTACATTAAAAAATGAATTAGAGAGCAGTTGTGTCTATTGCCAAGGGGTTCACTCTTGAGTTTATGTATATAGGAATCGCTTCTAGGTACTGAAGTGTTTTAGAGGAGAAATACGAGAAAAGAAAGGTTAAATCTTAGAAGCTATACCTGTCTGTATTTTGGTAGATGTACAGTATGAAAAGTACGGGTGTGTTGCCCGTTTATATTAATGATTAGGAGAGGAGGTGGGAAATCTATGCAAATAAAATTTGGGTTAAATACTGTAATTAAACGTCTTCGATATCTGAGTTATTTTTAAAGCATTTACTGGAAACACAGCCAGCATTGTCTTTCATCATATCGTACATTGTTCTTAGAATTGCAGCCTCAAGGAGATAAATCTGTCTCTTTAACCTAAGTTCATTCTTTGTCTTGAGACTAGCACTAATGATTGGTTTGTTAGATACTACAGGACAGTTTCAAGGAGAATTACTTGATCATTTCTTCCCTCAAATACCTGTTTAAAACACATGGTCTTAAATAAAATTGTCACCTTGAACTTCAAAATGTTCTTTGCCTCCTTTTCTACCACTCTCCCCCCTCCCCTCCAGGAAGAAAAAAAAAAAAAAAAAAAAAAGGAAAGAAAGAAAGAAGGGAAAAAAAAGGAAAGTCTTACAAAAAAAGGAATATATGCAGTTCTGGTAGCCAATGAGTTAATGTTCATTTGCAGCCCGAGGGGTCAGCGTGCAGCCTCTGTTTCCTGATTGGCTGCTAAAAGGTGAAATTGAAACCACTGTAAACTTTTGACCCTGTAGCAATTCTTGTGGAACGCCTTCCACTGGTGGAGCCCCTTCCACTGGTGGAGCCCAGAGCTGCAGCTCACCTCTCCACCCAACCCCTCCCACCCCCTTTCCTGTATTTATTTTGTGTGATCGTGCAGCTCTGCGTGTAGTTTTTCCAAGAAAGGGGGGGAAAGGGAGGTAGCACAGGCACCAGCAAGCGGCTGGCTTCATGCCTGTTTTAGCAACCATGTCATTACCAACTGCAGTGCAGCCAGAGATATGGGGCCTGTTTATAAACTGGCCTGCTAACCTGCTTTTTTAGTTTTCTGCTTATTCTCAAGGTAATTTAAAAAAGGCAGAATGGTTAAATTTACTGCCATTGTTCATCAGTGGATAATATCATTGTGTAAGCAAAATGTATGGCATAATTTCCTGAATGTGTTACATTAAAAATGGCTTTCATATTCAGCAACCTTTATGCACCCTTTTAATGTTTCCTATGTCTCTTGTAATTTTTACGCAAATGGCTAACATTTTATAAAAGTTTTCTTCTTTGCCTTTGCCTTTTGTTATGAAGAAAATCAAATGGCATTTTGGTTCTAACTATGGAAAATGATTGTAGAAATTAATTATATATTCAAATTTCATTAATCTCTCTCTTTTTCTTGGCAGATGTGAATGATTTTGGATTTGTTTTGCATTCACATTTAAATAGAGCTTTACAGTTACCACAGCAAGCCTATGAAAAAGGCAGAGCCAGCTTTCTCACTTCTCTCCTTTAGTAGTAGTATCAGACTCTTGGTCAACTTCTGGTTCTTCCTTGTATCCCTGGCATTAGTGCAGCATAGCAGGTTGATGCTCAGCATGTGCTTCCTGAATGAACATAGTTTTCATTTCAGAAACTATAGTGGCTATTTGAACCTGCTTCTCCTAATTAATGCAGGAATCATTTTATGCTTATCCTTCTGAGTGTCATTGCAGTGCCTGGCATCTAATGGGTGCACAGGAAACATTGAAGTGAATTAAATGCCTCCCACAGGTCACTTTAAGAATCTGAACTTCCCCGAGTTCCCTTTGTGGCTTAGTGGTTAATGAACCCTACTAGGATCCATGAGGATGCAGGTTTGATCCCTGGCTTTGCTCAGTGGGATAAGGATCCGGTGTTGCTGTGAGCTGTGGTATAGGTTGCAGATGTGGCTTGGACCCCACATTGCTGTGGCTGTGGTATAGTCCGACAGCTGTAGTTTTGATTCAACCCTTAGCCTGGGAACTTCCATATGCCTCAGTTCGGCCCTAAAAAGAAAAAAAAAAAAAAAAAAAAATAGAATCTGAACTTCCAAAACCTAGGTTTTCTGAAACCAAGGTTTCTGTTTTAACTTCATCATTTAGATTTTCAGGTTGACTCCACATAGAACTAAACATTTATTATAACTTATTAAATGACTATGAAGAATAAATTATTATAAATCAGCTTGGTCCTTTCTAGTATACATCATAGAACAGGTGGTAACATATGACAATTTTTTTTTCTTTTGTCTTTTTAGGGCTGCACCTGTGGCACATGGAGGTTCCCAGGCTAGGGTTCTAATCGGAGTTGTAGCTGCTGACCTACACCACAGCCACAGCAACGCCAGAGCTGCATCTGCCACCTACACCACAGCTCATGGCAATGCCGGATCCTTAACCCACAGAGCGAGGCCAGGGATTGAACCTGCAACCTTATGGTTCCTAGTCAGATTTGTTAACGACTGAGCCACGACGGGAACTCCTTTTTTTTTTATGACAATTTTTTTTTAACCCTGTCTTTACTAGACCTGCATATGCTGTAATTTGAATTAATTCTTTACCCCCATTTGTCAAAAGTATTATGGTATTTTAAAAAGTTTGTCATGGATATGTGATCTGTGTCTTCTTTGGGTACCAAATGCATTTTTACTTATTTACTTGAACATGTATTCATGGACTAAATAATAAATTGTAAAAAAAATTCTTTTTACTGAGTTAAGTTTATACAGCTTCAAAAGCAGTGGCACCTTTCTATATAATTTTGAATTTTTGTATGATATTAAACTTTCATCTTTTTTTCTCCTTTTCATTTTAGCTGCAAATTGGTTGCAGTTGACTGCCGCAAGTAAAACCTATTGTTACAGTTTTGAGGAAGGATATATTTATTGCTTGATAAATAATCTCAACTGCAAAAAAATGTTAAATTTATGCCAATATCATGTAAACTTTAAGTAACATGAAGTTATAGGTGCACAAACTTATTTTTGTAGTGCTGTGAAGGGCAGCAGCTGGCTTTCCCCAAAGAACGTGATTCTCTATCTCCATGTACGATTTTAGGGAACCGAAGAGGGAGTTCCTGGGAGCATTGCCCTCAGTAGCATGGGAAAAACTATGAGCTTAATATGGCTAATAGTAGGGTCCCTTGCCCTCGTCTATGCTCTGTAGCAAAAGAAAAACATGTTTATAGTATTCAGTGGCCTCTTTTTGTCTATTTGGTGTTTCTAAGCATCAGCATTATATAATTTGGATTTTCTTCTTGCTGTCAACAACTCTCTTCCCCCAGTTTGATTCTTTGTTCTGACCTCTAGGCACATCTCAGATTAGCTATTAACAAACCTCAAGTTCCTGCTGTGGTACAACAGGAGCGGTGGTGTCTCTGCAGCACTAGGATGCAGGTTTGATCCCTGATCCACGGCCTCTAGACCTGGAGTTGCCACAGCTGCAGTGTAGGTCTGATCTCTGGCCTGGGAACTCCATATGCCATGGGGCAGCCAAGAAGAAAAAGAAAGAAAGCCAAAAAATAGGAGTTCCCATTGTAGCACAGTGGGTTAAGGATCCGATGTTGTCTTTGGTGGTACAGGTTTGATCCCTCACCCGGTGCATTGAGTTAAGGTTCTGTTGTTGCCACAGTTGTGGCTTAGGTTGTAGCTGCAGCTTGGATTTGATCTCTGGCCCAGGAAGTTCCATATGCTGCACATGGAGCAAAAAAAAAAAAAAAAAAAAGAAAGAGAGAGAGAAAGGAGTGTTTGGAGTTCCCATGGGGCTGAGTAGGTTAAGGACCCAACATAGTCTCCATGAGGTTGTGAGTTCGATCCCTGACCTTGCTCAGTGGGTTAAAGACCTGGCGTTGCCAAAAGCTGCAGAGTAGGTGACAGATGGAGCTTGGATTCTATTTCTAACTTCCATATGCTGCAGGTATGACTATAAAAAGAAAAACAAAGCTCTGTTTGACCTCCCCTGAGCCCCCAGTAGCTTTCTAGTAGTGATGCAGGTTTTAATGATGTGAATCTTATCAGTCAACTTTTTGTTAATTCTAGGAGAAAAAATTGCTGTCTCCCCTTCCCCCTGCCGTAGTATCTAATATTTTGGGAATGTGTCATTCAGTTTTTATGTTGGTGTGATTTGATTTTGTAATGTGATCGACTCAAGTCCAAATTAGGAAAAGGGGTAAAGATACGTAATATTTCTTTTCTTTCTTTCTTGCCTTCTTGCTTTTGAGAGCCACACCTGTGTGTGGCACAGTGAAGTTCCCAGGCTAGGGGTTGAATTGAAGCAAAAGCTGCTGGCCTACACCACAGCCATAGCAATTCCAGATCCGAGCTGCATTTGTGACCTACACTGCAGCTCACAGCAACGCTGGATCCTTAACCCATTGAGCAGGGCCAGGGATTGAACCTGAGTCCTATGGATACTAGTCAGGTTCCTTACTTTTTAGCCACAACAAGAACTCCAGATAAGCTTATTTTTGATGAAGGTCAAAAATTGAGTCCCAAAAAATCTGCTATGACTGTTGCCTTTGCAGAATCTTGGTTCTAGGCAAGTTAACTGCAGTTTCCCAGCTGTTGCATACTTGACAGAATCACCTGCCCCTTTAAGGTTCCTAGTAGGCAAGTAGGTCATTGATCTGTGACTCTTTGGGGACCTCTCTAATACAACCACATGCTTACTGCAAGAGGAGAATTTTGTAGATGGTGTTTCTTTGGATCCTGGGGGTTATGGGGTACAAATTGGCCAGATCAGCACTTCTTTGGAAAGTTCTCACTAGCAGTATTATGTAGGTTCTCTTGCCGTCCTTCCACATAAGGCAGCACTGCTTGTTTCCTGGATTAGTCATTAGGATACTAGGTACATTCTGACTCAGATTCATTTTCCTACCCACCCTTCTTGTTCTCTAGGTATTAATGCCACCCCATAATCCTCCTTACCCTCTGAAAGGAGCAAAAACAAAAAAAGAAATGAAACTTACTTTCACATTCAAGAAGTAAAACTTAATTTTAAATTAGGGCCAGAAAACCTTGGATTTGCTGTTTACAGGAGTTCTGCCTACCTTTCCCCCTTCACCATCCTCTCATTAAATTGGATATAAAAGTTTAAGTTATAAAACACTGAGTTCATTTAAAAACTAAAACTAATCATTATGTTTTCTCCTTTTTTAAAATTTATTTCGGTGTGCTTAGAAATTCTTGTTAGGTGTCAAATAGTCTTGTTTGGGTAAAAATTGTTTTTTATTTATTGAGCATTTATATACTAGGTACTAATAAGTAGTTTAAGCATTTTCACTTAATCATCACAAGAGACTTATGAGGTATGATTCCCATTTTAAGATGAGAAATGTAAGACTCAAAGATGTCCTAAGTTGACCCAGAGATATCTAACTAGTGAAGAGGTGGGAACTAGTAAAGGGTCTAGAACTTACTTTTGGCAAATATCCTAATTATAAGCTGGAGACTATACTGTGATAGTTAATAGACATATATCAGCTCTTTTTATAACTGTAATCACATGGCACTGATATAGCACCAAGAATTTTCTTCTTTTCTCTTTGTGAACCATATATGATATGTTTTCTGCCCCTCCATCCTCAACCCTCATCAACTTTCTCATATTTAATTTGGGTTTCAGAAATGCAACAGACCCTTTGCCTCATGAAACTAGATTGGTTGTTCCCTATCTGTTGCATACAGATTGGCCATGATTGTGATGTGTTTACTACTTGGAATTTATGAATATATCATTTTTTTCTTCCATTTTTTTCCTAACAGATCTGCTAATTCCAGCATGAATGCTGTTAACTTTAGGGTGTACCTATCATTGTAGTCTTGATATAGATACCTCTAGAATTAGCAGTAGTCAGATTGTTGCTTTTTTTTTTTTTTTTTTTGTTGTTGTTGTTGTTGTTGTTGTTGTTGTTGTTGCTATTTCTTGGGCCGCTCCCGCGGCATATGGAGGTTCCCAGGCTAGGGGTCGAATCGGAGCTGTAGCTGCCGGCCTACGCCAGAGCCACAGCAACGCGGGATCCGAGCCGCGTCTGCAACCTACGCCACAGCTCATGGCAACGCCGGATCCTTAACCCACTGAGCAAGGGCAGGGACCGAACCCGCAACCTCATGGTTCCTAGTCGGATTCGTTAACCACTGCGCCACGACGGGAACTCCAGATTGTTGCTTTGTTGTTAAATTTGTAATATCATAAAGTTGAGTGAGGGTGAATGTTTTTGTTGGCTCAGGTTTTTTTTGTTTGTTTGCTTGCTTTGTTGTTTTTTCTCTTTTGGCTAAGCCCGTAGCATGTGGAATTTCCAGGGCCAGGAATTGAATCCATACTACAGTTGTGGCCAGAGCCACAACAGTGATGACACCAGATCCTTAACCCACTGGGCCACTAAGGGAACTCCTGTTGGCTTACTTTTTTGTTGCACTGGAGCCTGCTCCACTTTTCCTCAGGTGCAGAAGTCTGCTGCTCTATATGTTCATGTTTTTTATTGCAACTTGTTTTGCAAAAACTGCCCCTCATTTTCCTGTATCCCATTTAAAATTATTTTTGGTTGGTGATGCAAATGATGTGGCCTTTCCTAGAGGGGAAGAAAATACACAGGGCCTTTTTTTTTTTTCTTTCTTCTTTATTCCTTTCTTCTCTTTGCTTAATTTATCCATCCATCTGGTGGGTATTTATCTTTTTTGGGTTTGAGTATTTAAGCTTTATTAGCTTCTCACAGGATATTTATATTGTTTTAAATTGTTGTTATTTGAGCATTCTTTTTGGACTGATAGGAATCTCCTAAGTTCAGATGACCGTTCTAGTTTGATAACTTTTCAGAACTTGGAGCTGGTCTCCTTCATCCTTAATTTGCTTATCCATGTTTACAAACTGTGACAATATATCGTATATGCCATGCCTGATTTTTTTCTAAGCAGTATTACTATATGGCAAAAGAAATTCCTGGGAAGAGGCCCCATACTTGATACCTTTTTGATGTTGTTGTTTGTTTCATATGTCCAGAGAGGGGAAAGATGGGAAAAGTTAACTTGTGTGTGACTAATGGTGACACTAATATTAAGAAAGGACAATGAAAATCAATACCTTTTCTTTTTCTTTTTTGTCCTCAGGATCAAAATACTTGCCGAACAGTGGAGTCAGAGACCAGTAAAACTAAACTACTTGAACATCATTTGCTGGTTAGCCCCAGGTAATTCAGTTTTACTTTGACTGGACCCTTTGTAATTTTTTGACTTCACCCTCAGAAGATACTGCCCTCTTCTTGATTTATGATTTAATCATGTTTTCCTCTTTCATGCTAATATTAGTTGAATGAATGAAGGGTCTTGGGGTGAATGAATATGTATGTATATTCTCCATGTAAACATGACATTTTGGGGAAGATTTGGAACTATGTGTTAGTGTAATATGACACACTACCCTGCCCCCATTTCCTTATGTGTGAAATTTTTTTTTTTTTTTGGTCTTTTTTCCATTTCTTGGGTCTCTCCCACGGCATATGGAGGTTCCCAGGCTAGGGATCCAATCGGAGCTGTAGCCACCGGCCTATGCCAGAGCCACAGCAACGTGGGATCCGAGCCGAGTCTGCAACTCCTACACCACAGCTCACGGCAAGGCCGGATCCTTACCCACTAAGCAAGGCCAGGGATCAAACCCGCAACCTTACAGTTCCTAGTTGGATTCGTTAACCACTGAGCCATGACGGGAACTCCCCTTATGTGTGAATATTTTTTTTTGTGTGTCTTTTTTTGCTATTTCTTTGGGCCGCTCCCACGGCATATGGAGGTTCCCAGGCTAGGGGTCGAATCGGAGCTGTAGCCACTGGCCTACGCCAGAGCCACAGCAACGAGGGATCCGAGCCGTGTCTGCAACCTACACCACAGCTCACGGCAACGCCGGATCGTTAGCCCACTGAGCAAGGGCAGGGACCGAACCCACAACCTCATGGTTCCTAGTCGGACTCGTTAACCAGTGCGCCACGACGGGAACTCCATGTGTGAGTATTTTAATGGTATTTAGTCAAAATCTGAATCAGCCTCACCCATTTTGGTTATTTTACCTTGTGAAGACTTCATTTTCCCAGATTGCTTGTGCTGGTGTATAACATTTCATCTAACTGCTTCCCTAACTTTCATTATTGTATCAGAATAGGAAAAATGAGAATGGAAAAAGTTGTCTGATAGCTGAGAAAGTGCTTATGCTTTGCTTACCTAGTTACATTGCTTTTTGTTAGTGACACTGTTACTCTCATGGTTAGCTTGGCTTGAAATTTCGAATCTTTGAATCCTACCTTCCCTTTGATACATTTAGTAGTAAACAGACCTTATCTGTTTTTCTGTTTTCATGTTTCCTGTATTTGTTCAACTTTCTGTTACTAATCTTAGCTTCCTAGGCCAAGACCTCATAATTTAATGCTTATATTTGTCCAAATGTCCCTTTTCTGCCCTTTTCTTTCTTTCTTACTTTTTTTTTTTGGCTGGATCCTTAACCCGCCAAGGCACAAGAGAACTCCCTTTTACTGCTTCTTATATACTGTTTCCACCCACTTGAAACTTTGCTAGAATATTTTCTTAACTGTATCCCTTTAATCCAGTCTGTTCTGTTCTGAACTTTCTGCTACTCTTCCCTGGCTTACAGAAAAATAGAACTCACTTCTCTTATATTGGGCAAAGTCCTTTATCTGGGAATTTATCTAAGCCTCCAGCCTCAACTCTTGCTATTTTCACATAAAATTCCTCAAATAATTATGGTATATACCCATTATATTCTGAATACAGAGAACTCTGTCCATAGTATTTATTAAACACACACAGAAAACGTTTATTTAGAAATAATTTCTGGAGTTCCTGTCGTGGCGCAGTGGTTAACGAATCCGACTAGGAACCATGAGGTTGCGGGTTCGATCCCTGCCCTTGCTCAGTGGGTTAAGGATCCGGCGTTGCCGTGAGCTGTGGTGTAGGTTGCAGACACAGCTCGGATCGCGCGTTGCTGTGGCTCTGGCGTAGGCCGGCAGCTACAGCTCCGATTAGACCCCTAGCCTGGGAGACTCCATATGCCACGGGAGCGGCCCAAGAAATAGCTAAAAGACAAAAAAAAAAAAAAATAATTTCTGATTTACAAAAGTTGAAAAAACTAGGGTATAAAGAACATCTAGATAATCTTTAGCCAGATTCACCTTCTGGTTTTATTATTTGCATTCACCTGTGCTCTTATTCTTTCCTTCTCCCTATGTTTCTTTCTCTCTTCTGAACTATTTTGAGGGTAAGTTATGTATAGTGTGCTTCTTTCCCCAAATACTTTGCTTTATTTCTTGAGACTAGGGTCATTCTCTTGTATAATTATTGTATAGTTATCAACTTTATAAGTGGACATCAATATGAATCTGTTGTCCATCTTCCAGTTTTGTCAGTTGACTTAATAAAAATCTCTCATAACGTTTTCCTTGCTTCCTGTAACAGAATCTAGTCTAGGGTCAGGTATTCCATGTAGTTAGTATTTTTTTTTTTTTTTTAGCCTTCGTTTTCCTGGAATATTTCCACAGCCTTTCTTTGTCTTTTATGACATTGACATTTTTGAAGAACTCAACTCTTCCATTCCCTTAATAGAATGTTCTTAATTTTATGTTTGAAGAATTGCTGCAGTGAAAATGAGGTTCTGTGTTCTTGGCTGGATACTGCATAGGTGATGTGATACCCTGAGAAAGGTACACAACTTCTGTAGGCACTTCTTTCCCTCATTGGGATGTTATTTTTTTTCCCCTTTTTTGGCCACCTGGTTCCCACGCCAGGGGTCAGACCCAAGCCCTAAGTTGCGACTTAAGCAGCAGATCCTTAACCCACTGTGCCAGGGCTGAGGAGGGGGTGGGGGTGGGGGGAAGGTGTCAAAACTGCGTCCCAGCACTGCTGATCCCATTGCGCCATGGCAGGAACTCTTGGGATGTTAGTTTTTATTACTTGGACGAAGTGTTGCCAGATTTCTTCACTGCATAGTTTTTTTTTTTTTTTCCCTTTTGCAAGCAGTAAGCAATCTTTGGGAAGACAGTGATACTACCATGATTCTCATCACATTTTGTCTTAAATTTAGCATTTATTGATGATTCTTAATCTAATTTTTTACTGTAATGGTTCCAAAATGTTCATGTTCTCATTCCAGCATCCCCTACACATATAACCCTTTCGCTTTTAACATTCTTCAAGAGCCCTGTCTATTGGTATAGGCCATGAATTCCTATGTTTTGAATTGTTTGCATTTCATTACTCAATTATTTCGATGCTCAAATTATCTTAGATTTGTACAGTGGAAATCCTTTAATCATGTGCTTGTGCCTTTGTGGGGAGTAGTCTGAGAGACCAAGATCTCTGGGGGTAGGTGCTCTCATTGCTATTGAGTTGTCTCTTAGCCCTTTCAGTGGACAGAACTAGGAAATAGATGCTTGTTTATACATGTACATACATGCGCATGTACAGAAACATACTTGTACATCACAAATGTTCATGGCAACGTACATTTATGTAGTTTAGACATCATGAGTTTATGTCAATATGTCTGGTTTCACTTCAAGTTTCTTTGTTTCCACTATTCTATAATACGTCTACTAAAATAATTTCAGAATTGCTTTGCTCATTTCATTACAGTAATTTGTGTTTAGTGCGCCACTTCCTGTAACCATCCTGCCAAAGCCTGAGAGGAAGTACTGTATTCTTAAATTACTTAAATTAGCCTTCCCTCCTCCTACCATCCCTTTCCTCCCCATTTTATTTCCCACCCTTACTTTCTGCATGATGTAGCTAGGATATTTGCTAGAAATGAAATTAGGTTTATTTATTTATATGCTTGAGTTTCAGCTTTTTTAAAAAAAAATGCCCTTTCCCATTCTGATTGGTTTTATTTTTGATTTATGTAGAATATGAACATGTTTTCAAAAGCAAAATATAAAAAAGATGCACATTCTCTTCTGTATCCCTTCCATCACATTTCCCCCCATTTCTTAGGAGTAATCACCTTTCAATGTTTTCTGAAGTGGTTCCTTTTTTTTCTCTCCCTCCCTCTCTCTCTCTTTTTCCTTCCTTCCTTCCATCCTTCCTTCCTTCCTTCCATCTGTCCGTCTTTTTAGGGCTGTGCCTGTGGTATGTGAAAGTTCCCCAGCTAGAGGTCGAATCAGAGCTGCTGATTCTGGCTGCTGGCCTGCGCCACAGCAGCGCCAGATCCGTTAACCCACTGAGTGGGGCCAAGGATCAGACCCTCATCCTCATGGATGCTAGTTGGGTTTGTTATTGCTGAGACATGACAGGAACCGTTCCTTTTCTTTTTATGGCTGCATCTGCAGCATAAGGAAGTTCCCAGGCAAGGGGTCAAATGGGAGCTACAGCTGCCGGCCTGCACCACAGCCACAGCAACACAGATCTGGGCCACATCTGTGACCTACGCTGCAGCTTGTGGCAACGCCAGATCCTTAACCCACTGAGTGAGGCCAGGGACCGAACCCGAATCCTTAGGACACTGTGTTGGGTTCTTTTTTTTTTTTTTTAGATAGTTGATTTACAGTGTACTGTCAATTTCTGCTGTACAGCAAAGTGACCCAGTCATACATACATACACATTCTTTTTCTCACATTATCCTCCATCATGTTTCATCACAAGTGACTAGAGTTATTTTGTTTTTTTGCTTTTTAGGGCCACACATGTGGCATATGGAGGTTCCAAAGCTAGGGGTCGAATCAGAGCTGTAGCTGCCGGCC
The DNA here is from genome assembly GCF_054392235.1 of Sus scrofa. Classification (NCBI taxonomy): domain Eukaryota; kingdom Metazoa; phylum Chordata; class Mammalia; order Artiodactyla; family Suidae; genus Sus; species Sus scrofa. The sequence continues at coordinate 57,347,431 of NC_139399.1, forward strand.
TGCACCACAGCCCTAGCAACACCAGATCTGAGCTACATCTGCAACCTACACCACAGCTCACGGCAACAGTGGATCCTTAACCCACTGAGTGAGGCCGAGGATCGAACCTGCATCCTCATGAGTGCCAGTCAGATTCGTTTCCACCGCGTCGCAAGGGAACACCTGTGTTGGATTCTTAATGCCTGTGTTTCTTTTTGTCATGACAAGCAGATACATGTAAATTTTATTTTTTTCGTTTGTTTACACAAAAGGTAGCATACTGTATATATTCTTTTGCACTTTGCTCTTTTCACTTACTAATAATCTCCTGGAAATAATTCTGTATGATTCATTTTTCAAAATTATAAAATTTATAGAACATTAAACTTATTCTGATCATTTTTAAGTGTCCATTTCAGTGGCATTAACTACATTCTCACTTTGTGTGACCATCACCATCATCCATCTCCAGAATGTTTTCATTTCCCTAGACTAAAACTCTATACCCATTAAACATCAATTCCTCATTCCCTCTTCTCTCAGCCCCTGTTTATTTTTTACACAGATATATAGTTTCCGGAACATCCATATACTGTAGTTTACTTGGTCAGTTTTCCGTTTATGGGTATTCCCATTGTTTCTGTATATGGGTATCTCTAGGTTGTTTCCAGTATTTTGCAATTAAAATAGTGCTGCAACAAATAGTCTTGTGAATATATATTTTCGTATTGTTGGGAGTATATCTTCAGGGTGAAATTTTGGAAGTGAGATTGTTAGGTTGAAGGGGAAGCATATGTAGTTTTTGTTAGGTATTTATTGTCAATTAGACTCGATAAGGATTATACCATACAGATTCCTACAAGCAAAATGGGAGAGAACTTGTTTTCCCACAGTCACACTGTAAAAAGCTCTTTTACTCAGCATATTTTTTAGATCCATCCGCATTATTGAGTGTATTAGTAGTTGCTTTTTATTGCTGACTAGTATTCCATTATGTTTCCTGTTTTTGGCTATTATGAATAAAGCTTCTATGAACATTCAAGTACAAGTCTTTGGATTTTTTTTTTTCCCCTCTTGAGTAAATACCCAGGAGTGTACTTGAAGGGTCTTACGTTAAGTGTATGCTTAGCTTTATGAGATACTGAAACTGTTTTCTAAAGTGGCTGTGCCATTTTTTTTCCCACCTACAGTATCTAAGAGTTCAAGTTCCACATATATCTCTTCTTTTATGAAATGTCTGTTGAACTTTTGCCTGTTTTTAAAATTGGGTGGTTTTTCTTACCTATGAGTTAAAAAAATGTTCTAGATACAAATCCTTTCCAGGTAGATTTTGAGAATGTTTTCTTAGGGTCCTTGTCTTCCCTTTTCATTTAGTTCCTTAAATTTTTTTAAGAAGAGGCATTTTAAATTTTGAATACAGTTGATCAGTTTTTCTCTTATTTTTAAATTTTTAAAATGATTTTTATTTTTTCCATTAGAGTTGATTTTAGGGTTCTGTCAATTTCTACTGTACAGCAAAGTGACCCAGTAATACATATATATATACATATTCTTTTTCTCACATTATCCTCCATCATGTTCCATCACAAGTGACTAGATATAGTTCCCTGTGTTAAGTTTTTTCTCTTATGATTAATCCTTTTCTAATGTGCTAAGAGATCTGTGCCTATGGTAAGGTTATGAAGATTTTTCTCTTGTGTTTTCCTGTAGAAGTTTTGTAGTGCTAGTTTTATATTTAGGTTTTGATCCATTTTGATTTAATTTTTGCATATGATGAAAGGATTGAAGGTCAGTTTTTAAAATATGGGCATTCTGGGAGTTCCTGTTGTGGCTCAGTGTTAATGAATTCGACTAGTATCCATGAGAATGAGCGTTTGTTTGATCCCTGGCCTTGCTCGGTGGGTTAAGGATCTGGCATTGCCGTGAGCTGTAGTGTAAGTCACAGGCGTGGCTTGGATCCTGCTTTGCTAGGGCTGTGATGTAGGCTGGCAGCTACAGCTCCTGTTTGACCCGAGCCTGGGAACCTGCATATGTTGTGGGTGCAGCCCTTAAAAAAAAAAGACGACATTCTGTTTCATCATGGCTATTTGTTGAAAAGACTCTCTCATTTGCACTGCATAGATTTGGTAATTTAATCAAATGACTATGTATATTGGAATCTCTTTCCTGTATTTATTTTGTTCCATTAATTTGTATATCAATCCTTATGCCCACATGTATTGTGCTGATTACTGAAGCTGTAGAGTAAGATTTGAAAGTTTGTGGTGGGAGTCAACTTTTTCTCCTCTGTCATGGTTGCTGTGGGTAATCTAAAGCTTTCGCATTTTGATACAAATTTCAGGATCAATTCGTTAGTCCCTGCAGTCTTGTAAGTCACCCTGAGAACTGCCCTGCAGAATCTAGTCAGCTTGGCCATCCTGAATTTTGGTTATTATCTTGTCCATTCAGCAGGAATATGGGGCTCATTTTGGGTTCTCCATCCTATGCTGTGATCTGGAAAATGCTTCCTGGTAGAAAGCCTGGCTAGTGGTAGGACTCATGTTATCATGTTGTTGGTCCTTTTCCTAATCTCAGGGACCACAGTTTTTCACTGCCTGTTCTCTAGTATGTGAATATAGTTTGTTCTTATAATTTGTCCAGTTCATGGTGGGATGGATCTTATTACTCTCTCTTGGTTTAATATGTAAGTCCTGGCAGAGCCTCCTTGCCTACCCGCTTGCATCTCTCACAAGCATCCTATCTTAATCTATTTTTTGCCTGTCAAAAAAAAATAAGTCCTATAGTTAATTCTTGAGTTGATTAAAAAAAAAGTCTTCTCATGCTTTGCCTGATCTATTTTTTTAAATGATGTGGGTGCAAAAAGATGTTTATTAACCATGTAAGCTTCTCGGAGTTCTTCTGTGGCACAGAGGGTTAAGTTTGATCCCTGGCCTGGGAACTTCCATATATGCCATGGATGTGGCCAATAGATGTATGTATGTACACATACACACTCTCAATATGGTTTTTGTTTTCGTTTTTTTTTGTTTTGTTTTGTTTTTTGGCCACACTCTCAGGCATGCAGAAGTTCCTGGGACAGGATATAACCCCAAGCCATAGCAATGACAATACCATGTCCTTAACCTGCTAGGCCACCAGGAAACTCCTTTGAGCATAATTTATTGAACAAACCAGTGGATTAATTTCTGCCTAGAAGTTTTCCTAAGGAATATAGGATTTAACTTCTAAAGTTTTTTTTTTTTTTTTTTAACTCATTACTGTATCTTGAGACTAGGAAACCAGTCCAGACAAACTACCAGATTTCACTTGGAGTACCTATACTTTTTTTTTTTTTTTTTTTTGTCTTTTGTCCTTTTAGGGCCACACCTGTGGCATATGGAGGTTCCCAGGCTAGGGGTCTAATTGGAGCTATAGCTGCTGGCCTATGCCAGAGCCACAGCAATGACAGATCCGAGCCTCATCTTCGACCTATATATACCACAGCTCACGGCAATGCCGGATCTTTAATCCACTGAGCGATGCAAGGGATTGAACCCGCAACCTCATGGTTACTAGTTGGATTTGTTTCTGCTACGCCACGACGGGAACTCACCTGTACATTTTTGTGAAGTAATTTCTTCTCCAGGTTTCCCAAATTTACTAAGTTTTTGGCTTTTGATGCTGGTCCCTATAAGCCAGGAATAGGTACTAGGCTCATAGGTATTGACTTACAAAGTGGAGCCTGTCAGTGATGGATGTGTCATGTCTGATTAAATGAGAATTATTCTCAGTTACGACATTCAAGTTAGGGATTTGAATGTCCAGTTATCTTGATAAGTAGGTTGACAGATTTGCCTTAAATCTGTGCAGTTAACATTATTGATACAAAAGGTAGAGAGATCCTGTTTTTACTTTAATACATTTTTTTTTCTCTGAAATTTGAGGACATAGAATTAGGTGCCACTTAAAATTTTTTAGTTTGAGCATAATTTATTAAATTGAAGGCTAGAGATAGAAGAAGAAGAAAAAGAGCTTCCTCATGCAATCCTTTGGAAAACATTAAACAATACTGTTCTAAAACAGGTAACTACAAAAGTTCCTGCTGTGGCATAATGGGCTGAGAATCTGACTGCAGCAGCTTGGGTCATTGATGAGGCACAGGTTCATTCCCTGGTCCAGCACAGTGGGTTAAAGGATCTGGTGTTGCGGCAGTTGTGGTATAGGTTGCAACTGCAGTTTGGGTTCAATCCCTGGCCTGGGAATTTCAGTATGTCCTGGGTGCAGCTATTAAAAGACAACAAACCCCCAAATAACTACAGTTAAAATTCTTCACTAGTTCATTCAGTCCTGTTAGTTGTTTTGCTTAATCTTTCTTTCTTTCCTATCTTTTCTTTCTTGGCTGCCCTGTGACATGAGGTTTCTGGGCCAGGGATCAGATCCCTGCCACAGTTGCAGCATGTGCTGAATCCTTAACCTGTGATCCTGGGCTGGGGATCAAACCTGAGTCCAGGTGCTCCAGAGACGCCACTAATCCTGTTGCGCCACACTGGGAACTCCTGATTTGCATAATCTTTTTCTGCAGTCTGCTAAAAACTTAGGTGTATGAAGAGACCTAGAAATTAAGGAGACCCTAAGAGACCTTAAGCAGAGTTGTAAAATTTGGTTAACTGTAGCTCAGTAGTTTGTTATTCAGAGTTTATTTCAGGAAGTATCAAGATTTAAAGGCACTTTGTCTTTTCCACAAGAATGTGGAAGACTAAAGGTAATCTTTTCCACAAGAATCTTAGAAGGAAACAGAGCCATCTAGAAATAAGACATTTCTGATGCTTTTCATTCATCCTTAAAGATAGGAGTTTTCATTTGATGTCCTTTCCCTTGGCCTGAAGGATATATTCCTTTCACTTCCTCAAGTGTTGGAGACCAGTTGTCACAACTTGTATTTATGTGAAAATTTTTTATTTCACATGAATTTTTATGTACAGTGATACATAATCACTTTTATATATCGCTGAATATAAAATTTGGGGTCAATAGTTTTTTATTTCAGCACTTTAAAGATGTTGTTCCATTGTTTTGTGATTATTTCTGAAACTAATTTTTATCCTTGTTGCATTTTTATCTGTATGGCCTTAAGGTGTTGTTCCCCTGTGGCTACTTTAAAGATCGTCTCTCTATGTTTGAATTTGAACAGTTTGACTATAACTTAGACCTGGTTTTCTTTGTATTTATTCTTCTCGGGATTCTCTGAGCTTCTTCACTCTGTAGACTTACATTTTCATCAAGTTCAGGGAAGTTTTGACTATTATTTCTTGACATTTTATGTTTTTTCACTTTAATTTCACTTCTGGGGCTCCAATTAAGTATTTGTTAGACCATTTGGTAATTCTTACATGGCCTTAAAGCATGTCCTTTTTCTTCAGTCTGTTTTCTTTTCTTTTTTTTTCTTTTTGCCATTTCTTGGGCCACTCCTGCGGCATATGGAGGTTCCCAGGCTAGAGGTCCAATCGGAGCTGTAGCCGCCGGCCTACACTAGAGCCACAGCAGCTCGGGATCCGAGCCGCGTCTGCAACCTACACCACAGCTCACGGCAATGCCGGATCCTTAATCCACTAAGCAAGGCCAGGGATCAAACTCGCAACCTCATGGTTCCTAGTCAGATTCGTTAACCACTGAGCCACGACGGGAACTCCTCTTTCTATTCTTAAAGTGGGTAGTTTTGCTATTCTTTCAAGTTCAGTTACTTTATTTCTTTGCCAGTCTGAGTGATATTTAACAGGAAAATGCTTTTCTGTTTCTCCTTATTCTTACAACCCATGGTAGGAAGAGGCTTAAGAAAAGCCAATGGATTTATCGAAGTTGTACAACTAGTTTGTGAAGTAACTGAAAGTAGAACCTAAATCTTCATTCTTTGAAAGACTTTAGACCATTTTCTTTCTATAATTTGTAAACTTTATCTCATAGTAACTTGTGGTCTTTTTAAATGTTCATTCTGTTAGGGGTAGGAACGGGGTGGGAACAGGGGATACTGCCTAAACGTTGTAAAATTGTAGAAAATTCAAGTTGTTGTTAGTGCTTTAAAATGATTTTCAGTGGAAGAATTTAAATATCACTGAAGTCAGTAATGCCTTAGGAACTAATCTCTTTTTTTTTTTTCCCCTAGTATATACAGTTTCTCCAAGGCTTTAATATAATAGAGGGTAATATAATAGAAGGTAGAGCAAGATCTAGCAGCTTCCAAGTCTGAGTGTTCAGTGTTGGGCTAACTGGTTGTACTGGAATTGCCAAGAATCTGGAACCGTTGGTGAAAGAGAGGATGCAAAAGGAGACTTAGAACAGAGAGACAGAGAGACAGAGACAGAGAGAAGGAAATAGAAAGGAAAAAGGATTCTTCAAGGAAAAAGAATCATGTTGTTAAGACAAGTACTCATATGCATTTCTGTTCCATGTTGCAGCGTGAATAGGGTGGGGCCTGTTATTGGTCCAGATGGGGCAGCAGATGTCACAGCCAGATCACTCCCACATCCATGGAACTAATCTTTTAGATGCTGTTCTTCCAGCAGTGAAAATAACCTGTAGTTATTCAACAGAAAAATTCAGCTTTAACCACTGAAGTTCTGAAATCATGACTTTTTGGAATCTTGGGTTGTGATGTCATTGATGGTCTTAGAAATTAACTCTTTGAAGTGTAGCCTCAGTTAATGGATTCACTTCGTGAAAATTTCTTAAACCAATTTTTCTATCATCTTTGTTAAATAAGCACTGGATAAAGGAATGGAAACACTGCCAAGGCCAGGGTAATTATCAAATGCCTTTATATCACATTTTACTAACATTCCAGTTTCTAAAGTTCTATCATAAGTTTCTAGAGTATCTTGATAAAAGGGGGAGTTCCTGTTGTGGTGCAGTGGAAACGAATCCGACTGGTATCCATGAGGATTTGAGTTCGATTCCTGGCCTTGCTTAGTGGATGGGGGATCTGGTGTTGCCATGAGCTGTGGTGTAGGTCACAAGACATGGCTCAGATCCTGTGTTGCTGTGGCTGTGGCCTGTAGCTCCGATTCAACCTCTAGTCTGGGAACCTCTATATGCCTCAAGTGTGGCATTGAAAAAAAAAAAAGAAAGAAAAAAGGTATTGCTGTCTTATGAATGTCATAAGTGGTAAGAACTGTATTTATCTCTGTCCTTCAGTTTAATTTGAAATTGAAAAACTAAAGTTTAAAGATCACTATTTCAATTATATATTCTGCTTATAAATGCTTTACAAGTAAAACGAATTGAACTCACAGAAATCTTGTAAAGCTGCTGTTATTTAAAAACCAGACAATTTAAGTGAATTACTTTGAGGTTTACATTTTCTCCGTATAGGAAAATTGACATTTGTTAATGTCTTCAGTTACCCACCTAGATATAATAACCCTTAAATTTAAAGCTAGAACACACAAAATGTCAGAGTTTTCTAGCGTGTAAGCTAAGAGTGGTAGTAGTCTTAGCTTGGCATCAGTTTTCTCATAATGGTCAATTTGTTTGTTTCATAGAAGATCTCAGGTTCATTCAAGCTTTAAGTTTCTGTGATTATTGGATCTAGGTCTTCATTACAGAACCTTTTACAGAACCTGTTACCTCCTAACTGCTTCTCTATCACTCTTTATAAATATAAACGCATGATGGTTAGATTAGGAGATGAAAATACTGGTAAGATGGAGATACTTAAAATTGTTTTTCAAAGGTGATGCGTATAGGGGTGGGTTGAGAACCTGTAGTACTCTGTGATGACTAAGCAGCCTCGTTAAGGGCCTTTCTTCTTAACCGTTTTCTTTTTGTAATGACTGGTAGGAAATTCTAGTGAATGTGGCTGGAAAATTTAAAGCTATTCTAACAGTTGCCTTTCATTAGAACTGGCTGAATTGAACTTCCCAGTAAGAAGTTACTGTTTTCAGAGATTCCATGAAAAAAAGACTAGAATATTTTATGTCATAATTTAAGCTTTAAGATATTTTTGTTTGCTTTGCTTTGTTTTGGTGGAAATGGTTAAGAGCTTGGGCTCTGACATTGAAAGGACTTGGATTTAATTTCTGGCTGCATCATTCACCAGATATATGACCTTGAGTGTGGTGTTGTCCCTATATCAGTTTTCTTTTTTCTTTCTTTCTTTCTTTCTTTCTTTCTTTTTTTTTTTTGCTTTTTAGGGCCACACCCATGGCATATGAAGGTTCCCAGGCTAGGGGTCTAATTGGAGCTACACCTGCCAGCCACAGCCACAGCAACATGGGATCTGAGCCGTGTCTGCAACCTATACCACAACTCACGGCAAGGCCAGATCCTTAACCCACAGAGCAAGGCCAGGGATTGAACCCACAACCTTCATGGTTACTAGTCGGATTCGTTTCTGCTGAGCCATGATGGGAACTCCTATGTCAGTTTTCTTATTAAAAGGATAAAAAAGTTGAATTCTACTTTTATTTATTCTGCGTATCAAAGGGTTGTAATGGGGATTGAGAGTAATAAATTGAATGCACTCAAACACAGTATATAGCTCAAATGTTAAAGTATTTTTTCACATAGTTTTTAAATTTTTTTTTTTTTTAAGGCTGTACCTGAGGCATATGGTTCCCAGGCTAGGGGTCTAATCGGAGCTGTAGCTGCTGGCCTACGCCACAGCCACAACAACATGGGATCTGAGCTGCACCTGTGACCTACACCACAGCTCACGGCAACACCGGATCCTTAACCCAGTGAGCGAGGCCAGGGATCGAACCCGCAACCTCATGGTTCCTAGTCTGATTCATTTCCCCTGTGCCACAATGGGAACTCCCTGTTTTGTTTTGTTTTGTTTTAACTGCTGAACCTGTGGCATATGGAAGTTTCTGGGCCAGGGATCAGATCAGAGCTACAGCTTGGGCCTGTGCCACAGCCAAAGCCACACCGGATACAAGCTGCATCTGTGGCAACACTGGATCCTTAACCCGTTGAGCAAGGCCAGGTATTGAACCCGCATCCTCACAGAGACAGTGTCGGGTCTTTAACCCACTGAGCCAAAATGGGAACTCCCTCCATGTAGTTTTTTAACCTTAAAATTATTATGTAAGCAAGAATTTATGTGAGTTATGAAGTACACTTTGAAAAACATGTGTGTACCTACTACTTGAGCTTAAGAACTGGAAGGTTGTAGGGTGTATCCCCTCCCTGTGGTTTTCTCCATGAACTCGTACTACTCTGTCCAAGAAGTAACAGCTATCTTTAACTGCAGTAGTAATTCAATTACTTTTTAAAAACTTTTGAAAAACCACATGCGTCTGTTCCTGAACAGTATTTAGTTTTTCTTGTTTTTAGTTTTACAAACATATAATGAATGTAATGTACTTTTTTAATAGCATTTTTGTTACTCAGTTACATTTGTAGTTGTACAACAATTATCACAACCAAGTCTTACAGCATTTCCATCGCAAACCCCCAGCGTATCCCCCACCCCCTCAACCTGTCTCCTTTGGAAACCATAAGTTTTTCACAGTCTGTGAGTCAGTATCTGTTCTGCAGAGAAGTTCATTGTATCCTTTTGTTAGATTCCACATGCCAGTGATAGATAGCATTTGATGTTGATTCCTCACGTCTGACTTCACTTAGCATGATTAATTTCTAGGTCCATCCATGTTGCTGCAAATGCTGTTATTTATTTCCTTTTAATAGCTGAGTAATATTCCATTATGTATATGTATCACATCTTTATCCACTCCTCTGTCAATGGACATTTAGGTTGTTTCCATGTCTCGGCTATTGTATATAGTGCTGCAGTGAACATTGGAGTACATGTATCATTTTGAGTCATTTTTTTTTTTTTTCTGGATAGATGCCCAGGAGTGGGATTGCTGGATCAAATAGTAATTCTATTTTTTGTTTTCTGAGGACTCTCCATACTGTTTTCCACAGTGGTTGCACCTATTTGCATTCCTACCGACAGTGTAATAGTGTTCCCTCTTTTCCATACCCTCTCCAGCACTTACTGTTTGTAGACTTTTTGATGATGGCCATGGCTGGTGTAAGATTGTACCTCATAGTGGTTTTGATTTGCATTTCCCTAATAATTAGTGATGTTGAACATCTTTTCATGTGTTTTTTGGCCATCCGTATGTCTTCTTTGGAGAATTGTCTGTTTAGATCTTCTGCCCATTTTTTAATGGGGTTGTTTGGTTTTTTTGGTGTTGAGCTATAGAAAGTGTTTATAAATTTTGGAGATTAATCCCTTGTCATTTGCTTCATTTGCAAAGATTTTCTCCCATTCTTTGGGTTGTCTTATTGTTTTGTTTAGGGTTTCCTTTGCTGTGCAGAAACTTTTCGGTTTAATTAAGTTGCATCTGTTTACTTTTGTTTTTATCGTCATTGCTCTAGAAGGTGGATCTGAGACGATGTTGCTGTGGTTTATGTTGGAGAGTATTTGTGTTATCCTCTAAGAGTTTTACAGTATCTGATCTTATATTTAGGTCTTTAATCCATTCTGAATTTTTTTTGTGTGTATGGTGTTAGGAAGTGTTCTAATTTCATTCTTTTACTTGTGGCTGTCCAATTATCCCAGGACCACTTACTGAATGGGCTATCTTTTCTCCATTATATATTCTTGCCTCCTTTGTCATAGATTAGTTGGCTGTAGGTGCGTGGGTTTAATTCTGGGCTTTCTGTCCTGTTCCATGATCTGTATTTCTGTCTGTGTCAGTACCATATGGTTTTGATGACAGTCTTTATAGTATAGTCTGAAGCCAGGGAGCCTGATTCCTCCAGCTCCATTTTTCTTTCTCAGGATGGCTTTGGCTATTCTGGGTCTTTCATGCTTTCAAACAAACTTGAAAATATTTTGTTTGAGTTCTGTGAAAAATGTCCTTGGTAATTTGATAGGGATTGCATTGAATCTGTAGATTGCCTTGGATAGTATAGTCATTTTGACAATATTGATTCTTCCAGTCCAAGAGCATGGTGTGTCTTTCCATCTGTTTGTGTCATCTTTGATTTCTTTCATCAGTGTCTTATAGTTTTTAGAGTACAGATCTTTTGTGTCTTTAGGTAGGTTTATTCCTAAGTATTTTATAATTTTTGATGTGATGGTAAGTGGGATTGTTTCCCTAATTTCTCTTTCTGATCTTTCGTTGTTAGTATATAGAAGTAATGTACTTAAAATTTTTTTTTGATTGCTTGCAAGATTCCATCATGTTGTGTTTTGTGTTTGATTTATTTATTTTTGCTATTATTATGTTGTATTCTTTCTTGTTTTTGTTTTGTTTTGTTTTGTTTTGGCTACCTTCATGGCATGTGGAAATTTCTGGGGACAGGGATTGAACCGATGCCACAGCAGCAACCCAAGCAACTTCAGTAACAATGCCAGATCCTTAACCTGCTGTGCCACAGTGTAACTCAGATACTGTATTCTTTTTGTATGGCTTTTATTCAAATTTAGTTTTAAAATTTAGGATTGAATATTAGCGGTTCCTCTGATTTTTGATATATGAATGATATTTCAGTGAACATTTTTTATATGTCTCTTGTTGCATAGAGAGTTGTTAATGCTTCAAAGCTTATGTTTATTTAATTTTATTTTTATTTTTTGCTGCACCCATGGCCTTTGGAAATTCCCAGGCCAGGGATCGAACCTATGCCACAACAGTGACAATGCTGGATCCTTAATCTGCTGAGCCACCAGCGAACTGCTCCTCTAAAGTTTTTAAACATAAGCTTGATTTAACAGCTGATACAGAAAATTTACTTTTCATGTGGAACTTTAGAAAAAAGTAAATTTTCTTATTGAACTAGCCCTAAGCTTTGTTAGCTAATGTCTTATACCAGTCGTTTATTGTTTTATCACAGGATTAACAATATGCACTATGATTTTCCTCACATAACTTTAAGCACTTACTTTTTAAAAAATTTATTGAAGTATAATTTACATGCAGTAAAATTCACCACCAACCTAAAACCTTCAATTGGATGAGATTTGACAAATGTAGCCATTTTTTAATAGAAAACATTCTACCACCCCCTAAAGTTCCTTTGTGCCCTTGTGCAGTCTGTGTCCCCCGTACTGGTTGCTGGGCTGTTGTAAATGACTACAGTTGCCTTCTTCTTGAATTTCATGTAAATGCTAATCCCCTTATGTGTGTATTATTTTGTAATTGTTCCACCATTCTTGGATAGTCTGTTCTTTTTCCTCTTTGCACTCGAGTTTTGGAAGTGTGTGTGTGTGTGTGTGTATGTGTGTGTCCAGCTCACTCCTTTCTTCCTCCTTTCAGCTCTGTCCCATCAGAACTGTTCTTCATTTCTGTTGGTGCTTTTGAATTCTAATATTCCCATTTGCTCTTTTAGAGTTTCCATCTCTTTGCTTCCATTACCCATCTGTTCTTGCATGTTGTCCACTTTTTCCATTCGAGCCCTTAGCATATTAATCATAGTTAAAATTGCACAGTTGGTTCTACTTAAACTTTTTTTAGAACCTGCCACTTTGCTGTTTACTCGCAATCTCTGGAGGCTTCTTTACAAATACCATTAAAATTTGTTTTCCTTAGTGCTCATGGTTTCTCACAATATAGATGGCCACATAAAAACTTGTACTAAATGTAGTAAGAGTGTTCATATTAGCTAAAAAATGGAAACAGCCTAAATGTCCAGCAACTGATGACTAGATAAATAAAATATGTATCTATATAATGAAGTTCAGGAAAAAAAATGAAGTAGCGATATATGCTACAACATGGATGAACCTTTAGGCTAAGTAGAAGTAGGCCACAAAGGACCAGATATTGGATGATTCCACTTGTATGAACTCTTCAGGATAGGCAAATCCATAAGAGACGGAAAGTAGATTAGTGGTTGTCTAGGGTGGGGGTGGGGGAGAGGTTGTGGGAAGCGGGGGGAATGGCAACATTAAGGGAGAGGCAGCTCAGGGGTCCTCAGTTTCTTTTTGCAGTAATAAATATGTTCTAAAATCGATGGTAGTGACAGTTGTACCAACTCTGAATGTACTGAGCCATTGATGCTAAGTAAATTTTGATAATGCTCTTAAAGAATGTAGCTGATACATTGAGGAATATTAAAAATTCTGTAATGCTGTAAAGGAAATTTATGGAAAAAACTGGTTACTTTTTCCCATGGCACTGACCTCAGAAGGTGTGCTGTCTCAAACATTCCTGTGTTTTAAAAATAACATGTTAATTTAACTCACTGGGGTGTGGCACAGTGGGTTAATGATCCGGTTTGTCTCTGTGGTATTGCCGGCTCAGTCCCTGGCTGGGCTCAGTGGATTAAGGATCTGGTGTTGCTGCAGCTGTGGTGTGGGTTGCAGATGTGGCTTGGATTCGATCCCTGCCCCAGGAACATCCATATGCTGTGGTGTGGCTGAAAAAGGAAAAAAAAAAATTTAAAAATTAAACTCACCTCACATGTTTGAAGACCTTATTCAGCCTTTATTCTTAGTCAACTTGTAGTTATAGGGTTAATGTTAATTCCAGAAGCATGTCTTTTTCTTTTCTTTTCTTTCTTTTTTTTTGCTTTTCAGGGCCGCACCCATAGCAAATGGAAATTCCCAGGCTAGGGGTCAAATCGGAGCTACAGCTGCCAGCCTACACCACAGTCACAGCAACGCGGGATGGGATCTGAGTCGCTTCTGTGACCTACACCACAGCTCAGGGCAATGCCGGATCCTTAACCGATTGTTTGAGGCCAGGGATCAACCCTGCATCCTCATGGATACTAATCGGTTTCATTTGCTGTACCACAACAGTAATTCCAGCATATCTTTTTCATTTGTCAAGAAAGTTTATGTCAAAAAAGACTTGATTCTTTAAGAAAATTAATTCAAAATTATACCCAGACCCATCTGCACTTCTCTCTTTGTCAGTTGAATGTTAGTGAGTTACTTATGGGTATTTTGCAGCAGTATACACAGAAATCACTTTTTGCTCTCAAGCTTTATAAGGGCAATTAAAAAAATTGCTAAGAAAGCTGTAATTGTGGTAAATTTGCTATTTTGGGCTAATGAAGTGCTGTGGTTTTAAGTGGAAAAGCCAAAGTTTTACTTGAGGTAATCTGACCACATTTGTCCCTACTCCTTTTCTTCCTTCCTTCCTTCCTTTTTTCTTTTTGTCTTTAGGGCTGCCCCTGTAGCATATGGAAGTTCCCAGGCTAGGGGTTGAATCGGAGCTGCAGCCGCCGGCTTATACTGCAGCCACAGCAGTACGGGATCCCATCCACACCTGCAACCTACACCACAGCTCATGGCAACGCCAGATCCTTAACCCACTGAATGAGGCCAGGGATCGAACCTGCATCCTCATGGATACTGTTTGGATTCTTAACCTGCTGAGCCACAGTGAGAACTCCCCCCACTCCTTTTTTATTTTCTTTTTAGGTTTTAAACTTTTAAGAGACTCCTTCTGTGCAAGGAAGACTGATTGATTATTAGTGATATATTTAAAATATAGAGATCACTAGTTCTATGATGATAATATGGGAGAATATCAATACATTTGTAATTCCAAATGCTTAAATATTTGGAATTTAATATTGGTGAAACATCAGTTTACTATTAGAAAGTGTTTTTTTTGTTTTGTTTTGTTTTGTTTTTAAAGCATGGGTGACATACTATGCAGAGATGCTTTTAAAAGAAAATTCTAGTCGTTAATTGTATTCTAGTATTAAAGTAAAAAACACCTGGAGTTCCCATCGTGGCGCAGTGGAAACAATCCCACTAGGAGCCATGGGGTTGCAGGTTTGGTCCCTGGCCTCGCTCAGTGGGTTGAAGATCTGGTGTTGCTGTGAGATCTGGTGTTGCCGTGTGGTGTAGGCCGGCAGCTGTAGCTCCGATTAGAACCCTAGCCTGGGAACCTCCACATGCCGAGGGTGTGGCCCTAAAAAGACAAAAGCAAAACAAACAAACAAAAAACAGTAAAACAAAAACAAAACAACAACCAAAACAAAACAAAACAAAAACTTGATGGTTAAGCTGGTTTGCTTTAAGGATGAAACTTTTAGAATATATAGAGAAAACTGTTAAAGAGGTACTATCCATCTTTGGCCTGAACCATAAACTAAACTACTGTGCTAATCTAATTGTTTTTCTGCTTTTGGTAAAAATGGATGGAGATAAGGTTGTAGTGATTGTTCATAGTCAGGGTTCATAAAAAGGACAGTTTTATTAGACTTAGAAAATACAGATATAAAAAATAATCAGATTGATGGTAAAATAGCTCTGTAATACTTAATTTTATAACTTAGTCAAGAAATATAATTGGCCTAAAAAGCAGCTCAACAATCTAAAATGTGGACTGCTATACAAATAATCCAGTTTATCTCTGTTATAAATGACCACATCTCTCAAGTGCCAAATTCTTAGAGTAATTACTTTCTTATGACTCTTCGTTTTCAAAAACCATTTTAAAAAGAATATGTTTTGGAATCTGTGTAATAGTTAACATATAAAGCCTGCATTATTTTGCAGTTGATACTGAAAACCTGTAAACTTCTGACCTTGAATAGAATTTTCTATGTATAATCATTACATGCAGCTGGTAGATTCAAAATTAGCATTTCTAGGATCCTTTTTTTTGTGAAAGATAGTATATATTGGACACAAGTGCATAATGGCTGAAGTTTATCAAGGATAACAGGAGCCTTACTCATTTTCACATTTTAAACTAAATTTGAAAGCTTTGCATGTGCACACATGCCCAACATATGTTCCTAAGATTTAAATATATTTTCCTTCATTTATCAATCCTTAAGGAGCTTAATATATTAAGCTTATACTATGTGAGTATACAAGCATCTAAGATCAAAAGTGTAGGATATTTAATTTACTTCTGTAGAATTTTATCATTCATACTTTAAACTGTATGTATGTACCTAATGTATTCCAGGTAGCATTCTTATTACAAAATGTGTGATTTGGCATTTCTTCCATTCCCCTACTATAAAATCGGCCCTAATGAGAAAACTGAATTATAGAAATTATTTTATTCTAAATCCACTGCTAGTATATTGCTCTTCTGTTTGAAAAGACTCTTATAGAGCTAGTTGTTTTATTTTACTGGAGGGTGACCCTAAATAGAATTGGAGTTGAATGCCTCCCCCCCCCCCCCTTTTTGCCTTTTCTAGGGCCACTCCCGCTCCCCGCGGCATATGGAGCTTCCCAGGCTAGGGTCAAATTGGAGCTGTAGCTGCTGGCCTACGCCAGAGCCACAGCAACTTGGGATCCTGGCTGCGTCTGCGACCTACACCACAGCTCACGGCAACTCCAGATCTTTAACCCACTGAGCAAGGCCAGGGATCCAACCCGCAACCTCATAGTTCCTAGTCAGATTCCGTTAACCACTGAGCCACGACGGGAACTCCTTTACTTGGGCTTTTGATGAAGTTGTTTTGTGGTGTAAAGTTACCATGTAAATTGTAGATGCTTCATTACTTAAATAACATAATTTCCAGTACCATTTGAAAGGAGAGAAGCCCAAATTCCATTCCTTTGCATTTTCATTTGAAAAGGAAGCCATTTTACTAAGAATGATAAATAGTGAAAGGAATTTTAAATCTAGGCTAGTTAAATTGCCAGTGTCTTTATATTTTAAAAAATTGCAGGGCAATTAATTATGATTTTTTTTTTTTGGTTGCTTCTACAGCATATGGAAGTTCTGGGGTCAGGGATTGAACCTGAGTCATAGCTGTGACCTGAGCCGCAGTGGTGACATTGCTAGATCCTTAACCTGCTGTGTATATGTAACCAAAACTCCGTAATTACAGGTTTTAATGTGTTTTTTTAAGTGAAGAAATTGTCCTTAAGCACTTGTGACCCAAATGTCCTTTCCAATAAAAGATACTGTTTTTCAAATTCTTTTGACAGAGAAATGTACATTATCAGAAGTTTAAGGAAAATATTTGAAATGTTTGCATAAGAACAGTTTAAGACAACTACCAAAACTGTATTTGTAGATCTTAGTATCTTTGAGAATTTTGTACCTCATAAAAGACATATCTTTAATCTCCTCTTAGGTACAAAGTTTAGATTTGCTTAAGTTTGTTCAGTTGATAACTGGATTTGGAAAACACAGAAATACATTTTTTTCCTGAATTTATTTGGGCAGTAGACATAGTTACTTTATAAATAAGAGGAAAAGTTTATTTTTAAAATAAGCTTGATACTGTTTGTAAGTCATGATTCTTGAGGGAGCCATTTTTCAAGCCTACCGTTTGCCTAGCACTGAGCATTTTTTTGGTGTGTGGTTTTTTTTTTTTTTTTGTTTTTTGTTTTTTGTTTTTTGTCTTTTTAGGGCTGCGCCCGCAGCATATGGAGGTTCCCAGGCTAGGGGTCGAATCAGAGCTGTGTAGCTTCTGACCTATGCCACAGCCACAGCAATGCCAGATCTGAGCCCTGTCTTCCACCTATACCACAGCTCATGGCAATGTCAAATCCTTAACCCACTGAGTGAGGCCAGGGATTGAACCTGTATCCTCACGGATGCTAGTCAGATTCGTTTCCACTGAGCCGTGATGGGAATTCTGGTGTGTGGTTTTTAATTCTTCCAGAAACTTTATGAAGGGGATGATGGTACATCCTTTTTAGAGAAGATGAAATTAAGATTCAGAGATTTGACTTTGGTAAATACTATGTTGGGGCTTAGATGAACTCTGAAGTCTGTGTGAAATAGCAGCTATACATGACCCAGGTATTTGTATGTACAGATTTTCCTTGATTTACAATGGGGTTTTGTCCCAAAAAGCCCATAGTAAGTTGAAAATATTGTAAGATGAAAATGCAGTTAGGAGTTCCCATTGTGGCTCACTGGTTAACAAACCTGACTAGCATCCATGAGGTGTGAGTTTGATCCCTGACCTTGCTCAGTGGGTTAAGGATCCGGTGTTGCCCTGAGCTGTGGTGTAGGTCTCAAACTCGGCTCAGATCCCACATTCTTGTGGCTGTGGCATAGACCAGCGGCTACAGCTCCAATTAGACTCCTAGCCTTGGAACCTCCATATGCAGCCCTAAAAGGACAATATATATATATATATATATAAGATGCACTTAATACACTTAATCTACTGAGAAATAAAATATTGCCTGCCATATCAGTAAACAAAGGATGTCACAGTCATCAGTGACTGCAGCCACCTTTAATGATGTGAGCCCTGAGGGAACTCAGGAAGGGAACAAAGAATAGCAGCCATCAGACTACAGCCACTTGGGCTGGTGAGCCCTCAGAATGGGAAAACATAGGATATAGGTCCTAGGTAGGGGAGGTGTGTACATCAAAGGGTTGATTTCAGTGAGCCCAGACCCTTGCATCTTCCCCTGAGTAGAAAAGCTCTAAATTCTTTGAGCTATCTGATTTTCTTCTGTTAACAGTAATCTTTTGTTCCTACTACCTGCCCTTTGTTGCAAAACTCCTGTATATTCTAGCTCTCCCTGGCCACCTCTGATCAGTTTCTCAGATCTATCTGAAATGCTGCCTCCCAGGCTATAGTTCTCATTTTTTTTTTGCCCCAAATAAAACTTAACTCACAACTCTCACATTGTGCATTTTTTTAAGTCCACACTAAAACATCATAGCTTAGCCTAGTCTATCCTAAACATCCTCAGAACACTTACATTAACCTATATTTGGGCAAAATCATCTAACCAAAGCCCATTGTATAATAAAGGGTTGTGTATGTCATGCAATTTATTGAATATTATACTGAAGGTGAAGAACGGAATGGTTGTCTGGGTGCAGAATGGTTGTTTACCCTTGGGATTGCATGGCTGCTGCCCAGCATCGCGAGTCTCGTACTTCATACTGCTAGCAGGGAAGAGATCAAAATTCAGAGTTTGACTGAGTGTGTATCACTTCTGTACTGTTGTAAAGTTGAAAAATTGTGAGTCTAACCATTTTCAGTTGGAAACTGTATTACCCCTTTTTAGGTATAGGCAACAGTTTGATTTAATCGGTAACTAGACAGCTATTGATAGAGCTTTTTTCCATCTCTCAGGAATTTTTATTTTTAATTTTTTTTGTATAATTATTTTTTTTCCATTATAGCTGGTTTACAGTGTTTTGTCAATTTTCTACTGTACACCGTGGTGACCCAGTTACATATACATGTATACATTCTTTTTTCTCACATTATCATGCTCTATCACAAGTGACCAGACATAGTTCCCAGTGCTACACAGTCAGGAATTGTTTGTTTGGTTTCTACTTAAGAGCTTTTTTTTGTGTGTGTGGCTTTTTTGCACTGCACCTGTGGTATATTGAAGTTTCCAGGCTAGGGGTGTATCGGAGCTGTAGCTGCTGGCCTATGCCACAGCCACGCCACATCTGAGCTGTGTCTGAAACCTATGCTACAGCTCTCCGCAGCGCTGGATCATTAACCCACTGAGCAAGGCCCTGGATGAAACCTGAATCCTTATGGATACTAGTTGGGTTTGTAACACACTTAGCCACAGCAGAAACTCCTGAGCCTTGCTTTTGATTCTGTTACCTTGTGCATGATTTCATTTCCTGACTGCTTTTACTGGTTTCTGGTCCTGGAGTTCAGTAGGTTCATAGAGTCATCAGTTCATTGCTGAATGTTTGCTCTGTGTCTTAGTTCGTAGACATATTTGTCATTTTTAAGCATGGCTGTGTCTTTCAAAAATTAAAAAACAAAATTTTTGTTATTATTTAGAGCAAGGAGGGGAATGTGGTTGGTTGAGAGCAATAATCTATGTCATTTTAGCGGGAAGTCCTTTGTTCATTTGCTCTCACAACCTGGTTTACTAATCTAGGCCTACATATAGTAGATACTGAAATATTTATTAAATGATTGTGTGGAGGATCTTGGAGAAACCAGACCAATTTCAAACTCTCAGTCCCAGCCTTAATCTAGTACAGCAGTTTTCAAAGCATGGTTCGTGAACTCTTGGAAGTTCCTGAGAATGTTTTACAGAGTCCACAGAGTTATAGTTGCTTTCATAATAATACATTTTCTGTTTTCATCCTATTGATGTTTGCATTGATGGTGCAAAAGCAATGATGCATAAAACAAAACAAAATAAACTGCTGGTGTTTTAGCATGAATCAAGGCTATGGCATTACCAGACGGTACTAGTAGTTGTTACATTCTTCACTGCCATGTGCTTGCTTGCTCGTATTTAAAGCAAAAAACAAAACACCCCGCTCCCCAAACAAATCTCACTTATTTCTCACTTAGGATTGTCTTTGTCGAAGGATCAAAATTTGCTATTTCATTGAATCTCAATCCTTGAGTACTGTTTTTTTTGTTGCTGTTCTCTTTTTTAGGGCCGCACCCGAGGAATATGGAAGTTCCCAGACTAGGGGTTGAATCGGAGCTGTAGCTGCCCACTATACCACAGCCATAGCAATGCCAGAATTCGAGTCATCTCTATGACCTACACTTCAGCTCATGGCAACGCCAGATCCTTAACCCACTAGTTCAAGGCCAGGGATTGAATGCTCATCCTCATGGACACTAGTTGGGTTACCTCTGAGCCACAATGGGGTATTTTTAATATTCTGTCTATTGAGAATGGAAAATATGTACAAAGCTCTTCTGCCTACCAAAGTATGATCGTTTTCTTGGGGAAAAGCACTTGTGTGATTGGCTTGTGTACTCACAGGCCACTTTTTTATTGAAATACCATTTTTACTTGGGAGAATGACTAGCCAGCTAAAGTTACTGAAACTTGGGCATTTGCCAGACAGTTTCTTGAAGGTTGAGCAAGGTGTATCGTTTCAAAGAAAACGTCTGAGGGTATTTTGTTTTGTTTTATTTTTGGCTGTACCTGTGGCATGCGGAAGTTCCTGGGCTGGGGATCAAACCCACGCCACTGTAGTGCGAGGGGGCTGTGCCTCCCAGATCAAAGGGAAGGTGCCAGCATCTGTGCACGCATGCGTAGTTGTGTAGTAATGTAGCATAACCTATATCCTTGAGCGAAGGCGTGTCTATAATTGTCTGCCTAAAATTTGTAGTATATCTGATAAGGGGAACAAAGAAACTTACATGTAGCGAGAAAACAAGCCAGGTATATAAAGTGGAGCCCTGCTGCATTCGGGGCTCAGCCTCTGGATAGTAATCCGCTGAGCCAGTGCTGGCACGAATAAATGCTGCTTCCTGGTAAAAAGCCTTGGTGTCTGTGCTTAAGCCCCGCATACACCACAGCAACGACCCCAGCCACTGCCTGCTGAATAACCTGCTGTGCCATAGGAGAACTCCGTGTTTGTTGACAGGGATAAAATTTGAGATTTCAAGTAAAAATTACCGTGTTCAGTTTGACTCTGTCACACCATGAGTGTGTGACAGCTTCTCAGTTAGTTAGACTTTATAAATGAGATGGGTGGTGATATTAATGTGGAGATATTGTATAAATGTATCAATATATGAAGATTTGCT
The DNA here is from genome assembly GCF_054392235.1 of Sus scrofa. NCBI lineage: Eukaryota > Metazoa > Chordata > Mammalia > Artiodactyla > Suidae > Sus > Sus scrofa. Next base: position 57,368,782 of record NC_139399.1, read on the forward strand.
TTATCAGGGAACTGGTATCATGCATTTGACAGTGTTTGCTGTTACAAAATCATACATGGGTAAAAGATATTTTTTCAGACTCTAAGTTAGTATGTTATTGTAACAATATGAAAGTTCATTGATAGGTTTCAGATTTCAACTAACCTTTAAGAAAGTATCACTTGTCCTTGAATTCCAGGGATTGCTGGCAAGGCCAGAAATAAGAGGGTAGAACAGATTCTCCCCTAGAGCCTTCAGAAAGATTACGGCCCTGTCAGCACCTTTATTTTGGACATTGAGCCTCCAGAGCTTCAAGAGAGTAATTATCTGTTGTTTTAAGCCACCCAGTTTGTGGTGATTTGTTAAGAATAGTCACAGGAAACTAATAAAACAAGCAAATCAGGGTATGCTCTGTACTTTTTCCTTTGTTATATTTTTTGCAACTTTTTGTTAGATTGAAACTATTTCCAAATCTTGAAGTACTACTTGTTGAGTTTTAGCATAATATAAAGGAAAATTATTTGTAATTGATTGTAAAAGGCTATTGAAATAGTCCTTCCTTTTACATGTATGTGTTTCCTGGAGGCTGGATTTTCTTCGTATGTTTCAATCAGTATAATGTATTATATACCAGAGTGAATGGAGTAGTAGATTCGAGGATCTAGTTGTCTTGTATTAAGCCAGACATAAGGTTTGTAAATGTGAAACAATGCCACCTCTCATGGAGTTGTTTTGTTTCAGAAGTTATTTTTCATAGAATTGTGTATGTTAACATATACTAAACTTACTGTTTTTGGCCACCCTGTGGCATGTGGAATTCTGGGCCAGGTATCAGATCTGAGCCGCAACAACTGTGGCACAACACTGGATCCTTAACCCACTGCGCTGGGTCAGGGATTGAACTTGTATCCCAGTACTCTGAAGATGCTGCTGATCCTGTTGTGCCACAGTGGGAACTCTTAATAGACTTAAATGAATTAATATTTTAAATGTTTCAAGTTTTAATTTCTGATATAGTAAACTTCGATAAGTATAACCCCCATAATCAAAGCTTTATAAGAGTTCCCAATTTTTAAGAGATAAAAAGAAGCCTGATAACAAAAGGTTGAAGGAGTTCCCATTGTGGCTCAGCGGGTTAAGAACCTGACTAGCATCCATGAGGATGCGGGTTTGATCCCTGGCCTTGCTCAGTGGGTTAAGGATCTGGCATTGCCACAAGCTGCAGTGTAGGTTACAGATGCGGCTCCATTCTGGCATTGCCGTGGAGTGTTATAGGCTGGTAGCTGCAGCTCTGGTTTGACTCCTAGCCTGGGAACTTCTATATGCTGTGAGTGCAGCCGTAAAAAGACCAAAAAAAAAAAAGAAAGAAAGAAAGAGGTTGAGAACTACTGATCTATTGAATTTGGTTGGAACTCTAGAAGCATTTGACGTAAATCTTTTACCCTGCTGTATCTGTTTGTTGCCTTGTAGCATGTCCACTTTCTGCCACAGCTGTCTCTGTTGGCTCTGTTTTTTCCTACTTGAACACCAGGACGACCTGAGCTAACCAGTAAAGTTTAGCGACTTTGAAAGACACATAGTGGAATTCCCACTGGGGTGCAGTGGGTTAAAAATTTGCAGTGGCTCAGGTCACTGCAGAGGTGTGGCCCTGCGTAGTGGGTTAAAGGATTTGGCAAGGCCACAGCTGTGGCTCAGATTCAGTCCCTGGGCTAGGAACTTCCATGTGCTGTAGGTACGACCATTTAAAAGAAAAAAAAAAGAAAGGGAGAGAGACACATGGTTATTGTTAACCTGAATCTCTTTCTTTTATTAGTAGGAACCTGGTTGACTGAAGGTTAGACTTTGAATAGCTTGTATGACATGTGGTACTCAGTTGTTCCCGCTTTTAAATTACGGATGAGGAGTTCCCGTCGTGGCGCAGTGGTTAACGAATCCGACTAGGAACCATGAGGTTGTGGGTTCGGTCCCTGCCCTTGCTCAGTGGGTTGACGATCAGGTGTTGCCGTGAGCTATGGTGTAGGTTGCAGACGCGGCTCGGATCCCACGTTGCTGTGGCTCTAGCGTAGGCCGGTGGCTACAGCTCCGATTCTACCCCTAGCCTGGGAACCTCCATATGCCGCGGGAGCGGCCCAAGAAATAGCAAAAAGACAAAAAAATAAATAAATAAATTACGGATGAGCCGTTAATTTTCAGTAGAGACTTTTTATAGCACAAGATACATTTGTGATTCTGCATGTATTAGTTTTGTTGATCCCTAGCACTGGGTCATCAGCTTGTTGAAGGGGAAAAAAACCCAAAACTTGTCTGTTTTAATCAACAGTTCTGCCTAAGCACACTGGCGTAGGGAATATGATCTCCTTTGTGTGGAAAACACCCAGGCTGTTGAAGAGTGACCACTGGAAAAAAAAAAAAAAAAAAGGAAACAACCAAAACCTCCCACCTCCTCAGTTTTATTGAAAAATAATGGAAATACTTCACTGAATAAATTTAAGGGGTGTGCCGTGATGCTTTTACATATATTGTAAAATGATTGCCACAACAGGTTCAGCTAACATGTCATTTCATACAAATACAGTAAAAAGGAAAGAAGAAAAAGTTTCCTCCTTGTGATGAGAACTCTTAGGATTGACTTTTTTGCCTTAAAAGTTTTTTTTTAATTGAAGGATTTACTCTTTTAACAACTTTCCTTTTTATCATGCAGCAGGGTTATAGTCATATTGTATATTACACCCCTAGTACTTATTGACCATTCTTAATACACTTGGCGAAGTGGGTTTTGATTTGAGCCAGTTTAGTTGTATGAATGGTTTTATAAGAGTTCATAATTATTTTTTTTGCCTCAAATGTTCTCTAACGGTAATGAGGTGCTCCCAGCTTCATTTACTCCACAGGCATAGGCAGGTTTTATGAAGTACACAGAGAAGCTCTTTAAAGTCATGAGTCATCAAACTGACCTTTGAACAAAAAAAAAAAAAAAAACAAAACCAAGCTACGTCTTATTTAGATTGAGGGATCTTTTCATCCGATTCCTCAGTAGTTTATATTCTTGCTTGCGGCAGACTTCTTCCCTTGAACAGTCTTGACCTAGAGGCACAGAGTTTTCGCTCCGTGTAGCATAGCAGCTCTGTTTTGGAGGGGACTAAGGAGGCAGTTGTAGTTTAGTTTGGATTTTGATATTTGACATTGCTACCAGTGCTACACAACCTTGACAGGTAAATGATCTTAGGAGTGCATTCTTACTTTCTTCATGGACTTTGCTGTACCTGCTCTCATTTGTTATTTGTATTATTGTCGTCCATGAAATCAGTAGTGCCTTTTGGAGATTGATTTGAAGAGTATATATCTTTCATCAGACATACAACTTTTGGGGATATAGAAGCATTATTTTTCAAAAAGCTTCTTTTGAATTTAAGGTTATTTAGGCTAGGATGGAATTATAATCACTGAAGAGTAATAAGCTGTGAGGTCAGAAAAAGAAAAAAGGCACTGGAAGCAGCAAGGACTGAGCACAGACTAACGTGTAGTCTAGATGGTGACCCATCCAGGAAGTCTCATGAGTCAGGCCAGCCATGTCGTGTTGCTAGACTTAGAGATCATCTGCTCCCACCTCTTTGCTTTTAGGGAAGGGAATCCAGCTAAGATATGCTTTTCCCTTGGTATATCTTATTCTCTCTTTCTACCTTCAATACCTTTTCTTTCTAAAATTAATTTGAAGTGTTTTATCAGCTTCACATTTCCACATTGTTAGTTTTTGAGATGTTACTGTTGCAGGGTAGCTTCTTTATGTTTTTGATATTGGTGGGCAGGGCCAGCTTGAGTACTGTAGGAGGAAGTGTCTTGTTCAAGGTTTGTTTTTTTGTTTTTAACTGCGCAGGCACTCCATATTAGGAATATCTGTCTTGTAGTTGACCCATGGTGACTATTGCATGTATCATGCACTGCTTGATTAGTGCTACTTCCTATAGCATCTTTGCTATTCTCAGCCATTGAATTACCATGTGGCTAATGATATCAGCTCTTAAGTTTTATTTCATTTATTTTTTTATTTTATAATGATTTTTATTTTTTCCATTATAGCTGGTTTACAGTGTGCTGTCAGTTTTCTCCTGTACAGCAAGGTGACCCAGTCACACATACATACATACATTCTTTTTTCTCACATTATCATGCTCCATCATAAGTGACTAGATATAGTTCCCAGTGCTATATAGCAAGATCTCATTGCTTATCCATTCCAAAGGCAGTAGTTTGAGCTCTTAAGTTTTAACATTTCTTTTTTTTTTTTTTTTGTCTTTTGTTGTTGTTGTTGTTGTTGTTGTTATTGTTGCTATTTCTTGGGCCGCTCCCGCGGCATATGGAGGTTCCCAGGCTAGGGGTTGAATCGGAGCTGTAGCCACCGGCCTACGCCAGAGCCACAGCAACGCAGGATCCGAGCCTCGTCTGCCACCTACACCACAGCTCACGGCAACACCAGATCGTTAACCCACTGAGCAAGGGCAGGGACCGAACCCACAGCCTCATGGTTCCTAGTCGGATTCGTTAACCACTGCGCCACGACGGGAACTCCAACATTTCTTAAAGTATCTTCTCTGAGTCAGAAAGAATGGATTAGGGGAGAATAGGGCACAGGCTGTGATCATCTCTCCTTTATATCTTCTTTGCTTATTAATTAAAGTTATATCAGATTTTATTTCTGTGCACACACCCTTCTAACTCTGACCGCTTATCTTAGTCCAGAGCTTTATTGCTTACCTCAAGGGGTCTAAACACTCTCTCTCCTCTTTTTTTTCTTTACTGCTCATATTTTCATTATGTGCCAACAGACATTCTTAAGTATAAATAATACTTTTGATATAGAGACATTTATATCTATCAAAGAAAAATGAAACCACGAACTCGAAATAAAGAGAGACCATGAAAAAGAACCAGCACTGTGTGCTTTTACGTAGTCCTTTGAAGGTACTTGGATAACCTCTTCAGAATCTTCTAAAAGGTACCTACTTATTCTCTGATTATACCTGGGTATCTTAAGACACAGACTTCTATGGAGATAGTTTGATCCTATTTTCATGGCCTCACGTTAGCTACTACCTGCCACTCATGTCACTATTTCACTGGGAGAATGTTTTGAATTCTAGTCAACTATTTGTAAGTTGAGGATAGCCTGAATAGTTCTGGCTCATTTATTTGTCTGAATCTTTAAAATCTGTTGCCGTATGTGATATTTGTAACTACTTGCTTTTCAAACGGGAGCAGAAAATTGGTGTTGCTGAACATCTTTGTTCTTGGTATCGTGTGCCTCAGAGGGATCACCTTTATTCCCTACACCAGTTGCTTACTTTGTATTGCTTTTCATTCTCATAATAAACATAAGAAGTTGTGACATGTAATTATCCCTGGTTTTTACTATACTTCAAATAAATTTACAGATGACAAGCTTTTTGTAGGAGATAAATGTTTACCTTTTAGTGAAATGGGGATTCACTTCTCAAGTTTGATTCTAACAAAGCCCCACTGTCTTTTTATTGTATTATAGTAAATCATATGAAGTGTTCAAACTCCTGAGTTTGATTTTGATCTTAAAGCCACCGTATTTTTTGGTATGGGAATATCAAAGTGAAAAATGACATGTTAGAAAGAAGCAAAACTTCTACAAGGTTTTTAGGTGTGTCATCCCTTTCCTTGCCCCTGCACCTTCTCTGTATTTTGCAAATATCGTAGAGTTGGTCAGAAGTATAGCTAATGGGGAGTTCCCTCATCGCACAGCAGGTTAAGGATCCCGGGTTGTGACTGCAGCGTCTTGGTCGCTGCTGTGTGGCGGGTTCAGTCCCTGGCCCGGGGAACTTGTCCATGCTGCGGGTGTGCCCCCCTCCCCAGCCAAAAAAGAAGTACAGTTAATTGTGTGGAAAGGGGAAACAACTAGAATTGGAAAAAGGAACAAGGGGAATGGTGTAGTAGTAAAAGAGAGGAAGGAATTTGTAATAAAATAGTCTCTAACAAGATTTATAATGGTTTAGAGCCTATAATGTAGAAAAGTGAGCAAGAATAGAGTGTACTGTGTAAAATGTCATAAAAATAAGAAAAGCACATAAGGATAAAGCAGGGGAAACTTACTGATTGGGAGAGTTGGGAGTGGTTTCACCAGAGGTTATAGCTGAGTTTGATCTTGAAAGATGACTAGGAGTATTTTAGTATTCAAGATAAAAGAGGGGCGAAGGGGAGATCTAAAAAGAATGACTTAAGGTTAAATACAAACAGGGAATATTTCCATGATGATCTTTTGTCAGCATCTTTTTTAGCTTAAACCATTGGGATGGTGGTGGTGAGGAGGAGGAAGAAGTATGATTAGAGAGTATGCTTTTGGGCATGAAGCCGAAATGAGGTTTATGAAACTTAAATTTAGCTCTCTTCCTATGAATGAGAGAGATTCTGGGCTTCAAATTGTGGGAGTCACTGTAACCTTTAAAACAGAGAATTACCTAGCTAGTTAGTGTGCTGTCAGGAGAGGGTAGTTTGATTTAGATGGAATTGGCAAGCTTTGCACCCTCTGCACAGTGTATGTTTGTGAACTTTAACTCTGTTGCTCATGTGGAGGTTGAGAAGTCTCTTGGCAACAAGCTTCCAGTTGCAACTAACACCTGCCTCGCTGGTTGGTATGCCCAGTTCTGATACTAGAACCTCTGGGGAGACTCTTGGAGTTCAGCCTCATCAGGCGTAAACTGGAGCATAAATGTGAAGGGGCTTTGGAGTCAGCCTGTTGATTAAGAATGAAAAGGCAGGACATAAAAAGGGAGAAGAGAGAATGAAGCCTGGTGGGTTAAAATATAGCTGTTGATTTACATTTTATTCCTTTTCAGCTCAACTTGTATAGTAAAAACAGAGTATTTTGTTTTATTGCTCTTTGCTCTCCCCTTTCCAAATTTGCAGGCATTATTAACTAAAGATAGAGGAAAGAATGACCAGGACCCAAGATTTATACTATTTTTCTGCATATGTCTGCAGCAAGGTAGTTTATTGTAGACACCATTATGTGCTTTTTCTCTATTTGAAAAAAAAACCATAGGCTGCTAGGTTTCCTATCTGCTGTGCCTTCATTTTAACATTTAAACTATGTTGTTATAACTGTATGTTTTTCCTCTTCTGCTTGCCTGTGAGTTCTAACAATGTGTGGGGTCTTTATCTCTATTTGCTAGACCCAAAATGGTCTGGGCATGCCAGTGTTTGAACTGAAATGGAATTAAAGTAAAGTAAAAAAGAATTGCATTAGGAGGTTTATAACTTTATCCTTCTAAGCATAACAAGTTATAAACAACAAAGGGATACTCCAGTTAGTTTTGATTTGAAATTTTCCCTTTCTTTCCCTCCATTTTATCTCCTTTCAGTGCTTATCCTCTATCCCCGGGTTGAATTAAAACATGAAGGTGGAAATATTCACTGAAAGAGTCAGCCAACGGAGGAGGACACTTCCAAAGTGGTTCCATGTTTACAGACTTGTCTCCTCCCCTGCTTCCCCTTGTCCCCTAAACATACACAGGTTCTATTTTCTTTCATTTCTTTCCTCCATGGTGCTGGTTCTCTTAATGTTGCACAAAAGATTGAAGTAAAACCTTTAACTTGATATTTTGGAAAATATATTTTAGGATTAAGCCTTACTAGCGATGACTGTGTACTAAAATTGTCTTAAGACCATCAATTTGAAACTTGAATTTTGGGTAGTGCCTTTGTGTTTGAATGTCTCATAAATCTTTCCCAATGGCATTTTTTTCCCTAATTGGCTTGATCAGTCTCTGCTTTTATATAACGCTTCAAGCAGTTTTTAGTAGATCAATTCAAATCCACAGTTGTATGAAAATTTCCTTAATGTTACTGGGATTCTTAGGAGATAACCAGAAATACTCCCTAGTTAGTGTGGTTAATAATACCTTGTTTAAGTCAGGTATGACCCTGACAAATGAACTAAATTACTGGTGAGGTAGTCCAAAGTTCTTGGCCCCAGCATTTGGTCTTAGAAAACCCAAGAATGAAAATACTTGACAGATTATTTTAGGGTATACTTCATGAATTTCTTTTTCTTTTTTTCTTTTTTTTTTTTAACTTTATGAATTTCTGATCTCAGATTTTCTCCTTGCTGTGTGAGCCACTGACTGTTGGTCTGAGGTGGAAATAAGGGTCATAGTTAATAGTAGGCTGCCTAAGAGAGCAGTTTATCTAGTGACTTGTAGAGTAATGGTTGGTTTTTCAGGGCTCAAGGGGAAAGGCTGCATTAGTACCTGCTGAGCTGGTGTACCTCCTTGCCTCTGACCCTAATACTACAAGCCCCTAAACCTTGCATGTAATTGCTTCTCAGTGTTCTTACTGATGAGCTGAGACATTTTCTGGCTAACTGGTTGGAGATGGTGTGATTCAACAATATAGATGGTTTATTTTGGGGGGAGGGGAGGAGAATAAAGTGCCCAAGGAACATTTGATACATGTTTTGTTAGTTATAAAGTCTGAAAATATTTTGGTCCTGGCTCTGTCACCCAATCCGTGTGTAATCTAGCTACTGCTTTATCTGTAAAATGGAAACAGTGCATGCCTTGGAGAGTCACTCTAAGAAGTTACGCGGAATAATACATGGTATGCCTAACACTGTTCAAGTTATTCTCTTCCCCCCTTTTAAATTTTTTTCAGATTTTTATATTTTTTATTTTTTCCTTTGTAGCTGGTTTACAATGTTCTATCAGTCTTCCCCCTTCTTATTAATTTAGGAAAATAAAGTATTTCAGTTGGTCTCTATGCCATTGGAGGGTTTACTGGGTTACTTAACTCCTCTTCATTTTGACATAGGCTTTCCTTACTCCTCCCCCCACCCCGCTCCACCTCCAACTTCTTGATCACCTAATGGACACTAGCATTGTTTTTTGTTTGTTTTTTTGCTTTTAGGGCCACACCCTCAGCGTATGAAGGTTCCCAGGCCCTATAGGGGTTGATTCAGAGCTGCAGCTGCCAGCCCACGCCACAGCCACAGCCACACGGTATCCAAGCCATGTTTGTGACAGCTCACGGCAACTCTGGATCCTTAACCCACTGAGCAGTGTCAGGGATCGAACCTACATCCTCCTGGATATTAGTTGGATTCATTTCCGCTATGCCACAACGGGAACTCCGACAGTAGCATTGTTAATTGGTATCCTTTCCTTTTGGACAGGGAGTATTTCCTGTTTCCTTGTCCATCTGGCTAATTTGTTGTACATAATTAAGATTTTCCCTCTTGTCTTAACTGCAAATAAACCAAAAAGAAAGCTAGTTAATGCTACTAAGCCACATACCAACATTTTCATGGCTTTTGAGCTGGTGGGCATAATTCTTTGATGCTTTTAATGAGTGTTCATGTTCTAGCCATGTGTTGTATTCTGTGCATGTTTAAGCTTAAACCTGTACCATAGCTTGATTGCTTTATATAAAAAGGCCTATACTATTTATATGAGAAATTCTATCCAATTGCTATAAGATTCTTACTTATTTAAAATCTGATTCATCCTGGATCTACTTGTAACTTTTCCAAAATGATATAGAAATAGGTAGCCTTAGGTTTTGAGAGCATTGAATGTTATTACAAATCGCTGTGAATCTATGTTGAAGTAGTGTACAGATATCTTGGTTAAATGTTATCTTAGCTTAAAGTGTGCATTGTCATATTAGTATATTTAAGTAGTATAGCATCAAACTCAAGTAAAAACATTTCAAAAAGAAAAATAATTGTAAAAAATGGCTGACATAGAAAGATAGAATACATTTTGGAACTTTGGATTCTGATTCAGTGAAAAGTTTTTCGGTCTAGTCCTTTACTGTGGTGTCAGGTGCTTGAAAAGCCTTCTGTGATTGGATTGTATTCTACCTACAAGTGTGTAAACTGAGGTGTATCTCCAGTTTAACAATCAGCTGGCGGATATCTCTTCATTAGCAACTTCAGAATATATGTATGTACAAGTGTACAGATTACTTGGGCGGAAGGAGGGAGAAGGTTTATATTGTGGTCCTAATTTCTTTTCCATTCAGCTGTGTAGATGATAATCTTTAATTTTAGGGAATCAGAATTTAAAAGGGGCTTAATATCAGTAGATATTATAGAGATACTGGGAGGCTTGTGCTGCATTATTTTCCCTTTGAATATGGATTTTACCTATTCCATATATCCTTCAAACTAGATAGGTTGTAATTTAAGATACAAAAATGTAAGCTGTACAGTTAAATGATCTATGATTCTTAACCTTTAGAACTTTGTGGCGGCAGGGGGCAGGGGGATTGATCTACTTAGGGACCTGGTTCCATTTCCTTCTCCTACCCTAATTCTTTTTTTTTTTTTTGTCTTTTTGTCTTTTTGCTATTTCTTGGGCCGCTCCCGAGGCATATGGAGGTTCCCAGGCTAGGGGTCGAATTGGAGCTGTAGCCACCGGCCTACGCCAGAGCCACAGCAACGCAGGATCCGAGCCACGTCTGCAACCTACACCACAGCTCACGGCAACGCCGGATCGTTAACCCACTGAGCAAGGGCAGGGACCGAACCCGCAACCTCATGGTTCCTAGTCGGATTCGTTAACCACTGCGCCACGACGGGAACTCCCCTACCCTAATTCTTGACTAGTGACTGCAGATGGTCTAGATTTAGTGTGTATATGCTAGGCATTTACCTTTCATACCTTCAAAAGAGAAATTTACCAAACTAGGTATTATAGTTTGAGCCTGGCTCTGTCAGAGAGAAACAGACAACAGACCTGACAAGTAAAACAAATACTATTTATATTTATAATAACTAAGTTTAATTCACAATAAATAGAAAACATAGAGAGTTTGTCATAGTCATTTGTGCTAAGGAATTATTACAGTAGTTACTGTATATGCTGAAACCTTTTTTTTTTCCAGAAATATTTCTGTTTTTAATTTCTCATGTTGAACATTTTCTTTAGCTAAATGAAATTTAGGGGATGTATTTGATCTACTCTGATTTTTTTTTTTGTTGCATAGTATTTTGTCATTCAAACTCGGATATCACAAGGTCTTTTGGGCATTGTCCAATAAATGTAGTACCAAGGTTTGTCCCTGTCCAAGAACTAGAAAAAGAAATCTATTGAACCTGTTCCTTAAAAAATGGAATGTGAGGAGTTCCCGTCATGGCGCAGTGGTTAACGAATCTGACTAGGAACCATGAGGTTGCGGGTTCGGTCCCTGCCCTTGCTCAGTGGGTTAACAATCTGGCGTTGCCGTGAGCTGTGGTGTAGGTTGCAGACGCGGCTCGGATCCCGCGTTGCTGTGGCTCTGGCGTAGGCCGGTGGCTACAGCTCCGATTCTACCCCTAGCCTGGGAACCTCCATATGCCGCGGGATCGGCCCAAGAAATAGCAACAACAACAACAACAACAACAACAAAAGACAAAAAGACAAAAAAAAAAAAAAAAAAAAAAGGAATGTGAGGAGTTCCTGTGGTGGTTCAGGGGGTTAGAACCCAACATAGTGTCTGTGAGGGTGCAGGTTTGATCTCTGGTCTTGCTCAGCAGGGTGTAGGTTGCAGATGCGGCTTCGATCCCACTTTGCTGTGGCGGGGTGGTGTAGGCCTGCAGCCTGCAGCTCCTGTTCGAACCCTAGCCCAGAAATTGCCATGTGCCGCAGGTGCAGCCCTAAAAAAAATGGAACATGAGAATCATTTTATATCCTAATTAATTAAACACCACTACCATGGTTTTAAATGAAGATCTGGCATTAGCGCATTTCTGTATAATTACCTTGTTACTAGAGATCATTGGACTCTGTAAAAGAGTAAACTTGGTAGCAAGTAGAGGAGCAACCGTACTGCACAGTCACGTGCATGTTTGGCTGCTTCTGCCAGATCAGGAGAAGGAGCCACATGTGTATTGGACATAAGTAGCCATATTTAGGTTTCTCTAACGTGCGCATGAATATTGACTTGATGTGAATGATGTGTATGCATTTATGGTTTAGACTGATAATTGTGATTATTGATTTCTTTTGTACTAAGAGATTGTTATGATTTTGATTCTCCTTTGATGTAATTTATGCCTTTAAAATTAATTTTGGTGACATCCTATACCAATCATGAAAACAAAAATTTAAGAAGTTTGAAGAAACCTTCCAACTTTTATATAGATCAGAATGAAGGGAACTATAAAATATAACTTTAAGTTGAATGTACCCTTTATTCAGTGAAGTATTGGAGATTCAGCTTAGGTGTAATAGCAAAGTAAGGAAGTAATACTGAGAACATAGAATAAGTTCTGTCTTTCAAATTAAAGAAATGCTATTATTTATTAAATAGTTTGCTACTCAATTTTGAGGATTCAGCTTATGTTTTATACCGAAGAAAGTGAATAATGTCTAGATGGTGAAGTAAATTATATACATACATTTTTTTTCTCTTTCTTTTTTTTTAGGGCTGCACCCACGGCGCAGCATATGGAGATTCTCAGGCTAGGGGTCTCATCAGAGCTACAGCTGCGCCATAGCCACAGCAACGCTGGATCCGAGCCGCATCTGCGACCTGTACCACAGCTCACAGCAACGCCAGATCCTTAACCTACTGAGCAAGGCCAGGGATTGAACCTGCAACCTTGTGGTTCCTAGTCGATTTGTTTCCTCTGCACCACAACGGGAACTCCTAAATTATATATATATATATATATTTTTTTTTGGTCTTTTTGCCATTTCTTGGGCTGCTCCCGTGACATATGGAGGTTCCCAGTCTAGGGGTCCAATCGGAGCTGTAGCCACCGGCCTACACCAGAGCCACAGCAATGCAGGATCCAGGCTGCATCTGCAATCTATACCACAGCTCACGGCAACGCGGGATCCTTAACCCACTAAGCAAGGCCAGGGATCGAACCCGCAACCTCATGGTTCCTAGTCGGATTCGTTAACCACTGAGCCATGACGGGAACTCCCCTAAATTATATTTTTAAAATAAAGAAATGCCATTACTCACTGGATGGTTTGCCACGCAGTTTAAAAATAACCTGTATATTAAGCAAATATAAAATTCTATTGAGATGTTGCTAGTTTACTCTGTTTCTGTACTTAAGGAATTACTGTTTTTCTTTTTAAATGTGAAAATTGGAAATCAAAACTGAATATAGTTTTAAAACTTTATTTGGAAATAATTTTAAACCTAAAGCAAAGCTGCAAGAAAGAGAATAGTACAAAGAAGTTTAAAATTTCTCCCCAAAGGATACAACTGGTGTCAACAATTTGCTGGCCTCCTTTCTCCTCCCTTTCTGCTTTTTCTGTTCCTTTTCTCACTCACTTATAAAGTATGCACTACTCCCCTCAAAAACCATTGGAGGGTCATTTGTATACATAATGGCCCTTTTGTACTAAGACTTAAATAACCACAGAACAAAAGTCAACTTAAGTAAATTTAACTTTGGCAAAATACTTCTGTTGTCCATATTCTAAATTTTGTCAGTTGATCCCATAATGTCTTTTATAGCATTTTCCCTTCTGGTATAGGATCTGATATAGGATCAAATATTGCATTTAATTGGCATTTCTCTTTAGCTGTCTTTAATCTGGACTATTTAATGATTTTGTTTTGTTATGACATGGTCATTTTTGGCGAATACAGTATGGCATTGAGATGTGGTTATGCTTTAAAATATAATATTGAGCCACTATCAATGAAACTTACTTGAAGTTCTTTTCTCTCCTTTATTTTTTAAACTTATGTTGTGAGAAAAACCACTTCAAGTTCATAAAACACCAGCTTTTTAGCCTTTTTATATTTTACTGCCAGAATTATCAGTAGAATGAATTTTGTTGGTATTTAATTAATATCTAGAACATCTGTAAAGATAGTAATGTAATCTAGAACTTCTGGTTTTGATTTTTTGTAAAGCTACATATTTTAAGTTTGATTAGTATTTTGTGTGAAATTTTGGATTTCTATTTATTTGTCTCTCTTCCTGGCAGTATTGTGCCATCTAGTGGAAATTTATGTCCTTCAATATGTCTCATAGACTAGATGGAATGCAAGATGCATTTTAACATATTAAGAAAAAGTAGTTTGGAATGTTTGAACTTTGTGGTCGACTTGGAATTCTTTGTAACAATGATTGTCTTCATAAACAAGAGTTTAGGACAAGTAAAATTCTTGTTAAATGAAGGCCTAGTAGATGTCTTAGAATTGAGTTAAAATCTGCCTTTTTTTCCCAACAAGAAATACTCTACGTTTATTATCTTTTATCAGTGCACATTTAACCAAGGCATATTAGAGTTCCATCAGTGAACATTAAAATAATCATTGCTTTGTAGAGCTTGTCAAAATCTTCCCACATGGAGTTTTATTGTGGTTCATTACTTTCTAAGCAGAATGTGGTTTCTTCTTCTTTTTTTCTTTTGCTTTTAGGGCTGTACTTGCAGCCTATGGTGGTTCCCAGGCTAGGGATCGAATTGGAAGTACAGCTGCTGGCTGACGCCACAGCCACAGCAACGCCAGATTCGAGCTGTGTCTGCAGCCTACACCACAGTTCACGGCAACACTGAATCCTTAACCCACTGAGCGAGGCCAGGATCGAACCTGCAACCTCATATGGTTCCTAGTCGGATTCGTTTCCACTGCACCATGATGGGAACTCCTAAGCAGAATGTTTTGGAGTTTACATATTATTTACACAATCTAGGTTTATTTTGAAGTAACAGAAGAAAAAAAAACATTGGATGAGAAATATTAATGAAATGGTCTAAAGGAAAAAATGTGCTACCTTTAAAAATAACCTGAAAATAATTTAGACATTTATCATTTGAAAACTTCTTACCAAATAAGATCTTACTTGTGTGTAAATAAAACTTAAAATTTTATCAGTTGGAGAGTTAGTAGTCTATTTTTCTTGTTATTAGATGTGAAGAAGATGCCTTACTCCTTGTGAGGTATCAATATATGCATTTTTACTAGGACTTGAGAAGCATTTGTCCTGGGGTTGGACATTCTGCACGACTAAATTGAAACATGAATTCTTGAAATCTTCAGAATAGTCATTTATTATAAAGCATATTGAGAAGTTCTCTTGTGGCACAGTGGTTAAGGATCTGGTGTTGTCACTGCAACTGCTCAGGTTGCTGCTGAGGTGTGGGTTTGATCCCTGGCCTGGGAACTTCCACATGCTGCAGGTGTGGCCAAAAAAAAAAAAAACCAGAGAGAGAGGGAGAGAATATTACGAACTATCTACCCATTTAGGGAAAGCAGTTCTGAATTACAAAATGCAGCCATTCAAGCATATGACCCCTTTATAGAGTCATGGATATTTCATAATGTTTTTATCTTATTCTTTCTTAGTTGCTGATGTTTATTCATGATGAGTGGATTAGGAGAAAACTCGTTGGATCCACTAGCCCCTGATTCACGAAAACGCAAGTTGCCCTGTGATACTCCGGGACAAGGGTAGGCGGTTTATTTCCTGATACTTCACCAAGGTGTCCTCCCCCCCACCCTACCCCCGTGCCTTTTTTCATGGGGGGGTGGTTTGAAGATAACATTTCAGCTTTCTGTTATTTACATTTGCTGGTTAGATTATATACAGTTCATAAGACCTCATCATTAATAAGTAGCTATTGCTGTTTTATTATTTGTTAATTTCACTTCTCTGAGGTGAAGATTATTGATCCTTGTTTTGCAGATGATGAAATGAGACTAACTGCTTAAGGTTTAGGTTTGCTTGAGTTTCACCTATACTGTACTGATTCTGCAAGACAATGTTTTGCTAGTCTCTGTGGGCTGAATTTAGCTTGCTCGTGTATGAATGTAATCGTCTTGGGTAGGGACTGATTCAGCTCTTTTGTGATAGATGTATTTACGGCCTTCTCTCCAACCGCCCCCCCCCCAGCCTTACCTGCAGTGGTGAAAAGTGGAGACGGGAGCAGGAGAGTAAATATATTGAAGAACTGGCTGAACTGATATCTGCTAATCTTAGCGATATTGACAATTTCAACGTCAAACCAGATAAATGTGCAATTTTAAAGGAAACAGTAAGGCAGATACGTCAAATAAAAGAGCAAGGTAATACAAAGTAAGAAAAACAAGTCTTTTAGAAGGAACTTGTTAACAGTGTTCACTTTTGCTGCCTCTTGCTTCAATGGGAACTCCTGCTGCTTGAGGGCTAGCCTCTTTGGGAATGGACAGATGAGTTGACCTGCTCTGCTAGTACATTTAGTAGGGAAAGAAAATTTAGAATAATTTCTGCCCTCCTGGGTAACTCTGAAATTTAATTTTAACCTCTAAAAATTGTAGCATCATTTTCTTAACCAGGAAATGGTGTGTATATGCAAATGCACATGTGTGTGCATGTCTCTTTGTGTCTGTTCTGGGGGACCATTTGAAGGTGGATTTAATCTGTCGCTGATATATATATATGCTATTTGTAGTACTGCCTTATGTCTTTTCAGGGAAAGCTATTTCCAATGATGATGATGTTCAGAAAGCTGATGTATCTTCCACAGGACAAGGGGTGATTGATAAAGACTCCTTAGGACCACTTTTACTTCAGGCAAGTGTATGGTTTTAGCTGTCGAGTCAGCTGTGTTACTTAAAAATTTTTTTTGTGTGTGTATGGTTAGGATATGAGAACAAAAGAAAATGTTTCTTTTCACGAGATAGAACTTAGTATTCTGAATATGATGGTAAAATACTCTTATATTTACAATATGTGTAACTCAGGAGGTCCTGTGGCATTCTCCCCCCACCCAAATATTTTGGGTGTATTTTACCTCAGACTCTTTGGTGTATTGTTGTGTGTGGATTGATCTTATACACACTACAATTTTATATTCTGGAAGCATTTTTAAGACCTAAAATATATTTTTTGGAATTCCCGTTGTGGCTCAGCGGTAATGAACTCAGTTAGCATCCATGAGGATGTGGGTTCGATCCCTGGCCTTGCTCAAAGGGTTGGGGATCTGGTGTTGCCGTGAGCTGTGGTGTAGGTCACAGATGCTGCTCGGATCTGGTGGTGGTGTGGCTGTGATGTAGGCTGGCAGCTACAGCTCTGATTAGACCCAAGCTCGGGAACTTCCATATGCCCTGGGTGTGGCCCTCAAAAGCAGCAAAACAAAACAAAAACCCAAATGTATTTTTTGTTAAGTAGTTGTTTTAAATAGATGTAATTAACCTGTAGCACTTACAGAATGTTTCTCTTACTTTAAGTCAGGGCCTGAAAGCCCTTTAAGAAAACTTTAACTCATCAAAAACAAAACTGTTCTTATTTCAGTTAGTTTGTTCCAGCTACTTTTTAGTAAAGTGCATTGTTCCTCTTTGTAAATTCCCATTAAAGACAGGGGTAATTCCTGTAGCTTGACTTGGTATCAAGTGGGAAAATGGAGAGCAGTAAGGATGATTTTCTTATTATTAAAAGCTCCTTTGAAGAAGTAATCCTTCAAAAATTATATTAGACATTAATTCAAATCTCTTGCTGCCTGTATTTGTCTTTCTTGAAATTGTCTTTATTTTTCATATAACCCTGTATTAATGTTGCTAATGTTAATAGGAATGGTGGCTAATAGTGGTTGAATCAGTAGTAGATTTTTCAAATTATATTTAGTACCAAGGCTGGTGTCTTAGTCTGCTAAGGCTACCATAACAAAATACCACAGACTGGGTGGCTTAAACAGCAGAAATTTATTTCTTACAGTTCTGGAGGCTGGAAGTCCAAGATCAAGGTGTTGACAGGCTTGGTTTCTCCTGAGGCCTCTCTCCTTGGCTTGTAGATGGCAGCCTTCTTGTGTCTTCACGTGGCCTTTTCTCTGTGCGTGTGCATCTCTGGTGTCTCTCTCTCTCTTCTTATAAGAACACCAGTCCTATTGGATTAGAGCCCTACCCTTACGACCTCAAGTAACCTTAATTACCTCCTGAAAGGCCCTGTCTCCAAACGTAGTCACACTGGGGGTTAGGGCTTCAACAGATGCATTTTGGTGGGGGGAGGGGATAGAGTTCAGCTCCTAATAGCCTGCCAACATCAACATATCCGCTTCAGGCGTTGGATGGTTTCCTGTTTGTGGTGAATCGAGAAGGAAACATTGTATTTGTGTCAGAAAACGTCACTCAGTACCTGCAATACAAGCAAGAAGACCTGGTTAACACAAGTGTCTACAGTATCTTGCATGAAGAAGACAGAAAGGATTTCCTTAAAAACTTACCGAAATCTACAGGTAGGCTTTTAATGTGTGTTTCCTAGATAAGTTTAAAAAAAAATTTTTTTTGACCATTTCTTAGAAAATTGATCTTTTACGTTTTAGAAAACCAAGTGATCAGATTTATGTAGAAGAAGATAAGTGGCAGCTAGCAACATTTTCAGATGAATTTAGAATTTGGTGTACATTTCATGGGTCCAGGGTATGAAGTGAGGTATAGAATATAAGTGAGACACCTGTTGAAGTTGAAATTATTCCAGTGTTTTTTATATTGCCACTTTGAAAATATTAGTGTAGAAATTACTGTGATAGATGTATAATGAGAAAATAGGTGTAGCTTCAATTCTTGATGATAGTCACAGACTGAAATTGCCAGCTTAAAAAACTCCTTTCAACTTGTTTTCCAAAGTTAATGGAGTTACCTGGACAAATGAGACCCAGAGACAAAAAAGCCATACATTTAATTGCCGTATGTTGATGAAGATACCACATGATATCCTGGAAGACATGAACACTAGTCCTGAAACGCGCCAGAGATATGAAACGATGCAGTGCTTTGCCCTGTCCCAGCCTCGAGCTATGATGGAGGAGGGGGAAGGTGAGCTCGATCACATGCTTGGAGCTTTGTGATTTCCGTGGTTGTAATTCTTCTTACTGAATTCGATGTCCGTACTTGCCTATTGAACAGATGTAGCCAAAGGTTAAATAGAATCCTTACCTGGTTCAATTTTCTATTGCAGATTTGCAATCCTGCATGATCTGTGTGGCCCGCCGAATCACTACTGGAGAAAGAGCGTTTCCATCAAACCCTGAGAGCTTTATTACTAGACATGATCTTTCAGGTAAAAACTGTGCATGTGCCTGCATATTGTTCATTTTGAAAATTTTTATGGAAGTTAACTGTTTCTACAGCCTGCACTATCATTTAAGTGCCTGCACCCACTATAATGAATACTTTGCATGGATTATTTCCTGTGTTTCTTTTTTTTCCTTTGTTTTGTCTTGTCCTTTTAGTGCTGCACCCGTGGCATATGGAGGTTCCCAGGCTAGGGGTCTAAGCGGAGCTGTAGTCACTGGCCTATGCCAGAGCCACAGCAACGCCAGATCTGAGCTGCGTCTGCGACGTACACCACAGTTCACAGCAACGCCAGTTGCCTTAAGCCACTGAGTGAGGGCAGGGATCGAACCCGCATCCTCAGGGATGCTAGTTGACTTCATTACCTCTGAGCCACAGTGGGAACTCCCAGAAGTTACTGTTTCTTTTCTGTAACCTCAAGCCCCTTTTTTGTAAAGAAACACATTTCAAAAATATGGGTAATTTGATGAGAGTTACTGGGAGTAATTCTTGACATCAACATGAATTTCAGTCTTGGTCTGTCCTTTTTGGACCATGAGAGTAAAGAAGGCCATTATAGTTGATAAGGCATAATGATGAAATTAAACACAGTGGCAGTATCATCTGTATTTGCTCTTTTGATCATTTAACTCTAAATGTTGATACCAAGGGTTTGTCACACACGCTTTATCTCAGATCCGGTGACAGTGAGGTTGAGTTGCTTGTCCAAGGTCATGACTCCTAAGAGCGTTTGCAGCTGGGTCTGCCTGAAGTGAAAGTCTGTATTACTTGCTTTGTGTCTACCATGTCAACCTTCAATAAATAACTTGATAAAAAGGAATAGGTTTAAATAAACATACAACACAGAGCTGGTGTGTGTGTGTATGTATGTACATAGACACATAATATTTTACTATAAAAAATGGTTATTTTTGAAGTCATCAACCATTTTATGCCAGACTCAGTTATTTAAGGCTACTTCATATTAATTTTCACAGATGGGAAAAAAAGCAAAAGTTCTTCGTAATCTGAATTGACAGTCTGTTCACACTAATGAATCTTACTTTATAATGGAAAATTTTCTCTGTACTCACCTTCAGATATCAAACCTAGTAACAGGAATTTCTGTGTGTTATTTTAGAGTTGTTCTTTGTCTGTATTGTTATGATTTGGCAGTATAAATTTTCTCCCTAAATGACACTAGGTACTTTACACTTCGTAGCTGAAAATGCTAAATAAAAACTTGTTGCCTAAGCAGTTGAGCAAGTAGAACCTTTAACAATGATCTCATTGGAGTTTCTGTTGTGGCTCAGTGGGTTAGTGACCTGACGTCTCTGTGAGGATGCAGGTTTGATCCCTGGCCTTGCTTGGTGGGTTAAGGGTCTGGTGTTGCTGCATGCTGTAGGTCATGGCTTGGGTCCAGTGTTGCTGTGGCTGTGGTGTAGGACCCAGCTATAGCTCTGATTCGACACCTGGCCCGGGAACTTCGATTTGCCACACGTGTGGCCATAGAAAGAAAAAAAATCTTATCAATATTTTCTTTTATTAAAGATGCCTATTTACTATAACAGTTAGAAATTACTACGCAAGAAAAATTAAATACTTTTGTTTGGTTAACATCTGAGAACCATCTTATCACAGTTGTAGTTGGTACCTTCCAGTTGCTGTCCATTCTTTTGTGGGAGGTTTGCACTCATACAGTAGTTTCTTTGGCTTTTGGAGAGATTTTATTACTCTGGACCCTGATGTGTTTCATTTAACAAACCTTTCCTGAATGTCTGTTTTGTATTTGTAATGTGGCTCTCAGACCTAAGCCCAGGGGAGGTAGTTGAGGACAGATTACTCTTTTTAAATTTATTTTTTACTTTTTTAAAGTATAGTTGATTTATAACATACCAATTTCTGCTATACAGCAAAATGACTCAGTGTATATCTATATATATGTATCTATAGACACACACACACACATTCTATTGTATATTCTTTCCCATCATGGTCTGTCTGAGAAGATTGTATATCGTTCCCTGTGCTATACAGTAGGACCTTGTTGTTTATCTAGTCTAAGTGTTACAGTTTGTATGTACTAACCCCAAGCTCCCAGTCCATCCACCTGCACATCCCCCAATCCTCCTGGCAACCACAGTCTGTTCTCCCGTGTTAAGGACAGATGGTGGTAAGGACAGATAGTTCCCCTGCCGGCGCAGTGCACGTGTGTTTGCTCCTGGATTGCATTTGCCCCTCCTCCGTACTCCCCCCTCCTCCCAAGATGCTTTGTCGTCATGGAAGACCTGGGTCTTAAGTCGATTCTTGCACTGGTGGCTCATACCCATCAGTGCAGTGCCTTTCTCATTCTCAGTAGCTTCTCTAATACTGTCTTTTACAGTACTAGAAACTCTGAGAATTTTCCCAGTCCAAACTTGATTCCTTCAGCATTTCTACTTTTTTTAGAAACACATCATGGAGCGGATACATAGATGGGCAAACTTTTCCTACATCTTTCCCAATCTGTCTATAATCAAATTATTGACCACTTCTTTCAAGTCTTCACTTCCGGGTCATGACTGCCATCATTTCTGAATCTGGTGGACATGTTGGTGCCGAACATAAGAGGTTGTCTGGATGAATATTACATTTTTTAGTAAAACCTCTGAGAACAAAAACAGCTGTTGGTAGTCTTGACATCCATATAAGCTTCTTTCATGGTCTGACATTTTTTGACCATGCAGCATAATTTGTATAGAAATCCATGTCGTAGATGTTGATCACACAGTTTTTGCCCTGGACGTTGTCGGTAATTTTTGTTTTTTTTCTTTTTAGGGCTGCACATGAGGCATATGGAAGTTCCCAGGTTAGGAATCGAATTGGAAATGCAGCTGCCAGCCTACACCACAGCCATAGCAATGCCAAATCTGAGCCGTGTCTGAGACTACACTGCAGCTTGTGGCAACGCCAAATCCTTAACCCACTGAGTGAGGCCAGGGATCAAACCCGCGTCCTCATGGATACTAGTTGGGTTTGTTTCCACTGAGCCACAACAGGAACTCTGAAACCTTCTCTAATTTCATAGTTTTTTTGAGTGGTATATATTTCCTGTCCCTCATGTATTTGATAAGGAACATTTGTCAGAAGTGTTCATACTTAGGAAAATGAGTATTTAGTTAACCCTCCTAGTTTAGATTTTTAAATGGCTAAAAATGCAGTCACCTCATGTGGAAAGAGCTGTACTGTCCCTCTAGCTGTTGAGGCAGGTATTTTCTCTTGCTTTGTAATTGCAGGGACAGAATCTCTTAAGATTTTACTGGTATTTGTTACTTTTTCAACTAAATGAAAATGAATCTAAGGTTATCTGGACACGTTATATTCTGTACAGTGAAGTGAGTTGTGTGATAACACTCTCCTAGTCTATATGGCAGAACACTTAATGCACAAGTCCTGCAGGGCTGTGTCCTTAGAGAAGCTCCGGCCGGACATAGCAGAAATTTGGATCAGAAGATGGGACAAAGATTTAGTGTATTTTATTCAGTGCTAAGCCATGTAGTATGTAACTGGTGAATACCTGTAGATTGGATTTAAATCTTTTTTCTGTTTAATAGGAAAAGTTGTCAGTATAGATACAAATTCACTGAGATCCTCCATGAGGCCTGGCTTTGAAGATATAATCCGAAGGTGTATCCAGAGATTTTTTAGTCTTAATGATGGGCAGTCATGGTCCCAGAAACGTCACTATCAAGAAGGTAAAGCTTTTGGAGGTTGCTTCTTGATCTTGTTTGTCATTATGTTTGGAATGCTATAGAGCAGTACGTACATACATAACTATAGATATTGTCTGTCTTTGTGAGGTAGTAGGAAAAGGATTCTCGAGCATTTTTTATTTTAGCCTTTTCCTAATTTTGGTGAGGTCCAGTCTTTGACTGGGTTTTGAAAATGTTGCACTTGAGATTTATTTCCTTCCTCTCTTCTTCTGTGTGTGGTCTGCCAGTTGTAGTTACTAATAATAGGGTATTTTCCCCAACAGCTTATATCCATGGCCATGCAGAAACCCCAGTGTATCGATTCTCTTTGGCTGATGGCACTATAGTGACTGCACAGACAAAGAGCAAACTCTTTCGAAATCCTGTAACAAATGATCGTCACAGCTTTGTCTCCACCCACTTTCTTCAGAGGTAATGATAGATTACTGTGTATGCTCATGTTAAATGCAGCAAGTGTTCTCAAGGTGCTTTATTATTAATGTAAAAAGGGAGAAAATTCAACAAGAGAAAAAGCAGGCAGGTTGTTGGGTTTGCGGAAGTGAATTTAGATTCCTGGATTATGATGTTTTCTTTAAGGTTATAGTTTTATGTGAAAATGAGGATGTGTTCATGAAATAACTAATTCCAAAGGAAAGCTGGAAGTTGGGAAGACTAGTGGATAAAAGAGCTTATAAAATCTGACCCTGTTACTTTTCATTTCTAATGGTGCATTAGATTGCTCTTAGGAATTGAATTTAAAATTCGAAGGTAGGAGTTCCCGTCGTGGCGCAGTGGTTAACGAATCTGACTAGGAACCATGAGGTTGCGGGTTCCATCCCTGCCCTTGCTCAGTGGGTTGACGATCCGGCGTTGCCGTGAGCTGTGGTGTAGGTTGCAGACGCGGCTCGGATCCCGCGTTGCTGTGGCTCTGGCGTAGGCCAGTGGCTACAGCTCCGATTCGACCCCTAGCCTGGGAACCTCCATATGCCGCGGGAGCGGCCCAAAGAAATAGCAAAAAGACCAAAAATAAATAAATAAATAAATAAAATAAAATTCGAAGGTAGACTTTAAGAATAAGTAGTTACAGGGAGTTCCCTAGTGGCTTAGCAGTTTAAGGATCCAGTATGGTCACTGCTGTGGCTCAGGTTGCTGCTGTGGCATTGGCTCTATCCCTGGCCTGGGACCTTCCACATGCCAGGATCACGGCCAAAAAAAAAAAAAAAAAAAAAAGTGGTTGCTGTTGCTAATGGTAAAGAAGCAGAATATTCACCCATTAATTGTCTTGAGTAATTTGCAGGCATCTCCAGGTTAACCCTTTGATATACAGGAACTCTAGTAAAGCCCCACTGAGATTCTAGCTACATAGCTTTGGGCCCTTCACGGTGCTCTGATGGTGCCCCTTGTTTAGGTTATGTGGCTTATTAAAAATATGTTATTAGGTTAATAACTGATCAATATCTAGACTGTTGTCACTAGGTATTGGAATGACGCCTGAGAAGTTAAATTCCTGGGGGCACTTCATCTTTAAAAAAGAAAATCAGGTTCAGGCTTTTAATGCATGCTGTAATTTTTCAGTAAAACTTTGATGTTCTGTTTCTTTGCAGGGAACAGAATGGGTATAGACCAAACCCAAATCCTGTTGGACAAGGCGTTAGGCCTCCAGCAGCTGGATGCAACAGTTCAGTAGGCAGCATGAACATGTCGCCAAACCAAGGCTTACAGATGCTGAGCAGCAGGACCTATGGCTTGGCTGACCCCAGCACCACAGGCCAGATGACTGGAGCTAGGTATGGGGCTGCTGGTAGCATAGCTTCGATGAACCCTGGACCAGGCATGCAGTCACCATCTTCCTACCAGAACAGCAACTACGGTCTCAACATGAGTAGCCCTCCGCACGGGAGTCCTGGTCTTGGCTCCAACCAGCAGAATATCATGATTTCTCCTCGTAATCGTGGGAGCCCAAAGATGGCCTCACATCAGTTTTCTCCCGTTGCAGGTATTGGTGTTGCATTTCCTTAATTTTTTTCTTTTTCATTAATTCTGTTCTTTCCATACCACTGTAATTCCTATAAAGTTAATTCATTTTAAAATAGAACTTTTGCATGTTAAGTGGTGTTTTTTATAGCACATCTGATAGTCTAATCTTTTTCCAAATTTTTCTCTAAATCCAGGTGTGCACTCTCCCATGGGATCTTCTGGCAGTACTGGGAATCACAGCTTTTCTAGCAGCTCTCTCAGTGCCCTTCAAGCTATCAGTGAGGGTGTGGGGACTTCTCTTTTATCTACTCTGTCTTCACCAGGTCCCAAACTGGATAACTCTCCCAATATGAACATAACCCAACCAAGTAAAGTGAGCAGTCAGGATTCCAAGAGTCCCCTAGGCTTGTATTGTGACCAGAATCCAGTGGAGAGTTCCATGTGTCAGTCCAATAGCAGGGATCACCTCAATGACAAGGAAAGTAAGGAGAGCAGTGTGGAAGGCTCAGAGAATCAAAGGGGTCCTCTGGAGAGCAAAGGTCACAAAAAGTTACTGCAGTTACTTACCTGTTCCTCCGATGACCGGGGCCATTCCTCCTTGACCAACTCCCCGCTGGATTCAGGATGTAAAGACTCGGCCATTAGCGTCACCAGCCCCTCTGGGGTCTCTTCTTCAACCTCTGGAGGAGTGTCCTCCACATCCAATATGCATGGGTCACTGCTGCAAGAGAAGCACCGGATTTTGCACAAGTTGCTGCAGAATGGGAACTCGCCGGCCGAAGTAGCCAAGATTACTGCCGAAGCCACTGGGAAAGACACTAGTAGCACAGCATCTTGTGTGGAAGGAAACGTCAAGCAGGAGCAACTAAGTCCTAAGAAGAAGGAAAATAACGCTCTGCTTAGGTATCTGCTGGACAGGGATGATCCTAGTGACACACTCTCCAAAGAACTGCAGCCCAAAGTAGAAGGCGTGGACGGTAAAATGAGCCAGTGCAGCAGTTCAGCCCTTCCTAGCTCAAGTCAAGAGAAAGACTCTAAAATTAAGACAGAAACGAATGAAGAGGTAATTTGTCTTTTCTGTGTTTCATTTTTGTCATTGTAGTATTGACCATTGCATTTCTGTGTTAGAAAGACAGTGTATCATACATGAATTCTTATCTTCTATTTTAGGTGTATTTAATGGGAATTAATCTGGAGCTATCTTTTTTGGGGGCTCACTGTTTTTAGCATCAGTTAAGTGTATTATGATATAATTTAGAAGTATCGATGTATATGCTTTAAAATGTAATTTATTATTCCTTAGTAGCCAATTTGGCATTTTTCATCAAGGTTTTTGGTTTTTATTGTTGGAATGAGCCCATTGGGTCATTAAGGCTATGGTAGAAACAGAAAGAAAAAAAACAACAACAAACTTTTGTGTTAAGCAATAGGATTTTGATTTTTACCTCAAATCAAGTTTCACATTCTCAAGCATTTCCCAAACTCTGCTTTGAGAAGCACTGTCCTGGGAGATGTTAATATGTACCTGAGAAAATGAAAGCCTTGAAGAAGTCATACTGTTAGGATGTCTCTTTCACTCTAAGCCAGCGTTCTCCAAACGTTTTGACTAAAGCCCTTTTAAAATCATACCCATGAATATCTTGTTGAACACCAGCTTGCTTTCATTATTAATCATACCTGTTTTCAGAAGTATGTGAAGGGCAGACATCTGTCAGCTGATGATTTGGACTGATGTTCGCTGGAAATTATCCTATAGTTTGAGAATTAAGCATACATTTAAAAATTTCTCGGAGTTCCCTTCATGGCTCAGTTAATGAACCCCACTAGGAACCATGAGGTTATGGGTTCGATCCCTGGCCTTGCTCAGTGGGTTAAGGATCCGGGGTTGCTGTGAGCTGTGGTGTAGGTCGCAGACGCGGCTTGGATCCTGTGTTGCTGTGGTTCTGGTGTAGGCCAGTGGCTACAGCTCCGATTAGACCCTTAGCCTGGGAGCCTCCATATGCCATGGATGCAGCCCTAGAAAAGGGAAAAAGCCAAAAAGAAAAAAAAATTCTCTTTGAAAGCACTTCCCAACCTATGGATTTATCCCAGTATTTAAATTGTTCTTACTTTTAAGGAAGACGATGAGGGGTAGAGGTCATATCTTTTAAGTGGGCATTATCATTTCAGGTACCTACCGTGGTTACCTGTTACTCTTTTATCTATTTTCTTCTGACGAATATGTTTATACCTATATATCTAGTAATGTGCTTAAAACCATTTTATTTTCAGGGATCTGGAGACTTGGATAATCTAGATGCTATTCTTGGTGATCTAACTAGTTCTGATTTTTATAATAATTCCATATCTACAAATGGTAGTAATCTTGGAACCAAGCAGCAGATGTTTCAAGGAACTAATTCTCTGGGTAAGGAAGAACTAGATTTTATTCTTGCTCCCTTTTAGCCTTTTCTGCACACTTGTATACATTCTCAGACTAGGATCCAACTTTACACTGCATTCTCTGCCTCTCAGTTTCTTATACTAAATTATAATGTGTGTGGGTTTTTGTTACTGTTTTTTGGTTTTTGGGTTTTTTTGTTGTTGTTG
Source organism: Sus scrofa (assembly GCF_054392235.1). Lineage (NCBI taxonomy): Eukaryota > Metazoa > Chordata > Mammalia > Artiodactyla > Suidae > Sus > Sus scrofa. The sequence goes on from NC_139399.1 coordinate 57,396,060, forward strand.
TTGTTTTTTTAGGGCCGCACCTATGGCATATGGAAGTTCCCAGGCTAGGGGTCAAATCGGAGCTGCAGCTGCCAGCCTGTACCACAGCAATGCCAGATCCGAGCAGTGTCTGTGACCTCCACCCCAGCTCATGGCAACGCTAGATCCTTTAACCCACTGAGTGAGACCAGGGCTCGAACCTGCATCCTTATGGAAACTAGTCAGGTTTTCAATGCGCCGAGCCAAAAAAAAAAAAAAAAGCGAAAAAACATTTTGTGGTTATTCATTTTTATGGCACTGTTTCCTAAATTGAGATAAGATAGATCAAACAGATTGGAAAAAGCCAAAAAAAAAAAAAAAAAAAAAAAAAAAACCAGGAGGAAATTTTATCTTTTATTCCTTGTTTGAGTAGAAAGCAACTAATCTGGTTACATTTAATTATAAAATTTTAAACAGAAGCTATGCAAGGGTGTATATTGAAGAACTTCTAGGAGTTTGCAACACTGGGAAAATTTTCAAATGTGAAGCAGAACATGAATGACCATATCAGGCTACAGACAGTGCCCAGTACTTCAGCCAACACTGAGACGCTTGTTTTTGACTTTATTTGGAATATGAGGCCTTTTTTGTGTGTGTGTGCGTGCTTAGTATTTATTTTGTAAGGGAAGATAGTGTTTATTTTAGTAAGAAAGACGTTCTTGGGTGGGTGATACTGGTATTTATGTCTTGTGCTTGATGATGTAGTGGGTCATCAGAGGATATTTATGTATTGTGCTACTGTGTCTTTAACAGGTTTGAGGAGTCCGCAGTCTGTGCAGTCTGTTCGTCCTCCATATAACCGAGCAGTGTCTCTAGATAGCCCCGTTTCTGTTGGCTCAAATCCTTCAGTAAAGAATATCAGTGCTTTCCCCATGTTAACAAAGCAGCCCCTGATGGGTGGCAATCCAAGAATGATGGATGGTCAGGAAAATTATGGCTCAGCTATGGGTATGTTACTTTTAATTAATACTTATGATGAAAAGTTCTTTTGGGTTGGAGTTCCTGTTGTGGCTCAGTGAGTTAAGAACCCGACATAGTGTCTGTGAGGATGTGGGTTCGATCCCTGGTCTCGCTCAGTGGGTTAAGGACCCAGCGTTATCTCAAGCTTCAGCATAGGTGGCAGGTGCAGCTTGGATCTGGCATTGCTGTGGCTTTGGTCTAGGCTGGCAGCTGCAGCTCTGATTTGACCCCTAGCCTGGGCATTTCCATATGCTGCAGGAGCAGCTTTAAAAAGAAAAACGAATTCTTTTGGGAAAAGCAAATTAAAAACACTTAAGCCATTTAAATAACTGCAATTATAGAAAAACAGCATGTTTCTATCATGAGTATCCTTGATTTATTCTATGTCTTGGTGATTTAAACTCTTGAGGATTTTGGTCCAAGACATTTTCTAACACAGGCCTGGCAGTACAGGTGTACATCAGATACTGCAGGTTCCATTCCAGATCACCACAATAAAGCAAATAATGCAACAAGTCACATGAAGTTTTTGGTTTCTCAGTGCATATGAAAGTTATGTTTAGGAGTTCCCGTCGTGGCTCAGCGGTTAACGAATCCGACTAGGAACCATGAGGTTGCGGGTTCGATCCCTGCCCTTGCTCAGTGGGTTAAGGGTCTGGTGTTGCCGTGAGCTGTGGTTCGGGTTGCAGACGCAGCTCGGATCCCGTGTTGCTGTGGCTCTGGTGTAGGCCGGTGGCTACAGCTCCGATTCAACCCCTAGCCTGGGAACCTCCATATGCCGCAGGAGCGGCTCAAGAAAAGGCAAAAAGACAAAAAGAAAAAAAAAAAAGTTATGTTTATATCCTGGTCTGTTAAGTATTCAGTAGCATTATGTCTAAAAATATTGTACATACCTTAATTGAAAAACTTTGTTGCTAAGTAATGCTCACCATCATCTGACAGTACAGAGTTGCCAGTAAACCTTCAATGTGTAGTAAAAAAAAAAAAGTATCTGTGAAGCACAATAAAAAGAAGGTATGCCTATACTAGCCTATCAAAAATGTCTCATTAGGTGGCTAGCCCTGTTCTTAGGATGACAAAACACTCTTTTGTCAAGGGTTGTAAGAAGAATTTCATTCCAACATGGACAATACCTAATCATTTCTGCTTTAGGTGGACCCAACAGAAACGTGGCTGTGAATCAGACTCCTTCCTCAGGAGACTGGGGCTTACCTAACTCAAAGGCCAGCCGAATGGAGCCTATGAATCCAAACTCGATGGGAAGACCAGGAACGGATTTTAACGCCTCTCTGCCCAGACCTGCAGTGGGTGGCTCCATGCCCACCATGCCTCTTCGGTCCAATAGCATCCCAGGTGCGAGACCAGTGTTGCAGCAGCAGCAACAGCAGCAGCAGCAGATGCTTCAAATGCGTAAGCATCCACTTCATAAAAAGACTAGATGTTTTAGGGTAACTTTTGTCATTGGCTTATTTGAAAATGTACCCTTTCTTTTTGCTCCTGCAGGGCCTGGTGAGATTCCCGTGGGAATGGGGGTCGGTCCTTATGGCCAAGGAGCACCATCGAACCAACCTGGTTCCTGGCCAGATGGCATGTTGTCTATGGAACAAGGCCCTCATGGGACTCAAAATAGGTGGGGCTTTATTAAGTGACTCTGTAGAAAATGTAAGCATTGGATTATCTAGAAAAGGGTTAGAGCACAGCAACAAACCTGAAAGAGAACGAGATAAACTCTCTGTAATTATCAGTTGCCGTCTGTGTGTGAAAAATGAGCTCAAGGCAGCAGGCAGTGGCACTTTTGGGAGTGGGGCGGCAGAACCCTTTTGCTCAGCTCGCAGGTCTGTTGGGTGGTCACACCTGAGAGCCTCCGCGTGGTGGTGATCTCCGTAAGGTCAGAGTCCTCCCCCATGAGAAGGAGGCCGATAAATTAGCACTAGTTGGACAAGATAAATGCTCCTCAGAGGGTGAGCCTCAGTTTTGTGGAAACTTCATTTTTAAGGATTGAATAATTCTTTTTTTTTTTAATGTAGTATTTATTGTTATTATTAATTTATTTATTGGCCATCCCATGGCCTAAGGGAGTTGCCAAGCCAGGAATCAAATCCCAGCTGCAGGTGCCTCCTATGCTGCAGGTGCAGCAACACCGAATCCTTAACCCACTGTGCTGGGCCGGGGATCAAGCCTGTGTCTTGGTGCTCCAGAGATGCCACTGATTCTGTTGCACTGCAGTGGAAGTTCCAGAAATTGGATAATTTTTTTCTAAAATCATTTATTTTATTTTTTGCTGGATGGATTTTACTTCTAAAAGTATTTAAAACATTTCATGGATGAAAGTGAAAGTGAACTATAGCACTGTTTGACTTGTGCAAAAGAAAGGTTGTGGATTATGTCTGTATTTCGTTTTTTTAGTTGGGTCAGTAACATTTGCATGAAAGAGGCTACCTGTCAATGTCAACTGTAACTTGAATTCTGCAATAAATTAGCAAAGAAAAATGAATAGATCTATTGAGTAGACATCGGTGTAACTACGTGAGTTTATTAACTTGAGTGCCATTCTACCCAGTAGAGAACAAACTGTTTCATCACAGAATTTTTTTAAGGCTGGATAAATGTCTAGCCCCAGGCCCCTGTAATGTGTTGGAAAAAGGGGCATTTCTGTGGGTGTATGAGGTTTGTATTATACTTGTCCGTACATGAACTCTGTGAGCCATGCATAATGCAGGTTTGTTTTGTTTTGTTTTAAATAAGTTGGTAGATCCTTGGGCTGAGTTCAGCATTTTTTTTCTGTTCCTTTGTTGATTTCTCCAACTTACAAGTATCCTAACTACTATCACTTCTATTCTTGGAGGGTCTTGAAAACACATTCTTCTTCCATCCCTCCTGAACCTCTGCTATCCTCCAAATGCTGAGCGGTCTGGCAGTTACATTTTGGTGGTGGGATTGGGAGTTGTAAGCTAGATAACGGTTGTTGAAGACGACCCGGTGAGGTTTAAAATTGTGGGTCTTAAATTGATGCCATTTACTCTTCTCTGCTACTCTGTTAGTTTATTATTTATACTTGTAGTGTTTGCATATTAAAAATATTATGCACAGGAGTTCCTGTTAATGGCTCAGCAGGGTAAGAACTCGACATAATATCTGTGAGGATGTGGGTTCGATCCCTGACCTTGCTCAGTTGGTTAAGGATCTAGTGTTGCCACCAACTGTGGCATAGGCTGGCAGCTGCAGCCCGATTTGACCCCTAGCCCAGGAACTTCCATATGCTGCAGATGAGGCCGTAAAAGGAAAAAAAATACTGCGCGTGGTTACTTTGATCTTTTTTTTTTTTTCCCTTAAAGAGGAAAAAGCACGAAATTGATTGCACGTTTCTTTTTAGGCCACTTCTTAGGAACTCCCTGGATGATCTCCTTGGACCACCTTCTAACCTGGAAGGCCAGAGTGATGAAAGAGCATTGTTGGACCAGCTGCACACACTCTTGAGCAATACAGATGCCACAGGCTTGGAAGAAATTGACAGAGCTCTGGGCATTCCTGAACTTGTAAATCAAGTAGGTAGCAATGCCATGGATGTATGAAAGAGAGAGAGTGTGTGTGTTTGTGCGCGCGTGTGTGGACATGCCCGTGCATGCACAAACATGGTTTGAATCAGAGCTGCAGCGGCCAGCCTATGCAATGAAGAATCACAGCAGTGCCATATCCGAGCTGCATCTGCGAACACACCACAGCTCACGGCAACGCCAGATCCTTAACCCACTGATTGAGGTTAGGGATCGAACCTGCAACCTCATGGTTCCTAATTGGATTTGTTTCTACTGCACCAGGACGGGAACTCCCCGGGTGGGCTGTTGCTGATTAACCTGTCTCTACTAAACTTGCCTCTTGCCACTTTCAAAAACATTCTTGTACAGGTTTCATGAGAATTAATTGATCATGGTGATTTTAGTTTTTAAATTTTTTTTTTTTTTTTTTTTTTTTTTTTGGTCTTTTTAGGGCTGCACCCAAGGCATATGGAAGTTCCCAGGCTAGGGGTTGAATCAGAGCTGAAGCTTCTGGCCTATACCACAGCCATAGCAACTTGGGATCCGAGCTGAGTCTGCAACCTACACCACAGCTCACGGCAACACTGGATCCTTAACCAACTCATGGATACTAGTTGGGTTCATTATTGCTGAGCCACAGTGGAAATTCTGTGATCATAGTGATTTTAATTGATTTATTTTACACTTGGCATGGGAGGTCTTTGTTGGTCCAGAAATCTTATCTGAAACAAATAGTATTTGTCCAGTTACTCAATACACTGTAGATATTTGGCCCAGAAGATATTTGAATGTGAAACCCTGTGCAAGGTAAGCACTAGGACGTAGCCATTAGAAGATAGGGGATGGTTTCTGTTCTTGTGGAACTTCAGACAACTTGATTTTGCTTTTGGAATTCTGAAACATCGTTGTTCACATATATTGACTTTATTTTTCACCTTCTTCAGAGCATTTGATTTCTCTTGGTCTTTTGCATGTACTTCACCATTTATTTATATGTTTGATATTTAGGGACAAGCTTTGGAGCCCAAACAGGATGCTTTCCAAGGCCAAGAAGCGGCAGTAATGATGGAGCAGAAGGCAGCATTGTATGGGCAGACATATCCAGCACAGGGGCCTCCAATGCAAGGAGGCTTTAATCTTCAGGGACAATCACCATCATTTAACTCTATGATGAATCAGATGAACCAGCAAGGCAATTTTCCTCTCCAAGGAATGCACCCCAGAGCCAACATCATGAGACCCAGGACAAACACCCCCAAGCAGCTTAGAATGCAGCTTCAGCAAAGGCTGCAGGGCCAGCAGGTAACCAGTCACACGCTCTTGCTTTGGCCCAGAGCCGCTTTCCCTTTGGCCTCTTGCTCTTTAATTTGTTTTCAGACTGTGTTCCTCAGAGCTCTTGCCACTCCACTCGCTCCTCAACTAAAGAAATTATTTTTGTTTTTAATTCTGTGTAACCTTTTTCCCTTTTTTTTTTCTGCTATGGATGGTTCCTTGCTTGGGAGTGGTTGTATTAGAATTGGATACCTTTCTCTAAGAATGTTTTTTTTTGGGGGGAAGCTACCATACAGCATATGGAGCTCCTGGGCCAGGGATCAGATCTGAGCTGCAGTTGTCGATACCTTAAACTGCTGTGCCAGGCTGGGGGTCGAACCTGCAACCCAGTGCTCCAGAGACACTGCTGATCCTGTTACACCACCGTGGGAACTCCTCTCTAAGACTATTTTAATTTTAAAATGCCAGAGAATGATGTTCTCTGTGGTGCATCGGTTTAAGGATCCAGCATTATCGCTGCTGTGGCTTGGGTCCTTGCTGTGGTGCAGATTTGATCCTTGGCCTGGGAACTTCCATATGCTATGGGAGCAGCCAAAAAACATGTCAGAGAGGATTGCTCTTGGGGGAGAAGAGTGTTTCTTGATGGCTTCATGGTCTTAGAGGTAGATAATGTCTGTTTTTTTAAAAAGTCCTTAATATTAGCCAGCTATTTAAACCTTACTGATTTGAGCACGCTTTCTTTAAGGAACCTCTGCTGCCTACATGTGTGATAAAACTTGAGCTCTCTTAATAATTTTTCCCATTGTTCTGTTGGCCCATAACAAATTTTAAAAATGTATTTATTTATATTGTTTGTATTGTGAGTGCGCTACATTCTTGAACTTGAGAGAGCTAGACCATATAAGCAGATGAGTGAATTTAGCATCCAGAGAGCTAGAGACTCTTCTAGTGTATGATATTCCTAAAAGCAGTTTAGGTACTCAGGAAAGATGTGTTCATGCGTTCATGGTATCATTTTGCTTTTTGCCATTTCTTTCCACTGCCGATTACCTAGGAAGAGGTAACAAAAAGTAGTTTTTCCAGTGTTACTTTGACCAAATTAAAGTTATTTCCCCAGTGGCCTAAATAATCCCAGAGAAAATCTGACTTTATGAATGCTTTGAGCTTCTGTTGAAGATACTCTTTCGGCTACGAAATTGCACTTTCCCTCTTACTCCTGATGTGGAACATTAAAGCTTCACATACTAGCCAGGGGCTTCTCCGCACAAACGTCTTTGAAATGTGAAAGGGCACTGCTTCAGCTTAGATGGGACTTAACCAGGTTAATGGGTTTAGCGAGATACCGTGACCTCGCTGGCTGCTGCCGAGGACGTGCACAGGCTATTTGGGGCTCATTCCACTTGCATTCTAACCAGCTTGTCTCTCCCCAGTTTTTGAATCAGAACCGCCAAGCACTTGAGATGAAAATGGAAAGCCCCAGTGCTGGTGGGGCTGCGGTGATGAGGCCCATGATGCAGCCGCAGGTCAGCTCCCAGGTGAGAAAAGTCTGTCCGTGTTCATGGCTGGATGCCCTGCGCAGGGCTTGCCCACGATGGACAAATAGAGTACATGATTCCAAGTTTCCTCTGTAAGAAACCATCCTGTGGTCCCATCATTTTTCGTTTTCCTTCTTCTCTCCTGCTGGTGGCTAGAAAGAATCAGAGGAAGAGAGGTTCTTTTATTAAAAACTGGTTTGTGGTTTTAAAATTAATTTCCTTAGTGATCAATTGTTGTGGAAACAGCTACCACTTACTTTTTAGGAATTTAAAATAATAAATCTGTAAACTTTTCTCTGTCCCTGGATTGTGAAACCACATGCTGCTTATTGGTTAGACTTTAAAATTATAAGAAGTGTTAAGAAGAAAAGAAATAATTCATAATCCTGCTCTCAGTGACAAACCCCGAGATGACTGGTTTTCCATAGTGAGAGGGATGCTCTTAAATTTCTGTCCCTCTGGCCCAAGGTGGAGACCGAGTTAGGTGTTTCCTTCATCCGCACAGGGCAGATGACTTCCTGGAAACTCCTGGCTGTGGTTTGAAATATTGTTAGACAACAGCATCAGCAACAACTGTGAAATGCTGGGTTTTCACTGTCCTAGGCCTCCTTGGAAGTCTGATATCTTATGTTTTCTTGATAATCAGACATTCTGTATAAACTTGAGCTAAGATGCTTTCCAAAAAGATGATAAATGTTGGCTTTTTGGAGGTGATCTTTTGAGGCTGGCAGAGCCTAACGTTGATCATGTCACCTCCTTACCATCACCTCTGCTCTCAGGTTTAGAGACTACCAGCCCTTTTCAGGTGGATTCCTGCTTATCTGACTGTAATCCCTTGTTGTTTCTTCCCTAAACATACTCTCATTCCTGCCTTTTTTCTTCTTGTAGTTTTATTTCATAATTTCTGAAGTCAGTCCTCAGATTCTACTCCTAAATGTTCTCTCACTTTGAGGAATGTTTTCTATCAAGGTTAAAGCCTGACTTCTCATCTCCTTTCATCTTCTAGACCCCAGAAATGTCCAGGTCCCTGTTCTGCTCCCCCAACATCCACACCCAGCCAGAAAGCCTTCACCACAATGAGAATTGTGTATTTCCTCTTTTGTAACTCTAAAGAAGGGCCTTGGGTGTTATTTTCTGTCTGATAGCTCATGTGTTGTGGGGTCCTGTATGTATGAGATTGGCCGGTTTGTGATTTACATGTGTAATCATGTTCTTTCTGGGTATTAGCAGGGTTTCCTTAACGCCCAGATGGTTGCCCAGCGCAGCAGAGAGTTGCTGAGTCATCACTTCCGGCAGCAGAGGGTGGCGATGATGATGCAACAGCAGCAGCAGCAGCAGCAGCAGACGCAGGCCTTCAGTCCACCCCCTAACGTGACTGCCTCCCCCAGCATGGACGGGGTCTTGGCCGGGCCTTCAATGCCCCAAGCTCCGCCCCAGCAGTTTCCGTATCCTCCAAATTACGGTAAACTTGACAGTGACAATGGCTTCCCCAAAGTAAGATTAGATTCACCAAATCTGTTGTATATTAAAAACAAATACTGTAGGAGTTCTCATTGTGGCACAGCAGAAACGAATCCGACTAGTATTGGTGAGGATTCGGGTTCGATCCCTGGCCTCGCTCGGTGGGTTGGGGATCTGGTGTTGCCGTGAGCTGTGGTGTAGGTCACAGATGCAGCTCGGATACCCTTTTGCTGTGGCGTAGGCCGGCAGCTGTAGCTCTAGGATTCGACCTCTAGCCTGGGAACCTCCATATGCCATGAGTGCAGCCCTCAAAAGAAATAAAATACTGTTTACTCTCTCTTGTTACTGCACAAGAGAAGCAAAATTAATTAAAAACATCAAACAAAAATGTGTACTGGAGAGCACAGGTGATTGTAATCAAGGCAGATGATCTGTCGTAGTTGAGGTTTTTTTCCCCCCAGGTCTTATTTTTTCAGTTCCCCACATCTTAATTTGGAAGACAGATTCAGCAGGTCTGTCCATCCCCCTCCTGCCGCCCAGTGTGTCCAGTCTAGTAGACTCCGGTAGAGTGAAGAGTAGCGTGATCTGGTGTACCTTTTATTCAGAAAACTCACCGAAGTAACTGCCCTTGGAGGCGGCATCCAGACAGTGTGCTTCTCCATAGTGAGTCTGTTGCTCTAGTTGTCACCTTGGTGAGAAGCTAGAATTACAGCCAGGCAGCATCATTTTAGCACCTTTTTAGCACCACCTTCCATCTTTAAAAAAAAAACCCTAAAGTTACCTTAGAAAGCCGATATTCCAAGGAGGTAGCATTCGAGCATTATGACTTCTTTTTCTTCTTTCTTTTTTCAAGGGATGGGACAACAACCAGATCCAGCCTTTGGTCGAGTGTCTAGCCCTTCCAATGCGATGATGTCATCAAGAATGGGTCCCTCCCAGAACCCCATGATGCAGCACCCTCAGACCGCACCCATGTACCAGTCCTCGGACATGAAGGGCTGGCCCTCAGGAACCCTGGCCAGGAACAGGTGAAGAGCAGGGACCCTAAAAGTCATTCACATACTCGTGCCGAAAGTTCAGGGAGTTCTTGCATTTTTCAGCTAAGCCTGTTAGGGTGGAGAGAGCAGGTGTTATCTGGCTCCCCCGTTTTGAGAAGGCTTCCGACTGCTGCACACATCCGCAGGGACACCGGTCCTCATGGCTGTGACTGATGGAAGGCAGGCTGTCAGTCTGCTCACCTGTGGTGGTCTCTGCTCCAGTACAGCAGCACTGACAAGGTTGTGGCCATCTCTGCATGTGTGTTCTGTGTTATGACAGTGGCCCAGGAGCTAATCTCCCTCTTTCTTTACAGCTCCTTTCCACAGCAGCAGTTTGCCCCCCAGGGGAACCCTGCAGCGTACAGTATGGTGCACATGAATGGCAGCAGTGGTCCCATGGGACAGATGAACATGAACTCCGTGCCCATGACCGGCATGCCCATGGGTCCTGATCAGGTATGAGGAGGGGCGGGGGTGTCTGTTCTTTCCCTTCCTAAAACCTTTTCCTGTTTTCTGAGAAAACCGAAGCCTCCCCTGTGATCTTAAAGTCCTCGATGGATTTTTAATTTGGATATATAACTTGAAAAATATATAATCGGAGTTCTCGTCATGGCTCAGTGGTTGACGAATCCAACTAGGAACCATGAGGTTGCGGGTTAGATCCCTGCCCTTGCTCAGTGGGTTAAGGATCTGGTGTTGCCATGAGCTGTGGTGTAGGTTGCAGATGTGGCTTGGATCCCTCGTTGTATGGCTCTGGTGTAGGCCGGTGGCTACATCTCCGATTCGACCCCTAGCCTGGGAACCTCCATATGCTGCGGGAGCAGCCCTAGAAAAGGCAAAAAGGAAAAAAAAAAAAAGAAAAAAAAAAGAAATATAATCATTAAAAAATCGTTTGGGAGTTCCTGTCATGGCTCAGAGGTTAATGAATCTGACCAGTGTCCATGAGGACGCAGGTTCAATCCCTGGCCTTGCTCAGTGGGTTAAGGATCTGGCATTGCATGAACTGTGGTGTAGATCACAGACGTGGCTCAGATCCTGCTTTGCTTTGGTGTAGGCCAGCAGCTACAGTTCTGATTTGACACCTAGCCTGGGAACCTCCATATGCCATGGGTGCGGCCCTAAAAAACAAAAAGCAAAAGAAAAACCTTTTGATTTGAAGGCATTAGGCCATTTGATACCTTTGAAAATCTGGAATCTAAGGACTGAATCAGTCAGCCAGAGAGCCCTATTGCAAGCCATCAGCACAGAGATAATGAATTCTTTTCTGTTGAGCAAAGCATGTATTTTACTCATGTTTCTTCTGGTTGCCAACAGAAATATTGCTGACATCTCTACACCAGGACCTCCAAGAAAATCACTGTACAAATGACACTGCACTAGGATTATCGGGAGTAAAGAATCCTTGCTCTAGGCACCCAGCTTTGAAGAAAGGACCAGCTTTCATCTCTGCCAAGAGTATTCTAAGTAATGTCATTTGAGCAGGACTGGATTTTAGGCCGAATTGTAGTATCTGTCTGTTTTTCTATTTCCCCCTCCTTCTATGTATCATGGTGTTTCAAACAAATATTTTTGGCATTCTGTCATTTCAGGATGTGATTCTGGAGGTACGGAGAGTTACTGATCACAAAACTCTCCTGTATCACTTTTTCCTGCTTGGCTATCCAGAGTCTTTGGGAAAAATGTAGATGATTTCGTAGAAGTCGGTTTCTTTAGTTGCAAGTATTGGGCGAAGAGCGTGCCCCCAAACTTTTTTGTCAAGACCAGGTGGTAGTTCTGTCCCGTGGAGTTGGCGTTTCGTTTCTGAGTTCTCCTTTAATCAAAGGGTTGAGTTGCTCTGACCCTAGTCTTGGTCCTCCTTTTTCCTGAAGAGAATTTTCATCTGCCCCTGATGTCCTATAATACTTCCCCTCCAGGAACTGTCCATGGTGACAATTGGCTTTGCAGAAGGGACAATGAGTGACAGTATTTAATTGCAGGAGTAGCAGTTTTTCACATGCTAACGTGCAGCTGAGTGCACTTTATTTAAAAGTAATGGATAAATGCAATATTGTCGAGGTCTTGAGGATGGTGAACCACAGTCCTGGTTTTTGTCTGATCCGTTGGACAAGAACTCTGTTGTTGCTGTTGCTGTTGTTGTTGAAAGTACTGGTGTCACCCTTTGCCTATATGGTAGAGCAATAATGCTTTTTGAAAATAAACTGCAGAAAACCCAAGGCCAGGTACTGCATTCTGAATCAGAATTTCGCAGAGTTTCTGTGAATAGATTTTCTTTTGTAAATATGACCTTTAAGATATTGTATTATGTAAAATATGTAAATACCTTTTTTGTAGGTCACAACAACTCATTTTTACAGAGTTTGTGAAGCTAAATATTTAACATTTGTTGGATTTCAGTAAGTTCATCGTGGTGAGGCTACAAACAGAAGAGTCATCCTCTGAATTTTGTGGCTTGGGGGGAGGGGCCCGTGGTCCACAGCTTTTCTTCACTCCCAGCTTTCGAAGCTCGCTCTTCTCAGTCTCTTCATCTAGATGCTTTTTAAGGAGATCATTTGTTTAGATTTAGGCATTTAAAATTTAAAAAACTTCCTCTACCAGAACTAAGCACTTTGTCAATTTGGGGGTGGAGGGGGGAAGAATAGATACAGGGAAATAAACTTTTAAAAAAAGAGATATCAAGAATAAAAGATCAATTTGATTTCAGAAAAGAATCTTGGATTTTAAGCAGTCCATTAATTAAACATAGTAATTCATAGCATTTAAACAAATTTTTTTAATTGAATTTTTTCGAGTCCATTTCAGAAGTGTCCTAAGGTTTTGGTTGCTAGGACCTGAGTTCCACATTGAGATCTCGGGATTGGAATCCTTGATGTATAGTTTCTGGTGTCTGTTCAGATGTCCTCTCATTCTGCTAGTGTGATGTTTTCACCACTCCCAGGATTAGAGTAGCATCATGGTTATTTCTTTAAGGAGCTCAGTCTCCACGCAGCCGGTCTCATGTGACTGAGAACTGCGGTCTGACTGGGCGCCTCTGCATTCCTTCTCTCCTCTGCCACCTCTCTTTTCTCTGCTGCTGCCCTTTGTCAGTTGGGAATAGGGAAGAAAATCAAGTTTAATTCCCTTTAACTGGTTTCCTTTATCATGTTCGAACAATCTAGTGAAATTGGGTTTTTGGAACATCTGTGAATTGCAAATGTCTGTTAGCCTTGGTGTCATTTCCTAGCAATAACCGAGAGCCAGTTAAAAATTTCTTTACACGTTTAGCCAATCTTTCTAGGTATCTCTGAAGGTGAGAACATTTAATTTTTTGGACTTGCTTATGAATAAGTGAAACCTGTATTTCTAGAACTGCCACTGGAGTGGATCTGAGTTTCACACGCCCCTCCACCCTCCCCACGTGGGTCAAAATAAGATTGTAAATCCATCCCCTTCCGTGCTAGTGGCCTGTACTTTTCAGATAACACATCCTCTGATCTGGAGACACACAGAGCTGAGGAGGAGCCTCTGTCTTTTTAGACACAGTCGTGTCAGGTCTATCTTAACCTTTCTTGTTGAAGCCACATGTGTTTGGGGAGAAACAGAATGGTGCTCTGACCTTTCCTGACCTTTAAAACTTAATGAAAAACAAAACAGTTTTGTGGTTCTTTTCCTCAGTCACTCCTGACTCCAGGCTAACTGGAAGGCAGCACCTCCTTTTTATATGGAAAAATCCTGAAGTTTATTATAAGTTTTTATATTTTCTACGTGTTCATTTTATTGGTGCAAATTTAAGATTTTGATTTTAATAGATGCAGTCTCTGAGATAATTTGTTGTTTTTACCTGTATTCCCCTTTTACCTTTTTTGGATAATTCTCTTTCTATTCCTGCTGCCTACCTCTTTCCCCCCCCCCCCCCCCACTTTTTTAAACCTTAGTGTCTGTTGGGTGAATAGTATTGAGTAACCCTTTCATCTGCTTTTAGAATGTGAGATATTTCCAGTACCTATTTTGCTGAATCCAAAGATATATAAATGTATATATATATTTTGTAAAGATCAAAATGATAAAAAGGAGATACATTTCTTCCTTTAAAAAAAACAAAATAGAAATCCATTGTTAATGTTCATATTACGATGCCACTTTTCTAAATTGTGCGTCTTGATGGAAAGGTGTAAATATCAATCAGCAGGACTGCTTAATCAGTATTTAATATCTAAGGTGAGTTGGGGATGTACAGGGGTGGGGTTCTCCAGAACACAGTTGGCTTGCTGTCCCACAGGTTCCCTGATCCAGAGGTAGATGTAGCTGGAAAGTCAGCAGATTAGATTGCCAGTTACCCGTATGCCTGTCCAGTTCCCTTTTTATTTGCAGAAGCCATGAATTTGTTCACAAGTGGGGAATTCGTAGGAGTAAAACCTCTTGGGTAGATGGTGTCCCCTGCTGCAAGGGAGCTGCTGTTCAGCTCCAGGGCAGGTTGTGTAGTCATGAGCAGGGCGTTCTCTTTTTCTTTCCTTCCTTCTTTCTCTCTTTACAATATAGGGAATTTTGAAGAAGATGGAAATGTCATTCTGAGAGCAATATTTAAATTCTCAGGAATTGACTGACAGTATTGCAGATGAATTCACTTTTAATCAAGTTTACATTAAATGTTGCTTTTAAAAAATCTGAATTGTTCTTTACACTGCAGAGACTCCAAACCACATGGGATAACTTATGAGATGGTTGGGTAATGCGCTATGACTCCTTTGTTGATCATGTTGGATGTGGTTGTAAATAAAGGTTTCTATTTAAAACGGAAGCCTAAGCGCCTGCTGCCTTTTTTTCCCCCCCGGCAAATCCCTGTTGGATTTAGGGTCAAAGAGAAGGTGAAAGAATCTTACTTCAGATAATGGGATGAGTTTCTGTGAGGTTAGAAGAATTATTTCTGTCTTTCTTTCTCTCTCTCTCTTTTTTTTTTTTTTTTTTTTTGGCTATGCCCGCAGCATATGAAAGTTCCAGGGCCAGGGATTGACCCTGTGCCACAGCAGCAACAATACCGGATCCTGAACCTGCTGAACCACCAGGGAACACCTAGAAGAAATCTTGAAAAGTCTGGACCTGGTCTGACACAAGGTGCGTGCCCATGAATTAAGGAGAAGCGCGTTGGTCAAGTGCCTTCGCGCATTCTCAAATTCTGCCAGGCTGGCTTACCCGTTCCACAGAGAAAGGGGGCTAAGGGGAAGTGCTTTGCAGTTGATTAGTTCTTAAATAGTGAGGTCCTGGAGCTGCTGTGAGACTTAACTTTGAGGTCCTGACGTATGGTAAATGCTAGTCAATTTATCACCATGTATTTATTCTCTTTTAGAAAAACCGTCTTAGACCCAAGGTGACTCCTTTCAGAAAGGTGCTGACTAGTAGGATTGTGAATGCTTTTTAACAGCAACAGTAAAACAAGAAAAACACACCAAAACAACTCCCAAGAATGGCCTTTTACAAAATGTCAGAGGTTACCTCATACCAAGTGCTGGTCGTTGGCTGGGGTTTTCAACATTGTATGACAATACTTAGACTACAAAAATTTTTTTACAAATACAATTTTGTTAAAACGGAACATACATCAACTTCACGTCTTTGCAGGGCTTTAAAAAAACACCAGTTCTGGGACAGGTACCAAAGGAATCCTGGGAGAAATGGCGTCTGGTCAGGGAGAGGAACGGCCGCAGCCGCAGGGGTTTGCTTTTACACGGGCCACGGCGGCTACTGACATCACCACTCTCGAAAACCGGGTTTTCTCTTGAGACGGCTTCCCCGCAGAGTTCCCAGCCAAGCTGGTTGTGTGTAAATAGTCACATATATACAGCGAAGTCCGTTTCTTCAGAGGCAGCCAGGGTTATAGCGCTGGATAGAAATGTATGTCACTTCTTTTGTGCTCCTGACTCCTTGTCCAACTCTGTGCTCCATTTCCAGCATCTGTGAGTTGCCTCTGTCCTCCTTAGTTCCTCTGCGACAAACCGAAAGAATGAGGGCATTTGAAACAGGGTTGGTCATCCCTTGCCATGTAAAAACATTCCAGTGATTTTCATCCTTGGGGGAAATGTCTAAGAAAATGTCTCTGTTCTTCCTCCCTTGTCAGCCTCTCAGAGAGGGGTAGTGGTGACGTGTTGACAGGAAATTGCATTTTGTGTAGCTGGTGAGGTATAATATTACCAAAGCAAAAGCAGGGGCAAGACGGGATGTCCAGAAGTATCGCTGCTCCCGACGGTTCTCCCCAGAGTCCGCCGTGTTGACTGAAAGCACGTGCCGTGTGTCTCAGGCCTCCCGGCCAACAGCATCGGTCCGCTTGAACGCTCGCGTGGTTTTGCACCGTACAGGCAGACGATGCCTCCGTTTTTCTAGACCCACCTCGTGCCTCTTAACCTTCCCAGCCTTCCCACAGCTGTCCCCTGCAGAACAAAGCAAACTCATCTTACTGTTCATGCTGCTTCTGGAGTTCTTAATCAGTGCCCTCCAGCTGAGTAAGCTCTGCTTCAAGGAGCTGGCTGCTGAGAAGGGCTGTTTCTACGTCCCTCAGGCTCGCTACCACCTACTCCTCTAGACGGTCGGTCCTGGGCATACACGCTCAGTGGCTGGCAAAGATGTCTTTTAAAGATCTGGATAGAATCATGGCTAAGGAGCAGGTGGCATGTAAGGATGAAGAGCTTTCATTTCTGGGAGCACCAAAGACATGCTCAGCCGGCCCACTATCCCTGTCCTGCTGAAGCTGCACAGGTCCACAGGCATGTTAAGAGGTGAGGAGGCTGGAGGCTGCAGAGGGCAGCTCACCAAGAAGGCTGGTTTGCCTGCATGGTGACTTCATGTCAAATTAGTTGCCAATGAGTTCCATCGTGGTTCAGCAGTTAACAAACCCGACTAGCGCAGCTCAGATTGGACCCCTACCCTGGGAACTTCCAAATGTCGTGGGTGCAGCCTGAAAAAGCCGCCCCCCACAAAAAAAAATAGTTGCCAACATGAACAAATCCTTACTCATTTCTGCGTTTGGGGATTTTCTTAAATTAGAGGATTCAAATTGCATCCCTTTCTGTTCCCTTTAGACCAGTGACCTCTCCAGGTTGCCACAGCCTCTTGGCCCCACCAGCCTCTGGTGGCACTAGTGGGCGAGTGTGTGGCACAGACATTTGGGAAGCCTTTTAATGAGGCCACCTTGCTGCTGACAGTGTGGACCAGGTAGCATTTCTGCAGCCACCGCCTTCAGGATGCCCGGCACCTAGCAGGCCTCCATGCTTCTCAGCCCCTAAGGAATGCCTTGAGCTCCCCACGCACGGATGATGCTGTAGAGGACAGCGTGTGTGAGACAAAGGATTACTCTAGACCGCGAGACGTATCCAAATGTTACCTTACGGCAAGGACTCATGTTACTGCTTCCGCTCTTAGTAAGGAACAGGTGAGAGGTGTGGGCTAGAAAGGACATGCACACAGAACAGCCTCGCAAAATGAAGCGGGTCAGACAGCTCTCTCTCTCTGTGTAAACTGGTTTCTCAACTCACAGTGATTTGGAAGAAGGTCTCTTCATTTCTGGCCACTTTCGACGCTGAAACTGCCTAAGTTTTCAAGTGTCAAAAGGAGAACCAGTGTTAACCATCACCAAGAAAGGAAAAGTGACCCCCAGAGAACCATACAAAGAAGGCCTCCTAGGCGACCCGGTTCCCTGCTCGCCAGAGAAAAGGGCAGTGTCCCAGCCTCTGAGGTTAGACTACAGGATGGACCACCCTTCGGGGCTGTTCTCGGGTGTTAAAAAACAAAACCAATACCTGTAGTGCTCATAGCTTCCTCCATCCTTCAGTCCTAAAGGAGAGAGATGCACAAAGTGGAAACACGACTTAGGGCAAAAGCGGCACAGGCAAGGACCAACTTCCTAACTGCCTCAGCTTTTTAAAAAAAACATTTTAGGTTTTTTATCAAAACCCATGATGCTGGAAGGGGTCCCGAGGCCGAGAGAGTAGACTGAATTAGGTGAGCTGTCCCTAAGACGCCTCATGGGTCACCTCCACTCCCGTGTGTCCTTGTCAGCTTTAGGCTCCTGGTGCAGCGTCCCAGCGCTGACCTTGGTCACGGCAGGGGAGTCAAATATGGGCACGAATACCTATGCTATAGCGCACAGAAAGCCAAGGGCAGTAGGGAGACCCCGGGACCAGCAGCCTTGCTGGAGGGTGTGGCCATGTGACTAGGTGTGTGGGCTCTGCACCCGCTCACATCACTCATCTGTAAGAGGACAAGCATGTCCACCGTGGAGGGCTATCAGTTCGTGCACATAAAGCCCTTAGCCCTGTGGTCATAAGTGGTAGCCCTCGTCATAAAAGCAGCCCCTGGCTGGTAAATGTTAGGAAGGTGGTATTTCAGCCACTGGTGAGAATTCACCACCTGCTGGCAATTCTGGGTTCATGCTTTGAGCCAGGCGGGAACCCCCTCAATGCCCTCCTGTGCCCTGCTGCACCCTGGGGCGCCTACTCACCCAGGTCCATGTTTCGGGTCCGGGGGTTACACTGCTTGTAACCCTTGCAGCTCCTCAGCTCCATGAGCTGCACGTGTAGCTGATTGAGGACGTCCCTGTCCAGTGTGTTCACTGCATTCATCAGCTGGTTGGAAAAAAGGTAGGTTATCAACTAGGGGAGTACGGGACCCCCCCATCCTCTCCTTCCAACCAGGGGACTTGGTTCAGGAGGGGGGGTACAGGGCGCTAAGGGATGCTGACCTCTGCTTCCACACGGGCTGGGGTTTGGAACAGGTGAGACGGCCCTTTGCCTCCAGCCCCACCGTGTTCTCTCTCCACGCACATGAAGACGCAAGATCACACCCCGCCTCTGTCCTTCACACTGAACCCGTGGAGCCACCGGTGGGGAGACTGACCAACTTGGAAGCCCTTCCCGCCCTGTATTTTTAAGCAGCCTCCCTTCACAGCCCCTCTGTTCCTCTGGATGGGAAGGCAGCCACTTGGCCACTGGGTCCTTACGTGGTTGGGGGGCTGCCGGTGACCCACTGACCTACCAGCTCTGCCTCCCCCTGTGGTAAAATATGGGAACGACCTACCAAAGGAGAAAGCCTGGCAGCCTGTCTGGGAAATACTGCAAAATGACGGGAGGTGCTGGCATTTGAAAATCAGATTTCGTGTAAACAATTGCTTTTGGGCTTTTCCTGAAACATGGAAGATTGGACAAAGGCGAGACCGCACTACTGAGAAGCTCCAGTGTTGCACCGTCTGTTTTAGGAGGAACGTGCACGTTCCACTCACCAGACTCTGGCCGCTTCCGTCCTGTGTGGATTCATGTGGGTTAATAGACCCAAGTGCAGCCTAAGTGCCTCCTGAGAGTGAGTTACTGGCCTGTCATCTGCAGGGTGTGGCCTGACGCTGAGGACCCATGAGGTGTCGGGTCCCCACAGAGGCTGCTCTAAAGGGGCCTGCAGGTCAGAGGCTCTGGGAGATCCAGCTTGTGGATGCAGGAAGCTGGAGGCTGAGGCCCAGTCTTCCCCCGGTGGTTTCACACTCTACTGTCTTGGGGACTCAGTGGGACTTGCAAACCTCTTGTCACTTCCTCAGGGGCCTAACCAGCAGCGCCTGCGGGGGGGACCCCCGCCCCCGCAACCCCCCCAGCCCCCGCACACCCCCCCCTACCCCGAGCCTGTGCTGTCCGCACCTGGTAGGGGTCGGTGTTGAGATCAAAATACTCTAGGAAGCCAGTTGCAAACTCACAGAAGAGGAAATTGTGGGTCTCGTTGATGGTCCTCAGGCACCAGTACGTGTTGTTGTTGGCGCTGGTGCAGGCGCAGAAGGGCCCCACTGCCGAGAGGAGAGCGCCCTGAGCCGGGAGCCGCCCTCGCTCCTGGGACCCCCAGCCCCTCCTGCTGCAGCCCTGACGCCCCGCAGACATTGCTGCGGAACCTGCTCCTGAACGACCCCGCAGGGTCTCACGACTGGGGGGCGCTGGGTCCCGGGGAGAAGCCCCCGCCCCCGCCCGGCCGGCTCACGCGTCCAGAGGGGCGCCGTCTGCCAGTGCTGGTTGTCGTGAGTGAAGCACGTGAGGCCGGGCATGCTGCACGTGTCGTTGTTCTGCAGGCGCTTCAGCAGCTTGCGGAGCTTCTTCTTGCGCTTCTGCTCCCGCAGCAGCCACACCTTGTCCTTCTCCTGCAGACCCTTCCTAGGGGCACACAGGGCCGCACCCCTCACACCTCCCCCGGGGCCCCACTTTGCTTCCTGCCCAGGGAGCCAGGGGCACAGCCAGAGAGGGTCTCCCAAAGGAAGGCCGTTGGCGCAAGCCCAGCTGCTGGTCCAGGGTGGGGGCTGGGACCAGGCTGAAGCCCCTGGCGACCTACATTAGCTCCCGAGGCGGCTTGAGGGTGGAGGATATTAGGGGGCTGCCTGGCCATCTGCTCACATCCAGATGCGCGGGGCCTTTTACCCTTCCTGGGGTTGCAGTAACCAGACCTGGCCACAGGGGGGCGCCCCAAGCCCCACTCTGCGTTGATCTGGCGGCTGCAGGGACTCCCAGGGAAAAGCCAGGACTTGCTTGTCCTTGCTGTTCTAGCTTAAGGGAGGGCAGCCTCCTCAGGAGGGCCGCTGTGTCTCTGCCCTGGGCCTGAAGCTGCCCTTACCTGAAAGGATGCAGGCTGGAGCCTTTGTGCTTGAGGCGGCCTTTGTGCTGGGCGTGGTAACTGCAACAGATGCCCCCCGCCTGGGTTTCAGACACAGCTCACAGTGCAGCCATGCAGGTGTATGGCTGCAAACTCTTGTTTCCCGGGGATCCCTGTTCTTCCTGGGGCAGTGCTGGGGAGGTACCATCCCCAGGGCGGCAGCCCCTGCCTGCCCCGCCTCTTCCCACAAGTATGAGCTGGAGCCCCTGGCCCACGGCCTCGGCCAGAGGGAGAAGGTCAAGGTAGATACAAATGGGCCAAGCCCAGAAGCTGGGCCTGGCTCCCTATGGCTCCCTGGCTCACCTATGCTGGGTGGGGGCCAGCCCTGAGGGAACCCACATTTCAGAGGCCCTTTCTGGAAAGGCATCAGAAACTATAGTAGCCACCAGCCACATGTGGCTGTTTCGATTTTTTTTTTTTTTGGTCTTGTCTTTTTAGGGCTGCACCCATGGCATATGGAGGTTCCCAGGCTACGGGTCCAATCGGAACTGTAGCCGCAGGCCTACACCACAGCTACAGCAATGCCAGACCTGAACTGTATCTGCGACCTACACCACAGCTCACGGCAACACCAGATCCTTAACCTGTTGAGCAAGGCCAGGGATGGAACCCGAAACCTCATTGCTCCCATTCGGATTCATTTCTGCTGCGCCACGGCGGGAACTCCTGTTTCAGTTTTAACTAAACCACCAGTTAAGTTCCTGAGTTACACTGGCTGCATTTCAAGTGCTCAATAGTCACATGGGGTTGGTGGCCACCAGACTGCACAGCACGGGTACAGCCTGGTTCCGTCTCCCGGGAGCTCTCCTGGTCAGGGCTGCTCGCAGAGCCTGGGGCTGGGGGTTCCCTGAGCAGATGATGTGGCCCTCGGGCTACAAGGGCTGTTCCCGGGAGGGTCGTCAGCGCAGGCCCTCCCTCCCGGGAACCGAATCCCCGTGGGCAGAGCCTGCTGGTGTCTGCGGTGCCCGAATCCGGGCGTCTGGCTGGTCACCTGCAGGTGGTGACTGGCGCCTGGGGGCTGACGACGGGATGTGAATTATTACTGATCACGATTAGGATTTTTAGTCCGAGCGAGGAGAAAGGGATATAAAAATACTGGAAGAGACACCGAGGTCTGTGTCTTCCTCCAGCCGGGGTCCTGCAGGAGCCCTAGGGGCCGCCTGGGGGTCCTCCCGCTCCCTCCTCACCTGATTTTGTGACAGTCGCATTCTTCTGGCCGCTTTTTCTTCAGGTGACCTCGAACTTCCCTCAGGTTCTTAATTTTGTTCTGCAGGGTCTCGATCTGAGGGAGGAGGGGCAGGAGAGGAGGCCGTGAGACTGGGGGGCGCGGGGAGAGCGGCTGGCCTGGCGGGGCCCAGCTGCTGCCCGAGGCTCTGGATGCTGTGGGGGTCCTTTGGTTCCACCTGCTGAAGTAACGAGGCCCCAGCGAGGGAACCGAGGGCCACTCTCCTGCCTTGTCCTGCCCGAGAGCCAGCTGAGGCCACAGGACTGCAAGGTCCCACCCCAGGCTTGATAGAAGGGCTGACTGTGGTGTGAGCATCTTCTAGAACAAAAAGGGGTGCAGGGTGGCGGTGCTCTCCTCCCCCCAGGCAGGAGCTGTCTGTCTGAGGCTGGGACCGAAGCCGCTGGCCCTGGTGGAAGAAGCTGTGAATCCTCCCTCCCTGGGCCGACCTCCCTGCCTCCCGCTGAGGCCGGGGGCCCTGCCCAAGCTCACGGTGGTGAGAAACCTCCCGGCCCAGACTCCCATCACCTCGTGGTCGATGTGCAGCTTGTGGTCCTTCCAGGCCTGCAGGGACTTGTACAGGTCCAGGTCACACTGGACTGTGTCATTCTCCAGGATGTAGCACCTGCTCCAGGGAAGGGACTGTGTGTGGCCCTTGGTGGCGGGGGGGTGAAAGGGGCCCAGCTGGGGGCACGAGTGGTGTGGGGGCCCCCTTGACCTCTGACCTCCCCCCGGGCTCTCACCGATGTGTGACTTTAATGGGATTGGGGGCTGAGTAGTCTGGGAGGCCTCCAGTGCCACTGAAGTCCCCACCGTCCTTGTCGTCTGGGTCCTCAGGGGCGCCCGGCCAGTGCCGCTTGGTGAGGTTGCGGGGCTGGGATGCATCATCCAGGCCATGGTACCCCTTGATGGCCACCGAGCGGATGGAGCGATTTCGGGCGTAGCTGCCCTTGTACCCTGTGGGTGGCAGAGGGAGGGCTGGGCTGGGCGGGCCAGGTAGGCTCCCGGGCAGCAGATTCTTGATCCAGACAGGGCTGTGCCCCCAAGTTGGGGGTTCAGGATACCTGCCCACCCAGGAAGCGAGACCTGGATCCCAGTGGCAAGGGCAGTCAACTGGGGACACTGAAGTCCTAAGGCTATGAAGCTCCAGGCAGAGCTGTGCCTGGGTAAACCAACCAGGACGTCACACGACGGAGGAGCCCAACACCAGGAAGGAAGTGCTGATTCAGCTGCAACGTGGATGGACGTCAGAAACACTCCGATGTGTGAGAGAACTGGTCACAGAAGCCACACAGCACATGACTCTATTTATAGCATATCCAGGACCAGTGAAGACATGGAGACAGGAGTTCCCGTTGTGGCACAGAGGAAACAAATCTGACTAGTATCCATGAGGACGCAGGTTCAATCCCTGGCCTTGCTCAGTGGGTTAAAGATCCGGTGTTGCCGAGAGCTGTGGTATAGGTCGTAGACGTGGCCTGGATCTGGCGTTACTGTGGCTGTGATGCAGACCAGCAGCTGCAGCTCTGATTCAACCCCTAGGCTGGGAACCTCCATATGCCATGGGTGGGGCCTTAAAAAGACAAAAAAAAAAAAAAAAAAAAAAAAAAGACGGGGAGACAGCAAGCAAATTAGTGGTTTCCATGGGAAGGAGGAGAGGGTGATGGGTTTCTTTTTGGGGCGATGAAAATGTTTTAGAACCAGACAGAGGTGGTGGTTGTACTACACTGTGAATGCATTAAATACTTCTGAACTGTATACTCATAAAACTGTAAAAATGGCAAAGTTTATGCCATGCAATGTTCATGTCAAAAAAAAAAAAAAGATAAAAGAAAACAAAGTGGATATAATTAAGGAGATTGAATCAGCAATCAGAAACCTTCCAACACACAAAAGGTCTAGGACCAGACAGCTTCACTGGTGAATTCCACCAAACATTTAAAGAATTAAGACCAATCCTTCTTAAACACTCCCCCCCTCCCAAAGAAAAGGCGGGAACACTTCCAGAACTATTTTTATGAGGCCAGCATTACGCTTATAGACAAACCAGACAAAGATGCCACAAGAAAAGTACAGACCAATATCTCTGATGAACACAGATGCAAAAATCCTCGACAAAATATACGCAAACCCAACTCAACCGTACAGTAAAAGGGGTCACACACCTCATCAAGTGGGATGTATTCCAGGGCCGCAAGGAGGGTTTGCCACCTGCAGGTCAACCATCATGACACAGCACAGTAACAAATGAAAGACAGAAATCATAGGACCATCTCAATACGTGCAGAAAAAGCACTTTGCAAAATTCAACATCCATTGTGATAAAATTCGGATAAGCTGTTAATATCCAAAACATAAAGACTCAGATACTTCAACAGCAACAAACAAAACTCCCAAAAAACCGCCAATCGATTGAAAAACAGGCAGAGGATCAGAACAGACATTTCCCCAGAGAAGACAAACACACGGCCAACAGGTACAGGAACAGATGCTCTGCATCTCTCGTCACCAGGGAAACGCAAACCGAAACCACACTGATGTGCTCGCTCCCGTCTGTTAGAATGGCTAGGATTAAAAAAATATGAAATAGGAGTTCCCGTTGTGGCTCAGTGGTTGACGAATCCGACTAGGAACCATGAGGTTGCGGGTTCGGTCCCTGCCCTTGCTCAGTGGGTTAACGATCCGGCGTTGCCGTGAGCTGTGGTGTAGGTTGCAGATGTGGCTCAGATCCCGCGTTGCTGTGGCTCTGGCGTAGGCTGGAGGCTGCAGCTCCGATTTGATCCCTAGCCTGGGAACCTCCATATGCCGCGGGAGTGGCCCAAGAAATAGCAAAAAGACAAAAAAAGAAAAAAAAAATGAAATAGCAAATGTTGGTGCAGATGTGCAGAAAAAGGAACACTTGGGTTCACTGGCACAGCCGCTCCGGAAAACAGTATGGAGGTTTCTCAAAAAATTAAAACTACCACGACCCCAAGATCCAGCAATTCCACTTCTGGATAGTTACCTGGAGGAAACGAAAACACTGACTCAAAGATACAGCACCCCATGTTGACTGCAGCATTATTTATAATAACCAAGATGTGGACTAACCTACGTGTTCACTAATGGACGAATGGATGCAAAAGACGTGTGTGTGCGTACACACAATGGAAGAGTACTCAGCCACAAACCAGAAGAAAAGCTTGCCCTTCGCAACAGAGGTGGGCCTTGAGGGGATGATGCTAAACAAACTAAATCCGGTTAACAGGGGCAAACTCTTGCTCTTGGAAGGAATTCACAATGAGATCCTGCTGTGTAGCCCTGAGAACCACGACTAGATACTTACAACGCAGCAGGACAATGGAAGAAAAAATTATGTATACCTGTACGTGTAACTGGGTCCCCATGCTGTAGAGTGGGGAAAAAAAGAGTGTGGTGGTGGAAATAACAATAAAAAATAAAATAAGACAGAAACTGTATTACTCAAAAAAAAAAAAAAATAAACTAAATCCAAGAAAGATAAACAGCATGCAATCGCAGTTATATGTGGAATCTAAAACAAACAAACCAAGCTGAGAGATGCGGAGAACAGATCGGTGGTTGCCAGGGTCGGGGGATGGTGGTGGTTGGGTGGGTGATATGGGTGAGCAGGGTCAAAGGATATAAACATCCAGCTCTAAAAGCAGTCAGTCCTGGGATGTAATTTACAGCATGGTGACTGTAGTTAATACTGTATTGCTGGGAGAACAGATCTTAAAAGTTCTCATCACCAGAAAAAAAAAAAAGTTTTGTGACCGTGTTATGTGGACTTGTGTTGATCATTTCACGACATATACAAATCTCGAGTTAAGATGCTATACACCTGAAACTCATGTGTTATATGTTAATTATACCACAATAAACCCCCACAAAACAAAGCAAAAAAAAAAAAAAATCATTCATTCGAATTGGAACAAAAAGAGTCGGGTAGCACATGCTCCCGAATGGAAAAGGGAGCGGCTTGGGGAGGGCCCGTCTCTTCTCGGAGCCTGTTTCTCCTGCAGGGGGTTGGATGCTCCCTGTGTGGTGGGAGGCAAGATGGGACCGAGAGGTGACTTTCCGAGGCTCTAAGTCAGCTGTGGACAACTGAGGGCCTGCAGGTGTTGGGACTCAGAACAGGCTGCCCCAAGATGTCACACTGGCATATTGACTATTGTGAATTAAAGTTTCTTGAACACACTGCTGGTGGGGGAAAAAATGCTATTAACACTCTGATTCCACCTCTGTGGGAAACTTCCAGGCCTCCTGCAAATGACCAGCTGGAGGCTGATAGTCGAGGCTTGATAGGAGTGAAATTAGAGGTCTTTCCCCCTGAGGTTAATTGGTCTAAGGTTGAATTATGCACCAGTAGGAAGAAAAGCATCTCAAAGCCTTTGTTGAACGTTTTATGCAAACTTTTCAAAGGCACAGTGCCTTTAACCCGAAAGCCTGGTGCACAGGAATTTCTTCATATCTGCTCTTATGGGAAAACTTCTCCCTGATATCAAAAAGCAAATGCAAAACGGTGTGGTGGGTTGGCCAGGCAATCGCTAAGCATACTAATAAAGCTGAAGTGCAATTCTTCAAAAATAGTTTTCGGGAATCCAGGGGGAAAAGAAAAAAAAAACTGAGTTGAAAGCAACAATTCTTGCTTTGCAATTTGAACCTTTAGAAAAGCAAAAGCATCATACTGATGGTTAATTAATCTTTGACAAAGAAGGTAAGAATATACAATGGAGAAAACAGTCTCTTTAGCAAGTGGTGTTGGGAAAGTTGGACAGCTGCATATAAATCGATGAAATTAGAACACACCCTCACACCACGCACCAAAATAAACTCAAAATAAATATGACACAACACCATAAAACTTCTAGAAGAGAGCAGAGGCAAAACATTCTCAGACATAAGTCGTACCAATGTTTTCTTAGATCAGTCTCCAAGGCAACAGAAATAAATGCAAAAATAAACAAATGGGACCTAATCAAACTCACAAGCTTTGTACAGCAAAGGAAACATAAACAAAATGAAAAGACAACCTACAGACTGGGAGAAAATATTTGGAAGTGATGCAACCGACAAGGGATTGATTTCCAAGATATACAAATAGCTCAAAGAACTCAACAACAACAAAAAACTCAATCAAAAAATGGGCAGAAGACCTAAATAGGTATTTCTCCAAAGAAGACACACAGACGTTCCTCAGGCACACAAAAAGATGCTTCACATGGCTAATTATTAGAGAAATGCAAATAAAAACTACAAAGTACCACCTCACACCAGTCAGAACAGCCATCATTAAAAAGTCTACAAATAACTAATGCCGGAGCAGGTGTAGAGAAAAGGGATCCCTCCTACACTGTTGGTAGGAATGTACCTTGGTGCAGCTACTACGGAAAATAGTATGGAGATTCCTTAAAAAACCAAAAATAGAGTTGCCGCATTATCCAGAAATCCCACTCCTGGGCACACATCCCAAAACAACTATAATTTGAGAAAATACATACACCCCAATGTTTGCAGCAGCACTGTTTACAAGAGCCAAGACATGGAAGCAACCTGAGTGTCCTCTGATAGAGGAGTGGGTAACGATGCAGTAAGTATACACTATGGAATATCACTCAGCCATAAAAGAGAACGAGATAATGCCATTTTGCAGCAACAGGGATGGACCTAGAGATTATCATACTAAGTGAAGTCAGAGAAAGACAAAAGGCCTAAGAGATCACTTATGTGACATTTCTGACCTTACTTATAAAACAGACTTGTAGACATAAAAAACAAACTTACAGGAGTTCCCGTCGTGGCGCAGTGGTTGACGAATCCGACTAGGAACCATAATGTTGCGGGTTCGGTCCCTGCCCTTGCTCAGTGGGTTAACGATCCGGCGTTGCCGTGAGCTGTGGTGTAGGTTGCAGACGCAGCTCAGATCCCGCATTGCTGTGGCTCTGGCGTAGGCCGGTGGCTACAGCTCCGATTGGACCCCTAGCCTGGGAACCTCCATACGCTGCGGGAGCGGCCCAAGGAATAGCAACAACAACAACAACAAAGACAAAAAAAAAAAAACAAAAAACAAAAAAACAAAAAACAAACTTACAGTTACCAAAGGGGAAAGGAGGTGGGGAGGGACGAATGAGGAGTTCGGCATTAGCAGATAAAACTACCAAGTATGGGAGTTCCGTCGTGGCTCAGTGGTTAATGAATCCAAACAGGAACCATGAGGTTGCGGGTTCGATCCCTGGCCTCGCTCACTGGGTTAAGGATCGGGCATGGCCGTGAGCTGTGGTGTAGGTCGCAGACACCGCTCGGATCCCACGTTGCTGTGGCTGTGGTGTAGGCTGGTGCTACAGCTCGGATTCGACCCCTAGCCTGGCAACCTCCATATGCTGCATGTGCAGCCCTAGGAAAGACCAAAAAAACCAAAAAAACTACCATCTATGCAGCAGATAAACAACAAGGTCCTACTGTTCAGCACAGGGAACTATATTCAATATCCTATAATAAACTATAACGGAAAAGAATATGAAAAAGAATATACATAGATAATATATTCTATATATATATAGCTAAATCACTTTGCTATACACGGGAAAGATTACTCTATAAATCAACTATATGTCAATTAAAAAAAAAAGAAAAAAGCATGACTCAGCCTAGCTCCAAGCTCACTCAGAGCTCTTCTCATTCGCCTCCAGACAACTGCAGGGATTATAAGAAATCAGGACGATGGAAGAGAAATGCGTCCTACCACGTGTAAGAGAAAGGGAGGTTCCCCTCGATCCTAAAACCCCCAGAAGGCTCAGGCTTCTCCTTCTTGAGGGACCGACCTCCCTCAAATGATGGGGTCAGCCAGTCCTCTCAGTCGCACCCCAGAGGGCACCCCAGACTTAAAGCAGAGGATCAGGAGCTGGATTCCTTGCTTGCTTTTTGGTGGAGGGACGGATGGATGGATTGCCTCTTTAAGGGCTGCACCTGCAGCGTAAGGAGGTTCCCAGGCAAGGGGTTGAATCACGAGCTGTAGCCGTCTGCTAGGTCAGCGCCACAGCCATGCCAGATCCGAGCCACGTCTGTGACCTACACCAGGGCTCATGGCAACGCCGGATCCTTTAACCCACTGAGCGAGGCCAGGGATCGAACCTGTGTCTTCATGGATGCCAGTCAGATTTGTTTCCCCTGAGCCATGACGGGAACTCCAGGGGCTGGATTTCTTAATTGACACTGGCGTGACTTTTTCCACCTTCTGCTCAGAGGATTTCTCTCTACCTGTCACTTCTGACTCTGTCCCAGCAGCCAGAGCCTCTGCCCAGCCTGTGACAACCCACACCCCAGCCCACCATAATATCTCTTAGGGCCTCCTAACACCCCTCATATCTAATTCCCAATTACTTACCAACAAACCTTATTTATTTATTTACTTTTTGGTCTTTTTTTGGTCTCTTTAGGGCTGCACCCGCGGCATATGAAGGTTCCCGGGTTAGGGGCCTAATCGGAGCTTCAGTTGCCGGCCTACGCCACAGCCACAGCATGGTGAGATCTGAGCCGTGTCTGCCACCTACGCCACAGCTCACAGCAACGCTGGATCCTGAACCCACTGAGCGAGGCCAGGGATCGAACCCGCAACCTCATGGAGGCTAGTCAGGATCCTTAACGGCTAAGCCACAAAGGGAACTCCAACAAACCTTCTTGGTAGAGCTCTGTCATGAATGCCACTAGAAAATGCAACGAGAAGGGTGATTTTTATTTCCCTACCCTCAGGCCAAGCCCACATCACCTACGCTCCTTATTAGAAACTCATCCTGATTTAAATTCCTCTGAAGAGGATGAGCCTTTAAAAGATGCCCCAATTAGTCTCAGGGCCTGAAGCTGGATGGTTACTAAGTGCTGGCCTGTCTGCATCAACTGGAAGAAAAACAAAGGGCTCCCATCTGCAGCCAAATACTTTCCAGAGACGCAGGGCGAGGAATTAACCCTATGATGACGCCCTCCCAGAGCTGGGGGACTTCACACTCCCTTCTTACCGCTAATGAAAGAAGGTTAATTTGGTTCAGACAGGAACCAAATCTATCCACCTGCACGAGTCCCAAGCGCCATAAACTTGTAATTCCCGGGCACCCTGTGGCTGTTATCCCCACCTCCCGCTGCTGAAGCCTGATTTAAGGTCAGGGACCTGTGGGCAGCTTCCTTTCACCCTGCATCCGACTGGCCCTTCTCTTCGCATTTGCCTTTAAAAGGAGCTGTTAACAAGGACGTGTGTGTCGCCACAGGGAAAAAAATTGCCTCTAACCTTTCTGTCTCTTCTGGCTGGTCTAAGAATTAACTTGATGCAAAACAGATAAACAGGAGGAAACCAAATAAAAGTTGACTACCACGTATCCATGGGAGAGACCCAGAAAAAACTGGAAGCTGTCACCTGAAATATGCCCTCAGCCCAAGACAAAAAAGGATTAGAGGGTGGGGCAAGCCAGTCCTGGGGGGTGACCAGGAAAAGCACCGGAAACAAGGGTGAGTGCGATGCAGGTGTAAGGCCTGGCGCCCTCCCCGGAGAAGTTTCTGGAGATTGGGTCCAGCTCCTCTTCCAGGGACAGAGGGGGAGATGCTTCTGAGTAGAGATTTTCCTCATAAAGGTAAACATTTGCTTTTCAGAGTTTTCCCCACTGTCCCAGTTTCCTTGAAAATGACCAGCTCAGAGTTCCCATTGTGGTGCAGCGGAAACGAATCCAACCAGGAACCATGAGGTTGCGGGTTCGATCTCTGGCCTTGCTCAGGGGGTTAAGGATCCAGCGTTGCCGTGAGCTGTGGTGTAGGTTGCAGAGACGGCTCAGATCTGGCCTTGCTGTGGCTCTGGCGTGGGCTGGCAGCAACAGATTGGATTAGATCCCTAAGCTGGGAAGCTCCATAGGCTGTGGGTGTGGCCTATAAGGACAAAAGACAAACAAACAAACAAACAAAGAGTTCAAAATACTTAACATGCCAGTGAGGCGTATTTTAGGGTGGCAAATTCTGCTCCCCTACAAAGCCTTAAATGCATTCTGTCCACACCTCCGGCTCTGGGCTTACCTGATGGTGATAAACCTTTTTGTCTACACTGCCTTAAAAATGATGGGGCTGCCTCAGGCATCCTAGGACAGGCTTTTGCCTCTCAATTATGTCCTGGAGCGTATTCCTCATGCCGATCGGAGTCCTTGGTCCCCAGTATGCCCCTCTCCCACCTTGCTCATGTGCGTGGCCACGCCAATTGGCAAAGCTGGGGCTCTAACCTTCCCCGCCATTCATCTATGTTTTCCTTGCTGTGTCTGCTCTCTTACAAGTTCACAGGCCTCCGCACTTCTCTACCCAGAGAGAGACCACCTATGAGCCGACTTAACCTACCCATCACCTCTCCTGGCTCACACTCCAAATCCAGCCCCTTCACTCCCCTCCCTGCGGGTGGAGAGCCCCACTCCATTCCACACCATTGCCTGGCAACTGCCGAAACGGTCTCGAAGCCGCGAGATACTCTCTCAGATGTCCTCTTAAGACAACCCAGGCTGACTTCTCTTTTGCGATGGCTCCCATCAGGGAAATTTCCAGGGAAACCTAACACCTGGTTGTGCCATGGCGCCCCCTGGCGGACACTTGAGTGGAGACTGTCCATTGAGGGACCAGCCCCTGCTGCAGAGCGCAGGGCTCACCAGCAAAGGGGAAACCACCACAACATGCTTTTGGAGTCTGACAGGCTGTTGGCACAATTTGGAGATCCCGAGAGTCTTAACCTCTGCAGCTTCTCCTACTGCTGCTGGGCGTGTAATTGCAGCTGTTTCAAACCTCCCTTCTAACCCTGCAGTTGTTCACTGCTCAGCCCCTACTCAGGAGTCTGATGCTTGATCTTCAGGAAATGAAAAGATGGACAGAGCTGCTGAAATTGGGGCTCAAAATGTGTCCACCCCCTGCTTATCCTTTCTTCACTCTATTTTTTTTTTTTTTAATTTTATGGCTGCACTCGCAGCATATGGAAGTTCCTGGGCCAGGGATCGCATCTGAGGTGCAGCTGCAACCTATGCCACAGCTGTAGCAATGCTGGATCCTTTAACCCACTGCGCCAGGCTGGGAATTGAACCCGCACCTCCCCAGCAACCCTGAGCTGTTGCAAGCAGCTTCTTAACCGATTGTGCCACGGCAGGAACTCCTCTCCACCCAATTTTTAAACCTGCTTTTATTCTTGACTGACATTTGCCATAGGCATGGCTATGTCATTAGCCCACGATAAAAAAAAAAAAAAAAGCCAAATGGACACAAAAAACGTGCCAATGATCAGATGGATTAGACTCTCGGCAAACAACTCTTCTTGTGACCTTGGGCTTGCACTTGCCTCCTCGTAAATGAGGTGTATGTGCAGACGAGGGTAATTAAGGCGCTGAAAAGACCAGTGGTTTTGCCCTGGCAGCCACCGAATTTCTGACCAAATTACTTCCCAATGACTACCTATGGGTCTCAGCCAACTTCTGGGAGAGCCCTGGACCCCCAGAAGCCCTCCTAGGCCCTCCCTCTGCGCCACTGCAAAGAGAGTTTACAGATTTGCCCCTGGCTGGGGGCTGTTCCCACTGCTTGGTTATCGTTCACACGGTTAGTGGCGGGACGTCGTTCACATGGATGTGGTGATGCTATCTATGGCCACGGTAATGAAATCAACTGAGATTACTGCTAGTTTTGACATTCCTTTCTGGATTCGATCAACCCAGGGAACTTGTTTTGCAACAGAAAGAAAGCACCTGCTTTTGCACAAACTCAAGGGTATTCATGAAAATTCCCTCCTCCATCCTATCCTCAACCATCAGGGCAAGTGGAACATAAACCTCTAGACATAAAAGGACCTCAGCAAAGCTCTGTCCAGTGACTGGGCTTAAAGGGCCAGAAGCTTTGCCCCGGCCCACAGAAAGATCGGGAATACTCTGCCAGGGGACACGGATGAACCTCTTTTGAGACAGTGTCTGCACACCCAATGCCTCCTGGCATCTCTGAACCTTGCATTCTTGGGACTGTACATGAGCGCTGGTGCTCTGCCCAGGTGTCTGCAAGAACTCACCGCTGTACCTGAAGCTCATCACCAACCAGGAAAACGGGTGTGGCCTCCCGGACCAACACCCTGACGTCCTTGGCGACCAGGGGACCTGGTGTGCATCGAGGACTTCAGAAGAAAACATGCACGGCCGCTTTGCTGGGAAGGACCTGAGGAGGTCCTGCCACCTACCTACACGCCACCAAAACAACGGGGAAATCCTCCCGGATCCGTGCCAGCCACGCCCAACCAGACCCAGGCCATGGCTCTCAAGACCACGGGCGAGCTCCCTGGTGGCCTAGGTGGTTAAGAAACCAGGGTGGTCACGGCTGTGGCTTGGGTCACTGCTGTGGCGCAGGTTTGATCCCTGGCCTGGGAACTTCCACAGGCCAAGGGCACGGCCAAAAAGAAAAAGAAAAAGCAAAACCAAAAGACTGATGGGAGATGGTCGCCACAGGTGACCCCAAAGTAAGGATTTCCAGGGTCAATTCCAGCCCAGATGCTGGCATCAGGATTTAGACAGCTTTCCCAAGATCATGGGTCCAGAAACTCCGCTTTCATCTATTCCCTGCTTTTTAAGACTTGCTAAACATACACACGCTCAACAAACCACTTTCCCACATTTATTGTTGTCCTCAGAAGCCTGAGTGGGAGTGCTTGCCCATCTAGCTACTTCCCCTCCACAGCTCCACCACGGTTTTTTTTTTTTGTTTGTTTGTTTGTTTGTTTTGTAGGGCCACCCCCGCGGCATATGGACGTTCCCAGGCTAGGGTCAAATTGATCAGCCACACCAGATCTGAGCCACGTCTGCAACCTACACTGAAGTTCATGGCAATGCCAGATCCTGAACCCACTGAGCCAGGCCAGGAATCGAACCCACAACCTCATGGATACTAGTCAGGTTTCTAACCCGATGAACCACAACAGGAACTCCTAGGGGCTCTTTTTAACCCATGTCTTGCTCTTACTAACCTTTACTTTTTCAACGGGTCAGGCACAAACCAAACACCCCCTTGCGCCAGTTTACCAAACCCTGGCCACATTAACGAATTAACCTGGCGGCTGGTTATGTCAACATGCAGACAGCACCGAAGCCTCTGACCTGGTCTTCCTTCCCGCCCCCATGAGCACCTGTGGACTGAGTCTGGAACACAGGGCCCTGCGTCTCCTTCTGGGGAGTTATTAGGGCCCCGGAAAACCTCTATAGAAGTCCAAGGGCTGCTCACATCCAGACTAAAGACAACAGGTGACAAATTGCCCTTGGCATTGAAAACAGGCGTTCCCGTTGTGGCTCAGTGGTAATGAACCCAACTAGTATCCACAAGGATGCAGCTTCGATCCCTGGCCTCGCTCAGTGGGTTAAGGATCTGGTGTTGCCATGAGCTGCAGTGTAAAAGGTTGCAGATGCAGCTTGGATCTGGCATTGCTGTGGCTGGGGTATCGGCTGGGGGCTACAGCTCTGATTGGACCCCTAGCCTGGGAACCTCCATATGCGGTGGGTGCAGCCCTAGAAAAAAAGAAAAAGACAAAGAAAGAAAGAAAGAAAAGAAACATAACAATGGACCTTCCTAGGGTGACAGGCTAGGACAATGCTGCAGTGGAACTTGGTGGTTTGATTCCACGGGTGGCATCTTCAAACCTCTAGAGGAGACTGGCAGTGACCCTGGCAGGACCTTTTTTGGGACAGGCATCTGCCAAGTTGCCCAATGTCCCGATGGCTCACAAGCCACCCTCGTGCCACTTGGGTATCACAGCTGCTCCCTGATAAAGCTGCATAACAGCACACACTCCGTGTGGGTGAACCAAACATCTAGACTGACTTGACCAGGTGACAAACCAAGCTTTAAAGTCACCAAAACCAAGTGACAGGCCCCCTGAACCAGCCATTTCACAGTCTGTTCTGCTCTCAGCACCTGGCAGAAGCCCACGGAAAATGAAGGCATATGGATGTTACTGTGACCAGTGGCAGAGCCCATGGCAAGACTCCAGACCAGGCGGCTGCAGGTGCCCCTCTAACCTTGTCTGCAAACCACACAAGTATACAGAGGGCTCCCACCTAAGGGGGTGGGCAGATGGGACATGGACACTTGGCTTGTGACCCAAGTCCTCCGCCCTCCACGCCAGCCGAGTCACAAACCTGGGCTCCTGTTCCTGCCGTTATGCCACAGAAATGTGACACCGAGAAGTCGTTCAGAATCCACTGTGTGTCACCAAGACGCCAAGTTCTTTTCAACTTCGAGGGGGTCCCTGCCGAGCTTTGGAGTAGATGCGTAGGAAAAACCGACCTTAACTCTCTCCTTAACCTTGAAAATATTCCAGCGGGGGGTCAACAGTTCAGCCTCTGTGTTGTCCCCAACCCGACGTGCTCGGGACACGCTGACCACTCAGCAAGGAGGAGCCAGGGCATCCTGGTGAAACCGCTGCTTCTCTGTGAGCCACGCGGGCAAGGAGGGTCCCCACCTCCACGGAAGGAGAAGGTTAACCCTTTCCATCAGAGAAGTGAGGCACGGCCGTTGTTGGACGGGTTTATGCCCGGGGGTCAGGGACCGGTTTAACGGGGGGTGACGTGTGGCCTTTGGTTTGTCCTTTTCTGTTCGTCCATTCTCATTCCAACCTCTGTTCTCTTCTTTAGCAGAGCTATTACCGCTCAACACTAACCCGATTTCTCTCTCCATGGCCACCAACTCTGCCTTCAAAACGTGAAACTTCCTGGGAAGTTTCAGAGGAGAGAACTGTTGGGGCTCAGAGACGCCACCCCAACATACAGCACAACAGCATATGGATTCTTCTTTTTTTCCGCCGTGTCCGTGGTACATGCAAGTTCTTGGGCCAAGGATCAAACCTTTGCCCCAGCAGCGACCCAAGCCACGGCAGTGACGATGCCGGATCCTTAACCCACTGAGCCACCAGGGAACTCCAGCATATGGATTCTTTTGAACTGAAGTTACTTAAGAAACAGCTGGTGGAAAAAAAAAAATAACGCTGACCAGAGTTCCTGCTGTGGCACGGTGGGTTAGGAACCTGACTGCAGCAGGTTGGGTGGGCCACAGATGCTCAGGTTCAATCCCTGGCTCGGCGCAGAGGGTTAAAGGTTCTGGTATTGCTGAAATGGCAGCGTAGGTCGCCATTGTGGCTGGGATCCGATCTCTGGCCCGGGAACTTCCACACGCTGTGGGTGTAGCCATATTAAAAAAACATACATACAAAGAGGGAGTTCCCATTGTGGCTCAGCGGTAATGAACCCGACTAGTATCCATGAGGATGCGGATTCGATCCCTGGCCTTGCTCAGTGGGTTAAGGATCTAGCATTGCTGTGGCTGTGGTGTAGGCTGGCAGCTGTAGCTCTGATTCGACCCCTAGCCCGGGAGCTTCCATATGCAGCGGGTGCAGCCCTAAAAAGCAAACTAAAACAAAAAACCCCCTCAAAACCAAAAAACAAATACATACAAACAAACTGACTTCCCTACCCCCTTCCCCCTAAAAGTGGGAAATAAATCTCCCACGTGCAGGTACCCTCCCTGCACCAGAAGGAGAGAAAACACCCTCACCGCCAGAGGCAGGGGATTCGAGGCTAAGACAGCTGCATAAACTCTGTTACCTCTCCATCAGTCCGCCACCTCAAGCACCAGCCCATTTGTTCTGTTAAATCTTCATGAAGAATTGTTTCCTTGTCTAAAAATGATGTATCAACAGCTTGCTTTGATCACTTTGGGGTCCCCTTTCTATGAGACCACTGGGTGTATGAATTAATTTTTTCCCTCCTGTTAATCTGTCTTGTGGCAATTTGATTATTGGGCCAGCCACCAGACCTCAAGAGGGGTGCAGGGGCAAGTCAGTTTGTTTGTATAAGGTCAGCGCCCAGATTTCTTGTATCTTCTCTATATTAAAAGTCAAATTGGATCAAGTTGCTAACATTTCAGAAAAACGGGGGTGGTGTGGATAGGTGGTCATGGAGGAGCCCAGATTTCCAGCTTCTGAAAACAGGACATTGCGTGTCGCCACCAGGTCCACGGGCAGAGTGGTTGGCAGGGCAGGAGCTGATGTGCGGCCACTCTAGATGGGACGATGTGTCCTCCATTTGTCCCCACCACTCCTTCTGTTTTAGGTGTGGCCCAGGGAGGCACTGAGTTTGTAACCCTGCTGCCCTAAACACCCAGCCCTTTTGGAGCAGGGCCCCCCCGGGCCCATCATGGCCCAGGTCTCTGCTGGGCTCCGAATGACCACCAGGTGGCGACCAAGAGTCAAGGACTGGCCAGAGAGCCGCATCCGGGCAGGGAGGCAGGGCCGCAGGCTCCGGGGCTCAGGGCTCCAGGATCTGCTCTTGCAGTGGATGCTTATAACTGGCTGTTCTCAGAACTGAGAATTCTTTTTTTCCCCCTCTCTTTATGGCACCTGCGGCATATGGACTTTCCTGGGCTAGGGGTCGAGTCAGAGCCATAGCTGCAAGCCTAAGCCACAGACACAGCCACGCCAGATCCGAGCCACGTCTGTGACCTACACCACGGCTCAGGGCAACACTGGATCCTAAACCCACTGAGCACGTTCTTCACCTGCTGAGCCACAACGGGAACTCCCCAGAATCGAGAAATCCGAGACTCTTGGGTCAGTCACATGGGCCAAAGGAGCAGGGGGTCTAGGGCTGGCTTTCTCCTTGGCCTTTTCCTCCCTGAGTCCTGTCTCCATGAAGCCACAGGGCCTGGGCCAGAAATGCACACAACTGAGCTGATCTCCCCGCAGGAGCAGGTCCAGGAAGCAGACCGAGGGGTTCTTTCTGTGCCTTTGTCTGGCTTGTTCCAGAGTCCTCTATGCCTGGCCATACACTTAGGACCCCCAAACTACGGCTGAAGGGCCTTCTCCTGCCCTCTGCTAAGCTGCTTTGGTTCAAGGTGTCTCAGATTAAGACCAAAGACACTTTTAATATCCCAAAGCAACTGAAATAAAAATAAAAAGAAACAAATGGGACCCAAAGAAACTCACAAACTCTGCACAGCAAATGAAACATAAAATGAAGGGACAACCTATGGACTCGGAGAAAATATTCGCCAATGATGCAACTGACATGGAATTGATTTCCAAAATAAAGCAGCAGCTCATGGAACCCAACAACAAAACAACCCAATGGAAAAATGGGCAGAAGACCTATAATAGAAATTTCTCCAAAGAAGACCTACATATGGCCAAAGAGCACATGAAAAGATGCTTAAGATCATTAGAGAAATGCAAATCACAACTACAGTAAGGTATCACCTCAGTAGGAATGACCATCGTTAAAAAGTCTGCAAATGACAAATGCTGGAGAGGAGTTCCCATTGTAGCCCAGTGGGTTAAGAACCCGACTAGCATCCATGATGATAGAGGTTCGATCCTCAGCCTCAGTGGGTTAAGGATCCGCTGTTTGCCGCAAGCTGTGGCACAGGTCACAGATGTGGCTCCGATCTGGCATTGCTGTGGCTGGGGTATAGGTCGGGAGCTGCAGCTCTGATTCAGCCCCTAGCCTGGGACCTTCCATATGCCTTGGGTGTGGCCCTAAAAAGACAAAAAAAAAAAAAAAAAAAAAAAAAAAATTCCTGGAGAGGGTGTGGAGAAAAGGAAACCCTCCGACACTGTTGGTGGGAATATGAATTGGTGCAGCCAGTATGGAGGGT
The DNA here is from genome assembly GCF_054392235.1 of Sus scrofa. Classification (NCBI taxonomy): domain Eukaryota; kingdom Metazoa; phylum Chordata; class Mammalia; order Artiodactyla; family Suidae; genus Sus; species Sus scrofa. The sequence goes on from NC_139399.1 coordinate 57,434,413, forward strand.
CCTTAAAAAGCTAGAGTTGCCATATGATTTAGCAATACCACTCCTAGGATTATATATCCAAGGAAAAGTATAACTGAAAAAGATATATGCATCCCTATGTTCATAGCAGCACTATTCACAACAGCCAAGACATGGAAACAACCTCTGTGTCCACTGACAGATGAATGGATAAATAAGATGTGATACATGTATACAATGGAATAGTACTCAGCCATAAAAAAGAATAAAATAATGCCATTTGCAGCAACATGGATTATTATAGCAGAGATTATTCTACTGAGGGAAGTCAGAAGGAGAAAGACAAATACCGTATGATATCACTTATACGTGGAATCTAAAATATGACACAAATGAACCTATTGGCGAAACAGAAGCAGACTCTTGGGCAAGGAGACTAGATCTGTGGTTGCCAAGGGGGAGGAAAGGACTGGGAGTTTGGGGTTAGCAGACGCAAACTATTACATACAGAGGAGATAACAACAAGGTCCTGCTACAGAGTAGAGGGGATTCTGCCACTGGCTGCAACATGGATGAATCTTGAGGACAATATGCCAAGTGAAACAAGCCAGTCACAAGAGGACATACAGTGCGTGACTGTGCTTATATGAGGACCTAGTGCAGTCAAATTCATAGAAAGTCAGCAGGTGGCTGGGGGGCGATGAGGGGGACTTGTTCAATGGTTCAGAGCTTCCGTTTCGCTAGATGAAGAATTCTGGAGACGGATGGTGCTGATGGTTGCCCTACTGTCAAGGGACTTAAAGCCACTGAGCTCTACAGTTGAAAACAGTAAAGACAGTGAACGGGAGGTAACGCAGGTTGTACCACAATGAAAAGAAAACTCAACTCAACTCTCTAACTAGGCTTTGTCTCCCCTTGGCTCAGGGCACTAGAGCAATGGGTGGCCTGGACAACTGCCCAGCTCTGGAGGGGACATTCTAGCCAGGGGACCAGGGAGCGTTCTTCCTGGGGAGCTGGCCCTCCGAATGGGACCATGACCAACCTGTGTGACAGCTGTGTCACCCCCGTTCCCATCCCCGGATTACTGGCTAACTTTCTGCCCTTCTGCGGCCCCTGCCGAGGAGGGGGCGTAAAGGCTAAGGAAGCTTCTCCAGTTGGGATGGGGGCTCTTCCCCCCTCCCACGACAGCTGAGCCTCAAGCAAGGCGAGGGTTCATCTGCAAATAACTTGTAGTCACCGCCTCCTACCCCCTCCACTCCCTACCGCCCCCCCCATCCTATATCCAGGGTTTCTCTGCATCAGAGGATTCAACTGACCGTGGACCATGGAGAACTGCAGTATTTACTGCTGAAAAATATCCGTGTGAAAGTGGACCCAGGTAGCTCAAACCCACATTGTTCGAGGGTCAACTGTGCAGTGGATGCTCGTTGGATGCAGTGGTTCTGTTCTATAAAGTCCCTTGGACACGGAATTAGCGAGTACGGAACAAGTGCTCCTGGGGGAGATACGGGGCCGGGTTCCTTCGAGCCTTGGGTCGCAACACGCTTGTCAACCATCAATACAGGAACCTTATTTTATGTGTGTTGCCAGGATGTCTGTTTAAAGACACCCGGTTTATTTCGTTTTACTTTTTTGGGCCACGCCCACTGCATGCGGCAGTTTCTGGGCCAGGGATGGAACCTGTGCCACTGCATTGACTACGCTAAGTCCTTAACCCGCTGGGCCGCCGACTCCAAGACTACGGATTTACTGCACATGTTAATTCACTGACACTGAACTCAGGCCTGAAAGAAGCTTTTCTCACCCACGTGTCTGTCCCCCCATCACTGCCGTGATGGGCCAGGGGATAGTACACAGGACGTCAGCGCCACTTTGGGGCCATTTTAGATCATGAAGTCACCACAAAAAGGTACCTAATACCACAAAAGTGACACTAAATAGCTAAATAAATGGCTGGAGAGAGAAGGCAGAGGTCACCCTGCCTGGAAACCTGCAGGCTGGGCGACTTGAAATCTGCTGTGCTTTGCAAATGGACCGTCCGGTGCCTGAAACGCAGCTGGAGGGATTCTTGGAAAACACAGATCTGATCCTGGCACCTCGGCTCCGCTGCTCAAGACCCAAGACCCTCGGGGGCTTCAGGTCTCGAGTTTGGAGCTCGTGATGTGGGCGGCGGCTGTCTCCCAGGCTCCCTCACCTTCTCCTGACGCTCCTGCTCCCCTGAGCCCTCGACACGCCGTCACCTTATCTTCCTTCTGTATCACTCCCCGCCCCCCCCCTCCGATGGACAAAGCATGAGGGGTTCCGCTGCGTCCCCAGCCCTGAGACGAGACCTGGCCTTGGGATGCGTGTCTGTGGACCACGCAGAATGAAGGCGCGGGTCCCTTCCCTCCCGTCTCACTCACTCTTCTTGAAGAACTTCTTCCGACGTCCGGCCGGGCTGAGCTGCTCGTCCCCGCTGTCGCAGATGCAGGCCGCGCTGCCCTGGACGTAGTACTTGGGCACCAGGTTGGACAGGGCCTTGCTGCCCCCGGGCCGGGCGGGGCCCTTGCACTTGTGCAGCTTTAGCTTCCCCGTGGCGTCCTCCACGCACTGCCACTTCTGCAAGACACGCCAGGGCCTCAGCCTCCCGGGCCCGGGCCGGGGCTGCCCCCGCCGGCCCCCATCCTGGCACGTCCCTCTTGTGGCCCCGGCTGGGACACGGGCTCACAAGGGCTCCGTGCCTGCAAATAGCTGCTCTGGGATGGAGGGACACACGCCCGCAGTGGGACCCAGGGTGATGCGCTCTGGCTGAGCATGAGCCGGTCACGGGAAGGGCCCTCTCGGAGAAGCACCTGGTGGAGGGCATGGCTCGTGCACAGAAAAGGGCTTTCCTGGAAGGCACAGCATGAACCGAGACAGAGCAGCAGCACCAGCATCTGCCGGCAGGGAGATCCTGGGGCTGGGATCCTGGAGGCCCTGGAGTTCTGAGTCTGGGGGCCGGGTGGGACTGACGCCTCCCCAGCTGGTCTAGGCCCCCCGTGCTCCTTCCCTCTGGGTTTAGCAGTGGGCTCCGACAGTCTGTTCTGAAGATACTGGTACTGCCCCCTCCTCTGCGGGGCGGGGCGGGGGGGGAACTGCCCCACCCCCATGTGCTGGGAGTAGGAAAGGCGAAGATGGGCCAGCAGGGGGCGACTCAGACAAGGATTCCCAGGGGACAAAGCCCCCCAGGCCTCATCTGCCCATTCCTTGGAGCTCAGACCTGAAACTGGAACCACTTTGAGATCTGCCCAGAACGTCTGCTCCAGGAAGGCATGGCTTTCTGTTCAGGGCATTTGAGGCTGTGGCTGCCCCAGTGCCTGGGAGCGTGCCAGCAGCGAGGCTGCTCTGAGCGCTGCTCCAGCAGCTCCAGCAGCTCCAGCAGCTCCAGCGTAAGCCAGAGCTCTTCAGCAGCTCAGGCTGGTTCTTCCCAACAGGTGTCCTCCACGGCCTGGGGAGGGGCTGTGGCTTGCAAACAAATGCTGGACGGGGAGGGGGTGGGGGTGGGGTTGCTACAGGGGCAGGTCGGGGCTAATTCTGAGTCTAGTGATAAGTCAGAGCCGCCTGGATGCAGCCTGTGACCCCCACCCAGCTCGTACCCCGCGTTGGTGGCCCACAGGTCTACCAGTGAGAAACGGACTACGGAGGCCCGGGTTTCACTTGTTCTTACAGGTGCAACGGGCACGCATATCTGGGCCTGAGCCACAGTGGATGAGCTCAAAGTCCCAGCTCCCCTGCTCCTGCCTGCCGAGGACCAGGCCAGGCCAGGCCACCCCTGCCGTTCCCCCTTGCTCATCACAACCCTCCCCACCCCCCAACCCAGCCTCCTAGCTTCTGGCCTTTCTTTCCAAGGCTCTGCTCCCACCCCCACCCCTGGCCCCCAGAGCCCCCGCGGGCTTTCTGGCACCAGTCAGTTTCTGCCGTCTCCAAACACTAGTCGGATTATAATTTCTTTAGTATTTCTCTCGAAATCAATTCATTTTTAAAACTTATTTACTTAAGGAGTTTCCACTGTAGCACAGTGGAAAAGAATCTGACTAGGAACCATGAGGTTGCAGGTTCGATCCCTGGCCTCTGTTCAGTGGGTTAAGGATCCGGCATTGCCATGAGCTGTGGTGTAGGCTGCAGACACGGCTTGGATCTGGCGTTGCTGTGGCTCTGGCGTAGGCTGGCGGCTACAGCTCCCATTGGACCCCTAGCCTGGGAACCTCCATATGCCGCGGGTGTGGCCCTAAAAAGTGAGACAAAAAAAAAATTATTTACTTAAAAAGGCAATTTCTCAGAAATTGACAGAACATTGTAAATCAACTATAATAAAAAAGTTTTCTTTAAAAAAGGCGATTTCTTATTATTCCTGTGTAAGTGGGAAACCCTCCATGAAGATGATCTGAGACTGAAAACAATTGAAATAGTTGTTTAACTTTATAAATACTGTGCAGAGGCCAGCAGTGTCTTTGTCATAGAGGGACTGAGCAAGAGGCACAGCGCAGCTAAAGACACACATGCGCCCCCACGGGAGACCTGTCCTCTGATGGGAGCTTCACCTGTATCACTTGGCATCACCCTGGGTCTCACACAGCGAGGGCACTGGTCCTGCTGGTCCACTGGCCTAAAGGCCGGGGAGCAGGCCCGGGCCGTGGTTAGGAGGGGTGACCCCTGGGAGAGAAGGAGGGACAGGAAAGGCACTGTCCCCGGCCCAGGGCCCGGCTGAGCATCCTCACCTGGCCCAGCTGCTCACACGCCGTCTGGTACTCGGCGCGCTGACACAGGTCTTTCACGCGCTGGTACTTGGGCAGGAAGTTCTCCTCCTGGGCATCCACCTTGTCACTGTCCCTCTTATGGAGCAGTTTGCTGTGGGGCGGAGAGCAAGCACAGGACTGGCCCCTGGCTCCGGGGGAGGGCGTGGCCTGCCCGAGAGGTGGCCCCCACCGGGACCTGGTGTGGTGTCGCCAGGGAGGAGGTGGGTCAAATCTTCTCGCTGTCACCGACTTAAGAAATGGGGATTGTATAAGAATCCTCCCAAATGACACAGGTTGGCAACAAACTGAAAAGCATGTAAGGCATTGTACAGACAGGACCACACCTGTCTGAAGGGTACAGGTGGCCTCCAGACGCAAATTCTCCATCAACCATAGGAACAGCGAATGGGCTTCCTTGTGGGTGGGGGCGGAGTGTGGACACACATTTCCAGCCACTGGTGGAAGGTACAACAACAGCCACCTGCTTCGTCCTGCCCTCCACGGGGAGGTCTCTAACGTCACGGGGGGAGGTGGCGGCTGCCAGGCACTTTCTGGGATGGAGCAGGTGGGGGCTGCCTGGGGGCTGCTCGGCCACACGCGCAGGGGTGGCTCCCGCGGGCCCCCGCACTCACCCTCTCTCTACCAGGAAGGAGTCCCTCCAAACCCTCATCTTCTTCTTCAAGTGGAACCTGGGAAAAAAGCACACTTCTGTCTTCCCATCAGTGTGGGGGGGCTCAGAGGTCCCCCCCCCGCCCCCGAAGCAGGGATGGTGCTCGGAGCCTTGGCTCAAATCAGCACAGACCCCGGGGGGGCAGCCGGGGTGAGTACAGGTGCTCACATCCCCAGAGACCTGCATTTCCCTGGAGACTGGGTCTGAGGGTACGAGGGGTGGAAACGACCCAGGTCGAAGTCACTCTGAGCCACACACGGTCGTGGCATGTTCACCTCCGCGCCTCCCAGCAGGTCCGAGGGCTCCCTCAGGGTCGGAGAGATCACTTCTCCAGCTCAGCGCCGGAAGGGCTCAGCCTGACTAGGTTAATTACACTGTGTTTCCGGGGGGTGTTTTTCCCCTTTGATCCTCTGAAGTCGGATCGGTGTAATTTAAGTCTGCATCTCATAGTTTCGCTCTATCATTTCCATGTCCCAGATGGGGAAGCCGCCACCCTGAGCCTGACTCCCAGCTATGCTGGCTCCCAAACCAGTGCCCCCGCCCCCACCCCCCACATATGCCATCTATACTCTTGCAGTTCACAAAATATCTTAGAGGGAGGAGGCTCAACAGATTGTCCCTACTGGACAATCACACGTGGACAGACAGTGCCCACCAGGGCTGGACCCTCTGAGCTGCAGGAGGTCCTTGCTAGAGGTTGCAACCCTCTGTGTCTTGGGGCCATCAACACAGTGGGCAGTTACATTGTTGGCCACCAGATGTCGCTGCTGCCTCGTCAGTGACTGAGTCCTCCTGTCCCCACCAGACCCAGCTCACCTCCCTGCCACCTATTTTTTTTTTTTGGCTCGCCATCACTGTCCTTTTTTCTGCCACCAGGATATCTAGGAATATGTTCCCATCACACCATCCAGCACTAGTGCCACAGAGCATGGCGATTAAGAGTGCAGCCTCCAGCCTGGAGTCTGAAAGCCGGAGTCAGACCCAGACCTGCCAAGAGACCTCTGACAAGTCATTTGTCCTTTGAGATGCAATTTCCGAGTTGGCAAAATGGGATCCTCGCCATGTCTAGTGCACTGGGTTACAGCGAATTCAAAATTCAGAACAAGGCCTGGCATACAGTCAGCGCTGAATTGGTGTTCATTCCGACTGTGGTTACTCTTTCTGCAAGTCTTACTCAGTTTAGGCTCGGAGAGCATCCTCACCTGGCTCCTGTGGCCACACTCCAGCTGGGAAGGTGGAATCTTAGGGAGGGAGCCGCCTCCTCTCCCACGGCAGGTACGTGGTCAGGGTTGGGGGGGGGGCCCTAGCACCCCAGCTCCTGACCTTGAGGATACCCTCCTCTTGACCTGCACAGCTTGGCCACGAGTTCCCGCAGTCCGGGGTGCCCAGCACCCACGCTGCCCCCTCACCGGTTCGCCGGCCGCTCTGTGTCCAGCAGCTTGAGGATGGATTTCCCGTCCATATCCGAGGGGATGTCCAGCCCTGCGATGTCCAGGATGGTGGGGGCCAGGTCGATGTTCAGGACGATGTGGGGATTCCTGAGGGGGGCAGGGAGAGCAGCACTCGGCCACCTGGGCAGAGGTGACCCAGCCTCCCTCCGAAGAGGGGTGGTTGGGGGGTGGGAGGTCGCAGGGGGGGGGTGCTGATGCCCCGAAGCTGGGGAAGCTGTGGTCCTTCATGTCCCTCTCCTGCCCCTCGGCCCCCAATGCTCCCCCTCGGCACCCCAGTTCAGCCGAACCCCGCCCTGACCTCCGTGCCCTCCCCACAACCACAGGAAGCTGGGGATCACAGCCCCCACCTGGCCTCGACTTGGCTCTTGCTTCTGCCAGGAAGGCCCTCCCTGCCCCCACTTCCTGAACAAAGACACCCTCTTTTAAGGGCTCTCCCAATCCTTGGACCTTCCCCTGGGTCCTTCTCTGAACCCCTGAGGCAAACACTGCCCCCCGCTCCCCCTGCCCAATGTTCCTAAATAGGCCAAGCATGGGGCCTTTGCCCTGGTGGCCTCTCTGCCCAGAATATTCTTCCTTTGTGCCCCAGCAAGCATTTCACTCCCCACCTTTACTTCCTGGCTAAACAATTTCCAAGGAGGCTCATGACACACTAAGTGGCCACGCTCTGGGCATCACGCCCTCATGCGATCCCCTCGAGGGTGGGCCAAATGGATAGAACGTGGCAAGGGTGACAGATGTCAGACCACGTGATGTCACATGGTATCCTATTGTCTTGTTCACTGGCCCTTCTTGGTCTCTCTTTCCTCCCTGGTTGGTTCTGAAGAAGCAAGCTGCCCTTAATTCGCCCCCAGCAAGGATGCCTGGTGAACACCCCGGGAGGCAGGCTGTGTGAGCTCAAGTGCTGTTTGCACCTGAACAACCACGTGAGTGGGGAAATGGGTCCTTCCCCAGTCGAGCCTCCAGATGGGACAGCAGCCCTGGCGGATGCCTGGATGTCAGCGTAAGCAGAGGACCAACCTCAGCTGGGCGCAGACCTCTGACCCACAGAGACTGTGATACACGCGTGGCGCTTTCAGTTGCCAGGTGTCCAGTCATTGGTCACACAGCACTGATGTGAGGCCCTTCCCGAGGACCTTGTTTAGAACGGCCACCCTCCCCTTCCTTGCTCTGTCTTGCTCCCAAAGCCTTGTCACCAGTTTTCCACATATTTGACTCATTTTCCCGGCTTGCTGTCTACTGCCCAAGTAGAATCTAATGGGAAGGCAGCAGGCATTTCTGTCTGCCTTGTTCACTATGTAACCCGAAGACTTTTACACTTAGAGCACACAGTAGGTGCTCAATAAGTGCTAGCTCAGTGAATTCTGTTATTTACGCCCCCCCCCCCCATGCATCTGTTACTTCTCCCGCATCTGGTTTTGACCTGGGGTGTTGCTGACATGGTGGTGAGTGACTTGCGGGCGGTGCCCAGCACAGGGCTATACCCGTTGGATGGACGATGGCCGCATGGACACATTCTCCATCAAACTGGGGCAGGGCCTGGGTCCAAGGGTTTCAGATGTCTTTCACCTCCTGCCTCTCCCTAGCCTGGCACCTTGTGAACACTGGGTGGGGAAGGGTGGGCAGCCAGGTGTGCTGGAGGGTCGTGGGGTGAGGCTGGGCAGGTGAGAGAAGCTGGGTGGTGGAGGGCCTTGAAGCCAGTGGGCGGGTGACCACATAGTCTAGAGGCATCTGGAAAAGACTGCTGGGTGACAGGGAGCTAAGGTGAATGTTGGCAACCAACAGCGGGATTGATTTGAGATTGTCCGGGGGTCCTGCTCTGCTCAGCCTGGGCAGGATGGACAGAACTGTATTTCCCAGCCAGCATCCACGCCGGGCTCAGTGGGAACAGCTTCCGATTCTGGAGGAACTACCAGCGTCATTCAGATTCCACCACCAGATGTACTCGGCTGGGTCACTCAAGGCTTCTATCACCCCAGTTACAGCGCCTGGTTCAGGGATGGACGCAGGACCCGAGTCAGGCCACTGAGAATCAGCCTCAGGGCTTCTGTTCAAACCACTGTTTATTTTCCCAAGCTGGATGGCTTAAAAGTCTGGGGCTGTGATGACCCTGCCACTGGGAGAGCAATAGCCTGAGAATGAAGCCAATTTGGAGGAAGCAGGACTCAGAGATGGAAAATGAGAGCTTCCTGTTGTCATGATGTGACAGCTGGATCTAGCCTTGCCTGAATCCAGAGCCGACCTTGGACTTTCCAGTTACTGTAGCAACTGCACTCCTTCTCTCTTACTTGCCTTGCTCATTTTGAGACTCCTTTCTGCTCACAACCCAAAGAGTCCTGGCTGACAGCCCTGAGTCTGACATTTGCACTCTCTTTCTCTGTGGTTTTGGGTCCTAAGAGCCAGATCACAGCCTCTGAGGCTGACCAAACCCACAATCTCTGTGCTTGTAGAGTCCTGATGGGTCAAATTCTTTCTATTCACAGGGGCGGTGCAAGGTTTCTAAGAGGCGTTATGGGGTGGTGGACAGTTGCGGAGGCTGGCTGGTTTCAAGTTCCAGCTCTTCCCCTTAAGTGCTATGTAACCTCAGGGAACTTAACTTGTGCCTCCGTTTCCTTGGCTTTCAAGGAGGGATAATAATAGCCATCTACCTTATAGGGTTGTTGTGATGCTTCAGTGAATTACCTGGATGAAAAAATGCTTACACTGGGAGTTCCCGTTGTGGCTCAGCGGAAACGAATCCAACTAGGAACCTTGAGGTTGCGGGTTCGATCCCTGGCCTCGCTCAGTGGGTGAAAGATTTGGCGTTGCTGTGAGCTGTGGTGTAGGTCACAGATGTGGCTAGGATCTGGCATTGCTGGGGCTGTGGTATAGGCTGGAGGCTACAGCTCCAATGAGACCCCTAGCCTGGGAACCTCCATATGCTGCAGGTGCAGCCCTAAAAAGACTCAAAAAAAAAAAATGCTTACACTGAAGCCTGAAGAATAAGCTCAGATATTGTTATTATAGCCATTTGTTTCCTTTTTTCTTTTTTTTTCGCTGCCCCAGGGCATATGAAGTTCCCAGGCCAGGGATCAGACACGATCTGCAGGTGTGACCTAAGCTGCAGCTGCAGCAATGCTGGGTCCTTAAACCACTGTACTGGGCCAGAGATCGAACCTGCGTCTCAGAGCTTGCAAGATGCTGCTGATCCTGTTTTGCCACAGTGGGAACTCCTACAGCTATTATTATAGGTGGCGACCCTGCAACCCTGAAAGTGAGGCACTGGGTGAGGTTGGCAGAGGAAGGGGGACGAGGCTGGGCCTGAGCTCGCACAGCCTGCCTCCTGGAACTGCCACCCAGCATCCCAGGCGGTGGGAACATCTTGGTCCCGAGATGGTACTTCCAACGCCCTTCGGGAGGAATTCTGCAACAAGCCCTGTCAGGGCCTGTGTGTGTCCTGGGCTCTGGGCTCGGATGGACGTCAGACCAAAAAGCCCTGGAACAGTGATGCATCTGCATTTTAAACCACCAATCGGGTGGGTTCCTGGAATGTCCTGGCTGATCTGAGGATGCGGTGGCCACCACGGCTGGCCTGCCTACCCCTCCCTGCATAGAGATGGCATTTGCACTGCCAGAACGTGTCACTGCCAAGGTTAATCCAAGAGGAATGCTGGCGGAGGGCCCACGTGGGTGGCGAGGAGAGCTGTTTCCCGGGCGCTGCTGGTCTCAGGGGGTGCGGGAAAAGCGCTGCCCGGGCGCCTCCCTGACAAGCCCCAGGCCCAAGGACTACTCGGGCCGGAGAGAAACCGAGGTGGCAGCCCCACGCGCTGGAGGTGACACACACACAAACACCCGCACACACACAGAGCCCTGCTCCCTGACTCCCTGGCAGAGTGCCCGCCACAAACAATCTGTTTTCACAGGTGCTCCCAGCTCCGGCCCTCCCATCAGAGGGGTAGGCGACGCGTCAGAGTCCACCTGGGTGACATCATTACTCTGTCGCTGGCACGGAGATCCACCTGCCCGAGTCACTGTCCGGCGGCGCTGGACAGCGGGCGGGGAGGGGAGTCCTGCTGCGCTGCCTGCGGCTCACCTGTCTGGGTGCCAGCGGAGCCTGGAGGCCTCCCTGGGCCTCGGGGACTTTGGGGCGCCGGCGGGGGGGGGGGTGCACTCACAGCGAGCCGGCCTCCACGTTGGGGCCCCTCACGTAGAACGGGACCCGGATGTCAAACTCATAGGGCATGGACTTGCCCTTCACCAGGCCGAACTGGCCGATGTGGTAGCCGTGGTCGGCGGTGTACACGATGTAGGTGTTATCCAGCTCGCCCGTCTCCACCAGCATGTTGTAGATCTGAAATGTGGGGGGGAGGGGGTGCCGTCAGTGGGTGGCCACCAGCCACGCAGGGCGCTTCGGCCGCCGCGAATCTGAAGGTTAAGTTTTCCTGTATTTTACTGAATTTAAATAGTCATGGATGGAGTTCCCAACGTGGCTCAGTGGTTAATGAATCCGACTAGGAACCATGAGGTTGTGGGTTCGATCCCTGGGCTTGCTCACCGGGTTATGGATCTGGTGTTGCCGTGAGCTGTGGTGTGGGTTGCAGACGTGGCTTGGATCCCACGTTGCTGTGGCTCTGGCGTAGGCCAGTGGCTAGAGCTCCGATTCGACCCCTAGCCTGGGAACCTCCATATGCCACGGGAGCAGCCCAAGAAATGGCAAAAAGACAAAAAAAAAAAAAAAAAAAAGTCATGGATAACTTAAAAAAAATATATCCATGCAACGGGAGTTCCCTTCATGGCTCAGAGGTTAATGAACCCGATGAGGATCCAGGAGGAGGCGGGCTGGATCCCTGGCCTCGTTCCATGGGTTAAGGATCCGACGTTGCCGTGAGCTGTGGTGTTGGTGGCAGATGCTGTCTGGATCCAGCGGGGCTGTGGCTGTGGTGGAGGTGGGCCGTGTAGCTCCAATTTGACCTCTGTCCTGGGATCGTCCATGTGCCGCGGGTGAGGCCCTAAAAAGGAAAAAAAATATCCATGCAACAGAAAATTCTCCAACAATAAAAACAAGGAAGCACTGACACAGGCAACCATCTGGACGAACCGTGAAAACATCCCAGTAGGTGAAAGAAGTCAGAGGAAAAACCCCACTTCCTGTAGGATTCCTTTTATAGGAAATGTCCAGAAGAGGCACATCCAGAGAGACACAAGGGAGTGGCCTCAGGCGAGGGGGTGAGGAGAGTTCAGGGGTGAAGGCCAGCAGCAGCAGGGTTTGTCTTTGGGGTGATGAAACTGCTCTAAAATGGACTGTAGTGATAACTGCCAACCCTGAGAATACACTGAAACCACTGAGGGTGGAGGCATAAATTAGGGGTTCGGGATTGATGTATATGTGGAGTTCCCACCCTGGCTCAGCAGAAAGGAATCTGACCAGCACCCGAGAGGACGCAGGTTCGAGCCCTAGCCCCGCTCAGTGGGTTGAGGATCTGGCGTTGCTGCAGCTGTGGGGTCAGCCAGCGGCTACAGCTCTGATTCGAGCCCTAGCCTGGGAACCTCCATATGCCTTGGGTGCGGCCCTAAAGAAACAAAAGCAAACCACATACACACCACTATCCATCAAACAGATAACCACCAAGGACCTTCTGTAGAGCACAGGGAGCTATGCTCAGTATTTTGGAATAACCTACAAGGGAAAAGAATCTGGAAAAAAAAAAAAAGTATACATATAACAGAACCACTTTCCATACACCTGAAACGAATACAACATTGTAAAGCCATTAGACTTCAAACCCAAACCAAAACAGAGCACGCCCACTGAAATGTACACTGGGATTGGCTGAGCTGCGAGGTGTGTGCATTACACGTCCACAAAGCTGTTTAATCACGTCCACAGCCACACGGGGCTCCCGCACTGAGCAGAGCGGGGGCTGGAACACAGGCTCCACGAGGGCAGGGCGTTGGCTGGGTTTGCTCACAGCCGGCTCCCCTTTTCATCCTGCCTCTGTCTCTACTCCCGCCGCGCTGACGTTGCTGGGGGTCGGGAGGAAGGGGGAAGGGCAGGGCGGGAGGCCGATGGGGTGGGGGCGGGGCAGCCTACCGTCTCCATGGAGTCGTCCACGGACATGAGGGTCTGCAGGCGCTTCCGCTGCAGCATGTTGGTGAATTCCATGTGGATGGGCTTCATGGGCCCCGTGTAGCGCATGATCCAGTGCTTGTCAGGGTTGGGCGCGTAGTTGTAGCTCGGGGTGCTGGCGGGATGACACCGAGGTTAGGCTGGAGGGGCGGTGCCTGGGCCTAGCTCCGTCCCCCCCCCCCCACGGACTCTCCCCACATCTCGGGGGGAGCTGCAGCCTGGGGTGAAACCTCCCCCATCTGGATGCTGGCAGGTCAAGGTCGATCCTCGTTAGGTTGGCCTCTCTCCACGTGTGGGGCGTGCACGTGGGGAGAGCCTGAAGCCCCAAAGGGAGACCATCCCTCCCGTTTTCAACCTCATGAACAGGCCCCTTGCGTCAAGGCCAAAGTCTCAGTCTGTGCTGGGCTCACCTCCCTCTGGAAGGAGGAGAGACATTCAAGTGCAGAGCCTCCAGCAGGCGCAGCACCCAATTCTAACTTACTAAGAGGGCATTCAGTTGGGTCGATGGCAAGTGACAGTTATTGTGGTTAATTATGTACGGCGTGGCTACAGCATTTCCTTTTGTGATAGATTTTAGTTAAAAGAAAAGGAAACTGGTTAAAAAATTAGGTGAACAGTCTGGCATGTACGGCCCAAAGCTGAGGCTGGTGCTTGAGTGGGTACGTTTGGGACACGCCACCTTCTCTGACTCAGCTGTCACCGTGATTCTTCCCGTGTGGTTTACTCTCGCATTCACGACAGAGGAAACAGAGGGTCAGAGGGGACCTGCTTGTGGTCTTACTCGGTGGGTGGTGGAGCCACTGGGCTCCGTGACTTAGGCTGCGGGATCAGCTGCAATGAATGAACACGCACAGGAGAAGCTCTGACGCTGCTGCGCTCTGACGATGCGCCCGCCGGGTTCAACTCCTGGGAGGGTTTGCCTCTATTATCTCATTTAATGCTCCTCACAGTTGTAGGAGCTGGTGCTGCTTTTATGCTCCTTGGCGAGACATGGGGATGCTCAGGCCCAGAGAAAAGACTAACTCGCCACAGTCCACACGTTACAAGAGCCCGCAGAGCGTGGGCAACCCTCACGCTGGCGCTGATGACACCTGAGGGCCAGACCTGAGCCTCCCTCTCCTGGCGGAGCTGCAAGCAGAGGTGGAACTTGCACTGCCTAAAGCCAAAAGCATTTCGAGACAGCTATTAAGGAGGCAAAGGCCTTGGGGCGTTGGGGGGTGGTGGTGCGAGGGCCCCAAATGCCCTTCTCTCAGGGTCAGGACCCCGGCCCCCACCCCCCAATCATAACCCCAGGGTAGGAGGCGCAGGGCAGCGGGTGGCAGCCTGACAGTTATGGCGACTGTTGCTATGCAGAGCGTGGGTGAGTCACAAGATTCCTTCTGGACTTTGCTTTGCCTCTCTGGCTGGTCTCCTGCTGTTAAATCCAACCCCAGCCCACGGCCTCCTTTGATGACGAGAAACGCCGCCCTCTCCCTTGCAAGCCCCCGGCCCCTCTCTGCCCTGCGCTCCTCGCCCAGAAGCCCGAAGGGGCAGCGGAGGCAGGGGCTGCTCGAGAGATGCCCTCAGGGGCCCAGATGCAGCACAAAAATGCAGAGCAGTCATCCCCGAGTCAGACTCTCCTGGGCTGGGGTCTGCCCTGGAGAATGGGCAGGAGCTTGTCAGGGCTCTGATTTCTGAAGCCCTTCTTGGGGGCCACGGTCTGGAGTCCTGCTCGGGCCTAGGCGGGCTGGCCGGTCTCCACCCGCCCTGCCCCCAGGAGGGTGTCCCGTTTTCACAGGAACCCAGCCGCCTGCTAAACAAAGAGTTGAAACCCTCACCTCCTCAAGAATCCGAGGAATGTCTGGTGGCTCACAACCCGCCTGAAGGATAACATCCCTCCTGGGCTGGGGGGCTGGGGGTGGCGGGCGGGAGGGTGAGTGGGCCCCCTGCTTGGTATCTGGAGACCTGACCCCCCCCCCCCGCCCCCCGCCCAGGATGTGAGCAGGGGCCTGGCTCCCGCGGGTGATAAAAGGAGGGCCTTACTTCAAAGACACTCTGGGGGCTGTGTGTGTGTGTGTGTGTGTGTGTGTGTCTCTCTGTGAATATCTGGGTGTCTGTTTCTGTGTGTACATGTGTCTATGACTGTTTTTCTGCATGTCTGTGTATACATGTCTCTGTGTGTAGCTCTGGGTGTGTTTGTATCAGTGTTCATTTTTATGTGTGTCTCTGGGTTTGTGTGTCAGTGTGTGTATATGTGCTTGTATCTTTGTATCTCCATGTGTTTGTGTCTGTTTCTGTGTATCTGTATGTGTCTGTACCTTTGTGTTTCTGTATATGTGCTTGTATGTACATGTCTGTGTTTGTATGTGCATTTATGTATCTTTGTGTGTCTATATGTGTATCTGTGTGTCTTGTGCATCTGTGTGTGCATTTGCATATCTTTGTGTGTCTATATGGGTATCTGTGTGTCCTGTGTATCTACCTGGGTGTGCATTTGCGTATCTTTGTGTCTATATGTGTGTCTGTACCTATATGTACCTTTGCATGTGTGTGCATCTCTGTGTGTGTATGGGGCTGGGGAGGGTGGGTGAGGCCCTGGGCAGGGGGTATAGGTCCACATGGCACCAAGTAGCATTTGTCAGAACCCACAAGCCCAGCCCAAGAACATAGCACAGGGTTTGATGGAGTGAGAACTTTTGACAGGAGCCTTGAGAGAGAAAGATCTGGAACTCTGACCCAAGGACTCTGTCCCCTCCTCAGCCCCCTGACTGTTATAATTAAACATCCCAGCTGCAGAACTTTCTGGCGTTTGGTTTTGTTTTGGAAATGATTATACCCCAGAGATAAGACAGCCTTCCAAACACACCCCTAATAAGGCGAGGGGGTGCTCTGGGTTGGGAATAGCAGGCATCGCTCATGTTCAATTTCTATAATTTTCATCTCAAAGGGAAAATAAATGAGCAGGCAATGTCAAACAAGCTCATCAGGAAACTCAGGGCTGCTGAGCGTCAGGGTGCCAGCACCTCTGTTAGAGGAGAAGCTGCAGAAGCAAAGCCTGCGTTCCCTACCCCGCGGCTCCTCCCTTAGGTGGGGCAGAGCTGCCCTTACGCCCCTTCCCAGGAAGGTGAGCTGTTGGGCGGGGGTAGGGGGCGCTGGTATCTCGGCGGGAGGAGTGGGCTGGGGGTGGGGTGGGGGCGGGCAGCCGACTTGTGCAGGGAGCCAGTGTGCCGTCTGGGGAGGGAGGGAGGGGTGGGGCGCCGCGGTCCCTGGAATACAGTTCATCATCTGTCAAACCCTCCTCCCCAAAGACCAGGGGATGAGAAGGTTAACACACTGCCTCATCCCCTCTGAGGCGCCCTGCGCGCTGTCAGAAAGCAATCAGAGCCAGGGGGTTGCGGAGGGCAATGCATTCTGATTGTAATGAAAATTAAACACCCGGAATATTCAGGCGGATTCCAAATTGCCCTGTCCTTGTCGCCCCAATGTCACAGCAAGGGCTGCTGAGTATCACTGCTAAGCAGGAGGTGGCTGGAGGCAGAGAAGAGCGGAAGAACTTTCCAGAAAGACTGACTAGCCAGCTGGAGGGAGGAGAACTGGAGGGGTGAACAGACAGATGGGTATGGGGCTGGCTTTGAATCCTGGCTCTGCTGGTTACTGGGCGGGGGACCTTCGGGAAGCTCCCTAACCTCTGGGCCTCAGTTTCCCCACCCATAAAGTGGGAGTACCAAGTGCCTCAGGCGGCCTCCAAGGGAGCCCTCCATGGCCCCCACATCCTGGTAATCCCACACGCGCGTGGCCCCCTCCCAGACTGCAGGAGCACTGGTCTGTGTGACCAGTAGAATACGGCAGAGAGGCTGTGTCCCTTTGAAATTAGGTTATAAAAGACTATGGCTCCCCCCTCATCCTGCCCCCCTGTCTCCCTGATCATCTGCTCTGCAGGAGGCCAGCTACCAGCTGTGAGGACACTCGTGAGCCCTCTGGAGAGCTGCTGGTCAAGGGGCAGCCTTGTGAGTGAGCCCCAGGCAAGCTTCAGTGGGCGGCAGCCCCAGCTGACTCCTGCAACCTCAGGAGACCCTGAGCTAGAATCTTCTAGACAGGCCGCTCCCAGATTCCTGACTCACAGACCCAGTGAGACAATAAACACTGGTGCTTTAAGCTGTTAGATTTCAGGGTAACTTGTCACACAGCAATAGAGAACTGATACCTCCAAGGTCACTGGGAATATTCTAGGAGTCAGTGCAATGGAAAGGGCTTAGCACAGAGCCTGCCACAGGGTCAACAGCCTAAGAAAGCCTGTGAATATATTAGTTGTCTCAAAAGAACTTTTTCTTTTTTTTTTCCTTTTTTGGCCACCCCGCAGCATATGGAGTTCCTGGGACAGGGATCAGACAGGAGTGG
Source organism: Sus scrofa (assembly GCF_054392235.1). Classification (NCBI taxonomy): domain Eukaryota; kingdom Metazoa; phylum Chordata; class Mammalia; order Artiodactyla; family Suidae; genus Sus; species Sus scrofa. The sequence goes on from NC_139399.1 coordinate 57,451,726, forward strand.
GAGTTGCGACCTACACCACAGCTGCGGCAACGCTGGATCCTTAACCCCGCTGTGCCCGGCTGGGATGGAACCTGCGTCCCAGTGCTCCAGAGACACTGCCACTCCTGTTGCGCCACAGAGGGAACTCCAAGAATGTTTTTCAAATGTGCAAAATAAAATATGTAGGATTGCAAAAGTCACCTGTGACATAGGTATGCATCTGAGATGCAGTTCTAACCACAGATTTGGGTGGGAGGATGTGGCTGGCACGTTGAAACCTCGTGTTGCCTCTTTGGCCTGTTGTTACTGGATCTATATCCTGGTTTCCCCACAGACTGGCTGTGTGTTCCTGGGATCTGTTCACTGGGAGGATTAGAGAGAAGAGGCAGCCTGGTCTCCGTCCTGACATCACTGCGGCCAAGCCTGACCCTCCCCCTTTGCTGCCTCCCTGCAGCTTTGCAGGCAGTGCCCCGAAACTTACATGTGCTGGGACGCGTTGGGGAAGAGGCGTGAGTACTGGGGGGCCGAGTCCTCGGGGCCGTGGGGGGCCGCATGGCTGATGACCATGAGGACGGGCCTGTGCGGGTACATCTTCTTGGACGTGCGGAAGAAGCTCACGCTGTCATTGGTGATCAGGTCCGTCAGGTAGTCCTGGGGGGGCAGGAGAGACAGGAGAAGGTGTGATGAGCCAGGCCTCCCTGCTGAGCACCTGCTGTGTGCCAGGCACCGTGCTGGGCATCCGGGACACGGCAGTGACCCAAACAGACAATCCCTGCCCTTGCAGAGTCAATGACCAAGGGGCAGAAGGCAACAACGAAGCAAGTAAAACAGGTAATAAAGAAGCAAATTACCCACAATGGAGAAAAAAACAGAGAGGAGGGGGTTAGGGAGGATGGGCGAGGAATCGCAACTTGGCACGCATGTGTGATATTGAAATAATAATAGCAAACACTAGCCTGTGTTCACATGTATTAGCTCATTTAATTATTTTTTCTATTTTCTGTATTTTTTTAAATTGATGTACAGCTGACTTACAATATTATATTTGTTTCAAATGTACAACACAGTGATTCATACACAGTGATATATACTGAAAATACGTATATATTAAAACTTTTTTTTTTTTTCTTTTTGGCTGAGTCGGAGCATATGGAGCTCTCGGGCCAGGGATGGAATCTGAGCCAGAGCTGGGACCTATGCCACAGCTGCAGCAATGCCAGATCCTTCATCCATTGCTCTGGGCAGGGATCAAAATCCTGTCCCTGTGCCACAGTAGGAACTCCAGGATTTCAATATTTTTATAGCGTATATTCCATTAAAAGTTATTGGAATTATTCTCAACAGTGAAAAGCTGAAAGAACCCCTACTAAGATCAAGGAGAAGACAAGGATGTCCTCTCACCACTTTTATTCAACATAGTTTTGGAAGTCCTAGCCATGGCAATTAGAGAAGAAAAAGAAATAAAAGGAATCCAAATTGGAAAGGAAGAAGTAAAACTATCACTGTTTGCAGATGATATGATACTATACATGGAAAATCCTAAAGATGCCATCTGCAAATTGTTAGAGCTCATTAATGAATTTGGTAAAGTTGCAGGATACAAAATTAATACACAGAAATCTACTGCATTTCTATATACTAACAAATGAAAGATCAGAAAGAGAAACTGGAAAACAATCCCATTTACCCTCACATCAAAAAGAATAAAATTCCTAAGAATAAACTTACCTAAAGAGACAAAAGATCTGTACTCTGAAAACTCTTAAGCTGCTGATGAAAGAAATCAAAGATGACACAAACAGATGGAAAGATATACCACACTCTTGGATTGGAAGAATCAACATTGTCAAAATGACTATAATACCCAAGGGAATCTAAAGATTCAATGCAATCCCTATCAAACTACCAATGGTGTTTTTCACAGAACTAGAACAGAAAGTTTTAAAATTTGTGTGGAAATACAAAAGACCCTGAATAGCCAAGGCAATCCTGAGAAAGAAAAATGGAGCTGGAGGAATAAGGCTCCCTGACTCCAGACTCTACTACAAAGCTACAATAATCAAAACAGGATGGTACAGACACAAACATAGAAATATAGATCAATGAGACAGGATCGAAAGCCCAGAAATAAACCTATGCACCTATGGTCAACTAATCTTTGACAGAGGAGGCAATAACATACATGGGAGGAAAGAGAATTTCTAACACCATACACAAAAATAAACTTGAAATGGATTAAAGACCTGAATGTAAGACCAGATTCTATAAAACTCTTAGAGGAAAACAAGCAGAACACTCTCTGACATAAACCACAGTAATACCTTCTCAGACCCACTTCCTAGAGTAATGACGATAAAAATAAACAAATGGGACCTAATTAAACTTAAAAGTTTTTGCAAAGCAAAGGAAACCATAAACAAAATGAGAAGACAACCCACAGAATGGAGAAAATATTTGCTAATGAAGCAACTGACAAGGGATTAATATCCAAAATATCCCAAACACCTCCTGCAGCTCAGTATCAGAAAAACAAACAAGCCCATGAAAAAATGGGCAGAAGTTCTAGATATACATTTTGCTAAAGAAGACATACAGATGGCTAAAAAAAATACATGAAAAGATGCTCAACATCACTAATTATTAGAGAAATGCAAATCAAAACTACTATGACTTACCACCGTACACCAGCCAGAATGGCCATCATCAAAATGTCTACAAATAAGTGCCAGCAAGGGTGTGGAGAAAAGGGAATCCTCTTACACTGTTGGTGGGTATATAAATTGGTGCAACCACTATGGGAAACATATGGCAGTCCCTCAAAAAACTAATGCTATAACTACCATACAATCCAGCAGTCTTACTTACTATCCGGAGAAAAACCATAATTTGAAAAGATATATGCAGCCCAATGTTCATTGCAGCACTATTTACAATAGCCAAGACATGGAGGCAACCCAAATGTCCACCAACAGAGGAGTGGATAGAGAAGATGTGGTACAAATACACAATGGAATATTACTCAGCCATAAAAAGGATGATATAACGGCACTTGTAGCAATATGGATGGACTTAGAGATTATCATACTAAGTGAAGTCAGTCAGACAGTGAAAGATAAACATCATATGATATCACTTATATGTGGAATCTAAAAAAAAAAAAAAGGATACAAATGACCTTATGTGCACAACAGAAACAGACTCACAGACTTGGGACAACTTGTGATTACCAAAGGGGACAGGTGGGGGGGGTTGGGATGGACTGGGAGTTTGGGATTGGCATATGCACACTGAGGTATATGGAATGATTGGCCAGTGGGGACCTGGTGTAGAGCACAGGGAACTCTAGCCAATATTCTGTGATAATCTATGTGGGAAAAGAATCTGAAAGAGAATGGATGTGTATATATGTACAACTGAATCACCTTGTTGTACAGCAGAAATTATCACACCCTTATAAATCAGTTATACTTCAATAAAACTTCAAAAAATGAAAAAATTATTACAAAATAATAGCTGTAATTCTCGGTGCTATACAATATATCCTATTGCTTATCTATTTGGTACATAGTCATTTGTATCTCTTAATCTCATACTCCTATCATGCCCCCTCCCCGCTCCCTCTCCATGGTGGATACATTCCTATATTCCGGGATTGTCTCTACTGGGGGCAGGAGCAGATGAACATATAAAGAAAAAACCAAGAGAGTGACGAGGTGTGATAGAAGGAGGAAATAAGACAAGATGTGACAGAGTAACAGGGAGCTGGGGTGGGGGAACATTTTAGCTGGGGCAATCCGGGAGGGCCTCTCTGAGGGGACGTTTGAGTGGAGATCTGAGTGATGAGCAGCTGGGCATGGGAAGATCTGTATCACTGGAGTTCACTCTCAGCTGCTTGCTGGAATCCTCAGGGGAGCTTTACTGAGGCCTGAGCCCTCTTGCAGAGATTCTGGTTTAACTGGTCCATGCTTCAGCCTGCAGAGTGGACTTTCAAAAAGCTTCCCAGGGGATTCCAATGTGCAGGCGGGCCTGAGAATCAATGATCTAGAGGAAAAGCTCTAGGCAGAGGGACCAGCAAATACCAGCTCTGAGGCAGGAAGGAGCTTGCCATGTGTTTGAGGAACACAAAGAGGGTGAACCATCAGCAGGTACAATACAGGGACAAGTGGAGGAGCAGCACAAACACAGGCACACACCAGCATCTCCAGGAAAGTGAGGTCTGACTGGGTACTGGGCAGGAAGAGAGAGGAGCGGGAGGCAAAGCAATGCACCGGAAACGAGGGCTTTAAAAGCTCAGCTAAGAAGTTGCGCTGTGCTCACACTCTTCCTGAAGTGTGGTGAACTTCTAGCTGCTGATTTCTTTTGAAGGAGTTCTTAAAAACATACTCTCTGCTTCTCAGGAAGCAGCTGTGTCCAAGCTGATAACTTTCAAAAAGGGGTATTATTTTAGAGGGAAAAAAAGGGGGGGGGGAGAAGAAGTGGCTCTAGCTTCTACCCTAAAGTGGACTGTACCAAATACATCCACGCCTCTACAGACTCGCGCCTCCAGGGATCAGGGCGCACTATGTCTCTGTGCTCAAGGACAGTCACCGCACCACAGGGACCAGCACTGGGAAGGTGATGAATGAACTTGTACTGCTTTTACACCCTGCAGAGCTGTGTAACTTTCTGTCCGAGATACGGTTGTCCAAGATACCCTGTTAACGGAAAGAGCAAGCTACAGAGTCAAACCCTGAAAGATTATTATTGTTTTTATGTGGAACAGAAGGGGAGGGAGAGTGGAGAGGAGAAAGCAACCCCCTCTCTTCATATGCTCTGAGCACCAAGGAAAAATCCAGAAGGACAGGTACCAAAGTGCGAACCAGGGACCAGGATAAGGGGAGAGGGGGAGAAAGTCACTTGCTACTTATATATTTTTCCTTGAAGACATTTTGCAAATAATTCTGAGGAGTAAACAAAAGTTTTACAAGGGGGCCCTGTAGAACCTATCACATAAAAATAATATTTTTTATGATGTAAATTGAAGACCTGCTGCCATAGCTCTGGAACATAATCTAAAGGTGTCAGAAATATTCTGTAACTAGTAGTGGAGCTAAAAATGATGTGAAGTTCTCTTTGGTGAAAAGGAAGGGTCAGGAAGGGAGGGGCCGGAAGAGGGCTGCTTTTCTTCATAGTCACTATTTGCTTTTAAAACCATATATACGCCTATGTGGCTGTGATTTAGCATCACTGTTTTTTTAAAAAGCCACCGTTGGCCTCCATTTCCCAGAGAGGACGCACCATGCAATGTTGGAGCAGTGGAAAAGAATAAACTAGAACTCCGGGATCAACATGGATATGATACCATTGCTATAAAGTCTAAAACGACAAAACAGTATTTTATATTGTTTGAGATTCTGCATATGGAATAAAAGAACGGGAGTTCCTGGGGAGTTCCCATTATGACGCAGTGGAAATGAATCCGACTAGTATCCATGAGGATGCAGGTTGGATCCCTGGTCTTGCTCAGTGGGTTAAGGATCCAGCATTGTTGTGAGCTGTGGCGCAGGTCACAGACATGGCTTGGATGTGGCATTGCTGTGGCTGTGGCGTAGGCTGGCAGCTGCAGCTCCAGTGTGGGAATGATAAGCACCAACCTCAGGACACCTCTGTGAGAGGAGGCAGTGGGACAGGAAGGAGAGCTGGGAGGGTGACACAGGGGCTCCTCCACCTGTGATGCTGCACATACAGAAGCATGTGGGGGGACTGCGGTGTCTGCCTCTCCAGGCTGGGTGGGAGGGCTTGATGTAAAGCCAGCTCCCGGCAGATACAGTGAATATTAGGGCCGTCGGGGGGCAGGGTGGATTTTCTGCACATCTAAGAGCGTCCTCCCTTCCCTGGTCCTCCTCAAAGCCATTCCTACACTAAGCCTTTGCAGGTCTGCACCAGCAGCACAGGGGCCTCTGCGATGACATCTGACGTGAAAGCTAAAGCTGGTGCCCCTCCCCCCAGCGCCCCCCTGTGGCTGGGAGGGGACCGCACCATGCTGACTCCAGGGGTGGGAGTGAGCCCTGGGCTGGCCACCAGAAGCAGCCCTCAGTCACAGGCATGAGCAGAGTTGAGGCATCAGAGGGAGGGACAAGGGGCCTGGGCCAGGGTGGCGGTGGCACTGTCCAGTGATGGCTGAGAGTGGGCCCCACAGACAGGACGTGTCCACTCACTGAATGTGTCGGGTGCATGAGAGGGTACAGCCAGCTTCCCACCCCGCCCCCTGCCGATTTCTGGTTTAGGTGAAGGATGCAGGGATGGGGAGCCAGAGAAAGAGAATGTCGGGGTGAGGGCAGAAGTGCAGAGGTCAGATCTGGACAGGTTGAGTCTGGGGTGCCTGGGGCCAGTCAGAGACTTGGGGTTGTTAACAGGAAGCGGGGAGACAGGTGGGAGGACGACACAGGCCAAAAGGTGAATTTTCTGGAACCTGGAGACAAGCTGATAGGCCATGGGGAAGTCACCCCCTGCCTCCCCCTGGCTCTGGACCAGCCCCGCATCCCCATCCTGCCCAGGTGAGGCGGGCACACCTGGGTGTTCAGGAGCTAGACTTCCCTCCGGTGCACTCCTGGCCCCACCTGTGCGGGGGTGGGTGAGGCTCCTGCCCCACGTTTAGCAGCAGCTGGGAGCCGGCCAAGGGCAAGGACCACAGCCGGGAGCCCGGCCCCTGGGAACAGGCACCGACATCCAAGGGAGTTCCCAAATCGCTTTAGCAACAGAAGCAGTGGCAAAGGCTGAGCCTGGCACAGAAGCAAGGAGAGCCATGAGCCCACCTGTCGCTGGTGTCCCCAGGAGCACCCCACAGCCTCCCCTCTTCCTTTCTGAGAAATCCTATTGGCAGGAGATTGCTGGAGGAAAGCAGCACTTCTGCCCAGGGCCACAGGCTGGCAGTCTCCTCGACGCACGGCGGGTCCTCTTGGCTAAGTGACCAGATAGCCGGAGGAGGTCAGGATGGAGAGGGGAGGTGGGGACACATCCTCTCGGCGTCCATCAGGGCATCCTCACCCCAATTCCGTAGTTTTGGGAGGCTTCTACAGCACTTGGTGTTTAAAAGAGATTCACATTCCTAAGGAGCACTCATTTTGCAAAGGCCTAGGGCTCTGGTGTCAGAAACACTGGGTTCAAACTCTCGCTCTATCACCTGCTACCTGTGGGCGAGCCACTGCCTTCTGGCACCTCAGTTTCTGCATCTCAAAAATGGGACCAATAACCGCCCCCTCTTCAGACGGCGATGTGAGCTCGTGACACGCACTTGCTGAGTGGATCAAGAGAACCTACAGTGGACCCTGGCGCTTATTACAATCAGACAGAGGCTCGACTGACCTTCACAGCAACCTGGTGGAAGCAGACGCCATGGCCACTTTACGGATAGGGACACTGAGGTTGCCAAACCAGTAAGCAATTCATTCAGCGCTTGAGCTCAGGCCTTCATGGTTTTTGTCTGGTCCGTCTCCACCCCCTCCAACCCCCGCTCCCCCTGCCACACAGATCAGATTAAAAATATTAATGGGAGGAGTGGGTGGCGGCTTATAGCTGGTGTCAACTAACCTTTTCTGCGAAAGGCCAGATGATAACTGTTTGAGGCTTTGTGGACCAGAAGTCTCAGTTACAATCACTGTAGCTCAAAAGCAGCAATCCCATAATGCATGGGCATGTCTGGGCTGCAGTAACATTTTATTCATGCACACTAAAATGTGAATTTCATGTAATTTTCACGTGTCATGAAAATTGCTGTTCTTTTGATTTTTTTTCCAGCTAGATAGAAACGTTAAAAACCATTCTAAGCTCAAGGGTTGTAGCAAAACAGCTGGCAGGCTGGGCTTGACCACAGGCTATAGTTTAGAGGCTGGGTTTTAAAGCCTGATGGCCTGGGTTTGAATTCTGAAGGTACTAGCCGTGTGGCCTGGTTACCTAGCCTCTCTGTGCCTCAGTTTCCTCATCTGAAGATTGGGAATGATCACAGCAGCCACCAGATGGGCTCTGGTGAGAAACACATGGGTTAATCGATGTATAATGATTCTAAGACTATCCGGTGTGTGATACCCTCTAAAGGAGTGTTAGTCTTTGCTCCTCAAGAATCACATGGCTGCATTTTCCTGGTGAAAATTCGAATAGTGCAAACAAAGCTGATTGGATTACCCCTCACCCCCTGCTCCCAATCTTGGCCCCTTTTGTCCCTACTGAGGAGTATCTTTCCAGATGTGCTGTTACGTATGTTAACAGAACTGCCTGATGCATCTTTTTACATTAATCCTATCACACTGTGTACATTCATTCATTCATCCAACCAACATCGCAGTGAACAAGGCTAATAGACATTCTTGCCTTCATGAGCCTTGTATATATATATATTTTTCTTTTTAGGGCCACACCGGTGGCAAATGGAAGTTCCTGGGCTAGGGGTCGAATGAGCGCTGCAGCTGCCAGCATACACCGCAGCCTTAGCAATGCCAGATCTGAGCCGCATCTGTGACCTATGCTGCAGCTTGCAGAAACACGGGAGCCTTAAACCAGTGAGCGGCGAGGCCAGGGATTGAACCCGCATCCTCATGGGTTCTTAACCCACTGAGCCACAACGGGAACTCCAGAGCCTTGTATTTGAATGAGAGGACAATTAACACATAAGTCTGAGACATACAGGTGTGGGACATCGGTGATGGAGGGAGGGGCTTGCGGAGGGGTGCCCTGAACACAGGACCATCTAGGAGGGTGACATCTGACTAGGCGCCTGTGGCAGTCCTGCCAAAGGAGTCTCGCTCTCTTCACTCAGCCTCTGTCCTAAGCTTTTCTGATGGCTCTAGACACAGATGCTCCTCGTCCTTTCCAGATTCCTCCAGGGGAGGGAGGCTTCCTGGTCCTTTAGTCATTTCCCATGTTAGTGGGCTTTCTTGGTTGATTTCTTTCAAGGACAAAGTTGCAGCCAAGGGCTTGGCTACGCCCCCTCTGCAAACAAGGGAGGCTTCCAGAACAGAGAGAGGACGTGCACGTGCTGGGCTAAAGGGCAGATGCGCTCATGTTCACGGCAACCCCATTTCTGCAGCGCCTCCTGCGCCCTGGACCCTTGGCCACCTCGGCCACCTCGGCCACCTCGCCCTGGTTATTCCCGTCTCCCTCCCGCTACCTGCCCTGCCCTCTCCAGGCTTCTTCAGCCGTCAGCACTTGCTCACATCATTCCCTCCTCATCACTGCTGCCTCTCTGCCCACTTTGCCATGAGGACCCTTCTGAGGCATCCGCCTACCTTTGGGATTAGTGATTCGGGACAGAGTCCTCAGAGGGCCTTCTGAGGGGCACACGGGAAGGGTCACTACTTCCCCCCTACCTGGGCCTCCCATTGAGGCCCCCAGGCCAGCATGATACTCTGACCCAGCAGAGGCATAGGGTCCCAGAGTGCGGGGCTCAGAGCCCAGGCTCCCGCCCCCCGGCTCTGCCTCGGCTGGAAACTCTGAGCTCACACCCGCTCCATCCCAGAGCCCCAGCTCCTGCTGCCTGCTGCTACCCTTGGGAGTTGAACCCTGGACCTGAGCCAGCTCTGACCCCCTTGGGGCCCCCCGACCCTCTGTTTCCACGCCTCCAGTAACCAAGGGCCCAGGAATTCTCGCACCTTTGTCATGGGGGCTCCTCTTACTCACAGGCAGGGATGCGCGGATGTGAGGAAATGGGGCGACACCGCAGCCACCGCGTGTCCTGTCCTCAGCACCAAGGGGACTGAGTGTCCCTGAGTAAGTTCATTATCAGGCTGAGCTGAGGCCAGGGGTGGACATGGGTGAGTTTTACAGAGGAGGGAGGGTTTTTTCCTGGGCATTTGGAGAATCCGTCTGCACTGAGGCTGTGAGGAGAAAAAAATGAGTATTCAGCCCTGAACGACTATGCTTGATATTTCCAAGGAGCCGGAGACGTCGCTAAGTCTCCCCATCAGGACTCTGAATCCATTCTCTCGGGAGGTCATGGAAGCAGGCCTACGATGCGCAGAATGAGACATGGGGTCAGGGAGAGGCACTGCCCAGGCAATGCCACGTGTGGTTTGTGCCATCCGGGGCCTGGACTGATCAGACTTATACTCAGGGAGACAGGTGGGTAGGATCCCCAGATGTGCGGGTGTTTTCAAAAGGGGAGTGAGAGAGGGTGTGCTTTGGCTGTTGAGCATTTAGCCTCCTTCTGGTGGAAACTCTCCATTTTTATTTGGGGCTCTAATCTCTGCTGGATGTTCCAGGGTTGAGCTCAAAGGCAGGGCTCCTGCTATCCCACCTCTGCATCAGGAGTAGAGCCTGTGATTTACAGCCTATCAGAACACTGCCTTCCCCTGGCCACGCTGATTGGTTCAGGGACAGACATGTGACTGACCCAGAGCCAATGAGATGTGATGAAGCTAGGCATCCTGGGAAGGAGATGCCATGTTTGCAGCTGAGCAGGAAGCTGAGAGGATGCAAGGATGGCCATATGGGTACCAGGAGAAGAGAGAGAGACAGAGAGACAAAGAGACAGCCTGTGAATGGGGTCGAAGAGAAGAAAACAGAATATAAAGGAACAAGAAACCACCACCTGATCCGGCCATGTCTGATGCCACTACTGTTGGATCAGTTAAAAAGGCTAGTATGTTTCTTCTTCAATTAAGCCATTCAATTAAGCCATTTTGAATTGGGTTTCTGTTCGCAAACAACTGGAAGAGGCTAGTCCGATTCAGAAAAGGCTAACTCCTGTAGTTTAGAGCAATCCAGAAAGGCTTCATGGAAGAGAAGACGGAAAACACATGGATAAATTCAGAGCAGGGAAGCACTAGTTAAGGTTTTGAGATGGTTGTTGGAACTGACAGGTCTGGGCTGGTTGAAATGGCTCACACTGGGGAATGACACAATAGGAGAAAGGGCTGATGTGCTTGTGGGCACACATTTAATATGGGCTTCTATGCACTGGTGCCATCACTTCACAGTTTATAAAACTCCCCCCACCCCATGCCAGACTGGGAGCTCCACGAGGACAATGCCTGGGTCTGTTTTTGTTTACCCTTGGATACCCAGCACCTGGCCCAGTGCCTGGCACATTAGCAGGTGCTTAATAAATACTTGTTGAGGGAATGAATGAACAATATAATCAAATCCAATGAATCCATTCTCCTGATATGATTCTTGTGAAGATTAGAAACATGACACACAAAATACCCAGCATGGTGCCTGGACCATAGGCGGAGCTCAATAAATAGAAGTGATCATTATTAAGATGCTAGCACATGCTCCTCTTCCAGATTTGGGAACTGAGGCTCTTAAGAACAGGCAGCATATCCAAGGGCACACAGATGTTCAGAGTTGGGCTCTGAACCCTGAGTCCCCTGCATGGTCCCTGGAGGGCAATGGGCATTGGAACAATGCAATGGGCAGCAAATACCATGGTCAAGTCTGGCCCATAGATTCACACAGGATCTTGGAAATGTCTGAATTCCTTGCCAAACATTTCAAAAATCAGAAGATGGCATTGGAAAAAAAAAATGTACAGATCTGTAGCTTCTATTGAAAAATCAGGAAACCTTGCCATCTGGAGCCCACCGTTCAACATGGATGGACAGGCCTGATCTGAGTTTGCTGCCCCTTTTTAGACAGATAGGTCTTCTACACTCCTCACCACTCCCTACTGTCTCGCCTACTCCCAGGTTGCTCTACTGTCTGCATGACTGCCTGTCCCCTGGTGACTTCTGCCTAGGGACCTTGCGTAGCCATTTAGAGACAAACTAGAGTGGGCAGGCCCAAGGAATCATCACACTAACCCAGAGAACCCCAGTTGCGACAGTAAGCAAGGCCCAGGGCTAGTGGCAGTGGGAATGAGGAAGAAAAAGGGGCGGATTTGACAATCCAGGGAAATAACATATCTGCTGGGGGGATGGGGGTCCAGAGCTGACTCTGACCTATTTGCAGCAGGAATATTTGCCAGTCTCCAGATTTTTTTTTTTTTTTCTTGCCTCACCTGCATCATATGGAAGTTCCTGGGCCAGGGACTGAATCTGGGACCTATGCACAGCTGTGGCAATGCTGATTCATTAACCCACTGCTCTGGGCCAGGGATTCAACTCATGCCCTAGTAGTGACCTAAGCCACTGCAGAGACAATGCTGGATTCTTTTTTTTTTGTCTTTTTACCTTTTCTAGGGCCACTCCCATGGCATATGGAGGTTCCCAGGCTAGGGGTCGAATCGGAGCTGTAGCCACCGGCCTATGCCACAGCCACAGCAACTTGGGATCCGAGCCGCGTCTGCAACCTACACCACAGCTCACGGCAATGCCGGATCGTTAACCCACTGAGCAAGGGCAGGGACCGAACCCACAACCTCATGGTTCCTAGTCGGATTCGTTAACCACTGAGCCACGACGGGAACTCCAATGCTGGATTCTTAACCCGCTGTGCCACAGCGGGAACTCCTCCAGAATTTTTTTTTAAATGATAAGTTTGATGAAACATCACTGTTAGTCTCTCCTCTTTGTCATCATCACCATCACTGTCTAAGCCACAGGTCAGGAAACTACAGCCACATCAGGGCCTGCTGCCTATTTTTGTAAATAAAGTTATTGAAATAGAGCCACGCTTATTTATCTGCGTATCATCTATGGTGCTTTTGCACTGCAAGGGCAGCCTTGAGCAGTTTCAACAGAGACTATGGCTTATAAAGTCTAAAATATTTAGTATCCAGCCCTTTATAGAGAAAGTTTGGGGTCCTGATCTTAATTAGTTTATTCCAGGCCTTTGCTACATATAATGTCTTCTTCTAATGCTCTACGTGTATTAACTCATGTGTTTCTCAAAAACCTATGTGAAAATCACAAGAAAGTACCACCATACCCCCAGCAAAATGGCTGTAACCAAAAGGACAATATCAGTGTTGAGGAGTGTGGAGCAACTGGAACCCTAATACATTTCTGCCTGGTTCAACCCTGTAACACATCCTATGTCCCAGCAATTCTACTCCCAGGGGTACAACCAAAAGAAATGGGTTCATACGTCTACCAAAAGCCATGGGTCAGGATGCTCACAGCAGCTTAACTCATAATAGATCCAAACTGGAAACAACCAAAATCACCATCAGCCGTTGAATGGATGAATACCTGCCATCTACTTAAACAACAGAATACTACAGAGCAATGAAAAGGACACACAACCACCTGGATATATTTCACACCCTTCATGCACATCATGTTGCATGGAAAAAGCTGACACTAAGAGCATGCATGATGTGGTTCCATTTATGTGGAGTTCTTTTCTTTAGGGCTTTTTACAGGGCCGCACCCACAGCATATGGAGGTTCCCAGGCTAGGGGTCCAATTGGAGCTATAACTGCCGGCCTATGCCACAGCCACAGCAACGTGGGATCCGAGCCTCATCTGTGATCTACACCACAGCTCACAGTAATGCTGGATCCTTAACCCACTGAGCGAGGCCAGGGATTGAACTCGCATCCTCATGGATCCTAGTCAGGTTCACTAACTGCTGAGCCACGATGGAAACTCGTATTTATGTGAAGTTCCTTGAACAGGCAAAACTAACTCATGGTGATAGAAGGCAGAACAGAGGTGACCTGTGGGCTGGGGGTTTTGGCTGGAAAGGTGTATGAGGGAGCCTGTGGGGTTGGAAATATCATACAGCTTGATTTGGGTGGCACTTAAACGACACACACACATGTGGAACCCCCCTGGACTGTCCACTTAGGATCTATGCACCTGTTGCACTAGTTCAACAAATCAGGACTAGGACAACTCTGACACAGGAGATAGATTAAGGTATAATCACACAATGGAATGCTATCCAATAAGAATGGAGGGTTTCCACTCATGCTCTAACAACATGGGTGAATTTCAACAGAGTGTTAAGCAAAAAAAAAAAAAAAAAAAATGGGTACAGAATTAATCCGTGATGCTGGAAGTCTGAGTGATGGGTATCCTTGTGGGAGGATGGTTGGTGGAAGGAGTTACATGAGGGGCCCTTCTGGGGCTGGTGGAGACAGTTACTTCTTGACCTATGGGAGTGCTGGATCCATACGTCTGTTCCGTTTGTGAAGATCCATTGAACTGTATACTCTACACGTGCACTTTGTGCAAGAAAGTTCTGCTTCGGCAAAATGTCGTAAAACAATGCTCTGATATCACCTGACATGCTAGAATGGTGCCCATCAAGAAGAGAAGAGAGAGATGACAAGAGATAACAAGCCGTGGTGGGGATGAGTCTTGCTGAGAGAACCTCCGTCCACCTCCGTTGGTGGCATGTAAACAGGTGCAGCTACTATGGAAAATTGCATGGAGATGCCTCAAAAAATTAAAAATGGAACGACCATATGATCTAAGGACTCCATTTCAGAGTATTTAGCCAAAGGAAATGAAATCAGGATCTAGAAGGGAAATCTGAATTCTCATGTTTGTTGCTGCATTATTCTCAGCAGCCCAGATATGAAAACAACCTAACTGTCTTTAACGATGAATGGATAAAGAAGATGTGCTATATATAAACACCACACACACACACACACACACACACACTTGCACTGGAATATTATTTAGTCATGAGAAAGAAGGAGATCCTGCCACTTGCACCAGCATGGACATACCGTGAGGATGTTATGCTAAGTGACATGAGTCACACAGAGAATACTGTGTGAATTAAGAGTCGAACTCATAAAAACAGAGAGTAAAACGGATGTTAACAAGGGCTGAGGGTGGGAGAATTGGAGAGAGGCTCTTTACGAGGATAAACTGACAACCAGTAAATAAAGAAGCCCTGGAGAGCTAAGACACAGCACAGTGATTATAGGCAACATACTACATTAAAAACATCCAACTTGCTAAGACACTAGGTCTTAATTATTCCCACCAAGAAAAAGAAATGATAATTATGGGATGTGGTAAAGGTGTGAGCGATAATGGCAGGCCCACGGCCATGTGTACACGGATCGGATCAACATGCTGTACATGTTCAATTTATACGATGTTATGTATCAAACATATTTCAATTAAAAAAAAAAAACTCCAATGTTGTTATGTTGCCATTTGCAGCAACACAGATGGAGCTAGTATTATACTTAGGGAAGTCAGTCAGACAGAGAAAGACAGATATTATATGATATCGCTTATATGTGGAATCTAAAAAAGAAAATAATGCAAATGAATCTACATACAAAACAGAAACAGACTCACGGACACAGAAAACAAACTTACGGTTCCCAAAGGGGAAAGGGACTGGGGAAGGGATAAATTAAGTGTATGGGATTAACAAACACTGTGCCTAAAACAGACAAGCGACAAGGACTTGTTGTTTATCTATTTAGCAACTATACAGAGCAGGGAATTATATATTTGATATCTTGTAATAACCTATAACGGAAAACAATCTGAAAAAACGGTATGATGGAACCACTTTGCTGTACCTCTGAAACGAACACAATTTTGTAAATTAACTATACTTCAATTAAAAAAAATAAAACCATACTCTTAGAGACTGTTATTTGAGGAATGAAAAAACGGACGCAGAGGATGTAAGTTGTTCCAGGTCAGGTGTTTAAGTCAGAGTCACCATCTGAACCCAGGCTGAGCCCCGCCGCCCCCACCCCCGCCGAGCCAGGATGGGGGACTCACCTTGGAGTAGTCAAAGCCGTGCTTCTCCTTCACTCCATTCCGGCAGAGCGTGTAGTTATAAAAGCGGGAGTTTTTAAGGAGGCCGACCCACTCCTTCCAGCCCGGGGGCACGTAGGAGCCGTTGTATTCATTAAGGTACTTCCCGAAGAAAGCTGGAGGGAGAAGGACCAAGAGACCAGGTGAGGACACAGAGAGCAAAGCCTTCTCTGGCCATCACCCAACAGTAATCGCCACACCACTGCGTGCCCTCGGAGCCACAGGGCCCTCTGTTGGGCCAGCGAAGCCTATGACCCCCTTCTCAAATGTTTCACATGCAGAGCACCAAAATCAGCGAAAATCAATTATTTTGAAATATCGTTATCAAAATATTTAAGAGAACATGCCATAGAATAATATGTTCTTTAAAAAAACGAAGATATTAAATACAAGGCCTTGCAAGGAGTGATCATTTCAAAGCAGCAATAAGTACACATTTTATTCTGTGATTATCTTCAGCAATGGCAATGGAATATTGAGACATCAGTGAGTTTCACGGATGGCGTAGCTATAGATTCTGCCGACACAGCGTGGTTTGTGGCCTACATTCATAATTGAAGCAAAACCCATGTGTCTGTTGCAGGTGAGTGAAAACTAGTGTAATTTTTTTTTTTTTTCCATTCAAGTTTATGGACCCCTTGGAGTCTATCTACTGCATGGGACTAGAATGGCTAACATTAAAAACACAGACCAAGGCCAGTTGTTGGTGGGGGCTTGGAGCAACTGGAACTCTCGCAGCTGCTGGTGGGTGTGTGGACTGATCTGACCACAGGGGAAAACTGTTTGGCAGCGTCTGCTGAACTTGATCATATTCATACCGTCAGACCCAGTGACTTGAATCCTGGGTATTTACTCAGCAGCAACACACTCACAAGTGCAGGACACGCTCATAGCAGCACTATGCATGACAGCAAATAAAGAGAAACAAAACAGCTGTCCAGCCACACAACAATGGAGAAATACTTCCCTGCATGTTTACACACTTGAATATGACACAGAAATGAGAAGGAAAGGACTAGTGCCACCCTCACTAACACACACACACGATAACAACCAACTAGTGTTAAGAGAAATAAGGCAGCACAGGGAACTATATCCAGTCTCTTGGGGTAAACCATGATGGAAGATAATATAAGAAAGGGAATACATATATATATATATATATATATATATATATATATATATATATAAATGACGGTTTGAAGTACGGAAGAAAATAGCACAACACTATAAATCAACTCTATGTCAATAAAACTTTAAAAAATGAAAAAAAAAAAGATAAAAAGGCGGCAGATATAAAAGAATCACTGTATGATCCCATTTGCAGGATGTTCAAAAATCGGCAAAAAAAACCCCCAAAAAACAAAAAACTATGTTGTTGGAAAGAGAAGCAGTGGTTATCACTGGATATGGGGAAAGGGTGGGTGGAGGGGCATGGGGACTTCTCAGGTGGTGATGACCTTGTTCTATTTCTTGCTGGAACACAGATGGTCTGGTTGGTGAAATGCCACTGAGCTGGACGTTTCCAGCAGTGCATGTCCCTGCATGTATGCATCACATCACCTGCCACGCTTACTTAAAAAAAAAAAAATCACATGAATCAATCAATGTAATACACATTAACAAAAGAAAAGTAAAAACAAAACCCCTATGATCATCTTAATAGATGCCATAAAAGCATTTGACAAAATCCAACATTCATTCATGATAAAAACTCTCACCAAAGTGGGTACAGAGGGAACATACCTTAACATAATAAATGCCATTTATGACAAACCCACAGCCAATGTAATACGCAATGGAGAAAAGCTGAAAACCTTCCTGCTAAAGTCTGGAATAAGACAAGGATGCTCACTCTTACCATTTTTATTCAACATAGTATTGGAAGTCCTAGCCACAGTAATCAGACAAACAAGAGAAATAAAAGGCGTCCAAATTAGAAGAGGTAAAATTGTCACTATATGCAGGTGCAATGATACTATTCATAGAAAACTCCACACAAAAACAACTTGAGCTGATCAATGACTTTAGCAAAGTAGCAGGGTATAAGATTAATATTCAATAATTGGTTGCATTTCTGTATACTAATAATGAAATATTAGACAAGGAATATAAAAAACAATATGTTTTAAAATTGCACCCTCAAAACTTAGATACTGAGGAATAAACCTGACCAAGGAGGTGAAAGACTTATATGCTGAGAACTATAAAACATGAATCAAGGAAATTAAAGAGGATTCAAAGAAATGGAAAGATATCCCATGCCCCTGGATTGGAATAATAAATATTGTTAAAATGGCCATACTACCTGAAGCAATCTACAGATTCAATGCAATCTCCATCGAATTACCCATGCCGGAGTTCGCGTCATGGCTCAGTGGAAACAAATCTGACTAGGAACCATGAGGTTGTGGGTTTGATCCCTGGCCTCGCTCCATGGGTTAAGGATCCGGGGTTGCTGTGAGCTGTGGTGTAGGTCACAGATGCGGTTTGGATCTGGCGTTGCTATGGCTCTGGTGTAGGCTGGTGGCTACAGCTCCGATTAGACCCCCTAACCTGGGAACCTCCATATGCCACAGATGCGCCCCTAAAAAGACAGACTATACACACACACACACACACACACACTTAATAGATGCCATAAAAGCATTTATAAAATTACCCATGACATTTTTCATACAACTAGAGCAAACAATCCAAAAATTTATATGGAACCATAAAAGACCCAGTATTGCCAAAGCAATCCTAAAGGGAAGAGACCAAGCAGGAAGCATAACTCTCCCAGGCTTCAGACAATATTACTAAGCTACAGTAATCAAGATAGTGTGGTACTGATTAAAAAAAACAGACACACGGATCAATGGAACAGAACAGAGAACTCAGAAATAAACCCTGTCACCTATGGTCAATTAATCTTCATTGAAGGAGGCAAGACTATAAAATGGGAAAAAGTCTCTTCAGCAAGTAGTGCTGGGAAAACTAGACAGCTGCACGTAAATCAATGAAACTAGAACACACCCTCACATCATGCACAAAAATAAACTCAAAATGGCTTAAAGACTTAGGACAAGACATCACAAAACTCCCAGAAGAGAACATAGGCAAACATTCTCTGACATCAACCACACAAATGTTTTCTTAGGTCAGTCTCCCAAGGCAATAGAAAGAAAAACATAAATAAACCAATGGGACCTAATCAAACTTAAAAGCTTTTGCACAGCAAAGGAAACCATAAAAAAAAAAAAAAATGAAAAGGCAACCTACAGAATGGGAGAAAATAGTTGCAAACGAAGTCACTGACAAGGGCTTAATCTCCAAAATATACAAACAACTCATACAACTCAATGGCAAAAAAACAAACAACTGCAACAATCAGGACATGGGCAGAGGATCTAAATAGAATTTCCCCAAAGAAGATATACAGATGGCCAAGAGGCACATGAAAAGATGCTCAACATCACTAATTACTGGAGAAATGCAAATCAAAATTACAACAAGGTACCACCTCACACTGGTCAGAATGGCCATCGTTAATAATTCTACAAATAACAAATGCTGGAGAGGGTGTGGAGAAAAGGGAACCCTCCTACACTGTTGGTGGGAATGTGAGCTGGTCCAACCACTAGGGAAAACAGTAGGGAGGTTCCTCAAGAAATGAGGTTCTCTCCCAGGTCTGCCCGGCCCCCAGGTCATGATCCTACTGGTTTTCCCCTGAAGATTGTAGCCACAGTCTTTTTTTTTTTTTTTTCTTTTTTCTTTTTGGGAGCCACACCTGCAGCATATGGAGATTCCCAGGCTACATGTCAAATCAGAGCTGCAGCTGCCGGCCTATGGCACAGCCACAACAACGCCAGATCCGAGCTGCATCTATGACCTACATCACAGCTCATGGCAACGCACTGAGCGAGGCCAGGGATGGAACCCATATCCTTATGGATACGAACCGGGTTTGTTCTTGCTGAGCCATGATGGAAACTCCATCAGCCACAGTCTTTCTGATGAATGTGCAACTTGGAATGCTAAAGAGCTGAAATTCTTGGCCCAGCTGGTGGGATAAATATTTCTTGGGGGTGGGAGGTGGGGTGACTACGGAAGCCCATCTCTGCCTATTGTTATCCGATGCTATGGATGTCAACACATCCAGAGCTGTTTCCTCCGCTAGGATCTCCGCTTTCACATCTCTCTCCTCTCTCTAACCCCCAACCAGAGCTTGTTATTCAGCCTCCACAAGGCCCTGGAAAACAGGGCTTCAGTCAAAGGCTTTTAGCGCCAAATTAGATTTTGCTTTCATTTGATTAGATTTCCCCAAGGCAGTTTTAAAAATGCTTATTCCGGCACTGGTTGAGGTGGGAGAAGCAAATTAGCACGGGCCCTGGGGCTCCCAGGCTGGGAGATACAGGCAGGAGAATGAGCTGGAATTAAAATCAAGATGAAAAATACAGCCCATGTCATGACTGGAGCCTGGACTCACTGAGCCTTCGCTGCTGGGATAGTGCAAAAGGAAGAGCAAGCTGCGGGTACTGTGGGGGTGGAATGACTTGGCAGGCAGATCAAGAGGAATGAAATGCCAGGCCAGGAAAGACCACTGACAATGTGCTGGCTGATGGCTGCCCCTAGGATGCAGGGCTGGCATCAACTGAAAGGACGGAGCAGTAACTGGCTCCCAAGCAGTAGGCCCTAGGTGGAAATATTTACACCTGGCAACAGAGACTTTTATTTTGTCTGCCTGCTCCTGACTCTGATTCTTTGGGTACCACTACTTTCTTACTTAAGTACACACGGGCTGCTCTTAATTCCTGGCTCCAAGGCTTCATGCATAATCTCAGCCTGACTAATCAGAGCACTACATTCTTCTGGCTACTGCCACTGGTTCAGGGATAGACATGTGACCCAAGCTGGGCCAAGGAGAGTCAGCCCTGGGATTTTAGGGAGCTACTGGGAAGGAGGAGTTTTTCTTCCATGGGGCTTGAAGCTGGTAGGATAGAAGCTTGAAACTGCTGGCAGCTATACTGCCACCAAGACAGGGGCGTCTGTTTGAAGGTAAAGCAACATGGAAGACAGCAGCAGAGGTGAGAGATGGAGCGAAAGAGAGACGTATTCTGGTTTGAGTCCCCATGTCCACTCTTACTGAAATCATCTTAAATGTCAGCATTTTCAGTTATATAGTATCTCCCAGTATGAGCGGACATTGAATGATGGGGACATTTGGAGTTGTCACAACTTGGTGGGGTGCTACTAGCATTGAGTGGGTAGAAGTCAGGGATGCTAGTAAATCCTATAATGCCCAGGGTAGCTCCCCAGGAAAAGGAATGATCGTGGCCAAGATGTCCGTAGGGTCAGGGGTGAGAAACCCTGAGTTACATAAACCAATAAATCCCACCATTCCATTTCTATAGTTGTTTTGTTTGCTTAATTCACTTCGGGTTGAGGTCTTTCATCTACAGTTAAAAGACCCAAGGAAAAGACAGTGAGATGCTCAGTGTAGAGCTGGGTTTGGGCAAGCCAAATTGGGCCAGCCCGCCACCTGTTTCTGTAAATAATTTCACTGGAACACAGTCACACCCACTTGTTTACGTATAGTTGTGGCTGCTCGCACACCACAATGGCAGAGTTGGGGATGGTGCAACAAAGACCACACGGCTGCCAACTTCAAAATATTTTCTCTCTGGCTCTTTGTGGGAAAAGTTTTCCAACCCTTGGTGTACGGCAAAATTCCCTGCGTGGGGTGAAGGATTTCTCTGGGATTTAAAATACGGCTGCAGTGACCTGGAGGAAGAGAAGCCAGTTCAGCAGAAGTAGATTCTGAAACAGGCCGGGGCAGTGGGGGCTCCATAGCACCAAGGAATGACACACACAACGATGACACAACAAGAAAGATGGCAGTGACAACAAGGACAGGAGCAGCTGGTTACGGGCCGTCCTCACATGCACCAATGCCAGATTCTCCACTTTGATTAAATGACACCAGTCGCCCACAGCGTGGTCTACGCTTAGCGAAAGCAGTGTCATAACTCTAATCGTATGAAGCACAAACTTCACTACTAGCGCCTCTGTCCACAAATCACTGTGGTAGTAACAGATGTCCATCACGCTTAGTAGCCAATCACGTTGCTTCTTACAAAGTCTAACGGTGACCAATCACTGCCCACCAGTGCCCGTTCTGTTCACGCACAGACAGCAACCCGTGTAGTTGTATTGCCTCCTTGTCTCCCAGTGCCACAGTTACAGGACGTTTTACAAAAGTGGGCTCTCAAGAGGAGAGAGCTGGCCATCAGAGGCGAACGTGCAGCCAAGGAAAGAAAGGTTAGCACGGTGACACCGAGAGCTGAGTTGAATGCCAATGGGATCAGTGAAGGGAGGTGGCCGTGGGAATGGTGGCACTCACTGTGCCGGAAATTCTAGACAGGCGGCCAAACTTAGCCAAGGGCGCGCTTCGTCATCAATATAAATGAGGAAACGTGGTTGCGAGGACGAGGGTGAGGATGTCTCAGAGGGAGGGATGTTACAGGGACTCTTGGGGATTATTTTGCAACAGTGAAAGCTGTGTGACCTCGAGCAAGTTGTTTCATCTCTCTGTACCTCAGTTTCTTCACGTATAAGTCAGGGCTAACGACCGTATCTACCTTGTGGGATGGTTGTGAGAACTAATAGATGCGTATTCCTTAGCAGTGGCACATAACAGGTGCTCCCTAAGTGTTACATTAGCACCAAGGCACCCCCCCCACCCCTTTTTGGCCAACTTCTTGCTCTGTTAATACCTGGTCTGATGGGGGCCCTGCAGAGACAGATGACAGAATCCAGCCTCTCCCCTTTCCTGCTTGGAGGGGATGATGGACCCACACGTCCTTCCCGGACCTGCAGGCCTGGCAGGCAGCACTGGCGGGAAAGCACTGAGCGCCCACTTCCCCCCTGGCCACTGCTTTCCCCATTTGTCTGAGTGAAGTGCTGCTGGGGACCCATTCGGAGCCTGAGGGAAGAGCCAGGCCCTTCTGATAGCTCTCCCAGCCCCGAATCCAAGTGAAATTGCCTCGTAATGATTGCATTTGTGGTCTGTAAAAGCTGCGTCTCGCAGCGACCGGAGACTGAGATCAGGGCAGTAAACCTGGCACAGGAGGCAGACGGAGGCATCATTTTGGATTCGGGGAGACGGAGGGTTTCAGCAGCTAGAATAAGATGGGTACCTGGCGTCACTCTCTGTGCTGGAGAGCGGGTTGGGTTGGGTGAGGGTGGGGGATACTATTATTTTGCATCTCTGGGCAGCCAGTCCCCTTAGTCTGGGTGACGTCAGAGGTGACAGGGCATCCAGTGCCCATCTCTGCAGCCCAGGCTGTCTGGTCTGCTCCCGCCTACCACTCACCCCAGGCAATTGACCTCAGCCCTCTGTGCCTCGATGGACAAGGATGACACGGAGCCTACTGTCACCGGGCATGGAGGAACGAACGTGGGTACGGAATGTGACTTAGTACCTGGCATGTCCTAGGTAGGAGGCGGTCCACTTACAGCAACCCCACCTTCGGGACTTCTCCCCCCCATCCTGGGCCATCTGGGTGGAACTGTCAACGGGGCCATTTCCGGGACACTGGCTCCTCCGAGCACACATTCACCCCACGCCATCTCCACCCACATCCTACATTAGAGATTATCGATAAATAACTAAGAGTCGAAATATTCTGCAGTGAACGGGCTGCTTCATGCTATATTTCATTGTTTATATTTAAATAGAAACATTCCATTAAATATTTATTCATTTTGATTGGGTGGTTTCCTCATAATATGGAGCCAATGTACCAATATACACAGACATGCATGAATACACACACACACACGTATACATATACTTTCTTTCAGGTGACTCCTGAAAAACCACAGCCACTGCACCCCCTGGTTCCTCTCAAAGGTCCCAAGTGTCCATCAAGGTGCCTTTCCCCACCCAAGGGGCGGGTGGATGACAAACTTGGCCAATCGGACTCTGCTCTGGGATTTTGAATCTCCAGCTCAAGGACTGAAAGGTGGAAAAATGGGTTGGGATTTCGTTAACACCCTCTGTGTGACAGCTGTGCAAAAGCTGCGACCTAACTCTTCAGGTCTAGTGTTTGGGAGTCCAAATGAAGGAGGCAAGGCCGCCAGGGTGTTGGAGTCCGAAGAGAGGGAGAAACGAACCCGGCCTCTTCATCCTCGTTTCGCTGGTCAGCGAGGAGACAGCCTTTACCTGGACTTGGTGCCTCCCCTTTTGTCCCCACAACCCAGATACCCCCAACC
Organism: Sus scrofa; assembly: GCF_054392235.1. Classification (NCBI taxonomy): domain Eukaryota; kingdom Metazoa; phylum Chordata; class Mammalia; order Artiodactyla; family Suidae; genus Sus; species Sus scrofa. The sequence goes on from NC_139399.1 coordinate 57,475,623, forward strand.
AGCCAGAAGGGACCTTCTGAACCCGAGGTCTGTCCCGTCATCCTCCTTCAGTAACTGCTACCTCTGCCCGCATCTCCCATCACTCACCCCTGTTCTGGCCACTCCCGGCCTCTTACTCCTTAAAATGTGCCAAACTCCCTGCCACCTCAGGGCATCTGCACCTGCTCTTCCCTCTGCCTCGGACACCTGTCTTCTCCCTTCTTACACGGACTGACTCTTTCTCACCCCCTCTCAGACCGTTCGTCTCAGACCAGATGTCACCCCCTCTGAGAACATGTCCCTCGTCACCCTGTCTAAGGCCACCCATCCCTCTAGACTCAGCAGGCTCTTTTATCTTCTCCGTAGCACTGGGCACTCTCTGAAGTTACCCTGTGGGTATGTTTGTTTTCTTGTCAATTATCATCTTCCCAAGGATGCTGGGTCCACAAAGCACAGGCCTTTTCTGGGCACTGTAGCCCTGGCCTGGTACCCGGCTAAGAGTGGGCACACTGTGAGAGCTGCTGACGGGTCAAGGGACTGGGAGAGGCATACAGATTGGGCAGGGCAAGGCAGCCCCCCTGGGAGGAGGCAGTTGAATTTTTTTTTTCTCTTTTGTCTTTTTAGAGCCGTACCCACGGCATATGCAGGTTCCCAGGCTAGGGGTCGAATTGGAGCTACAGCTGCCAGACTACACCAGAGCCACAACAACGCCAGATCCAAGCTGCGTCTGGGGCCTACACCACAGCTCACAGCAACACCGGATCCTTAACCCACTGAGTGAGGCCAGGGATTGAACCCGCAACCTCATGGTTCCTAGCTGGATTCATTTCCACTGCACCACGACGGGAACTCCATTTTTTTTTTTTTCCACTTTTTAGGGCCACACCTGCAGCATATGGAGGTTCCGAGGATAGGGGTCAAATGAGAGCTACAGCTGCTGGCCCACACCACAGCTACGCCAGATCTGAGTCCTGTCTGGGGCCTACACCACAGCTCATGGCAGTATTGGATCCTTAACCCACCCAATGTCGGATCAAATCCATATTCTCATGGATACTAGTCAGGTTCCTAACTTGATGTTTTATTGGAAGGGATTTCCATCACAGCAGTATCTGCAGGAGAGAATGCTGCAAGCGGGGAGAAGGCTAAAAGGAGGTGGTGGAGACAGTAGCCTGAAGTCTGTGTGCAGAGCACAGGGATCACGTGTCAGATCCGCTGGGGCAACTGGCCCCTCAGGGGACATGAGCAATGTCTGGTGTCTTTTTGGTTGTCACAACTGGGGCGGGGGGGGGGGTGCCCCTGGCATCTAGTGGGTGGAGACGGGGATGTTGCTAACACCCTGCAATGCACCGGACAGCAAAGAAGGGTTTGACTCCAAAGCATCAGTAGGGCCAAGGTCGAGCAACTGCTGGGTACAGTTTCAAAAGTTGTGCGAATCTCTGATAATGGAGCCGGCGGGAGCTGGGGGAGCAGGGTGGCTTTGAACTGGGTTTCCGGAGCCTGAGGACCAGGGTTTGAGCCCTGCCTCCTAGCGCAAGTGAGTGTTCCCCTCTCAGCCTCAGTGACTTCGTCTATAAAACGGGGGCAGCAGCGAATGAGATCACATCTGGCAGAGAGTAGGAATTCTAAAAGAAGGATCGGTGAGTTCCCAAAATATAGCCCGCTCTCCTTTTTCAGGGAGGAGGATGGGAACTCAGGCCTCTGGAGAGATGAAAACGATTGTCAGCAAGCAGATGTGACCGCATCCTGGAAAATGACAAGGCCCCTCGGAGACTCCAGTAATGAGCCCGGGGAAGGATGCTTCCGCTGCACAAAGAAACCGGCTGAGCACCACACACATCTATTAGCAAAGAGGGGCCGGGGCGCGGAGCTGAGCCAATGACAATAAGCACAGTCTGCCAGGGCGAAGGGGAAGGTCCGGGAAAGCTGGTGGAGAGCGCTGGGAAGTCCATCGTTCCCAGAAGAAACAGCCCCGTTCCACACGCAAGGAGTTTGGGAAAACTCAGAGGGGTCTTAGCCTGGATGACCTCTTCCAGATGCCAGCTGTCCCGGGCCTCTTTCACTTGTTTGGCCAGTTTCCCCCCCCCCCCCACCAGATAACTATTTATTGAACATCTACTACATACCAGGTACTGTTCTATGTCTTAGAGATGAAATGGTGAACAAGGCAGACAGACTTAGCCAGTTCCAGGAGACTTCACCTGGAGGTGTTTATGCCTCTCCCAACGAGATGGTAACATCCTGCCTTTTTAAAAATTTATTTATTTATGTATTTGGAGTTCCCATCACAGCGCAGTGGTTGACGAATCCAACTAGGAACCATGAGGTTGCGGGTTCGATCCCTGACCTTGCTCAGTGGGTTAAGGATCCGGCGTTGCCGTGAGCTGTGGTGTAGGTTGCAAACACGGCTCGGATCCCGCGTTGCTGTGGCTGTGGCGTAGGCCAGTGGCTACAGCTCTGATTGGACCCCTAGCCTGGGAACCTCCGTATGCCACGGGAGCGGCCCAAGAAATGGCAAAAAGACAATAAATAAATAAATAAAATAAAAATTTATTTATTTATGTACTTGCTTTTTAGGCCCTACCCAAGGCATATGGAAGTTCCCAGGCTAGGGCTCGAATTGGACCTAAAGCTGCTGGCCTACACCACAGCCACAGCAACGTGGAATCTGAGCGGCGTCTGTGACCTACACCACAGTTCAAGGCAACACCAGATCCTTAATCCGCTGAGCGAGGCCAGGGATCGAACCTGCATCCTCATGGATACTAGTTGGGTTCATTACCACTGAGCCATGACAGGAACTCTGACGTTTTGCCATTTTAATGTACTGTTTGGACTATCAACAAAACTTAATTTTTTTCCTTCAGATTAATTCCTTTGGTGCCAAACAAGCATTTCAAACTGAACTCCTGATTGGTTTCCCTAAACTTGCTTCTCTTCCTGCATTCTGGTAAATGCCAGCTGCGCAGGCCACACCCCCCAGAGGAGTCCTCATCAGCTCTCTTCCCCTTCATATATATGTGTGTGTGTGTGTGTGTGTGTGTGTGTATGCACATATACACACACACACGCACTGCTATACTATATATGATATATGCATTGATAAATATATACAAATATACTGATATGATATGTATATATACTGACATGTATACACTGATACATGATATATGATATATAATAGATATATATACTGACATAGGATATATGATATATATATACACTGATACATGACATATGATATATAATATAATAAATATATATACTGACAGGATATATCATGTGTGTAAATATATACTGATACATGATATATGATATATATTATATATACTGATATAGGAGATATATATATACACACATACACACTGATATAGGACATGTGATATATATATATACTGATACATGATACATAATAAGTACATATACTGATATAGGATATATATATATACTGACATAGGATATATATGTGTATATATATACTGATACATGACATATGATATATAATATATAATAAATATATATACCGATATAGGATAGATAGATATATATATACTCTGACATAGGATATATATGTGTGCATATATAGATTGATACATGATATATAATATATATATTGACATAGGATATATACACACACACACACACACACACACACACTGACATATGACAGCAGAACATAGCAGCTCTACTTTCACAACAGACTCAGGACTGAGCACTTCCCACATCTCAGGGACCAGTGTGCTCTAAGCCTCTACCTTCTCTTGCCTGGACCTTGCTGGGGCTTCTTCTCTGGTCCCAATGCCTCCCCTCTCCCACCTCCATAGTCATCCAAAGGATTCTGTTAAGTCACAAATCTGATCAAGATCCAGAGTCCTTGTCATGTCCCACAAGGTTCACCTGAGGCATCCCCTGCCCCACCCCCCCCTTACTCCTGCTTTGCTGTGGCCCCTTATGCTCCAGCCACAGTGGCCTCCTGTTCTCCCAGCCCCTGAAGCTCATACCTGCTGCAGGGCCTTTGCCCTCGCTGTCCTCTCTGAAGGAAGTACCTTCCTCAGACACCTGCGTGGACCACTTCCTCACTGTTCCCAGGTACTTGCTTAAATGTCACCTTATGGGGTTACATCCCTAAGCATCCTATTAAATGGCCTCTTTCCTCTCCTCCTGACTTTGTGTCTCCACGGTATTCAGCAGCACCTGACAAATTTCCTTGTCTTTTGGTTTTTCCCACCTGCCTGTCCAAGCAGAACACCTGGTCCTTGAAGGCAGGGGTTTCTGCCTGCCTTGTCCCACTGTGTCTCTATCTAGGACACAGCCTGCAAGCACGAAGGCTTCAACAGAAGTGTGTGGGTTAAATGAAGAAATGAAGGAACCAAAGAGTGCCCAGGTGATAGGGGGTTGGTGGGACAGCAGATTCCTGCTGCCCAGTCGGGGGACCACCTTAGATGGAACAGCAGGTGGGATGGTTAAACTGTTGTCTTTCTGCTTGATTTTGTGGCCTTGGGTTGGTTGATCCGGGATCTGTCTCATCCACATGGGACAGGGCTTCACTGTGGGGCTGCTTTGCCAAATTGAATAAGGACCCAAGGCCAGAGTTTGCGAACAGTCACTGGAGGGACCCTGATGCAAACATTTTGGCATCAGGGTCCCTCCAGACTCTTAACAACTACTGAGGACCTGAGGGAGCTTCATTATGTTGGTTACATCAAGCAACAGCTACCATGAAAACTGAGAAATTGGAAAACTCGTGAATTAATTTAAAAATAGCAGTAATAAACCTACTTGCTAGTGTATCTATTTTAAAGTGATAAGTAAATTTATTTTCCCCAAACTAAATTAGTGAGAAGAGCCGTGCTGTTGTACAGTTTTGCAAATCCCCTGTGTCTGGTTTAATAGAAGACGGCTGGATTCCCTTATCTACGTCTGCATTCAGTCTGGTGGTATGTTATTCTGGCCGCGTTTCGTGAAAAATCGAACCTCACATAGATATACGCACAGAAAGGGGAGGAGTCTTTTAACACCCTTTTTAGATGATTGGGGGCATGTTATATACCCATTAAAAACAAGCTACCCATGAAGAAAACAAAGGTTAAGGGAGTTCCTGCTGTGGCACAGCAGGTTAAGGACCCAGTGTTGCCACAGCTATGGGTGTAGGTTGCAGTCATAGCTCAGATTCGATCCCTGGCCTGGGGACCTTCCTGTGCTGTGGGGGTGATGAAGGAAGGAAGAAAGGAAGGGAGGGAGTGAGAAAGGAAAGAAAGGGAGGAAGGAAGAAAGAAACAAAAAGAAAAAAGAGAGTTAAAAGGCAAATGATGTCTTGGTATTATCCTGAAAATGGCTTTTGGGTCCCGGGTTCCTAGGCCACACTTTGAGACTCACTGGGTTAGAAGGTGACAATCTTTCCCAACGACCCAACGAGGCAGATACTATTTCTTTCCCCATTTGACAGTTGGACAAACTGGGGCACAGAGAGGTGAAGTCCCCACTGGTCCAACATCCTCCAGCTGGCAGTGGCAGAGCTGAGACTGATACAAACCCAGGTGGCCCGTCTCCCATCTGGCTTCTGGCTACTACCTGTCCCCCACCCCGGCAGGGCATCCAGCCCCGTGGCTGAAGACTGGAGCATTTCCATCGGATGGGAAATGGGGAGAGGCGGGGAAAGCCTTGAAGGAAGAAGGACTCAGCCAGTGGATGGCTCCACGGTCCAAGGCAGGAAGGGCAAGGGACCTTGTTCTCCAAGAGCTCCTGCTCCTTGACGGCCTCAGACCACCCTCCAAAGTGCTTGCTGCCAGAAGTCCAGGCAGAGGAGAGAGAGAGATGCCACGCTGAGAGGCGTCCTGTGCGCCATCCTTCCAGGGCTCCTCCTAGAGCCTGGGCTCCTCATCTTTCTCGAAGCATCCGCTCAGGAGCACAGGAAGGAACCACAGACATCATCAAGATCGGTGAAGTGTGCGGCTTGAGGGAGCGTTTTTACCTTGGCAGGCAGTGGGGCATGGAGGTTGAGTGTGGGCTCTGGAACTGATAGCCTGGGTTTAAATCCAGCTACTTCCACCTACCAGCCTCAGTTTCCCCAACTGTAAAATGGAGCTAGGGACATGCTTACCTGGCTAAGCTGCTGGGAATGATGGGGTTCAGGGAGAAAATGCAGGGAAACTGCCTCCCAAATGTTGATTCCTGTTTGTTTGGGGTTTGTCTTTTTTTTTGCTATTTCTTTGGGCCACTCCCGTGGCATATGGAGGTTCCCAGGCTAGGGGTCGAATCGGAGCTGTAGCCACTGGCCTATGCCAGAGCCACAGCAATGCGGGATCTGAGCCACGTCTGCAACCTACACCACAGCTCACGGCAACGCCGGATCCTTAACCCACTGAGCAAGGGCAGGGACCGAACCCGCAACCTCATGGTTCCTAGTCGGATTCGTTAACCACTGCGCCACGATGGGAACTCCTGATTCCTGTTTTTTTTTTTTTATTACAATAATATTATTTATCAAGATGTTATACAGTCATTTAACTAGCATTAGAAAAGCACTGATTAGGAGTTCCCGTGGTGACTCAGTGGTTAACGAATCCGACTAGGAACCATGAGGTTACAGGTTCGATCCCTGGCCTCGCTCAGTGGGTGAAGGATCCGGCGTTGCAGTGAGCTGTGGTGTAGGTCGCAGACGCGGCTTGGATCCTGTGTTGCTGTGGCTGTGGTGTAGGCCAGCAGCTATAGCTCTGATTCGACCCCTAGCCTGGGAACCTCCTTATGCTGTGGGTGTGGCCCTAGAAAAGACAAAAAGGCAAAAAAAAAAAAAAAAAAAAAAGCAAAACACTGCTTATGTCGCAGGCGTGGTTCTAGGAAGCAAGGATACCACTGGATGAAATGATATATCAAGAAACAAACAACCCCCAATCACACCTGCACGGATTCTGGGTTGAGAACAGTCTGACGTGGGGACGCGGGACTCTTGGAGGCTGTCCCAGGACTGCAGCAGAGAGAGTGGGATGTTTCTAACCAGGGGGGCTCAGAGGGGGTGGCTGGTTTCAGGCTATTTCTGAAAGCGGAACGAACAGGATTTGCAGACAGATTAGATGTGGTGTAGGAGAGAAGGAGCCAAGGATATTTCAAGGTTTTCAGCTTGAGCATCAAGGACAGATCCGCCATCGCTGAGGCAGGGGGAACTGTGGGAGGGGCAGGCTCTGCGGCAGGGGTGACGCATCGCTGGAGGTCAGACACATTAACCTGGAGGTGCTGGAGAGACCCCGAGGTAGAGCTGGGGTGGCAGCTGGAGACACGTCCAGGTTCAGGGGAAAGGTCGGGGCTGGGAGGCAGACATTCGGGAGTTGTCAGCATGCAGATGAGTTAATGCCACAGGACTGAAGGACTTCATCTATGGAAGGGGTTCTTAACCCGAGGTCCCCGAACCACGATGGGAAAACTACATCTTTGTTTTCATGATCCTCTGACTAGCCTTGCTTTCAATTATGAATGAAGGAACAGGTCACAGTAACAGCAGTCCCTGTGCCTTTTGTCACCAACCTAAGCCACAGGTAGTCTCCTAGCAAATTACAGTTAACGCAGACATCCCGAAATATCATTTAAACCAGCAGTACTTCCAAATCACGAACCTATCACACCTATCAATTATGACCGGAATAACCACCACATCATGTTATTTAGAGCACAGGGAAGCATGCCTATCACAGCTTAGAAAGTATTTTGGTGAATGCATTTTGATATAACTGGCTTTCTCTGTAATGCTGTGTCTTTTCTGCATTTAATCTGAAAATATTACTCTGAAAAGGATCCATAGCTTTCACCAGATACCAGGGGGGCCCCACAGCACGGAAAAGGGTAAAACCCCCAGGTAAGGAATGAGGCTAGCCAGAGAAGAGGGCCTGGGATCTGGTCTCTACAATAAGGGATCAAGATGATGAGAAACCAGCCGAGGAGGCTTGGAAGGATGCAAGTGGGAAGAGGAGAATGAAGCGAGAAGCCAGAAGAAGGAAGTGTTTCCAGGAGCCCAGGGCTACCCAGTCAACACCATGCTGCCCCGGGCAACGGCCTTTCCTTCCCCAGGACGAGTGTGAATACGGGCCAGCATCCCCACCATATGTTACAGCCTCCAAAGTGCATCTCATCCTGTGCCCAGACCCTGTGCTTTGAGGGCGAGACCTGGGAGCATATTCAGCCCAATCGCTCCCCACTAGTTTGTGTAACAAGAGGACGTGCTTTGTACAACACGACGCTGCGCCTTTTCCTCTGCCCTTGGAGTTCACCGGCTCCCTTTCTTCCTCTCCCCTGGGAGAGAACGTATACGATTTACAACAGGGCACATAAATGCACACAAGATCCAGGTGCTCCTGTGAACGAATGCAATGGACCGAAAAAGAGGAGAGGTGTGTGGTGCACGGAGATGGGGGTCCTGCCGATGAAGTGCCACCGAATCTGCTGGGTCGTCCAGGGTCCCTTGGCTCCTTCTCCACAGAAACAGAACTACCAGCTGGGCACAAGGTGCCAGAAGGGAGGTTACAGGCTCAGCCTTCTTCACAGATGGACGTGGCTAGGACCAACTTCTGGGGAAGATGTGGGAGGCCCGGTAATGGCCCTACCGGAAGTGGGTGTGCCTCCCTGTATCCTCTACTTCCTGCTGGCTGGATGTGGACACGGCGAGCCATTCCAGACAAGGGCTGTCCCCCAGGATGCTGGAGCAATGTGACAGCAGCTTGGGTGCCAACACTGCGTGCCCTATCACCCCTGGGCTGTGATGCCCAAACTGTCAAATGAGAGTGAAATAAGCACCTATTATCCCTAAACCACTGTTATTTGGGGACTGCCGTGCTCTCAGCTGTACCTCTATTCTTAAAGTACTGGGGCAGCCGTGACACACATACAGCTGGTACTGCCATCTAGGGTGGGTCAGCAAACCTTTTCCGCAAAGGGTCAGACTGTAAACATTCTTGGCTTGGCACTCATATGGTCCTCATTGCAAACATCAACTCTGCCACTGTAGCGTGAAAGGAGCCACCAGCAATACATAAATAAATGGCCATGGCTGTGTGCCAATACAATTTTATTTTTAAAAACAGCCAACAGATCCCTGTGGGCTGCAGTCTGCTGAGCTCTGCCGTTCAGGAACGTTGCCGGGATTGGCAAGATCCTCCTCCTCATTTTTATTTTCATTCATTTTTATTTTTCTTATTTTTTTTTTTTTTTTGCCACCCCAAGGCATATGGAGTTCCCAGGCTAGGGGTCCAATCAGAGCTGTAGCCGCCAGCCTACACCACAACCACAGCAATGCGGGATCCGAGCTGCGTTTACGACCTACACCACAGCTCACAGCAACACCAGATCATTAACCCCCTGAGCAAGGCCAGGGATTGAACCCGCAACCTCATGATTCCTAGTCTGATTCGTTAACCCCTGAGCCATGATGAGAACTCCTCCCATTTTTTAATTTATAAAGAAAAGCCTGGAATCTGGATTTTGGGGTGAAGTCTTCAGGTTCTAGAAAACACTTTGTAACTCAAGCAGAACATATTTGGGGTTGAAGTGTTGGCTGCCACTTTGCTGGACCCAAATTTGTCCCAAGGGGCACAAAACAGAAGACTTTGTGGCCCAGGCCGAGTTTCAATCCCACTCCTGCTGCCAGTGGAAGGGCCTTGAGCTGTGAGACCGTGGCATCTATCATTTGGCTTTCGGAGCTCCTGGTCTGGGCAGAAAACAATTCCACCAAATTTCTGGGGGTGGAGCTGGGGCCTCCTGAGAAACAAGGGATAAATGAGAAGGAAGCGTTTCTGCAAACTCTAGAATGCTATAAATATTAGATGCAAAATGCCACAGGACTGAAGTCTTTTGTTTTTTTGGCAGACAAATTGGCTGAGGAAGCAGGGTCGGGAAGAAATATATTAAATAAACCCAGAGCCCCAAGGCTCTCAGGGCTGGGGCATTTCTGATCGTCTGTAACTGGATCCTTTTAACTTTGGGCTGCTTGCAAGGTTACATGAATCTCTTTCTTCTGCTTCTGAAAGGACACCAAACGCAAATTACTGCATGAAGTGATAAATCAATGTTGTAAAAGTTCTGGATGTCAGAGATGGGATCCTGCTGAACGGAGAATTGTGGGAAAATGACTGAGGAAGGCAGGGGCGTGATGATGCGCAAAGGTGGCATCTTTTGCTGGGAGTAGAGAGAGTTGGGGGCTGGGAGAAATGCCCTTTCCATTTGCCCCTTGAGGCAGAAGCTGGATATGACATATTTTATTTTTCTGCCCAGCAATGACTGTCCCCTCTCTGTCTTACCTGTGCAGGTGAGGCTGTGTCTAGGCATGTGATCTGGGCCTGGCCAATCAGAATAACCCATCTCCCTCGGCCTCTGTGATTGGGTGAGGGAGGGCCATATAACCCTAGCTGAGCCAATCAAAGTCTCCCCTGAGACTTCTGCTGGAGCATCAGAAAGAAACTCTCTTTTTCATCCGGGGTCACTACTCTGGTAAGATGGGATGTGTGGGGGCCATTTTAACAGCATAAAGGTGAACTTTCCTAAGTATAAAGCCAACCCAAATGAAAGAAAAATCCAAGACTAAGAAAGACAGGGTTCTGACAACAACACTAGAGCACTAGAGACTCAGCCAAATTTGCCTGCACGACCTTCAATTATACTCTTAAGGCTGGGAAAGTGAGACAGTAATCCAAATTCCACCGTGTTTTCATTTGCTGCTCACTACAAGCCTAAGGCCTAAGAGACAGCCATTCATGGAAATTTTCATCGGGTGCCTAACACACCTGCCAGGAACTGTTCTTGGATCTGGGGCTATAGCAGTGAACACAACAGGTGAGAAATAAGTTCAAAACACCTGAGACATAGGTCACAGACAGCTGTGAGTTTGAGGCCAGCATCATTTTAGTTTACTGGGTCTCTTTGCCATGACGGCACTCCCAGAGGCACCTTTTTAGGTTGATCTAGCTTTCAAGGATCTTGGGTAATAAAGATTTATTCTGCTTTATTTAAAAAAACCCTCAAACGACGACAACAAAATCAACCAAAATCCTACCCTGAGCTGAGAAAACAAAACAAAAAAGAGCAATGCTCCCCCCCCCCCCAAACAAATATAAAACGTCTTATACCTGCACTATTTCGTCAAGCACCAAAAAGTTCTATCACGGCTTCCTATAAAGACATGACACCCATTTGCATAGTGCTTTTGGCAGGAAGGTAGAACAATATGACGGGGAGTCTACAGGGGATAGTTTGCTTTTTCCATTTTACTCGGATCTCCATGAAAGCCTGAGAAACACTTCACTGAAATCAGCGCAGTGTTGATGAATGTTTGGCAAGAACTCTTAAGGCACATTTGAGCCCATAAATTATTCTTGGATTACGTATGCCACAAGTGATGTATAACCCATCTTTTGCATTATTGTACAAAACACAACTATGAATCAGGAAAGTGAATATTTCTATTTTCCCATGAAAACAACACCACCACATCGGAGATAATTTCAAGGGGGTGACATAAGCAAAATGTGGAGGTACAGAGTGTGGGGAATAGGGGTGGGGACTCTTTGACACCGGAGGTCAGCCAAGCAGCAGGGATGTTAGACATGGAATACACTTAGTGGCAACCGAAAGTGCAAAGGCCCTGGGGCAGGTGTGCCCTGGGAATCTCTGAGGAACAGCAGAGGCCAGGTGTCCTGAGTGTTGTTACAAAGGAAGAGGGACAAGTGGGAGACGTGGCCAGAGATGCGAGGAGGCCGAGGTCACACAAGGCCTTGGCAGCCCTGGCAAGGAGTGTTGAGTTTGAGATTATTCTTAGAGCAACGGGCAGCCAGTGAAGGGCTGGCAGCAGGCGTGACATGATTAGATGTCCATTTTTCAAAGCCTCCTCTGGCTGTTGTCGGGGAGGAAGGACAGCTAATGGCTGGGGAAGAGGGGCAAGCAAACAGCCAGAGGGAAGGCTGAGGGCTGCTGCTTGCACGTCCCCCCGCCCCATGCTCTGCCTGCTTGTTTTGCTATCCAGGAAGGCTGGGCTGCAGAGGACCTGCGGGCCTGGTAAAGCTGTCATGTTGGAGGCATGGAGGGCAGGCTCCTTGGCCTCTAATTAAATGCTGGCCTCAGCTACCCACTCCCTAGGAGCTTCAGCAAAAGAGGACCCGGGCCCATCCATTTCCCAAAATTTGATTAGTAGGGCGTGGGGCGCTCCCCCAGGGCTAGCGGCAGGTCTGATCGCCTGCTGAGTCAGGATGAGCTGTATCTGAACATCTTTTTGGTCCTTTTAAAGGATGGTTTTCGTCTTAGCAGGATGGGATGAAGGAGGGAGGGAAACCCACAAGAGACCTTTAGATCAAGGCCTGGGAAGACCATCCGTCAATGCATATTTAATCATCACCTCAGAGGAATCTGACACTAAGCTGATCCTTCAAAGAGCTGTTCTCAGCGCGTTAGACTGATGTCCCATATCTATGACAAATATTTTAAAATGCTCCCTTACTTTCCTGCAGGGAAATGCAAAGGTAACCAAAGCCACCTATGTACACTGTTTCCAAAAAATCAATATAATGCTCCAATCGCCACATACGGGGAAAAATAAAAAGGAAGCCGATTTATCATAAAGCTAATTTCCAGCAAGAACTTTCGAGCACATCCATCAGGGGTCAGGATGGAGGAGTGAGATGCCTGCATCTAGAGTCCACAGGGAGGGTGACAGCTACCAACGCAGGCAGGCGGGACGGTAAATCGAATGCCTTGGGTGGCAGTGTCACTAGGGAGGAGATTTTTAGCAATGAGGGATAACGCTGGGAAAAGTCCTGCCTTCAAGTATAACACACCGCCCTTTACTTCCTGGAAGATTCAGAGTTAAAACTCTGCAAACACCCTTCAGTGTCATATACAAAATGGACTTAGAGACAAGACTCAGGTAACAATAAGCATAAAGTAATCCGCTCATATAATGACCTGGTAGAAGACTCAGAAGCCACGTGGAACGGCTGTGGGGGCTGTGGGGGGCTCTCGCATGCAGAGCAGGGCATCAAAAACCCCTCGTCCCTGCCCCCAAGAGAGGCCAGGAACGTCCTTCGACTTTTATAACCACCGGAAATGCTTTCATAGATTTTAAGCCCTAGGGGGCGCTGTGCTCCCTTGAGACCCACCAGGTTAGAAAAAGTTTGCAAACATGGGGGCCTGCGGGCCGAATCCATCCCACAAGTGTGTTGGGTTTGGGCCTGACTGGTGTTTTTATTTACTTTTTTTTAAAAGAGAGCAAATAATCCAATTAGAAATCTGGGTCATTTCAATAAAAATCTGGATATCACACTTCTGACAAATCACAAGATCTGGGAACTATGGAGCCATTTGCTGTCTATCTGGGCATCTAGCTGGGCTGTGCGGCACTGCCTTCTTCTCTGCCCGACCCCTTATGCCTTAGAGTTTGGCTTTTCTGGGCAGAGAGGGAGGGGACCCCTCCCTGGCCTTGGGAGGGTGCCGCTGTGGGGGTGCCCAGCTGCCCTCCTCTGCCGTGAGCCTCTCCCCTTCTACTCTGGTCTCCCGCGTGACAGCACAGATGGATTCTGAAAGGGCTCGACGTGTGTGCTGGACGTGACCTGCTGGCCAAGGGATAGGATGTGTCTGAGGTTCAGAGGACAAGAACCTGTCTGCACACAGGTGGGACCCACGGGCCCTGGGACGGAGCTCCTGTGTAGCTGCCCCTGTCCTGCCCCTGATGCATGAGCAGCCACAGGATGGCCTGGGAAAGCCTGGAGAGGCAGGGTTGGGAACGGGTCACGTGCTTGGGCCGAGGGGGACATTACAGGAAGAGGAGGGGCACACCTACCTCCAGGCTTGGGTGGGGATTAAGCAGGTGCGTTAGGTAAAGTGCCCACCACAAGGCCTGGGTGTGGTAAAAGCTCCCTAACAACTGGAATTTTCTTTTCTTTTTTTTGGCTACCCCATGGCATACGAAGTTCCTGGGCCAGGGATCAGATCTGAGCTGCAGTTGTGACTTGTGCAGCAGCTGTGGCAACACTGGATCCTTAACCTGCTGTGCTGGGCCGGGGATCGAACCTGTGTCCCAGCGCTCCCAAGATGACACGATCCCCTTGCAGCACAGCAGGAACTCCAATTTTTTTTTTTTAAACTATTACTGTTGTAATTATCATATTCCCAAAGGTTTGTGCCCCCGTTCAAAAAGATTCTGCTTGAATCATACTATTCCAAGCCTGTCCGAACAAACAGAACCCTTTGTGAGGATAAATGCTCTCTATCTGCACCCTCCCATCTGGCACCTACTTGTGCCCAGTGGGGGCACTTGAAAGGTGGCTGGCGTGACTGAGAAAAGGAATTTGAAATCCGACTTTTTTTTTTTTTTTTTTGGTCTTTTTAGGGCTGCACCTGAGGCCTATGGAGGTTCCCAGTCTAGGGGTCCAGCTGGAGCTGCAGCCATCAGCTTATGCCACTGCCACAGCCACACTGGATCAGAGTCGAGTCTGTGACCTACACCATAGCTACTGGCAACATCAGATCCTTAACCCAATGAGCGAGGCCAGGGATCGAACCTGTGTCCTCATGGATACTAGTCAGATTTGTTTCTGCTGAGCCATGATGAGAACTCCTGACATTTTTAATTAATTGAAAGTTAAATAGCTCCCAGTGGCTAGTGGCTCCCGGACTGGGCTCTAGTCTAAACCCTTCCAGAATGTTCAGGGGAGGCCCAGCCAGCCCTGGGAAGGCCTGCCAGAGTTCACACTTGCCCTGAAAACTCCCTGGCAGCCTCCTGAGGCTCTCGGTGGACAAGGGTATCTATTCACCCATGACAGTTGTCCTGCCTCTCACTTCCGTTTTGACTCCCGAGGTCATGTGAGTGGCCACCAAAGTCAGAGTCTCTGGGAGCAACACCAAAGCATGGAGCCCACGGCTGGGCGGCCACACCTTCCCACACGTAGGACCATGCCCGGCTGGTGACAGAAGGCGGCTGGTGTCTAAGATGCTTGCTGGCAGGGTTTGCTCCGGCTGGACATCAAGACTGCAGCTTTCATGGAGGTTGATATGCATCACTGGGAATTAAATAGGGGGGGTGTTGCAGTTCCTGTCGTGGCTCAGTGGTTAACGAATCCGACTAGGAACCATGAGGTTGCAGGTTCCATCCCTGGCCTTGCTCAGTGGGTTAGGGATCTGGCATTGCTATGAGCTGTGGTGTAGGTTGCAGATGTGGCTCCGATCCCCGCGCTGCTGGGGCTCTGGTGTAGGCTGGTGGCTACAGCTCCGGTTGGACTCCTAGCCTGGGAATCTCCATATGCCACGGGAGCGGCCCAAGAAATGGCAAAAGACAAAACTAACTAACTAAATAAATGGGGGGTGTGCGGGAAAGCACCCAGCCGGCATGGGCTGGATTGTGTCCCCCCCAAATATGATGTTCACGTTCTAACCCTGAGTACTTGGAAAAAGGGTCCTTGGCAAAGTAATCGAGTTAAGCTGAGGTCATCCTGGATTAGAGTGGGTGACCACCTGGGGACTAGTGTCCTTTAGAAGAGGGAAATTTGGATGCAGACATGCAGACGAGGGAAGGCCACATGAACAGAGGGACACAGAGGGAGGTGGCCACGTGAACAGGAAGGCAGAGATGGGAGGGATATAGCTACAAGCCAAGGCACGCCAGGGATGGCCCGCGTCCCCGGAAGCTCAAAGAGGCCAGGAAGGATTCTTCCTGGGAATGTTGAGAAGGAGCGCGGCCCTGCTGACACTTGATCTTGGGCTTCTGGCTTCCAGAACTGTGAGAGAATACCACACTTCTGTCATTTTAAGCCACTTAGTTTGTGGCGCTTGTGTTACAGCAGCCACAGAAAACACACTGGCTCACAGGCTGGGAGAGGGAATGCTCAGAAGTGTAGACATCCTGCCCCATCCACCTCACACCTGGTTTTTGAAGAGTCCAGGAGGGGCGTGACACCTGCTTCCTCTTTCCTCCTGTGGCCCCAGGGAGGCTCTTCTCCCAAGTGGGTGGGCATCGGTCACAGGATCCAGAGGGCGAAAGCACAGCAAGGGCATCAGGTCACCTCTACAGAGATCCTGCAGCTCGGGGGCATGAGGCCCAGAGAGGGTGGGTCTCAGCTTAAGGTCACACAGGAGTGAGAAGCAGAGCCTAATTCGTTGGGCTCCTGCACCCATGTTTTACTTGTTTTTGAAGCGTAAAGGTCTTAGAGAAAGGGAGTGACGATTACACTGGAGTTAATAGAATGCATCTTGACGGTATAGATGGAAGGAAAAATATGTACCACTTAAGGATGCCCTGGGCCCTGGGAGGGGGCCGCTACACCCCTGCTGATGCCCGACTTGCATGGTGAGGAAGGCAGGGCTTCTGTGGCTAGGAGAGGATAAGGCCCCTGCTCCTTGAGGTAGGCCCCTTCCTGGGGCAGGTGCTGAGGCGCTTCTGTCCCACCCCAGGCCTGAGGGGGGGAAGAGGGGGGAGAGGGGGCAGCTGGACGGAGGGAAGAAGGGAGCTGTGTGTGTGCCCTCGGGGGAGAGGAAGAGAGCTCGGAGCAAAAGCCAGGAGGAAGGCCAAGCAGAGAGAAGGCTGCCATTGTGAAGGCGGGACAGCTGCACGGGGGGCGGAGATGCTGCCCCAGGAAGAAGCTGAGCCCTTTCTCCTCTGTGCAGGCAGAGGGTTGAGGAGAGCGAGGAGGAGAGGCGGAGAGGGGTGGGGAGGAGAGAGCCGGAGCAGAGGAAGGAGGATGGAAAAAGATGGGGGAGGGCAGGGGATGGAGGTGGGCAGAGGCCGCCGGTTCCGGGCAGAATACAGATTCAGCCACTCACCTGGCAGCCATTCAGTGCGCACCTGCTAGGAGGCAGGCCGGGCATGCGGGAGAGGGCAGGCCACACATCCCTGCTTCCACGCAGCTGACACTATTATCCTGTTCTGTTTTCTTTTCCTTTCCATTCCATTCCATTCCATTCCATTCCATTCCATTCCATTCCATTCCATTCCATTCCATTCCATTCCATTCCATTCCATTCTCAGTTATGCCTGCAGCATGTGCAAGTTCCCAGGCCAGAGATCGAACCCATGCCACAGCAGTGCAATGCTGAATCCTTAACCCCTATAGACCACCAGGGAACGCCGGAGCTGACATTTTAGAAGGGAGACAACCAAGAAGGTGAAGGGCCAAATGTATCACCCGCGGTGAAAGGGCCAGGGCGGTGGGCAAAGCAGGAACCAGGGCAGGGGTCCCGGAAGGGGACAGGGACAGGTGGACAAGCCAACATTCGAATTCATGTTAGGTGGCAACAAGGGCTCTGGCTTCACCACAGCAGGGTGAGGGGAGACGGGGGCAGGCGAGCCTCTTCTGGATGGGACGGGCAAGGAAGGCTTCCCTGAGGGGGCGGTATGTGAGCCAAGGTCCGAGCAAATCAAGCGACGGCCATGCAGATACGACGGGACGAAGTCTCCACAAAAGGAAAGAGTCGAGGCCCTGAGGTGGGGATGGGCCAGGAGGGACGAGGTGGTTTGAGGAACGGGAAGCAGCAGTGACGGGGGAGGGGGCAGGAGGCAAGGTGGCCAAGAGGTGAGGACAGAGGGACCCTGAGGTGAGTGGGGGAGGGCTTCTACCCCGAGAGGGGGGGACCCCCGGAGGGCTGCGGGCGGAGGAGAAACAGGACCTGACGTTGGACAGGATCCCTTGGCTGCTGCGGTGAGAACCCCCCAGGGCTGAGGGCAGGGGTGGGGTGGCAGGTGAGGGAGGACAACAGTGGTGGCACCTGAGCAGGTGGTGGAGTATTTGGAAGGGAGAGTTGATGGGTCTGCTGATGGTCTGAAGGTCGGGTGTGAAAGGAAGGAAAAAAGACCAAGAATAACACTAAGGTTTTGGCCTGAGCGACTGGAACATGGGAACCGTCAAGGAGAAGCCTGAAGAGGCGCCCGGGGTGGGGGGGGGAGAGATCATTTTGGACACAGCGGGTTTGAAATGCTGGGGTGACATCCAAGGGAAGGCATCGAGGTGGCAGCTGGAGGCTGGTGTGTGGGTCTCAGGGCAGGAGGCTAAAAGCAGATCAAAACCGAATGGTAAAGATTATTTCCTAGAAAAACACCAGCCCTCACGTCTTTGTGGGCCTGAAATGATTTTTTGAGAAACAAAATAAGTCACACACAGACACACACACACCCCCCTTCCCACGCCAGCAGCGAGGCTTTGTCAAGGCCGCCCAGATACCCAGCAGATGCCTTTCCAGCCTCCTGCGTCAGAGGGATGCCCCAGCCTCCACCAACGCCCCAGGTGTCCTGCCACAGCAGGCGTCAGGACACAGCCCCCTTTCCTCCCCCAAGTGAGGGTGGCTGCGCAAGGCTGACAGCCAAGGTCCTCAGCTGACCCCCCCTTCCCAGCGTGGTATGAGGAGAAGAGTGAAAATACTTGGGGTGCTCAGGGCCAGATTTTAAAACAGCTCCAACTGGGAGCCCTGGCAAAGCCAGGGTTTGCAATGAAGGGTGTGAGCCCCCCCTCCTATGGTGCATTCTAGAACACGACGAGGGAGGGGCAGGAGGCCCACCACCAGCGCTCACATCCCTACAAGGGTCTGTACCAGATGGCAGGAGCTGGGCGGAGAAACAGCTTCAGAACTACAGACTCAGATGGCAACGTGGACTGAAAAAGTGTTACCCTAATGAGAGGAAAATGGGCCCTCCTGCCTAATTCATCAGGGAGGCCCGGAAGAGGTGGGTTTTTTTTTTTCTTCCTTTGGTGGTTGTTGTCATTTTGCCCAAGGCGAGGTAGTGGATGCCTGTCAATGCCACTGCAGTGTGCGCTTCCTCCTTATTCTTCCCAGAAGCTCTTGACTTCTATTTGGGGACCTGGTGTCGGGAGGACACCAACTCCATCTGCTGCTCTAGGAACAGGTGACGCAGGCTAAGCTAACTGGCACGGACTATCTGGTCTC
This sequence comes from Sus scrofa, assembly GCF_054392235.1. Taxonomy (NCBI): domain Eukaryota; kingdom Metazoa; phylum Chordata; class Mammalia; order Artiodactyla; family Suidae; genus Sus; species Sus scrofa. The sequence goes on from NC_139399.1 coordinate 57,494,499, forward strand.
TGTGGTGATTGGTTCAGGGGTTGGCACGTGACTTGAGCTGGTCCAATCAGGAAGGCTCTCACCACGTGGGCATTCTGGGAAAAGACCTTGCTGAATGCTACGGCATAATATAAAGGAAGAGGCATGGGGCCGCTGTCGGTGCCAGCCATCGTCTTGAGATCTCAAGCCTTAGGATGAAATTGTGACACTGTCGAACCACAGACTCTGCCTCTGTCTAAAGCTCGCCCGTATCTTTTTGGTTTAGGGAGCGAAAATTTCCACATTCTGTCTAAGCCATTTAGGAGTTGGGTTTCTGTCCCTTGACTCTGAAGGCCATCTACCAGCCACGAGCATCACCAAGGAAGTACCCTCTCTTGTGTCAAGCAGAACTCACACACTACTTCCAAGAAGAACTGCTGAATGGAAGGAGAGGCATGTTTTCAGCTGTCCCAGAAATCACTAAATTGCTTTTCAAAGTGGAGGTGCCAACAAACATTCCCACCACTGGTCCTCCTGTTTTCTCACATCCTCGCTACCATTTGGTGTGAGAGGACCCCTGAATATTTGCGGCAGTGGTGGGTGAGAGGTGAGAGTGCACTGTGGGCTTAATCTGCATTTCAGTGACTATCAGAGAGCTTGAGCACATGTGGCCGCCTTTTGATCCATGGGTATAACTTATTTTCATCACCTGACATTGCATGCATGACATTCATCTGAACACTGGTGTGGGCTTGCTTGTGCGATGCTGTGTTTGTGCGATGCTGTGTTTGTGCGATGCTGTGTTTGTGCGATGCTGTGTTTGTGCGATGCTGTGTTTATCACTGATAATGTTTCTGAAGTGCTCGCTGTGTATCACTGCTCTAACCTATTTAATGCTCACAAAACCCTGTGAGCTAAGTTACGTTACTATTCTTAGGTAACCAAGACATAGAAGTGAAATAACTTGATCAGATTCATTCAGCTAGGAAGTGGTGGAGTCCAGATCAAATCCACTGAGAGAGTCCTCGCTTTCAACTGCTTTGCAAAGAGCTAGAAGGCATCTCCTTCCAAGAACTATATAACTTTGGTGAGCAAATAAGTGACCACTGTACAGTCAGGGTAGCTGACTGTGTGCTAAAAGATGACAAAGTATGTATTGTAAAAACTGAGGATACAATTTATCCTTTCAAGGGTATTTATAGTTGTGATTTGAGTCCCCAAAGTGAGAGGAAGCCAACACACAGAAATAGCCGTGAACAAATTGATATTTATCCTGCCTAAACCTAGCGCCTCTCACTTCATCCTCTGTCAGTCTTTCCTGCAAACACAGGGAAGCACAAAGCAAGATGATGGCAAAGTGAAATTGCAAGTCTTGTGAAAGACGCAAGGTTTTCTGAAATTAATTAAAGTGATGCTGGAGGACAGTTTGAAGCACGTGCAAATCCACTGACAAGCAATAACGTGGTCTATGAGATAACTGAAGAAGAGACCCCTGAAAATGATGATGAGGGAATAAGCATTTCACAGGGAAGATTCAGATGTCAAAGTATGAAGAGAGGTCCTTGAAGAAAACTGACCAAATCCTCAAATACGTGTGCAAAAATGATCCTTTATGATTTTCCTGGGAAAACTGAAGGTGAAATAAAGGAGATCATGTTGGGCTATCATTTAAATTTTTTGAACAAATTACCCACCCCACACCTTTGACATTTCATCAGTTCATTTAATTGAAGGATCAACCCATTAGTCACAATTATAACCTAACCTGTGTTAAATACTGTTAGAGTATCATGCAGAATAAGGTTATCTTAGAAATTGTGTAGTTTGGAGTTCCTGTCGTGGTGCAGTGGTTAACGAATCCAACTAGAAACCATGAGGGTACGGGTTCCATCCCTGGCCTTCCTCAGTGGGTTAAGGATTCGGCGTTGCCGTGAGCTGTAGTGTAGGTCGCAGATGCGGCTCGGATCCCGCGTTGCTGTGGCTCTGGCATAGGCGGGTGGCTACAGCTGTGATTAGACCCCTAGCCTGGGAACCTCCATATGCTGCGGGAGAGGCCCTAGAAAAGGCAAAAAGACAAAAAAAAAAAAAAAAAAAAAAAGAAATTCTGTAGTTTCACTTTTTCAGGGTAAAATACATAACTAAGTACATTAAAAGCACTATTTACATGAGCTGTTGGTTTACAGCTGGTCCACTTGAGGAATGTTTTTCTAGTTCCAGTCTTCTACAGTTCTGGCTGACCTCTTGTAGTCAAAAGGATATCTCATACACAAAAGACTAACAGGCATTACTGTGACTGTGACTTTAATCTTCCCTCAGTATCCAATTTCTTCTTCTCCCATAATAATAGAATTTTCAGCTGGGCAAATGGACATGCAGAATAAAGACTATATTCCTCAGGCTGCTTTGCAATCATGTATGCATATGTGACTTGTTTCTTATCAGTTGGAAATAAGAGAAATAGAAAGCAGTCGAGTCTTTGATCAATTTAAGAGCACCTAAACATATACAGCAATTTTTTTTTTTTGGTCTTTTTTTTTTGCCATTTCTTGGGCTGCTCCTGCAGCATATGGAGGTTCCCAGGCTAGGGGTCAAATTGGAGCTATAGCTGCCAGTCTACACCAGAGCCACAGCAACGCAGGATCCGAGCTGCGTCTGCGACCTACACCACAGCTCATGGCAACGCCAGATCCTTAACCCACTGAGCAAAGGCAGGGATCGAACCCGCAACCTCATGGTTCCTAGTCAGATTCGTTAACCACTGCGCCATGATGGGAACTCCTATACAGCAAATATTAATAGATCTGAAAGAGAGAGCAATACAATAACAGTAGGGGATTTCATTACCCCACTTTCAAGAATGGACAGATCATTCAGACAGAAAATCAATAAGGAAACACAGGCCTTAAGTGACCTGTAAACCAGATGGACTTGGCACACATATACTGAACATTCTATCTGAAAGCAACAGAATACACATTCTTTTCAAGTGCACATGGAACATTCTCCAGGATAGATCATATGTTAGGCCACAAAACAAGCCTTAATAAATCCAAGAAAATTGAAATCATATTGAGCATCTTTTCCAACCACAATGGTATGAAACTAGAAATCACTTAGAAGAAGAAAACTGGAAAGTTCACAAATATGTGGAGACTAAACCACATGCTGCTGAACAACAAATTGGTCAAAGAAACCAAAAGAGAAATTTTAAAAAATAACTTCAGACAAATGAAAATAGAAATCTAAGACAGTAAAACATATGGGATATAGCAAAAAGTTCTAAGAGGGAATTCCATAGCAATAAATGCCTACATTAAGAAACAAGAAAAATCTCAAATAAACAACCTAACTTTACACTTCAAGGAACTAGAAAAAGAACAAAGCCCAAAGTTAGTAGAAGGAAAGAAATTAGAGATCAGAGCATAAATAAATGAAATAAAGAGACTAAAAAGACAATGAAATTACAAACTGGTTCTTTGAAGAGATAAACACAATTGATAAACCTTTAGCTAAATTCACCAAGAAAGAGAGAAGAATCAGATAAACAAAATTGTAAATGAGAGATGTTACAGCTTATATCACACAGAAATGTAAAGGACTGTAAGAGACTACTATGAGCAATTATATGCCAACAAATTATAGAGAAATGGATACATTCTTAGAAACATACACCCTACCAAAAATGACTCATGAAGAAATAGAAAATCTGAACAGACCCATTACTAGTAAGAATATTGAATCAATAATCAAAGCCTCCTAAGTGACAAAAGACCAGGACAAGATAGCTTTATAAGTGAATTCTACCAAACATTCAAAGAAGAATTAACACTGATCCTTCTCAAACTCTTCCAAAAAATAGAAGAGGAAGGCATACCATCATACTCATCTTATGAGGCCAGCATTACCCTGATACCAAAACCTGCCAAGGATACCATGAGAAAATAAAAGTATAGCCCAATATCTCCGATGAACATTTACTGCAAAAATCCTCAACAAAATATTAGCAAACTGAATTAAACAATACAGTAAAAGGATCATATACCATGATCAGGTGGGACTGATTCCAGGAATGCAAGGATGGTGCACCATCTCCCTGATTAATCAATATATACACTGCATTAAAAAAAGAAAGATAGGCATTTCCATTGTGGCTCAGTGGTAACAAACCCGACTAGTATCCATAAGGACTGGGGTTTGATCCCTGACCTTGCTCAGTGGGTTAAGGATCCGGCATTGCTGTGAGCTGTGGTGCAGGTAGCAGATGCAGCTCGGATCCCATGGTGCTGTGGCACAGGCTGGCAGCTGCAGCTCTGATTTGACCCCTCACCTGGGAACTTCCATATGCTGCAGGTGTCGCCCTAAAAAGCAAAAAAAAAAAAAAAAAAAAAAAAAGATAAAAGTCATCTCAATAGATGCAGACAAAGCATTTGACAAAATTCAACACCTATTTAGGAGGAAAACTCTCAAAAAAGTGAGCATAGAAGGACCACAGCTTGACAAAACAAAGACCATATACAACAAGCCCACAGATAACCTCATATTCAACAATAAAAAGCTGAAAACTTTTCCTCTAAGATCAGGAAAAAGACAAGGGTGCCCATTCTCATCACTTTTATTCAACATGATATTGAAAGTCCTAGCCAGAGCAATTAGGCAAGAAAAAAAAAAAAAAAGAAGAAAAGGCATACAAATCATAAAGGAAGAAGTAAAACTGTAACTGTTTGCAGATAACATAGAAAACAGTAAAGAATCCACCAAAAAACTGTTAGAGCTAATGAATAAATTCAGTAAAGTTGCAAGATACAAAATTAATACACAAATACATGTTGTATTTCTATACATTAATAACAAACTACTAGGAACATAAATTAAGAAAACAATCCCATTACAATTGCATCAAAAAGAATGTAATATGGAATCCCCTTGTGGCACAGAGGGTTAAGTATCTGTCATTGTCACTGCCCTGGTGTGGTTTGATCCCTGACTCAGGAACTTCCACATGCTGCAGGTATGGCAAAAAAAAAAAAAAAAAAATAGAATAGATGTAACCAAGGTGGCAAAAAACTTGTACCCTGAAAACTATAAGACACAAATTAATGAAAGAAATTGAAGAAAATACAAATAAATAAAAATGTATTCCATGCTCATAAATTGGAATTATTAACATTGTTAAAATGTCTTACTACCCAAAGCAATCTATAAATTCAATGCAATCCCTTTCAAATTTCCAATGGCATTTTTCATGGAAATAGAAAAAAAAATCCTAATCCTAAAATTTGTATGGAAACACAAAAGACTTCAAATAGCCAAAGAAATCCTGAGAAGGAAGAATAAAGCTGGAAGCGCCACACGCCCTGATTTCAAACTATATTACAAACCAACAGTCATCAAAACAGTATAGTCTTGGCATGAACACTGACAGAGATCAACGAAACAGAATAGAGAGCCCAGAAATAAACATGCACACATATATGGTCGATTAATTTATGAGAAGGAACCAAGAACATATGACGGGGAAAGGACAGTCTTTTTAATGGAGCTGGGAAAACTGGACAGTCACATATGAAAGAATCAAACTGAACCATTATCTTATACCACAGACAAAAATGAACTCAAAATGGATTAAAGACTTGAAGGTAAGGCTTGAAATCATTTGATATGGGTCCTGGTAGTGATTATTTTTGGACTTGACACCAAAAACAAAGGCAATAAAAAAAAGCCAAAGGAAATGAGTGGCCCTACATCCTTGTATGGAGGGCAAGAGGGCAATAGGTGCCCTCTGGTCTGTTGTGGGCACCCTCATCCTTCTTCCTCCATCTACATCCTGGTCTCTGCAACCAGGTGGGCGGTGGCAGGTGGTAAACTCTGACACCTGTAGCTTTCTGCAGAGGTCTGGGAATGAACAGGATTATGTGTTTAGGACTGAGTCTTCCCAGTTCGCTCAGCAGGACCTGCTCACTGGGTTATTCTGGCAGTGGAATGAGTCTGCAAGACGACACACCAGCTTGCTCCCCGCCCCGACGTGCCCACACCAGACACACCATGTACCTGAAGGGCAGCTGCTCAGGATGGCTTCAGCGCCCCCAACCCTGCAGAGGGAGGCATCCGTCCCTCTTTCATGTCACTCCCAAACAAGACCACTGTCACTTGAATACAACTTGCTGGGGTTGCAACATCTACGCCACGATATCTGATTTCACAACTGCCCTGGCTCCTCACCCAAGGTGGGGAGTCTTTATTTATTTTTCTAGATGAAAGCAAATTAAATTGAGTTTGGAGGATTTTGCAATGGTGCTGGAGATAAAGTGACTGTAATTGTGTCGATGCCTCAGGCAACCAGCCTGGCAGGTGAGTCTTAAGAACCCACTGAAGCACCTCTTGCAGGATAAAGAAATAGGAGGCACTGGGCACACACGGCAAGAGAGACGGAGCCCACTGGTAAACAGTCAGGTGTGGACAAACACTCCATCAGCTTCTGTAAAATGGCCACAGAGCCCCCACATAGGCTCCTTTCCATCCTCTGCGCCAAGTTCAAGTCCCATCCCCACCCCAATATTCTCAAAGAGTCTTCCACGTGGATGGCCTCAAGTCAATGAAGTCGAATTAACACAATTCACAGAGCGCTCACCCTCCTTCCCGGGTATTCATGGCCTCTCTATACTATATTTCATATTTTAAATGCATTCACTTTTTTAAAAACGCAAAGTCCTTTGAAAAGATTACTTTCTATCACTTTTATAGGCAAATAACCTTGTATTTTTCTAAGGCATCTAGAAGTCAATGCACAACTTTTAAAACGGAAGAGCACCGCAAGGACCACCCCCTCCACCATCCTCCTGGCCTCCCCAAAGTACAGGGACCCCACGGGGAGAGACAGTGGTCCGACGCAGCACATGGGGTACCTCCCACCTCCACTTCCACTTCCGAGGTTCCCAGCCCGCGCATGCGCCCACCCACGACAGCCTGGCTCCCTCACCTGTCCGGTAGCCGGTGCTGTTGAGATACACGGCAAAGGTGCGGCTCTCGTGCTGGGCCTGCCAAGAGGGCGAGGAGCAATTCTCGTTGTTGGTGTAGGTGTTGTGGTTGTGGACGTACTTCCCGGTGAGGATGGAGGAGCGCGAGGGGCAGCACATGGGCGTGGTGACGAAGGCGTTGATGAAGTGCGCGCCGCCCTGCTCCATGATGCGCCGCGTCTTGTTCATCACTTGCATGGAACCTGCAACCAGAGCAGACGTGAGAAGGAGCGCCAGCGCATTTACAAATAGTGCCGCCCCTCGGGCACAAAAGAATTAGGAGACAGGTGCTGAGTGAGTGGTCCTCGACGGGGTGGCACCCACCTCCCTGGGGAGGGGAGTGCGTTCCCTACATCTCCGGGTCAGACTGGGGGGTACCACTGGCATTTGTGGGCAGCAACCAGCAGTGCCCTGTGGGGCGCTCCTGTGGCAATGAAGAGGTAGCCCGGGTTCCCAGTTTCACTCGGCATTCATGGGAGGTGGGTAGGTAAAATCCTGTTTAAAAGTTATTTAAGCCTAACAAGGAACTCTGTTTTGCTTTTTTTCCAGGATATTAATATACACGGATTTCTTTTTGGAAAGCAACCACTATGTACACAGAGAGAAGATTATTCTTTGTTTCATCTGGAGCCTTCCCAAGAATTGTTCCCTCCTGTTGAAATCTGATCTGACCAACCCCAGGCCCACCTTCTCTCTGAATCCTTCTCAGCTGTAATGCTCTGCATCAGACATGAGCCGGGCTCACCCTCATCCCTGTTTATCTACATGGTCCTTCCAGCGTGGAGCTCACATCCCACCTCCCCCAGATCTAACCATCCGTCCAGCCACACCTCTTCCAGCTGCCTTCTGGGATCAACCCTGGCTTCTGACTCCCTTGAGCTCCTTCCAGGCATATGCTGTCAGGACTTAATTATATACCGCGAGGCACGGTGATTTCATTCATGCCTATTCTTGTTTCTCAATGAAGCTGTAAGCAGAGCAGGGCAAGGAAGGAAAAGAATTTGTTTGGAAACCCTACTGTGCACCTGCACCTACACACTCTGCTCCACCCAGCGCTGGGGGGTGGGGGTGGGGGGTGGGGGAAGGGCTGTGTGCCTTGCTTAGTGCTGAACCCTCAGGGCCTGCACGGTGTATGCCACACACTATGTATGCAATAAATGTGTGAAAGACAGAATGCATAATTGTATACCATGGCTGGTACCCAGACACTTAGTGGGTTTCATGGAACTATTCCGTGGAAATCCTTCTCCTCTTGTAAGGCCAGCCTCAGTGTTTCCTCTCTTCCTTGCAATTCTTTGGGTCTATAGTGCCTTGAATGATGGCCCATCCCCCCAAGACAGGTCTCCATTCCAAGCCCTGGCACCTGTGAATGTGACCTAATTGGGACAAGGGGTCTTGGCAGATATACTTAAGGATCCTGAGGTGAGATGGTTCTGGATTACCTGGGTGGGCCCTAAATCCAATGACAAGCATCATTTCAAGAGACAGAAGGAGGAAGACACACACACAGAGGGGAAGGCCGTGGGAAGATGGAAGCAGAGGTCGGAAGGCTGTGTCTATGGGACCCAAGGAGCTGGAAGAGCAGAGCAGGATTCACCGCCAGAGCTTTCGGAGGAAGCCAACACCTTGATTTCAGACGTCTGTCTCCACAGCTGTGAGATGGTCAGTTTCTGCTGTTTGAAGCTGCCTGGTTTGTCACAGTTTGTTAGGATGGCACTAGGAAACCAGTCCAGGGTCTACCAGGCGTTTGAGGATCTTGTTGGGGAGCCACTGATCCCCATCTCCAACCACCCCCCAGAGACCTTATCACAACCCAGCAGACCCACCTCCCGCTCTGTCCCCAAAGGCTAAGAATGAAAGGAGATTTACATGGCTCTTCTATCCCATCTTTCTGCCAAAATGGGAAGGAAACAGCTAGAGCTTCCTTGAGGCAAACACAGATCTTATCTCTTCACGGTTAAAACCACCCAGCAGCTTCCCATCGCACTGGGAAGAAAACTCAAATTCCTTACTGTGGCTTAAGACTCTTCCAGAGCAGTCCTCCCCACCAATCCCCCTCCGGTGTTTCTTTGACCTCATCTCTTCCATCCTCCTTGCTCACTTGGCTACACTGGCATCCTTTTTGTTTCTCAAGCTCATCCCTGCCCCAGGACCTTTGCACTTGCTCTTGCCTCTGCCTGGGACTCTCTTTCAGCCACTTGTCTTCGCTGGCTTGTCCCAGTATTCAGACTTCAACTTAGAGGTCTCCTCTCAGCAAGGCCTGGCCCACGTCCCCATCTGAAGGAGCTCCCGCTTTCTTGCTATCACACTGGCATATGTTTCTTAGCACTTCTCTCCTTCACTGGTTTATGATCTGCCTCTGCTTTGGGACCAAGAGTTCTGGGTGATCCAGGGCACTGTTCCCACCCCCAGGAAATATAACTTATGCTCTGTAACATCTCACTGAATGACTGAGGGAAACAGAGCAGTGTCTGCCCTCTCGAGCCCAGCGCAGAGGCAGTTTTATAAGGGAAAGCCAGAGGCCGACCTGGAACCAGGGGTGTTGCCTGAGTCCCTTGGCCAAGGTCGCCCCTGGTGGGTGGAGGAAAGAACTGGCTTTGTGTTTGAACAGGATTCATCAGACCCTGGAACTGTGTGAACATCTGTTGCCAAGGTCACACGATCTCCAGAGAAGTCCCCAAGCGTCCTGGCCATAACCGGTGGCAATTACTGGGTTTCTAGCAGGTGTGAAGTCTCGCTCTGGAGGGGATGGGGTGGCGGACTTTCCTGGGCCTCCCTCCACCGGCTGGTGCAAACTCGCCGGATCTTGTAGAGTGAATGTGCCACGGGGTCCATCTGGCAGAGCCTCCTCCAGGTACTTGGGCAATAATCTCAGCTCCTCACTGGTCCCACCTTTCTGTTCCCACCCAATTTGGCAGCAAAGCCCATTGCCCTTTCTTCAAAGTACATCCATACTCAAGAGTCGTATCACCTCCTCCTTGGGCAGGTGGTCCTCCTTCCTCTGAATTAGGTCCACTGCTTCCTGCCTGCACGCTGGCTGTTAATTCCTCAAGGAGCAGCCGGAGTGCCCCTCTCTTCAGCACCCTCCGTGGCTCCCACTCAAGGGGAGCACAAAGCCCCTGTGGTCATCCACAGGCCCTATAGGACCCAGGCCCCCCTCCCTGCCCCATCTCTGCAGCCACCACGGAGGCGCAGAGCGTTTGCACATGCTCTTCCTCCTGCTGGGAATGCCTTTCTGCAGCCCCTCCAGGGCCGGGGGCCTCCCCCCACCTTCTTGTCTCTACTCAGACATTCTCTTCTTGGGGGGAGAGGTGACATCAGGGTGGGGGATTAAGAGGTACATACTATTAGGTATAAACTACAAGAATATATTGTACAACATGGGAAAACAGCCAATATTTTATAATAACTCTAACTGGAGTATATAATCTTTACAAATTGTGAGTCACTATATAGTACACCTGTAAGCGACATAATGTTGTATAGCAACTATACATAAATTTTATTTAAATTTAAAAAATTTTATGGTTGCACCTGCAGCATATGGAAGTTTCTAGGCCAGGGATTGAATCCAAGCTCCAGCTGCGACCTATGCCACAGCTGTGGCAATGTCAGATCCTTAAACCAGTGTCCTGGGCTGGGGATCGAACCTGCATCTTCCCAGCAATTTGAGTGCTGAAGTCAGATTCTTAATTCACTGCACCATGGTGGGAACTCCTATACTTTGATTTTTTTTTTTTTTTTTTTGCTTTTTTAGGGCCACGCCTGCAGCATATGGAAGTTCCCAGGCTGGGAAATCAAATCAGAGCTGCTGCTGCCGGCCTACACCACAGCAACTCGGGATCTGAGCTGCGTCTGTGACCTACACCACAGCTCACGGCAATTCCAGATGCTTAACCCACGGAGTGAGGTCAGGGATGCAACCTGCGTCCTCAAGGAAACTAGTCAGGTTCATTACTGCTGAGCCACAATGGGAACCCTTATCTTCCTTTTTTTAAAAAAAACAGTTCTCTTAGGAGATGCCTGCCCTACCTACCACATCTACAATTTTACTTCAGGCTCCTGATATTTCATAACCTCTATTTTTATCTTTGTCTTTTTAGGGCTGCACCCCACGGCATATGGAGGTTCCCAGGCTAGGGGTCAAATTGGAGATGTGGGCTGCTGGCCTACACCACAGCCACAGCAATGCCAGATCCGAGCCTTGTCTGTGACCTACACCACAGCTCAGAGCAACGCCGGATCCTTAACCCACTGAGCAAGGCCAGGGATCGAACCTGCATCCTCACAGATATAAGTCGGATTTGTTTCCACTGAGCCACGACGGGAATGCCTCGTACCCTCTAAGTTTTTAACTATGCCTGTGATATGCTTTTGCACATTTACATATTTATCTTGCTTGTCACCCCTCTGCAGCCCTAGAGGCCAGCGCCATGGGAGCTGGGGCTGCTGACCAGGCCTCACAGCCCGAGGCCGAGAACGGGGCCCAGCACATAGTAGGAGCTCAGCGAATATTACTCAAGGGCGTGCATCGAGGGCACTCCCGGCAGCATCAAGCCCTTGGCTGCTCTTCGCAGACCTGGAGCAGAGAGGAGGAAGGAGCCAGGAATGAGGATGTGGCCGCTCGGTCTCCAGAGACTGGACAAAGGACAAAGGACACAGCCAGCCGCCCACCTGACCTGCCAGCGCCTTCTCCTGCCACCTGCTGAATAATTCACCTGCCGTCAGCAGCCCGAGTGCTGCGTCGGCAAAAGGCAGACAGCCTGCGACACCGCTTCTTACTTGTCATGGGCTCCAGACCAGAGGCTCCAAACCCTTACGTCTCCAGCCTCTGAGTTTCAAGGGACACGAGGGACTGCCCGCTCTCGATCAGCAGTTCCCCACGCGTGTCTGCTCGGGGCACTCACCCTGCCCCAGTCAGGAGAGTTGTGTCAAAAGCACAGTGTAATGCCTTGAAATGACAGCAGCATGCACGCAGAAGCAGCCCTGCATGCTAAGCCTCCCCTTGGGGACAGTAACCTGCTTTATTAAAACTGCCACAGTGACGAGGCTCCACAAAGCCACATCTGGAACAGGAAAACATATGATCTAATCTCCTCGCCCGGCAAGGCCCTAATGCAGGTGGACAGCTCTGCGGGGAGGGAGGGGCCTGGAAGACCAGGCCACACGAAAATAAAAAGGCCAGCCAACCAAAACTTCTGTCGTCCAACATAAGCCTGGGGACCCACTAACAAAACAGACCTGGCTTCTTTCGGTGATTAAACCTTCTTCCCTCACTGGGCCAGGGTGAGGTCACCCTGACACCTTTCTCTGTGACTCTAATGAGGCTGGGGAGGCCCCACCCCTACCCTCTGATGATGGGGACTTGAATTTCGGTGCCCAAACCACTCACCCGCCAGAAATCTGTTGTTTCCCCCAGGGGGCTCATCTGCCCGCCCCCTTTTCTGATTGTTTTTTTTGGGGGGGCCGCTCAGTACCCCACCTGGGCTATGATGTATTTGATATTTTTCTTTAACGCGACTGTGTGGGGTCTGAGTCGCATCTGTGACCTACACCACAGCTCATGGCAACGCCAGATCCTTAACCCATTGAGAGAGGCCAGGGATTGAACCCGCATCCTTATAGTTACTAGTCAGATTCTGTTGAGCCATGATGGGAACTCCTTTAATGTGATTTAAAAAAAATACACTTTGGTCTCAACCCAAGTAACTATGTGACGTTCCAGGTCTGACGAGCTGCTTAGGGATTTTCCTGGATGCCTATCAAAATAAGTTTGAAAGGAGTCAAGTCAATCGTTGTCGACTTGTCACGCGAGATGCTTTTGTGCATGACGGGTGTCACAGAAAGACATTTTGGGAAATGCTGACTTGATATGATTTTCTAAAGGTCTGGGTCAGGACAACCACTATCTCTGGCGACTCAGCAGGTGCTGGGCTCTCAAGATTCAAAACATCGGAGAACAGTTTGGAGATACCTTAGAAATCTATACATAGAACTTCCATATGACCCCGCAATCCCACTCTTGGGCATCTATCCAGACAAAGCTCTACTTAAAAGAGACACATGCACCCGCATGTTCATTGCAGCACTATTCACAATAGCCAGGACATGGAAACAACCCAAATGTCCATCAACAGATGATTGGATTCAGAAGATGTGGTATATATACACAATGGAATACTACTCAGCCATAAAAAAGAATGACATAATGCCATTTGCAGCAACATGGATGGAACTAGAGACTCTCATACTGAGTGAAATGAGCCAGAAAGACAAAGACAAATACCATATGATATCACTTATAACTGGAATCTAATATCCAGCACAAATGAACATCTCCTCAGAAAAGAAAATCATGGACTTGGAAAAGAGACTTGTGGCTGCCTGATGGGAGGGGGAGGGAGTGGGAGGGATCGGGAGCTTGGGCTTATCAGACACAACTTAGAATAGATGTACAAGGAGATCCTGCTGAATAGCATTGAGAACTTTAGATACTCATATTGCAACAGAACAAAGGGTGGGGAAAAACTGTAATTGTAATGTATACATGTAAGGATAACCTGACCCCCTTGCTGTACAGTGGGGAAAAAAAAAAAAAAAAAGATTCAAAACATGACCCCATTTTGGCCCTTCCTGGGACTTGGGTGACTCGGAGCCACTTTCTGCCCTAGAGGTCTGTGTCACCTGGAAGAAGATGCACCCTGCTTACAACCTCCCCACCGCCCCCCACCCCAAGTCCCATAGCCCCTAACCTGGGTGGCACAGCATAGAAGCACTGGTTTTGACGGCTGACTAAAGAGAGAGGCTACTTTCTTTCTTTCTTTTTTTTTTTTTTTGTCTTTTTCTAGGGCCACACCTGCAGCATATGGAGATTCCCAGGCTAGTGGTCTAATCGGAGCTGTAGCCGCTGGCCTAAGCCACGGCCACAGCAATGCGGGATCCGAGCCACATCTGCAACCTACACCACAGCTCACGGCAATGCTGGATCCTTAACCCACTGAGCAAGGCCAGAGATTGAACCCTTAACCTCATGGTTCCTAATTGGATTCATTAACCACTGAGCCATGACTGGAACTTCTGATGCTACTTTCTGATGTTTGTTTTCTTAAAATTACAGGCCTGAATAGGAAAGTTGCGGGAGAGGGGACATGGTTATCGAGCCCAAGGTATTGAGTTATATCTAGGTCTACGCATCACCATCTTTCCTAGACTACTGCAGAGTTTTATTTTACTTCTTAAAATTAATTTTTTTTCTTTGTTGGCTGCCTGCAGCATATGGAGCTGCCGGGCCAAGGATCAGGCCTAAACCACAGTGTGATTCACGGCTGCGACTGCAGCAACACCAGATCCTTTTAACCCACTGTGCTGGGCAGGGGATTGAACCTGTGTCCTGGTGCTGCAGAGACACCACTGGTCCTGTTGCTCCATAGCAGGAACTCCAACTATTGCAGAATTTTAATTGAGAAAAATACATGCAAAGCCTTTAGTTCAATGCTTGGCCTCAGAAAGGACTCAAAACATGTCAGCTTTTCAAAATGCAGTTCCCAACGAAATATGGTAGAACACAGTTGACAAACTGAGTGCCTCTGGACAGATCCTTGTGGGCCCATTGTGTGCTGGATCTGGGTCTGCATGAAAGTGGTCCAAAATCTGAATGAATTACTACCTTTTAATTTTTAGTAGGGAGATTTCACAGCAAGCCAGATTTCTGGCTTTTGGGGAAAAATACAAAGATCTGGCCTTGATGGGCCCAGAGGTGGGTGGATGTGAGTAGCAAAGGCCAGCTTTGGAAAGGGTCCCCTCCAGTTCTGCATGGCCCCCTCAGGCCCACTTCCCTCATCTGCAGTGCTTGCCTGGCCCTGCAGGCGCTGGGTTTGCAACCCTTAGCTGATTCTATTCCAACTGAAGGGGCCACCTAAGTAAACTCTCAAAGTAACACTCACTAAGGCCCAGAGACCCACAGAGCAGGTTTTAAGAGGGTGTTGAGAGGTTGTGGGTTTGGGTCAAGACTGGAACAGAGCCTTGAGCTGGACAGGCGGGGGGTGGGGGCAGGGGTGGGGTGCCATGAGATCGGACCACAGGTGGGGAAGCACGTGTGTCCTGTACCATCCTACAGTCACCAGTGTCCACCCACCAGGCTGGAATTCACATGGCAGCCCTTGAATGGCCCTCGTCTGGTCCTCCAGGGCCCCTGGAATGCCCGCAATGTCACTGGATCAGATGGTGAGCTGCCTGCTCATGACAACACCTGTTTGACAGCCACAGGAGGCTGGGCCCCATCAGACTGACTGCTCCAAATTGTCCTCTGTGGGGGGCGGGGGGCAAGAGAAAGGGCTGGGGGACAAACAGCAGCAATCTGGGGCCACGTCTGGGCCCAGAGACGCCACTGTGTCCTGAGCAATTACATTTGAGTCCCCTCTTCGCCTTGGAACATGCTCGCTGCTTGCTGTCCCTTGGCAACAACTGCCTTGCCTGCAGCTCAATCCAGAAAAATCCACAAGATTTCCGGGACCCGCTTCTGAGATGACATTTCTTCATGGGGGTGGCAAAGAGGGAACCCTCCCTGACCCTTGACTATTACAAAATAAAGTCAAATGTAATTGCTGGTTTCAGCTAAAAAAAAAAAAAAAAAAAAAAAAAAAAAAGCTGAGGCTCAAAATTGGTTCCTAAACCCCAAATCAGTTAAGGCAGAAGTCGAAGAGGCAGTGCTGGAATTTCATTAATGGACCTTAGATGGAAAAATCATGTTGTAATTTTTCTCTCCTGCAACCGGAGCCAGCAGAAGCTTCTGGGAGAAAATTCTATCCAGTTGTTCTCAATGGAAGGGGCGGTGCCCTGGGGAAGGGCGGGGGCGGGGCGTGTAACACTGGCGCTCAGGCTCAGCAATCAC
The DNA here is from genome assembly GCF_054392235.1 of Sus scrofa. Classification (NCBI taxonomy): domain Eukaryota; kingdom Metazoa; phylum Chordata; class Mammalia; order Artiodactyla; family Suidae; genus Sus; species Sus scrofa. The sequence goes on from NC_139399.1 coordinate 57,510,360, forward strand.
CGTCTTGTTCCTCTCCAAGGGACTCCATCCAGAAACATCCCTCTCACTGGTAATTCTCCAACTTGCCCCAAGGTGATCTGCCCACCTTTTAGGGTGAGCGCCACAGAGCCGGTCACCCCACCACTGGTCTGGTGGGCGATGTTGGCAGAGCAGCTTGATGTCTGTCCTAAGCCTGAAAACCCGCCCCTCCTCCCCCGGGCTCCCATCCCTGTAACTGGCACCACCATCTGCCCAGCAGCTCAGCCAGAAACCTCGGAGTCATCCTTGATTCTCCTCTGCTCCCCTCCCACTTGTGATCCGTCCATAAGCCCTTCCAGTCCGACCTTCAAAACAGAACTTGCTCCATCCTGCCCCCACCCTCTGCAGCACCCCCACTATCTCCCGCTGGGACAACTGGTCTCCCTGACGCCGCTCCTGTCCCCTGGCTACCTTCTCTCCAACCTGCAGCCAGAGTGAGCCGCTGAAAAACATGAATCACGCGTCCTTGACCTGCTGAGAACATCAGTGGCTTGTTCCTTGGCCTGGGAATAAATTTCAGACCCTCCCCCATTGCTCCTCTGCCTTCATCCTCCTCCTTCTCTCCCTCACTCCCCAGGTCCTGCTGCCCTCCTCCGGGTTCCTAGCAAGCTCCTCCCCGCCTGGGATGCTCCCCCTTCTAGCCCGGTTTCCACGTGAACATATCCTTCCCTCCTCCTGGTGCTGGTCATTTAATCACACACCCTCTGCTGGAGATGCCCTTTCCTGGGACTCCTGCTCTGATCTCTCCTATGGCTGAGCCCCCCGGGTTGCCCAGTAATATCTGCTTCTCCTTCTTCCTTATAAACAGACCCTGATTTAAATCTTCAATGCACTCAGCTAGGAAACTATGTTTCCCAGGTGCTGTAGCAGCTACAGGTGGGAATGGTCCTCCCTTTAGCCTTCCAATCCACCCTCTGCCTAGTTCTTCAGCCCAGGGAGCTGGCCTGGATGGAGTGTAGCACAAGTGTCTTTATACTCTGGCCTTGGCCAATGGGGGCCCTGACGGAAGATGAGCAGAAGGGAGAACGGAGGTGGGGTATGGATGCTCCTCCACTGCCCTCCCTGTGGTGTCAACAGAGGGTGACAGCTCCTAGTGAGGAGGCCTACATCTCTAAGTTCCAGCAACCATTTTGCTCCTCAAGAGCCACTCCCTTGGTCTTGGAGTGGGGATGATCCCACGGTTACTAACTAGCCTTGAGTGCTGCACTACCACTAGTGGTTTCCTGACACTTGCTCACACCGTAGCAAAAAACAGTTAAAGCCTCCTTGAATAACCACAATTTGAATGTGTCCTGTATTTCTAGCAGAGCTTATGTGGCTAATGAAATGTTCTGTTCATGTTGTAGGTGACTTCTGGGATGAAGTCCTTAAAGGGCGCTGACTTAACTTGAAGGTCCATCCTTCTTGCTGCCTGGAATGTGGCTGTGATAGCTGGAGCTCCAGCAGCTATTCTGATCCATGAAGGTGATCTTAAGGATGGAAGCCATACAATAAGCATGACAGAATACAAAAGCAGAGATGGGTCCTTGATAACCTAGAAACCACCAGGCCAGCCCTGACCTGCCAAGTTCCAGACATTCTTATGTGAAAAGCAAAATTCTATCTTAAGCCATTGTTATTTATATTTTCTTTTACATGCAGCCAAATCTAATCCTGATTCACTTAGCTTCCACGATTTAAGTGATCTCCCAAGTGTTGCTGAATTGGAAAAAAAAAAAAAGAATCTTGCAGGAATGTGCTTGGCAAGTTGAATACCAGGGTGGGTCCAAAAGAGTCTCTTTTCCTCCTGAGATAACTTGCATCCACATGTTTTTCTAACTCCACTGAGCAGCGGCAGGAATGTTGGGAGTTGGTATCTCAGAGAGGCTGCAATGGCAGTTGCAAACGGATCTGGTGTCCGGAATCTGGGCACACTATGCTGGGCTCCCAGCCATCTGGCCCCTGCAGAACGCCCAAGCCTGCAATTTAGAAATGATTTCTGGATATCAGTCTGCAGCACAGGGTGTGGTTTCCTTGTGCTCAGAGATGGAAAGAGGCAAACAAGTGTCTGGCCAGAAACTCTCCTGAGTCTTTCTCTCAAAAGCCAGCCTCTCCCCAAACACAGCCCTCCAGGCTGGGGGCCTGCCACTTTCAGGATCACAGAATCCGATGAGGGTCTCAGACCCAGGAAAGCACAAACAGGCACATGATCTGCGTAGCATTTCCACCCTCCCTGACTCCTGGCCCATCCCCGCCTGGGCCTCCCCCTTGAACTTCTGACTCTGAAGGCCAGCTGCCTTGACAGCTCCTCTTGGCTCTTCAAGGGCATCGGCAATTTACCAGGTCCAGAACTGACCTCCCGACCATAGCTTTCCCCATCTCCATAAACAGAAACTATCTCCTTGGAGTTGTTCAGGGCCAAACCCTTGGAGTTGTTCTGGGCTTTTCTCTCCCACTGCACACCAGATCCATTAGCATACTTCATCAGCTCCACTCTCTAACAGTGAAGCATCTGACTACTTTTCCCCACTCGGGTCTGAGCCACCATCACCTTGTGCCTGGACTATTGTGACAGATCCCTCACTGGGCTCATCTGCTGCTTGGACCATTGCAGTAGACTCTTTGTTGCTCCTATTCCATCCCTTCGGTCTAGTCTCCATATGATAGCCAGAGGGGTCATATTAAAACACAAGTCAGGTCATGTCAATGTCTGTCACTGGTGTCCACCTCGCTCAGAAAGGCAGAGTCCTCTCCGGGGGTTCAAGGACCCTGCATGATCCACCCTCCCACCACTGCCCCATTACCTCTCTAGATCTCCCCTCTTCTGGTCTCCGTTGCTCACAATGCTGGGCTACTTTGGACTCTCTGCTGCTCTCTGTGCCTGCCCAGACTGCTTCTGCCTCAGGGCCTTTGCACCCACTGTTCCCTCTGCAACAGGGAAAAGCATTTCCTGGGGGAAATTCCCTTGACCCATTCCCTTCCCTTGCTTGCCCAAATGTCCCCCTCTCAGCGAGGCCACCGTACATAAAATCAAGACCCTCTCTTTCCTCAGCCCTTCTTGCTGACTTCCCTTCCTACTCTATTTTCTTCACTACTTTTCATTGTCTTATATACTATACATTTTTTTTTTTTTTGTCTTTTGTCCTTTTCATGGCCGTACCCGTGGCATATGGAGGTTCCCAGGCTAGGAGTCTAATCGGAGCTGTAGCCACCAGCCTATGCCAGAGCCACAGCAATACCAGATCCAAGCTGCGTCTGTGATCTGCACCACAGCTCATGGCAACGCAAAGTGGATCCTTAACCCACTGAGTGAGGCCAGGGATCGAACCCACAACCTCATGGTTCCTAGCTGGATTTGTTTCTGCTGCGCCACAATGGGAACTCCTATTTATTTTTAAAAATTAACTCTTGCCCTAGAATGTAAGCTCTCTAAGAGTAGAGATTTTGCCTATTTTGTTTACTGTTGGATCCCGCTTGGCACATTGTAGGCGCTCAATACATATCTGATGAGTGAATGAGCGGGGGCCTCGCTTTGAGGACCTTGCTTCAAAGAGACGCCCTGGGCATCTCCCGGACTTGACAGCACACCAGCCATTCTGCCTTCTTGTGGCACCAGCCCTTGAATGTTACTGTAGGGAATCATTCTCTGCCTCCCTCTCCCAGCCCTTATGGCTCATGTGGGGGTTGGCCCCCTCCCTGGCTCCCAGGCCAGTCAGTCATTGTGTTTCATCCCCTTGAATGGCTCATGGCTGATCAATGTCTCAGACTGTGCCAGGCCCGAAACACTTAAGTTGGGGACTTTTACTGGCACTCACGGGAGAGAGAAATTCTTTATAAAGATGGCTCACTGTAGCATCCTGAATATAGACCTGGTGATGCCAGGGGTGCCAGATGGAGAGCTGGGCTCAGAGAAGCCAACTTGGAGGAAAGCTGAGATCAGGGAGATGGAGAGACAGATGACATACAGAGATAGAGCTCCTGGATCCAACCATACCTGAAGCTCAAAATGCACTTGGATTTTTTATTTCCATGCATCAAACTCTTTTTTTTTTTGTTTGCTCAGTCCAGTTTGAGTTGGGCTTCTGTCCCTTGTCACTGAGGGAATTCAGACTGACAGAGAGTAGTTGTGATTCCCATGTTTTCATAACCAAGGGAGCGCTTGTTCCCAAGGCAGTTTTGCAGCCCTTCCAACACAACCACTTGGCTGTCTTTTGTCAGCCATGATGGTGCAACACAGCTGCTAGAAGATGCGGTAATGGTAGCAGAACCCATGGCGGATGTGATTGACACGTGCCCCTCAGGCTTGGGAGGAGTCAGCATGCCTGTGTCTGGCCAGGCTCACTCTACCCTGTCGGCCAGCAGGAGACTCTGTAGTCACCCTGCTGTTCAGTGCTAGGAAGGAACTAAATTACAAAAGAATTTTTACGGAGTTCCTGGTGTGGCTCAGGGGAAACGAATCTGACTAGCGTCCATGAGGATACAGGTTCGATCCTTGGCCTTGCTCAGTGGGTTAAAGATCCAGCACTGCCGTGAGCGGTGGCGTAGGTTGTAGATGCAGCTCTGGTCCTGTGTTGCTGTGGCTGTGGTGTAGGCTGGCCGCTGTAGCTCTGATTTGACCCCTAGCCTTGGAACCTCCATATGCCTTGGGGTGGGGCTCTAAAAAAAATGTCAAACACATTTTTAGATGTAAGATCTGTTGTAGACAAATAGTCCACAAAGCATTAAAGGAGGCATGGCCATAATGATCAGACTGAGAGCAAATGGTTATACACACGTGATATTCAGTCCTCACAAGAAGGTTAGGCTCATAGATCATCACTCTCCATGAGAGATGAGTAAACTGAGGCACAGAAAAGTCAAGTAACTTTCTCGAGGCCACACAGACAGTGGCAGAGTGAGGGTTTGAACCTGGCTGTTTCGCTACAGAGTTCTCATCTTCATATCTCTGTTGGGAGCATTTTCATTTAGAGCTGTTCTGAGAGGCAAAGACTTCTGCTGCACTGTGAACATTCGATCCACAGCTCACGCTGGTGGGAGAGGCAAACTCGAAGTCCAGCCTCCTGAGGGGGTCTCTAAAAGGCACCTTGTTTCTCCCTGATGTGCACCCCCAGGAAAAGGGGCAATGACGCAGCCAGGCCTGATATTCTGGGGTTTGTCTCCTTAACCCTCAAGACACAAGGGGTATTGCCAGCAGGTGCCCATATAAGCGTGGCCCCCACGTTAGATGCCCATGACTCACACTTGAGAAAGCCCTTCCGTTTTCCAGTCACCATCCCCCACTGCCGGGGTCAAGGAGAACGTCTCGGGGAGGGGCTCCTTCACCTTGAACTCACAATCTGAGCCGCAGCTGCCGGCCCATGCCACAGCCACAGCCACGCCAGATCCGAGCTGCATCTGAAACCTATGCTGCAGCTTGTGACAACGCTGGATCCTTAACCCACTGAGCAAGGCCGGGGATCAAACCCCCATCCTCACAGACACTGTGTTGGGTCTTTAACCTGCTGAGTCACAAATGGGAACTCCTCCCATCACCTTTTACAACAAAGACACCTTGGCCTTGGCCTCATGGGAGGCAGCATCTTAAAATGCGAAAACACCGCTGTTCTCATTAGGCTGGGTTTTGAGCGACCTTTTACCGCAGGCAATGGATACTAGCTTTTCACTTACCGTCATAATTAAAGCTTCCTTTTAAAAGAGTATTCAAGCTTCAAAAAGCAAGTCGAGCTCAAGTAACTGAACAGATGGCCCTGGGATGTTGCAAACATTTTTGCTCTGGGCGAGGACCACGTCTAACTTGAGTCTCAGAGCCGACCCCAGCCCTGGCGGCTCACTAGCATTTGTCTGGATTGAATTAAACTAGTAAACCCCAGGCAGAGGCCACTGCTTTCAAGGTCTATTTGACCAAAGGACACATGCAAACAAGACCTTGACCTTCTGGATGTTTCTCCCTCTTTAACCCTCCTGGTGAAGCGGGCAGCCAAGACCTTGCCAGTCCTCGGGGGTCTTCCCAACCCCGGGAGCATCCCAATTGCTTTGAAAATATATTGATAATGGACGCCCCTGACTGACCAGCGTGCCCCGAACCTGTCCCCCTGGGCCTCAGGCACGCCCGAGTGACAGCTCGGGGAGGCATGTCAGATGCATGCAGGAGAAGGACAAACCGAGATTCAGCACCCGCCTCGCCACCAGGAAACGGGACAGCCCCCCTTCTGTGCCGTGTCCCGTACCAGCTCTCTCAGCCAAACCCTAATTAGGGTGGACGGCTGTTCCCCGCCCTGGGACTGGAAGAAAGCCTGGAATTATCTTAGTCGAGAAGGCTCCGAGCCCCGAGAACCGTCAGAACTGCCGCACGGCTGAGCAGAAAATAGCAGATGATAAATTTTTTAGGACCACCCTCCGCGTGCCAGTAGTTGCCGACTGTGAGATAATGTGCTGGCCTTTTGGGGAACATGCATTATTGATCTGGGGCTGGCTGGTGGTTGAGAAAAAGGCCACTCCCTGCCCCCACTACCACCTGGCCCTCGCACCCCTCCTGAAAGAAGCACAGACCCCTGTGGATGCTGCGGGAGGGGCCAGCTCGTCTGTGGAAGAGAAGGCGTGCAGCCACCAGTCTGTGCCAAGTTAGTGCCGCGGGAGGGAGCTGACAGATGCCATTAACCACGAGGGCGCCAACCCTCCTGAGCCCACTTCCTGGAAGTTATCTTTCAGAAATCCTTGCTCGCTCACGGGTGCAAAGATACACGTATAGAGCTATTCCTGCAACAGCGACAATGACAAACATGCTCACTCCCGATCTAGAAACAACTCAACAGCCATCCCAGGAGACTGGTGGTTAAGGTCCCAGGCTCTGGGTTCACATCTTATTTAGCCACGTTCGAGCTGTGTGACCTTGGACCGTGATTTTGTTTCTCTGGGCCTCAATCTATTTACCATGAAGAAGGTGGATCTAGCTGCTTGAAGTTGAGCCCTGGATCTCTCTGCTTTCCTCTCTCCCACGTCCTCAGCACACCCGGAGCCCCTTTCCCTATATTTGCATATTCTGTCGGTTTTGTTCCAGAGACACCGGTATAAACTTCATCAGATTCTGATGCAAGCCTTAGTTAGATGGCATAGCTGCAGCAAAAACTTGTTGCTCTTAAGAGTGGGCATTCGCTCATTCACCTTGGTATAGGTCTCAAAGTCTAGCAGTCACCACTGATGCTTCTCTTTTCCTTTTTTATTTTTAGGGCCACGCCTGCAGCATATAGAAGTTCCCAGGCTAGGGGTCGCATTGGAGCTGCAGCTGCCAGCCTACCCCATGGCCACAGCAATGCAGATTTGAGCCATGTCTGTGACCTACACTGCCGCTCGCGGCAACACTGGATTCTTTAACCCACTGAGCGAGGCCAGGAATCGAACCTGTGTCCTCACGGACATATCAGGATACATCAGTCAGGTTCACTTCCGCTGAGCCACAACAACTCCAGCTTCTCTTTTCCTTAATCCTCTTGCCCCTTCATCCAACACATCACGCCTTACTGGTTCCACTGTTCCCGCCCTGGTCCAGACTCCCACCATCACTTGCCCCCTCTGTTACGCTTCTCCAATGGGGCTCCCATCATCTAATTTCAACACAGCAGCCGGAGGGACCCTACTGGAACCTAAGTCAGGTCACAGCCCTCTCTTGCTCAAGGCCCCCTCCCTCATGTCCATTTCACTAAGAATAAGTCATTTCATGGCCACAAGGCCCCATACGACCCGGCCCCATCTCTCTCTCACTTATACCCCGGCTCCTGCCACCCCAGCTCAGGGGCATTCTTTCTGTCCTGACCCCCTAGGTTCATTTCTGTCGTTGCCGTTCCTGTTCTCTCCAGCTGGAAGGGTCCTTCCCCAGTCCTCCAGCTCCCAGCACAGGGTGCTACAGAGTCGATACTTAATCAATAACTGTTGAATGCATGAATGAATGTCTGGGGAGTCTTAAATTCCCAGCGTAACTACATAACTAAGGCAATAACTTGCATGAGGCAAGGCCAAGGTGCCGTGAGGTCAGGCGTGGCCCGTGACTGCTCTTTGCAAAAATTCTGCCAGGAACCAAACTCACCGTCCTGTGGCCCCATTCTGTAGGCTCCCCATAGTTATCAGACACAGCTCATTCTAAATGTTGCCAGGGAGAGTCATCACATGTGTCAAATTGTCAATAAAAGCCCTGGGCTTTGATTACTTCTGGGCTGCAAATTCTTTTTGCGCTGATAAAGTCTCTGAGAGGCATCGATACTTGTGATCATTAATACAAATCATTATAAGGAATGACTTGGGTGTATATAAATCACCTTTTCTTGGTAGTTCAAAGACTGATTCATATTTTCAATAATAGATCCCTAAAGGGTGCAGATTTGCAGTTGGCTCTTCTCCACAATCTTAGGTTTGGTTGTAAAGGCTTATCCAGTAAACCTGTAAATTTCTGGATACCAACAATATTTGGCTGTCTTTTGACAGTGGACAGATGCTAAAAGTCCACCCCTCACCTAGTCAACCACTAGCACGCTTTATGACAACCCCAGAGAACCTCCAAGACCTGGCTCTCTCTTCTTTCTTTCTAGGGTCATGTCATGTCTTTTCCCCACGCTCTGCCTCCTTGGTCCTGCCTCCGGGCCTTTGCACATACCGTTCCCTCTGCTTAGAAGGCTTTCCCCTAGGTCTTCACAATACTTGGTAGTACGTCTGTCATCATCTCTGATGATGAGAAGAGACATCTAATTTACAGGAGAAGGAAAATGCACAAGGCTTGTACACTGTCCGCTATGGTAGCCACAAATGGCTACTGAGCCCGTGAAAGGTGGCTGGTCCTATGATGTTCTCTGAGGGTCAAGTACACGCCAGAGTTCAAAAACAATATAAAAAATGCATACTATTTCATTAATGATTTATATTGATTACATGTTAAGATGATAATAATTTGGATAGATAGGGTTCAACAATTTCTTTTTTTTGTCTTTTTAGGGCTTCACCTGCGGCATATGGAGGTTCCCATGCTAGGAGCTGAATGGGAGCTGCAGCCACAGCAAAACCAGATCGGAGCCGTGTCTGTGATCTACAGCACAGCTCACGGCAACACAGGACCCATAGCCCACTGACTGAGGCCAGGGATCGAACCTGCTTCCTCATGGATGCTAGTGAGATTCGTTTCTGCTGAGACACGAGAGGAGCTCTGGGTTCAACAAAACATTAAAATTAATCTCCCCAGCTTTTCTGTACTGTTTTAAAAAAAAGGGTAGCCACTAGAAAATTTAGAATTACTTAAGCGATTTGCATTTGTGGCTTGCCTTATTTATCTCTAGGGCAGTGCCATGTAGGGTTTAATGTGGAGCAATGGAACCAGTCAAATCAGTGAATTCAAAGGGGAAGAAGACCCCAGGTGAGGAAAAGAAGGTGTGCATTGAGAGAGACCCCCCCCAAAGGGGAGCTGGAAATTCAGGTGGAGTTTGACAAAGGGGAGCTGAGGGTCCAGCTGAGAGGGACTCTGGGAGCCTCCCTCCTGGTGGCCTCACTTATGGGGCTGTCTCCTGAGAATGAAAATGTGGGGCGACATGCCTCATGCAAATGAAGATGCCCAGCTGGGTGGAGGAACCTAGGGTCTTGCTTGGGGATGAGGGGACCAGGATGGTTTATAAGCCAGGGAGAGGGGCATGGGGGATAAAGGGAGGGTGCCCCTGGCATGCCTGCCATTGGGGTAAATGGACTAAATCAGAGCAAGGGCCCCTGTCCTCTCTCTGAGCCCACAGCCACGCAAGGGGAAGCAGCTCAGGATGAGAGGTGGCCGCTTTCACCCTCCTGAGGCACTGTCTCTGTGACGTGGGTTGGGTTACCAGTAATAAGGCCCACTCTTCCTGTCCTGGATGCCACCAAGGAAGGCTGAGCCCATGCAAAGCTGTTAGGGTTGGTGGAGCAGGGGTCCACCGTGCACATGCACATGCACGCGCATATAAAACACACACACACAGCCCGGGCTGGCTCCTTCTTTTGCTTCGGTGTCAGCTCCAATATCACTTCCTCTGAGAGGCCCTCCCTGATTACCAGTCCCAACTAGCAACGTCTTCAGTAATCCCAGAGCATCCCTCCCTTCCTGAAATGACCTTCCGTGTGACCTTGCACTCATCCTGATCACGTCTCCCCCGTTCCGTGAGACAAGAGAGTGTGCGTGCCTGACTCATGACTGAAGTTCCAGGCCCTGGAAGATCGCCCAGGATGAAGTGGGTTCTCAAGAGAAATGGGACGAAAAATACTGACTGAGTCTTAACACCTCTTCACTGGAAGTCTTTGGAGAAATCCAGGAACGGAAACGCTTGGAGGCCCCTAACCTGGGGGACCCAGCTGTGCATCCCTCTTGTGCGGGGCCGCCCCGTCACCCGGTTCAATCCATCAGCCGTGAACTCGGCAGGGTCCACCCAAGCGACTTTGGCATCAGAAGCCCGAGACCCAGCCCGGTGAGGCTGGCAGAGGCCCGCCTGCCGGCAGCCGGGGTGCTTACCGAGCTCCACGTCCTGGTCATCCGTCAGCACCAGGATGATGTTGGGGCGGATGTTTCTGCGGTCCCTCTGGAACCTGCCTTTCAGGCGGTGGTGGGACAGGAACGCCGCACTTCCATCCAGCAGAGAGAAGACGGTTGCAGAGAGCAAGCAAAGCAGGACTCCAGGGGGGGCCATGTTCCGTTTCCGCTGATCCTGGGCTTCTTGCAGGATGCAGGAGTCTGGAGTTGCGTTTGTGGACTTGTTTGCTTTCCCCCTTCACTCTCTACTCAAGGATCTAAAGTAAGAGGAAACAAATCAGGTCAATCTTTACATCAAGGCTGCCCAACCGCTCAGGCTTGCAAAATGATTTCTACGATGGCTTCTGGCAGGGACAGCAAGGGTTGATGGCTTTGGATCAGGGATGGCCACACAGAACACAACTCCAATTCGGCTAACGTTACAAGAGGAGTATTTGCAACGGGCTCGGGCTAGGCTGGCAGGAAAGCCTTCGGAATGCGCTTCAGCAGATGGACTTTCTCCGCTGACTCCGCAATCCCCTGGATGCATTAGTGGCAGCCCGAGTCCCGTGTCAGGTAGTCGCCCTGCCTCTGAACCTTCCAACCAGACAAATCACCCTCAGGGAAAGGGAAGGAAGAAGCCCAATCTGGGGGAGAGGCACTTCTGGGCACCACGGGGGATGCAGAGGTGAGTGGGATGTGCCCCGGCTCTCAGGTGGCATGTGGTTCGGGGAGGGGTCTGGACCAGTGGGGCTGACGCTTTGGGCTGGTCGACTCTGTGCTCCAGTCCTGGCTCCATCGCTCACCAGCTGGGTCTCCCCGTCAAGGACCCAGCGAGGAACCTCTGTTTGTCCATGAGTAAAATGGGGAGACATGACTCCTAAGAACTCAAGCTGGAGTTCCCATCGTGGTGCAGTGGTTAACGAATCCGACTAGGAACCATGAGCGTGCCGGTTCGATCCCTGGCCTTGCTCAGTGGGTTAAGGATCTGGCATTGCCGTAAGCTGTGGTGTAGGTCGCAGATGCGGCTCGGATCCCGTGTTGCTGTGGTTCTGGCGTAGGCTGGCAGCTACAGCTCTGATTAGACCCCTAGCCTGGGAATCTCCATAGGCCGCAGGAAGCAGCCCGAGAAAAAACAAAAAACAAAAAACAAACAAACCAAAAAAAAACCCCAACTCAACCCAATCGGGATGTTGGAGAAGGGCCCCCTCCCAACAGATGCCACAGCTGGGTAGTGAGTCCTACAGGGTTGACTTTGCAAAACAAACACGAAGACAAAGGAAGAAACTGAGAGCTGAAAAGCTGAGGGAGAAGAATTGTCACATTCCACCGTGATGACCTCTGATGACCTCGGTCACCCCCCACCCCCCGGCCCTCAGGTCAGACGGGGTCACAGGCAAAGGTGGGGGAGGGCAGGGGGGCTGGCAAATCGCGGCCCAGGCAGGTTTTCGATCTCACCCTGCTCTTTGCTCTCTGTGGTCATTTGTCTACTTGTTGAGGAAATGAGCCTTCAAGTCCCGTCCAGATATAGAGCTCCGGTCTCATTTATTTAAAGCGAGAGAGGGAAAGAGCGAGCGAGCAGACGTGCTGGGAGGAAACCAAGCTGGTTTGGAGTCGGGCTGAGTCACCGTCCCTGTGACCTTGAAGGGCTTCGTTTGCCCCTGCTGTCAGGGGATCCCTGCCCTGCCCCAAAGCCACAGCGCAGAGAACTCATCAAGGGCCCCACATTCCGCAGAGGGGGACCTGCTGCCTGCGGGAAGTCTGGGACGCTCCTGGGACCACAGCAGCCACCTGAGGGGTCTCCTCACTAACCCCCCAAGCCCCTGCCCCCAGGGGCCATTCTCCCCAGGGTCCACCAGCAGGATCTTTCTAAAATTCAAATCCAAACAGACATCTCAGCAGGGTCTGGACTTGGGGAGACCGGGGAGGCGCCCAGGGCTGAGGGGCACCCCCTCCGGGCGTACAGGTGCAAGAGTCCCAGACCGTCACCCACCTGCTCAGACCCTCCCCTGGCTTCCCATGGCTCCGGGTAGAAAATGCAAACTTCTACCAAGGCCTACAGGGCTGCGTGACCCGGCCCCTGCCCGCCTCTCCCCCTATCTGGCAAGTGCTCTCCAGACCCATGGCTTCTTTCTGTCACTTGGACAAGACAAGTTTGTTCCTACCCCAGGACCTTTGCACTTGCTCTTCCTTAAACCTGAAAGAGTTTTCCCCCAGCTTTTATAAGATGGGCTTATTCTCCTCTGCCAAGTCTGGGCACAAATGTCACCTCCTTGGAGAGGCCTGTCTGGACCACGGTGTCTTTTGCAACCTGTTTTACTTCCCTCCTAGTCCCTCCTAGAACCTGCAATTATCTTTTTTTTTTTTTTTTTTTTTTTCTTTTTGGGTCATACCTGCGGCACGTGAAGTTCCCAGGCTAGGGGTCAAATCAGAGCTGCAGCTGCTGGCCTACATCACAGCCACAGCAATTCGGGATCCAAGCCACCTCTGCGACCTACCCCACAGCTCATGGCAACGCCAGATCCTTAACCCACTGAGCGAGGCCGGAGATCGAACCCGCGTCCTCATGGATGCTAGTTGGATTCATTTCCACTGAGCCACAAGGGGGATTCCTGCAATCATCTTATTTATTTTGCTCAGTTCTCCCCACTGGGGCATCAGCACCATGGCGGCAAAGACTTTGTGTTGGTCACAGCTCTGTCCCCAGGACCTAGTACCATGCCTGGCACAGAGTAGGTGCCAAATAAATATCCTGATAAATAAAGCAGTGGCGATTCTGCTGAGCTTCTGCGCATGAGGGAAGGTCGAGAGCAGAGAGTGGGCTCCACACAGGACTTCCCATTCCAAGGACCTCTGACAGCGCATCGGAGCAGAGAAACGGGATGCGGGGCAGATCACGGGGCAGGGGGCTGACCTGGGAACAGCGGGTGGGACCGTCGGACAAGCATCAACTTCCAGCTCCACCTCCTCATCTGCTAAAGCCCACATCTCGCAACGGCCAGAGTGGCTGCGGTGACCTGCTGTGTGCCCACTCTATATGACACTTAGGTCACAGAATTTAAGAGTACTTGCTGGGTGACACTAGGCTCCAAGCAAGTATAAAGTGTAAGTGTTTATATAAAGTATAAAGGGTAGGTGCTGTGTGTTAAGTGTAAGTAACTCAACACTTCTATGCCTCAGTTTCCCCATCTATAAAATGGGTGCGAAGGATTAAATGCATCAGTGCAGCGTGCTGAGGCTACAGCCTGGCACGGGATGGGTACTGATTGGAACACGTCACTCACAGTGAAAAGCACCGCTGGATTATTATCAGCAGTCCTGCGGCAGGGACTCTGCAGACCACCCCGCCCCCTCAGGTTCCCCAGCAAGCCTCTCACACTGCTACCAGTGTCACCCCCATTTTACAGCTGAGAACCCCTGAGGCGTCATCATTGCCCTAAGTCACCGGGAGAGAAAAGGGTAGGGACAGGGTTTGACCTCTGTTCTCCCTGACAGCTCAGCCAGGGCCTCTCACCACAGGGGAACTCACATTTGTTTCCCAGCTTCTCCCCTTCAAGTGCCACAGCCCTGATCTCTGCCGTTTCTGTACAGTTTCTGCTATTATTTGGTTCACATGCTTCTTTATTTATTTATTTATTTTTAAAAATTTTGGGGAGTTCCTGTTGTGGAGCAGTGGTTAGCGAACCCAACTAGGAACCACGAAGTTGCGGGTTTGATCCCTGGCCTTGCTCAGGGGGTTAAGGATTCAGTGTTGCTATGAGATGTGGTGTGGGTCGCAGACTTGACTTGGATCCTGTGTTGCTGTGGCTGTGGTGTAGGCCGGCGGCTACAGCTCCACTGGACCCCTAGCCTGGGAACCTCCATATGCTGCAGGTGCAGTGGCTTGATGTCGGTAGGATCTCAGTTCCCAGACCAGGGACTGAACCAGGGCTATAGCAGCAAAAGCACTGAATCCTAACCACTAGACCACCAGGGAACTCCCTTACATACTTACTTCTTTATTATTATTATTTTTTCTTTTTATGGCTGCACTTGTGGAATATGGAAGACCCTTGGCTAGGGGTTGAATGAGAGCTGCAGCTGCTGGCCTATGACACAGCCGTGCAACAACAGATCCAAGCTGTATCTGTGACCTACGTTGCAGCTTAGAGCAATGCCAGATCCTTAACCCACTGAGCGAGGCCAGGGATCAAACCCACATTCTCAGGGACATTATATTGGGTTCTTCACTCACTGGGCCACAACGGGAACTCCAAACATGCTTCTTTAAAAAGCCTCATTTACAAAGACGCAATACATGGTTTTGAAAAAGAAAACTTTCTATCCAAGGATAAATGGAAAAGCAGCGACCCTTCCCTGTAGAACTAACCACCTAAAGTCAAAGGGAGTGGAAACCCATGTTACTCCATCTAACAGCTTCCAGTCCACACCTGAGGCTCTCATCTGAGCCCTAGGCTGGCAGCTCTCACACTCGCACTGTCTCTCTGTTCAAAGGAAATTAGCAGGTGTTGAAAGGCACATTAGCACCATGCGGAGCCTTTCCGCAGGGGGTAGTGGGAGCTTGAGAGAACTGAAAAGGAGACATGCCCCAGGCACCTGATGGTCCCTGCATTAACCTCTAATTACCGTGACTCATGCGTATCAGTCCACGTCCCCCCTTGGGAAACACACCGAACGCTTTGTGCTTTGCCCCTAAAAGTGTGTCCTTGAGTGAGAACACCAGCCAGCCCACTAAAATGCGCATTGAGAAAACAAACAACCGAATCAAAAAAACAGGCAAGACTTAACCAGCCATTTCTCCAAAGATGACATACCTATGGCCAACAAGCACAGGAAAAAATGCTCAACATGGCTAATTATTAGAGAAATGCAAATCAAAACTACCATGAGACCACCTCACCCCGGCCAGAAAAGCCGTCCTGAAGAAGTCTACAAATAACACACGCTAGAGAGGATGAGGAGAAAAGAGAACCCTCCCGCACTGTTGGGGGATGTAAATTGGGGCAGCCACTACGAAAAGCAGGATGGAGATTCCTTAAAAAGCTACAACTAGGAGTTCCCGTTGTGGCTTGGTGGAAATGAACCTGACTAGTATCCATGAGGATGTGGATTCGATCCCTGGCCTCCATCAGTGGGTTAAGGATCTGGTGTTGTTGTGACCTGTGGTGTAGGTTGCAGATGAGGCTTGGATCCTGCGTTGCTGTGGCTGTGATGTAGGCTGGTGGCAACAGCTCTGATTCGACCCCTAGCCTGGGAACCTCCATAGGCCGTAGGTGCAGCCCTCAAAAAAAAAAAAAAAACAAAAAAAAAACAACTAAAAATAGAGTTACTATAGGATCCAGCAATTCCACTCCTTGGCATATATCTGGAAAGGACAGAAACTCTTAATTTGAAAAGATATATGCAATGCGATGTTCGCAGCAGCACAATTAACAACAGCTAAGACATGGAAACACCTAAGGTCCACAGCAAATGAATGGATGAAGAAGATGTGGGACATGGAGGCAATGGAGTATTACTCAGCCATAAACAAGAATAATTGCCATCTGCAGCAGCACGGATGGTCCTAGAGACATCATACCAAGCCAAGTAAGAAAGACAAAGACAAGTGTTAGATGCTATCACTTATATGTGGAATTCAAAAAAATAACACAAGTCAACTTATTTACAAAGCAGAAATAGACTCACAGACGTAGAAGACAAACTCACGGTTACCAAAGGGGAAAGGCGATGAGGAGGGATAAATTAGGAGGATGGAATTAGCAGCTCAACACCATTCTATACAAAACAGAGAAACAAAAAGGATTTACCATAGAGCACGGGGAACGATATTCAGTAGCTGGTAATAACCTATAATGGAAAAGACTCTGAAGCCATACACCTGAAACTAACACAATATTGTACATCAACGATAGCTAAATAAAAAAAAACACACCTTCGTGTCCTTCAGATAGACATCAAGTGATTAAAATAATACAGAATTTCTAAGGGACGCTCTATAAACAGGAGCTCTTATTTATTTTTTTTAAAAGGTTTTGCTATTTACTATGATGGTTTTTGGCCATGCCCGTGGCATATGGAAGTTGCCAAGCCAAGGATTAAACCTGCACCACAGCTGTGACCAGAGCTGGATCCTTGACCTGCTGTGCCACACGAGAACTCCCAGCAAGTAGTAATTCTCCTAGACCAGAACTAATCACAGCAAATGCTTTTTTTTATTTGGAGGGCCGCACTTGCGGCATATGGAGGTTCCCAGGCTAGGGGTCTAATTGGAGCTGTAGCCGCCGGCCTACGCCAGAGCCACAGCAACACGGGATCCAAGCTGTGTCTGCAACCCACACCATAGCTCACGGCAACGCTGGATCCTTAACCCACTGAGCAAGGCACTAGTCGGGTTTGTTAACCACTGAGCCACAAAAGGAACTCCAAGCAAATGCTTTTTGAGGGCCTGCAATGCTCCAGCCCCTGCTCTGAGCATGTTACACACACCAATCTGCATGTCCACCTATCAATATTATACCCATTTTACAGATGAGGAAGCTGGGGGAAGGCACAGAGAGTTAAAAGCACTTTCTCATAATCACATGGCTAAATGAGAAGTAGAGATGGGTGAGGAGGGGTTAGATTCTGGCTCAAGTCAGCTGATCAACCAGAAGCTTCTGGAAGCAGATCTCCTGGTAAGTTCCTAAGAGTCTCTCAGCCTCAGTTTCCTCATTTGCTCTGAAGCAGCAGGGGGCCAGGTGCCCTCTGGGGGCCTTTTTCGGCCCTGGGCCTGGGATGTGGAGGTATGGGGGAGGGGGCAGGAGCTTCAGCCTGTATCAGAGCCAGATGGTGGCTGGGGCAGGGGGTTGAGAGACTCTGCTTGGCACCCACGCTGGTCTCCTTAGCACTGCTCCCCTCCGCTCTGGCAGCTATAACCCTCCAGCCAGGATGCTGCTTCTCTGGATGGAAGTCAAAGCTCTGTGACCAGAGACAGGAGACTAACAAGAGCTAATTATTCCATCAGATCGAGTCATCAGTAGGTTGAGTTTTGATGAATTCCCCCAGCTCCCACTTCTCCCTGGCCTTGTGCCAGTCTCTCTCTGGATGCAGGAGAAATCAATTAAAAATGACACAAGGGATTCTGCCTCCATCTTTCTCCCTCTTGGTCAAAGATTCTCAGTGGCTGAACTGAGAGTGGATCTGGGGAGTCCGGGCAGCATCTGCTGACCGGCGCTCTGTCCGTCCCGAGTCACCACTGCTCTTCCCATCAGCTCTTTGAAAGCCCCCCCCCCCTCCCGCTGCTCCTCCTCATCCTGTGTCATTCTCACAGACCTTGGCAAAGCCTCCCCGGCCCAGGGAGGCATCTCTGGAAATGCCCAACGTCCTGAGCGTTCAGAAACTTCGCTCCTGCTTCTGGGTTCATCTGCTGATCTAAAGAGAGGAGCGGGTCTCAGGCTGACCGCACACCTCAGCTCTGGGGAGGCACCTGGCACCTCACCCAGGCCTGTCTGGAAAGACCCAGATGGCTGTTTGCCTTCAAGGATCCCCAAATCCAACAGGAGTAGCTGAGAGGAGTTTGGGAGCCATCGGGCTGCCCAGGGAGAGGCAGGGGGAGAGGAAGATGTGGCCCAAGGTGGGACGGGGGCGTTGATCAGTCTGGGGAGCTCTCGTGGGAGGTGAGAAGAAAGGGAACAGGGAAGGGGTGTGTGTGGAGACACCCTGTGGTGGGACCAGAGCCCCTGCGCCAGACCTGGGGACCTCCTAGGTCAGAGAGCTGGACCCCGCACGTCTTCCTTCTTTTACTTTACGAATATGTGCTAAGGGTCTGTTACGTGCGAGTCACATAACAGGTGATGAGGTTAATCCTGCCTGGATGATAACAGCCTCCGAATTGGTTTCCCTGCTCTCTCCACCACCTTCTATCAA
The DNA here is from genome assembly GCF_054392235.1 of Sus scrofa. NCBI lineage: Eukaryota > Metazoa > Chordata > Mammalia > Artiodactyla > Suidae > Sus > Sus scrofa. The sequence goes on from NC_139399.1 coordinate 57,528,769, forward strand.
GCAGGCTGAAGGATCCCGTTAAAAGTAAGAGTCTGTCTTCCTTCACTGTAAAGCCCTCAAGGGCCCCCATCTCATGCAGAACAAAACCCCCAAACCCTCCAAAAGGCCTACAAGACCCTACACAGTCTGCCCACATCCTCTCTGACTTCATCACCTTCCACTTGACCCCACCCCCACCCCCGCCACCGTCCTTGGTTCCAGCCACACAGCATCTGTGCTGCTCCTTGCCCGTGCCGGGCAGGTCCCCACCCCGGGGCCTTTGCACTTGCAGTTCACTGTGCTTGGCGTCTGCATCCAGATCTCTTTAGGGCCCTTTCCTCACCTCCTTCAGGTCTTTGCTTAAATTTCACCTTTGCAGGTTAAAAAAGAAATCTCTTCCCTCCCCAGAAGTGCTTAGCACCGCTGACAGCTAGACGTTTCACTTCTTTCTTTGTGGGTTCCCCCCACTAGAAGGTCAGTTCCCAGAGGGCATGGATTTCTGTCAGCTTTGTTGACATCTGTGTTCCAACACCTGAAACACTGGAACACAGCAGACAATGAAGACCCTTACTGACTTTGCAAAGAACGTTTCCCCTCCCAGTAACACTACTCCAGTTACTCGCAGCTTGAATGGAGGAGAGAGCATGGGACCCTGTGGAGCCAATCAGCATATTCTGTCTCTCCAGCTCCAGTGATTGGCCCAGAGACAGATAGGGGACCCAGGCTTGGCCAATCAGAGAGAGGAAAGAAACATTAGGGTGGGTACTGGGTGCCAAGAAGGGGTAAGCTCAGCTCAGCCACCTACTGCAGCCAGAGAGAGGATGCTAGCGTCACTGGGCTGAGCCAAGTGGCACCTTTCAGTCCATTACAGGGTCAAACAAATGCCCTTTGTTGCTTAAGCCAATCGGAGGTGGGGCTGTCATTTGCAACAGGAAACACCCAGACCAACACAGTACATGCCCTAAAAGAACAACGAGGAAGAATAACTAAAATTTATATGGTGTACTTATCACCAACCCTGGCCAAGGCTAAGCACTTTTCCTGTGTTAACCCAGGTCTCCCCGACAGCATTACAAGTTAGGATGCTGCATGGGCTGCCAAGGAAGCTGAGGCACAGAGGGGTTCGAGAACTTCCTCGAGGTTATGCTGCTTGGGTGCTGGACACTGGCCCTTGACTGACCCCTCCCATCTTCTCTCCCCTCTTGCCTGGGAGGTTCGCTTAGCTTAACCACATCAACGGGTTCTGTGGTCTCTGGCTCCTGGCTGGGTTGGGCTAAAGGAGACACACCCCAGGGAAGGGGAGACGAGAGGACAGGCAGGCCTGGATACTTTTCAGGTGCCAGGAATGGCCCATACCCCTCTTCGGCTCTACTGAAGGCCTCAGCTCCTGTGAGTGGCCCTTGACAGGTTCCAGCAAATGTGCCCACTGACCCCAGTCCTAGGGATCTGTATTATTCTTTTGCTTACACTCTGCTCATATCTTTGTTGGAAGGTCCCATCTAGTTTCTGCAGGGGTTCTGTACAGAGATAGCACGGCTGAGATTGGCCCCCAGATATCCTAACCCCAGAGTCCTCTCTTGACTCCTATGCTTACTTGGAAACGGACAAATGACACAAGAGGCTGAGGTTAAGCGTGTTGTACAAACAGGAAGAAAATGGGGGAACTGCTGGTCTGTGGGCAGTCAGGGAGGGCTGCCGGGAGGAGTCCTTACAGAGAAAAAGTTGTGAAGTCCAAGAGGAACAAAGTTCTGAGAATCCTCAAGATTTGGGGAGATTCTGAAGACGACGTGGATGACAGGGTGCTTCAGATGGGCAAAGAGCTTGAGCGAGCAGCAAGCAGAGGGGGAGGAGTGAAGGCAGGTGATTCTTTTTTTTTTTTTTTTTGTCTTTTTGTCTTTCAGGGCTGCACTCGCAGCACATGGAGGTTCTCAGGCTACGGGTCGAACTGGAGCTGCAGCCGCCGGCCTACGCCACAGCCATAGTAACGTGGGATCTGAGTCACATCTGTGACCTACACCACAGCTCATGGCAATGCCAGATCCTTAACCCACTGAGCAAGGCCAGAGATTGAACCTCCGTCCTCATGGATGCTAGTCGGGTTCATAAACTGCTGAGCCACAACAGGAACTCCAGATGTGTGATTCTGAAACTCACAAGCCTAGAGGTTCTCTAGACTGTGGATGACACGCACACACGTCTATTAAACCTGACACTCCCCTGGTGTCCCTACGCCTTCCTGGCCACAGGCTTCGCTCCTCCTCTCCACGGCTGTCCGAGGAAGGACAAGAGCTCCAGTAACCTAGAGTCCAAGACTCTCCCTGTCTCCCCTCCCAAGTCCAGGGCATCAGAGGGCTCTCTGCATCTGTCCTTGAAATTTCAGCTGGAGGCAGAGAACCAAGCCGGCAAGACAGGGCACAAGACAGCGGTCCTTAGAGGTTGGAAGGAAAGGTCACGTTTCAAGACAGGGCTCAGGATTGAAAAGGAAATTAGGGCATAAAGAGAAGAGCTTAAGAACCCAGTTGCTTGCCTAACTATTCATGTAACAAGAAATTCTCGGAGGCCTGCTAGGGGCCAGGCACAGTGCTTGGTTCTGCAGATAAAACACTGAAAGAAAAAAAAGAAGTACCTGCCCTCGGAGGGCTGACATTCTGAGGAGTCAAGATATCAAGGGCTGGAGTGGAGAGATTCCAGCTAAAGGTGAGAAGGGTCAAAAGCCAGATTGGAAGTAACGGTGAACCCCAGGTGAACTCCTGGCACAGGGCCATGGCCGATCTTTAACAGCTCAAAGGAAGTTTAGACATGATGTACAGAAGCCGCGGAAAGGTGAGCATCCCGATATTCTGCATATGGCAGGTGGGCGGCCGTGTAATTCATGCACTCAAATATCTGAGCATCTGCCACGTGCCAGGTACTCTATCCGGCTCAGGGACAAGAGCCACAAAAAAGTCACAAATCTCTATTCTCAAGGAGCTGACAGAGACAGTGGAGAAAGGCAAGCAGCTGGGGTGGGAAGTGCTGAGGGCAAGTGCAGCAGGGAGCAGGCTGGAGATGAGCTCTGGAGCCAGAATGTCTGGGTTTGAGTGTCAGCTCCACTACTTACTAGCTTGTGGGTGAGTAACTTAACCTCTTTTGGCCTCAGTGTCTTTATCCGTGAAGTGACGCCACTTACAGCACTTAGAGTGTTGTGAGGATGGAACGGCTCAGGGCCCGTGACGTCTTTCGAACAGGGCTGTATACAACAAGCGCCTGATAAACACTGGCCAAGAGGTCAAGGCATGTGCCTTGTGCACAGTGAGGGGAACAGTGTTCCAGGCCCAGGGACCAGTGCAAATGTCCTGAGGCCGGAATGTGGCTGGGATGTTTGAGAGACATAAAGCGGGCAAGCAGGGCTGGAGCAGAGTAGAGCCGAGAGGAAGGCCAATCCTTGGAGTGAGAGGGGGCCTGGAATGTTCTAGCTCAGGGGTGCTATGATTGGATGCAGGTTTCAACAGGATCCTTCTGGCTTTGTGTGGAGAATAGAGGGTAGGGAATGAGGGTGGACACACAGAGGCCCGTGAGATGAGTGCCATGGACAGAGCCTGGACCAGGGAGGAGGCAGTGAGGGCGTGAGAAGGGAGATTCTGGACACTGTTGAATGAATGCATGCATGAATGAATGATTAAATGGAGGGACTGGCATATGCCAGGTGCTCCAGTCACTAATGTGGAGCAGTGTGCCCTGAAACTTAGCAGTGGAATAAAATCTTCTTTTTTTTTTTTTTATGCTCAGGGACTCGGGTTCAGGAATTCCAACTGGATACAACAGGAAAGGCTGGTCTCTGTTTTATTACGTCTGAGGCCACAGCTGAAAAGGCTCAACAGTTGGGGGCGGGATTCATTTGGTGGCTGCTGCTGGCAGTCAGCTGGGGCCTCAGGGGGGCCTCCCCGTGGGGCTGGGGCTTTCTCCCAGCGTGGCGGCCTCGGGGCGGTGCGCATCCCAGCGGTCAAGGTGGAGTGGCCTCATCTTTTCTGACGGAACCTCATCTCTTCTGCCGTCCCCAGCATCACTCCCACCATTCCCTTGGTTACCAGCAAGACACACACCTGGCCAGATTCGTGGAGGGGACACCAGGGATGTCCCACCCCTGGATGGAGGCGGGGAGAAGATCACGCTGGAGACAAGCCTGCGGGGTGTCAGCTTGAGGCCACTGGAAAACACAGTGGCGCTGCCAAGTCACAGAGGCCTGCGCCTGGCAGGGCTGAGAGCCTTTCCCTGGTGGCACACGTCACCCCTTCTAGGAAGTGAAACTCGATCGGGGTCAGATTCCGTCGGTTTGCCTCTGCCAACCTTTGGCACTTGTGCCCACGCCCACCGCAAAGCACCCCGAGCCTCAGGAAGCCTTGGGGTGAGGGGAAGCCTCCCCCAACCCCACTCCTCCTTCTCAAATGGCCCAAAGGGGTTAAATCGATGGTGCTCAGCCAGTTCCAGAGCAGAGGAGGCAAAAGCCAGGCTTTTTGGGATCGGAACACACAGCCACAGCCTCTCCTCACTTCAGAGAACGGATGTGCCCCAGTTAGAGCTGCATTAAAAATGTTTACTTATTCCTACTTTAAAAAAAGTCCCTCCTTTAAGGATTTTTTTTTTTTGGTCTTTTTGCCTGCGGCATATGGAGGTTCCCAGGCTAGGGGTCCAATCGGAGCTGCAGCCGCCGGCCTGCACCACAGCCACAGCAACGCCAGATCTGAGCCGCGTCTGCAACCTACTCCACAGCTCATGGCAACGCTGGATCCTTAATCCACTGAGAGAGGCCAGGGATCGAACTCGCGTTCACAGACTGCTCAGCCATGATGGGAACTCCCCTCCTTTACGTTTTTAAGTAGAAAGGGAGCCATCTAATAAATGCAGAAACCCAAACAGAAGTGGGTGATCTGACTTTGGAGAGCTGGCCCTCACTGTCCCAGCCCTTTCCTCCTGCTGACCTGAGGAAGGACCCTCTGTGGGCTCGGCCCTCCAGCCCCAGGAGCTCAGGGCCACTGTCCCAGGGATGCCACCCCCCAGGGAGGCTGCCAGCCCCTGGTCTCTTCAGGCAGCTGCTGGCTTGCCTTGGTGGGAGGCTTTGACTGGGGGGTGCCAGCCGGGGGTCCAGGGCCGGGTTTGGGAGGTGTGTTAACAGTGCCTGGCTGGGCAGGTGAGCTGCCAACAGCTCCCAGGCTTCCAGAATGTGGCCTAAGATGTGCAGCCTCTCCACCTGGCCCAGAATCTACTGTTGGAGCTTGACAGGCAGCTCCCAGGGTAGGGGCTTCTGGTGTGAAGCCAACAGTCCACTCTGCTCCAAAGAGGGTGACCTGACCGACCTTGACCCGAGCATCCCATTGGTCAGAGTCTTGGAAGTTCTGCTTGTCACCCGCACTCTTTCTTTCTTTTTTTTTTTTCTTTTGTCTTTTTGCCTTTTCTAGGGCCTCCACTGCGGCATATGGGGGTTCCCAGGCTAGGGATCCAATCGGAGCTGTAGCTGCTGGCCTACACCAGAGCCACAGCAACATGGGATCCGAGCCACGTCTGTGACCTACACCACAACTCACGGCAACACCGAATCCTTAACCCACTGAGCAAGACCAGGGATCGAACCTGCAACCTCATGGTTCCTAGTCAGATTCATTAACCACTACGCCACAACGGGAACTCCTGTCACCTGTACTCTTAACAGGTGCCAGATTTAGCTTTCAGCTCACTCCCTTTCTTATTTCCGTCTCTTTACAAAGGCAGTTTTCTCCCTCCACGGGACCAAGCACCACGGGCCCTAGACCAGGGTCTTTCAACTTGCCCACTATGGACCTTGGGTGCTGCATCGCTCTGTGCGGCGGGGACAGGCCTGTGCATTGTAGGAGGCTTAGCAGCATCCCTGGCCTCTACCTGTTAGACTCAAGCGGCCCCCACCCACGATGGCGACAATAAAGACTGTCGCCACACAGGACCCCTGCCATAATGACTAGCAGCACAAACGGCACGTGCAATGACATGGCAGTTAATGCCATGGGCACTGAATATTTTCTTGCAAGGGGAGCAGGCCTCCTTGAAGACCGCAAAGGAGCTGTAAGTGGAAGTCCCTCCTTGATGACTCAGAAGGCTCCAAAGAGAACACGATGAAGTTCAATGTCATTAACTCTGCCCGCCTAAGAGGAGGACCCCTGGGTTCTGCCCACTGGCAACCATGCCTCAATCCAGTCAATGGGACTGGGCGGGTGAGAGGCCGGAGCACGTCTGCCGTGGTCACCCGTGGAGAGACACCTGTGTGCAGTGGCCTTTGTCTAAAGTGGGGACACAAACTCAAATGCCTTAGGGGCCCAGGCAGGAGAAGTGAGTGACATGGCCTGGATTCGGGCTCACAGGAAGGGGTGGGGTCAGGTCCAAATTGGAAATGCCACTGCCAAAGTAAAAACAGTCAATACTTTTTTTTTTTTGGATCTTTTTAGGGCCACACCCAAGGCATATGGAAGTTCCCAGGCTATGGGTCAAATCGGAGCTGTAGCTGCTGGCCTATGCCACAGCCACAGCCACGCCAGACCTGAGCTGCACCTGCACCCTACACCACAGCTCACGGCAACGCCACATCCTTAACCCACTGAGCAAGGCCAGGGATCAAACTCCAGCTCTGATGGATACCGGTCAAGTTCATTACTGCTGAGCCACAATGGGAACTCCCAGTCAATACATTTCAGAAACTGACCAGGCCTTTTAAACAGCGTCCTTCTGGAGATTGGCTGCGGGCTTATTTGCAACCCTTCGAAAGCAATCTTTTCTGAGCACCTACTATGTGCCAGGTGCTCTGTGGAGCGCCAGGAAAGGAAACTGCAGTGAACACGAGGCAGGCTGGGCCTCATCCTAAAGGAGCTGATATGCTGGTGGCAGAGACATTTAATGAACGAAGATGAATTTCAGATGATCCTAAGAGCTTTGAAGGGAGCTGTCAGGGTGACAGGATAGCATCAATCAGGGGAGGCCTCTAGGCCTCTGAGCTGACGCCAGAAGGTGGGTAAGAAGCTATTGTGGGCAAGCTGCTTTTTTAAAAAAAATTATTTTTAAGATTTTTTTTTTTTTCCATTGTAGTTGGTTTGCAAGATGCTTTTGAAGGAAAGGAAAAATCAGGTGCAAAGGCCCTGTGGTGGCAATGGGTTGGGTCGGTTTTTGAAGACCGGGATCAAGACCAGAAGGGCAAGAGCAGAGAGCAGGAGCGGCCGCCTGGCACTGACGAGGTGGCATGTCACCTGCCCCAGCCCCCGCTTTCCAGGTAGGCCACGCCTGCTGCCCTTCCTGGGTGTTTAGGGGAAACGGGAATCAGATACAGATCTTTCCACCTCTGTTCTTTGTTCTTTTGTGTTGGTTGTGGACAAAAGCTTCCCTGGCAGCAACTCACAAAGTTATTTCTGCAAAAGGCCGTTGGCCAAAAGCAATAAAGTCAGACCTCAACGGAGTCATTATTCACCTCTAATTGTGGGCTGGTTCTCGGTGTAGACTGCCTCGGCCAGGGCTGACGATACCTGTCACCCCCCCTCCCGCGTGTTAAGTGTGTCAGCCCTGTTTACCCGCACAGATCTCCTCTTCAGGCTTCTGGGGATTGGAGAACAACATAAAAGGGATAAAAGGCTATGCCGACTGGCCGGTACTAATAATCCAATTATTTCCTTCCTTTCACCCAAATCCACAGCCCCCAGCACCACCCTCACTCTGGGCAGGGCCCCTGCTATTAGCAGACACGTCGCGGCTCACCTTGGAAACACTCACAATTACTCCAGAAGCTTGTAACTCACAGGCGGGGGAGGGAGTCTGAAGCAACTTTTACGAAATAACCCGCTAAATTTAGAGATGGGAGTCAGAGAGAATTTCCAATGACAGGTCCGTTTCCAGCCCTGGCGGCTGTGCTGCCTAATTAGCAGCTGGAAATAGGCTGCCATGTGGGAGGCAAGCCGGGGTCAGAGGGATGCTTTGAGGCGGGATCAGTTTCTCCGACGGCAAGTCTCACCACTGCTCGGGGACTCACGGGGTGTCACCAGCGGTACTGTGTGTCCAGGTGCACAGTGGCTGGAAGAAAGGGAGTGAGGGCTGGGGTCTGGGGAGGCAGGAGGATGCCCACTGTGCCGGTGCATTCTCCCTTCCCGGGGCCAGCTCGAGTCAGCCCCATCTTTGGGGCGAGGATGCTGAGGCATGGCAGGGATTCTAGGAGCCGGCTCTGCCCCACAAAATGAGGGGGGCTCCCAGACCCTCAGCAATGCCTCAACTATGGGACCCCTCTTCTGGATGAGCTGCCACCCAGATTTGGGCATTCTACTTCTACCAGAGTTAAAAAATATCCATCCATCCATCCATCCATCCTCCATTCATTCATTTACTTTAAAACATCAACTGCTCATCCTGGAAAAGAGCCACTTACTCGGGGGCTATGCAGAGGTTTCTAACTCTTTTGGTCCATCCAGCTTCTGGTCCCCTCCTTTGGACACCAGCACCCCCTAATTTGCTTTTGAGGATTTATTCTGTCTCCTCTGTTAAGATGGCCCACCCTTTCCTGCCCTGTGATCTAAGGATGATCATGGGATGAAAGCTGGCGAATCAGGTTCTCTCCCTGGGCCCCTGACTTTCAAAGGGAGTGTCAAGGGCCCCCCCCCAAAAAAAGCATGGGTGTGTTGGTCTCACTGGAAACCCTCCTCCAGGAGGCTGCCAGCCACTCCTGCTCCTGGGGACGAACACTTAGAGGAGAACATCATTCATTCATTCATCCATTTTTTTCCCCGTTTCAAATAGCCGGTCAGCTGGTACAAAGACGAACAGGCTTAAGGGGCTCCTATTCTGGTGGAGGCATCACACGCAGTGCCTCAGATTCCTCAATTATGAAATGGGGATGGTAACAGGCCCTGAGCAAAAGGATTCATGTGATGATTAAATGCTTGGCAACAAAGACCCCGTAGATCCCAGATTTTATTATTCTTATAATAAACGAAGTTGCAAGGCATTGTCCCCAGAGGGGTGGTTGCTTGGTATGAATAAAGCGTTGCAGCAAAGGACACACTCGAATGTTGTGTGTCCAGGCAGGCAACGTAACTGAGTGAGGCAGGCCCTTCGAGAGACAAACCTGAAACCCACACTCCTTTTTCTCCAGCTCTCCCTTTACCACCATTTTTTGGTCTTTTTAGGGCTACACCTGCGGCATGTGGAGGTTCCCAGGCCAGCGATTGAATCTGAGCTGCAGCTCTACCTATGCTGCAGCCCCAGCCACGCTGGATCCTTGAACCCACTGTGCTGGGCCAGAGATCAAAGCCAATGCTTCTGCAGTGACCTGAGCCACAGCAGTCTGATTCTTAATCCACTGTGCCACAGCGAGAACTCCTCACTTTATCGCTTTTGATAGTGGCCTAAGAACCGAGAAATATTGCTCACCATGAAAGGAATAGCAGGGCACATGCAATGAAAATGGCAAATGAACTTGGCCGCAACCTCAGACAACAGGGAATGGGGGTGACCGTGGCAAAGTGGACACTATACCATCAGTGGGGTTAGAAGCCCAGTGTGGCTGGATATGGCCCACGTCTATTTTTCAGAAGCTGGAAACTCTAGTTTTTAAATTGTGAAATCTCACAATTATTAAACATCTACACCTTCAAAATAAACGTTAAAAAGAGTGTGTAAGTTAAACCAAACATTGCTTTGAGCGGAATTCGGGCACTGGTGAGCCAGCCTGTGCTGTCCTATGCCTCAAGGATGGCAGAGCCAGGAGCCCTCACTTTGCTCAGTTCTAAAACGTGATTAGAACATCCCCGTGCACCAGACTGAACATCTGAATCCCCCCAGATCCGTATGTTGAAGCCTGAACCCCCAGTGTGATGGGTTCCGAAGCTGGGCCCTCTGGGAAGGTGATTAGGTCACGAGGGTGGAGCTCTCATGAAGGGGACCAGTGCCCAGAGAGCCCCTTCCCCCTTCTGCCCGGTGAGGACACAGCCCGAAGGTGCTGTCTGTGCACCAGGAAGCAGGCCCTCGCCAGGCACCGAAACTGGTGGCTCCTTGACCTTGGACTTCCCAGCCTCCAGGACTGTGAGGCTGTGGTTTAGAAGCCACCCAGTCTCTGGTTTCCCTGTACAGCAGCCTGGACAGACCAAGACACCCCAAGCAGACACTTGGCACCCTGCCTGGCACGGAGAACCTTCTCGATGGCTTGGGGAAAGGAGGTGAGAGAGGCAGTTCTCCTTGTTGGGGGTGGTGGCGGGAGGGGGAAGAGCTGTCCTTCTGAGAAATTGTCTGCCTAAGAAACCAGGGGGAGTTCCTGTCGTGGCTCAGTGGTTAACGAATCTGACTGGGAACCAAGGGGTTGTGGGTTCGATCCCTGGCCTCGCTCAGTGGGTTGAGGATCCGGTGTTGCCATGGCTGTGGTGTAGGCCAGTGGCTACAGCTCCAATTCAACCCCTAGCCTGGGAACCTCCGTATGCCGGGAGCATGGCCCTAAAAAAAAAAAAGAAAAAAAGAAAGAAACCTCATGTGGCCTGGTACTAGTTAGAAGGAGAACATTCTGCCAGCCCTTCTGCAGGGCCTAATGGCCCCGTGCTGCGGCAGGAGGGGGCTGATAACTCAGTGAGAAGGACGTTAGTACAAAGCTGGGCTCCTCCACTGGGCCAGGTACCAGGAGGGGACAGGGGCTGGTGACTGGAACCCTCTCCACTCACACCTTTTTTGTTTTTTGCTTTTTAGGGCCGCACCCACGGCATTCGGAAGTTCCCAGGCTAAGGGTCGTATCAGAGCCCCAGCCCAGCAGCGGGGGATCTGAGCCACATCTGCAACCTACACCACAGCTCACAGTAACGCTGGATCCCCGACCCACTGAGCGAAGCCAGGGATCGAACCCACATGCTCATGGATGCTAGTCAAATTCATTTCGGCTGTGCTGTGATGGGAACTCCCATCACTCTTATCTTTGCTTTTGGCAAATGACAAACAGGCTTCAACTCCCTTGCCTTGAGCAGCCACCTTTGAGCAAGGAGCCCCCAACACTAGAGTCAGATCCACCTGCAGACTTCCAAGCCTCCTTCCTTGATTCCTTCCTGCCCCAGATATTTCCTGAGACACAGAGAGTGTCGGGACTTGTTCTAGGTGCCGGGGGTACAAACAAGGTCCCTACAACCAGGTAGCTTGCTTTTTAGCGAGAGGACAAAGACACAAAGAAGCAAATCGAGATAATCCCAGCGAGTGTGAAGCGCTACACACATAAACCAGGGTGGCGTTCTCAGCATTCTGAGGAGGTGACATTTGAGCTGAGACTTGAAGGATCTGGAGGAGCCAGGCTTGTGATCCTCTGGCACAAGAACGGTCTAGGTCGAGGGAGCAGCCTGTGCAAAGGCCCTGGGGTTGGCACAAGCTTTGATGCAGCCAGGGAACAGAGAGGAGGCCAGCATGACTAGTGGACATGCTGAGAGGAGTGTGGAGTCAGACGGAGGTGGGGCTGGGTGGTGCAGGGCAAAGAAGCACATGACAAGGAATCTGGACCCATTCTGGGCATAACGGGCCCCTGGAGGGAGGGTTTTATTAGAGGATCTACCAGCCCCGACAAGTGCTTTTGAGACTCTGCAGAAATGCACTTCATCCAGCACCTTCTCTCCTGCTTCAGCAGTCCTCAACTCCAGCTGGCCATGGCAATCGCCTGGGAGCTGGAAAACAGCCTGGTGCCTGCACCTGCACCCCCACCGCCACCCTGGGGTGCTCATTGAATTGGTCTGGGTCCGGCTGCTCTGGAGATGCTGTTAAGAACCCTAGCTCTGCTCACAGGCATCTCCCCAAGCACATGGGGATAAGTCCCATCCTGGGTTCCCAGGACAGGCTCAAGGCCCTGTCCTGTAGGTCTGTCCCCTCTAGGTGGCTTCACTGAGGTGGGGGGAGGGGCAGGGTGCGACATGGACGGGAACTAGCCCATCAGCTCAGGAAGCCAGAGACTTGGCTCTAAGCCCAGTTGTGCCTTCACGGCCATCTCTCTGAGCTGGACTTTCCTTTTCTGTAGGAGGCAGACCAGTGGCCCTTCTCGCAAGCAGAGTGGCTGAAAAGACCACCCAGGATGCCAGGTGTAACAGCACGGCAAGAGCTAAAAAGCACAGACGCAGCCGCTATGGAAGACAGTTGGCTTCTCAAAAAATTAAAAATAGAACCCCTGCCACATGATCCAGCAATTCCACTTCTGGGTATTTATCCCAAGGAAATGGAATCACTCAAAGAGCTATCTGCACCCATCATGTTCACTGAAGCATTACTTACAAGAGCCAAGATGTGGAAATAAGCTAAGTATCCATCGATGGATGAAGAGATGCAGAAAATGTGGTATAGGTCTACAAAGGATCACCCAGCCATAAAAAAGGGATTTCTTGCCGTTTGCGACAACACGGATGGACCTTAAGGGCATTATGCTAAGTGAACTAAGTCCAAGAGAGACAAATACTGCATGATCTCACCTATAAGTGACATCTAAAAAAAACAAAACAAACAAACAAACAAACAAAAAAAACCAACCCAAACAAAACTGAACTCCTAGAGATGCAGAGGACACACTGGGGGTTGCCAGAGGCAGAGGTGGGCATGGGGTGGAGGTGAGCGCGATGGATGCAGGCGGTCAAAGATCCAAACTTCCAGATGTAAAATCAATCAGTCCTGGGGATATAGGGTACAGCAGGGGGGCTGGAGTTAACAACACCAGGTTGCATATTTGGAAGTTGCTAAGAGAGATCTTGAAAGTTCTCATCAAAAGAAAAAAAAAAAGCTGTAAATATGTGCAGCGATGGACTTTTTTGGTTTTGTTTTGGGCTGCCCTGAGGCAGACGCAGTTCCTGGGTTGGGGATGAGATCTAAGCTGCAGTGGGGACCTACTCGGCAGCAGCGACAGCTGCTGGGTTAAGTGGATCCTTAACCCACTGTGCCAGGCTAGGGATTGAACCTGCGTCCCGGTACTGTGGAGACGCTGCTGATCCTGTGGTATCACAGCAGGATCTCCGTGGTGAGGGATGTTGAAACGTCCTGGGGTAATAAACATTTTGGAATGTGTACAGAAATCATTATGTCGTACATTGAAAATGAATACAAAGGGAGTTCCCGTTGTGGCGCAGTGGTTAACGAATCCGACTAGGAACCATGAGGTTGCGGGTTCGGTCCCTGCCCTTGCTCAGTGGGTTAACGATCCGGCGTTGCCGTGAGCTGTGGTGTAGGTTGCAGACGCGGCTCGGATCCCGCGTTGCTGCGGCTCTGGCGTAGGCCGGTGGCTACAGCTCCAATTTGATCCCTAGCCTGGGAACCTCCATATGCCGCCGGAGCGGCCCAAGAAATAGCAAAAAGACAAAAAAAAAAAAAAAAAAAAAAAAAAAGAAAATGAATACAAGGCTATGGGTCAACTCTATCTCAGTTAAAAAAAAAAACCTCAAAAGGCTCTACCAGGATGAGCAATAATAACTATGAGGATAATAATAATATCTGCCTTTGGAGGCAAGTTCCATGTGCCCACGCACTGTCCTAGTGCGTCATGGTAACTGCAGGAGGAGGCTACTGGGATTATTCCCAGGTTAGGTTACAGAAGAGGAAAACTGAGGCTCAGAGAGGTTCAGGGACTTGCGCATCTCTGCCCAGCTACTGAGTGGCCACGCGGGGATTTGAACCAGGAAGTCTGGTTCTGGAGGCTTCCATGACCTTCACTATTACCATGCAAAGATTCTCTGGGCGTTCGTACGTCTGATCTTCTGTACCCTCGTCATCTCCTGCCCAGGTCGAAACCACTGATGCCCAGAGCAACTCAAGAACTTGTCACGCCAGGGAGTTCCCGTCATGGCGCAGTGGTTAACGAATCTGACTAGGAAGCATGAGGTTGCGGGTTTGATCCCTGGCCTTGCTCAGTGGGTTAAGGATCTGGCGTTGCCGTGAGCTGTGGTTCGGGTTGCAGACGCGGCTTGGATCTGGTATTGCTGTGGCTCTGGCGTAGGCCGGTGGCTACAGCTCCGATTCGACCCCTAGCCTGGGAACCTCCATATGCCATGGGAGCAGACCTAGAAAAGGCAAAAAGACAAAAAAACAAAAAGAACTTGTCACCCCACTCAGTGGAGGGGCTGGTCCACGCCAACCACATGGGTTTATTTCACCAGTTGGAACTGGGATGTTTTAAAACGTGTCCACAGTGGGGGTTAAGGATCAGAAAGAGAGCTTGGGGACAACCTGAGGCAGAAACTATGGGTGCCTCACCTCCTGTCACTCCTTGGTCTCTAGGACCCCCAATTTTTCAGGTGGCGGCTACTCCTCCACCCTGACACCAAGCCAGCATTAGTCTAAGCCAGTGGTTCATGGCGGAGGGGCGGGGTGTTAAATGATGGAGCCCTTCAAAGGGGTGCTCTCCAAGGAGTTTGGGAGTTTGGGGTTGTCACGTGACCGAGGGATGCTTCTGGCATCTCGTGTGGGTGCAGGGATGGCGGGTAATTTGCAAAGCGCCACATGGTGAAGAACTGTCCCATTTCCAGCTCGACTTTCGAACGTCCCACCAGACTTTCTAATGTCCCACCACGTAGAGGAAAAAGCTTTGACAGGTCTCTGACCTTAGACGTGAACTCCATTTCACATACAAACACAAAAAGATGTTTTTGTGCGGTTCTACCCTCCACTGGATTTTCCAGGAACGCAACCACTAAGTAAACTGAGGGAACACTGGAGGTTGTTTCATCTGGAAAGTTTGGTACATTATTCACTATGTTGGAAAATCACATTGCTTATGGCCATAGCACTTGGGGTATTCGAGCTGCCAAAACCAAGCATCTGAATCCTAGTGCATCTGCAGCTGTCAGATTGATGAGACTCTCCACTGGTGTGAGCATCTGATGGCTTCACTACATCTTCTGATGTAGCTGTGCTGAAGCATCCATAGGTTGCAAGACACATGTGTAATTATAAATCTCTTGCCTTTTTAGCTTTCCTTTCAATAACAGTCAGGGTACTTTATCGATTACAACATATGTGTGGATAGGTTATATCATCCATGAATTTACTACAGGTAAACCTGGCAAAATATATTTGGTGGAAGAGGATGTTTAAGGAGTTCCCGCTGTGGTGCCATGGGATTGGCAGCATCTCGGGAGTGCTTGATCCTCAACCGTGAACAGAGGGTTAAGGATCCAGTGTTTCCGAAGCTGCAGTGTAGGTTGCTATGGTGTCACTCCCTGGTCTGGGAACTCCATATGCTGTGGGGCAGCCACAAAAGAAAAAAAAAAGAAAAAAAAAGAAGAGAGAGTTTGACCCGTTCGCTTGGGGAACCACTGAGCTAAGTCAAACATGAAAAGCTTATTTCCTTTTGCCACTGTCTAGCTTGGAGGTGAGTACGAAACCCTATGATCTTGCTCTCTGATTAAAAGAGAGACACCAAAGAGTCCTGCTCTTTAACCCCATTTTGTATGTGGATGTGATGTCTGGAGCTGTGGCAGCCATCTTGAGACCATGAAGTAACAAAGATCAAAAACATGCTGAGGATGAGAAACAGGCTGGGAAGATCCTGGGTCTTTGATGGCATTATTATATCAACAAATTGGCCCCTGCACGCTCCTGCTTTGGACTCTTGTTATGTGAGAATTCAATATTTCTATTGCATAAACCACTCTCAGCCAGGAATTCTATTACTTGCTGTGAATAATATATCCTGATTCATACTCAAGCAATGAGGACTCCAAACCACGAAGACTCTAGTAGGCTTTCCTGTTCTTTGAAATATCCAGGTAAGTGGCCTGCAATTAGACAGCATCTGTAGACAGTGTCTGTCTCTTGAACAGGCCAGAAGGGCTGCTCCTTTCACCAGAGCATGGATATCTCCCGAACTTCTTCGGCTAAAAACATTCCCTTTTTCTGGATGCTGCGGTGGGTCAAGCCACCTGCTGGGGCCCTGGCCTTCAGCCAATAAGAAAGGCTACTGGCAACATTCTTTCCCTAATACATCTGGCTTCCACTTGGCCAAACACATCTCGGGTGCTCCCGGGATGGCCCTGCCCATCCCTTCACACACACACAAGCCCTGTTCACAACGCCTGGGAGTTTAGGATAGAACTTAACCAAGTTTCAAGCAAGGCCCAGGCGGGCAAAGCCGTGGATCTGGGCCTTCTGTAAGATGAAACAACATGACAGACGCCAGGGTCACCAGACAACGTGTGCTTTGGAATCATACAAAGAGACCATGGACAATTCAGAATAGCGGTGGCTGCGGGTTAGAGAGAATTCCCTGATGTCTGGGCTGCAGCATCTCGGAAGACCACGCCCACAGCTGTTCTATCTGGAGGCCTCACGATGCACCTGAGGCCCAGGGGCCTGTATGACCTTCAGCAATTTCCCAAGGGCATCTGTTGCAGAGTGATGACTATTCGGCTCTGTCTGCTGTTCCCTGAGAGGTGAGGAGATGGACGAGGTGGAGCAAGGGAGGAGGTTCAGCTTGAGCCTTTGGGGATTTCTCAGGAGTGTCATAAAGAGGTGAGCGTGTGGGACGTACTAAGAACAGTCATCGACTCGATGCATGACAGGCGCTGGGGCAGGGGAGGAGGAAGGAAACCCCACCAGAGAACAAAACACCTTCTCCCTAGAGGATCACATCCAGTCCCAAGGCTTAAAATAACATGGATGCACTGATGACTCCCCCGTTTCAGTTGCCAGCCCCAACCAGCTCCAGATGTGTGTATCCAGCACCCAGGGAGCTTTCTGCCACCCAGGTTGAGTGTCATCTAGACCCAGCTTTTCCACAACTAACTTCTGGATCTTTCTTCCTCCTCCAAACCTTCTCTTCTAGTCTTTCCAAGTTAGGAATCACCCCACACAAAGCCACCTGGCCATCTTTGACTTCTTGGTCCTACAGATATTGGGGGCTGCATGATTCTTTGTTGTGTGTGTTTTTTTTTTGGGGGGGGGCACCCTGCACATTGGAGGATGTTGAATCGCATCCCTGGCCTCCACCTGCTAGATACCAGGAGTATCCCCTCCCCTAGTGGTGGCAACTCAAAATATCCCCAGACACTGCTAAACGTCCCCAGGAGGTACAGTTGTCTTTGGTTGAAAGCTACAGCTCTTCCCTTATTTTGAGCATCTGATCCACCAGAAAGTACCACTGGCCCTGCCTCCACCCATTTCTCTCCATCTCTGCTGATATCACCCACCCTGGCCAGTATCAGCTTCCCATCCTCAGAGCCCGGCTTCCACCTGCAAAGCATCCCTCTCTAGAGCAGCCAGTGAGATCTTCTTTAGAACACCAATCATGTCCTTCCCTGACTTAGAACTCTCCAGTGGTTTTCCATTTCATCTGAAATGAGACTTTTTTCCCACGTGGCCCTGTCTTCTCTCCTCCCTGCCCCCAACTTACCCCCAGCCCTCTACCTCACTGGCCTTCTATTTGTGTGTTTTTTTGAACTATAGATAATATTCTTTTATTTATTTATTTGTTGTCTTTTTAGGGCCATACCCGCAGCACATGGAGGTCTAATTGGAGCTGTAGCTGCCGACCTACGCCACAGCCACAGCCACACCAGATCCGAGCTGCGTCTGTGACCTACCCCACAGCTCACGGCAACGCCGGATCCTGAACCCAGTGAGCAAGGCCAGGGATCGAACCTGCAACCTCAGGGCTCCTAGGCAGATTCGTTTCTGCTGCGCCACAATGAGAACTCGAGCTTGTGTTTTAAACAGGCCTCTTGGCTAGGCCATTCCCCGCTACCTCTGGGCCTTTGCACAGGCTGTTTCCTCTCCCTGAAATTCTCTTCCCCCAGATCTTCCCTAGGCTGGATCATCCTCAAGATTTAGGCCACACGTCAGAAGTCCCATCCCCAGAGAGGCCTCCTCCCCTCGGCCCCATCCTTTCCCACCACATCACTAGCTGGTTTCCTCGGTAGAGCCTGTCACTTGCTGAGAGAGCCTGGGACTTGACTGCTTGTGTATCATCCGCTTTCACCCTCTGGAACAGATGTTCCATGAGAGCAGATTCTCTCGGTTCACGCGAACGTCTACTGCAGTGCCTGGCGCGCAGTAGCTGCTCAATAAACACGTGTGCACGGATGAAAAAAAGAGGAATGCCCTCTTCGCCCGTACAGCAGTTTCTAGAACACCTTCACATGCCTGATCTCACTTAGAGCAGCTCCTCCGCCTTCCAGCAGCCCGTGCATCAGACAGGAGGACAAGACATCCGCCCTTGAGGGCCCTCATTCCACCTCTCTGATGATGTGGGACACACACACACACACACTCAGGGCACTCTGGTTCCCTTCAGCAGCCAGGCCCCTCCTGGGGGGGTGGGGTCTGATTCAGCAGGGTCTGGAATTTGAGCAAGTACCTCCAGACAATTCTCACGTTGGAAGGTTGGCACACACTGCCCCAGCCACAAGAAAGCCCAGAATCAAGGCTGGGGGCGGGGGGTGGTGCCCATGTCAGACACAAAGGCAGAAAAGTCCAGCTTCCCATGCCCGCTGACCTCAGTGGAGGCTGCCCGCCCAGCAGCTGTTTCCGGGGTCCCCACCTCCACCAAAACGGAAGCGGTCCATCCAGCCATCCCCTCTCACATTCCTGTCCCCCCTTAGCACAGGCGTTGGCGGTCTGCCTCCCCACCAACCAGGCTCCCTTCCCTGGTGTCCCCTGACCCTTTGGGGTGTGCCCCTCAGCTCCAGGTTGGGTCTTGGGAGCCTGGCCTAAGCCCACTGTCAGGAACTCATTTCTGTGGCCAGTGATTGGTCAGAAGTGAGCACGTGACATAAACCAGTCCAACCGGAGGGACCCTTAGGCCCTGGGTGGGCATCACCAGAAAAGAGGCTTGGGTCTTTTCTGGTGGGCTTGAACCAGAGAGGAGGAGGGAACAGCCATGACCTCAGCACCGTAATCACGAGACCAGCCGATGCTACTGAGGGCTTGCCTGTGTCAGACGCCATGCCAAGCACTTGACATGGATGGCGTTTTATCCTTTCCTGCCAGCCAGGAGAGAGGTGTTCCGATCACTGTCATTTGCCGGATGAGAACACTGAGGCATAGAAAGATTATGTGCTGGGGATCACAGAGCCGGGCGGGTAGCCAGGCAGCCTGGCCCTCCCGACCACCGTGCCAGAGCCTGCTTGGCCCTCGGAGCTGGAGAGACCAGTCCTGTGGAAGGAGGCGCAGAGATGGACTGGGACAGGTTCTCAAGCCAAAATCTGAGCCTTGACTCAGCTGTGCCTGAAGCTGTGACCTTAGTGGTTTGGGGGTCATGAAAGCCACTAAGCCCCCCTTCTCTTGCTGGTTTGAGATTTCCCCCCTCCTCATTCGGTGGCTTTTACAAGAGCAAAGATGCTGATGACTTTCCAGCCCCTCTGGGAAAACACTCCCGAGAAGCCACTTGCGACAGGCACACAACAGGGGCCCAGCGAACATCAGCCGAGGTGGGTAAAGGCGGCTCTGGCTTCCCACTCTTGAACCTGCCCAGTCCGTGACCCTGACACCGCCTGTGGCCAGCTCAACACCACTTCCCTCTCAGTTCTGAGTGAGGCCTACTTCCCTAGCAACCACCTCAATTAGGCAATCACACCATTTATCAGGATGCCAGCTAATGACAATGAACTCAGGGATCTTCCAGTGTGGCAGTGCCTCGAATCCGGATCAGGGCCCATCACGAGGGGGCCCATGGAAGGCAGGGAGCTCAGCGGGGAGAGGCAGCCTCAGCTTCCACATCCAGTGGCCACACAGGGCCCAGGCCTAAAACAAAGGGCCCTGGACCCCCTGGGCCAACCCTCCAGGGACAGGCTGATGCAATTCCATCACCAACCACAAGAGGGCTGCACCGCTAGGAGCATCTGAACCCTCTCATGCGGGCTTGTTTAGGGGTGCAAATCCTCACCTCAGATCTTCTGGCTTTTTTTTCCCCGCCAGTCGGGAGCAGTATTTCCCTTTGCACCCTGACTAGGGGAGTGGCCGGGTGGGGGGAGAGAGAGAGAGTGAGTGAGTGAGTGTGTGTGTATGTGTGTGTACTTGCAGGGAGGAGGAAAGATTGCCAGGCCCATCAAGGATTTTTCTTAGGGCAAGCCTCACTCTCCAAATGAAAACACAAACCCCAGACTCACCCACCCAGTGGAGGTTTTTAGAGAAGGGTGGGATGACTGAGGGGCCTCAAAGTTGGATTGTCTGATTGCGTGCTCTTCCGCTGCACGTCTGGTGTCTTTGTTTGTTTCTACACTTGGCAAAAGGGCCAAAGTCAGGGAAGGAGGAGAGTCCAGTGGGTCAGCGTGGACCTCGGAGCCTCAGGGCCTCTCCAATCCCAGCTCCACCACGGACCAGCTGTTGGAAAGTCAGTATCCTTCCAGTGCCTTCGTTTCCTCCTAACCCGACAATCATAGGACCTGCTTCAGTTTCCTTCTTTTTAACATGACAATCACAGGACCTGCCTCCGGGGGTTTGTGCAGAAGGATTTAGGACAGTGCCTGGCCTGGGACACAGTAAGTGTTATCTATCATCTTAAGACTAAGCCCTTTCTTTTCATGATAAGCCGGTCAGAGATATTCTGATATTCTTCTGCAGGCCAAGCCTTCTGGTCTCTTTCTGAGGGGAGGACATCTAAGAATAGACTGGAAGGAGTTGGGGGATAGTCCCATTCTGGCTGACTCAGGAGACCAGACGCTGCCCTCTTGAGGCAGGTCCAAACCCATAAATGCAACATATCCAGGGAAAGGAAGAGGAAAATCTTACTCCCAAATCCAAAGGATGGATTCAAGCATGACGGGTGTGACCTCGCACCAGCTAGGTCCCAGGGATGGCAGCTAAAGGGAGCTGTTGAATGGGAGGCACACACATGCCTGTGTGTATGCACACACAACACACACACACACACACACACTCACAGAGCCCTACTGTCCTTCTCCAGGCTGAGGCTTTTTTTTTACAATCAACTCATCATTCAACCCTTAAGTCTGAAAACTTAACATGTTATTAAGGTTTCAGAAAAAGCCATAAATTCAAATAAAAAAACCCCATAAACATACACAACGCCCAAACCCACACTAACTCTCAGCCACAGCAGCTATGCCAACATTGTGCATTTATGTCCATAAACTTGGCCCAAGGCAGGCAGATCCTTTATGTGTAAACACCCACCAGCCAAGCCCTCGGCCATCATCTCCCCTCAAGCCGCTTATTAGGATGCTAAATTGTTAAATTACACAGAGACAGGCTGCTGTGAATTCTCTCCTCCACAGGTGTGAGAGGCAAAGCTGGAAGGACCTCTTTCAAGGCGAGTGGTCTTGAGCCTCTTCGCCCCCCTTTTTTCTATAAGGAATGAATGGCTTTCATTTAATTACAACCCTCCAGTGGTTCTGTAGTGGGTAGTGGAGATGCAGGAAGAAACCCCTTCGCTATTAACTACAAGATGAGAGTAACTCTTCCTGATCCAGGCAGAGGTGCCGGGCGTCCTCCAGGAAAACCCACCCTCCCTGCGTCTCCATCCCCCAGAGAACCCGCTCCAGAGCAGCCTCCCTCCTCGGCCCCAGAGGAAGGGGGGGGAGCGGCACTGTGGGAAAGAGGCAGGGGACAGATGGAGGGGCACGCGGGCGGGTGTCCCGACGCGCACAGATGTGCAAATACCCAGATTCGAGTGTAAGCTGAATGTAATGACTTGGTTAATTAAATATTGACTTTTAACTCAAAAAGTGATTAAAACAAGCTGCAGGAAAGACTGTCCAGAGAGGAGAGGGGGTGGGGAATGATTCAGAACTTTCAGGAAGGGAGAAGAGAAGAAAGGGGATGGTCACAGTGAAGGGCTGGGCTTGCCCTACTATGTGCAGGGGGCGTGGCCTCCAGTCTCCAGACAGGGAATTGAAGCTGGAGGTTTTTGTGCAGAACTAGGATTGGTGGGTTGTCTCTTTACATTTTTCCATCCTTAGGCTGAATCTCTTTCCCCAGCTGCCCTGAAAGTGGAACTGAGAGCTTCTAGTGCTCAGGAACTAGATTCTGTTTATTGCCTTTCTCTGGAACATAATGTAGCGCCGGGCACCAGGAGGTGCTCCAGAAATGCTTGTAGAACGAATGAATGAACTACTATAAAGAATTTTTTTTTTTTTTTTTTAAAGTGCACTCCTAGAAATCGCTGCAGCTTCACTGTCAGACTTCTGAAATCTTCGGGCGCCCAGGGAAGGGAGCGCCTCTCTACAAGGCGATGAGAACTGGTTCTGACCCGGCCTGGGAGGAAGTTTGTCTTTTTAATCCCGTTTGCCCTTTCGGTATCTGCTAGTTCCCAGTCTCGGAAGATCCGGTCCACCGCTTTCTCCCGTCCTGCCCGGGGAAGCCCCACGTGGTCTGGCTTCTAGCCGGTCCATTGGGTCTAAACTCAAAGGGGTCAAGAAGGCCATCCCCCTGCGGTCGGCGGGTCCCGGAGCGCTGCTCCCCACTTCCCCCCCCCGGGGGCCTCCAGGGCTCCGCGTGGCGCTTCAGCGGGTCAGGGGCGCGGTGGGAGGCCCTTGCCCGCTCGCCCAGCCCGCCGGCGGGGTCAAACGGGTCATCCTCCCGCGGTCCGCCGGCGCCGGAGCCACCCTGCAGCCGGCCGGGTCCCACCTCTGTGCTGTGCGCTGGGGCCGGAGCCGGGCGGTCCGGACCAGCCCGGGTTCACCTGGGTGGTGCTCCTGCCCGCGTTCACCCCGGGGCCGGGGCCGGCTCCGGGAGCCCCCGGGCCGCCCACCTGATCGCGGCGCTCCACTCACCAGCACGCACCCCCCCTCGGCGGCCTCACCCGGCCCGGGGCGCCGCCGCCTCTGCCGCAGCCCGGCCGGGCCGCGGGGCGCAGGGGACTCCGCGCCGCCGCCGCTGCTGCTGCTGCTGCCGCCGCCACCGCCGCTGCTGCTGCATCCCCGGCGAGTGCTGCTGCTGCTACTGCTCCTCCTCCCCTCCCTCCGCCTCCTCCCGCCTCTCCGCCGCCGCCGCCCCCGGCCCCCGCCCCGGCACGCCGCCCTCGCCAAAGTCCGGGTCCGCGCCCCGCCCGGGCGGCTCTCGCAGCGCCCCAACGCCTTGGCACCGCCGGGGTCCGGCCCCCCGCCTGCCTGCCGGCCGCCGGCCTCCGCGCGGGGGAGCCGAGCGCGCGCCGGGGCGGAGAGCGGCGGGGGCCCCGGGGACCCACGGCGGCGCCCTCCCCGCGCCCCCCGCGTGCCAGCGCTTTACCTCTGGCTGGAAGGACTGGCGGCCCGGCTGGCCCTGCTGCCCCCGGCGCCCGGTTCCGGCCCCGAAGTCCAGCCCCGGACGGGGCAGTGGCGGAGAGCGGGGGGTCCGGACGGCACTCCGCCTCCCGATGCCTCGGGACCCCGCTGGCCGCGCTCCCGGCGCCGAGCGCGCACCCTCGCCGGGACACAGACGCACACTCACCCGACACACACTCGCGCCCGCTCGCCCTCGGCGGAGAGTTGAAACAGCTGTGGGATTCGATTCGCCCAGGAGCTGGAAATGAGGGAGGGACGCGGGCCAGAGCCGTGCGTGCGTGTGTAACACACACACACGAGGAGGGCATCTCTAATAAAGCAGAAATCACAATAAAGTCAGGAGGGCCATCGATCAGGTCCACTTGGCTGGAACGAAGAGAAAGAATCCTCGCCTCTTTTCCGCTTTCTTTTTCTCCTGCCTCTGAGCTGGAAGGAGCCAAGTGTTCCGCGGGGCGTGCAACAGTCCCGGACGGGCGCTCTCCTCGTAATGACACGTTAATAAATGTTTTCTTTTATCTGCTGTCACAAGGGCTCACCCCGGTCTGCAAACACTCGACCGCCTTCGCTGAAAGCCGGCGCTCGCCTCTAACCACACACGTTTCCCTTTGGAGACGCCGGCTCGAGGCCGGGCGGGCAGCTAGATCGCAGGGTGAACTGCCCACGCGCCCAGGAAGCTCCCTGAGACATTAAC
The DNA here is from genome assembly GCF_054392235.1 of Sus scrofa. Taxonomy (NCBI): domain Eukaryota; kingdom Metazoa; phylum Chordata; class Mammalia; order Artiodactyla; family Suidae; genus Sus; species Sus scrofa. Next base: position 57,552,625 of record NC_139399.1, read on the forward strand.
TTGAGCTCACGTGAAAAGAGCTGCCGTTGCCCAGAAATGGTCCGGGAATAGGAAAGAAAGGAGGAGACACCGGCTTCCTCGAGAGGGGAGGAATTCGACTCAAGGTGGTGCTGTCCACCGTGCTTTCCACTGTCCCCAGCGTCCCAGGAGAGGCCTGGAGGGGGACAGGGCTGACAGCGGTGGGCAATGAGCTGGCAGAGAACCAACTAGTAGCTGCAGAAAACCCCGCTCCGTTGCTAAGGGAAAACAGTTTCAGCTGCAGAGAAGGGTACTTGCAGGCAGGAGTAAGGGATTTAAACCTAGTAACACTCTTACAAGGTAAGTATCATTATACCCAGGTTACAGATGTGGAGACCAAGTCACAGAGAGGTTAAATAACTGGCTCAAGGTCACCCAAAGGTAAGTGGTAGACTCAGCACTCAAACCCAAGATGCTTGGCTCCAGAGTCATGTTTTTAAGTCCCAGGCCATTGTTACTTTCCTACACAGCTGCTTCTTTCTCTGCTGTGGTCTTTCATGCTCGCTGGGGTCGTCATATTGAGTAGAAAAAAATGCAGAAGGTGCATGAGGATATATTTACACTAAAAAATTCTTGTTGTTTATCTGACATGCAAATTGAGTGTCCTGACCCTGTCGGGGGCTTTGGACTCTCCCTCATAATCTCCCTTAGCTACTGCAGATCAATTTACAGTCTAAGTAAATCAGAAAAATCTGGAACTTGCTTTTCCAAATGAGATTCTGGTGCCCACCTTTCAGGACCACTGAGGCTGCTGATCAGCTGTCCTCTGGTTTCCTGGGAACAAAACCTGAGGCTTCTTGATTCACCCGTTCTGCCTCCTCTTTGCAAAGGGACATCTCTGCTGCGGAACCTCTCGTATGGTGCTGTCCAGGGCAAGTACAAAGCTAGCTATGTATGTAATTTAAAATGTTCTAGGAGTTCCCGTCGTGGCTCAGGGGTTAATGAACCCAACTAGTATCCATGAGTTGCAGGTTCGATCCCTGGCCTCGCTCAGTGGGTTAAGCATCTGGCGTTGCCGTGAGCTATGGTGTGGGTCACAGACATGGCTTGGATCCGCCTGGCTGTGGCGTAGGCCAGCAACTGTCGCTCTGATTTGACCCCTAGCCTGGGAACCTCCATATGTCACGGGTGTGGCCCTAGAAACACAAAAGACAAAAATAAAAAATAAATAAAGTTCTAGTGGCTGCATTAAAAAAGAAACAGGTGAAACTAATTTTCATAGTGTATTTAATCCAGTATATCCCAAATATTATCACTCAACATGTAATCGATATACAAATTATTTTTTCTTACTAGGTCTTTGGAATCCAGTGTGTATTTTACACTTACAGCGCCTCTTCATTTGGACCAGCCACATGGGTAGGGGCTCCCATACGGGATAGTGCCGTTCTAGTTGGTTCTGTGGCCCACACTAGGTTATCTCCTCTGGTTCTCTCCATCTTTCAAGAAAACTGATCCTCAGAAAGGTAGAGGGTCACAAAGTTGACAAAACGGAATTTTGACGCACCCGAGGCTGTGTCTGGCTTTGGAACATGTATTTCCTGTGGCAGGAAACGAACTGGGACCTCAGAACCCCTTGGGGGTGTCTCAGGGGCCTGGGGTGGGGGAGGGAGGTGAGATCTGCCGGGGAAGGGATCTGCCTTTGGCCTGCTTTGCATCTTGGGTTCTGGAGACTCTCTCAGAGGTCACGGGGAATTCTGCAAAAAAAGTTCATACATGCCCCGCCTTCTTTCAGGCCTCACGTTCAGGAACACAGCTCTCCCCTCGTCCCTCCGTGGGCTGTGCCTACTATTTTCTCCACATCCTGGTCTCATCAGGGAAACCTGGAAATGAGAGGCAGCTCACAGTCGCCTATTTGGGGCTGGAGGCGGGGCTGAGATGGTGTCATTTGATTATCTCTTTGGGTATTTATTCTTTCTACTGTTGCTGTTCAAAGGCCAAACATGGTGAAGTCTGTGCCTCGCCCTTTACTCTTTGTTAGGAAGAAGGAGATGGATCTTGTGAGTGCTTGTGTGTGTGCGTACACACCCCTGTGTGTGTGCAAGCATGTGTGTGTTTACTGCAGGCAGGTGCTGTGGATCGGGCTTCGGGTCAGGACCTAACTCACCAGCTCAGACACTCACAGGGTCAGAGGGTCTGCAAAAGGCCCTCTGGCCACATTTACCCCCAAAATTCTCAGCCAACCCACGGTTCTCTGGGTCCGAGGCCTCAGCCTAAGTTTTCCAGGTTCTCTGCAGGCAGGTGGGGACCTCCAGCTCCTTTTGGGAGCCCAGTGTCTGCCTGGGAAACACGAGGGGCCTCAGGGGCCCAGTAGCCCCCCAGCCTTGGAAGTGGCTCAGCCATGACTGGGGGGTGGCACTGGGGGGGGGGCGCTCAGTATAATTCTCAGGCCCTTGCACCTCCTGACTCTGCAGCCCAGCCACACTGTCTGGGACCCCCTTTCCCCTCTGTGTCCCTCCTCACTCTGATGGCATCTCTCACCGGGACCGTCCTGGCTGGATCATCGGGCTTCTCAGGCTCCTCTCCCCGCTCCCGACTCCCACCCCCTTGTTGGTTTAACCTGGAGGGGACCTTTCCCTTGACACCCACCAGTCTTGCGTCCTCCTCCCGCGAGTTCCCTGGAGGCTCTCTGTGCAGAAAGCCGCTCTGGTTCTCTCTACCTGGCTAAGCCAGAGTGCTCCTATCTTTCCTGGACGCCTATGCAACAATTAAAAAAAAAAAAAAAATGCATTCCTGCTGTGTGTTTCTTTATCTCTATCAAGAGGCTGAAACTCAATCTGATTGTCCAAGCACTTCTGGCTGCGTTTGGATTGGAGTAGATGGGATTTTATGAGGGTTGTGAAAGTCGAGCTTTGAACATGTCTCAAACAAATTGGCGTGTGAAGGAGAAATATGATGGCAGAGAGGGAGGCTTGGGAACGTGATGGGGTTGGGGTGGGGGGGCTCTTAGAACTGGGGCACAGGTGGCTTTAATAAACCACACCAGTTTGGCCGTAACTTGCTTCTACAAAGCAGAAGAGGCTGCAGAGTTACCCCCAGGGGCTCGGGATCCAAATTCTCAGCTCCTGAGTAGGGACAGTTTTGCAAGGCTTTTCTAAGACAACTCCCAGCCTCATCCATAACGTTGTGAATTTGCGGTTAATTCTGCTGAGCTTTCACTTAGACCCAAGCTGTCTTGTCTGCAGCACTGCAATTGCATTAGAGAAAAACTGTTTACATTTCTTGAGATATTGTGATAATGAGAAACAGCACCATAAACCCCCATTAAGTCAAAGGAACATTAATTGTATTTCATGCTGCCTCCCTGGGCTGGCACGCTCACACACACATGCTTTCCTTCAGCAAAACAGGGCTCATCGCTTGCAGTGCAGCATCCCTTTCTCTCCTTAATTACATGTAATTGTACAGTCTAATTTATTCTAACGCCCGACGCCTGAAAGTGCACATTCATGAATCAAGGGTGAGATTGGGAGGTAGGAGCATTATAAACGGATATAATTGCAGTCTCCTGGGGGCTGCTTATGAGTGATCGCAAAGAGCAATGATGATTATTCTAAATTCTTACCAATGAAAGACAGTCAGACTGCCTCCAGTTAAGAACACAGGTAACAGTGACGATTTGTCTACTCGCTTAACAGTACACCAATAGTTCTCTTTGGATTCATAAGCAAGAAAGTTTAAATGTGTGAATCTCATGTAACCTGTGATGGGATGAAACGGGCGAGTAAGGGTGTTAGTCCTGGTGTAACTGAGTATTAAAATGAGTCCTGGGCCCCCGCTCCCCAGCACAGCCACAGAGCTTGTGGGTCTCTGTTGGGCTATGGTTTTCTCTTTTTCTTTCTTCCTTCTTTCCTTCCTTCCTTTCTTTCTTTCTTTGGCCGCTCGCATGGCATATGGAGATTCCCAGGCTAGGGGTCGAATCGGAGCTGTAGCCACCAGCCTATGTCAGAGCCACAGCAACACGGGATCCGAGCCACATCTGCGACCTACACCACAGCTCACGGCAACGCCGGGTTCTTAACCCACTGAGCAAGGCCAGGGATCAAACCTGCAACCTCATGGTTCCTAGTTGGGTTTGTTCACCACTGAGCCACGATGGGAGCTCCAGGGCTATGGTTTTCTAATGGGGAAAAATAGGGTCCATTTGACCATAAATGCAATTCATTTTAGTCTCTGTGACCGCATGCCTCATTTTACATTGCCTGTCCAGAAAAATCCCTTTTGAACTTTGATTATGATAATTAATTTTTCAGTTATGATTAATGTCGGTGGTTGATTTAGTAAAAGTGGAATAATGACTCAACACTGCCCCAGGGTTGAAGTTCTAACTAACCCGGACTCTGACCCCACTGGCTGGTGACTCAGCTGATCACTTCAGGTCTCAGTTTCCTCTTTTTTTTTTTTTTTTTTTTTGCCTTTTTAGGGTCGCACCCACAGCACATGGAGGTTCCAGGCTAGGGGTCGAATCAGAGGTAAGCCAGGCTGAATTGGAGTCAGCTAGGCTCCAGCAACACGGGTCACATCTGCGACCTATATCACGGCAATGCTGGATCCTTTAACCCACTGATGGAGGTCAGGGATGGAACCAGTATCCTCATGGATGCTAGACCACTGAGCCATGATGGGAACTCCTCCGTTTCCTCATTTGAAGAATGGGGATAATACTGAGGATGTTGCAGGTTGTCAGATGGCCTCAGTGAGATTAATGAAGGTAAATGCACGCAGGGTGCCTGGCTGGGAGGTGCGCAATGAGTGTTCACCAATCAGAATCGGCACGGGGCTACCTTGCGCCTCCTAGAAGAAACCTGACTGTGAAAATCCAAGGCAGTTGTGGCCTTGCTGACAAAGCAAACCAGAGCACGCCACTCCCAGGCTTAAAATCCCTTCCTCTTATATGGAAACATCTAAATTCCTGAGCGGGACTGCAAGATCAAGACAGTCCCAACTCTGGCCACTTCCCCAACGTCTTCCTCTGCTCTGACTTCCTTTTTTATTATGAAAATTTCAAGAGAAAAATGGAACTAGTACAGTGGATATGCTCTACCCTCCACCCGGAATCAACAGTTAATATTTTGCCATGTGCCCTTCTGTGTTGCTGAACCATTTGAAAGGATGTCAAGGACACACCATGACACATCAGTGCTCAGGACTTGAGTGGGCATCTCCTAAGAATGAACCGTTCTCCTGGATGACCTCCCCATCATTCTCACACCTAAGGAAATGGACAGTAATTCCACAGTCACTCCCCAGCTTGCTCACAGTAACGGAACACCAAGGGTTCCTTGCTCTTTTTCCTGAAGCCTTTGCCTGCCTCAGGGCCTTTGCACTTGCTATGCCCTCTCCCTGGAATACTCTTTCCCCAGATTTTGCTCTATGAGCTCCTTGTCATCATTCAGATCTCAGCTCAAATATCACCTCCCTGAATTCTCTCCTCTTTTATATAAAGACGTTTCTTGATCTCCCTATCTTCCCTCCCCATTTTATTGTCTTCCTATAACACGTCACTATATGAAATCCGGTATTTATTTTGTGTCCGTGACTATGGTCTATTTCTTCCTCCCCACCTTTACCCCACACTAGCTGCAGGAGCGCAGGGGCTGTGTCTGGTTTGTTCAAGGCACTGGGGCTGCGACGGCAAGCAATGTCTAGCACACAGTAGAAATTCAATAGATATTTGCTAAATGAAGAAGTGAATATTCCTGGGTGTGATGTTTTCAAACAGAAGAAGGGGTGAATGGAAGGATTGGGAGATTGGGATGCCAGCGTTTAGAGACAAATTCACAGGGGTTCAATCCCAGTGCTACCAGTCACCAGCTGTGTTACTGTGGGCCTCTGTCCCTTTTAGAACTCCTCTGCCAGATGGGATGGTGACAATCACTTCTGCTTCCTAGGGTTGTCATGCGTTATCCATGAGCTTACATACAAAATGCTTAGAACAGTGCCTGGCACATAACAACCAGCCTTCCTTATGCCCATTATAATTAATGTTAAATCAACTGGCCAGAGGCCCGTGATTTTAAGCCCCATTGGTTACTCACAGGTTCCCGCAGAACAGGTCCCCAAGCAGGACACCCAGGGGAAAACATCTTTGCAGGGCTGCTGTGGCTGCAGCACTGGCCACATGCTGCCCTGTGAGAGCCATTGGGTCAACATTTGGCCTGAAAAATGGCTCTGGTTGTTTACACTGGGCATCTGAGCTGATGCTCCAGGTCCCATGGTTAAATATTTTGACTCTCACCCGTGAGACCAGCCCTTGGAGGCTCAGATTGGATGGAGGCGTGGGAACCTGGAGAGGAGAGGACAAAAGGAGCCCCCTCCCTGCTGGGGGAGAGTGAACCCAAAGGCCTGGGCTCTGATCGGCGGGTCCCCTCCTACTCTGCTTGGCAAAATACTCTTGTGAATGTTACCTTATTACTGGCCTTCACTTTTTTTTAAAAAAAAGGATATTCAGGGCTGGATGTCCAGTATGTAGGGGCACATAGGGAAATGTGCGTTTTTCAGCTACAGTTGCAATAACAAATGAGTTAGGAAATCAGGAAAAAATATATATATTTTTAGAGTTTTATAACAGAAGTAGCTTTTGATGGCAACCTGCATGTTCCCATTGATACCTGTTGGGTCTCCATGCAGGGGTGGCTTTGGCCGTGATCGATGCTGTCCTTGTCTAGACTGAGGGCAGGCTGTGTGGTCATCACGTCAGGATGGTCAGACGTGCCACTTAGACGCAACTGTTTGTGACTGAAATAACAGGATCCATGTCAAGCCAGCCGCTTTTGTTGCTCCATGGACGTGACCGTCAACTATAGTCCTGATATTTTTTGTTTTTAAAATTATAGTTGATTTACAATGCTGTTTTCTGCTGTACAGCAAAGTGACCAAGTTTGTATATCTATGTATGTATGTGAGTGTGTGCATACACACACACACACGCTACATGGGTATATTTTTCTTTTTTTTTTTTTTCTCTTTAGGGCCACACCCAAGGCATATGGAAGTTCCCAGCTTGGGGTCGAATCAGAGCTACAGCTCTGGCCTATCCCACAGCCACAGCCACGCCAGGTCTGAGCTACGTCTGTGACCTACACCATGGCTCACGGCAACACCAGATCCTTAGCCCACTGAGCAAGGTTGGGGATCAAACCCTCATCCTCATGGATATTAGTTGGGTCTGTTACCCCTGAGATGCAATGAGAACTCCTGGGTATTTTTTTTTAAAAACAAACTTTATGAAAGTATAATTCACAAAGTATAAAGTTAACCCATTTTAAGTGTACCATTGAATGACATTTAAATTGCCAGAGTCATAGCACCATTACCATAATCTAGTTCTAGAATTTTCTCGTTACCTCTCATGATACGACCCCTCATGGGCATGGGTTATTTTAAAGCTTTCCAGGTGATTCTAACCTGCAGCTGGGGTGAGAGCCCTGCCTGGGGGGCAGCACCTCAGGAAACAGAGGAGAGCGGGACAAGGGGGCCCAGAGGTTGCTGAAGCCCCTGGTGACACTGAAATAAGCGTGTACTTAAAAGAATGTAAATGAGTACCCACAGGAGCAGTTTGGACTGTGGGGAGGATGGGGAGGGTGAGGTGCGTGGGGAGAGAGATGGAGGCTGGTCTGCTGAGATGCTTTGGTGGGAGCCCAGACCTTGGTCTAGAAAGGTCCATCTGGGCTGTGGGTAGTGCTGGCAGCATGGGGGAGGGGCACACGCCACATTTCCGCCTGGAGAGGCCTGTGCTCGCTTCCCAGTCCACGCATCCTACCTCCCTGGGAAGTTAGGGGGGGACAACGGTGGCTGGGAGCAGGGGTGCCTAGAGTCAGCTCCATGGGGGTCACTGTTGCCAGAGGGGCGAAGCGCCTGAGGACACACAGTGGGGCAAAACCAGGGCGAGTAAGGGACCCGGGAGCCCTGCTCTTTCCGCCTTGGCGCAGCTCCCCGAGTCTGGGAGGGCTCTGTACGGCGGCTGGGCCAGCTCCGTCCTGCTTAGAGTTCCAGGACCCCAAAGAGTCCTCTTACCTTCCTGCCAGTGGGATCTTGTCTTGCCCCCAGGCTCTGTCCCCAGAGGTGACTCCCGTCCGTCACAGTGCTGTCCCCTGCCCCGGCAAGGCAGACTCTGCCACTTGGCACCCAGGCTTATCGTCATCCCGTGCCTGCTCCTGGTGACTCATCGTTTCTGCTTTTGCATCCGGTCACCTGTGGCTCTGGCAGGCGCTCATGCCCGCAGGGGCTGGGCTGCCAACCAAGACGGCAAGCAGAGGCTTCTGTGAAGAGCTGGCTTGATCCTGGTCTGTCCTCCTCACCTTGGAGAGAGGGATTTAGGAGTGTAACACCTGTCGACTGGAAAACACTCACTGCACGTGCTGGGGCTTGGCTGCAAACAATAGAGCCACTTGGGCTAGTTAAAGCAAGAAAGGGATTTGTTAATGCATATGAAGTGTTCCCAAATCCATGGGAAGAGTAGGCATCCAAAGACAAGGTTGGAAGCTGTGCAGCAGGAAAGGCTTCAACCATATCATGAAGCCAGCTCTGGTAACACACCAAGGCTGCCGTATCTGTCCTGACGAATTTGGGCCCGGCCACTGAAGGCCCAGCCACTGCTGAACCCCTGGAAGAACCAACAACCGTGTCATGGTATTTTCTAGAAGCCCAGATCCCTTGGGCACAGTGGTTGCCACGCACAACTCCATTCTGAATTGCGTCCGACAGCGTGTCTGATTGGTGGACTCTGGGTCACGGGACTGCATCCCAGCCACAGAGAGATGTGGGAAGTGGAGTTTCTGGAATTGGCTTGGGAAGGCAGGACTGGTTATGTGGGATGCTAGAAAATGGAGAGAGAGAATGGGGCGGTTGAAAAAGACAAACACCTGCTCTACCCGCAGTGTGCCAGCGAGTGGGCTGAGCACTTGGCACCTCTGATTTAATCCTCCTCCTGCGAGTTAGGGAACCAAGGATCAGAGAGGGCAAGTGACTTTCCCAAGGTCTCATGGAACTCAGACTCCAGAACCTTCACCAAACTTCCCAAGGCAGAAGTCGATGGATAATGGCACTGAGTTCCCCAGACCCCAACCCTAAAGCTGGTCTGGGGCCCCACCCACCAGTGAACCCATTTCGTGTGACTTGTGCAGTCACAGCACAGGCTCAGTCCCTTTGCCCATTGACTCCTGTGACTGAAGCAGAAAATCACCTACATTTCATCCAATATCAACAGCCAGATCATGTAAAATCCTTCTGGTGCCCAAGGTCAGAGGACTTGGGCTCTGGTTCCAACTTCCGGTTGCATGACCTGGGGCCTCATTCATTCTCTGAGCCTCTGTTTGCTCGTCTGTTGAAAGGGCAACAGAATCTCATTGCACTTTGCTCTCCCTCCATGACTGTCATTCAAATATTCAGACAGCAAATAGGTTGAGGGCTTGGTTCTTTGCCTCAAACAGGGACCGTATGCCTGTCTGTCATTAACAGACATTAACTGGGATTGATGGCCGTGGGCTGTCTGTCTCAACCTGGAGGTTCAGAGGGAAATCATGTGAGCTACTTGGGGGTGAGGGGAGGGGGTGGCATATGGCTGAGCACTGTGGGGGCAGGACTGACCCTGCGCCTTGAAGATGTTGAGGAAGTTGTTTTGATCCGGGTTATCAGAGCACGCAGCAACCTTGGGCATCTTTGGTAAGAAGTTCATTTATTCATTCATTTAACAAATCTGTTTAAAGTTGGTACTAAGTCTCATTAACTAAGTCTCAGGTCCCAGGACCCAAAAGAGAACTTTCATGATTCCAGCTCCCAGGAGATTAGACTCTAGTAGGTGAGAAACAGGCAACACCGAATTCAACAGAGACTTTGTGCCAGAACCTCTTACCAGCATCTGCTTCTTTTTCCCCGCTTGCCAACTTGATTTTGTTCCTGTAGCAATGTACTCCCCTTAAGGGGTGGCTCAGGATTGTTTGAAGCCAGGGGTGGTCCTTGGATCAGCAGCATCAGCATCACCTGGAAGGAAACTTGTTAGAAACACATTCTGGGGCTCCACTCCAGACCCACTGAATCAGACGCTCGGGGTGGGGCGGGGGGCAGCAATCTTTGCTTTAGCAATGCCCCCCATCCCCCGACAGCAATCATGTGTGTGGCACATGGTTCTTGCCCTTGAGATGTAAAGAGGTATCTGCTGGGGGATTTGGGGAAATAATTTTTTCCTTATTAAAAAGGTCAGAGTCTTAGAAGGTAGAGCTCCTGCCTTGTGCCCCCTTCTGCTCCAGAAGTGATGGCGGGTGATCACCGATGACCAGGAAGCGGGGTTGTCACTGTTAGGCTGAAGACGGCTGAGCAGAAAAAAGCCTGAGGGAGTTCCCGTTGTGGCTGTGACATAATGAACCTGACTAGTATCCATGAGGATGTGGGTTCCACCCCTGGCCTCATTCAGGTTAAGGATCTGGTGTTGCTGTGAGCTGTGGGGTAGGTTGCAGACATGGCTCAGATCTTGCGGCCGGCAGCTGTAGCTCTGATTTGACCCCTAGCCTGGAAACCAAACCTCCATATGCCTTTTAGGGTGCGGCCCTAAAAAGCAAAAAAAGGAGAAGAAAAGAAAAAGAGAAGAGACTGAACTGCCTTGAGCATCCTCAACAGATCCAGGTTCACGAAGCTGATGCTGATCTAAGTCCCCACACGAAGGTCTCCCGGCCTCATTCTAATGTTGCTCACGTCCTTTTCTTCCTCAGCGCCTTTTCCACATCGGTAATTTAACACCTCTTAACACCTCACACTCCTTAGGATGGCTGCTATCAACCCCCCCCCCCCACCGCCAAATAACAAGCTTCGGTAAAGGTGTGGAGAAAGGGGAAGCCCAGTGCCCTGTTGGTAGGGATGTAAGATGAACATGGAAAACAGGATGGTTGTTCCCCCCCAAAATCAAAAATCAAATTACCATATGATCCAGCAATTCTACCTCTGGGTATGTACTGCAAAGAATTGAAAACAGGGTCTCAAAGAGATGTTTGGACACCCATATTCATAGCAGCATTATTCACCATAGCCAAAAGGTGGAAGCAACCCGAGTGTCTACCGATGGATGGTTAAGAAGGTAAATTTTATGCCCTGTACCACAATTAAGAATAAGACACATACACACACACACACCCCCTCTTAAAATGCACCCCCTCCCTCATGTACATCTGCTTACCAGTGGTCTCTGCGGCTTTTGCCTCTTCTCTGGGTTCAGGTCCCACATATCCGAGAGGCTTCTTGGCATCTTCACCTGGATCCTTGGGCGGCAGCTCACGTTCAACATGCCTGAGTCTGAACTGGGGATATCCCTCCCCAGACCTGCTTCTCCCACCTGGCGTCTTTGGGGAAACTGACACTCCGTTCACCGCAAATCAGAAATCACCCTCTTCCTCAGCCTCCTCCCCGCAGCCTAATCCATTGCAAATTCCTGGTGATGGCCCTTCAGTTCCCCTCCAGGACCACCTCTGAGGACATCAGTGAGGTTGCAGAGGACTCCCTGGACGGGCCCTGGCAAATCCAAACCCACGCCTCAGGGCACAACCAGAGTGAGTTTCTCCAGCTGCAGATCTGATTGACCCCATTTTGGTCTTACTGTCCTTAATCAATGCCATGTGAAAAGATTTCACGGAAAAATCCAGCCCCTCCTAGAGTAAATTGCCATGCAGCCTTCTCCTAAGTTGATTTCACATCCGGTGGTAAGAGCCACACTGTCTTCTAGTCCCCTTTGGAGTGAGTCTCTGAGACCTGAGGCCTGACATTTGGGGGGCGGGGAGTGGGAAGGAACAAATGAAACGGTTGATCTCTGCCTGAGTTTGGGGTGTCCTGGGTGCAGACTCTTGAGATAAGAATTTGAGAAGTCGCTTATTTAGGAGGTGATTCCAGGAAATGTTGGCTGGGGGCAGGAAGTGAGAGAGAGAAGGGAGGTTACCCATTTGGGGCGTGTTATTAAGGCTGTGGGTACAGAGGACAGCCGGAGTGCAACCCCCTGGAGAAATCCTGGGGGATGGAGGCTCCCAGGTAGACAAGGTACCCCAGGAGTGAGGCAGTCCCAACTCCTGCGTTCATTCTGGGGGGTTCGGAGTGCCGATTCTCTGGTACCTTGGAGCTGCCCTTTGTAGGCAAAGTGATCTGCTGAGGTTGTGGAGAGACGCCTTCGGTCAATGAGAAGGGGATGCTGGTGCTTGGAAGTGGTCTGAGTCCATTGGAGAGTTCCAGCCGACAGCGCCTGCACCTCCGATGACAAGTGACACTCACTAAGTGACTCAGATCCTCAAGGAACAACAGAGAGACATGATTAGGGTGTCGGTCCTTTCAATTGCTCCCTTCCCTCAAGAAGAAAATTCTCTGTTCTAATAGGTCTTAACTCCCTTCTCCGTCCGGATCATCTCCCTTTTGAATCAAGAGAGCGCCAGCCTTGGGCTTCAAGCCTCTCGGAGCGATTACACCTCGCTGCAAGGTATAACATTGCTGTGGTTTCTAATTAATTTTTCCAATGAAGTCAGGTTTGCTGTTGAGATAAATTTACATAATTAAGACATTGGATCTAAGAGAACATTAAGTACGTCCCAGGTTGTGCTGCATCAGGCAGGTGGCAGGTGGTGGCTGGAGCAGGAGGACACCAGCCTGAGGCATAAAGACCTCGCTCAGTGTGGATGCCTCGGGCCCCTCCCTTCTGAGGTCCAGTCACCTCTATGGATCCGATTCTCATTTCTCACCCACCCTCCATCCCCTAGAACCCCCTTCTCGCTCCCATGGAGTGCGTCCTTGCCTCTGTCTTTGTCTAAGCTGTTCCTGCCACCACAGCCCCTTCTCCTCCTAGACCCCTCCTTCGTGACCCCTGACGACCCCCTCCCTGGATCCCCTCCCCAGGATTATTTCATCCCGCCGTTGACGGCTGGGTCCCCCACTGGCTGGATGCGTGGTGAGAACAGGAACGGACCCTCTCTGATCGGACGATGAGAGAGTGAAAGAGAGAAGGAGTGACCAGAGCTCTCTCCTTGTGTCCCCTTGACCTCCTCGGCATCTCTGGACAGCCAGGGCACTCAGCCAGGAAAGGCTAATCATCAGCTCTGCATTGACCTTTCCGCTCAGGTCACCCTGGGTGGGGCTTGTCCTCTCTGAGCTGTTCTTACCTGTGGCTACATGGAGCAGGTGACATTTTTGCCTCTAAAATGAGTCCCAAGTGAGACCAGAGACCAGCCTGTGCTGGTAGCTGTGGCTGCCAGGTACCTGTCACAGGCGACCGCGCTGCTGGGGGTTATGTCCCTGTGAAGGGGACTCAGCAGGGGTGGGCAGGAGGGGGACACGTGAGGACCAAGTCCAGTCCTTTTGTCCTGGGTGGAGGAGCAGGTCCCAGCAGGTTCCCCTCGCAGGTCCTGGCAGGGCTGGCTGCTCCTGAGCTGTGCAGGTGGGCAGGTGGGCATGTGGGTGCCTGGAGAAGGCCAAGGGCAGTGGGGAGAGTCGGCTGGGATTCAGCCCTTCAGGGTGAGAGCTGAGGTCTGCACACCCCGCAGGGGCTGTGTGCACACGTGTGTATGTGTGCGTGTGTGGATGAGAGCGAGTGTGTACAGTGGTGAGCGTGTGTATGTGTGTGAGGGAGGGTCTGGAGGAGATGGGGTAGGGAGATGGGAGCAGAGAGCAGAGGTGGCTTCAGAGGAGAGATGATCCAGGTGGACAGAGGAGCCTGGACACGTGGACCTGGCGGCTGTGACGTGGGTGGGAGAGGAGCAGATGGGTTGAGGTGGCTCCTGGATCTTGTTTTTCTGTCAATAAAAATCAGAGCAGCTCAACTTCACTGAGTGTGCAGGCATCAGGCACTGGTCTGAGCATTTTGCATGCACTTTGTGTATTTTATTTAACAAAGTCTATGTTGTGCTTGCTCTGTAGAGGCACTGCATGCAAATTTTATACAATTAGAAAACCCCTACGAATCCTAATTAACCCTCATAAGGACCCTGTGCAGAGGCGCTGCCATCATCTCCATCTGCAGGTGGCAGTGGCTGATGCTCTGGGGGTCTTGGAGCCAGTGGAGGGGCTGGTGGGTTGACCAGCGTCTGGTTCCAGAGTCAAGCTCCTCCTCATGGGATTCCTCACGCTCATAAAAAGCCACGAGTCGATTGTCCTTATTACCCATTTTACAGATGGAAAACCCAAGGCACACAGAGGCTAGCAGTTTCTCAGCTTGAAAGTGGCCGAGCTGGGACCCAGCCCAGGGTGCTGGCTCAGGCCCGCACTGTAACCACCTGTAATCATCCCAGAGTAATGAGCCCTTTGAAGGAAAGTGAGTCACTGAATTTCGGCCGTGCCTCAGTTTCCTCATTGGCCAGGCTGGGCTCTAGTTACTCTGCCCTAGTGACTCACCAGGAGTGGGGAGAGAAGGGACTAGGGCCAGGCTCCCAGGAGCATCCATTAGGAAGGCGCCCTGGCCTGGGAGGAAGCTGGTCTTGGCCGGCTCTGCCCCTAGAGCTCTGAGGGTCTATGGCCAATTGCGTCCCCTGGGTGGCCTGTAGTTTCTTTACCTGTAGTGTGGGTGGCCTGAGATAGGATCTCAGGTTCATCAAGCTCTACGCGTGTCCCTGACTGTCTTATGGCTGTCCTGGTGGATAGTGGGGCTGCCTGTGGTGACTCTCCAGCAATTAGATCTCTGCTGAGCAGACCCACCGATCGATCCGAGACTCGTTGTTCTAGAAAAGCACACTCAGCAGGGCCAGGCTGGGCTCTGGCTTCCCAATGATCCCTGCAGCTACATAATTGCAGAGCAATCCTTTGTGCTGAGAAGCCACAGATCCAAGTGGAGCTCAGGCCCTTAGGGGGTCCTCTTGGAGGGACGCTGGACAAGGGGTCCAGCCCCGGGTTCAGGCCCTCAGGGCCAGGGCAGCTCCTGTTGGTCCCTCCCCCACCCAGAGCTCTCCTCTGAGGCCGTGCGCTCAGAAAAGTGCATTGTTTGCTCCATTTCATTCAATGACTCTTTCCTGAGCAACTCCGGTGTGCCAGGCACCAGGGAGAGCGCTATGAATGAAGCAGCCCAGGGCCCAGTTCTCAAGGAGCTGAGAGTGCAGGGGAGGGAGGAGGGGTGTGAACAGGAAGGCACACCCCCCACCCTGCAACACAAGTCCTATCGTATAGACAAATGTATGTGTACACACATACATGCGAATGTGTGTATGCACACACGCTTACACAGTGTACAGATGCATATTTAAATGTGTGTTATTCCAGGTAGTAATAGATGCTATAAAATCAGGCAAGGTATGGGGATAGAGAGTTCTTGGGGGGCTCCTTTAAACTGGGGGGGCTGGAAGTCCTCTAGGGTGTGCCATTTGGGCAGAGGCTTGAAGGGAATTGAAAGTCTTCCATGAGCCTATCTAGAGGAAGAACAGAGGGAACAGCATGTGCAAAGGCCCTGTGGTGGGAGCATGCCTGGCATGTTCTTGGAAGGTCCAAGTGGAGTGAGGAAGGGGGACAGAAGGCACAGGGTGGGATTCAGCAGGGCTTTCGAGGCCACGGCAAAGAAATTCGCGTCACATTTTGAGAGACATAGGATTTGATTTGAGAGTTTTGTGCCGGGGACTTGACAGATTTTGGCTTGACATCCGCAAGGATTCCGCTGGCTGCCTGTGGAGGATGAATTGGGTCGGGGAGGAGACAACGGCAATAGTCCAGGGAGAGATGATGGATGCTTGGACCATTCGTGGGGGAGGAGGGAGGTGAACACATTTGGGCCATAGTTTAAAGGCAAAGCCAAGGGGATTGCTTGATAGGTGGGATGTGGGGGAACGCGAAGAAATGTCAAGGTCATCTCTAAGATTTGGCCCAATCAGCTGGAAGGATGGCATTGCCTTTTACACTGGGAAGGACCAGCTCGGGTGGAAGTGGGAGCATCAGAACCCTGATGCTGGGGGTGTCCTCAGCCTTGGTCCCCCTTACAGGAGGGCCCTGGCACACCAGCCTTGGATTTAACTTGGAACCAGCTCTTCCGTCCTGAAACCCATCTCTAGAGTTTCCAGGGCTCTTTTGACTTTCTCTTTTGAAAGACTCAGCCTGTTATTCTGATGGCTGGGGTTTATGCCCCCTAAGGACAGGCAGCCCCCGCAGTTAAGGGATAAATGGATGAACATTCCAGCAGTGCCCAGAGTGCCCCAGGCCCGTGGAGGAGATTTAGCATGGCTGCCACCTGCCCAGATGGGTTTGTTGGAAAGCGTCGCATCTGCTAAAGGGAGTTTGAATGTTAAAGAGGGAGATCAATTGTAGGAAGGAAATTACTGAGTCTTCAAATGCCATCAACTGGGAAAAAGATGGATGAGGCCTTTATGGACGTGCAGTTTGTCCCAATAAAATAAAACACCTTAAAACCTGTCTTTACCGGCATCAAAGTACTGCAGAGGTGTCTCACAGAGCAGTTTACCTCTCAGCGATGAGTTTCTCAAAAGCAAAAAACAAAGTTGTGCTTTCACCCATCTAGCTGGCTTTCTAAGGCGACTGCAAAAAAAAAAAAAAAATACGTATGTATATATTTGTGCAATGAAATTTACAAAGCACCTACTATGTGCAGGGCCCTGGGGTAAGGAGAGGAGAGAGATGAATCAGATCTCCTCCTCAGCAGGCTCATGGCTGGTAGGAGCTGTGAACCTGGACAAGAATAGCACCCAGGGTGCAGTGGCTTAGGGCAGTGACGAAGGTCCTGAGGTTCAGAGGCGGGAGGGAATGTTGGGTCCCAGGGCCCAGAGCAGGCTTTTTAGAAGGGATGGAGTGTCCACTCATTCGCATTTGCCAGCCTATAACCAAACCCCCAATGACTCGGATTTACGCCAGAGGGGAATTTTTTTGTTCCTGCTTTTTAGGGCCGCACCCGCAACATATAGAGGTTCCCAAGCTAGGGGTCTAATCGGAGTACAGCTGCCGGCCTATGCCACAGCCACAGCAACGCCAGATCCAAGCCGTGTCTGCGACCTACACCACAACTCACGGCAACGCCGGATCCTTAACCCACTGAGCGAGGTCAGGGATGGAACCCACAACCTCCTGGTTCCTAATCATATTCGTATTCGCTGCACCACGATGGGAACTCCCAGAGGGGGATTTGTTACCTCCTGTAGCAGAGTCTACAGTCAGGAGGACTTCAGGATGGGCTGATCCAGCAGCTATATGCCACCAGCAGCCTCTCTGCTGTGCCATCTGCTGTGAGGATTTAATTCCCAAGTCCGTTCCCCTCTCGGTCACGCCATCAGCACCTGGGACCACGTCTCCTTGTCCGGGTCTGTGGGCACTAAGAGAGAAACCTCTCCTTAAAGTGTGGGATGCACATTCTTCTCTCCAATACAATTGACCACTTCAGGCTGGACCACTGATGACTCTAGAGGATGGCTGTACACTCCTTATCTTTGACTAATCAGGATGCTTTGGAGCAGGGTCAGCATCCCCTGTGCTGAGGGGCTGCATGGACGCAGGTGGACACCAGAGCAAAGTTGGACTGCCAGCAACATGTCTTACCTTAAATAGGTGAATAAACCTATTATACATAAATTATATTTTTATTTATAAATTAATTTATAATTTATTACAAATAGTTCTATTGTTTATAATGTATTTATTTATAAATTAATTCACATGTAATTTATGGGAATTCTATCTCAATAAAACCACAATTAAAAAAAAAAAACCAGAGTTCCCTGGTGGCGTAGCAGTTGAGGATTCAGCCTTGTCACTGCTGCGGCTCGGGTTCCATCCCTGGCCCAGGAACTTCCACACCCTGCAGGTGAGGCCAAAAAATGAAACAAAACTAAGCAAACCGGAGTTCCCCTTGTGGCTCCGTGGGTTTAGAACCTGACAGAGTCTCTGTGAGGATGTGCATTTGATCCCTGGCGTCACTCAGTGGGTTAAGGATCTGGCGTTGCTGCAAGCTGTGGGGTAGGTTGTGGAAGTGGCTCGGATCCAGTGTTGCCACGGCTGTGGCGTAGGCCTCAGGTGCAGCTCCGATTTGACTCCTAGCCTGGGAACTTCCACATGCCGTGGGTGTGGCCATAAAAAGAAACACAAAACAAAGCAACATAGCAAAGTTGGGCTTATGTTTGGAAAGAGGGATGTGGAAATGGATACCGGTCAGGGGGCCCTCCGAGCAGAGCTCTGGTGGATTCATGGGCTTTTAGACTCATAGAGATAACACCACCGCCAACCATAATCTAATCCCATCTCCATCAGCATCATCAGCAGCAGTGGGCAGTCTTTTGGGGGCACTTTTTGCAACCCTTCACTGCACAGAGGGCTTTAAATACAGGGCGGGATCTCCTAGCCAACCTCCCTTACCTGACTCACCTGTGGGCCTGAAACGCTCCACTGCTCTGTAAACAGATAGATGAATAAGCCTACAGGTTGGGGCCATCGGCTTCTGTCTGAAACACACATTGGTTGTCTGTTTATTCAAAGTCAGTGGTTTTGTTCCCAGACCTGTTTCCTCCAGACATCCTTGAGATTGTAATTGCATAACTTCGGTAAATGTAGCACATGGATAATGAGGGGTGTAAAAAGAGAGGGAGCTACTGCTGCTATGCAAACTAAGTTGAATTGAGAAAGGTTTGATGAGGGCAAAAAGCTTGAGAAGACATTTGAAAAGTAGGTGAAAAATTGTACTGCTGGCAGGACACTGCCCGATGCAAGAGGCACTTCCACCTGCGGCTGTGGAGCCGTTGACACGAGGCTGGTGTGGCTAAGAAAGTGAGTTTTTCATTTTGTTTAATTGTAATCAATTTCCATGATTAAAGAAAGATAGATGATTCCGTTCCTGAAAAACTTTTCAATGTATTTGGGCAAGTTCTCTATGTGAACCTACGTTTTCAACTTGAAATTTTCTGAAGTCTAAATGCAGATCAACTGGTAAACATAGAGCCGCATTGTAAGTATAAAAAGCACACTAGAGGAACTCCGTAGTGGCTCCGTTAAGAACCTGACTAGTATCCATGAGGATGTGGATTCGATCTCTGATCTTGCTCAGTGGGTTAAGGATCTGGGTGTTGCCATGAGCTGTGGCAGAGGCTGCAGAGGTGGCTTGGAGCCTGTGTTGCTATGACTGCGGTGTAAGCCAGCAGTTGCAGCTCCAATTTGACCTCTAGCCCAGGAATTTCCATAGGCCGTGGGTATGGCCCTGAAAAAAAAAAAAAAAAAAGACAAAAAACAAAAAACCCACATTAAGAGTTTGAAGATTTATATGAAAAAAAGCAAAATATCTAATTTTTACACCTGTATGTGTTGAAATGATAAGGCTTCATCTAGGTAAATAAGATGGCTAAATAAAACAATTAAAATAAATGCAATTTGTTGTTTTTTAGTTTTTTTTTTTTCTCCCCAAATGTGGCCACTAAAAAATTTAAAATGCCATATGGAGTTCACTTAGTTCTATAGTGCTGGTCTGGAAGGATTTCGCACTCAGATTGCTTTGCAGGTGTATTTAAGTCATGGTCTCATCTTCAAGAAACCAAAAGTGAACATTATATGATTATATAAAACAAAGGAGACAATGGGAGAATCTAACAGCAGACTCATATTAAAGAAACTTCATTGGCTCTGTCTTGAAAATCTTCACTAATTAATGGACATGTATGTGTTTTCTATTAACCTGTGTAAGGATGTGACTTTGCCTTTTAATTTTTTTATTTTATTTTTTGTCTTTTTAGGGCCTCACCCATGACATATGGAGGTTCCCAGGCTAGGGGTCTAACCAGAGCTACAGGTGCCGGCCTACGCCACAGCCACAGCAAGGGAGGATCCCAGCCTCCTCTTCGACCTACACCACTGCTCACGGCAACACTGGATCCTCAACCCACTGAGCAAGGCCAGGGATTGAACCTGCAACCTCGTGGTTCCTAGTCGGATTTGTTTCTGCTGCGCCACAACGGGAAATCCTATTTTTATTTTTTAATTTTTAAATTAAAAAAATTTTTTTTTGACTTTGTCTTTTTTAAATTCTCCACTGTAGCCAATTTAGTTTTACTAATGGGCCCACTGCTGGTCCCAGTTGTTCTGGATGAGAGGGCTCCTCCTGGGTTTTCCAGCTGCCCTGGAGGTCAGGGCAGGTATGAGTGCCACCTTAGAGATGGGGGAAGGCTCAGGGAGGGAGAAAATGTGCCAAGAATCCCTCCTCCCCCAGCCCTCCTCCCCACAGCAGGGAGTCAAAGACAAGGAGGGCTCTAGTCCTGGGCTACCTGGCATCACCCCAGGCTTGTGCTTTTCCCGTCTCTTTGCTGCCAGAGGCCTGGATACGGTGCTCTGGTGGCAAGTGGAATAAGCCAATTATAACTCACCTCGAGGGAGAATCCCTACTTGCTTGGAGAGTTCATCCATCTCTCTTAACTTAAGGCTTTCAAGGAAACCAGCACGGATTTTCTGGGGCTCCCAGGTTGTCCTGTTGAAACAGAAATAGTCATTGAACAGAGCGCTTCCCCTGGGGCTTTACCTGTGTGCCGTGTCTGCGTCCATCACCCTCTGCCCATGTTGAAGCCCTCATCCCAGCACCTAATGCCAGGAAATGAGGTGGTGGGCCCTTTTGGAGGCAATGAGTTTGGAGGGTGAGTTCATGAGCCCTGACCATGGGATTAGTGCTTTTCTAAGAAGAGACCCCTAGGACGAGAGAGCTGCCCCATGCTCTCTGCTGTGCACGTGAGGAGGCAGCAAAAGCCAGGACGTGGGTAATCGCCAGCGGTGAACTGGTCAGTACCCTCATCTTGGACTTTCCAGCCTCCAGAACCATGAGAAAAAAAGTGTTTATTGTCTAAAGTTCTCAGTCCACGGTGCTTTGTTGCAGCAGCCTGAGCTGACTAAGGCTCCACGCTTCCTTCTGAGTCCTCAGGCTGACGTCTTGGGTAGATCGCAAAGCCTCTCCCATTTGCTCAGCTCTGGGAACAGGTGCATCTTTTAACAACCCAAGAGGCCAGTCCAGGACGTGTTAACACTCAGTCTCACAACAATCTGAGGATCTCCTCTTGTGAATTCCTTCCCAGGAATCTCCTCCCAAATGTCCCTCTGCTCTTACGTGGGGGTGGTGGCCGCTGGCTCTCATGGACATTTCCAGTATTCTCTTTAGAGTGAGTGGGTTGCGACACTTCTAGCTTTGGGACTTCAGCCCAGATTCCAAGTCCTCCGGGAAAGTCCCCTGCAGTGTCCAGTGGGACTGGGTTCACCGTCTCGGGTTGGGGGACCTTTTCCTGGAAAGAGATATGAGGAGCAGCACTGGTGGCTGGGGCCGAGGCCCCTTTTCCACCCACGAGGGCACCGTCAGGGCTCGGCCAGTGGTCAGGGGTCAGTGCTGTGGGCCGGGACCCCTGCTCTGTGGTCCTGCCCAGCCCGACTCCGCCCCTGTGACCTTTGGCTTCTGGGGGCCATGTGACCACGTTCCCAGGTGAGGATTAAGTGATTAATGGCCCTGAGTGCCCGGGGCCCCCAACCCCCAAGCGGAAGTGCCCTGCGAGGTCAGCCCACTGTCGCCAGCGGGTCGCTAATCAGGGGCACCGATGAATCAGGGCTTTGGGTTTAGTAAGAGGGATTTCTGTAGGGAGGCTTTGAGATTTAGCCTGTAATTGGCAGCTTTGCTTCCAATAGCTCTCGAGAGACAAGCCGTAAAAGGTCGCTTATCCTTAAGCCGAGAGCAGTGAGGGCTGTGGGGAGGAAGGGGCCTCGCTGCCCCAGACGCACCTGCCCTGGCAGCTGCTGTCAGGCCGCCAGACACAGGAGGACCTTCCAAAGCTCTGGGCTCAGAGCCCGCTGCTCTTTCTCCTCCTGCTTCTTAATTAAAAAAAAAAAATCCCAAAGCTTCCATTACTACAGATCCCCTGACACTCTGCTGTGGGCTTATCGTCAGGATAAAGCATAGTCTTTGTCAAGTGCTTTTGCCCTCTGGGTTTCCTCTTTGGTCTTGAGACCAGGAAGATGCACGTGCTCTCATCAATGCTGGAAAATGCAGCTCTTGCTCATTCTTAATTTTCTCCTTCCTCCTTCCTCCCTCTCTTTCTGGTTAAGTGCTTATCTTTCTCTTCCAGGGGTGATGGATGCTTAATTCCTTGGTGGCTGTAAACCAGGGTGTAAATAGGATGACGTTATGATTATGAATGTCCATGATGATAAAGGCACGCTCCTTGTCGGCCCCAGGCCTGGACCACTGTGATGTATCACCTCTAAGAGGACCAATTCCAGCCACTCTGGACAATAAAGAGGACAGCACAGGGTCAGCCTGGTTGGATGAAGATCTTTTATGGGCAGGCAGAGAAGAAAGCTCTAGAGAGCAAGAAGCACCACCAGGAGCCTGGGAGCTTACATCTGCTTCTCCCCCAGTCTCATCTTTGACCAGGTCATTCAATAAACGTTTACCAAGGAATTTTTGTGCATGAGACTCCATCCTAGCCACTGGGTCTCTTAACAGGCAGAGGCCACGTGGAAATGAAAAACTAAACCAGTAAATGATGTAATTTCAGATCATACTAAGTGGGCTGGATCTCATTAAGGGTGACTCTCTGTAAAGGCACAGAGTTTGAGACTATGCTTTATCCTGAGACCAGAATGAAGAGAAGGAATATTCCAAGCAAAACCTGATGGAAGATGCAAGAATGGGTAAACAAAGATGGGGTCTCTACCCACAGTGGAATATTACTCAGCCTTAAAAAGAAAGGAAATTCTGACACAGGCTACAACATGAATGAACCTTGAGGAATTTTGCTAAGTGCCTCAAGCCAGTCACAAGAGAACAACTACTACACAATTACATTTCTTTGAGGTACATAGATCGATGAAATTCAGAGGAACCGGAAGTAGAAGGGGGTTGCTGGAAGGGGGAATGAGTGCATAATGGGTACAGAGTTTTGGTTTTGCAAGAAGGGAATTCTCTTGATGGATGGTGGTGGTGTTATTGTGACAATGCAAATGTACTGAGGTCCCTGAACTGCACACTTAGAAATTGTGAAGGGGGTGAATTGAAGTTGTGTTAATTTTATTGCAATTAGAGAAAAAGTATTGGAAGAGGGTTCCAGCTTGGGGAAGAGCAAGGGTTCAGGGCCTGTGGTAGGAATGAGCTTGGCACCTTTGAGCAATAGAAAGGGGTCCAGTGCTCTAGGAACAAAGTGGGTCCGTTTGGGAGTGCAAAGAGATGTGACTCAGACAGGGGCCAGAACAGGCCAGACCTTATAAGCTTGGATTTCATTTTATAGATGTGAACTCTGAGATTCCGAAAAAAGAGTCCCAATAACTTGCCCAAAGTCAAAGAGCCTTGAAGGAGCCGTGGCGGGGAGTCCTATTGGTCTTCTGATAGCTTTATGTTTCCTCCTTCTTCCTTAGTAATGGAACTCTGAGTATCAGCTGTGCCTATTGCCACAGAGTGATGACCGCATTTCTTAGCTTCCCTTGCAAGTAGGTATGGCCATGGGACAGTCCTAGACAGAGGAGTATAAGGGGAAGCATCATGGGCAACTTTAGGGATGTCCTTAAAGGGAAGGACATGCCCTTCTTTGTCTTCTGGGCCTTCCTACTATCTGGAATGTCAGTGTGATGGCTGGAGTTTGAGCAGCCACATTGGGTTCATAAAGGTGAATGGGAGGAGGGCCAACTTTGGACCGGGGAGTAGGGAGGCCTTTTGAGGAGGTGCCACTTTTTCTGCCTTGTCTGATGAGAAGGAGTCAGCCAAGAGCAGGCATCTTTAGGGAAGATCACTCCTGGTGGGAAGATAAGGTGGGATAAACTTTGGGGGAGGGCGGACACTAGTAAGGCCAGAGGGGCAGGGGAAGCATAAGCAAAAATGGGGTCAGAGAGGAGGCAGGGCCTGGCCCATCTATCCTTTGAGAGGGGCACTGGAGGGTTATACACAGAGAGGCGCCATGGTCTGATTCAGGCATTGACCAGGTCCCTCTCACTGTGCATGTGTCGGGGGAGGCGTTGCTCGTGAAGAGGAAGGGAGGCAGGAAGGCCAGGATGAAGCGGGGCAGTGTCCGGGACCACCCGATGCTGGGAAAGTGAATGAGAAATCATATGCTCTGCAAACTGTAGAGTGCTGCCCTCTGAGGGATGATGGGCCAGCACCTGCCATGGGCCCGGGACATGTGAGGCTGCTGATGGTGGTGGTGATGGGGGGATGGCTTCAGAGCATCCTTCGCAGCCTGCATTTCTCAGGTAAAAGTCTGAACCAGGGGACGGACTTGATCCCAGCAAAAACCACATGGAGCTGATAAGGCCAGGAATGGAGGTCACTAGAGTGTCATCAAATTCAGTCGTGACGATGATGATGACAATGATATCAGGCATCTTAAGCCCTGTGTCCTGTGGGCAGACACTGCCGAGCACTTTACTGCCCCTTTCTACTCTAATCTGTCCCATGGTCCTGTGCAGCAGACACTGTCATTGTCCCTGGTTTTCAGGGGAGGAAACCGAGGCACGGAGAGGTTTACCTAACTTGCCCGAGGTCACGCAGCTTGTAAGTGGGGGCTGGGATTCGGACCCAGAGAATCCTTCTGCAGAGGCTTTGCTCTCAGGAAGCTGACCGCTGTGATGTGCTGGCTTCCCGCACAGAAGACACTCAGGTACGGTTTCAGTCTGTCACCTTCTTCGGTTCAATTTCTTGGCATTCCAACATCTGGTTTCCAAAAAGGCAAAATGGAAAAACTTCACCCAGGTGTTTCCTCTCTTCCAGACTCCAGTTGCCCCTTCTGCGACCCCCACTGTCTGCCCCAGACTCGTCCACCGCCCCCGCTAAGGACAGGCAAACCCTGGCTTCCCCTGCGCCTGCGGAGCAGGGCTGCAGAATGAGTGGGGGTTGGGGTCTGGGCCCCCCCTTGCAGGTGAGGGTGAGCAGGAGCTGTAGCTCTATGGCCCAAGATGGACTGTGCTCTAGTTCACACTGCACATTGGGATCCACTTGCAGTGGAGACGGCCAGGGGCTCTGAGCCATGGTAATTCCTGGCCTGAGAGCTTTCTCGACTCTCATGTGAGACCTTAAATCCAGAGCTTCCAGCAGTGATGGCCTCTCCCAGGGGGCAGAGAGTAGCTGAAGTTGAACCACAGTCTGTGCCCTGGAGACAGACCCACCCCAGCTGGGCTGGAGCAGCTTCCTAAGGCTGGTCCCTGACCCGCTCACCAGGGAATGGAGGAGCTTGGCGGAGATTCAATCCCAGGGCAGTAAAGATGGGAAGACAATTTCCAGGGACCAGGTGATTAAATATGCAGGTGAACTCTGCTCTTGGCTGAGCAGAATCCTGGACATCGCAGGCTGCTGGTGCAGTGGCTACACGGCGTGTATACACAGCCCTGCAAACCCTTCTGACCACTTGAAGCCGAGCAGGGGCTCCCTGAGACTGAGCTGGCAGGAGAGCTGGGTCCTCCTTGAAATTCTGAGGAATTTATAACTGTGGGGCCCCCCTTCCGTTCCATTCACAATGTCATCCATCCTGGGTCAGACCCTCAGCAGCCCAGGTCCTGTGCTGTTACTTCCTTGGCTTTATGGCCGCAGGGGTGCTGGGCTCATCTAGGGGGTACCAGGAGCCTTCTGTCTCTGCATCCCTCCCTGTTGCAGTCAGCACTGGATGTCCCAGGAGATCATTGAAAAGGTTCCTTGCAAAGGCCACACCTGTTTCTCCAGCTCCCACCCCCTTTCTTATTGTCTGGTGGGCTCTGGCCTCCCGGGAATCTGCTGTTTTCGCTTTTGCTCAGGATGGATGGATTATGTTAAGCAGGCCAGCGTTGCTGTTGGGAAGTCCAAGACGGGAGAAGCATGTGTGTGATTCGGGTGTGAACGCGGCTCTGCTGAGAGAATCCACTTGTCTGAGTTGAGGAGGCAAAAGAGAGGTGGGGCCGCCCCCAAGGTCTGACGCCCTTGGTCCCGGGTGGCGGTACCTGAGGAGCAGGGGGCGGGGGCATGGGGGCAGAGGGTGTTGGTTTGCGCCTTTGTGGGCACGAGTAGAGGTGAGTGCCGCCAGGTGGGAAAGGTGACACCCACTGGACGTGGGGACCCTAAACTGCAGACCCTCAGAGTCAGGCTGTTCCCATAGAATGATTTCTTCATTTATTTGCTTTTGAGGAAGAGGGTATTGGAACCTCTTTCCTGGCCCCTTTAGAATTTTAGTTCCAGGAGATAAGGGATTATGTTCACAGTTGTATCCCCAGGGCAGTGTCTGGCTCAGTGTGTGTTTGCTGGGATATATATATATATATTTTTTTTTTTGGCTTTTTAGGGCTGCACCTGTGACATATGGAGGTTCCAAGGCTAGAGGCCCAATCAGAGCTATAGCTGCTGGCCTACACCACAGTGACAGCAATGTGGGATCCGAGCCGAGTCTGTGACCTACACCACAGCTCACAGCAACACCAGATCCTTAACCCACTGAGCGAGGCCAGGGATCGAACCCGCAACCTCATGGTTCCTAGTTGGCTTCATTTCCGCTGCGCCAAGACGGGAACTCCATGTTGGAATCTTAAATTAATAAACGAATGGGGGATCCTATCTGTCCCTTTCAATCTAGCACCTCACGGAGAGCCTTGCATGTAGTAGGACTCAGTAAATATGTGTCAGATGGATGAATGAGTGAATGAATGAATGAAACTTCTCAATCTCTGCTCCCCCCACCTGCCCCCTCCGTTGCCTTCAGGTTCCCCCTCCCCATCTAATTCCAACATCCCTCTTCTCTGGCCTTCTTGGTGGACTGGGGGCCCCGTGCACTCCCAGGGCCCCTCTTTACTTGTCCCCTCTCACCTGGATGACACATGTCCCGAGCCTTGGCAGCCAAGTGCTGACGCTCCCAGCTCTACAGGCCAAGTGCGAGCTGGTCCAGGAACACATCCTCCTCCATCACCATCATTGCTGAGCCCAGGGGCTGCAGAGCCTCTTCTGATTGGCCCGCTGCCACAGGTCGAGCTCCTGGAAACAAGTTCCCGCACAGACAGACCTGGTCTCTAGAGTCTAGGAGTCAGTCTTCTCCTACTGAGGCCGGTGCCAAAAACAGCGTTATTTCCCCAAACTCAGCTGCACCTGTGGAGACGAACACCCAAGACAGCCTGTTTTGAGCAGGTGATAGACGGCACACCTGGAGCTGTCATGAGCGTCTTGTTCCAAGGGTGGAATTTCCAACCTGATGCAGAGAGTGACTGCCTGGGAGTCCCCTCAGCTCAGCATGGTCTCTGGTGCCTGGTGTGGGATGGAGCAGCTGCACGAGGGAAGGCCCGGGCTCCCCAGGAGCCTCAGGAAGCGGGTGGAGCCCTTCGTGGATAGCGGTGCTCCCCGCTTTTTCCCCCTGGCCTGTCATTTGCAGAAGGCTTGATCCTGCCCAGATCTGAGTGCTGTCCTCCTGCAGGGATGACCTGGCCAGGTCAGTGTGAGCAAGATGCCCTTGGTGTTGGGCTTGAAGGTCATCTGTGCCCCATCTGACCTGGTGGGAGACAGGGCAGGGGTTGCTGAGCTGAGACAGAGACTGCCCCCCCGCCCCAGTCCCTCTCTCATATTTCTTATAGAAGCATGGAATCTGGCTGCCTAGAAGAAAGACTACATTTCCCAGGCTCCCTTGTGACCCAGAGTAACCAGTGGGCTGTGACCATCGCCTCCCCTTCTTTCTCTCTCTCTCTCTCACCCTGCATTGGCTGGGAGAGAACAGAGGAGGAATTTCTGGGAGAAAGATGAGGGCCACAGCCTCAGAGATCAGAGTAAAGAGATAGAAGGAGATAGAGCCTCAGCTTCCTCAGCTGTAAAGTGGGAGAGTACTTTTATCTCTGTTGTCTATAAATTAAGATGATTTCATCTGCTAAGTGACAGGAAATTTGACCCCAACTATCCAAGGCAAAGGGGGATTTAGTGGCTCAGGTCACTGGAAAAAAAAAGTTTAAGAAAAATTCAGGCATGGCTGTTCATCCTTGGCTGGGGGACCCAAGCATGTCTTATCTGCACCTGTTATTTTTGCAGCAAATGTGTTAAGGTCACAAACAATTCTGCCTTGAAAGGACCACTGAATCTCATTGTGTTGGCTGGTAGATGTGCTCAAATCCAAGTCCAAGGCTGCCATCCTTAAGATTCCTGTGATTCACCAAGCTAACATTTCTCCTGCCCCTCCGCTCTCATTTCTGGCCTCTGCTGAGCTCTTACTCTCCACTCTGCATCTCATCAATATCCTTCCCACATCTGCTGGGGTTCATCTTCCATACGGCATGGGCTCCTTCTTGTTTTTTTTGCCTCCCCAAATTCCATATCCAAAGGCAGCAGTGATGGGAGTATTCTATTGATGATTCTGGAGCAGCACAGGGGGAGTTGATTTTATTGATGTCTGGACCCCGTCACATTTCTGCCAATTCCAGCATCAGGATGTGTTGCTTAGCAACCCTGAAGTCCCTTCTACCAGCTTCCTCCGGACCCCGCCTCTGCCCCTGCCCGGCCTGTACTGCTCACCTCCCTGGTGTAACTTCTCAGCTATTGCTTTGTGGTTTTCTTCCAACCTTGGGACCACCCAGTCCCCACCTTCAGATTATTCTCCACCCTAGGAAGTTTCCTCTCCTCTGGGCAACTCTCGTCCCAGCTGGTAAGAGATGTTTTCTCTCCATCTCAACTCACGGTAGCAATCATGACTGCTTCCGGACTGCCTGCTCTGTGCCAGGCATTGGGCCTGTGCCTTTCCCACCTTCTTTATTCCGCAGAAGCACCCAATGAGGTGGGGCCTATTTCCCCATTTCACAGAAGAGGAAGCTGAGGAGGGGGCAGAAGGGACCTGATGGTAGGTGAGGGGGGTGGGGTTTGTGCAGTGCGGTCTTACCCTGTCCAAGCTCCTAACCATTGCTGTTTTTTCTATTTTTTCTTTTTTTTTTCTTCTTTTCAGGACCACGCCTGCAGTATATGGAAGTTCCCAGGCTGTGGTCAAATTGGAGCTGCAGCTGCCAGCCTACCCCACAGCCATGGCATCACAAGATCCAAGCCTTGTCTGCGACCTATACCACGGCTCACGGCAATGTCGGATCCTTAACCCACTGAGTGAGTGCATCCTCGTGGATACCAGTCTGATGCTTAACCAGCTGAACCACAACAGGAACTCCTATTTTCTTTATTTTTATTGAGATGTAATTGACATATAACATTGTCTTAGGTGTATAACAAAATGATTTGATATACGTATATATTACAAAATGATCACCACCCTAAATTTAGTTCACATCCATCACCAGTTACAATTTCTTTTTTTTTTTCTTACAATGAGAGTTTTAAGCTCTACCCTCTTAGGAGCTTTCAAATATGCAATACAGTGGGATTAGCCACAGTCACCTGGCTGAAGGTGGCATCCCCGGGACTTATTTATCTGTTAACTAGAAGTTGGTACCTTTTGTCTACCTTCACCCTTTTTTCCCACCCCTGAACTGTTCATCCAGTCTTATTCATTCTCCGACCGTCCATATACCATAGACATTTACCACTAGGATGCTCCTTTATTTAATATTTTTCTTAAATCTTTGTTTCTATTAAGCAAATTTACTTGAAAAGGAAACCGTATCGCCAGTGTAGATGAAAAACCAGCATGTCTTGCAGCAAGAGGATGGTAACCATAGAAATGAAAACAATCCACCTAAACAGAGGGGCTGCATTCTGCACCAAGCCCGGAGCCTGTGCCTTCTTTGTTCTAAAGGATGATGAGCAAGGCTTTGGGATGTGCTGAAGGCACATTAGCACCAAGTCAGGATGTTGTCATTGAGGTAATTGGAAAAAGTAAAGAAGAATCACTGGAGGATTCAGTGGTCCTAGACGCCACAGGCACGGGTTCTGTCAAACTGTCTCAGGCTGGCCTGAGCTGGAAGGAGGAGGCTGGGAGGGGTGGGAAAAGAGCCTTCCAGGCAAAGGGAACAGTGCTGCCCAGGCCTGAGAAGAAGGAGCCCAAATGGCCATCAGAGAGAAGGCGGCACAGAAAGAGGGCAGGAGAGGCTGCAGAGGCAGGTGGGGAAGAGCCCGGAGGCCATGGTCAAGAGTTCCAAGGGGCCAATGGGTAAGCCAGGCGAGGGCTGCAGTCTGGGCATGGAGGGCTCAGGCAGTGCTGGTGAGGTCCAGGTGGCCCTGGGAGAGGAAGAGGATGGAGACATCCAGCCAGATGGGGCAGCAATCTTGCTTTGTCACCTGCTGAACTTGAGGGATAAGAGGAGACTTTGTCTCACTCCCTGAGCCCTTGCATCAGTCTCCCTTGGGGAGCTCAGGAAAAGTTGTCATGACACATAGTGGCAGCCCCTGTGGTTCCCTGTGAAGTGCCCTGGACTGGATTTCTGAAGTCTCACCAGCCCTGAGGACCACACTGATGCCCCAGCCGGGACCTCTCCTGCCCACCTGCTGCTGCCCGGATTGAATCCATTGATGCCCCTTCCATCAATACCTCCCCCCAAAACCTGCACGATGTGATGCTTTCAATGGTTTACTTATTTCAAGCCACCAGGTCAGGGGGGAGAAGTCAACAGGCACGTGTTAGAATGATTTCCTTTCATTATTGAGACTCTCTAAGGAACAGTGGAAATACCTTAACATGAATCGGGCCACTGTAGAGTTGAGGCTGGGGGTGGTCAAATGGGACCTCTAAACAATGTGGGTTCTCCAGGACCCAGGCCAGATGCACTTAATCACCTCTAGGTGTGAATATTGACCAAGCATCTTGACTCATTGTAGCCCCAGGTTTTTTTTTTTTGTCTTTTTTGCCTTTTCTAGGGTTGTACCTGCGGCATATGGAGGTTCCCAGGCTAGGGGTCGAATCGGAGCTGTAGCCACTGGTCTACACCAGAGCCGAGCTGGGTCTGCAACCCACACCACAGCTCACGGCAACGCCGGATCCTTAACCCACTGAGCAAGGCCAGGGATTGAACCGGCAACCTCATGATTCCTAGTCAGATTCGTTAACCACTGTGCCACGACGGGAACTCCTAGCCCCAGGTTCTTAGTGAGGATGTGACCCTGACCTTTATGGAGCTCACTATCTAGTGAAGGGGGTGGGGCATGCACAGAAAGGCCTCACAACACTGCAGCATGATTATGGCTTAAAACAAGGATGGCTAGACGCCCTTTGAAAATGACCTGGGGCGAGATCACCAGGGAGAGACTATGTGATGTTTAATTTTTTTTTTTTTTTAGCAAGTCACTCTTTACAGTTGTTTCTTTGGGTACAAAGAAAACCTTAACAAAAGTTTAAAAATAAAGACTTTTATAGGCTATGCTCTAATCATTGTCAAAGGACATTAAAACAAAAAAAAGATATTCGTGCTGGGAATGTTCCATGTCTTGACTGTGGCCCCGTTTACCCCAGGGGACACATTTGTTAGAATTCACTGAACTGGACGCTTAAAATGGGTGCATATTGTTGAAAGGAATTTTCTCCCCAGTAACTCCGAGATCAAAGCAGAAATCAAAACCAAAATGACATTTGTAGGAAAGAATGAAAAGGAGAAGCGTTCACACCCAGGCCTGAGGATGCAACTAAGCTGGACTTGGAAGGAAATTCAGGTTCTTAAATGCTTGCCTTCTTCCAGAGGAAAGAGCAATGGCAAAGCACTTTGTTCTTAAAAAAAAAAAACGAAAAAAAAAATTAGAGTGGGGAGAAAGGACAAAATAAACAAAATAATTCCCTGGGAGAGGGAATTAATAAAAATAAAAACCCACATCAAATCTGCACATGGTCAGCATCTGGAAGATGACGTTTTTAGAGGCGCTAGTGATGGCAAGAATGCAGGTAGGAAAAGTATTTTTCCATTTCAGGAACTGGAATGTTGTTTGCTGGAGAGTCGTGTAGGGGCTGGGTTGGGAAGGATGGCTCTCACTGCAGGGTGGGAAGCAGCCCGTGGCAGGGAATCTAGAAGCTGGAAGAGCCCCTGTCTGTGGGGCCCCTCCCTCCTCCTTCTCCTGAGCGCTAAGCATCGCTTTTCTTTTTCTGAACCATTACCGAGTTTGGGAGCTAACTCTGCCCTGCCTCTGGGTTGCACAGACCGGAAGAGAAATACTGAGGGAGTGGATACATCTCCCTGAAGTCCCATTGTAGCTAAAGCCATTGGTGACCTGGTAGGGACCTGTGATGACCTTGTATGCCCTCTGGGGGAGGTGGGCAGAGAGGTCAGTCTGGCTTCTCCGTGATGAAGGAGTTTCCCAGAGCAAGGACAGGGAGGGCCACGGGAAGCTCTGGGAAGAGAAGGACCAGCCCAGCTAGGTCCTTGAAGGACCTTGATGGTCCGGCTGCCCTCCATGGGACATGACAAGGCAGGAGAGCAGAAGGAGAGCCAAGAATGGCATCTTGGAGCCCTAGGAGCTGGAGCAAATCCCCTTGGGAGAAGGCCAAGAATGCTTTCTGGGTGACTGGCTCCAAAACCCTTGGGGGTTGATGGCTCACCCTTAAAAAACCGTCTTTGTCTCCATCAATCAAAATCTCCCTGGGAGTAAACCTTTATTGGAGCATGACCTCGATGGGAAAAAGCACCCAGATCACAGGCGCAAGCTTGATGAATCAGCACCAGATGCGGTGCCAGCCCTCAGACCCTGAGCCTGCATCACTAGTAAACAGAGGCCGTCAGGATGTTGTGGGAGGCGGGGCGCATATCATCATCTTCAACGTGAGGGAGATTGGACCCCAAAGGCCTCAGTCTCCCCCAGCAGTTTCACTGAGTTTGCGAAATTCTATGTGCAAATTTTTATATATTGGACTTCTGGAAATGGGACCCACTGATGTCTTTAGATTGTAGTTTCTTTCTTTTCTTTTCTTTTCTTTTTCTTTTCCTTCCTTCCTTCCTTCCTTCCTTCCTACCTTTCTTTCTTTCTTTCTTTCTTTCTTTCTTTCTTTCTTTCTTTCTTTCTTTCTTTCTTTCTTTCTGCCTTTTTTCTGGGGCTGCTCCCGAGGCTTATGGAGGTTCCCGGGCTAGGGGTCTAATCGGAGCTGTAGCCACTGCCTACACCACAGCCACAACCACAGCAATGTGGGATCTGAGCCACGTCTGTGGCCCACATCACAGCTCACGGCCACGCCGGATCCTTAACCCACTGAGCAAGGTCAGAGATTGAACCTGCGACCTCATGGTTCCTCATGGTCAGAGTCATTAACCACTGAGCCACGATGGGAACTCCTGTAGTTTCATTTTGATTCCAACCCATTGATCCTCCAACATTCCAAATCACAGAATGGGGTGCCAGAAATTTGGAAAAGATTGAGCTCTTGGTTTTAACTACTGGAAGAAAAGCTACCCTGATGATTGGCCAATGGAGGCAAGCACTCAGATCTCATGATTAGAGGGAGGGACAGTCAGCCAACAGTGGGGACAAAGTGCTCCCAGGTCCCAGGATGGTCACTGCGGCCTGGAAGCCTGATCAGGGGATCAGGCCTGTGGAGGGGGCCAGCGAAGGCTCCCGGGACAGGTCTGATCTGGCAATAAAGTTTATCTGTGTCAGGGAAACTCCCAGCACAACATCGAGAACAATAAACCTCACGACCCAGCTTCTTTCTGCTCCCTCCCCTCCCCCTCCACATCAGTATGAAAATGTTTTATGGTTTCTGAAGGTAACGGCTTTCTTGTCCTCTCCTGTGAACAGCTGGGCAAAGAATTAATTTAGATTTTTGCAATGTCGGGGCCGCTCTCATTAAATTACTCCCACTGTCTTTTGGAAGCCCTGGCAACTCAGTGTAATGATCTCTCATTCTCTACATCCTTGAAAAATGCTTCGTGTGTCTCCCCGCACGGGCAGTCTGCTGCCTGTCTTTGAAGTCTTGCAAGAGCTAAAGTAGCTGTTCCCAAGCTCACTTACATGTCACTCGTCGGAGGCTTCATTTCCACCACTTGGGCCTCACTGCTTCATGGCTTCTAAGAGAGAGGCAAAGAGAAAGGAAAGACAGAGAGAGAGAGAGAGGGAGGGAGAGAGAGTTGGGAGCTGCACCCTTCTATAACCTGATACTGGACGTGTCATGCCATCACTTCTGCCATATGCCATTGGTCACACACCCCAAGTATGGTGTTACGTGGGAGGGGATATCAGTGCCAGGAGGGGGATCATTGGAGGCCAGCTGCCATGGGCTGGATGCTTCTTTTTGTGTTTTTAGGGCTGCACCCACAGCACATGGAAGTTCCCAGGCTATGAGTCAAATTGGAGATGTAGCTGCCAGCCTTACACACACAGCCACAGCCACGCCAGGTCCTTAACCCACTGAGTGAGGCCAGGGATTGAACCTGCATCCTCATGGACACCAGTCAGGTTTGTCACCAATGAGCCATGGTGGGAAGTCCCTGGATTCCTCTCTTTTATTCTGGAAGTATTCAGTGAGCCCCTGCCAGGAGCCAAGCATTGCCCTGGTCCCTGGGGATTCAATAGGAAGCAAAACACACCAGGTCTCTGCCTCAGGGAGTTTGCAGTTTAGTGGAGAGACAGACAAGATGCAATTAAATATATATATATTTTATCGATTCTAAAATGGGCATTTTTTCACCTCTTTTACATCTCTAAAATTGGCGCCTATATTTTAAGTTATCTCTGTCATTGTGTGTTTGACAATGCTTTTATTTTCTTCTCTTTGGGGATGGACGCAGATACCTCATTAAAAAGATGAATGAACGAATTTAATGAGAAGATCATTAAAGGGCCATTAACAATGGGGCTGGGTTAGGGGGATGGAGGAAGGGAGGGAGATACTGTCAACAGGGACCAGCCCTGAAGGGGTGAGATGAGGGGCAGTGTATGGAGAACCAGGTCGGTGCTTTAGCCAGGGGATAGGGTGGGGTGGGATGGGGTAGCGACTGTGGGTATTAAGAATTGCAGTGGCTGTCAGCACTGCAGCCCAGTGTGGCGAGGCAGAGGAAACCCACCTTCCAGCTCTGTCTAATCCTGCCCTCAATCTCCTGCCAGCACTTCCACGGGAGGGAGCTGAGGGCAGGGTGCCTGGGTGAGGCAGTCCCCTGAGAGCAGTCTCCACCCAGAGCAGGTGGAGAAGAGGATGGAGAAGCAAGGACAAAGTAACCAGCACACAGCACAACGGGGTAGTAAATGCCAGAGGAGACATCCCAGGGAGGCCATCAGGAAAGACCACTGGGTGAAGTCCCACATAAGACGCGGATCATGGGGACATCTGGGGAGAGTGTCCCAGCCATGACAGGGGTGTGAGCACGGGGAGGAGGAGAGTCACAACCTAGTACCTCCGGGCAGGGTAAGCAGTGAGCGGTGAGGCCAACGATACACTCAGAAAGTTAGGAAGATTCCAGACCAGACGCAAGGTGGGGGTGGGGTGGGGGGTGTTGGTTTGAGCAGAGGAGGGACAGGCTCCTGAGAAGGTTTCAACAGGTCCCTATGCCTGCCATGAGCAAAGTGGTCTTTAGGGGGCGAGATGGAGACAGGGGGGCGAGTTGGGAGGGGAGGCACTAATTCAGGAAGAGATGATGGGGCCTGGCCAGGGTCTCCAGAGGTGGGAGAAGGGGTCGGATTCAGGATGTATTTTGAAAGTAGAGCGAGCAAGATTTGCGGATCAATTGAAAATGATGTGAGAGAGAGGCGTCAAGAACAAATCCAAGGTCATTCTACACAATTCCTATAGAGATGTGCTCAAAACATGAGAATTCACTAACCATGATCAATGTGCAATTAAGAGGGTATTGGCAGATACGTTAAGCTTCTGGGCATTCTTTAACATGTTCTAATGACAAAAAACAAAGCTTAGAGTGTGACTCACACCCATGTGACGCTCATCCTCCGACCCATAAAATGTGTGCCTTAATATCCAGCATGAATCACGGAAGTTATCCTCTGGCGATTTGTGTGCTGGGAACCAGCCAGACTATTGGCACCAAACCTGAAGACGGCCGGTGTCAGCAGAGAGATAGGATGGTAACACAGGGAGGTGGAGCGTATGGGGCTGAGTGAGGTTGTCTAGCCGCCCCAACCCCTGTCAATATAGGGAGGAGCCCAGTGTCCGGCCAGCCCCCTGCGGGGGTGCAGGGATGGCATCTAGGTCCCTGTTGCAGTTGGTCCCTGTTGCATCTAGGTCCCCAGTTCCACGGGGAAGCAGAGTCACGCTGGGCAGAGTTACTCAGGTGTGCCGGTCCAGGTGAGCAGAGGCCATGCAGCCCAGAGAAGGGAGAGCAGGGAGGTCTCAGGAGGAGCCAACACGAGGGCTGGGCTGGGCGGCTTGGAGGGTGAGGGAGGAGATTCCAGGAAAAGGAGGAGGTTGTGCAAAGGTGCAGCTGGCAAGGCCAGAGGGCCTTGTTCTGGACAATGACTCAGGAAGATGTGAGAGTCTGGAGCCCATGTAAAACCATGCAGGCCATTTGGCTGCAAGTGACAGATGCCTCCTCAACACAAACAGGGGACCTGGGATGTTCTCAGGCACATGGAGAGCTGGGGACCAGCTGTGGAAAGGACACTTTCGGGGTCACCCAGGGAAGTCTCAGCTGCACGAGTCATGGGACAGTCTGGTCCACACAGCCTCTGGAATCCATGACCCAACCATCCTCAGCCTTGGGGCTGGAAGGAAAAGGAACCACAGAGCTTTTGTGACCTCGTGGTGTTACAGATGGGGAGCTGGAGTCCAAGGAAGCCAGTCAGTGTGGCCAGCAAAGGGCAGCTTGTATCCAAGCTCACAGGCTCCCAGACTTAGGATTTTTCTTCCACGACAGAGTTGCCCAAACTTCCAGCATCTCTCAGCTACCTTCATTATTTTTTATCATTTGCATTATGCTATTTCTCTTCTTCAATTTATCTTTAAATCTGTGCACTTAAGCTTTATGTTTGTAAGTGTCATGGCTAGCTTCATTTTGGTCTAATACACATCAAATACTCTTACACTATTAAAATGAGCAACATTTGTCTGAGAAGCAGCCAAAGAACCTCTGGAGGTGCATGCATTGCCTTTTGGGGAACCCTGTACCGTAACCAGAGTACTTTTCTCTCAAGAGGATGATGCAGACTGGATATTTCTTCTTTTGAACAACGAGGGTTTTCCTTGTTTGATGAGTCCAGAGTAGCTGGAACAGGGGTGTGAGGGCGAGATGCAGGGATGAGGTCAGAGAGGTGGTGGGGGTCCAGAGGGCAAGGGCTTTTCCTTCCAGGGAGTTGGGAGTAAGGGGAGTGTTTTGATAAAGGCGGGGATGTGATGGGCCTGATGTCCTGGTGGCATCTCTTGGGCAGCAGTGGGAGGACAACAGTGCAAGAGCACGAGCAGGGAGAACTTGGAGGATGGAGAATGATGCAGAGACGACGGTCTGGACCAGAGCGGTCAGGGAGGTGGAGCATGTGGGTCGGGTCTGGGCATGTTTTGAAGGCTGAGATTTTCACCTTGTCCTATGCAGCCACTAATGCTTTGCTCAGAGCCGGGGCAGATAGGAGTGCCCCTGGGTGAGTAAGTCTTGTCGCTGGTACAGATCTTTCTATGGTCAGAGGACTCTTCCTTCCTTCTCCAAGTGAGTTAGCAAGTTGCGGGGTCAGGGACCACCCAGCCTCTGTGGACAGCGGGTCAGGGTGTTGGCCACCCCCTCCTTCTTAGGGAAGTTCTCCTGGAGCGGGGTGGCAGCTGGCACAATCCCCAGGGGCTGGAGGTTAGCTGGGCATCGGAAGCAGGGACCTCCCAGAGCAGAAAGCACTCAGAGAAGGAGGCAGGACTTTTCTCACTGCCCTTTTTCTACTTGCTGCGGCGGATTCCTCTTTGCAGCAGGCGGAAGATGGATGATTTCATCATTTGTGGCACTCGCCATCACTCCGGGAGTTCGGGCTAAAGCAAGCACTTTCACACATTGCGCCTTCCGCTCACTGTCATTCATCGCATTTAATCATTCGTTCACCTCCAGGAGCCCTGGGGGAGCAGCTGCCCCTGACTTGGCAGCTTTTGCTCTTCAGGGGCTGCAGGGAGGGGACCGGGCACAGGAAGGGACAGGGCTGGGAGGGACGGTCCCGCTCCAGGTGGGCTAGGGCAGCGGGGGCTTCCACAAGGCAAGGGAACGACTGGCGAAGGGAGATGATAGGAGAGACCCTCATGGGGCCTCAAAGCCTGGCCCCATTGCCCAGAAAGTTCCCCGTGGAAGGGAGGAGACGGAACGCAGCAAAGAAACAGCCAGGGTTCTCTGCCAAGGGAGTGTCGCCGATTTTAATTGAAGATGAAATGTGTTCCTGTTTGTGTACAACTAATTTTCCTCCCAAATGAAGGGTTTTGTCTATCACTCGAGTGTTTCAATAGCAACCGTGTAATTAAGGTAGCACGTACTTCTTTAGTTGGTGAAGCAGGCTGTTTGTGTTAACACGTTGGGGGAAGCAAGCATGGCTTGGATGGGTTCCTGGGTCCAAGAGGAAGAAAATAACAAAGAAAACACCTCCACATAGAGGCTTGGAGCCTGTCGGGATGACATTATCTGGAAAATGTGAGCAGGTTCCCCTGAATGAAGGACCTCGAGGCTCCTGGTCTCATTACGGAAGCTGAAAAGAGGAGAACTTGGTGCCCAGAGTCTCTGTAAACCCGAGTCGTGCATCATCCTGCCTCCGGGGGCCAGAGGTGTTTGTGAAGAGAGCGGGCGGGCTGTCGTTTTTTTCACACAAGTGCGTTTTGTTTGCATAGTAAATATATGGGTAAATCCTTCAATTCCAATCACATACAAATGCACTCACATTTTTTTCTTGAAACATATGGCTGTCTTAATTTAACTTTTGTGAATTTTTCTTTTTTTGCTTTTAGTGAAGGAATGATCATTTAACAAATTGCCACTAATTTAATGGCTTAACACCATAGCCATTTCCTATCCCATAGTTCTGGGAGTCTGGAGTCTACATGATGTGGCTGGGTTCTCTGTAAAGGGTCTAACCAGCTATAGTCTAGGAATGAGTGGAGGCTGTGATTCTCATCTGGAACTCAGGGTCCTTTTTCAAGTTCATTGGTTGTTGGCAGAAGTCATTTCCTTCTCAGGCTTTCCATATGGTCTTTCATATCTTCACGCCAGCAGTGGTGGGTCAAGTCCTGCTCATGTTTGACTCTCCATGCCTTTGTCTTCTGCTCTTCAGGGCTCATGTGATTATGTTGGACCCACTTGGACAAGCCAGGATATTCTCCCTATTTGAAGGTCAGCTGATTAGTAACCTTAATTACATTCATGAAGTCCCTCTGGACATGCAGGGAGACATCATAATGGAAGTCGCATTAGATGGTGGTGAATACGGGGGCTACCTCAATATGGAGATGATAAACCACGTGATAATAAAAAGGCAAAAGATCTGAACAGACATTTCACCAAAGATGATGAATGGCAATGAAGCTTATGAAAAGATACCTAACATATTTGTTTTTCTTTTTTCTTTTTTTCTTTTTTGTCTTTTTGCTATTTCTTGGGCCACTCCCGCAGCATACGGAGGTTCTCAGACTAGGGGTCTAATCGGAGCTGTAGCCACAGGCCTATGCCAGAGCTACAGCAACGCAGGATCCGAGCCGCGTCTGCAACCTACACCACAGCTCACGGCAATGCCGGATCGTTAACCCACTGAGCAAGGGCAGGGACCGAACCCGCAACCTCAAGGTTCCTAGTTGGATTCGTTAACCACTGCGCCATAACGGGAACTCCCCATATTTCTTTTTCTTCCTCCCTTCCTTCCTTATTATCTTTTTATCCCCTCACCTGTGACCTATGGAACTTCCTGGGATAGGGTTCCAAGTAGAGCTTCAGCTGCCAGCCTGGGCCATAGACACAGTAACACTGGATCCAAGCCACATCTGTGACCTATGCCAGTTTGTGGCAGTGCCAGATCCTCAACCCACTGATGGAGCCCAGGGAGCGAACCCGCATCCTCACGGACACTGTGTCAGGTTCTTAACCTGCTGAGCCCCGGTGAGAACTCCCTTAACATCTCTGTTGATGTAAAGCAAAAATCACCATGGTTACCCTGCTCACCCAATGACATTGCTAATGTGAGGAAGATTGACAGGACCAAGTGCTGGCAAATACTTGGAGCATGTGCAACACTCCTACAATCCTGGTGGTAATTTTTTTTTCTTTTTGTCTTTTTGCCTTTTCTAGGGCAGCTCCTGTGGCATATGGAGTTTCCCAGGCTAGGGGTCCAATTGGAGCTGTAGCCGCCCGCCTATGCCAGAGCCACAGCAACGCTGGATCTGAGCCTTGTCTGTGACCTACACCACAGGTCACAGCAACGCCAGATCCTTAACCCACTGAGCAAGGTCAGGGATCGAACCTGCAACCTCATATTTCCTAGTTGGATTTGTTAACTACTGCGCCACAATGGGAACTCCCTGGTGGTAATTTGAATGGTACTGCCACTATGTAAAAATAATTTCACAATGTCTTATAAAGGTAAATACACATTTATCATTTGGCCTAAGTTATTCCTCAGCATTTATCCAAAAGAAATGAAAACATACATCCACATAGTGATTGGCTCTCAAACGTTCATAGCAGCTTTATTCCTAACGCCAAAGTGCAACACAAAAATGCCCATTAACAGGTATTAAGTGACGAAGCCAGAAGCAACAACTATATACTGTATGACTTCATTCATATGCATTTCTTTAATATTCAAAACCAAAGTGACAAAGAGTAGTGGCTCCCAGGGTCTAGTAGTGGGGGCAGGAGAGTGATTGCACAGGGCAGGAGGGAACGTTTTTGGATGTGATGGGGTGTTCTCTATCACAATTGTCACGGTGGTTACATGACGACATTCGCTTGTCAAAACTCAAAATTTCCACTTAAAATTGGTGCTTTGTATTGTATGCAATTATGCTTCAAAAAAGCTGATTTTTCAAAGTAACTTTCTGTCATTACCATTTATGGAAAATCAGTGCTCCCTGCCAAATAGCAGGCAACCATAAAAAGAAATAGATATTTTAAAAATATATCAAAGGAAAGACATGTCAACTTTGAAAACCTCTGCTCAGGATCTCAAAGGCTACAAAGTGTCAGCTGGGACTGGGGTCTCATCTGAGGTACAGGGTCTTCTGAGCTCAAGTGGTGTTGGCAGAACGAATTTCCTTGTAGTTATAGAACTCACGGCAGTTATAGAACTACCCTGAAGGGAGGGATACAAAGGCAGAAAGAGCATCTCTCTGCCTTCGAATCTCTCCCTTCAGGGTAGTCCTGGACTCTTTTAAAGGACTCATCTGATTAGGTCAGGCCCACATAGAGCCACCTCGTTTTTGATTACTTTGGGCTCAACTGTTTAGGGACCTTAATTACACCTGCAAAATCTTTGCCATACAATATAATTATAGGAGCGAAATCCCATCTATGCACAAGTCTCACCCACACTAGGGGACAGAAATCTTGGGTACCATCCTAGAATATTGCCTACCACATAGGCTCTCAATACATTTTCTCAAATGCATAAAACACGCTCCCTTCCACAAATCTTTTGTTTAAAAGGATTCTTTGCCAGGCATTCTTTCCTTCTTGCTGCCATTTTGCTTGATCAAAATCTCATTTATCTTTTGAGACCTGGCTCAGATTCTCTTCTCATTTTTGGCTTTCTCACTGTTTCAGGCAGATAAAAATTTGGTTTCACCTTCCTCACCTTGAGTCTAGACGGTTTATTGTCAGCATTATTATGTATAGACAGGTACTTTCACACAAATGGGATCACATGAGGCAGGCTGCCTGTTGCAGACACTTTCCTGCTCCTATCCCCTCCCCTCTGCTATCTTCATCCCCAAAGACAGCCTGCATGAGAAAACAAACCTAACGCCCCTCCTTCCATATTTCTTTATATTGATAATCCCACAATTCCACATACTGTATCTCTCACAACACAAGTGGTAAAGGGCATTTTTTGGAAGCTGAGTCACCGTTTTACAAAAATGGTGTTCTATGATTTGCGTGTGTGTGTGTGTCTTGGAGTCCTTACTCAATATCTGGTAGAGACACTTGCAAGTCCTCTTTAGAGCACCAAATGAAAGTTAATTCTTTGCAACGGCCGTGCAATATTCCATGGGGTAGATTTATTTGCAAAGTACTCAGCTGCGTCTCTGGAAATGGGAATTTGTTTGCTTCTGGTTCTGTGCCATTTGAACAACGCTACAGTAAATGTTTCTGTACATATTGGTACAAATAGGACGGATTTCCAGCAGCTCAAGAACTTGGTGTATGTATACAGTGTTTGCACTTTTAAAAATTTTTGCTAAATGTTGCCAGATTACCTTCAGAAAAGACTGTAACATTCCACATTCCTACTAGAGTGTATGGAGTGCACGTCCCTCCACAGCCCAGCCAGCAATAAGATTTATAGCCCTTTAAAATTTTTGCTAGACTTCTAGGTACAGTCATAACTCAGAGTCGGCTATGAAACTTCCTGACCCTGGTGAAGTCAAACATCTATTCTTTTCCTTACTGTTCTTTCTTGCCTTTACTGTTTTTCCTTTTTCTTCTCTCCTTCCTTCTTTTAAGATGGGAATTTACTCTTCTGGAAAGAGCAAATGATCTCTTTATAACTTTTGCCCCTTTTCTGATCAACTTAAGAGTGCTCTGTACACTGCAGCAATTAACCCTTTATTATTTGTTTTATACATAATTTTACAGACTTGAGCGTTTATATGTAGATTTTGTTTATGTAACGTTATGATGTACCAACTTTATTACTCAAGTATATCTATCTTTTTATTCTATACCTTCCAGATTCCCACTTTTTTTTTTTAGGGCCACACCCACAGCATATGGAAGTTCCCAGGCTAGGGGTTGAATCAGAGCTGCAGCTGCCGGCCTACGCCACAGCCACAGCAACTGTGACCAAGCTGCACCTGTGACCTACACCATACGCAGCTCACAGCAACACCAGATCCTTAACCCACTGAGCAGGGCCAAGGATCAAACCCACAACCTTATGGATACTAGTTGGGTTTTGAACCTGCTGAGCCACAACGGGAACTCCTGGATTCCCATTCTTGATTAGTAATATCTCCCTTACACATTCTATATCGCAACTTGGTTATCCTAGATTTTCTTGTAAGATTTTTATGTTGCTTTTTACAGTGAAGTTTTTAATTCATCAGAATTTAACTTTATATAAGGCATGAGATGAGAGCCATGTAGCTTTAATTCTCTTGCATTAGGGAAACTGGTTGTGCTGGCATCGTTTATTAATCAGTTCGTCCTCCAAGTGGTTTGAACTGTCCTCCTGTGTGTCTCATGAATTTCTGGGGGGCTCAGCCAGAGAAG
Source organism: Sus scrofa (assembly GCF_054392235.1). NCBI lineage: Eukaryota > Metazoa > Chordata > Mammalia > Artiodactyla > Suidae > Sus > Sus scrofa. The sequence continues at coordinate 57,595,744 of NC_139399.1, forward strand.
CAGCTCTTCCAGAGCTCTGCATTCTGTTTTCTCACCAGATGGTAAATCTTGGGTATGAACTTTTATTTTCTCTTTAACCAGCTTGAGGTAGCAGAGCCAACTGGAATGGCTCCAGTTGGTTTGCTCATCCATTTCGCATTAGCTGGCATCTACTGTGTTCTAGGCGGAAGAATAATGTCTGTTCTATGTTCAATTTTTTGGGTGGTCAAGTATGAGATATAAAACAAATATGGGAGGTTCTTGTCAACCAGCAAAAGTAGTCCTTTCAGGTGAATTTACTGAAGATGATAAGGATTCCAAAGTTCAAAATAAGAGTGTTATATGTCTGACTGGGTCACTAGGCTATATAGCAGAAACTGACACAACACTGTAAATCAATTATACTCTAATAAAAATTGAAAAAATAAAAGTAGGTGAAGTGTGTGAGACTAACTTCAAAAGTTAAATGAAAAGTTTTCAAAGGAAATATATTATTTTCTTACATTCAACAAAATTGAGACTATAATTGCAACCATTCACTGATACTTAGAACAAAGAATGAAGTATTGACTTGGGGGTGTGTGTGCCATTTTCCTGTAACCTCCCTACACCTCACTTTTAATGTTCAGTTTGAACAAAGGAAGTTGAGTTTTGCAAAATATTTCAAGGCTCATTGATTTCCCCAAAGGACTCTTAATTCTTTTATAAGAAATAGTTCTCTTTGAAAGTACTCATCAGCTGGTCCATTGTTAATGGGTCTAACAGCCCTGTCTTCATGCATCAATGGCTTTCCAAAGTATTCTCACCCACCCGACTTTCATGAAAGGCTATAGACTTTGCAAAATTTGCTTTTGCCCTCTGCAATTGGTTCTCATTTACTTACATCATGTAGGCAGATATTTGTGTCACCCTCAGAGACACTGGCCCTGGATGACATAGGGGAGACATGCGGGTGTGAACTGGTAGGTGTGGATTTGAGATTTTATAAGTGGTCATTTCATTAGGGGACACTTCTGGACTGTAATGGCTTTGTTGGTCTGTACACTACACCTTTGTAATAACTCTGGGGACTCCATTTGTAAAGATTTGGATGACAAGGACTCTTTGACACAAAACAACTCTATTCTCCAAGAAAGGAGAGAAATATCAGGGGAGTGCTTTGGTTGTTTGGAGAAAAGGATTTATTTCCAGTGGGGAAGATCATTCATTGGGAAGTGATGATGGAGGCTCATAGGAGTGGCAAGAACAGGCTAAATTGTCCTTGAAGGAAGAATAGGATTTGGACATTGCAGAGGTGCTGGAAGGGCATCCTAACTAGAGGGAACAGCATAAGCAGATAGCGGGGAATGAACGAAGGGACACGTGGTACTGCTGTGTGCTGCACTCGTGGCCCTGGGCTGTCACTCACTGTCTGTTTCCATCTGTGGATCATGAGCTCCTCAAGTCGAGGTCTCATTTGTTCTGTTATCTGCTGCATCTCCAGGGACCTCAGCTGTGCCTGGTACACAGTTGGCCTTCCTGTTATAGGTGCAGAAGGGAGGAATGAGGGCTTAGAGGTCCACCTCTTTGGTTGTTGAGCTGCATGTTTAGAATCCTTAAAAATCCCCCATTCTTGGAGTTCCCATTGTGGCTCAGCAGAAATGAATCTGACTGTCATCCATGAGGATGCAGGTTCCATCCCTGGCCTTGCTCAAGAAGTTAAGGATCCCGTGTTGCCCTGAGCTGCGCTGTAGGTCACAACTGTGGCTCAGATCCTGCGTTGCTGTGGCTGTGGTGTAGGCCAGTGGCTATAGCTCTGATTGGACCCCTAGCCTGGGAACCTCCATATGCCATGGGTGCAGCCATAAAAAAAAAAAAAAATTCCCATTCTAGACCAAATAGTCTGACTCTCTGCCATTTTGCAAGCCTTATTCCTGCTGCTTCCTTGGCTGGTTCTGAAGCTGCTGCCATTTGTGGCCAAGTCTGCTTTCTCAAAAGCAGCAGGGCTCGGGCCCACTGATAAAAGCTCCTGTTCTAGCGGGTACTTGGCTGAAGTTCCAGAGAGATGCCCTTTGATGTTGCAGCCGCAGATCCTCATGGCAGCCGTGATGGTAATAGTCCCAATTACCCTGGCGTCTTGCTCGATGGGACGACTGAGAGCCCGCAGATTGCTCCTGAGTGCGCCTCTCCAACGGCAGATTATTTTGAAACCAGACCACCTGCTTTGATCAGAAGAAAATATATGTAGTTTTTCCCTTTTGGTAGAGAAGTTGCACTCATCCAGAAAACACTGTCCAAATGCCCGTGACCCTGAGGACCCAGACTCTGAAGCATCATCTCCATCCTTGAAGACCAAGTTTTCATCTCTGCATCTCTAGCTCCAGCCAGAGACCTGGCATGAGGCAGAGCTCAAAGCAAAGAGTGTCCACACACCAGGCAAAGTCAGAGAGGAGCTGGCCCACTGGCCGTAGGACGTCCCACAGTGGCTGTGCGACTGTTTCCCAGTAGATTCAAGCCCAACGCCATCCCTGGGAACTGCTGCCGGGGGAGGTTCTGCCGAGCACATCTCAGCGAGGGAGACTCACTGTCCGTTCATCTGCCGTCGGGATTTCAGGCTCGAGTCCTTGGTAAAGGTGGCATTCACCGCATTCATTGTAAGTGATCCTTTTCCCTTTGGTAAAGTAATGTGATATTTGGGATCCTGTGGCTATCCAAGGAGTCCCCAGATCTTTCCCCCAGTGGTTTTGGGGTTCACTGATGGTCTGTGCTCAGGTTGATTAGATTGACTGTTGCAATTAATGATGTTCTGCCTTTTTCAACCCTTATACCTTTGTCAGCCAGACTTCTTCCCTGAAGGAGAAAGTTTTCTTCTCCTAAGCACTATTTTCATATCGCTATGGACTCAGCTTTTTTTTTTTTTGTCTTTTTGTATTTTCTAGGGCTGCACCCACAGCACATGGAGGTTCCTAGGCTAGGGGTCTAATCGGAGCTGTAGCTGCCGGCCTACGCCAGAGCCACAGCAAGGTGGGATCCGAGCTGTGTCTGCAACCTGCACCACAGCTCATGGCAATGCTGGAACCTTAACCCACTGAGAGAGGCCAGGATCAAACCCACATCCTCAGGGAGACTACATTGGGTTCTTAACCTACTGAGCTACAGTGGAAACTCCTGGATTCAGATTTTTTTACTCCATGTATTCACATCCATTACTGTAATTGTTTTACATGCAAATCTTCCTAAATTGGGCCACCAGTGGGAGTGTTACCAAGCAAGGGCTGGACATTTATAGAAAGTCAATACTAAGGAACTGGCTTTGAGAAAGAATAGAGCTTTTTTGCTAGAGCAGCCAGGAAGGAGCTAGGATGCGAGGCTCAAGTCTGTCTCTGATTCAGGGTCAGATTTAAGGGGTTCAAGCTTGGAAGGTGATTGTCGTGTCTTAAATCAAGTCTATAGGAGTAACTCACGGTGCTGGGAATTAGATTTTCCTAATTGAAAGATTTCTCACTCCTTAGAGAGCTCTGGTGGCAACATTTCTTGAAAAAATGTTTTTTAAAGTATAGTGGACTTACAATGTTGTGCCAATTTCTGCTGTAGAGCAAAGTGACTCCGTCATATGTAGATATAGATATATACATTATTTTTTATATTATCTTCCATCATATCCTATCCCAGATTAGATATAGTTTCCTGCTCTCCAGTAGGATCTTGTTGTTTACCCATTCCAGATGTAATAGTTTGCACCTATTAACCCCAAACTCCCAGTCCTCCATCCCCACTGGCAACAAGTCTGTTTTCTGTGTCTGAGTCCATTTCTTTTTTGTAGATAGGTTCATTTGTGCCATATTTTAGATTCCACATACAATTGCTATCATATGGTATTTGTCTTTCTCTTTCTGACTTACTTCACTTAGTATGAGAATCTCTAGGTCCATCCATTTGCTGCAAATGGCATAATTTTGTTCTTTTTTATGACTGAGTAGTATTCCATTGTGTATATACACCACATCTTAATCCGTGTACCTGTTGATGGACCTTTAGTTTGTTTCCATGTCTTGGCTATTGTGAATAGTGCTGCTATGAACATAGGTGCATGTATCTTTTTGAATTATAGTTTCATCCAGATGTATGCCCAGGAGTGGGATTGCTGGATCATATGGTAGTTCTATTTTTGGTTTTCTGAGGAAACTTCATACTGTTTTCCGTAGTGGTGACACCAATGTACTTTCCCATCTGGTGGCAACATTTCTACTGAGTTCTGTAGACTGAAGATTCTTGGTTTGGGGGGTCATCCTGCAGACATGGGCTTCCATCCTGCATGTGCACAGTGCTGCCTCTAAAATAACTCAAGGTGTTTTAGTATAATGATTTTTATTTTTTCCATTCTGGCTGGTTTACAGTGTTCTGTCAGTTTTCTACTGTACAGCAAGGTGACCCAGTCACACATACACATATACATTCTTTTTTCTTACATTACCCTCCATCATGCTCCATCATAAGTGACTAGATATAGTTCCCAGTACTATACAGCAGGATACCATTGCTTATCCATTCCAAAGACAATAGTTTGCATCTATTAGTCCTAAATTCCCAGTCTATTCCACTCCTTCCCCTTCCCCCTTGGCAACAACAAGTCTATTCTCCAAGTCCATGAGTTTCTTTTCTGTGGAAAGGTTAATTTGTGCTGTATATTAGATTCCAGATATAAGTGATATCATATGGTATTTGTCTTTCTCTTTCTGATTTACTCCACTTAGTAAGAGAGTCTCTAGTTCCATCCAAGTTGCTGCAAATGGCATTATTTTGTTCTTTTTTATGGCTGAGTAGTATCCATTGTGTATCTGTACCACATCTTCCTAATCCATTGGTCTGTTGATGGACATTTAGGTTGTTTCTGTGTCTTGGCTATTGTGAGTAGTGCTGTAATGAGTATACAGGTGCATGTGTCTTTTTGAATGAAAGTTTTGTCCAGATATATGCCCAGGAGTGGGATTATTGTTGGGTCATATGGTAGTTCTATATAAAATAACTCAAGATTTTATTAATCAGCCTACTTAAGGAGGCAAAACCAGTTCAAGCTGGTCAATGTTTTATGAACCATTTCAATCCTCCCTTTTCTTTGTATATTCCTGAGAGAAATAAAGTGTGATGTCCACTCTAGATTTTTATAAAAGGAATGAATGAAGTTGTTTTGCACTTAACTGTGAATATTCATGAGTCCCACCCTGGGCTCTCAAATCCTGGGCAATCATTTGAGTAGGGGAAGACTTTTTACTTTTTTTTTTCTTTTTATAGCCACACCTATGGCATAGGGAAATTTCTGGGTTAGGGTCAAATCAGAGCTGCAGCTGAGGCCTACGCCACAGCAACACTGGATCTGAGCCATATCTGTGACCTATGCTTTAGCTTGCAGCAATGCCAGATCCTTAACCCACTGAGTGAGGCCAGGGATTGAACCTGCATCCTCATGGACTTTATGTTGGGTTCTTAACCCACCGAGCCACAATGGGAATGCTTGGGAAGCTTTTTAAAATAGGAAACAGCCAAGTATAGCATTTGATGAGGATTAACACTAAGCTACTCAAAACTAGGACTCCTAATTTTAGCAGTCCTTCCAAAACAGACCTTATTCCTTTGGGAATCCATGAAAAGATGTTACAATATCTAATTCTTTTAGAACATGATCATTTAAGACTGCAATTCTCCTGAGTCTTAAGGTAGGGTAATCCATCTAACATAACATAAGGGCTCAACTGGAGCTAGCTTCTAGGGGTTGCTCTGACCCCAAGCAGGGCAATGGGTGAGACCATATCCCAAGTCGAGTTGGTTTCTTGACATCTGGCAACCTTGAGATATGATTCATCTTTTCAGTCTTTCCTGTAGTCTCCATGACCCTTGTAACTTCCATTGTATTTGGGGGGCCCTGGACACCCCTTGACTTACCTTGGCTCTGAAGGCTCCTCTGTCACGTTGAACTGAAAGAGCCAACCTAAAACAATGGCTAATTTATTGTAGTCAGGCCTGTGTTGTCCTGGAAGTCTTCTCTGTCCAAAGCTTTGACCCATCCTGTGAAGGGGCCTGCAAGCACAGGCAGAGAGCTAATTTTGCATGGCTCTTGGCACAACAGTAATGTCTATTTACCAATCTCTTGTTTCTTTTTCCCCTCTTGGGTTTACAGCCCTTTTATTTTCGGGGGTGGTCCAGTTTTAGGATTGTCTCTATTTTGTATTACCTTTTACATCTTTTTTTTAAAGGGCCATACCAGCAGCATATAGAAGTTCCTGGGCTAGGGGTCGAATGGGAGCTTCAGCTGCCAGCCTACACCACAGCCACAGCAATGGCAGGATCTGAGCCACGTCTGCAACCTACACCATAGCTCATGGCAACACCAGATCCTTAATCCGCAGAGCGAGGCCAGGGATCAGACCCACATCCTCATGGATACTAGTCAGGTTTGTTGCCACTGAGCCACAGTGGGAAATCTTTGTATTACCTTTTGGATGGTCCTTTTCTTTTTTCCATTCCCATAGCATGGGGTCAAATTGGAGATGTAGCCGCTGGCCTACGCCACAGCCACAGCAACTCGGGATCTGAGCTGCACCTGCAACCTACACCACAGCTTATGGCCATGCCAGATACTTAACCCACTGAGCAAGGCCAGGGATCGAACCTTCGTCCTCATGGATGCTAGTCAGATTCATTTCCGTTGAGCCACGACGGAAACTCCCTGGATGGTCCTTTGCATTCGTGGGCCAACAATTGGCTTCTGTAGCCCATGCACGATTATCTCCCTCCCATAATGGGTTCCTTGATGTAGATGAGTAATAATTCTATCCACTGAATGCTCAAGCATGGTCACTAGTCCTGGTTCATTAGAAATCTTATAAATCCAGGCTTCTTTGTTGTTTGGTACAGATTGCCATCTAAGTTAGCATGAAATCCCCATTCATCTGTTCTAAGATCCACGTCTGAATACCGAGGCTTGAACAGGGATAGACTTAAACACTTGGAATGAGAGCTAGGACCTTAGGTTCTGGGTTGTTGGTTCTGACCACTTGTTTTGCAGCCTGATCAGCCACATTATTTCCTTTGGCCATTATCACTCTGTAGGTGGCCTGGGCGGTGTGCTATAACCACTACTTCTGGCTTTATAACAGCATCTAATAAGGTCAGTTACCGCCTCTGTGTGTTTCTTTCCTTCCTGATATCAAACTTCTTGCCATATGTCCCCATGTGCATGGATGGTACAGAAGGCATACATAGCATTCATATAAAATGGTAACCTTCTTCTTAGCTCCAAGGGGCAGGGCCCTTGTGAGGGCTCTGATCTCTACCTTGTGGGCAGACATACCTGGAGAGAGGGCTCCTGCTTCTAGGACTTTCTGATGAGTTATGATTGCATACCTGGCCTTTGGGTCCCCCATCCATGAAACTGCTCTGTTCATAAACATTTCCATGTTGGGATTTTTCTAAAGGTTGAGCGGTCAGGTCAGTTCTGCTACAATAGAATTCGTTGTCTCCTTGGTTGTCTTGACTGCCTTATGACATTTTGCCATCCAGTGTGATGGCTCATTGTCATTTCCTTTAAGAGCTGCATATAATGGTTTAGCCACGAGTCCAAAGTTAGGAATCCAAATGCGACAAAAATTCAGCCATTCCCAAGAACCCTCCCAACTGCCTTCTGGTGGCGAATAAAATCAGCCTAGTGAATGCCTCCCTCCGATCCAGCAGTAAGTTTATCCTTCTAATAATTCCAATCTTCGATAGTTTACATTTGGTTGAGAAATTTGTGCTTTTCAATTGGAGACTTTATATCCCCCACATGCCAGAAAGTGTAAAGTGAGGATTCTATTTTGGTCTAAAGCTTCCTTAGTTTTCCTAGCAATTAGTTGATCCCAGTAAGCCTCCCACATTTAATTGGAGATCCCTTTAGTCCTTTGCTAATACTTCACCTGAAGATGGTGGGGGATTCTTAAATCCAACAATACTGTTTTCCATTAGTCTCTGGATTGTTTCATGCAAAGGCAAATACTTCCTGGGACTTGGGATGTAAAAGATGCCTTTTACTGTAAACACTTAAGTCCAGAGCTATAAATCAGCAAAAGTCTCCAGATGAAGTTGTAAGCTAAGAATAAGGACTTGGTACCACTGGCTGTGTATCTCCTATGATTTGGTTAATGGCTCTCAAATCCTGTGAACGAAAATATCTCCAGTCCCAGGATTTTGGGACTGGCAGGATTGGAATGGTACATGGGGTTTGATGAAGCTGTATTAATTGGCATTTAAGAAATGTGCTCATCAGAGGCTTCATACCTTTCTTCGCATGCCTCTTCAAAGGCTATTGCTTTGAATTTGGAGCTTTGGCGCCTGGATGGAGTTTTACTACCCTTGGCTGAGTCAGGCATCTCGGTTCTTCCCAGTCTCTGCTCTTAGCTTGTGTAGAATTTCTTCAGGGACTTGTGGTTGAGGCTTGTTTCCTAATTTAATAGTGTAGCTTAGAGAGTTTAAGCCTGATCTGGGAGGGAGTACTTAAATGTCTACTTTTCCCCTGGTGAGAAAGTCATTTAATTTTGGTAGCTCTTATCCTAACAAGGGAATTAGGCATGATAGGAAGGGCATACATAGAAAGGGAATAGGGCATATAGAAAGTTGTACTTAAAATTTTTTTCCCCACTTACATAAATCAGAGGAGTGGATCAAGAAGATGTACAAATACGCAATGGAATATCACTCAGCCATTAAAAGGAATGACATACCGGCATTTTTAGCAACATGGATGGACCTAAAAATTATCATGCTACGTGAAGTCAGACAATGAGACACCAACATCAAATGCTTTCACTGACATGTGGAATCTGAAAAAAGGACAGAATGAACTTCTTGCAGAACAGATACTGACTCACAGACTTTGAAAAACATGGTTTCCAAGGAGACAGTTCGGGGATAGGGGGTGGGGGGATGCGCTGGGGTTGTGGGTTGGAAATCCTATAAAATTGGATTGTGATGATCATTTTACAACTATCAATGTAATAAATTCATTAATAAAAAGAAAAGAAAAGGGGGCCATGCACACATACAAATTCCCTGGGTTGACCTTGACCATGGAGACCTTCAGGAGTTTGTCTCGGACATTGCCCTACTTGAGGCAGGGGACCCTCTAGGTTAAATTGAGCACGTGGAGGGAGGGGAGATGGATCCCTTTTGACTGTCTGGTGAGAAGCGGCAGAGGGCTAGGCCTGGACCTGGGGCCCTAGGAGACTTGTTGGTGGAAGCCTCAGCTGCTTGCAGGGATTCACCTTTGATACAGCAGGGGACCAACAGGAGGCACCAGAGGAGGAGCCAGATGTTCCTAATGAACCAGAGATAATTAGGTTCTGACTCAGGCAAGACAGGATTTTTCTGAGGCTCCTTTCCTTGAACCATAGGTTTACATCTCTTCTGCAAAATCTTATTCTGATTAAGATCTTGTTTGGTTTCCCTGCTCAAAAATGCACAAAATAACTTATACCAGTTGAGGTCGAATGTTACAAGCCTACTACTTGTATCTGCCTTCTTTAAAAAAATTTTTGATTGAAGTAGAGTTGATTTACAATGTTGCATTATTTTGTCCTGTATAGCAAAGTGATTCAGTTATACACACACACACTCACACATTCTTTTTCATATTCTTTTCCGTTATGGCTTATTGCAGGTTATTGATTATAGTTCCCTGTGCTATACAGTGGGGCCTTATTGTTTATCCATTCTACACATAATAATTTGAATTTGCTAATCCCAAACTCCCAATCCTTCCTTCCCCCACCCCCTCCTCCTTGGCAACCACAAGTCTGTTCTGTTTGTTCTATAGATAAGTTCATTTGTGTCATATTTTAGATTCCACATAGAAGTGATACTATATGGTATTTGTCTCTGACTTACTTCATTTAGTATGAGAATCTCATCCATGTTGTTGCAAATGGCATTATTTCATTCTTTGTCATGGCTGAGTAGTATTCCACAGCATACATGTACCCCATCTTTATCCAGTTCTCTGTTGATGAACATTTAGGTTGTTTCCATGTCTTGTCTATTGTGAATAGTGCTGCAGTGAACATTGGAATGCATGTATCTTTTCAAATTATAGTTTTGTCTGACTATATACCCAGGAGTGGGATTGTAGGATTATACGGCAACTCTAATTTTTCAAGGAAGTGCCACTCTATTTTCCACAGTGGATGCACCAGTTTATATTCCCACCAACAGTGTAGGAGTACCTGCTTTCTTTTGATGTAAAAAAAAGGAATGACCATGATGCAAGGCAGAGCTAATGGTAGGACAGCTAAGAGTCCATCCTCTGAAGAAAAACATACCCTTAGTGGAGTCTGAGCTTTGCAGTTGACTGATTGGGCCCATCATAGCATTCAAGATACTTTACTTTTTGGCTAGCAAAACCTCACAAGAGCCGCAACAGCTGCCTTGAGCAAGTGCCTGCTGCCTCAGCCCAGCCTACATGGGTTGGGCGGGATGTCAACCAGCCATCTTACCAAGCTCGCTCTGTAATGTTGGCTGCACCTGGTAAACCTTGCGTTCATGGGAGATGAAGGCAGGCACCTGTGGCTCAGAGCTCACTTTGTTTCATTTTAAGAAGCACCCAGGACTTGTCCCTTCAGGGGCTCTCCACCTTGGCCAGGTTCTGAGGGGTTAGCTGGCCCCTCCAAGAAGGGAGGTTTGGAGAAACCACAAGCAAGCAACCCCCAGGTCAAAGGCTTGATCAGTATCCCAGGTTTCAAACCCAAGAGTTGAGAAGAGTGTATGTATTCCAAGTCTCTAGAAAATGGACTTCCCTCATTCCCCCCCAGATGCAGAGAGAAATCAAATAGCCACAAGAAATGAGAAAGCAAGAGCTTTAGGATTTAGGAACAAATTCCATCTCCTACTTAGGTTTCTGGAAAGAAGCCAGCAAATGTGGTGGTGACTATCCACGACTTGGCTGCAAGAACTCCCTGGAGAAGCCACTAAAGAGAATGGACAGCCTCCAAGATGACCAGCTTGGATGTGATGGTTCACTCAGGGAACACCGAAGAGCTTTCCACTCAAGTTGGTGGTCAAGAACTGTGGCCTGAAAATCACATGTGCGACTCAACTGCCGAAGAACTTGTCCCAGCCAGGTCGGGACTATAGCCAACGTGGTCAGAGGCTCCTACTAGTGCCCCCCATGTGCATGAGGCAGGCTTGCCTACTGCAGAGGAGACCCCGACAGTCCAGGCTCCATGTTGGTGGCCACCTTGGAAAACTTACCCCATGGGGAGGAGGGTAGAAGAAGTGACTCTATCACCTTTATTTTATTTTTTGTCCTTTTGCCATTTCTTGGGCCGCTCCCGCGGCATATGGAGGTTCCCAGTCTAGGGGTCTAATCGGAGCTGTAGCCACCGGCCTACACCGGACCCACAGCAACGCAGGATCCGAGCTGCGTCTGCAGCCTACACCACAGCTCATGGCAACGCTGGATCGTTAACCCACTGAGCGAGGCCAGGGATTGAACCCGAAACCTCAAGGTTCCTAGTCGGATTCGTTAACCACTGCTCCATGACGGGAACTCCTCTATCACCTTTAAAAAGTGAAGTGAGGCGTCTTAGACCCAGTGCTGAACTTGGGAGAGGAATCCAAGGGTATACAGGTTGAAATAACCAAAGCCTTACTTCCTTTCTGAGCAAGAGTCGGAGTTTTAACTTCCTGGTAGACAACCAAAACTTTTGCCTCCGCAGCAGAGGTCACAGACAAGCTAAACCAGATGCCTGGGCAACTTCCAGGTAGAATACACTCAGCCCATGGCCTCAGAGAGCCCTTGGCCTTTGGCACCAGCAGTGTTTGTCCCCCCAGCAAACTTTCTCTTTTGATACACACACACACACACACACACACACACACACGTGCGCACACACGCACACGCACACACAAAAGCTATTCAGTGCTAACTCCCTGCCGGTTTGGCTTATACAAAAGAGGGTTAAATTCTCAGTGAGGGGAAAAGCCAAGATGTGTCTAATTGTGTGACGTCTCTTCCCTTGCAAGAAACGGGGATGAAACTTATTCTGTCCTGCTTTCCCTCTTTTGCAAAAGAAATCTAATTGGAAAATACTATTTTAACCCAAGATCCATTTTCAGGCCATGTTTCTCCTGACTCCAACTGATATTTGGGCCAGGCAGTGCCGCAAAAGAACCTTCTTCTTTTTCATGAACCCCATATACTGGAGACAGGAGGAAGTCCTCTAACACACTGAGAACATCACCCATTAAAATTTATAGAATTTAGCTAAATAAAGCTATAACCACCATACTCTCATCAGAAAGGACAGGTACAAGTAGAACAAAGCACAAACTTGCTGATAGAGTTCAGATCTGGATGATTCTTAGATGTTATCGGCATTAGAAACATTATCTCCATCTTCTCAGGCCACTTTCTAGATGGATTTAACACTGAAGAATTAATTTCAACTGTGCTACTAAAGTTATTCTCATTGAGGTTTGCTTGTGTTTTGGAAGAGTTTTTATTTGTTTTACAGGTTGCTAAATGTAGGCCAATTTGATGGCTGTATTTCTTTTTTCTGTCTTTTTAGGGCTGCACCTGCAGCGTGTGGAAGTTCCCGGGGGAGGGGTTGAATCAGAGCTGAGCCACCAGCTTGCATCACAGCCACTGCGACCTACACCACAGCTCATGGCAACCCCAGATCCCTGACCCACTGAGCGAGGCCAGGGATCAAACCTGCATCCTCTCAGATATTAGTAGGGTTCCTTACCTCTGCACCACCACGGGAACTCCCACAACTGCTATATTTCTTATCTAAACTCAAGTAATTATATAAAATCCCTCTTTGTCCTGTTACAGCTTTATTTTCAACCTTCCTTGAATACTACCTGTTCATCTCATAACAGGGCCCCACCTGTCTTGTTTCTCTGTATTCTCCACCTTTCATTAAGTCACTCAACACACACAGCTGCTTTTCAATCTGTGCCGACTGCTTATTTGGAAATAGAGGATGTCTCCCAGCTCCCATTTCACTGCTTTCACTCTTTATATTTCCTATTTATTTTTACTCTATTCCTTAAGACTATTACTTTCTTCCTTAGACTGACTGGTGCCATCATGTTTTCCTTCCTCTCTTCCCTTTCTTGTTAATTTAGCAGGTGTATTTTTGACATTCCTCATTCTGGGAGGTTTTTTTTCCCTCAGAATGACTGTAATAAAATGGCACAAAGCAGGTTCAATAAAGTTTTGCTGCCCTCATCCAAGAGTTAACCACAATTAGCAATTCCTGCCACATAAAATCATCAGATGTAGATGACCTCAACCCCCAACCCCAAAGGCCTGGGATTCTGACCCAGGGTTTGAATATCTCAGGAGCTGCAACCTTTCACATGGTCTCTCTGGAGTGAGCCACTAGCCCATGATCCTAGGCTTGGGATTCCTACCCAGGGTTCTGGCCTCTAACCCAACCAAGATCTCCCCAAGGTGTGCCTCTAACCCACATTGCCAACAAGGTTATGGACAAGCACATTTTAATGAAGTTACTCACCCGAAAGACCCTTGATGCAGGAGCTCTTTCTTCTCTCAAAGGTTAAAGTAGCCCCGAGGAGCTACTGTGGGATGGGGGGAAAGTAGGAATCCAGCAGCCAACCTTCTAGACAGATTCAGTGTAGCCGGCCACTCAAGGCTGGTGGTGAGGGCCCACACTCGGCTGGGGGCTGCAGTGCCATGTGCAGGTGGTCACAGGACTTAAGTCTCTTCATGGTTCCAAAACCACGAAGTAAGGCCTTACTGCCCAACCCACATAGAAGCCAGTACTCTGACGCCAGCTTTTGAGAAAAATAACTTCTTTTTTGTGAGGTTGACAAGCAAGGAAACAAAAGACCAGATTTTCAACTAGGTCTCCCCACGCCAGGTTTCAGGGCAGAATTTAAGGGCTAAGGGAATTTCAAACGTGGAAGCTGATTGGCTAATCTTGAATCAATCTATATAAGCTACTCCTGCTACTTGAAACTAGCGTCTTCTTATTGAAGGACTTCTGGCTTCAAGGGCTCAGGTGGCAATATTTCTAATCTTCGAGTTCTGTAGACTGAGGATTCTTGATTCGGGGCCATCCTGAAGACCTGGGTAGCTCTCTGCACATGCGCAGTGCTGTCTCTGAAAAATAACCCAAGATTTGGTTAATCAGTCAACCTATTTAAGGAGGCAAAAGCAGTTGAAGCTGGTCAATGGTTTATGTGTTGGTATAGAAACCTCTTTATTCCAGCTTTGGTTTCCTTGATTTATCCATGTCATCCTTTGAGTACTTCCTAGCTTTCTGGTATAAGAACAAATCTGGAAAAAAAATGTCAAAATCATGGAAGACAAGAAGGGAGAGTTCATTTTTCTAGGAGACGAATCATGACAACCGACAGCAATGCACGATCATTTATAGGAATGCAGAATAAAGGGGAAAAGCTCTACTTTTGGACAGTATCTTAAACTATACTTCTGCATCTACATGAAATATGATGAGGGTAAAAATGGTTGAACAATGCAGGAGATCCTTTTTCTAATGACACAGATACACTGAAGTGTTTAGGAATGAGCTATCATATTGCTTGTACCATACTTTCATATGAGTTAGGCAAAAAAAAAAAGGGGGGCAAAAATATCCAGGCTCATATTATAAATAATACACACAGAGACTGAAGCAAGCGTGGTGCAGTGTACCAGCTGGCAACTGAGATATAGGACGTGTCATATGTGGGTTCCCACCGAACTACTCTGTAAGCTTTCCTGGAGCTTTGACGGCTTTCCAAATAATACGTTGGGGAAAATAAAAATAAAATTAAAAAAATCAGAGAACAGGAACTGTGGTTGGGGGCAAGCCTTTGGCCCTTTGCCTGCCCTGTAAAAATAGATCCTATCACAGCTGCCTCTGTGTGACATGAGGCATCACACAGCATTTGCTCCCACCAATCAGAGGACAAGTCTAGACAGATCTGAAGAGCAGTGGTTTCCCTGTCATTCAGGAGAAGGATCATGGGCAAAGAGGGGGAGAGAGAGGGAGGGAAAAAAAGAAGGATGGAATGAAGGAGGGGTGGAAGGAAGGCAGGAAGGCTGGAAGGCAGGAATTTATTGATCAACTTGTCAGAGCCAGACACTGACACTGCATCAGAGCCCTTCTGCTACATTTTTCTTTTTTTAAAATTAAAAAAATTTTTTTTTTTTTTTTTTTTTTTTAGCAATTGTCTTGGTCAACCCAATTGCTACTTTTAATTTTTTTCTTTTTAGGGCTTCCCTGGAGGCATATGGAACTTCCCAGGCTAGGAGTGGAATTGTAGCTGTAGCTGCTGGCCTTCGTAACAGTCACAGCAACGCAGGATCCAAGCTGTATCTGCGACCTACACCACAGCTCATGGCAACGCCAGATCTTTAACCCACTGAGTGAGGCCAGGGATCGAACCTACATCCTCATGGATGCTAGTCAGATTGTTTCCGCTGTGCCACGATGGGAACTCCTAACGACAACTTTTAAGACAAGAAAATTGAGGCTTAGAGAAGTCAACAGCTTGTCCCTTGGCCACAAAATAAAAACTGGCTTCATCAGATAATGATGTCCAGTAAAGAAATATGGTTAAACCAATTAATCATAAGAAGAGAGGGCCAAAATGTGTCCAAAGATAGATTTATAAAATCCTGACCATGGTTTATTGTTTCTAAAAGAAAGCTTTGGGGATTTCCCTTGTGGCCCAGAGGATTAAGGATCCAGTGTTGTCACTGCTGTCGTGAGGGTTCGATGCCTGGCCCGGGAACTTCCACATATTCCAGGTACGGCCCAAAAGAAAATAAAGGAAAGCTTTGTAGCAGGAAGGATTGTGTCCTTTAGGCTGAAACATTGGAAAGACACCTGGCCCTTTTACCTGGGCTGAACTTTGGCCCAGAGGGTGAGTCCAGGAAAATTAAGGGGTTCCCTCTCTATTTGAAAAGCTCCTAAGACTGTTATGATGTGTGCAGCTTTTCACCTTCAACTGCATTACAATGTGGTGGCTTGTGTATAAGAATTAAGATGTTTTATTTGGGATGAACAAACAGATGGGAATATACGCCACCTTACCTCTGCCCGCCCCTTCTCCTGGCCCCCTGCAGCCGTGGAAGAAAGGACACATTCACCAACAACCAGCATCCAATGAAGACGCTCTGACTGTGCTCCAGGAGAGACAGAAGCCAGTTAGCCAATTACAGCAGCTCTGCTGATGGCTCCACATTCAGGCAATTTCTATCTGCTTCCCACACGGACAAAGAAACTGAGACAGGGACCAAATCAACATCCCAGAAAGAAAATATATATTTGACAAACAAATTTTAAAAAGATCTCTTGATTGTTGAAAGTCTCTCAGGCGATTCTCACTCCAAGGTCAAAAGCCAACAGCCTTCCCCAAACGAGGTTTCTGTCGTGCCTTAAGAAAATATGCATTCTGGGTCTACAATATGTTGTGAAAAAAACTGGAGAAAGAACAAGGAAGCTCTTACTCAAATGGTCAAACAGATGTGCTAGATCTGACCCCTCTGCCATGCCTCATGGAGTCTGGCATCTCTCGAGATCCAGGTAACATCAGGCTGGGAAGGAGACAGACGCTGTGTGTGCCAAACAGACGGGGCAGGTAGAGCTGGTTTGCTGGCTGTTGAAGCCTCTCAAGGTGGTCGGTCTGACTCTGTTCTCGACAGTCTTTTCTGAGATTACGTGCTCCTGAGAAGCTCCTGTCCTCCCCTCCCCCACCCCATCACAGACCTGGACCAGGCAGAGTGACCAACCTCTTCTAGCCACAGTGGGGACCAGAAGAGGTGGAGCCTCTAGGGCAGGGTGAACAGTCCAGGGAGGTGGGCTCTCGTCTTCTTTTTGTGCGTGCTTGGCCCACAAAGGACAGGACCATTTATTACAAACTGTAACACCCCTTATCTCGTCTGATAGGTAAGTTCTCCTCGAGTCACAGGTCTGAGATCTTCCAACAACTCAAGAGTCTGATTTCTCCCCATGCAAATCATTTCAGCACCCAGGACAGCTCCTGGCACCCGGTGAGCCCACAGTGCACATCTTTGGAAAGAGTGAATTTATGTCCTTAACTAGGTGAAGTGTGCTGTCAGTGGCCGGGGGCTGAGAAGCAGACGCGATCTCGGTGCAGTGGTTTGGGGGATCATAACTTCCTTCTAGTGAAGTGGATGAAAGGAGGAAGCTAGGGTCTGCATAGAGGAGCCCTGGGGGGGGAGGCAGACCCCCCAAATTTGATAACAAGGATTTCTGGCCAAAATCAGGGCTGTGCATGAGATGCACCTGCAGTGGCATGTTGGTGAACCAGTACTTTAGGGGGAAAAGGTCCTGATTTGTAGCAATTCCTGATTTCTGTCATATAAGTTTTCTTGCCGTGGCTGCTGCCAAGCTACCAGTTAGTACAATTCCTGAATAGTTCACAATCCGCTCTCAGAGCTCCCTGACAACTGGACACCACTGAGTGTGAGGGATCAGGTGGGTCCCCACTAGGGGACCTCACAGCCAAGGTTGGCGTGTGGGCGCCGTGGGGCTGTGGGTGAGCTTGTGCATCTCGCCCCACTATAGGGGCCGTTCCTTGAATTATCTGCAAAGTCGCTCTGAGGATCTGGCAGATTCAGCCAATTAACACTGGAGAAGAGAGACCAGCAGGGACTTAGAGGAGGCATGATCTTCAAGAGAGAATGAGGAATGTGAGAGGGTTAGGAGAGCCCCCTGGGGAGGCTCCGAAGCCCTTGAGGCTTTTTGAAAATGATGCTCCTTTGATCAGTCTGCAGAAGTCAAGCCTGGAGGGAAGGATGTAGACAGTGCTATACTTTTATCAGAAAAATTATGCAAAACGTGAGTGCTTGATTCTTTCTTTGATTACCCTAAGAATGAGGGCACGTTTGCCGCTGTCACCTAGAAGTTGTTAAATAGGAGACAAAAAAACTTTTTTTTACTGAATTAATTTCATTTTTGTTTTTCTAAACAAAGCCTTCCGTTCAAAAGAGGTGGCTGAGGGCAGGAGCTCTGACAGTGCCAGTCCCTGGCTGGGCAAGCTTCCTGGGTCCTCATCTGTAAAACAGGGATCGCAGTAGCAGTGTCCATGGTGTGGAGGGTCGAGTGCTTTCCTAAGTGCCGGGCACCGAGAACGGCCCTTGGCCGAAAGTAAATCCTCGGTACATGTTTGCTACATCACAAACGTTTGCTGCGACGCTTTGGTACCCAGCTTCATTGGATTTGCCTCGAATGTCCTTTTTATCTGTCTTGATCCTCCTCAGATAATAAAGACGTCATGTCGCTGCATGTGATCCTTGCTGGGAAGGAAAGGGACCATGGTGTCATGAGAGGGGCTTTGGGTGACCTGACCTGGGTCCTGGACCAAGATCTGGGGATGAGGAGAGACACAGAAGAATCCTCGTGGAGGTGACGTTTCACCTGAGACATGCCAGGTGAGCTGCAGGTAACTAGGTGAGGAGCCGGGGTGGGGAGATATTCCAGGAGGTGGGAACAGTGTGTGCAAAGGCCCTGAGGTGCTGGGAGTCTGGTATGTCCGAGGCCAGAGGAGAGGCCGGTGTGGCCGGGACCAAGGGAACACAGAGGTGAGTGGTGGGAGGCAGGACTGGAGAGGGGCAGGGACCTGGGAGTTAGGGCTCCCTCCTAAGGCCGAGGGCATCTTCGGGAAGGTTTGCAGCAGGGGTGTGACTGGGATCAGATTTGCCTCTTCAGATGTTCCCAGTTGTATCGGGAAGGGCGCCTTGCTTGGGGCTGTCCTTTCCTCTCCTCAGTGCCCACCACGGTCTGTTTCATAGCTCAGGGTCTGGGTGGGACAGCAGACCTCAGCCTTAGGGCCTTGGTCACATCTCAGGAGAAAATCAGAGGGACGGTCGGGAAACACACACCAAGGACTCGGGCGTGCCTGAGCCTGATGCAGGGCTTTGAAGAGAAGCCTCAGGAGTCACAGGGGCAGTGGCGGGGGTGGAGTGGGGTGGGGTGGCAAAGGGTCAGAATGGGAGTCCCCGGCTTTGGGAGTGTCGGCTGGTGAGCACCTCAGATCCCACTGGGGCTGCAGGTCTGCGTGGGGACCCGGGAGACACAGGTGCATCTCTGTGCAAACAGCTTCAGTGCTCGGGTTTACATTCCTGCAGAACGTTACCGTTATAAAAATTCCTCGAGGGGGATAAACCCAAGTCTGTTTCATCTGCGTTTATCGTGGGCTGAATTGACTGTGGCCGTAAGTAATAACATGTAGCATTTGGCGGAAAAAGAGAATTAACTAAAAATAGGTGAAGCAGTGGAATTCCATCACAAGGATGTTTATGGATAATTAAGAGGCTCTTTGTCAGGGAGACCCTCCCCCTCAGTCTGTTGCTTTTCCTTTCATGGCACAGGCAAAACTTTGTTTTTTAGCATGAAGAGTCTTTTAATTAAATCTTTGTCGAGAAGGCGAAATGTATTTGTGTTTCCTCAGGCTACCATTGTTAAATACTTTGCAGTGTTTTCCATGAAAAAAAAAAAAATTCTCCATTTGTGCTTGAAAGAGCCGGATTGTTGCTTTTTCTCTCTCCTGTTGTGAGGAGGCAATGCTACAAGTTCTTTGTCAGGTAATCAATTATCCTCCTTAAAGGTTCCCCAAACTCATTGTCGGAAAATTATGGCTTCTGAAAAATAACAAAATGCCCACTTTAACATGTCAGAGTGATTTTGCCTCCCCCTCAGAGTCATAAAGCCTGCCAATTGCCCGTGCTAATGACCTCTGGCTTTAAATGTGGTCACTGCTCCCTGTCACTCCTGGGGTTTCGATGTTGACACCGTATCTCTATGAGCTTCTCAGAAGCCCTGTCATGATGCCCCAATTAGCAGTGCATCTCCCCGTTCTCCATCGCACTGTAATGGTTAACTAATTTATGTCCCTTGGCAATACTCCCACCATGAGTGTCATCTGTACCTCTGTGTGGAACAGGAAGCTCTCAAATTCAAGGTCCCTGGCATGTAAGCAACAAGTGAAACAATTTCAAGTTCATGGACATCCTCTGCAATCAACATCAACTACACCATCAAGAAAACAGGACCTTGGTATTGTTGGCGAGTAGCAGATAATTTATGAGCTTGTCAGCATAATCCATGGTCCCTGATCTGTATCAATACGAAATAAGAAACCATTTAAGAGGTGTCAGGAAAACATGGCACACCCCCCTCCTCCTCCTCCTACCATTTGACACTGACTCATTCATGTATGAAATTGAGTCTTTGTGGGTGAAGCATTAAAGATCCTGTGTAGTCAAATTAATATCACGGAACTGGAGGGTGGAAATAGGTTATTAAATGTCCCCACGTTTGCCTTCCTTCCAACAGGCAGAAGAAAACAGAGGGCTTAGATGCGAAAGCGAGTTCATGTCCAAGCACTCATGAAACCAGCATAGACTGAGAAAGAGAGCGGGGTCGATGTCCCAGCTAATTCAGGTTAAAAAGACGTTCATCGGAAGCCTCACAGTCCTGCAGACACAGCTTGTAGATTCTGCCTCAGTTTCTCCATCCTTTATTCTTGTGAAAGGGCCTCAGGGTTCACACCAGCGTTTACTGGAAATGTCGACGCATCATTGAGATTCCTTGAGCCAAAGGCAGGTGTTCAGGTCCCAGCCCTGCCATCACCTGGGGTTTCGCCTGTGGAATTGTTCAAACAACTCAGTCACATCCTCCCATGGGACCCAGGGGCCACCTCACCCTCTTGTTACTACAGAGCCTGCCTCCCACGGCCCCTGCTTGTTCACTCTGTTCCCAAGTGCAACCCCAGGTGCACGACATGGAGTGTCCTGCCCCCTGGGATGTGCGTGTATGTGACTCATAAGCTGCTGTCTGTCTCATCTGCCCAGTCTCTGGTGTCGTGTGTTTAGCTGTTTCATCCTATTTAGGGTGGGGGCCCCTCCCTCACCAGTGGGGTGAATAGGAGGTGATCCGGACACAGGAATCCTGTGGACTTCCTTGAGCCAGTGTCTGCAGTGGGAGACAGGTCAGGCTGCACGTAGCGTCTGATACACGTCCCTTGCGTTTTGTGTCTTCTAGACAATGTGCTTTTTTTTTTTTTTTGCTTTTTAGGGCCACACCCATGGCATATGGACGTTCCTAGGCTCGGGGCTTAAAGCAGAGCTGCAGATGCCAGCCTATGCCACAGCCACAGCCACACAGGATCCGAGTCATGTCTGCGACCTACACCACAGCTCATGGCAATGCCAGATCCCCGACCCACTGAGCACGGCCAGGGATCAAACCCTCAACCTCATGGATACTAGTTGGCTTTGTTTCTGCTGCACCACAATGGGAACTTCGTAGACAATGTGCTTTTAAGGGCAGAGATTTGAACTTTATATTTCACGGCTGCATCTCAAGCCCTTGCAAGATTTCCAGCACTTAGTAGACTTTCAATAAGTAGCCATGGAATGCATAAATGAACAAACTGATGCGGTTCCAAACAACCCTGGCTGGGAAAGAATAAGGACACGATTCTTGATGTTGGTCTTCGTGGGAAAAGGTACCTGCCTGCCGTCCTTTTGTGACTGTCTGGAAGAAGATGATAAGGGAGCAGAGTCTTCAGGTCTTCGCTGGACTGCAGCCTCTCACCCGCCTCCACCTCTTGCCCCCTGGTGTAGAGGTGGCGACTACAGGTAGATGGTCGATGGGTGATCTTTCTCCTCCTTCCCTCCTTCCCTGTCATCCTCCTGCCCCCCTGCTCACTCACCTTGGGGAGAGGCTTTCCGCTGCTGCCTTTGATTCAACAGTTCAGCACATTCCAGTTCTTCCCTTGATCCCGGGCCGCTGCTTTGAAGTGAAGGGAGATGGGGCTGCCACCAGTCTGTCACGAAAGACTGGAGAAGGTCACAAGGGGGCTGAGATTAAACCTTAGGCTTGACTTCTGAGCATGTGTGAATCAGTTTCTAAATCTATACAATAAAATCTGTAATTGGAAAGAAGACAGGATTGTGCTGATTCTGAGAGGCACCTTTTTCACACATTAATATCCCTTGAATCTGGTTGTGTCACATAATCAATGGAGTCTCATTGATGCATCATAATTTAGTTGTCAGTGTTTTCTTAGTGATACATACAACAGTGATGCATCATTTGGTCAGTTTTCTCTTCACCATGTGAAATGCAGGGTCATCTGCCATTGACCAGCCATCATGAAGGTCAGATGTAACAACATGGGGTGAGAGGCCTTTGCAAACTGTGAAGTGCTGCATGGTTGTTCATCCCAGCTCTGCTTGGAGAGCATCCTTGGCAGAGGCGCCTCCTCTCCAGGCCTCAAGTGCTTCATTCTTTTACCCAGGATGGGGGACTGGACCCCTGATGTTGAGATTTGTTCTGCCGGGTGATGTCTCAACAAAGCCAAGGGTGAGGAGCCCAGCCTGGCACTTTGAGCAGAGCCCTCCAAGATGGAACGGAGGTGGGCCCCGAAGAGATGTCTTCAAGGGACCTTCCAATCCTGAGGTTCTCGGATGGGTGAGGGTCTCTCTGTGGACTTGAGGAGAGGGCGGCCTATAGAGGCTGACTTTACGCCCCCCGAGGCACCACTCGCACCCTCCCTGGAACAGGGCCCCCTGGAGGTGTTCAGGGAACTAGCCACACGGTCCCATCTGCTGGCGTCAGCGCTGCTCTTCAGGGAATGAGGTGAGAGGCCCTGACAACGTGCTGCTCGGCACAAAGCACAAGGGGCCTTAAGGGGAGAGGCTGCTGCAGAGAAAATGGGAATCTGACGACAACACTGTCTGCCAAGAAAGGTCGGCAGCGAGACCCACGTGGGTGTTGGCTGTGTCTACACAAGGCGAATGCGGCACGTAATTGTTCCTGATCTGATCTCATTATGGGCAATTTAAGGGACAGTCTGCCCAGCTGGGCACCTGGAGGCAAGTATTTCCAGGCGACTCACTGTTCTGACCCCCCCCCCCCCGCCCCACTGACCACAACCCCGGAGCCACCACGGGGACCAGAAGTGTGCAGATGACTTGATTGGAGGCATTTGTATCCATTAGCCTCAACTTCTGGTTTGCCGCTTGCAGAAACTGTAGATTTTTATTTTCTAAATGAAAAATCATTTTTATTAGGAAAGCGATAAATATTCATTGTAAAAAGAAATAACCCTGCAAGTACAGCCTTGTAGCGTTTCGCTTGGAGTCGAGTTCTGGGAGCTGCCTTTTCCGTGAATCTCCATCCTGTGCCCCGTGCCCACCTTGCCCTCCAGGGAAGCTGAGGGTCCTTAGTGTGGCACCCCGGGCTCACTGTGATCCCATCCCAAGTGACCCGTAGGGGACAGGGGTCATTTCTGGCTGCCCATGATCCACTTCCCTCTGACGCTGCCCCGTGTCCTTTTGGCCATGGCCCCTCCCCCAGGGGCCCCTCCCACCACGAAAGCTGAGGGGCATCGCTCTCCCTCTCCCCCTGGTGGGCACTGGTCTAAGCCTGGCCCCTCACACACACTTTCCTGGACTTTGTTTTGAGCAAGTGAAAGGAAGAAGAAGGAATGGCAGGAGGTCCCTTCTCTGGGGGCAGCGTCCTGGGCAGCCCCTTCTGGTGTGAGACGCTCTTTCTTGGCCCCGCGGATTCCTGTGGCTCCTGCCTGGTCTTCCCTGTCTCTTCCAGTCTCTGGGGCTTGAGATCCTGCAGGAAAGGCCGCTCTGCTCACATCACCCATGTGGGTCTCTGCGGCTCCCAGCCAAGAGCCTTGACAGCTTGTTGCTCGTCTGGCCGTTCAGGAGAGGACACCCCTCCTACCCCACCCTCCTGCTGCCAGAAGACACAGCACCCCTCTGGCGCCAGCTCCTACCAGCATCCCTTCTTTAAAACTCTGAGATCTTGTCTCTGTGGGAGAAACAAGGAGCCCTGGTAAGGTAACTTCTGGTCGAGCAGGGCAGATGCCCAGTCAGACCAGCTGGACCTAAGGGACGGGACACATTGCCCGGATGCAGGACATCTGCAGGAAGTGGGAAGTGGGAGGTGGGGCCCAAGAGGGCAGGTCTGAAGCCTGGGAGGCTGTCAGGATACCAGGTGGTCGCTGTGCCCCTGGGCCTGGAGCTGCACGTCCTCTCTGGCCATCCACTTCGTTCCTCCTCTTTGTCCCTCTCTGAAGACGTGGCTGGAAATGATGGTCCCCTGGTCATCCAAGGTGTGCCTCCTTAGTCAGTGACCTCAGGCAGATTCTGACTGCTCCTTCTTGGTCACGTGCTCTGCCCTCACTCAGTTAGCCCTGGGCAGGAGTTTGGGTCAAGCACGGCTGCTGGAGGCCACCCCTGTGAGTGAGTGGAGAAGGATGCCAGGGCTGGGCATGTGCCTCCAAGCGCAGCCGCCTCAGCCCCAAGGTTTGTGTGAGCCTCAGGGACAGTGTGTGGGTCATGGACACAGAGACTTCCCTTGCCAATTCTCTGAATGGATTGACTGGCTCCGCTATCGGGGAATCTACGAAATTACTTTCTAATAAATGATCCCTTTGGAAAGTGCTCCAAGGAGAAATATGATCTTTGGATCCTACAGCAAAAGTCTGTTTCCCTTTGAGATAAGGACTGATTTGTAACGCTTGTCATAAGCCCTTAACTTTCCTTTCATGGGACAAACTTCAGAAGAATTTCTCTTTCACAAGCCTCTCAAATTATAGGTGGTTTTGAGCAAAAGTCTTCCTAAGCTGTGTATCCGGCTAATTGCCAATAACGTGAGAAGTTTCAAAAATAAGTCAGTCCCCTCCTCTCCTGCAGAGTGTGTGGAAGTGTGATAGGGATACTTTCAGATTTTGGTGGGTGGTGACGAAGGCACCCTATTCACACCAAAATAGCACACACAAGCCCAGCTTTTCCCAGTCAGACCAGTCTTTGATTTTCTTAGTCTTCTTTTAAATCAGGGCCCCTTTGATTGTTGGTTTGGGGTTTCATTTTAATGTATTGAAAGAAAATTAACATATCATAAAATCTGCCCTTTTAAGAGGTACAGTTCAATGCTTTTTCTTATCCACAATATAGTGCAAGCATCATGATGATCTAATTCTAGAGTATTTTCATCACTTCAAATAGAAACCCCCAGGGCACAGTTTTTAAGGCATTAACCTGCTGTGGTCTCCTTTGCCTGGCAAAGTAATAAAGCTATTTTTTTTCACCTTCACCCCCTCCCCTCCAAAAAGGGAACCCCATACCCATTAGCTATCACTCCTCCAATCACCTGAGATAATCACAAATCTATTTTCTGTTTCTATGGGTTTGTCTGTTCTGGACATTTTATATAAATGGAATCATACGTCAGGTGAACTTTGGAGTCTGGCTTCTTTCACTTAGTGTTTTCAAGCTTCATCCACGTGGTAGCCTGTATCAGTGTTTTACTCCTTTTTATAGCTGAATAACAGTCCATCGAATGGATAGTGCTTTTGGTTTTAAGTGTAGATCCATTCGGATGCCCTTAAATAAACAAACAAAAAGCCCAAAGGAATGTAAAGGCTCACATCCCTGAAGATGCCAGAGGTGTGGTGGGCAGAATTCTAAGACAACTCCCTATGACCCTTATCTAATCTGATCCCCGTGAGTGTGGGCAGAATCTATAAAAATGATGAGATATTACACCTGGGCTTATGTGATGTTATATGACAAAAAGGGTTGTGCAAGTCCATTTAAAATTATTAATTGGTTGACTTTGAGTTAATCAAAGGAGAGTAACAGGTAAATCTGACCTCATCATACCACCCCTTCAAATCTGAGTCTTGGCATCATAGACAGAGGAAGTTAAAGATTCATAGCATGAGAGGGATTCAACAAGATGTTGTTTGCTTGAAGATGGAGGGACCAACCTGGCAAAGAATGTGGGAGGCCTCTAGGAGCTACTGATGGTCACTGTGGACATCCAGCCGGATATCAGCACCTTAGTCTTATGGCCACATGGAAATGAATTATGCCAACAACATGAATTGGCTTGGAAGCATATTTTCGCCCCAGAGCCTCCAGGTAAGAACTCTACACATTGATTGCAGCTTGGTGGTACCCTGAGCTGAAAACCTCGTTACGATGTGCTGAAATCTAACTTACCAAGTTGTGACTTAGTGAATAGGTGTTATTCTGAGGTGCCATGTGTGTGGAAATTGATGTAGCAGTAGAAAACTACTATAAGAAATAAGCTGACTTCAGGTATGGCTATAGCCAGGTGCCTACAAAATGTCATCAAAACTCAGTTCTTCTGCATCTCTCATGTAATTTTCTTTGGTGTTGGCTTTATCTGCAGGCAGAAATCCAGGGTTTCAGTCTCTGAGTTGAGCCATTCCAACGGAAAGGGAGCCCCACTTTTCCATTTGTAGCAGACCAATCCTTTGATGGAGTTTCATTTGAACAATTATTCTTCTCCTAGGAACAAAGGAAAGTCCCATAGGCCGGAGATGAGTGGTAAATGGGGCAAGAGAAGCCCTACAATGGAGAGTTCTCTTCCATTGGTACCACTCTGTTTTTTGTTTGTTTTTTTAACCAATATCACACACTTTTTTTTCTTGCCAGTATCAGACTGTCTTGATTATTGTAGCTTTATAGTAAGTCCTCCAACTTTATTCTTCTCCTTCAATATTGTGTTGGCTATTTTGGGTCTTTTGTCTCCTCTCCATATAAACTCTCTCTCTATATATAGCAAAGTAATAAAGCTATTTTTTTCTCCTTTACCTCCCCGTTGTGGATGTGCCTGTGGCATGCATAAGTTCCCAGTCTGAGAATTGAACCCATGCCACAGCAGTGGCAATGCTGAGTCCTCAAATTCTATGCTACCAGGGAACTCTTATTAAACTTTAGAATCTGTTTGTTGATATATGCAAAATATCTTTCTGGGATTTTGATTGGAATTGCATGGAATCTATAGATAAAGTCGGGAAGAACTGACACTTTGATATCCATGAACATGGACTAGCTCTCCATGTATTTAGTTCACTGATTTCTTTCATCAGAGTTTTGTGGTTTTTCTTATACATTTTGTAAGTTTTATACCTAAGTATTTCATTTTGGGGGCGTGCCTATGTAAATGGAATTGTTCTTTAATTTTAAATTCCATTTGTCCATTGCTACTATATAGGAAAACAATTCACTTTCATATTAGGATAACCTTGTATCCTAAAACTTTGCTGTAATCGCTTATTAGTTCCAGGAAGTTTATGGGTTGATTCTTTCAGATTATCTATACAGGTGATCATGTTGTTTGCAAAGATAGTTTTATTACTTCTTTCCAGTTTGTATGCCTGTTCTGTCATTTTCTTGTCCTATTGGATAAGCTAGGACTTCCTGAATGGGAATCTCTGCAGAGCATGACAGGTGAAAATCTTCTGAGTCTGTTCTGTTTGAAGAACTCTGATAAGGCTTGTGGACAGGAGCCTGGCAGTGGCGAAGAGGTGGGGCCAGACCACTCTGGGTGTAGTAAGTTGGTGAAAAGTTAGGATATACTAGGGAAATGGAAAGGTACTAAGGGATTTTGGGGAAGAGAGTCATGTTTAGGGATACTGTGTATTCTGGGACTCTCAGTAGAGTAAATCGTAGTTTAAATGTTAAAAGGAGATTTGTGTTTGCAGAGACAAATGAGACTGTTTTATAACTGTGATAAAATCACATAAAAAGTATTCAACACTAATTTTTTTAAAGTTTATTCAAAATGATAGATTTCTCAGATTCACGATAGTTATGCATTTTAAAGTTGACAGAGAGCAGAAAATTTTATCGAGTGGCATGAATATGTTAGAGAGATCAATTTAAAACCAAGCCACCAATTTTTATACTTTCCAAAGGAATTTGACTGCCGGGTTTCTTTCTCAAATACAAATAGAAATGTTAATGAATTGCTTTGAACATTTCTTTCCTCCAATCATTTTATAAGCCTTGATGTCAGAATTTTAATTGAAAGTAAAATATCTATTATTAAAAAACCTGTATATTTTATGAAAAACTTATATTTTGCAGGAATGTTGTGTTTCTACCTGATAGCTCTTGGCTCCCCTTCTGATTTTAAAAGACTTGCTCATTCTAGAAAATTTAGAAAATTAAAGAAGAAAATAAAAAATATTCTCTTAAACATATTATAACATTATCCTCCAACATTCCCTTGTCTAGACATTTGATGTAATCTTCTCCATTCTTTTATTTTTGGACACTTGTGTTTCTCCCAATTTTTGCTGTTAAAACATATGTTGCAATAAACATCTTACTAAATGATTTTGGTCTTCATTTATGAATTGCTCCTTAAGATTAAAGTCTTGGGTGTGCAATGAGTGCATCAGGAGTGAGTACTGTTTATAAAGTTCTTGATAAGGCCACCAAATTGTTTTTGGAGACACTGGGACTGAGCCCCCTCTGGTGAGCGGTCTGTGCCACGTCACTGCATCCTCATAGGCACAGGGTAGTATATGTTGAAAAGTGTGCACATCCAATTGGATGTGCTCTGTTGTTCTTTTGATTTGCAGAGAATTCCCTGCTGGGACCAGCTGGTCCTGGGTTCCACCTTCTCAGTGTTGGGTAGGAACCCACCTTGGAGCCAATGAGGAAACAAGTCCTCACCCCACTGAGAGTCGTTTGTGCCCCAGCAGCCCTGTCTGATGAGGCGTTCCCCTGTCACTTGGAGAAGAATTGTGTCAGTGACTCAGAGTGTCACCGGGGGCTTCTCTGGACCAGAATCCAAACCTGCCCTGATGGGAGGCCGAGGAGTTCAGCTCTGGTCCTTGGTCAACCCAAGTGGGGCTGCCCCAGTGAGCAGGGGTCAGCAGGCACCTGGAGGCACCTTGGATCCCCTCCTCCCAGCCCCTCGAGGTCGGGGTGCCTGTGGACATGGCTCATCCACCGCGCACTGCGAGAGGTCTCCCCGAGCGCCCTGTCACGCTGGCTCCCCATCTCCTGATGCCTCATCAGCCCCTCTGGGCACCAGGCCCTGCCAACCCCTTCACCCTGGAGGCTGGTCCCAGAGCCTGTTTCACGGCTTGTTCAAAAGGATCACAAGGAAGTCTTTTCCATTTCATCTGTTAAATGATTTAATTCATGAGAGACTTGGTCACCACAGGCTCCCAGCACAGCCTGGTTCCCAGGTCCCTTTCAGTTTAACATTTGGGTGAAACCACCCAAACCCCACCACGCTCTGCATTGGGTCACACCACCTGGCTTAAGGGGACATCTGGTCAGGTGACTGAGGCTGGAAGGGAGGGGAGTGGAGCGCATCTGATTGTTTCAGGCGACTGATGTGTGAAGTGACATCCACAAGTGATGGGATCCAATCCCCTCTGAAGATGAGGACCCTAGAAATACATCTGATAAATGTCTAGTTAAATATTAGAAGGGTCCTCTGTTCCCAGAGCATTTTAGCCTCAGAGGACTTCAAGCTCCTGACCTTGTTCATACCCATGTCCACTGCAAATCACCCCCTCCCCTCCCTACATTCTCCTGCTCCTTGTAGGGGCGATGACGACAGTCCGGCCAGCCCCCAGGTCAAGATAGGCAACACAGGGTGTGAACAGAAGAGCCGGGGGCTGGTCTCCTGGTGGGGGATTCTAGGGAGAGGCCACAAGTCACAGACCTGAATCAACACACCAAGGCCTGATTAGTATTCCTGCTGGCCTGTCCCAAGCTCCCTGAGTTCTCTGTGGTGGCCTCCTGGGACTGGGGGGAGCTCCGTCCTGAAGCGCTTGATGCTTCTGAGGACTTCAAGGCCCCTAGCTCCTTGGAGATGCTCTTTGGGGAGCAGGTCCAGGGCACCAATGTCCATTCCAGAAGCTGGTCCCCAGCCAGACTCCCCCCTACCCCAACCCTGTCAGAGGCCCTCCCTCCTTCCCCCAACTTCCTCCCTTCCTTCCTTTGAAGACAATATTAGCCACAAACACCAGACACAACTCTCAGTATCTAAGTGCCATTTTTCAGTCATTACCAGCTTGGTCTTGCACTTGCCTCTTTCTCGGTCTCTAAAATGAGCATGAAATCAACATTAAGGAAAAAGAGAGGTGTGAGTTGAGTGAGGGAACTTCAACATGTCAAAATGGCCTTTTTCCCGTAGAAAATGTCAGCAGATGGAAATGGACAAAATCTGTCACCAAGCTGGTTACAACACAGGGGTGAGGGTCTTTGGAGTGACCTGTCTTCAAAAACTATCACAGTAAAAGACTGTTGTAAAAGACACTCTCGTGCATGCTAGGCGCCTGGTGCATGGTGTGTCAGGGGTCCCCAAAGGATGGAACCTGTAGGGTGTATACTTACAGAAAGAGATTTAAGAAATCAGTTCACAAAATGATAGAAGTTGACAAGTCCAAAATCTGTATGATTTACTAGTAGGCTGGAGACCCAGAGAAGAGTGGATGCTGCAGTTCAAGTTCAAAGTCCATCAGCTACTGAATTCTGTCTTCGAGGGAGGTCTGTCTTTCTTCTAGTGTGACCTTCGACTGATTAGAGGAAGCCCACCCACCTTATGGAGGGGAATCTGCTTTGCTCAAAGTCCATGGATTTAAATGTTAATCTCATCCCATTTCTCACAGAAATACCCAGAATCATGTTTGTTCATGCATATACGTAGCGCATCCAATTTGACATAACGGCATCACGCACAGGTTTGGATGGTCCATTTTCTGGTTTCTGAAGGTCTCAGAGGAGTAGGATTTTTACCGTTGCTTCTTTTGGCCCATGTGTCCTGAGAGGCGCACCTACCTCAGGAACCACCTGGCCTCGCGCTTGGGCCAGCTGGTTCCACATTCCATTGCCCTGGCCGTTGGGATTGGTCCAGTGATGGCGACAGGACTGAGACCAATGGGAGAGATAGTGGGAGCTTTGCTGAAACTGTTGAAAAAAGAGGGTGAGCCTTTCGGCTACGAGGGAGAGAGACTGAGCTGAGAGCTTACGTTGCACAGCTGCTGGTGCCATCTTTTCACCTCAAGTGAGTCTTTAGATGGAGTGAGATAAACCTGAACACTTCTTGGTTAGGGTGGCCAGTGCATTCCTTCCGCTCTTAAAGAGCTCATATTTGGTTTCTGGCTCATGATTCAGAAACCAAAGATCCTGAATCATGTCCCTCGGACTCGGGACGCTGAAAAAAAAGCGGAGATGATAATCATAGGGATTAAGCCGTGATTAGCATGACTGACAGACAAAATTCTATATAATTACGATCACCTCTTCACCCTGACATTCAAAAATAAATGGAAAAGTAGACCCAAGCGAAGCTCTCGGAAGTTATTTCCTGGAGAAGAGATGGAGGACAGAGGTTCGTCTGAGGACGGCTGTTGGAGGGAAAAGCGAGCCTTAGTATTGTTAGTATTGTGTTCAGCATGTCGAATTACCGGGCACAGCCTGGCATGGTGTCAGGGTGGGACCTGCCTCTGCTGTGATGAGTTGGGGTCCGGTACCCGACAGACGATTGTGCCTGGGAGGAGGGCGGACCCTTGAGTGGGAAGAGCATCTGTGGCCTTCCAGACGCTCATCCACATTCCTGCTCTTCGATGGGTTTGATTTGTCATGGTCGTACGCAATAGTGAACGGGAGAGGAAGAGCATTCAGACAATGTGCGTGTCAAGAATACTGGCTCCGTGGACACACATGTCCTCCATCTGGCTGAAGACAAAGAATCTGAAGAAATAGAAGACTTGGGAGCTCCCACGGTGGCGCAAGGGGCTGGTGGTGTCTCTGCAGCACCAGGATGCAGGTTCAATCCCTGGCGTGGCAGAGTGGGTTAAAGGATCTGGTATTGCCACAACTGTGTTGTAGGTTGCAACTGTGGCTTGGGTCTGATCCCTGGCCCGTGAACTCCACGTGCTGCGGGGTGGCCAAAAAAGAAGGAAAAAACATAAAAAAGGAAGATCTGATGCTCATGGAGGCCCCTCTTGAACCCCTCCCCTGACAAAGGGGTCAGCTTTCCTGATTTGGCTTTATGAGTCCTGTGCTTTTCGTCAAAGTGTCACCATGGGTCATATAGCTGTTACTGACTACAGGCTTGTGTCCCCAGAATTCATATATTGAAACCCTACCCCCCCAACTGTGATGACATTGGAGGTGGGGGACCTTCGGGTGATTAGGTTGTGAAGGTGGAGTCTGTGTGAATGGGATTCATGTCCTTATAAAAGGGCTCTTTTTGCCATATGAAGACAAAGCAACTGGAACCAGGAGGTGGGTTTTCACCAGATACCAAATCTGCCAGGGCCTTGATCTTGGATGTTCAAGCCTCCAGAACTATGAGAAAAAAAATGCTAGTTGCTTAAAGCCACTGTCTATGGTATTCACTAGAGCAGCTGCAATGGACTAAGACAATAACGTTTAGTTGCACAATTTTGAGGTTAGGGATTCTACCGTGGGATGCCTCTATGTTTATACTTGTGATGTGCATTTACTGGATGTCTGTGCTCGCAATCCTCTTCTTGAGCCCCATGTGTGTTGACACAGTAGTCTGTGGTCTGTTCATTTTCATGGCTGCATAGTTTTCCACTGAATGCCGGGAACAGGATGTCTCTATCTGTTCTCCCTTTGACGAGCATCTGGGGCCATTAAGGGCAGTGCTGCTATGAACATCTTAATGCATTTCTCCTGTCCAAAAATGTCAGCTCTTCTGCAGCAGCTTTCAATTTTTTGGATTTCACCCCAGATAAGAAATATAATTTGCGTCAAAACCCACAATACACACCCTCACACACTTTTGTATGCAAGTATGACAAGAAAGATTTCACAATATATTCTTATCCTTATAACATGTGAGCATGCCGTGATCTAATTTATTTCAGTTAAAAATGCTGGTGTTTTCAAGATTCACTAATAGAAACGCTACCCTTGGTTATATACCCAGGAATGGAATCGCCGGATCATTAGGTAGGAATAGCATCAAAGTGACTAGAAAAAGCCAAATGCCAAGGGGGAGGTGGGGTGGGGGGGCAGAGTGGGAGTTTGGTATTACGAGGTGCAAATTATTATATATAGGATGGAGAAACAATGAGGTCCTTCTGTATAGCACAGGGAACCCTATTCATATCCCGAGATAAACCATAAGGGAAAAGAATAAAAGAATATATAGATAAACACACACACACACACGTACATATGTATATGTATGTATAACTGAATCATTTTGACGTATAGCAGAAAGTAACATTTTAAATCAACTATATTTTAATAAAAAGGAAAAAAACAACACCAGATGATTCTCTGAAAATGGTTGAAACGTCTCTCCCACCAGCAGCGCTGAGAGTTCTTCTTGCTCTATAATCTTCCCAACACTTGAGTTTATTGCACTGTGAGATTTTTGCCAGTTTGGTGGGTGTTGCATGGTACCTCGTTATGTCTTAATGTACACTTCTTGAGTAGTAGAGCGGTTGAGAATCTTTTCATGCTTTCATCAGCCATTCACTCATATTTCCTCTTGGGCCAAGAGCTGACTCAAGTATTTGCCTATTTTCTGTTGGGTTGTTGGGATTTTTGTCGTTTTTTCTCTTTGAGGACATTCTTCATATCCTCTGGATGCTAATCCTGGTGATGGTACTTGTGGAATATACTGGTTCGAAGACACCAGGCTCAACCTGAAGCCTACCTCTGTTAGTTTGGTGGACACGGCTGAGGGTCCTGAACGCTGTTGGGAAGGGCGGGGCCTGGGAGAGGGTCTCTGCAGGGCACATGGGGTCCTCGGAAAGAGTGACCCTCTCTCCTTTCCATGGTGAGCTGGAACTCTGCTCGGTGCTTCACACAGGTGGTCTCATTGAATTCTCCTAAAAACTCAATAAGTATTTCCATCTCCCCTTTTTTTAGCGAGACCTGTAAGAATCAGAAGGGTTAGCTGGGTTGCCCAACTTCAGCCATCTAGTCATTAGGCTTCAGGTCTGTCTTCTTGCAAAACTGATGCGTTTGAAACAATACTCTACCATTTCCATCATGAAGTGGGTACTTTCGGGCTCAGTTTATGAATGAGAACATGGAGGCATGGAAGGTCAAATCCCGTGTTTAAGGTGAAGGGGCTATTGAGTGGCACTGATAGGATCTGAATCCGGGTTGATATAACTCCAAGTACCCTGTGTCCTCACCGCCCGTCACCTGTTGGTAGAATGGATGGAGTAGGATGCTCATCTGAGTGTGAGATGAGGTTGTCATGGCAACATGGTCCTGGGGAGAGAGGCTGAAATGCCTGCGGGGCTCCTCCAGGATGTACCAGCCCCTGCTTGAGGGAGGTTTACGCTGGGTCCACCCTTATGTGAGACTCCAGCATCTGGGCGAGTTTTCTACTCAAACAATTTTGTGACTCCTATGCTAGGAACTCCATGAGAGGACTTCCCATGGGATAACAGATGGCACAGCCAAACTATGGATGCCACAAACACGGTCACTAGAGGTATTCAGATTAGAAAGCCCAGCGGTCCAGAGGGACGCTCTGGGCTGACCAGCATTGGACCATCCTGGGTCACATCATGGCACGGGGACACTGCACTGTCACAGCTTAGGCTGGATCATGTGCCTGGGGCCGGGAGCAAGGCCAGCCTACTGAGGGGCAGGATGTCCCCTGGGGAATTGTGTGCACGTGACCAGCAGAAGTGGGCAAGGTTTGGAGGGCGTAGAGAAAAAAGAAAGCAAGCCCGAAGGATCTTACACTTAACAGATGCGACAATGAATGACACATCATCTGTGGAGATAAGGGGTTTGGGGAAGCCAAACGGCCACGTTCCTGTTTCAGAGCGGGCCACAGCTCACCCTTCCCAGGTTGACAGCACACACTACATGCGGGCTAAGAATTGGAAGTTTCCAATATTACTTTATGAGTCCCCAACGTGTTTGCACAATTGGTTTCCTCTAACCATGTATTTCACACATGTGCATGGAGCACCTACTGTATGTTGGAGACGGCTCAGCAGGAGGTCCGTAGAACCAGATAGGAGACAGCGAAGGGCCAAGGGGCAGGGAATAGGAGCTGTGAGAAGAGGCTGACTCAGGAAGGCCCGAGGCTACTGTAAGGACTTGGCTTTTACTCTGAGTCAGTGGGAGCAGCAGAGGGTTTAGATCAGAGGAGAGATAAGATCTCATTTATTCCTGCCACCGTTGTCTCAGTAGAACTTATTTTTTGTATAAGACTTGGCCTGGGCTGTGCCAGAGTCCCAGGGCTGGACTCCGGCGTGGCTGCTGACACATCCACGCCAGGCCCCCGTGTGGCAGGTGGCGCATCCATACGCTCTTTGGTGATGTGGATGTTTCAATGACCTTACAGGTACCTGGTCTGATTGCCAAGCAGCCAAGGAGGCCCCTGGGCGTGTTTGGAGGCTGGAGCCATCAGCCTCAGGTGAGCTCCAAGCGCTTTACCAAAGCCGCTCCCAGGTCAGGGGGAGGGTCAGACCCTGCCCAGCTCCCTGCCCACTCTGCCCAGGTGAGCTGTGTGTGTGTGAAGAGGTGGTTCTGGAGGATTCCAGCTCTGGCATGTAAACTCTAGGAGGGGCCGGGATAAGGTCTGCTCTTGATATGTGAATGAATGAATGAATGAATGCACAGCTGGTCTGATTTTTAGTAGGCAAATAATGGCCACTTGACTAAGAAGAACATTCAAGGGCACTGGATCTTTCCTGAGGACAAGGGCAGGCCATCTCCTCTGGGGCCCTGTTTCCCTGTGGGTAACGTGAAAGGGTAACTAAATCATCTTAAAACAGGCCTCAGGAGGTAAGGACCAAGCCCAGGCTGTGTGTCTTACAAAGTCCTAGAGGGAAAAGTGGGGAAACTCCCGTTACTCCGCAGGGGGAGGGGGCCCCCACTCGGCCTGGAAATCCTTCTTCATCTGTTTCCTCCCTCACCTTGGCCTCCCGGCCCTGCCTGCTTCTCCAACACCCACCTTCCTACAAGTAGGTTACAGCCTCCGTCAGCCCGACAGGGACCCCACATCACAACAGCTTAAATGAGACAGTTTATTGTTTGCATGATATCCAGGTCGGGAAGGTAATTCTTTTTTGTACGTTTCAAGGTCTCGGGCTCCTTCCGTCTTGCTGCTCTGTCATCCTTCGGGGGTGGCCTCTTGCACAAGGTCTATCACATCCTCCTGGTGGGCCAGAGGGGGCGGGGGGGCACAAAGCCTTCTGTTTCCACTAAGGATGGGATCCAGCAGCTGAGCACACAAATCCCTTCCCCATTGGCCGCAGCCCAGTCACATGACCACTACCTGCCAGGGAGGCTGGAAAGTGCAGTTCTCATTCTGCCTGGCTGTGTGCCCAGAAAAAAAAAAATAAATAAAAGGCTCTTATTGGGAGGGGACAGTGGATACTGGGGGACAGCATCCCAATTGGCTCCCCTTGCTACAGCCTAGGGTGACCAGCTGTCCTGGTTTGCTCAGGACTGAGATGTTTCTCTGGGTACAGGACTTGCAGTGCTGGTCCTGGGAAAGTTATTGGCAAACCCGGAGGCGTTTGTCCAGGCTGGTTTCTTTTCTTTTCCCCAAGCGGATCCAGCACGTTCCTGCCTCAGGGCCTTTGCATGTGCTGTTACCTCTGCCTGGAACATACTTTCCACAACTTCTTCCATTCAGACAGGATTACAGAGTGCCCACCTCATGCGTGATCTGCTGTTCTAAATGCTACATGCCTGGAGCAGAGGGAAAACTGCAACCATGCTCTTAACAAGAATAATTCTTTCTACTCCTCTCTGATCACTTCGGTTTCCTAATCTCTGCAGATTGGAAAGTTTTATTATCTTCAGTTCTGAAAGGAACACCTCTTTCCCTAAGGCTTCAGCTGGGCTCTCAGAGTCTGAGAAATCTTATATTAATAATAACCCGAAAGAAGAACATGTCTTCAATTCTAAGATTCTGATCTAGGAAACAAGGATTTTTGAAGAGGCGTGTAAGCCATATAAAAGGAAAGGTGGGGTGGAGAAATGTTTCATTAAATAAAACCACACCTGTTGTGGGAGTTCATTGGTACAACCTTTCTGGAGGGCCGTTTGGCACCAGGTAGCAACTGCAAGTGCACAATTTGAGGCCCCCAAGTCCATTTATAGGAATGTATCCCAAGGAAATAACAAGGAAAAAAATGCAAAGATGGATCTCTAAGGATTTTTATAAGAGAAGAAGAAAAATAAAAGCCTGAAACCTGAATGTCTGTTGGCAGGGGAGCAGATACTGTTATCTTCTGCCCTAATGCCTGAATGCATTGCAGATGAGGAATCCGAGGCACAGAGAGGTTAAGCAACGTACCCAAGGTCACACAGCAGGAAGTGGCAGAGCTGAATTTGTACCAGAGAGGTGACTCCAGAGCTCATGCTGTTCCCCACTTGGCTCTGCCACCCCCTAGGCCTCCAAAGGGAATGAGGCTGTCTTCCTGGGAATAATGTAGTGATTCCTCTGGGAGGCAGGAGGGTGGCACGGAGTTCAGAGGTCTGAAGTGCCATGTCCTGGGCCCCAGGTGGCTGAGAAGACCCAGATCAGGTGGGAGGCCTGTGGTGGCCTAGCATGCTGGCTGTCGCCAGGTGGCCAGGGTGGAACCAGCTCTGCCACCTCCTCCCCGGGGTAGGGGTTGTATCATTTGCTCCCCCTGCCCAGAGCTTGCATCCCAACCACACGGCCCCCAAACCCAAGGCCTCCCCCGCAAGTGAGACCAGAAGGAGAACCTGCCCTTGTAAATGGAATCAGGTGAAGCTGGGCCATAAATTAGTCTATCAGAGGCCAAAAGGCCATGTACAAGCAAAGCCGGGAAGCTGTCACTTTCGGCGGCATGCACATGACAGAGATGAGAAGGACAATGTTTGCCAAGGGGGAAGGAAGAAGAGGGGGCCATCGTAGATGTTGGAAGGAGGGCAGGCCTGCCCCCTGCAGAGAACTGGCCCGGGAGCAGGAGATCCCCACGGTGGGTAGTGTGTGGTTTGAGCCCAGAACACTGGCCACACGGGAGCCACGGATGGTCCCGCCCGCGCTGGTTCCTAGAAAGACAAGCAGGATGCTCGTGGCCTCCATCCCTCCTGGACTCCCTGCCCCACATCCCGACTGGTGTCGTTTGAGATCAGTCCCCAAAGAAACTCCTTGGCCTTGAGGCCTCGCCTCCAGGTCAGCTTCTGGGAAAACCCAAACCGAGACACTGGGTGGAGAGCTTGCTTCTGGTCTGGGTTTACATTCTGTGCAAGTGACGGATGCTTGTTTGTACGTGTGTGATTATTTTTTCCGAGTTGGGGTGGATTTGCAAGACAGAAAAAAATGGGTACAGATGGATGAATAGATTAAGAAGATATGGTATATATTCACAATGGATACTACTCAGCCATAAAAAAAGAACAAAATAATGCCATTTGCAGCAACACAGATGGAACTAGAGACTCTCCTACTACGTGAAGTCAGTCAGAAAGAGAAAGACAAATGCCATATGATATCACTTATATCTGGAATCTAATACACGGCACAAAAAAACCCTTTCTTTAGAAAAGAAACTCATGGGCTTGGAGAACAGACTTGTGGTTGCCAAGGGGGAGGGGGAGGGAGTGGGATGGACTGGGAATCTGGGGTTAATAGATGCAAACTATTGCATTTGGAGTAAGCAATGGGATCCTGCCCTATAGCACTGGGAACTATATCTAGTCACTTATGATGGAGAACGATGGAGGAGCATGTGAGAAAAAGAATGTGTATATGTATGCGTAACTGGGTCACCTTGCTGTATAGTAGAAAATTGACAGAACACTGTAAACCAGCTATAATGGAAAAAATAGAAATCATTAAAAGAATGAGGTGAGGAGTTCCCACCATGGTGCAGCGGAAACGAATCCGACTAGGAACCATGAGGTTGTGGGTTCGATCCCTGGCCTTGCTCAGTGGGTTAAGGATCTGGCATTGCTGTGAGCTGTGCTGTAGGTCACAGACGCAGCTCGGATCTGGCATTGCTGTGGCTGTGGTGTAGGCTGGCAGCTACAGCTCCGATTGGACCCCTAGCCTGGGAACCTCCATGTGCTGTGGATGCATCCCTAGAAAGACAAAAATTTTTAAAAATTTAAAAGAATTTAAAAATGAGTACAAACCAGTGTCAAGGAGACAAGGACGTGGGTCTCATCTCCCCATCCATGATGAGGGGGCATTGCAGGACGAAGAAGGCAGCAGTGAGAGAAAATGGGAGAGGTTGGGGGCTGGGGGAGGAGGGGAGGGAAAAGAGGGGGAAGAGGAGGGGGGAAATGGGGGCGGGTGAGACAGAGCCAGGGGGTGGGTGGGTCTCTATGGGCCCCACAGAGCGGCTTCCTCAGTGCTGAGTCATAGTCAGTAGCTGCCTTGACGCAGAAACAAAAGTTGTCCATCCAGCGACCCCTCACAGCTTTGGTCTCTGGTAGCGCATGAAAGAGATCTGTGTCCAGCAGCTCTTTGGGGCTGATCGGTTTTCATCCCATACATGTGGGGCCTGGACATACGTGCGTGCAGCCTCACACACACGCACGCACACGCATACACACACGCCCTCGCTCATCCCCACACACTCGCCACTCAGACCCAGCAAGTCCGGCGTCGTTAAGATGCCAGGCCATGCCTCTGCCTTCTCGCAGAGCTCGCGTGACCCTGCTGATCAGAGGAGGCCATGAGTGCGGAGGGTGAGCCCTGGCGTCGGTCCACAGGTCACCATGGCAACCCAGCTGCTACCTGTTTATAAGTTTAAAAGCTCCCGGACGTACAGGGGCTCACACGTTAATTCATGCAGGTCAGCTGTTCACTGTTCAGGACCCCCACTGTCAGGTGAGGCAGCGAGGCACACAATTGGCTCGCGCTCCGTGTGTGGGTGTTTTGAGCTGGCCCACAATTAAGATGGGGGCTTGGGGGCAAAGAGCATTAAAAGTACAGCCAGTAGTCATGGGATTACAGTTGATGGCTTTCGAAGTACCTAACGCGTATATCAGCATTCCATCTGGTGAAGCCTGAAGTGTCTCACGGATGGAGCGTGAGCGTAAGAAGAAAGGACACGCTCGCAAGTCTGACCAGCTCTCCAGGCAGGCGGTCCTGAAATCGCTGGCGGAAGGAGGGGTTCACCTCCAGGTCCGAGATGTGGGAGCAAATCCGAACACGTCCGTCGGAGGGGCCTGCAGTGACGTGGGATCAGGATGGTGGGAACCCAGGACTCCACGTGGCAGGACTGCAGGCTCTGTGGGACTCGCCCTCTGGTGTGGAACATGGGGTGGGGGTTGGGGAGAAGGAGGCGGGCGTGGAGAAAGCTGGAGAGAAATGGCCAAATCCGGTTCCTCTGTCGGGAGCAGGGTCTCAAAGCCAGTGTCCAGAGGGGCCTGGCAAGTGACAGAGGAGTGAGGAGGGCTAGAGCCAGCCAGCCCCCATCCAGCACATCCTGAGGGATCAGGACCTGCCAGACACCTGCAAGCAGGTTCAGGGTATTGACTCAGGCCATCTCCCCAGCCCTGTGGGGTGGGTTTCCGCTGTAGAAGGGGACACACTCAGGGAGGGAAGGAGGTGGCCCAGGACACGCAGCCAGCAAGTGGCCTATGGCCAGTGCAGCCCAGGAGCTGGGGTGGCAGATCCTGGGTCTCCAAGTTGGGAAGAATAGGGAGGGGTGGGGACTCTGGCAAACCACGGGGCCTGCACCTGTCTGAAGGGACAGCCTGGACTTTGTGCCACCAAAGGCCACCAGGAGAGAATTTGGGCCCAGATGGCCTGCTTTCCTGAGACCTTTGGAGAATCAAGGAATCAGATTTAATCGTGAAATCTTGTGTTTTTCACCTTGGGTTCCCATTTTTCAAAACATACCAGGAGGGACAAGCTAGACACATCTGCTGGCTGGGATTGGTCTACAGTGTGACCTCTGACCCAAGGGGAGAAGCGTTCTGGAATGTTGGAGCCTCGGGGTGTGTGTGGCTCTGGCCTGGGTGGTGTGAACGGAGGGCTTTTCTCCCAAGAACGTAGACCCCCCCTCAGCAGGTCAGTGAATTTCAGGGGTGACTGCCCACCCAGGACGATGCGGTTCAGAGGGGGTGCCTGCTCCATTCCTGGGTGGCAGAGGCAGGCTCTCTCTCGGGGGCGGGGGCTGGGGACGACGACTCAGGTTACAGGGACTTGATGGGACAGGCCCTGTCCTGACATAGCTCAAGTCCTGGTGTGGACAGAGACCTCCGTTTTCCTGGGGTTGCCCTGGTGGCCAGAAGGTTGGGCCCTGTTGGGCCTTTAGTTCCAGGGGCCTCGCCTGGCTGGAGACAGGCTCATCCTGTGGGCCAAGGCCCCTCCCGCAGCCTCTGCAGGAGACTGACTCCCAGGCCTGTGGGCACTGGCACCTGTAGCCCTGTCCCATGCAAGGCCAGGGCAGGGTCAGGTTCCGGACATTGTCCTCCTGCCCCCACACGGGCAGAGCAACCCCTCCCGGGGCCGGATGGAGGCCCCACGCAAACCCTCTCCCTCACAATGGCCGTCTCTCCTGAAAGGGTCACTTGAAGAACGCCAGGTGGCAGGCGCCAGACTTTGGCATCCGAGGCGCTCCCGTGAGCTCCCTGGGACCAAAGCCGTCCTCTTTTGTCAGCGCTGATGGGGAACAACTGCTGCTGCCCTTTAATCAGGAGGGGACACGCCAAGCGACGGCCTCCTGCAGGGCAGCCTACCCGTGCACTACATCGGCCCTGCGCTCTGTCACTCCCCGCAGACCGCGAGGGCCCGTGACGCCAAGGAGGAGCCCCCAGCCCCAGTCTGGCTCCTTCGAGGAGAACAGCCGCCCAGGGAAAACGCCAATCAGCGTGGATTCTTGGCAGCTGCTCAATCTGGCAAATTATTTCTTGCAAATTACTTGTTAAGACTGAAATCCGGGCAGGACTCTGCAAGTTCAGGGGCATCTATTATCTGCTGGTTCCAGGCGCCCAGGCATCTCTGTGGGCAGGGCGCTCGTCTGTGGGTGGGAGATGTTTTGGAGACTGTGGCCGCTCGGATCAGCTCGGCGCCTCCTCTTCTGCTTCTCCTGCCCTGATGGAAGCTGGTTCTGGCCAAGGGGACACAGTTCCTGCCCCCTTCTCCTGCGTCCTAGGCACACTGGTGTCAGGCGTGATGGGAGTGATTCAAGCATCATTTCCCACCATGGAAAGGGGCCTCAGGCCGCGTCCCAGGCCCTCCACATCCCCAGGGGTGCCCATCTGAGGCTGCGCAAGGGTACAGAGTGGGGTCAGGTGTGCAGGACCTGATTGAGGAGGTCACACAGTGGGGCAGGGGGTGGGCACCAGGGCTGGAAGCTTGGATGGCGACATTGGGGCTCAGACAAGTCCCAGAAGACAGAGGGAGAGGCAGGTCCCCTGTGCTGGGGCTGAGACCTGGGTCCCAGGGCGGCTGGGGCTGCTAAAGGCAGAAACCAGCAAGCCCGAAGTGGCTTCACAGGGCGGCCCAGGTGGGTTCTGCTTCCCCAGATCCACTGTCCTGGGAGGGGACCTGCCACCAGGGAATCGGCTGGTCTCTGTCACTGTCTCCCTTTGGTTACTGTGACAACGATGCTCATAGCTGCATCATGGCCTGTCAGTGTTTCCTGCTCACGCCTTCTCCCCATGCCTGCCCCGTGCTTGTTCTCTCTGCTCCTGGTTCTTGGTGTCTGAACAGCAATGACAGCCCAGGCTCGACCATAGCGGGTGGAGGGCGGCAGAGGGCAGGTTAAACGGGGAGAACAGGGGATGGGCAGGCAGCAGGGGTTGAGTTGCCAGGCTGCTGCTGAATTCCTTGCCTATGTGAAAATGTACACACAGGCTCTAGGAAAGTGGATATCCTGGAGCCAGCGGTGCTTGTTTTTCAAGTACACCCTCTGCATGTCAGGTGGGACATCCGGGTCTAGACCCATTGCCTTTTTTGCTTTTTTTTGCGACAGTCCCTTGTAGCATGCTGGGCTTTTCCACCCCATCAGTAACAGTGACAACGCATACTTGGGTTCAGGCACCGTGCTAAGTGCGGTAAGTCACTTAATCCTTACAGCAGCCCGTTGAGGTGGATGCTATGATCTCTATAGATCAGGAAACAGGGACAGAGAGGTTAATTAACTAGCTCAAGCTTTCACCTAGTTAGTGAGTGGCAGAGCTGGGATTTGAACCCAGGCAGCCTGTTGCACCAGAGTCTCTGCTCTCTGCCAGGCATTACAGGGGCTCTAAACAACGTCCTGCCGTGATTGCAGGGGTTTTGGGGTGGGGGCAGCGAGAGGCCGTTTCTCCAGGGGTCCCGCAGGGCCTGCTCCTGCCTGGTTCCCGACCCCTCCCACAACCTGCTCCTTCTTCAGGACTCAGGTCACATGTCCCCTCCTCATTCCCGGAGTCCCCATCCAAGTCCGGCCGCCTGCGGCTCCGCCACTTCTGTCTGGTTAAGGTTCTCCCCAGCACACGTCCCGTTCGCTGAAACTGCCTGCAGCGTTGCTTTGCTTTCTTGCTCATCGTCTGTCTCCCGTGATGAGGGCAGGGTCTGCAGGGCAGGCCTGGGATCTCGGCTGCCTCCCCAGGGCCTGGCACCAAGCTGGCACAGGGTGTGGGCTCCCAGCGCCTGTGGGTGGATTCCGTGCGGGGGAGAAATCCCCAAGATTGCCCGCCCCACCTGCTGGCTCGACAGGAGACAGGGTGGGGGTTGGGAGCTCCCAAGCTGTGCCCTGTCCCCTGGCTGCACTGCCGTGTGGGCACACGTCATGGCACATGTGACCTGGGTCGTCATGGAGCCTGTTGACCCTCCAGCAAGAACAAGGCTGTGTGTGCTCAGCCTCCAGAACCCATTCTACGTGACGCCCTGAACCCACACACCACAGCCTGGGCCCCGCAGAGGGACCCTGGGGGCGGGGGCATGTGGACAGGACCCCTCCCCACACCCTGCACGAGGGGAGAGAATATAAACAGGGGTGTGTGTTCACCACCCCCAGGCAGGATGGTGTTCAAGTTTCCTGGGGTGTTTCTCTTCTGGAAGAAATCCTATGGTCCTTTTTGTCCCCCCCTTTTTTGGCTCTTGTCTGAGGCGTGATGATGGGCCATGGGCTGTGGCGGAATCAGAACCTGGAAGATTTGCTTCCTTTGTCACATCCTGAGCTCAGCCCAGGCGGTGTCCTTAGGAGCTGACAGTCGATGGCGTTAAAGAGAAGTGTCACAGTCACAGTAGGAAGCTGTGCTCCCAGGAGGGGACCGGGGGGAGTCTGTGCCCAGGAAGTCTTGGCGCGGGGCCGGGGGGGGGGGTCTTTCCTAAAACCTGAGTTCTCTCTGCCTGATGGTGGCTGTAACTGCAGAGACGCCTGGAGACAGGAGCACCGTGGGACCCTCCTGGATCAGAGTCTGGGCGGCTGGTCCCAGGCCTGGGGCTCTGGTCTCTCAGCCTGGGGACCTCTGGGGAGTGTCCCCAAAGAAGCCTGCAGTTTCCTCATCTTTGAGGCTCGAAGAAAGTTCCTGTCCTGCCCCCTCCCAGGCGTGTGGGGAAATCATTCAGGCTGACGGCCCTCAGGACAGTTGGCAGCGTGTACGGATGTCCTCCACCTGCAAATTACTCCGGCAGAAATCTGACGCTTCCAGCCCAGTTGTTTCTAGTCCGTGCTGCAAAGGCAGTTTCTTCTGTCACCAGTGCGGCCACACCAGGCTTTACTAAACTCCATCCTTTTTTCCGGATTGCCCTGGTTTTCCCCAATGTCCTTTTCCTGTTCCACAGTTCATCCGGGACACCAGAGTGTCTACACTGTGCGCTTCGATCTTTTTTGTACATGACCCAATATCAGGAACA
This sequence comes from Sus scrofa, assembly GCF_054392235.1. Classification (NCBI taxonomy): domain Eukaryota; kingdom Metazoa; phylum Chordata; class Mammalia; order Artiodactyla; family Suidae; genus Sus; species Sus scrofa. The sequence goes on from NC_139399.1 coordinate 57,640,335, forward strand.
CATTGAAGTCAAGATACACTTTGACATAATCTGAAACAAACTATTAAGAACATACGACTTATGTGGGCCGAGGGGGACAGTCTCTGGTCGATGTTTTCCATTCCATTCTATTCTTTTGCATTCCACTGTATTCCACTTCATCCCATGTCATTGTACTCCGGCATAAAAATACTCTTCAAGATGTGATAAATGGAACTGACACATGGATCCGTTAGTCTTGCAGTTTAAAAACTCCTCCTGCCTAAGGACGCGCTCTCAGGGAGGGAACACTTTCTTTGTCTTCTGGACCCACTGTGAGCGCCTTGCACTAGGGGCCGGTGTCTTTAATTCTTCCTTGGACCCTGACGCCCAGCCCTGTTCCTGCTACGATGTTTCGTAAACGCTGCACTGCCTGGATGCCTTGCTGCCTGGGTCCCCTTGTCTATTCTCGCATTTCTTCACAATGGCCTATTGCTGCAGGGCTGAAAGCTGAGTAGCAGGCACTTTCTTTGGAGATGTGGCCGGTCATTGATGGAATAGCTGCAGGCAGCAGAGCCCGCAGCTAACTGGTTTGGAAAGCCTGTCAAGAGCCTTGGCAGGCAGCGGTGCCAGGGGGGTGGGGCATGTCCCTCTGCCCTTCTCCCAGGTTCCACGACATTTTCAGGGTACGATTTGCATGCAGACCTAGCACTTGGAAACGGGTGGGGCGTTTTCAGTCGTTACGATGTCTAGGGTAAATATCAATGCCCTTCAAGCCTTGGGACGTCCCTTCCAACGAATCGCCCTGTGCCATGTGCCAGTGACGTCTCCTGTGGAGACACGTTGACCAAGACCGACTGAGATTAGCAACAGAAACGGTGATGGAGTCTCTGCTTCCGCCCTGTAAGCTTTCCTTCTTCCTACCTCTCAGTCAGTAAGCCTGACACCCAGGAGGCGGGTCCTGGGACAGCTGTGGGGGCGGGTGGGGGGGAAGGCACTTTAGAGAAGAGCCTGGCCCTGGACAGCCAGGTTAGGCCTCAGGAGCCCCGAGTCCCTACAGATCCAAGCTCCCAGGCCCTCGGTGGATGGAATGCGGGGGTGGGGGTGGGGAGCTCTATTTACTGCGGGGAGAGGAAGCCACGCTCCTTTTGGGTAAATCTGCTGCAGTCACACCCTGCACCCCGTTCCCCATCGCTGCCCAGCCATGAGGAGCACGTCTTGATCCCTACACACACACACACGGGGCTGGGACTCTGGGCTGTCTGGAGCATCGCCCTGGAACTGGGGGAACGAAACACTGTCCCTCTGCCCCCTTCTGAGAGCAGGTCCATCTGCTTCTCCGCAGGTGTCCTCAGTCAGTCAAGCATCCTGTGCCCAGTGGCTCAGGCCAGCAGCCTCGAGTACCTGCCCCTCCGTCCCCTTTTTCTCCCACACCCATCCTTTGGCTCGGCCATGTCCATGGCGCCGCCTCCGGGAGGTCCCTGGCTTGGTCCACCGGGCTCCGTCTCCCAGCTTCTCTGCAGCGCCAGCTGCCCTGGCCTCTTGGCTGCCTCACTGGCTCTGCCCTGCTTCTCCGGCTGTGCTCAGCAGCCAGAGGATCTCGGAAGAGAGTAAGAGTCGCCTGGGTTCTCTGATGCTCAAACCCCTTCTGTAGTTTCCCTCACAGGTACATTGAAATTCTTGACTCTGGTCTCTCTCTGCCCCTATAAACTTTCCCCCCTTGGACACGCGTTTCCTTTCCCGCATGGGGCTTTTGCAGTTGCTGCATTCCCACCCCCGCCTGCCCTGCCTTCCCTGGTTCTTGGCCCTTCAAGCTCCTACTCATCTTTGGGGTGCAGCTAAAGACACCTCCTCCGGGAGGCCTTCTGTGACTGCTTCGCCTACAGAGGTCTCTGTCCCTTCCTTACTGTGCATCACACCACCCTATTTAACCCTCTTCATAGTGTAACCAAACCAGGTTCATTTTGCCCAGCACACAGCAAGCCAAAATACTGAAATTTTGATGTTGGCAGCAAAAAAAAAAAAAAGCATTAATTCGCAAGATAGCCAAGCGTGGAAACAGGAGGACACGCCTCAGATCTACCTCCCCAAAGGCGTGGGGCTCTGAGTATTCATGGGATAGAGAAGCTGGGCGGTCCTAGGCGTGGGGGTGGGGGTGGGGAGCAGAGGCTGGAAATAAGAAAAAGGTGTATCACCATCCTTCTGAGCAGGTGGAACTAAACTGTAGGCCTCTTCCTGGGACATGTGTTCAAAATGAAGGCACTTAGCATGATCTGAGGGTGGAGTTTTCAGCCCTCTGTGGTCAAAAGGTCCCGGAGCGGACACTGGCGCATGCCCAGGTGGAGGGTCAGTGGGCCCATCCAGTCTTAACTGGCTCAGCTCCAACTAGGCACAGCTGACTCCAAGTTCGCAGAGAACACCTCGGGCAAACGTCTTATTTCGGTTACGTGCTGTATGGAACACGTGCCGGTTTTTTTTAGCAACAATTAAAATGACCTTGATCAGTGAAGGCAGGTTCAGGTGTAATGAATTGAATTGATGATTACCCAGAGTTTCACTGAATAGATGATCACCCGTAATTGCCATGTCTGTCACCCCAGTGAAATGCCAACCCCGTGAAGATCGGGACCGCGCCTGCTTCATTGCAGCCTGAACAGGGTTCCGTCACTGCTTGGGGAGTGGATAGTAATATGAACCACGAGTGCTTCCAGGGTGCGTATACGACAGGTTGCCATGTAAGCCCTTTAGGTTCCAGACTCGCTGAATTCCACCAGGGCTCCAGGGGAGAGGCTACTGTCACCATCTCCAGTTCAGACAATGACATGGCGTCACCGAGAATAAGGTGACGTGCCCGAGGTCACCCTTCCGGTCCGTGGTAGGCTGGGACTTGACCTCAGTGCAGACTGAATTTAGACTTTTGGAGCTTCATCCTCGCTCCAGGGGGAATGGGCTGAACACTGGTGATCAGAGCTGTGATTCCAGAAGGAAGACTAGCGAGCAACAGGCATGTCCATTGTCATACAAGCAGAGGGGAGAATAAAGCAGGAGAGGGATGGGGGCTTTGGGGAGACGGGGGGGGTGCTGGTTCCTAGGGCTGCTCTAACAAATTACCACAAATGGGGGACATCAAAACGATACAGATTTAGGCTCTCACAGTTCTGGAGACCAGAAGCCTGCAGAAGTCCTGGTGTCAGCCGGGCTGGTTCCTTCCAGAAGCCCTCGGGGAGAATCTGCTTCTTTTTCTTTTCAGCTTCTACCCTTCTCTGCCTTGGCTTCCCCCTTTTCCAAGCACGTGGCACCAACCCCTGCTTCCTCCCTCGCGTCTCCTCTAACTCCCAGCCTGCTTCTCTCCCATGAGGAGCTTAAAGGATGCTCATGGTTACATGGGGCCCACCCAGAGCATCAGAATAATCTTCCCACCTCCCGATTCTTCAATCTCATCTGCAAAGTCCTGCTTGTCCCGTCAGGGAACAATCCCCAGGTTCTGAAGATGGGACCTCCATGGGGAGGGGGTGGGTGTGGTATTATTCAGCTGACAGCGGAGGGAGGTTGGCGATTTTAAATAGGTGTTGAGGGAAGGCCTTGCTGAGAAGCCACTGTTTGAGCAAAGACTGCTCCCTGGAGCAGAGGGAGTGACCGAGTGACTGTGGTGACTTGAGGGCAGAGTCCTCCAGACTGAACATCCAGCAGGAAGCCCGTAGCAGGCATGCACCTGGCACCTTCCTGCAAACGCAAGGAGGCTCAGCTGAGTGAGGAGGGGGCAAGCAGAGGAATGGGAGTCAGAGAGGCCCTCGTGGCCATAGGTGGGGAGTTCCCACGGTGGTGCAGCAGACACGCATCCGACTAGTATCCATGAGGATTGGATTCGATCCCTGTCCTCGCTCAGTAGGTTAAGGATCTGGCATTGCTGTGCACTGTGGTGTAGGTTGCAGACGTGGCTCAGATCCCACTTTGCTGTGGCTGTGGCACAGCTTTGATTCAACCCCTAGCCTAGGAACTTCCATATGTCACAGGCATGGCCCTAAAAAGCAAAAAAAAAAAAAAAGTCTTGGTAGGTGGGAGCCATGGGGGGTTCTGGGCAGAGGAGGGACAGGTGCTGATTCAGGTATCCACAGCTTTCTCTGGCTGCTGCGTGGAAAACAGTCTAGGGCAAGAGTGAAGGAAGGGAAGGGAGGCCTTTTTTGGGAAATGTTTGCAGGCGCCCAGGGGAGAGAGGCTGGTGGCTTGGACCAGAGGCGGCCACGTGCCCTCCTGCTCCTCCTTCAAAATCAGACGCACATTCCCTGCGGCTGTGGGAGCTCCCAGTTGACTCCCTCCCTGGGAAATGCCTTTGGCCTGAAGGAAGTGCTTTGCCCAAACTCACTCTCCCCCTCCCTGCTTCCCACCATCCATTTGCAAAGGCTGGTAAATACAGGTCAGAAAGATTCAGCCCCCCTGACTCAATTCACAGCAGCTCTGAAAGAGCCATCTTAGCTCCCAACCTCAGGATGGAATGTAGGGCCACGTCTGGAATGTGTGGGAAAATAAAGCTTTTGATTATCTTGTTTTGCAGGATCTTTGTCTACATAAACAATTTGTTTAAAAAAATGTATTTCTGCACCTGTATGTTGACAGCAGCACTGTTCACCATAGCCAAGACATGGAAACAACCTAAATGCCTGTCGACAGAGGAATGGATTAAGATGTGGTACATACACCCAATGGAGTACTACTCAGCCATAAAAAATGAATAATGCCATTTGCAACAATACGGATGCAACTAAAGATTCTCATACTAAGTGAAATAAGTCAGAAAGACAAAGACAAATACTATATGAGATCACATATGTGTAGAATCTAGAATATGGCACAAATGAACCTAAAACAATCACAGACATGGAGAACAGACTTGTGGTTGCCGAGGGGGAGGGGGAGGGTGTGGGGTGGATGGGGAGTGTAAGGTTAGTAGATGCAGACTATTACATTTAGAATGGATGGGCCATGGGGTCTTGCTGTACAGCACAGGGAACCGTGTCCAGTCTCTTGGGATAGAACATGATGGGCGATGATACGAGAAAAAGAACGTGTATATTTATGTGCGACTGGGTCACATTGCTGTACACCAGAAATTAGCACAACATTGTAAATCAACTCTATTCTAATTTAAAAAAGTGATTTTCAAAATTCCTGGGCTCATGTAGTCATTTATCCTTAAAAGTAGAGAGTAATGGCTGAAGAAGAGGTGTTTATATATTTTTTGTCCAACCAGAGCATATGAAGTTTTCTCAAAGAGTCTAGGCACCATCTCTTTCTGATCAGGTCCACATTATATGAGAAAAATGGAACCAACCAAATGCACAGCAACACATCCCCACGTGGACACGATCAACATAATTGTCCACTTAGGGATCTGTTCATTCATTTAGCAAATATTGATGGGGCACCTTTATACCCAAGCTGTTGTGCTAGTTATTGAGATGCAGCAGTGACCGAGATAGACGCAGTCCATCTGTTCTCATGCAGTTCCAGTCTCTGAGGACAGATGCTACACAGGTAAACAAATAAATACACAGATAATTTCAGACTGTGAAAATGCAGTAAGGAAACAGATTGAGGATAAGACGGAGTGTCTTTGGGTGTGGTTACAGCTTCATTTCAGAGGGTCTAAGGAGGTGACATGCGGGCTGAGTCCTGAATGAGAAGGAGCTGCCATAGGAGGTCTGAGGGCACCGTGTGCCAGGCAGAGGGAACAGCAAGTGTCAAAGCCTAGAGGACAGAAAAGGCCTGGAGAATGGAGGGAGCAGAAATGAGGCCAGCATGTGTGTGGCATAAAGAGCAGGGAGAGGGATGGAGATGGGGATATGGAAAGACTTTATAAACAGAAAGAAAAGGTAATATTGTTGTCATTATTAACTATTGCAGTGACAGTGGTGATTTTTTTAAGTTTTTTAAGTTAGAAATTGACACAACATTGTAATCAACTATGCTTTCATTTAAAAATTTTAAAAAAGAAAAAATATGTAAATTGAAAAACAATTTTTTTTTTTCAGCCACACGCATGGCACAGGGAGGTTCCCAGGCCAGGGATCGAACTGGCACCACAGCAGTGACCCAAGCCACAGCAGTGATGATGCCGGACAAAGCCACCAGGGAACTCCAAATTTTAAAAAATTTTAAGTCTCCATCCTCTTTGGCCCCAGAGACAGGAGAGCCTTCCCAGGATCACCATCAGCCTCAGCAGGTTGGCTCTATGGGTTGTGACATCTCTATTTATCAGCCACAATCGCAGGAACATTAAACACGTCCCGCCAGGCCTCTGAGTGGTTTGAACCAGAGTGTTTTGAATCAAATTGGGCTGCTGACTGATCATCGGCCCTTAAGATATGCATTTTTCCTCCTTGTTAAGGAATCAAGGCACCATACTTGAATCTTTAAAAGCAAGCAAACAAAACTTGATCTCTCTCTGGAAACCAGATCCCAAGGGAAATACAGGTTTTACAGTTCCAGCATTTTGGGAGATATTTCCATATCTCCTTTGGTTTGTATAATGTGTTATGCTTTGCAAAAATATTTTCTCTTGCTCTAGTTTACTCGTACTTATTGAAATATGTGGAAGGTATTCACATATCACACATATTTATAATTCTTTTCCTAATCAAATAAAAAGAAGAAAACGCCTGCAAATGCTCAGTCGTACATGCTTTCTGGTAAATATAATGAATTACATTTGCATTCTTTCCTCGTCTCATATTTCATCCTTGTCTTTCTCCATAGTGTGTGTTTAACCCTATAAACTGACTTCTCCTTCCCTTTTCATTCACCGCGTGGGGCTGCATGTCCCTTACTTTTGTCCTCCTGGCAGCACTGTGCTGATTTCATGTGGGGCAAACAATCCCTCCCTTCTTTAATCCATGCGGGAGAGTTGACTCCATAGCCTCCAGTCCTAGCTTTGACCCAGTGTATTCTCTCTCTCCACCACCACCCCCACTCCCTTAGGTCACAGTGATTCCTGGATGGCAAGTGAAACTCAATGCCAGGCTTGATTTCCTGGAGTGAACACTTCTCTTTTCTCAGGACTGGTTTCTGTGAGACTAATGAACCAGGCCACAGAGCAGGAGATCCTGCTTGTGTGGCGGGTCAATGCAGAGGAAAACAGCCAAAAATTGGAGAGAAACAGAATCTTGTAGACATGAGTCGAGCTCCTGGATCCAGCCATGCCTGAAGCCATTTCTCTTAGAGCAGATTTTCTCAACCTTAGAACTATTGACAGGTTGGGATTAGATAATTCTTTGGTGTGGGGGGCTGTCCCGTACATTGTAGAATATTTAACAGCTAGGTGCCAGTAGCACACTGTCCCGCCCCTTCTAATGACACCCAAAAATGTCTCTAGGCATTGCCAAGTGTCTCCGGGGTGGGGGGAGGGGGCAAAATTTCCTCCATTAACCTTTGACTGCCCATAAATTATGTGGGGAAATACAGGTCCTTTTTTGCTTATTCCTGTCTGAGTTAGGTTTCTCCGCTTGTCTTCAAGGGGCTTTCTGCTCAAAGGAAAGCTTGACCTGCAGGGTGCAGGGGATCGTGTAATAAAAGGGGCCTGATGGCTGCAATGAATGACGGGATGCTGATCACCGAGAAGCCAGTTCCAGCCTGAGCTGAGCAGTGTTGCCGTCCGCAGCTGTATTCCAAGGGGATGAGACAGCCAGCCGCAGGCCTCGGCCAGTTGATGCTGAGAAACCTCTCCCGAGAGCCTCCCAGGGAGGGAGAGGGAGGCAGTGGGAGGCGGCTTGGGGGTTTCTCCCTCACCCTCCCATCCTCTGCAGCTCCAGGAGGGTCAGAGACATTCCGCCAAGACTCAGATGAACTGTGGTTCCAGCCTTGGCCTTGAGGCAGGCATGACCCCCAGGGTGCCACGGGGCTACACTCCCCTGCAGTTATTATAGAAAGAAGGCAATGTCTGCTGGATGATTAAAAGACCATTTTTATACAATAATAGCCGATTCCAAACAGGTACAGGACGTCAATCGTCTGTGAAAAGGTGCGGGGGGCGGGGCGGGCAAGATCACTGACACGTGGATATTTCCAGACATTCGCAAATGTCTGTGCATTTGGCATTTTGGAGGCTGTTTTGCCTGGAAATTCTCCTCCTTCTCCCCAGGCCCCATGGGGTCCCCAGCGTGTACACAGTGATGATACTGGGGTCCTGGCTGACGCTCCATCTGAGAGACCCTCACGCAAGGAACGGTCTGGCACGGGGTTGTTCTCATGCGGGATGAAGCTGGAGGTGTGGTGCCAGTCCCATCTCTGGTCAAGAGAACACAGGGAGCAGGCAAAGGAGGGCGGGAGAGGCAGGACGGGGGCAGGTGATGACACCGAGGCAGCGGTTCCTTCGAGATTTAACCTTTAGGAAGATGCGGGAGACCTGAGTCTGGGACTCAGTCATAGCCTCCTGAAGCTCCAGTCTCCCCAAGGAGACCCCAGTGAGCCACCATCTTGGATGAGGGGAGAAAGGGGAGGACACCAAAGCCTCTGGTCCAGCTAGGGATGCCCACGCTTACTGTGTCCTTGACCTTGAAAGGAATTCAGGGCTGGGGCTAAGATACAGCCGGTGAGGCCCACAAATTGGGGGGATCATCAAAATCAATATGATTTTACCGCAATATTTAAAAAAATCAAAACAGATGCAAAAAAAAAAATCCTTCATGAACCAAACACCAAATTCTAAAATAAAGACAGGATCTGTGGTTTTACTTGGAATTAAAGTTTGGGATGTAAGCCTCGAATTTCCTGGTGTGAAACCAATCCGACTTTTAAGGATTATAACGAGGACCCTGGTTTACTAAACAAACAAACAAAATGCCAAGAAGCCAATTTATATCAGGGACAAACCCGTGATTTTTTTTCCCCCCCCCGAAAACAAATGATCTAGCTCGTCACAATATTTTATGATCTCAATAGCTATTTCTGAGTCAGTCATTGATAGAAATGCCCACCTGAGTGTGTTGACAACAGGATCGATCAAACAATCAAACCCTAGTCCTAACTGCAAACCCTTCTGGGGTTTGTCAATCCAGCCACCAAAATTCTTGCAGTCAACACAGAATCCTAACGTCTTTGGGCCCCAAGGGCCCTTCCTGCGTCTTGCAACATGTTCCAGAAGAGAAGAATGTTTCTCAGGGCTATGGAAACCCAGCGAGGAAAACTCATTTTATGAAGTGAAGGGAGGTGAAAGGCATTTCTTAACAGTGCATTTCAAATGCACTCGTGGAGTTCCCGTCGTGGCGCAGTGGTTAACGAATCCGACTAGGAACCATGAGGTTGTGGGTTCGGTCCCTGCCCTTGCTCAGTGGGTTAAGGATCCGGTGTTGCCGTGAGCTGTGGTGTAGGTTGGAGACGCGGCTCGGATCCCGCGTTGCTGTGGCTCTGGCGTAGGCCGGTGGCTACAGCTCCGATTCGACCCCTAGCCTGGGAACCTCCATATGCCGCGGGAGCGGCCCAAGAAATAGCAACAACAACAACAAAAGACAAATGCACTCGTGCTCATCCGAGAAGAACGCAGGGTCCCTCCACCATTTGGAAAGTGGCAAGAGAGGGATCATGAGTACAGAAGCTGCGAGCCATTCATTTTGATTTTTCAAAAATGCAGCCCAGCCAGAGAGAGAGCTTTGCAAAAGATCTAATGACAAAATAAAATCTCTGCTCTTTGCAAAGTCAAGGCAGCAAAGAGAGGATTAAAAAGACACAAATGTGAGATTCGACCTGGAAAAAAAATGGAGCATTTAAATTTTTTTTTAAAGGTGGGGAAAATGCCATCCAAGGGTGTCTGAGGGGTAAGGAAACTGTTACGAAAATGGGAATTCTGTCTCTGAGCTGTTCACAGCTCCGGCCCTGGAGTGTGAAATTAGCGACTGGCAGCAGATTTCACAGGCACTTGGGGGAGCGTGTTGGTGCTCCTGAGGATTTGCCAAATCCTGCCCACTGGCAAGCTGCTGTCATTATTCATGCAGAGCACAGATAATCCTGAGTGTCTGGAGCGTTTTGCATTTATATTGGATGCAGCCTCTCTCCTTCCTGAGTCTAGTACTGAGCGCACGGCGGGGCAGAGGGTGGGGGGAGCATCCTGGAGACCAACCTCCTCACCAAACTTCTATTTACTCTATTAAGAAAAAAAAGCCCCATACAGATGGATTACATTCAGTGGAAATTTTGGGGAACTGTATAGAATATAGAATAGGGCTAAAAATACGAAACCTTAGGAGTTCCCTGGTGGCTCAGTGGGTTAAGGATCTGGCATTGTTACTGCTGTAGCTTGGGTCATGGGTATGGAGCAGATTCTTTCTCTGGCCTCTGAACTTCCGCATGCCATGGGTGGGGCCGAAAGAAAGAAAGAAAACAAGCTAACCCTTAAAATATCTCCTAGGGTGACAAGGAATTCTTGGAGCCTGGGTTTTAGGTCTAAGACAGTGGTTTTGTCCTCATTCGCCATCACACCATGGTTCGGGAGAGTTTGGTTTGGGGAAGCTTAACAGAAAAGAAAAAATTCGGGAAATGATGAACTGATAGGTAGATGTCGCTGTACTTCCTGATTCTCTTTGTCTGTCTTGGTCTCATCTGTGTGGATACACTCTAGACAACCAACCAAAGGTGGAAGCGGGACTCGTTACACTTTGACCTGGTTACAGTTAGGTGGATGGAACTCAGCTTGGCCTCGGGTAAAAGAATCCTTCTTTATTCGGCTAACAGGCCCCGGCGTTTAGTGACCCCAAGAGTCAAAGGAAACCATTACTGTGGGAGACAGTCTTCTTGGACACTGTGGCATCTTCAGGAGCACGTCGGACTGTTTTATTGATGAACTTTTGGGAGCATTACATTTTCTAAACAAACCCAAATATCAGTTATTAACAAACCAATTCCCCTTTGAATGGAATACTCTTGCTTTCGTGGCCTTCTTGCTGATGGTCGGTATTTGGTGTCTCCCAAGCCTGGTTTGAACCTTGAACCGACTGGTGAAAATTTGAGATAAAATAAGAATCAGCAGAGACAGAGCTCTGCAACCCACCCTCTAAATCAGCTGTGGATCAGGATGCTTTTGGTACAAAGGACCGAGACTCAGACTCGAATTGGCTTCAACCATGACTGATATGCTGGTTCTCATGTGTCCGAAGGTGAATCAGCCATCCACGGATGTCCTCAGGGGCCAGGTCTTGCCCTTCTGGGTTGGCTTCAGCCTAAGGCTGGAACTCCTCCTGGGTATTAGAGGCCACGAGTGTCCAGAAGAAGAAATCAGGTCAAAGAAATCTTTGGCATTTTCTCAGAAGAGCAAGCAGGGAGTTTCCTGGAAAGGATGAGCAACCCCCCTCCTGAATTTCTTTGGTCGCACTTGTATTTTGCGTCTGCTCTGGACGAAATCTCTGTCTAGGACGTGGGTTGGGTTCTCCTTTGAATGGCACTCTAGCCAGGCTGGGGTGGGGGTGGCTTCTCTGCATCCCGTGGGATGTGAAAGGGAACAGGGGGGTCCTGAGAAGTCAAGGAGCTTTTTTTGTGAGGCTGGGTCATTGATGCTGGTAGACAGTCCATGACACCTCCTGCTGTCCAGGGAAAACTCGCTCTCTCCACTCCCTTCTCTGAAGGAAAATTCGGGCTTTTCCCTCACTCGCTTCTTACACTGATGCTCCTATGACCAGATGTGTGAGTTTCTTTCCCCCACGCTGACCACCTCTTTGACACCAGCCTGTTGTCCTGCAACTCAGTTCAGTCCTGACACCATCTGTCTGGAGGGAGCACCCCATTCTACGGGTTAAGGGCTCCGTCCCACAATGGCCCCCACTTCCAATGCCGATCACACAGTCCCGGCTTGTTACCTGGACTTCTGGCCATGGGGTCCAGAGAGCTTCTGGGTTGCTGGGAGGCTCTAATTGGGGGTTTCTGCAAGCCCCTCCTCGGGTGTGATAATCGGCTAGAACAGCTTCAACTCAGGGAAATACACTTTTGTTTACTGGTTTATTATAAAGAATATAGTAAAGGATGCAGATAAAGAGACAGGTAAGGGAAGGTTTAGAAGGGTCCTGAGCACAGGAACTTCTGTCCCTGCGGCGTCGAGGGGTTGGGGTACGCTACCCTCCTGGCAACCCAGAAGCTCTCTGGACCCCATGGCCGAGGGCTTTTCGTGGAGGCTTCATCATAGAGGCGTGGCCCATGATTAACTCTATGTCCAGTCTCTTCTCTGCAGATGAAGGTGGCACTGAAAGTTCCAAATTCTACTCATGCTTGCTCTTTCTGGCAACCAGGTCCCATCCAGGGGCCAAGCAGGAGCTGACCAGGAGTCACCTCCCTCATTAGAACAGGAGATGTTCTTATCACCCAGGAAATGCCAAGGGTTTGGGGGGCTCTGTGTCAGGAGCCAGGGTCAAAGACCAAGTATTAGACGAAGCCAGGGAGATGGTCTTCAGACACCCCTTGTCTCTCGGGGTGGGTGTCCGACACGCCAAACGAAGTCTACTTTCCTTTAATCTGTGAGGCACGTGTGTGGGACAAGCAGGGATCCTGGAGATCTGGGGAGTGGCTGAGGGTGGGGACAACCTGTCGCAGAGGCAGGGCCCAGGGGAGAGGGGGCAGGCAAGGACCTGGCTCCCACACGCTGGGTCCCCATCCTGGCTCTGCACCTCTGGGCCAGGGACCTTGGTGAGCTGTCTCATTTCTCTCTTTGCTCCTCTCTAACCCGAGCATCAGTAATAACACCTGACTCAGGCGTTTGCTGAGAAGGTCATGGTCGCTTATAAACGATGCTCCCCAAGCAGTGCTGGGTGCCGAGTGTTTTCTATCAGCACTGACGTACACAGAGAGGCGCCGTCAGACGCTTCTCCTAGTTGGACCAAGAAAGAAAATATTCAAGTATTGCTTCAAACGACAAGGATAACCTCCCAATAGAATCATAGTAGCTAACATTTTATTGCTTATTAGGTATAAGACATTTTTGAAATCGGTACTCAACAAAAATAACAAGCGTAGGAAGGGGTAGGTACTGTTATGATCCCATTTCACAGATGTGAAAACAGAGACTCGAAGAAACGCAATAACTCCTCCAAGTTCCCACAGCTAGTAAGGGGCAGCCAGGAGCTTCAAGTCCATGCAGCTTCCCTTCAAACCCCACCTCTCCTATTTCTCCAGTAGAAGAGGGAATTATGCAGGGGGGGCGGTGGCTGAGTGCTGGATCCTTCAGATGTTAAGGCAGGAAGCCTGCCACCCAGGTCTAGAGCTGAGAGTACAAGACTGTGGCGCAGCAGGAACTCCCACACACTGAAGGCGGGGATGTAAAATGGTCAAACCAACAGGACAAACTCTTTGGGAGTTTTAAAAAATTACACGTCCATCTGTCCCCTGACCCAGTAATTTCACTCCTGGGTGTGTATACGGGAGAAATGAAAACACAGCCACCAAAAGACGGGAACAAAAATGCTCACAGCAGCTTCATCTGTAACGAAAACGTCCCACGTCTCCATCAACAGCTAAATGCATAAACAAACCCGAGGATTTTGTACAATGGAGCATTACTCAGGTATAAAGGGACCTGCCAGGGACGCACGCCACCGTGCGGATAAGGGCCGCTAATAATTAGATATCTTGCTTTCAGAAGTAGCAAGGTTTAGACGCCATCAAATGGTGGATCCCAGGTGTGGACTGAAAGTCAGGAGGAGGGCCAGGGGATGGCTGCTACCTTTTCAGCTTTTCTGTCCTTTTGATAATTTGAAAAATCACGTACTGTTTAATTTACTATCACTTACAGGGTCTGTTTCCTCTCTCTGCCCATGGACCCGCAGTCAAGGTTTCGTTAAGTAGCCAGAAACCCCTTCGCTCAAGCTTGGGATGGATATTTGGGTCCAACTGAGAGGCGGTGGACATCAAGTATATTGACTTGCACAGCTCAGTCCAAAGCCATGGAACCCATCATCTAGGTGACTAGGACTCTTGGGCGCTCTGTCCCCAGAGTGGCTCGGCAGAGGTGGCTCCTTCCTGGGAGGGACAGGTTGGGGGCCTCTCCCGGGAGGAGAGCCTGGAGATTGAAGCCCACCCCACAGCTCATGGGGTGGAGTCCGCCAGGAGCCTGTACATGAACTAGAAAAGATGAATAGGGAAAGGTGTGTTTTCCATAAATGAAGGTTTCTCCAAGAAAATAGTTCCTCATGCTGATGGACACTGAGGTCTCTGGAAGATTTAAAAATGCAGATGAAAACAAACTTTTCTGAACCAGCTCCAGAGAGTCAACCCAGACCTTAGAAAACAAGAGGCCAAATTAAGGTGTGTGTGTGTGGGGGTTGCTACTCACATTACAAAAGGACTTATCATTTTGCAAAGAAGCAGACCTTGGGTTGTGATTTGTTTTATACAAATACTATTTAGACCTGGAAATATACAAATACTATTCATTGGTTTTCTGCTTGTTTGTTTACTTGGTTTTGTTTTGGGGTCAGAACTCTTGCTAAGCAACAGGAACCGACTCTGGTTGCCAGAATAAGTCTGCTTTAAATGCTTTCGATGTTGGGGTCACACTGCTAAAGCCTTGCCTTGAAGGAGTCCCCGTCGTGGTTCAGTGGTTAGCGAACCCCACTAGTACACATGAGGTTGTGGGTTCCATCCCTGGCCCCGCTCAGTGGGTTAAGGATATGGTGTTGCCAGTGAGCTGTGGTGTAGGCTACAGAGGCAGCTCAGACCCTGTGTTGCTGTGGCTGTGGTGTAGGCTGGCAGCTGTAGTTCCAGTTTGACCCCTAGCCTAGGAACTTCCATATGCAGCAGGTGAGGCCCTAAAAAGACAAAAAAAAAAAAAAAAAAAAAAGACTCCACTTCCAAACACAACTCCTGAGAAGAGAGTGCAGGAGCTCTGGGTCAGTGCCCACCCCCTGAGGAGGGGTTCCTTGATTGGCAGGTCCTCCATCCAATGGGGAAAGCTCTGTCCCCCCAAAGAGAATTGAGATGATGTTATTGGAGAAAGACTCCAATGGCGCTATTCCATGGAAACAGTGGTCCTCAACCCAACCTATTAACTCAACACCCACTCTTATGACCAATATTGACCGATATTGTGTGATGCTGCCTCAAACTCCCGAGATGAAATTCATGCATGACCTCTCTACACACATACTTTAAAAAATCAGAACGTTGTTCTAGATATAATATCAAGGAGAAATAAAAGGAAGCTACCTTGTAGAATATTACTTAAAATAAAAATAACAATACGATAGAATTATACAAAATTCAAGGATAATAAACACGCTCTTAGGAGGGGCTCCCCTGCACGATTTAAAGAATCAGTGCGGTGTTTGCCTCTGCCGTTGAGGGATAAATTTGGACTTAAAAGCAGCAAGATGGTCAGAAGCCATCCTATGCAAGACAAAAGAGAAGAGAAAGAACAGACGTGGAGTGGACACCGGGATAAAAAGTATTCAATGGACATTAACACCTGCAACAACAGATACTTTGGGATACTATGGAGTTGGGTTTGACTCACCGTTGTTGTTTTTTGTTTTTCTTTTTAGGGCCTCATCCACAGCATATGGAGGTTCCCAGGCTAGGGGTCTAATTGGAGCTGTAGCTGCCGGCCTACCCCACGAGCCGCATCCTCATGGATACTAGTTGGGTTTGTAATTCGCTGAGCCACAGCGGGAACTCCCCAGTCTCAGGCTTTTCCTTGCAGGAATATCCAGGGGTATTTAAAATCACAGGGGCAGTGGAACTGTCCTGTGTGGGGCAGGGGTTGTGGTATCCCTGGACTCCTGTCCATTAAATGTCAGTGGCCTCTGTAAGGAAAACTGGGAAAGGTTTGGAGGTTTAGAGAGTGTCTTGACCATCCCATCAACCCAGGTGACTTTTGCCTTCCATGGGCTTCAGTGAGGCTATTTTACAATCCTGTAAAGGCAGAAGTTAATCTGTAGCAAAAGGATAGTAATACAAACAATTTCTTTCCCCCCGCCTGCCCGCCTGCCTTCCCTCCCTCCCTCCTTCCTTCCTTCCTTTCTTTCCTTCTTTCCGTCTTTGCTTTTTCAGCCACACCCTGAGCACATGCAAGTTCTCAGGCTAGGGATCGAATCCAAGCCACACCTGCAACCTAAGCCGCAGCAACGTCGGACCCTCGACCCACTGCACCGGGCCAGGGATCCAACCGGCAACCCCACAGAGACAAGCCAGATCATCAACGCACCACCTCCCTGCGGGAACTCCAATGCAAATAATTTCTTTCCAGAAACATACACATTATATCCGGGGGGGTTTATGGACTCCCTTCCCCATCAGGGAAGAAGCCAGTTTTGCAATCATTAATCAAATTCATTTCAGCATTCCTGATAGCCTACAAATGTATCTACACTTTGGATGTTCCTTTGGTTTTAAAACCCGTCTGGTTCCCTCTTGCATTACTGAGTTAAATCAAACCTCTGACATAGTCAGTTCATGTGTATAGGGCACTCATGATTTTGCTTTTTTTAAAAGAATTTTTCTTTAACCATCCCAATCATTGTGCAACCAAGAATTAAGTTCTTAATTTTTCTAACTTCCCTTACTGCATGCATTGTGAGCCACTGCATTAGCGCGCGCACACACACACACACACACACACCCCTAGAGTCTTAACCCATTTTTTCTTACTTCTCTCTGTGGCCTTGTGCTATACTAGTTGACTAAACACTACATTGCCCCCACTTAACAAATGTCCCACTTTGGGATTTTAGCGTCTGAAACCCTGACCTTGAGGTGGCATCCTTGAGATCATACTTTATTCAGAGCTATTTTTATTTAACGAAAATCCTCAGCTGCAGGGCTCTTATGTGAAGAAAATCACAATTCCAGAGATGACCTACCGCCCCCCCAACATTTCTGTGAAAGGGAATTACATCCTGTGTAATTTCAATCTTCTCAGTCACGGTTCTGTCTTGGTGTCGTGGGGTATTTTTAAACATCAAAAGGAAAAAGGAGGAGAAAATCCAGAGAGACCACCCCCAAGTCTGAAATCCTGTTAAACC
Organism: Sus scrofa; assembly: GCF_054392235.1. NCBI lineage: Eukaryota > Metazoa > Chordata > Mammalia > Artiodactyla > Suidae > Sus > Sus scrofa. The sequence continues at coordinate 57,657,278 of NC_139399.1, forward strand.
TCAACAAAACCAAACCCACCAGGGCTTGACGGACTAAAGCTCAGAAGCAGAAGAGACCACGGTCCTGGCGGTGAGATTCTGCGGGTTCCTTTGCCACCCCGATTCCCTCCATCTGGGCAGCAGGGGATGGGGGGATTTTCCTGATTTCCAGGTAGTCTGGTTGGGCTACTGGGAACGGAAGGGACCCTTCTTTGATCTTTTGAGCGCTCATTTGGATAGCTCGGTCCTTTAAGAGGAGGAGGCAGAAAATCATCACCAAAGGCGCCCAGCAGTACAGGGAAAGGCGCCTGGACTTTCTGCTCTGCTGTTTAAGATCAGCAGCCTGCCAAATCCAGGTCGTGCCCATAGATCAGGAGGTCAGGGTGAGGAGAATGAGAGCGCCTTCTTAAAGTCCCTACGACCTCATCAATATAGGACGTATTTCCAATACTGAGAAGAGTGTCTGTTGAAAGCATTTTTCAGGAAGGTTTTATGATACTAGAATAGTAATGCTCGCGGTCAAAGAGTCAAATAAGAAAAAACAGCCCAAAGTGTAATCTGAATGCATGACAGTGTGTAACCAGGGTGTCATGTCCCCGTGTGGTGTATGCGCCTCTCAGGCGTCGTCTGCTTCCCCTCCTCCCCTTGTTAACGCCACTCAAACACATGGCCCCGCCCCCTCCATTCATTCACGCCCCCTCTCAAACATCTCCCTTGTGAGAGCCGCCGGCCTCCCATCTAAAATAATGTCTCCAAATGCAAATCAAAACTCCAAATACCAACTCACACTGGTCAGAATGGCTGTCATTAATCAGCAAATGACAAATGCTGGAGAGGGTGTGGAGAAAAGGGATCCCTCCTACATGGTTGGTGGGAATGTAAACTGGTACAACCACGATGGAAAACCGTGTGGAAGTTCCTCAGAAAACTAAATATAGAACTACCATAGGATCTCACAATCCCATTCCTGGGCATATATCTGGACAAAACTTTCATTCAAAAACATACATGTGTCCCTATGTTCACTGCAGCACTACTCACAATAGCCAAGACATGGAAACAACCTAAATGTCCATCGACAGATGAATGGATTAAGAAGATGTGGTATACATACACAGTGGAATACTACTCAGTCATAAAAAAGAACAAAATAATGCCATTTGCGGCAACATGGATGGAACTAGAGATTCTGATACTAAGTGAAGTAAGTCAGAAAGAGACAGACAAATACCATATGATATCACTTATATGTGGAATCTAAAATACAGCACAAATGAACCTATCTATAGGATAGAAACAAACTAATGGATGTGGAGAACAGACTTGTGGTTGCCAAGGGGGAGGGGGAGGCAGTGGGATGGACTGGGAATTTGGGGTTAGATGCAAACTATTGCATTTGGAGGGGCGAAGCAATGAGGTCCTGCTGTATAGCACAAGGAACCATATCCAATCGCTTGTGATGGAACATGACAGAAGATAATATGAGAAAAAGAATGTACGTATATGTATAACTGGGTAACTTTTCTATGTGGCAGAGATTGACAGGATATTGTAAATCAACTACAATGAAAAATTTAAAAAGTAAAGTCTTCATCCCTCTCTGTCTTCTTATTCCACTTTATTTCCTCTGTAACATTTTTCATTTCTTGACAGTATACTGCATTTCTATTGTTTTCATTGGTTCTTGTCATTTTTCCCACTAAAAGTTCAGGTCCAAGAGGGTAGGGATTTTGTTTTGTTCACTGTTATAGCTCTAGTGCCTAGGACAGACCTCAGCACGTGGTCCTCCACCAGGATTTGAACATGAGCCTACCATTCTCTAGTGCACCAGTCTTAGATTCACATCCTTTTGGGATGGACCTCAGAGTCAGTCCTCTTTCCTCCATGGCCTCATTGCATTTGTGTAGCCCACACATGCTTTTTCAGCCTCTGGGTGTGGGACTGGGTCAGGGAAGACAACAGAATCCCTGCCTCATGGAGTCTCCATCTTCCAGAAGGGATGTGGGGATTAAACATTTACTTCTATCTCTGTCTAGTTCTTAGAGGTCCTTCTACCTCATCTTATAGTTACTTCGATTATTTGTTCAAAAAACAGTTTTTGTGGGGGAAGAGCTTACCATTGACAGAGAATGAGCTCGGTACTGGGGAATCTAAAAAATGAATAGATGATCAGAAATAATTTTAAAGGACTTAGAGTATTTCAAGTAGTGAAGTAATAGAGGCAGATAGGGCAATGAAAATAGTAGTAAAGTGGGTGTTCCCATCATGGTGCAGCAGAAACGAATCCAAGTAGGAACCATGAGGTTGCGGGTTCGATCCCTGGCCTCACTCAGTGGGTTAAGGATCCGGTGTTGCCGTGAGCTGGTGTGTAGGTCACAGATGTGGCTTGGATCTGGTGTTGCTCTGGCTCCGGCCTAGGCCAGTGGCCACAGCTCTGATTAGACCTCTAGCCTGGGAACCTCCATATGCTGTGGGTGCAGCCCTATAAAGAAAAAAAAAAAAGCAGAAAGAAAGAAATAGTAGTAAAGTGAAGTTTGTTGTAAAAGAGATGGAGGGATTAACCTTTGGGCTGAGGATGGTAGTAGAACAATAAGGGGGAAATCAGAGAAGCCTTCATGGAAGAAGTGACAGATGCAAAGGGATGAGTAGGAGTTCTCCAGGAGAAGTGAGACTGAGAGAGAAAGGCATTTAGGCAGAGGCAACAGTCTAGGCAAAGTCTATGGGGGCCAAAGAGTCACTATTGATGAAACAATATGAAGTTTGGGAAAGTGGCCAAGTCTTTTTTTTCTCTCTCTTTTTTTAAGGGCTGCACCTGAGGTGTATAGAAGTGTCCAAGCTAGGGGTTGAATCAGAGCTGCAGCTGTTGGCCCATGCCACAGCCATGGCAATGGGGGATCCCAGCCTACACCACAGCTCATGGCAACACCACATCCTTAACCCACTGAGCAAGGCCAGGGATTGAACTCGCATCCTCATGGATACAAGTCAGGTTCTGAACCCACTGAGCCACAATGGGAACTCTCCCAAGCTTTTAAATGTTGCCTCAACTGCCCAGATCCCTCTCCAATCCAATTCAATCCATACTAATCCAGTCCAGTCCAATCCAGTCCAATCCAATCCAATCACGAGGTTTCTCTTAAGAGTTGGCCAAGGGCAAGGCATTGGGGGGAATGTAGGGAAGCACAAGCAGATCCCGGCCCTCGGGGAGCTCTGAGTCTAGCCAGGAAGGCAGACATGTAAAGGGAAGCAAGAGTCAAAGATCAGATTCATGTTCAAGGCATCGCTAGATCATCCCTGAGCACATATGTTGCGGATTTGCGCCCAATTCACTTGATGAGGAAAGCGTGGCAGGTCTCATTGGACAGCGACCAGGTCACTCATGCATTCAGCTGACAAAGGTTTAACGAGCACTTACACTATGTGCCTGTTTAGTTATTTGGGAGAGAGCGGTGAACAGGAGAGGTGAGATCCCTGCTTTCATGAGCTTGGTCTGAACACTCACCCCAAATTCAGGTGAACAGATGGGTAAGACCTGGCCAGCTGCTGACTACGCTCTGTGGAAATGCAGCAGGGCAGTGAAGCAGCAGAGGTGGGGACAGCACGGGGGCCCTTAGATGCAGGAAGCCCCTCTGACCCGCTGTTAGAGCCAAGGCCAAGTGTGGAGGCAGAGGCAGGCCTGTGATGCTGGGGTGGTGGGAACAGCGAGGACAAAGCCTGGGGCGGGGACATCACCTGGGTGTGTCTCAGGGAGCAGCGGGGCCTCCGTGGCTGGACTGTCAGCCAGGCAGAGTCAGGCAGGGAGGCGGCAGGGCTGGGGTCAGGCTCACAGCCCAGGTGGAGAGATGCTCTGTCCCCAAAGGAGAGCAAGGGACTGAATCTGTTTTCATCTCCCTGCTCGGAGGCGACCTTTCCTCCTCTTACTGGAAACTTCTGACAAGAAAGCACTTGCTGCATTTAATTTAATTTGGGCCCGTGGAGCCCATCAAGTTATTCTGCTCCTGTCCCGGGGGGTCCTTCTCCTTTTTGCCCTTGACCTTCCTCTTTCCACCTGGTCTGTCCAAGCAGTGACAGCTCGCCCTCTGATGCCACATCCCTAAGCCATGCAATTTCCTGTGCGTTATTAAAATCATGAAAACACAAGATCCAGGTGCAGCTGTTATCTTACTGTTGATCCAGACAGGAAAGGACCAGACAGACGAAAGAAAGAATAAAGTCTCGTGACATTGGGTCATGTCAGCCCAGTTCAGTGAGACAAAGGCTGGTGAGTTTCTGGTTGTGACAGTTCATTGGGTGCTTGGAGCAAAGATGCCATGAAACAGTGATACCAGCGGACCTTGTTCAGGGAGGGCCTGCTTATGCTCGGGGCGATAATTATATCAACCAGCACTTATTGAGCACCTACTGTGTGCTGGACCCTGCTCTGGGCCCTCACGGTGTCATCTCATTTAATCCTCACAATAGCCCTTGGTCAGGAGGGTTGCCCTTAGCCCGTTTCACAGCAGAGGACACTGAGGCCAGATGGCGAAGTGTTTTGCTGTGGGTCGCAGAGTCGGCAGAAGATGCAACCAGGATTAAGCTGCAATCTGCTGACTGCACACACTAGCTGAAAAGCCCAGCACTGGCAGGATAAAGCAGATGATGTGTGGGAATCATAGAAATCAGGATTCCATGCTCCCCCAGCCCCTTCTCATGTAAGATCATGTACCAAGCAGCTGTGGCTCAGACACTCACAATTCCCAGAAAACAGCCTCACAGATATTACGCATCACGCTCTGCGTGGGGAATTAACATTTGTCTCTTAAAAGTTGTTTGCTGCTGACTCTCTAGAGTCTGTGTGTGTGTGTGTGTGTGTGTGTGTGTGTGAGAGAGAGAGAGAGAGAGAGAGAGAGAGAGAGAGAGAACAGCACTTATGAGCAGGGTCTTGGGGTCTGATTAACCTGGACTAGAATCCAGCTCAGTCCTTCCCAGCCCCCAACCCCTCTGTGCCTCCGTTTCCTCCCCTGTCACTTGGGGACCATGTCCCCACCTCATTGGGTGGGTGTGAAGATTAGATGAATTAGTCTGTGTGAAGCTCTCAGAAGGGGCCTGGTGCAGGGTCAGGGCTGGACAAATGTCACTGTTGTTACTGCTGTTCTTTGTCACCCAGTCTCTAGTGCCTACCCAGCTCCAGGCAGGGCGCTGGGTGAGTGCAAAGGGAGCCCCCTCTCCTGTCATGAGTGCAGGGAAGGGCATCCCAGCCCCACCCGTAACCAGCTGGGGGACCTTGGCGGGGGTTCACCTCCCTGTGCCTCAGTTTCCTCCTCCAGAAAGTGGGGCGATGACGGCACTCCCCCCATGGCGGTTGGGAGGATTAAAGCAGCGGGCCAGGCAGCGCTCGTCATCATGCTGTCATCACCTGCCTTGTCTCCATTCCCTTCCAGCCACGTCAGCCAACTTTCTGTGCCCCCAGTGTCCCAAGCGGGTTTCTACCTCGTGCCCTTTGCCCCCACATTCCCTCCCCTGGACCTTCGTCCGGTAGCTTCCTGTTCACACCTTGTCTCCTCAGGAAGCCTCCTCGTCCCCGTATCTGACAGGGCTCTTCACCCGCCCCTGGCCACTCCCCATCCCAGAGATCGGCAAAGCACGGTCAGGGTTCAAAGCAGCCGCTGCCTTGCTGTAACTAAAATGTTGCAATAGCCATAAGGATTGGCTTACGCATCTCTTGGGGCTGCTTTTCCCCACAGCTGAGCAGCTTTGATAGAGCCTGTGTATCCCGCAGAGCCACAACGCTGACCGTCTGGCCCGTCTCGGCCCCTGTTCCATCCAGGCACCCCATTTGACTTCCATCAACCTTGGGTTGGATCCCCAGAAGCAGACGGAACTTGAGGGTCAGAGGGACAGGGAGATAGGTGTGCCCCCCGGCAAGCCTGGGTTCCCCGCCCTCCCTGGCAGAGCTGTGTCAGGGTCTCGGCTCTCAGTGCCTCCCCGGGGCCAGGAGGACACCCTCATGGGGAGTCTGGAGCTTCCGGTCGGAGAGTAAGGACTGGCCGTGAATGGCGAGGGCCGTGGGCTGTCTCGGCAGCAGTGACCGTGTTCCAAAGGCACGTGGTTCCGTTGTGCACCTGTCTGTCCTTGCCTGTCTCTCTGCACAGTGGGGCTCCATCACAGGGGATGGACACCGAGGACCTCAGGTGTGGTCACCTCCCCAGTCTCCTGCCATCACCATCCAGGATGCTGTGAGTCCGCTTCTTCTTCTGATTGTTTCGTGGAGCTTTGCACGAGGGAGCAGAAGGCCCATGAAACAGGAAGAAGCTCAGACAGTGAGCTCTGGTGCAGGACTGGCCTGTCTTCAGTGCTGGGACCTTTAGATCTTCAGAGAAGGCCTCCTGATTCCCAGCCAAGGGACTGGGAGTCAAACCACACGACAACCCAGGGAATCCACGCCGGCATTGATTGGGACCCATTTAGCCTCGAGGTCTCACTCAGCTGGTTTTGACATAACCCCTGCCCCCTGCCTCTGTGTCCTAGATGCAGTGGCAGGATGGGGGTCTCACCAGTACCAAATACCCACCTGGCCCCACCAGACTCCTCAAGGCAGCCAGAGCGCTCACGGAACGCCCCACCCCCAAACATCACCCTGGGGTCCAAATGCTGTGACAGCTTCACTTTGCCCCAAAGGCCCAAGCTCCCCAATGCTCTGTGTCCATGGGCACCGGGTTTGACTGAGAACAGCAGAGACTCAGAACAGCAGTGGCCTAAATCAAGCAGAAGCAGTGGAAAAGCAGCCCCGAAATCAGGGCCGAAAGTCAGGAGGCAGGTCAGAGAGGCAGCCCGGGCCACCACCTGGGCAGGAAGGCTGGATCGCACTCTGGGCCTGTGACCGAAGTCAGGGATCTCCAAGCAGGTGAGCAGCACGATTTTACTGACTTTGCAGAGGGCAGGCTTGTCTTAGTCTCTGGCGGACATTTGTTAGCATGGCTCTTGGGTTAATACCTGCCCTCCTCACCTCAACCTCAAATGACCTGCCCCAAATAGGGACCAGGCCTATTTTTTTTCTCAGCAGCACACATCCAGCTTCTGGCACATGGCTGGGCACGTGGCAGGCATCAGAAATGCTCTCGTGGAGTTCCCGTTGTGGCTCAGTAACGAATCCGACTGGGAACCATGACGTGGCGGGTTCGACCCCTGGCCTCGTTCAGTGGGTTAAGGATCCGGTGTTGCCGTGAGCTGTGGTGTAGGTTGAAGACGCGGCTCGGATCTGGCATAGGCTGCTGGCTACAGCTCTGATTCGATCCCTAGCCTGGGAACCTCCATATGCTGTGAGTGCGGCACTAAAAAGACAAAAAAAAAAAAAAAAAAAAAAAAAAAAAAGAAAGAAAGAAAAGAAAAAGAAAAAAAAGAAAAAAGAAAATGCTCTCTTATGGACAGTATGAGTGGATAGAAAATTTCACGTAGGTGCTCAGGCGATTCTTCCTCTGCCTGTTTCCTCTCACACCCGTGTGAACCGAGGCGGCCCCACACTCTCTCAGGCTGTGTCTACGGCGGATGTTTAGCGTGTAAGACTCTTTCAGGCACAACTACATTGACCCTGAGGTTGACATCCGGCTGAGCAAGAATAAGGAATGATCGGAGCTGTGTCGACAACAGTTTGACCTTCTCCTTGTTGCTTCAAAGGAAAGAGGCTAAAAAGACAAAGGCCTCTGGGGGAAGTGGCTCCAGTACGGTGTGTCACCTCAGAGGAGAGAGAGGACCAGAGGGTGATTTATTGCAAACGCCTGGTGTGGTGAGAGCCAGCAGCTCAAAGGAGAAATTCCCTCTTCCATGGCCACCTGCCTAAAGGCCATTTGTACTTTGTTCAGTTGTCAAGAAGCTGTGAACTTGTTTCTTGTGTTCCGCAAACTGTATACCTTATAAATTGCCACCTTTTATGGTAACTGCAATTACTCGGCTCCCAGACTCCCTTGCAGCTAGGGCCAGGGCAAGTGACTCTGATGGCACTTGTCACCTGCTCCTGAATACATACCTTCTGAATTAGAATCTTGTCACTTTAAGAAGCGGGAACCTCATGAAATTCTGGGGATGGCCCATGAGGGGGAGGAGCTATATATTGTGGTTTGGAGAAGTGGGAGTCGGAGAGTCTGTGCCCAGGGTACCAGAGGTACCTTCATGTGAATAGTTCTGTGGGATGATTTTTGTGGGACCAAGTCCTCGGCTATATTGCCTTGAAGTTGGATTATCTGGCCTGTCTGGGAAATCTCCCAGCTCCTCCCTATGTTTTGGTGTATTTCTTTCCTGCTTAAATGCTCTGCTGGGAGTTCTGTTGTTTTCAACGCACTGCCCTGAGCGTTGCAGTACAGAGCGACTTGACAAGGACCAGAGAGGCGGATGGTATTTACATGGGGGCGTGTGCTCTGGACGGAACTGGGCCCCTGGAAACGGAACCAGGTAAACAAGGGCAGGCCGTCCACCACTGACCACGCCTACTTTCTCTTCTTTAGTCATTCAACAAATACCTATGAAGCCCCGACGATACCAGGCACGGAGCTTGCTGTTGGGGCTAAAGTACCAAACAAGACAGACACGGTCCGTGTCCTCATGGAGCTTCTATTCTGGTTAAGGAGACAGCAAGAGAGAAACACACGAATAAAGGGGATATTTTCTGATTGCGGTACCTCACTAGGGAGAAAACAGGAAGATGAGAGAGGAGGATGCCGTGGGGGCGAGGTTCTCCAGGCTGGTCCCGGAAGGGCTCTCTGGGGAGGGGATCTTGGGGGTGAGAGGCAGCCAGCCAGGCGGAATGGTGGGGAGCACGTGTCTCGAGGGTGGGGTGGGGGAGACAGAGTGTGCGCAGTGGCCTGGAGCAAGAAAGGACTTGGCTGTTAAAGGAGCCTTAAGGGACCAGGTCATGCAGGGCACCCTGGGCTACAGCGTCGGGATTTCATTTAATGGGAAATCTTTGGGGAATTTCAAGCAAAGGAGTGACACGATCTGATTGCTGTGTAGAAGCGGGGGTTGCAGGGAGACGCAACGCACGTGACATGTAATCTATCAGGGGACGCTCATCAGAGACTCAGCAGCCAGGGTGTTTGGGGCGAGGCTGATCACACGGGCACCCTCTGCTCAGCCAAGAGTGCAGACACGCCGAAGGAAAGCAGAGGTTCGGCATGAGCCACATCGCAGGCCGAGTGCAGCTTTCCTTCCCCTGGAGACAATGGGGGCTTGGAAGAGGTTGGGGGTGGGCGGAGGGAAGGGAGTGGACTCAGAATCTACCCAGGATGCAGAGCTGTCAGGAGGGGCTGAGGCGGTGGGTGCCGGACCTAAACCATCATCAGAGGAAGGATCCACTCTCAGCACCAAGCACTTCAGAATTTAGAAGACACCGCTGCATCTCTCTTACTTAATCACAGAAATTTCACGAAGGAAGGGATCTTAAGGAGCACGTCGTACAACCGCTCGCTTTGACAGATGCGGAAACGGAGGCCCAGGGAAAGGAAATGACCCACTCAAGGTCATCCACTGGAGTTCCCGTCGTGGCGCAGTGGTTAGCAAATCCGACTAGGAACCATGGGGTTGTGGGTTCGATCCCTGGCCTCACTCAGTGTGTTAAGGATCTGGCGTTGCTGTGAGCTGTGGTGTGGGTCGAAGACGCAGCTCGGATCCTGCGTTGCTGTGGCTCTGGCGTAGGCCGACAGCTTTAGCTCTGATTGGACTCCTAGCCTGGGAATCTCCTTATGCTGCAGATATGGCCCTAGAAAAAGACGGAAAAAAAAAAGTTATCCAGGAAGTTAGGAGTAGACACAAGACTGGAATCTATGCTCTTTGATTTCTAAGTAAGTGGTCTTTCAAAATGCTTTTTTTTTTTTTTTTTTTTGGCTGGGCGCATGATGTACGGAAGTTCTTGGGCCAGGGATCAAACCCATGTCACAGCAGTGACCCAAGCCACAGCAGTGCCAATGCTGGATCCTTAACATGATATGCCACCAGGGAACTCCTTGATATGCCTTTTGGATGGGATGCCTGGAAAGATTAGAAGTAATAGAAGAATAATACAATGTTAAAGCTGGAAATGATTATTATTAATGGTTATTAAGCTACTACTTTTTGGCCACAAACCCAACCTTCTCAACTCTGTTCTATAATGCTGGGGTTGAGACTCTACAAACTCCACTGATCCTATATCTGTTGGCTTCTTGCTGGGTTCCACCCATGGGGGACGGTAGCATCCTGGGCCCGGTCAAGAGATGGAAACCACATAAGTGATTTCAACAGGGACAATATTGTATAAAGATTATTAAGTTATGATGGAAGAGTGACTGTAGGAGATAAGAAAAGTCTGTGGGGTTCCCTAGGGCTAAAGGAAATTGCCCAACAAAGGACAAACTTGGAAGGGGATCCTTCTCCAGACAAAGGTTCAAATCTCTTTGTAGAAGGTAGTTGGCTGACCTCTGACTTAGCTCAAGTGGAATGGCACTTAATCTTAAGTCACCAATATTCTGAAGTCACCAATGGCTTCTCTCCACCTTCATGGTTGCCGTTTTTGGTCCAAGCCATCTCATCTCTCATCTGATTACTGCAATAGTCTCCGAACTGGTCTTTTGGTTTCCATGGTGACCCTGTATTAGCCTATGATGGAGATGCTGACACAGGTGATTTACTGAGGAGATGCTCACGAGGGCAGGGAGTGAGGGCAGGGCAGGGCAGGGAGGAAAGCGAAGCAGAGGAGGACTGCAACTTCGGCCTGATCCCTCGGAGAGTCCTGGCACATAAACTCTATGCCAGAGTTGACTCGATGGGAGCCCAGGGGGCTGGCATTTGTAGTGCCATGTCACACTGTCATTGTTTCTGGGCTGCCCTAGGATGTGCAAGGGGTCATGGTGTCCTGGACAAGGAAGCTCCCATTCGGCCCAGGGCAGAACTCCCTCTGGGGAGGGGCACCTGTGAGCCTTTGTCAGCTTGGACTCAGAGCAGCAGGTGCATGAGGTCAGGCGAGGGATCCAGGCAGGGCGCCCACAGCATCACTGCTGCTTCCAACAGTCTACCAGCAGGTGAGTGTGGTCAGAGTGGTCCTTCCGTGTGGTTTCAGGGAAAAGTCAGAGATGGAGTCAGTCCATCACCTGCTAAGGCCCCAAGGTCTGCTGGGCTCCTGCCATCTGTGCCAAGGGCTGTGGCCAAAAAGGCAGGAAGTCACACTGGGGTGAGAACGAGGCCTTCATTCCAAGAACATTCCATGTAAGCCCCGACCTTGCCCCTTCCCGGCTGTGGGAACGTGGGTGAGTTTGTTCCCCTGTCTGGATTCGTTTCCTGATCTGAAAATGGGAGACGGACCTGTGCCTTAGGGACTAATTCTGGAATCATCCACCTCGCACACCCCTGCTCGTTCTTCATGCATCGGCACTGGTGTTCTCGTAGGTTCAAAAGCTCCTTAAAATGACCTGATCCCGAACCAAATTCCACTGGACAGAGAAACAAAAGTATTTTTTTCACTGTTCTGAAATATGCCGAGTTTTTCAGGTCTGAAGCCACGGCGTAAACTAAGGGACGGCTGTGGTACTTTGTTTTGTTTGGGGCCCACGATGGGGGCTGGGGGCTCGTTTGAAACTGGCACTGCTAACGGCCAAGCCCTTCCTGGCGCCTGAGTTGCCCCCCACAGCCCAGCTGTCACCCCTCCGCTCCGTGGCTTCATTCACTGACATCCGACATTCAGGCCCAGGCATCTGATGACCTGATTCCATCTTCTCCGGCGCAGCAGAGCATCCACACGTGGAAATGTTTCATTTTACTATGAAAGCCTTCCCTTTCCCCTTTATATTAGAGATGGGATTTTACGTTGATTAAAAACCATGCAGGTAGGTAGGGGCTATGAGCTCTGAATTTCGTTTCTGTTGAGAAAAGCGGAAATTCTTTTTTTTTTTTTTTTTTTTTTTTTGTCTTTTTGCCATTTCTTTGGGCCGCTCCCGCGGCATATGGAGGTTCCCAGGCTAGGGGTCGAATCGGAGCTGTAGCCGCCGGCCTACACCACAGCAACAGCAACGCGAGATCCGAGACGGGTCTGCGACCTACACCACAGCTCATGGCAATGCTGGATCCTTAACCCACTGAGCAAGGGCAGGGATCGAACCTGCAACCTCATGGTTCCTAGTCAGATTCGTTAACCACTGCGCCACAATGGGAACTCCGAAAAGCGGAAATTCTAAAACTGGTTTTAAAAACTGGGCACTGGCTCTGCTGGAATCGGGAACCACACATCTGAACAGACTCAGCAATATCTTCTTTTTCCCCGGGGAAGCCACAGCCTCTTTTTTTTAAGTTTTTTTATTTTAGGGCTGCCCCTTCAGCATGTGGAGGTTCCCAGGCTATGAGTCAAATCGGAGCTACAGCTGCCAACCTGTGCCACAGCCACAGCCACAGCCACGTCAGATCCTCAACCCACTGAGCAAGGCCAGGGATTGAACCTGTGTCTTCATGGATGCTAGTCAGATTCATTTCCACTGAGCCACAGTGGGAACTGCCCCTGCAGCCTCATTTCCAGATAGCTTTGAGCTATTTGTCAGCTTGAGCTGAATTTGATAATGACAGGGCTTCTGCCATCCAGTACTCTTTGCAAGGATCACCACCGACTCCCTCAGGAGCCCTCTGGGGACCCTCCCAGGCCTGGGCCACATAAACTCTCCTGGACCAGTACCAACCAATGGCCACTAGGGCTGCCTGGCCCCCCCCCCTGCCCAAGGTGCAGACCTGACACCCTGGCCTGGAGAGCTGGTAATTTCTTTCCTCCCCAGGAGACAGAGTCACAATCAAGAAACAAACAAACACATTTTTTTAAAAAAGGCAGAAAGCTTAGTCATGCAAATCAGGACAGAGGAGAGAGGGGAAAGAAAAGGACCTCATTCTTATTCTGCAGCTTCGGCGGGGGCCTGGCCCACCGGCCGGTTTCTATGAAAGCGCTGGGCCCAGAATAGCCACCGCGCGGGCACACTCGGGCGCCTTAATAAAGGTCTGTCCCAACCGGAGTAAACACCACCCGTTCCCAGGACACCGAGAAGCAGAGCATTAACCAGAGGTTAACTGGGTCATTGGCTGCGGCACAATATGGGTCATTCTCCATGTAATTTAGTTCCCTTCCACTGAGGCTCCAATACAGCCACCGGTTCTCACAGCGGGGACAGTGACTTAGCGGCCCGCCGAGGCCTCTTGGATACAAGGCCCGGAGCTGTCGCTGTGATGCATGGCGCCTCTGACATCACTGGGTGTTTTTGTGATGCAAAGTTCCATGTTGTCTAAACACACACACAAGGGGACCAGTGAGCCCGTGCGGTGCGGTGATGGGCGGGCCCCCCAACGGCACACGCAGAGACATACTGTTTTGATCCAGGAGCTGGGATTTGATTGAATCAGGCAGACGCAGACATGACTGCCACAAAGGAAGAAGTTTTCGGTACTCACGGATCCAGAGGAATAGGAGGCATGACCTTCCATGAAGGGCCACGTGGGGAGGCAGATGGAGGGAGGAGAAACAGTGGCAAGAGTCTGGATGGTGGTTTCTGCGGAAGGAACAGGGGAGGCGGGTAAGTAGGCTAAGGACCGGCTAGCTTGTCAATTTCATCGGGCACCGGGGCAGATCCTGGTTGTCTGGTACCCAGCCCTGGAGTGACTATGGCCGGTAGAGAGTGGCCTGGAGAGTGAAAGTCTGATAAAGGGGGGTGGCTGGGGTGTGGACCCCAGATTGTTTGGTTTATGTGAGAGAAGCATACATACAGATGAGTTATCACCTCTCAGCATCGGCTGACTCTGTTAGAGACACTCCCTCCGGGGTCAGCAGGGCCCTAAGATGTCACAGCATCAGAACGCAGAAAATCAAAGACACAGGACACGCACAGAGATGCCACGTGATACTCATGCGCTCACGCGTGCATACACACCAATAGCCGAGTTAAAAATACCTTCCCTTTCTGTAAGTAGTGGTTATATTGTTTTCCCCAAAGCTTGTCTTATTACACAATGGTGCTCTTTAATTGCAAGAACACTTGAGAAATTGCAGGGATGAAGTTAAACAAATCCACATGTTATAATTATGCATTATGCACATGTTCTGCCTTTCCATCTTGTTTGGAAAGTATAAAAACCAGAGAACAGGAGGTTCAAACAGCCTGGTTTCATATGCGCAGACCTGGAAGGGGTTAAAAGGGAGGGAACCCCCTGGTCAGTGTCGCTGCCACTGGCTCCGGAAAGCCCGTCACAGGCTGATACCTGAGGCTGGGAATTTGGAGGCAGGTGTTGGCTGTGACAGTCACACTTCCTGCTCCTCATTCTGAGATGTGCCAACCAGATGGTGGAGGCCTGATGGGGAAAGACCCAGCCTGGGCGGAGGTGGGCAGCTTGCACAGCCCTGGGCTTCGCACAGGGTCGTCAGAGATGCCCCCCCATCCCCCACTCTCTCCCCGCCCGTGCAGCGTGTTCTTCCTGCCCCGAGTGGGAGTATTCTCTGCTCGGAAAGGATGCTTGAAGACTCAGAGATTCTTCCAGAAGCACAGGCCCCAGGGGCCGGTGGGGGCCTGTCCACCCTTCCCACCTCCTTCTCCTGGACTCACTGATGACCTGTGCCACAAACGTGCCAGGTTCATCCCCACCCAGGGCTAGTCATCCTGCTAGGAGGATGTCCTCCGGCTCTTTGCACGGCTGCGCCGTCTCTCCTTTCAGGCTCTGACAACTGTCACCTCCTCAGCGAGCCCCTCCTGAGCACCCTGCCCCCTTCATCCAGGCATTTCCCAGCATGGCACCCATTTTCTCCCCTGGGTACCACTCACCACCACCTGAAATAAACTTGAGGACATGTTTTCTGGGTGTCCTCTCTCTCCCCCCACCCCCACCTGAGTGTGAGCTCCAAGGAAGCAGGGGCCTGCCCGTCCCACTAAGCCCCGTGTGCCCAGCACCTCCAGCCACCCCCTGGCATGGGGCTCCGCCTGCAAGGTGATGGGGAACCACCCAGTGGGTGAGCCTGGCAGCCAAAGTCCTGGGCTTGCGTCCTGGCCGTTTACTGGCCACCTGACTGTGGGGACAGGGACGCCTCCTCTGTGGGTCAAGCTTTCCTCCTCTGGGAGATGAGGCTGATACAGAATGCTCCCCCCTGGAGTTCCCGTTGTGGCTCGGGGGTTAAGAACCTGACTAGTATCCATGAGGATGCGAGTTCGGTCCCTGGCCTTGCTCAGTGGGTTAAGGGATCCAGTGTCGCCATGAGCTGTGGTGTAGGTCACAGAGGCGCCTCAGATTTGGCATTGGTGTGGCTGTGGTGTAGGCCCTAAAAAGACAAAAAAAAAAAAAAAAAAAAAGAATGCTCACCTCTCAGGACTGTTGGGAGGCCGCTCAGGGAGCTGTGGAAATGAAGCCACCGTGTCAGAGCTGCTGCTCACACTGGGTAGGAGTCAGGGCCTGGTTTCAGCAGAGCCCAGGGTGGTGCCCCCACCAGGAGCCCTTGGCTGCATGTGCGCATGTGCGCATGTGCGCAAGGCACTGACTGTGGTTTAATCGCTGCAAGGGCCCCTTAAATAGTAACAGTTACAGCTTGCTACCTGCTGGGCTTGTACTCACTTAATCTCCAGAAGCAGCTGGTAGGTATTGCTATCAGCATCTCCGTTCTGCAGAGAAAGCCAACCAGGCCCAGGAGGCTAAATCACCTGCTCAATGTGGGGCAGGTGGAGAGGCTGGCGTTGGAAGCTGGGCGCCTGGCACCAGAGCCACACTCCCTCCGCTCCATTCTCTGTCTTCTCTAAATAGTCTTCTTCCGTGCCCCCGCAGGGCTGTGGGTGGAGCCGGTCACACCCCTGTGAGAGCCAAGGAGGGAACACACGTGATCCTTGTGTCCACGCGCAGGGAATGAGGGCGTGTTGGAGAAAGATTTCCCCACCTGTGAAACAGGATGCCTGGAATGTTCCAGCTTGGTGTTCTGCAAGGGAGGGGAGCCCAGTGAAAGCGCTCCACTGGGAGCTCTAACCCTCCACAGGGAAAGGTTTGCTTAACTCCTCCCGAGCCTGGACCCTGGCTGGCCTGGGCTTCCTATGGCTCCATCAGCCAGAAGCTTCTGTTCCAAAGACTGCTGGCTGGCTGTTTCCCACCGTCCGTTCCCCCTTGTGGGACTCTCTTCAGGGCTTTAAATTTGGTCTCTGTACCTACCTCCTTCCTGTCGGGACTGAGGCTCTTCCTTCCTCCCGTCTCACCTCCTCCCCTGCTGCCCACCCCAGGGTTAAAGCTCAGCTCCCCTTCTGTCCTCTGAAGCACCACAGCCCTGGGGGAGGGTCCAGCCTGCGTGTCATGCGAGGCCGGAGAGGCCTAGAAAGAGGCCAGGGTTTCCTTCCTGCCCCTTCACTGGCTGTGCCCAGCAACTGGAAAAAACCCTTCTTTCTAACCTGCAGGAGCCTCTACCTCACCCTCCAGGGGTCTCCGGTGGGCGATTCCTGAGGGTGCAGGCAGCTTCTGCTCCCCCCTGCCCCCCAGCCTGGGTGCAGTGCCCACGGCTCGGGGGACAGCTCCTGGGCCTCCCACAGGGCCGATTCCTAAGGTACGCTGCCCACTTTGATGAGGACGTGATGCCTGGGGGGCACAGCAGGCAGAACTCCTGCAAACCACCCTGCGGCCTGAGTGGGAAGCACGGAGGCAGGGTGGGTGCAGGAAGTGACCAGAGGGAGGGTGGCCACAGCTTCAGGCAGAGGAGTCGCAGGCTCTGCTCCTGCCTGTGCCCTGTGCTCTGTGCTCTTGGTCAACTGGTACCCATCAGCGAATGGCTGCCCAGGAGACGGGGTCCCTGAAGCAGGCAGGCCATTGCACCTGACTTCTGGATATAGGATGGAAGGTCGCCTGTCCTTGTGAGGGGCTGGTCAGCTCAGGGGGTCTGTGCCAACAGGGGTTGCAGGTCTCAGAGCCCAGATGATGGCTGGAGGCTGCAGGCAGTGCAGCTCCAGGATTTCTCTAGAACTTGGGTTGGGGGGGACAGTCCCACTGGAGGGGGCTCCAGGGGGCATGCAGAGGCTGCCGTCACAGCCAGGCAAGGCCCCATTTGACAAGGATTCTAGCCTCATCTGGGGGGCCGGGGAGGGGAGTGGTGATCATGATTGAGACGAAAGTGCCCTCTGGTGCCTCGGTCCCTCCCTGGAGTAGGGAGTGGCTGGAAGGGAGGGCTTGAAGGTCCCTGCAGCCTGGGTGTTTAGGGTCCTTTCTCAGGGAGGTGGCCTCTAAGGTGTCAAAGCCCCCAAAGACCTACTTCCATCCCTTTTGCCCAACACACAGGGCCCAGGGCATCGCCATAAATGCTGGTGGAGGACAGGCTAGTGTTTCCTCATGCCCTGCTCATCCCATCAGACACCACGATGTTCACGGGGGCCTGGGCGGGGGTGACAGCAGGGTGCGGCGAGACGCAGCGGAGGGGGGGACCCGCCACTCCAGGCGCCTCCAGGCCACTCTGCATTGACACAACACCGGCACCGCTTTTAGTCTTGTTCGTTTATAAAAAGAACGTGCCAATAAGCGACCATGAACGCGCACAGCAGAGCATGAGAATAAAGTGCAATTCTTCCTTGCTCAAAGGCCTTTTATTTCCTTATAACTTCTGCTGTTTCAGGGCTGTCTGGTGGTTATTACCACTCTTCTAGATGATACATGCACTGATTTCTAGGTTTGCCATCTCTAGATAATGTATATGGGCTCTCTTGCTCTGAAAAATGAACATTTTCGTGCCTTTGTGGCAGCTCACCGTTCTTTCCCCTTCCTGAGATATACTAAGTACACTTTTATTCTCAGTTCTTCTGTTGGCCAACTCTCCAAGCTTGGTAGATGGCACCCCTCTTTCCCTGTGTGTGAAGCTTAGACACAGGGACTGCCTGCCGGCAGCTCTTGGTGGGGAAATTGCTGCCTCTGTGCTGTTCTTTCCCCGCAATCTTCCCTCTGGGCCCCACCCCCACCTGTCGGCTACATGTTGGAAAGTCATCGAGGTTTATAAAATGCACACAGTCAGTCTACAGCCAGAGGGCATCTCTGTGCTCTAACCATGGGCTCTGCAAAGGGAAAACCAGAAAGGGCATTGATGGTGCCAGGGTCACCTGGGCGTGGGTCTCCCCCTCACCCCCTTCCCTCGATGGGAGCCTCGTGGAGTCTTGGCATCCGTTGGGTCACTGACCCATCTCCGGGGCGGGCACAGCCCCAGTACTTGGTAGGGGCTCAATAAATACTTGCGGAAGGAGGGAGAGGACAGGGCGTGGCTGAGAGAAGTGAGGGAGGTCACGTCGGGGAACCATGTAAAGTCGCCGTGTCGGATCCTCTGACTTTCAAAGTTCCTGTCCTGGCAGCGAAGTCCAGAGCACAGCACTTGGCCCTGGGGGGCCCTGGGATGTGAGCTCTCCTGCTTCTTACTCTCACCTGGGCCGGGACGTGACCTCCCCACTGGCTTGGACACAAACCCGCCACCTCCTGAGAGCTGTTAGGATCCGACCAGCTTTCTCCCAACAGGTGACGAGAACCACCGTGAATTGTCAGCGGAAGTGCCTTTGGGTGGAAACATCCTCATGGCTTCGCCCCCCTTGTGTCCTCTGTGGTCAGGACGGTGACACCAGCTGCCTGGAGGTGGGGGGAGGGCAGGGGAGCAGGAGACAAGAACGGGGAGGAGGAGAGATGTTTATTGGGCATTTCCTCTTCCCAGGTCACTTTTCGAGTCTCCGTGGGCCATCAAGTTCAACAGTTAAAGCAGCCTGGGGCCAATGTCATGGTCTAGTTCACACTCAGGAGGGAACATGTAGGGTTAAAATGAGGTGCCCCTGGAGTCTCTCGGGGAGGCCAGGTTGTCCCATTTGCACTGGGACAGGATGTCACGCAGGACGGACCCGGCAGTGATTCTGGCTATAGAGTCCCCTCGACCCTGTGATGGGATGGAAACGCTCAGATAAAGCACAGTGAGCAATCAGGCCACATCGCTCTTCTGCAGTGAAGAGGATAGAGGAGATGAGAGCGTGGAGAGAGCAGGCCTGGAACCCGGGACTCCTGGAGGGAAGCAGAGCTGGTCGTCCCCTTGGGCATTGAGCCGGGGGCTCTGAGCTCCGAGGCTCCTTTCCTGTTCCTGCCCTGCTCTGTGCAGCCAGTGGAGCTGGTTGTGGAGCTGGGAGTAGGGATGGAGCCCAGGCTGCCGCAGACCCCCCGAGGTGGCTGGAGGGGCCGCTGGAACTGCGGGAAGGTGCCTTCCCAGGTCTGGCGGCCTGGCCTTGAGGATGGAAGCCTGTTCAAATCCCCGACCCCCTCTGCCGACAGCCTCTTAGGGTTTCTGGAAAAAGCAAATAGAATCCGATGTAGGAAATTGTTTCTCCTGACGGCTGGTGCCCACAGCAGCAGGGCTGGTCCTTCCTGCAGACCCCGAATGAGGATGACCCACCTGAGGACGGAGGACGCAGCCTGGCCTCTTGCCTGGCCGTCCTCGACGCCCCAGGCACCCTGCCCACCCACAACATCCATTCTTAGCCCTGCCCTGTGCCCCTCCCCCCCACCCCATCCCTGGGACCCCGCTGGCTCCCCCCACCTCTGGCTTCTGGCCACGGCTGAGCAGTAGGAGGTGACAGGCCAGAGGAATGGGGGGTCTTTTTCTTCCCTGGCCCCTCCGCTTCAGCATCCGTCTCCCCAGGCACCTTGTCCTTTGGGATTAAGGCTCGCAGTGGGCGGCCTTCTCCACCCTTTGTCCCGTCTTCCCTGGGATGGTGACAGCTTTCTGCTGTGGCTGGTCTCTGTGTCTTGACATCCCCCTGTGCCCAGTGACCCCGAGCACCCTCTGTACAGCATCCCTGCCTCAACATCTTATAACACTATGGGGGTGAATTCTGCTTGCTGTTGGGAGCCCTAACTCTGACACGTCTGCAGGTATTTAGCGACCTCTGATAAAGAACCCAGCCCTGTGCCAAAAAGTTACAAAGCTGGTGGGAAAGTCTGAGATTAGAGTAACCGTTGTTTGGATAGTAAAGCACATTTATGTGTGTTATTTCT
Organism: Sus scrofa; assembly: GCF_054392235.1. Taxonomy (NCBI): domain Eukaryota; kingdom Metazoa; phylum Chordata; class Mammalia; order Artiodactyla; family Suidae; genus Sus; species Sus scrofa. Next base: position 57,677,243 of record NC_139399.1, read on the forward strand.
TTCATTCTTGCAACATCAACTCTAAAAAGCACCCAGGACAGGTGTTATTATGCCTGGGGTGAAAATGAGGAAGCTAGGGGCCCAGGGAAGAAAGGACGTGTGCAGACACACAGCAGGGCAGGAGTGGCTCTGAGTCTGGAGGCGCTTGGAGGAAAAACCCCCAGGGAGCCGAGGCAGCCTTGAATTTCCCCGTCTACCTGGTCCCTGGCTCGGCACCTGGGCGGGCTCCCAGGTGTTTTCAGCAGACGCCTTGTGAACACATGGCTGCAGGGAGGAGTCGGGGTGTCCCTTGTTCCAAGGGAGCCCTCCCCGGGCACGCTGGGATTGAGAGCTCTGCCGATGGATGGACAGATGGCACGTGACGCCCAGTTCCTAGGGGACCAACCTGCTCCCTCTGAATGTTCATGCTTTGAAAAGCTCAAGGAAGAGAACTTTCTTCTTCCAGGAGTCACCAAACACTGTGACAAATGAGCCCCAGTTTCCCCAATAAGGACGAGAAGGTGAGAACATCTTTTTTTCTTGCCATTGTCACTCCGCCTCCTGGCTCGCTCTCTGGGGACACTCTCCTATCTGTGTCTCTGACCTCAGGGACCCTGGGTTCTCATGGTCCCAGGAGGAAACGTGGTCATGTGTCTATGATGCCACCATGGAGCTGGGATGCCACCACCAGAGGCCTGTCCTGTTGTGTCCCACCTGAGAGTCAGATCAGGACAGGAGCTCCTGGGCCCTCCTCCTACGCTGGTGTCCATGGCCCTGAGGACACCGGGCCCAGGGGCACCCATGTTCCCAGACTCCGCCAATTATTCTTGAGGCTCCGAAGTTCCCAGCAGGGGCTTGGACGCATTGTTCTGGTGTCCCTTGAGACTTAAAAAAATACTCGATTTTCTGCAACTCACTCCTCCTTCTAGGTTACAATAGACTTTGGCGGGCAGCCTGGGGGCTCTGGGAACCTGGTTTGGGGCATCTAGGAGCCTCGAGTAGAGTGGCAGCCCAGTCGGAGAGCAGCAGCACAAGTGACCCAAGGAGGGGACAGGCCTTCTGAGTGCCCAGCAGGGTGTTTCTGGGCTTTACCTGCTTCGACCCCTTCTCCCTCTTTTGCTAGTTTATGGCTAGTTTCTTTTTGGGGGAACCGAGCTTCCCCACCCTTATGCCCCAACAGCCAGCTGCAAGGTTAGTGAGTGAACCCAAGCCCAGCCAATCAGCTCAGTGGATCCTGTGCTCACGGTGACCCAGGGGGAGGTGGGTCAGTGAGCCCAGCTTGTCCGATCTGAGTCAGTCCTGGGCTTGTGCTGGAATATTGGGCAAGAGAGTTCTTTCTACCTTCCTTGCTGGGCCAGGGGGCAGGAGTCTGGATGCTGGGGTATCTTTGCCTCCTCATGAGAAACGTGTGACCGAGAATGAAGCTGACCCAGGAGGAAGGGACCTGATGGGTGGGAGAGCCCACTTCCCACTGATGTCATTTCACCCCAGGACCCAGCAGACCCAAACGTGTTCTCCTGGCAGGACGCAAGCAGAGCCAACCCCGAAGGTTCCCTGACAGTTCACTGAATCCAGCCAAAGATCCCCCAACGTGGACCCCCGACTGAGAACCCAGGTCACAGGTGAGCGGACCTCAGGGCTGCAGGGTTTTTTTGGAGGGGGGCGGGCAGCTGTGGCCGTTTTCCCAGCCAGGGCTGCGCTCAGCTCTGATCCTCAGACCCCAGCGCCAGGGGCTCAGCTCAGTGTGGTGGCCTTGCTCCAGGTAACGGGTTCAGGGCTGGGCGGCCCAGGGCTGGTGCAGGGCTGCACGAGGACCCCAGGGCGGCCCCATCTGCACTTCTGTCTCCACCTGCGCCTTCACTGGCAGGGTCCCCGCGGCTGCAGAGGCTGTGGCTCCTCGGCCTCTTGTCACCCCCTTCCCCCCTCCCCCACCCCGGCAGGAGGGAGGGAGGAGGAGAAGAGAGGAGGAAGGGGCTCAACTGGGACCCCCAGCAGCGCTGGCCTCCACCTCACGGCGAGGATGGATGGGGTCAGCTGGGGCCCAGCAGCTGGGGGGCTGGTTTAGGGAGCATGTGACTATCGGGGTCCTGTTGGTGAGAAAGAAGGGCCCAGTGTCTGACCCCGTCCAATTAACTCGAAAAAGGCCTGCCTTTGGTGCAGCGGTTTTCAATCAAAGTGCATCATGCGCGTCTCTGCAAACACTGCTCCTCGCTCTACAGTCATGAAGGCAACCGCACTTCGTCGTGATCCTGCCTGTAGATGTTCGGCCTGGACTCTGAGTCACCCAGTTCACTGCCTTGGGCTCAAATTCAGCAGACATTTCCCAAATCTCCACCCTCCGTGAGGGCGCATTTCTCTGCCGCATGCATGCGGGTGACCCTGGCGGGCAGAGGCTCACTGTTTCCCCCCCCCCCCCTCGCTGGCCAGGGAGCCCGGGATTGTCCTCCAGGGGCTCCAGCCTGGATGCCGTCCCAGAGATGAATCCTATCTCTGTAAAAAGCTGCAATGGCCCATCATTCTGCTGGAAAATACCTCTGGGTCTTTGCTCGAGGGCCCGGCCGGGGTGACAGGCCCCCGCTGCTGTGCTCAGCTCTGCAGAAAATCGCCGTCAGCCAGTGGGCTTCTGCAACGAGCAAGCAGGTGGCTTCAGATGGAGGGCAAATAAAATCTCTGCCCGGCATGGGGCTGGGCGGAAGGTTTCAGAGTCCTGTCTGCCGAGGGAGTGGGAATGTGTACAGTGGGGGCTCAGGCCCACGGGAGAGGCCCTGTTCCTGCCGGGTTACCGTGGGGATGAGCCAAAATGCCAGAACGGGGTTCCTCACCTGTGTTTTACAACCTCCAGTGGTCCTTCCGCAAGGAGAGAGCACTCGAATAATACGCCGAGTGCAATCCGACAGTTCCTGTGGGTATTTCACCCGGGGAAATATAAGGAACCGCTGTGTACCCATCCCTCAGCTTCGACAGCAGCCAGGCTCTGCCCCTCCCCGCCAGCTCTCACCTCGCTGTCCTTCAGCGTCTTCACAGCCAATCCCAGACCCTCGCATGGACGTTTTCTAAGGTTAAGTGCCATGTCCTTTTCACCCCTCATGTCCAGCCTCGCCCGTTGTCTCACAGATGCTGTTTTCTCATTGTTTTTCCAGAATCAGGATTCAAATGAGGGCCGCCTGGCATTGGTTCAGTCTGAGGTCTCCTGGCTGATGCGACCTGCTCCCTTCAGGGGCCTTTTTGTGTCCCTGCCTTGTTGATGCCCAGGACCAGGTGCCCCGTGGGTGCCCGCCTTCTGCATTAGTCTGTCTGCCACCTCACGTGTCACATCTGAATTCCCTCCACCTGGAAGGAGACGTGGCTGCCACCGAGCCAACTTGGGGGATCGGGTTTCAGATAAACCCAGTCCGGTGGGACCAGTGGAGCCAGCCTCGTGCACTTGCTTTAGAAAGGGAACATGTGTGTTTTGAGAACGTTTCCTGGGTTATTGCGGCGCTAGCAAAGCACGTGCTTCCTCCCGAGCAACACCGCCTCCTTCCGTGTCAGCCCTGTCCTGGGCTGAGTCCTGGGAATTCCCAGCCTGCCTGCCTCCGGTGAGGTGCGAGTTAGTCCTCAAGTCCCAAAGCCACTGCCCTGTGCTCAAATGTCCCTGAGGAAGAATTACGAGCAGCTGTATTGGAATGAAAGCCTGGCGAATGGGGCTGTGTTACACGAGCACGCGTCCTTGGCGAACCCAAGGGTACATTGTTCTGGCCTTGGTTACCTTCTGGGTTACAGACGTGAGTCTGGGAAGGCCCACATCCCCTTGTTATGGTTATAGAAAGACACAGACACTGTGGTCTGGGCTCCACCCTGGGCAGCATCTTATAAAACCCTGGATCTCGATTCCTTTATTCTACAGATGCAGGTGCATGAGGCTCAAGAAGACAAGTTTGCTCAAGGTCACACATCTTACTCTCTGGGGATTGGCCTAGGGTCCCCTCTCGCCTTACCGCGGAGTCTACCCAGCAGCCAATCAGCAGCTGCTCAGGAATAAAACCAGCCATGATACGCCACCCCGTGTAAACACCAATCGCTCCCCACCCTTCCTCCCTTGAACCTACGGTCCAGCCCTGGCCCTGGGGGCTGATTCCCTGCCGGATCCCTGCCTCCCTGCTGTCCACTCTTTCCTACTGCCCTGGTCTCTGGCCTCTTCTCTGTTCCTTGCTCCAGTCCGGCCCAGTCCTGCCTCCTGGCCTTTGCCTGGAATGCTCTCCTGACTGCCTCTGCCTCCTGGCCTTGTGTGTTCATCTCAGCGCAAATGTCACCTCTTCAGAGAGGCTGTCCCCGACCTGCCTATCTAGCGTGGCCTCTGTCCCCTTCTTTCCCAACTCGCTGTTTATTTCTTGGGGAGCAGTTTCATCCTTTTGGCCAATCAGGCTTTTTCTTTACTTGTTAATGTGTTTCCTTTACTAGAAAGTTGCCCTTTGAGGGTAGGGACCAGGTGTGTCCATTCCAACCTCGATTCCCAGTGCTCTGTGAAGGTGATCAATAAATATTTGCTCAGAGAATGGTGGATAGGAGTTTCCACTGCGGCTCAGCCTGTGAAGGATCCATCCCTGCTGCACGCAGCAGCATCGGTTGCAGATGCGGCTCAGATTCCGTGTTGCTGTGGCTGTGGTGCAGGCCTCAACTGCAGCTCCAATTCAACCCCTAGCCCAGGAATTTCCATATGCTGAAGGTGCGGCCATAGAAAGAAAAAAAAATAGTGGCTACATGAATGAAACAGGTCTGAAGAGATGAATAAAATTCACAGTAAATGTAAACGATCTTTCTCAAGAAGTCATGATTAAGGAAAAAAAGACAGCGTCTGCTCGTAGGAAGATGGGCTGTATGTTTACTTTGTTCTGTGTGAAGACGTGCAAATAGGATGCTGAGGGTTCTAAGTGGAAGGTGGCATCCCCAGGCCGGTGTCTATCTCTGAGCCAGCGGCTGGAGCAGTGGTCCAGGTCACGAGACGGGAGCAGGAAGGTCCACTTCCTGGCCCTCGTGGGGCATCTGGACCACTGGCTGGCTGTTTTCTTCTTTACATTAGATTCCAAAGGGCCCTGGAGAACTGATGTCTCGTTCTTCTGCTCTGCATCTCAGGCCCTTCCTTGCCCTCTGCCCACCCTGAGGGCATGTTCTCAGGCTCCTGAAGTCACAGGAACACTGACCAGGGCCCTTCATACTCAGAAGGAGTCACAGCTGGAGCCTGGAAGGTGTTTTCTTCTCCTTCCTTGCCTGTGTTTGGGGCTGATAAAGGCAGCCTTTTCTTCCCGCCTTTTCTTCCCTTCTCTGAAGCTGGCTGCTCCGGTGACCTCGCATCATTTTCCTGATGTTTTTCTCCCGAACCACGAACCACCGCAGCCCCCTAGAGAAAGGGGAACTTGTTATAAAAAGGAAGCACTTCTCTTAATTACTCTTAAACTCCAGAGGGACTGGCCTGAGGGCACGGAGCCAGGCTTGGAGGTGTTGATGAAAGCAGGGGCCGTAAATCCTGCAGGCCCGGCTGTGGCTGGGCTGCCCTTGGTGGCATCTAATCAGCGACCTTTCTGGGAGCCCTGGGGGCAGCTGACTCGTGAGAGGTGAGAGTCCACCAGCAGCTGCCTCAGGAGGGAATGTTCCAGAAGGGGCTGGCTCCAGGTTCTCCGTCTGCTGAGTTGGGGGAGAGGTTAAGGGAGAGGCATGGGGCATCCTTGGGGATATTCTCTAGACCAGGCCCCCTCCAGGTGGGCAGAAGGGAAGGTGCACCTGTGACAAGACCCCCAACTCCCTCCATGTCCTCTCACAGCTGCTGCTCTGCTGTCACCTCCCTGGGGACCAACAAGCTGTTCTCATGTCCCCCTTCGTCCCTGTTCAGGTCAATCAGCAAAGGAAACCCAGGACCCAAGTCCTCCCTCAACCAGACTCGAGCCCCCCGCAGCTCGGGGGGGGCCCTGCCCCCTCCCCTCAGCCTCCCAGTCCCCCTCCATCCGCTCCTCCTCCTCATCCCCTGTCCCCTCCCCCATGCCCCCTCCCCACTTTCTGTCCCCTCACCCCAGGCACCACTGCACACGCTCAGTAGCGGCCTCACTTCCTTAGGTTCTAGAACACAAGCTCCCCCTGTCAGATCTTGTGTCTGCAGGTTTTGATCTCATGTAACTGGGCAGCAGCTCCGGGAGGGGGCAGCCCCGTATCCCCCATTTGTAAGTGGGGTTCGGAGTAGGGGGTGGCTTGCATGGAAGGGCAGGCAGGGTCCCTGTCCTTGCTGACCAGGACGGGAAGGGTGAGGGGACTTTGGGGTCTGCGTGGCCACTGGTCCCAAGAGAGGCCCTGCCCCAAGCACGCCAGGAAGACTCCAGATACCAGTGTCCCTGCAGCCGGGTCGCCCGTTAAAGCAAAACAGTATCTACCCCAGGAGCCAGGGGATGAGTGAGGGGACAGGGTGCTGAACTCCTGACATGAAGAGTGACAGTGACGGCAGCCCCGCCACAGCTTTCACAGCCCGAGCCCCCAGGGACCGACTTCTGTCCCCGGATTCTGATCCTTCAGCCACCCCGCTGAGGGGCCAGGGGGCGGCTGTGCCCTGGAGGTGCCACCTACCCCCCCGCCGCCCCTGCCCACCCAGTGTCCCCTCAATGCTCCCTCCCTGGGGGACTTGTCTCTGTGTCCCCCAGTGCCCTGGAGATGCAGCCAGAGGCCGGCGGGCTCCCTCCGCTGACAGCACGAGTGAGAAGGACCCGGGACCCCTGGCTCTAGACGGCAGGTGAGGCTTTGGCGTCTCTTTCTCCCCCTGCCTTGTTTCTGGGTGTTTCCCCCACAGGAAAGCTCTCTGCGTAGGCCGCTCACCGGGTGCTCGTGTAACCGCAAAACGCCAGGAACCGTCAGGCTGGGGACAGGGCTGAGGCCCGTGCAGCCACTCCTGGGCTTTATGTCAACTGCGAAGGGAACTAACGTGACAACTGTGAGACACGAGCATGGGAACCAGTGTTGATCCCTGAGAAATACGCGGGAGCAGAGCGCAGCTCCCCCAGGTCCAGGCCCTGCTGGGCTCCGGGCGGGGCCGCGATGCTGCTTCCCACGCTCACGAGCCACCGGGATCTCGGGGGATCTGGATTCGGATTCAGCAGGACTCGGATGGGACCTGATGTTGTGCCTTTTTAGCTTCCAGGCACTGAAGATGCTGCTGGTCTGCAGGCCCCCCTCGGAGAGGCAAGGCCTGAGTCTCTGTTGACTTTGACCCTTCATAGCAATCCTCGAATGGGGAGACACTGGCTCACAGAGGGTAGGCGACCTCTCCGGTGAGTGACCCCCTCAGGTGAGGGACATGGGCAGGTAAGGGGCGTCCCTGTGTTCGTGTCGTCTCCATGGTCACGGGGCAGGTGCGCGGTGGAGCCAGGACTTGAATACGGAGCTCGAGAGGCCGGAGCTCCCGGTGGTCGCGACCGCCGCCTGGAACTGGAACTGCCGGGGCGAGCTTCCTGTGGCCGTGACTCTGCCTTAAAGGCTGTGCTGCGTCATTGCCTCATTCATGCGCTGAGATGAGAAGACGGCCTCCCCTCCCCCAGGCCTCAGCCAGGAACGCTGCTCCCGTGGGAAACCGGCCCGACTGGACTCAGGGCCGAGGGAGCGTCCAAGCCGCCTCGGGAGGAGGGAGAGGCTGCGCCTCCGCCCCGGACGTTCTCACTGTCCGAGGCTCCGCGGACACCACGGCGCTGGCGGGGGCCTGAAAGTGCCGTCGTTCTGCCGTCAGAATTCACCACCGCACCTGGACGGGAAGAGCCCCGCAGACCCCAAGGGGCGGTTTTGACCCTGATGAGCGGTTTCAACCACGAGAAACCCCGACAGAGCCTCTCGCCGGGCCGGCGAAGCTGCAGCCTCTCGCCTGGTTCCCGGCTTCGCAACCCCAGCGCGACCCGGCGATGCCTCTCCGCTGAGTCCAACTTGGGGTCCACCCAGCACGGTCACCCAGAGAGCAAATGCCAGTCCAGCTGTCCTTGCCTTAGGGGAAATTCGGAGAGAGGAGATCACCAAAATCAACAGACCATAGCGGCAGAAAGAAAACCCCAGGGTCCCAAGGGAGTGAGGAGGCAATGTATATTAATCACCCATTTTCTATTTATGTCCCCCTTTAAGATTGTGTGTGTGTGTGTGTGTGTGTGTGTGTGTGTGTGAGAACGTGTGTTTCGGAAAACATTGCAGAGCTACATCTAAGCAACAGTATCAGATAAAAAAGATTAACCCATCTAATTTAACAGAGAAAAGAAAAAAATAGCCGGTAGACAAATACTAGAGTCCCGTCTGATTTATAATCGAGCCTGCCAGGTCTGTGGAGCAGAGGAGGGTTTCTTGCTAAATGGTCTACGACCGCAGGCATTTGCCACTTCCTTCTGGGTATGCAGCCGTGAACTTCACATTGATAGATGAAGTCCAGGCTGTCCTGTCTCAGGTGGTCTCTCGAGCTGTGTTAACCTAGAAGCCGGAGCAGCAGCCGCAGATGGCCCAGCCCTGCTGCCCCTCCCTTGTGGTCTGGGCAGGTCCCTTTTTCTCGGCCTCCCTTTGCCCACAGGGCTGTCCTAGGGGATCTTTCGGGACCTTCACCAAACTCCATCGTTTGGAAGATCCAAGCTGGTTTTGAGGAGGTGTGTATCCCCCACAACGAAGCTGGTTTAATCATCTACCACTTGCTACTGTGTGATGCTGAGCAAATACACAGATGGCTTGGGGTTGCGAGCAACAGAGGGTTCTGTGCAAACGGACTTGAACAAGGAAGGGATTTCTGAGCTCAAGCCTTCAAAGATCCCCGAGATAAAAGGATTCTGGAATGATTTGATCAGGTTGTTGCTCAGGTTCCCTGAAGTTTTCCCAGAAATCCAAGCTGATTTCAGACTACCTGCCCTCCTGTTAGCGAGGAAAGGCTCCCGTGATTTGAGAGCTGAGTCCACGTCCCCCTGGTCCACGGGGAACATCAGATGAGCCTGGGAGTCCAGACACACATCCCTCACAGCTCCCACCCGGGCAGGGAGCCATCCTTGAACTACTCAAGGCAGGGCTGATTGGTCAGACCCATCCCGGCCCGCTCCTAGAGCTGGGGCTGGAGGATCAGGCCCACGAGGCTCCTGGGCTGGGAGATGCAGGGTCACGTGAAGAAGGGAGTGGTGAAAAGTTGCCTGAAATCCTTGACAGGTGCCCGGGGCAAAGTCACTGGATCTCCTTCTTTGACAAAATAGGAGTAACGGTAACGACAATCATAACTTTTCTAACTTTGCAATGTTGTCGAATAACATAGGCGGTCATGGGAGGAAAGGGCTTTGGAATCGGCGAAGCCCTGAATAACTCAGCAGGAGGAGAAGATGCCATGCTTATTACTGTTATTTTTATTGAGGCACCGAAATTTGTTTGTTTCCTGTTCTTTCAGGTGGAGAATGCTCGATGTCTGATATCTCAATCAAGAAAACGGAATTCTGTTTATTGTAAAATCGATATGGCATGAAATTGATTTTTTAATTAACATTAACTTGCATTACACAAGCCATCATAAGTATGGTCCCAGCTGTAAGAAAATCAAAATGTTAGAGACAAACTCACATTGTTTGACCTCCCGTTGACCTCCTGACTTCCATCCACCCCCACCGGTAGCTGCTGTTGCCCGTTGGGGATGATGAAAACCCTTGCAGGGGCTTTTTCTATGCAGTTGTCCCTATGGACACCCAGATAAATTGTGTAACTATCCATTCCTTCAGCAAGTGCTTATTGAGTTCCCACCCCGTGCCAAGCACAACATCCACGGAGCCTCCATTCTACTGAATGAGGCAGAAAATGAATAGATACAGAGCAGGGTAAAGAAAAGGGGGAAGCTGGCAGGTGGATGGTCAGGGGAGGCCTCTGGGAGGAGGTGGCATTTGAGCAGAGGGAGGGAGGGGGTCACGAGGTTACCGGGAGGACTGGTCCAGCTGAGGGGAAGGCAGGAGCAGAGACCTCAGGCAGAGCACAATGCTCTTCCAGGGACCAGAGGCAGGGCGGCCGAGACAGGGATGGGGGTTAGGGAGAAGTGGGAGGGGCCAGGTGGGAGGTGCTCTGGGCTGCAGGTGGATCCTAGAGGTTTTTGGGAAATAAATGTTTTTACTTAGCTGAGTATAGGTCATAGAATTGTGGGTTTTAAAGTACACACATGTATAAGTATGTATATATGTGTAGACATGTATATATGTAATAGACGTGTTTCTATATAGTTTACGCCCTTCTCTACTTTCCCTGCTCTGACAGGCGTGTCTTGGGCTCTGCCCATGTCTGTTTTGTGTCACCACGTTCTGCTTCACTCCTTACTGTGTGATGCAGTTCTCAAGCACGTCCATCACAGTTGGTTTAGTCCCTCCTTGTTGATGGACGATTCGGTGGCTTCAGTATTTCTGCCATTAGTCTCTTTGTCACCCATGTGCTCTGGGCCCTGGAATCGCTGAGACAGGCCATCAGGCAGTCATCTCAGAAGGAGGGAGCTTTGAGAGTTTCCTCTCCTGCTGGCGGCCCACAGCCCAGAGCTCCCTGCAGAGCAGGTGTTAGCAGGGCTCTGTGAGTCTGTGATCCAGCCTGCCTGTTCCAACTACACTGAAGAGGGGCCCGGAAGTGGCTGTGGCGGAATTGCGGGAACAGGGGTCTGGACTGGTCATCTGCTCGTAACGAGGAGCTCAAAATGCTCTCAGAAGGCTTTGGAAAATGACAAAGTTTACTGTAGTTAAAATTAAATGCTCTGGGTTGCAGAGGTGGGGCCTTGCTATGAGCAGCCTGGCTAGAGGTGGGACCATGCTATGGGTGGGGCCAGGGCAGGGGCGGGGCCAAACTGGAGATTAGGACCACTTTAGGAGGTGTGGCCAGGTGGGGGGCGGGACCATTATGGGTGCAGGGCCAATCTGGGAGTGGGGCCAAGACAGAGGTGGGGCCAAACGGGGTGGGGCCAGGCCAGGGGTGGGGCTAAGATCAAAGACTGGGCTCAGCAAGGGCATCTTCTGTTCTGCTGACAGGTTTCATCATAGTCTTGACAACCGTGATGCCAACACATTTCTTTAAAAACAGTATTAAAAAGGTGTCACTTTGGAGAATTTGCTCAGCAGAATAATCATGCCCAGAAACTGCTTCTATCCTGTGCTTCCTGTGGGGGCCTGACCAATGAGGGGCTGCAGTGCCCGTGAATACCCCACTATCCATTAAATAGTGAATAAAAAATACCATGACGGCTCAAGAGCCTGCAGAAGAAAAGAAAAAGCTTAATTTTAGGACTTTTAATGGCAATTAGGTCCAGCTTGTGAGCCCCTTTGCATTTGGTACTGGCCACGCAAACCATGTAGTTGGACCTGTCTGGGGAGCTGCATAAATCTACAAAGTGTCGCCCTAACTCACTCGGTCACCTCTCCACTCTGTTTCTCAGAGCTGGCGGCAGCGGGAGGAACTCTACGGAGGCACCGTGTCCTGCCGTCTCCCGCAGCTCCATATTCGGCCGCCCCATCCCTGGGCTCTCAGGCCAACACCTGGGAGTGGCCCTTCACTCCCTTCCTGCCACCCCACTTCTCCTCCAGCAGCACAGCCTTCCTGTGAGAAAGCGCCAGCATCTGAGCCCTCTCACCTCCTCCATGGTGGCCTCCTGGCTCAGGCCACCGTCACCTCCTCCTGCCCCCCCCCCCGCCGCCCCCGTCTCCCTGCTCCAGCCCTGGCCCCACACCTCCTCCGCCTGTGTTCAGTTAGATAACCCTTTCAAAATATAGACCAGATTGTTTTCCAGTGGCTGTCACTTCCCAGAGGAAGAGCTGAAGTCTTCACAGTGGTCCACGGGCCTGAGATGAGGGGCGCCCCCCTCCCTGCTGTCCCCTGTTGCCTCTCGAGACTTAGCTCCCACTCGGATCCCCTTCACCCACCTGGCTCCTGCCACCTGGCCTCCTCACTGCTCCGCAAACTCCTCCCTCAGCCCCCCCACCTCTTACTTGGCCCTTGCTGTTCCCTCTGCTGCTGCCCCCTTGTCCCCCCAAACCCCAGGCAGCTCCCTCCCCTCCATCTGTAAGCAGCTCTTTGCCTGAAACCCTCCTCAGCAGGAAGCCCCGCCCCATTTTTGCCACAGGAGCAAAATGGGGTAACTAACTTTTAACCAGGCACCCCCTTGTGTCACTGATCTCCAGCCCAAGTACACCTTTCAAATCTTCAAGTCACACAAAATACTTTGCCTCTCTTGTCGGTCCTTTCCACGGATCAAAGACATGAATGAAGAATAAGCAACTCACAGATGACCAGCTCTCTCGCTCAAGCTTCTGCTTCAGCAAGCTCTCAAACAGACGTGTGTCAACCAGATAACGTCCAGAGGAAGGTGATGACCAGAAGGCCAGGCGCCTGCACGCAGCAGGGGACGGCGACACCTCTGACCCCCTCTCCCCCCAATCACAGGGATTAACTGAGATCCCTTCCCGCCTTCCCTTTAAAACTTGCATGGCCAAGCAGAATCTTCAGAGGTGGTGTTTTGGGGGGACAGAGTCCACCGTCTCCCCAGATGGCCAGCATTCTGATTAACAGTGACTTTCCTTCCTATCAATGTTTTGAGTTTGAGTTTGTAAGCAGCGAGCTGCAGACTCAATTTGATAACACTTCTAACTTCAGCTCAAACATCACCTCATCAGCCAGGCCTTCTCTGGCCTCCTGGCCTCCCTGGAACCCAGCCCTGGTGCCCCCTCCCGTTATTCTGCTTTATCGTCTCCATGGCACTGCCCTGCATCAGATGTGGTTCATATTCACCCCGAGGTCTGTCTCTGTCCACTGTCCCACCACAGTGTCTTCTCCATGCGGACCTGGGCCACCTGCTCTGCTCAGGGCAGCGCCCCGGTGCCCAGAGGTGCATCTTGCTGCGTGTTTGGGTGGATGAATGAGTGAATGAATGAGATCATGCCTTCTTGGCGGGGCCACACCGCTCCCACGGGGCCAGCTTGGTTCTGGGGGGTGAAGGGATCTTATTCTCTTTATATAAGAACACAGATGTACCTTCAGTACTTAAACCATTGTCTGGTATTTCTGTGGTATTAAAATTTCATGAGGGGAGATTAAGAAAAACTCCAGAGTGGCTCTTTGGGGGGTGATAATGAAATGGAGTTTGAGAGACACCGAATTAGAGGAAAATCCACGGAAACGACAGCCTCCCTCCGCCCCCCGTGCTTTCCAAGGCGCGGGTGGGAACGCAGAGCATCCGTTTATGTGGAAGAGCCACAGGCGTTTTCCTGATGGGAAGGAAGAGGAGCGGGTCTCTTTGCTTTGGGGAAACTGTTTTTTTCCGCCAAGGGACAGACTTACAAGGATGATATTTACATTTTCCTGAAGCCTCTCCTTTTCTCATTGATCATTTCTCGGAGCCCGCGGCCCTTCCACAGCGCGTGGAATGTTTGCACACAGCTAATGATCCTCTCACCAAACACGTCACATCTCCACAAAATGAGAAACGCGTTCAAGTTGCTGAGGCTGCTGATTCCAGCCATTAATGTCACGCTGTGCGTCACAGGTGGGGTCGCGGGACCTCTCATGTGACCCCCAGCTCTGTGGCTCTTGGCGGATTTCCCCTAAGCCCGAGCTCCTGTAAGTCAAAGGAAGCCTGGAACCTCCCCCCCCCGCCCCCCAAGGAAGCCCCTTGGTGAGCAGAGGAGCAGAGCGGATTGGGTGGGGCTGGGTGTGGCCCAGGGCTTTAGGACCAGGGCTGGGGTTACTAGAAGCCCTGACCCTGCTCGCTGGACTCAGCCAATGGGGAACCTGATGAGGGGCTTTAGGGAGGCAGAGGGAGGGCAGAGCTGGCTGGTGTCCCCGCCCCTAGGAGAGCGCTCAGGGTGCCAGAGCAGGCTTCCGGACCAGAGCCCACTTCCCTTCCTCACGGGGAGCTCCCCCCAAGCTGCTGACGGAAGGCCAGCCCCCAGGGCAGTGGTTCCTGGGTTCGGGCTGCCCCTCGAGGCACTGCCCCCACTTTACAGGTGAGGGAGGTGCTCGAGGTGGGGGCGGAGCCGGATGTGACTCACATACCTGGCACCTGCAGATTCCAGGACGGCCAGGAAGGGGTTTCAAATCCCCAGCCAAAGCGGAGGTGGAGCTCACTGCCTCTGGGGAGCCTCCCTTTGCCACCCCCTCCCAAAGGGTCGGACACAGTCAATAAAGACAGCGTCCCCTTAAGCTTGGGGAGAGACTGCGGTTTAGTAAAAAGGACTAGTTCAACCTCCCACTGTTTTGAGATGTCATCATCTCACAGGTTACAATCTACACAGTACCTGGTCCTCTTCGGATACTCTCAGATTCCACGGGGCCCAGGCTTCCTGGGGGCTGATGGATCGCACAGGAATTCGGGGTGCTCAGAGCACACCCGCCACCCCAGATGCTGGGGATGCTGGGGAAGCCCACTGACCCAAAGCCAGAGGCGTGCATTTGCAGAAACCCAAGGCCTCCTCTGCCTCGCTGCCTGGTCCCCTTTGGATGCTATTGTCCAGCTGCTCTGAGGGGGCACACATCCCATCAGGCAGGAGGAAATGGGAGAAGGGAGGGCACAGCCATCATTTGAGGGTGCACTGGGAAGATGCACCTGCAAGATGGGCAGGGAGACTCAGTTGCTGTCTGGGTGGCTGGGTGTCCCGCTGTAAGTGTGGGTTTCTAACGTCGCAGGAAGGCGAGTGTGGATACTGAGGGCGGCCGGAGCCTCTGCCCTTCCTGTGGGCTCCGAGATCCCCTCCTCTACCACCAGGGCGTGCACCCTGCCTGTTGCGACAGGCAGCCTCGGAGGAGAGCATCCTTTCTGACACTGCTGTGGGGGTGGGACGAGCAATCCTGTGAGTCACAGCTACTCAGTGTGGGCAGCAGAGGGCTGCCCGCAGGGTCCACCAGCACTGATGGAAACCCGCACACATTTCTTGACGCCTGCTCTGTGCTCATGTTCGTGGCGTCGCCATTACCTGACATGGAGTCAAGGTGGGTCATGCTTGGAGTCCTGGGCTACCTTCACAGCAAGATGCAGACTGCAGGGCTGAAGGAGAGGCCAATGTAATGGGGCCCGACTTGGGTTTTGGAGACTGGACACCTGGAGTCAGTGGCTGGGAGGGGATGCATTCCAGGTTACACAGTTGGGAGTGAGGGAACCAAAAACTCCCTGGGTTCCCAGACTCTTTCCAGGGACCCCACCACACCCTCACTGGTCCTGGGGTTCCCTGAGTGTGATCATAAATAGATGATCACCAAATCAAACACCGTTGAATCCGTTCCCTGCCCATCTCTTTTCAGAGACATCTGCAATATTCCATTAGCTGTTTCTGCAAGTTTCTTCCAGATCTTATAAGAGTGAGCTAGTCATGGAGCTTTCGGGTTGTGTTGGTATCTTTCAAAGGCCTGCACCCCGGCTGAGGGTCAGCTCCCCACTCCACTGGCACCGCACCTCCCAGGCAAATCGCTGTTCATTACATCCCAAGCAGCGTCTATGTCATGTGACCAGGAAAATGTTTTTCACTGCCCAGCCCAGTGGTGTGATGTGGTTGCATTTTCTTTCTTATGCATCTTTTGTTTTCTTTCTTTTTCTTTTTACGGCTGCACCTGTGGCATATAGAACTTCCCAGGGCGAGAAGGTGAATGAGTCCTGATGTTGCTGGTCCTCCCCACAGCCACGGCAAAGCAGGATCCAAGCCGCATCTGCGACCTATGGCACAGCTTGCGGTAATGCTGGATCCTTAGCCCACAGAGTGAGGCCAGGGATTGAACCTGCATCCTCGTGGATGCTAGCCAGGTTCTTTTTGTTTTTTTTTTTTTTGTCTTTTTGCCATTTCTAGGGCCGATCCCACAGCATATGGAGGTTCCCAGGCTAGGGGTCTAATCAGAGCTGTAGCCACCGGCCAACACCAGAGCCACAGCAACACAGGATCCAAGCCACGTCTGCAACCTATACCACAGCTCATGGCAACACTGGATCCTTAACCCACTGAGCGAGGCCAGGGATCGAACCCGCAACCTCATGGTTCCTAGTCGGATTCGCTAACCACTGCGCCACAATGGGAATGCCTCTAATCGGGTTCTTAATCCCCGGAGCCACAACGGGAACTCTGCATCTTTTGTTTTCCCAGAATTAATAATTCCCTTATTTTTTTTTACTCGCAAAATTGCTAACAGATCCTTCATTTTCTCCACCTCCTCCATCATTTCTTCCAGTCCAGTGTTTTTCAAGCTGTTTGGACCACAACTCGTGATACAAAATCTATTTTACAATAAGACCTGGTACACACACACACACACACACACACACACACACACACACACACGTACCATGTGAAGTCAAAGCTAAAACTGTATTCACTTTCACTGTGATGCCCTTTGATGGTTTCTACTCAGTTCTGTTATTTCATGTTTTAAAATGCTGGTTGAGCCTCACAGAATCGAGGTCAGGCCTCACTAGGGCGGGTCGACCTGCCCTTCTGGGAGCTCGGCACTCGCCCAGCGCAGCCCTGCTCTGCTCGGCCTCCCCTGGCCTGGCCCCCGGCCCGTCTCTGGAGGAGGCGACGTGCCTGGGATGGACCAGCTCCCGGCCGGGAGACTTTTCTTGGCTCCTCTTTCGGGATGATTGGTTTTTGAGGAACCCCATTCTACTTTTTCATTGGTTTCCTCCTTCCCATAGGTCATGTCCAAGTTATTTCTTTTTAACTGAGGAGAAGAACATTTTTTCTTTGCTTTTTTTTAGGGCTGAACTCTCAGCATAGGGAGGTTCTCAGGCTAGGGGTCGAATTGGAGCTGTAGCTGCTGGCCTATGCCAGAACCACAGCCACGCGGAATCTGAGTTGAGTCTGTGACCTACACCACAACTCAAGGCAACGCTGGATCCCTAACCCACTGAGAGAGGCCAGGGATCGAACCTGCGTCCTAGTGGATCCTAGTCAGATTTGTTTCTGCTGCGCCCACAATGGGAACTCCAAAAGAACATTTTTTGATGACTCTCAGGCTATTTGATTTTTTTCACCCTTTCTCCAATAACAGGAAAATAAAAGTGGGGGAGGAGAACATTGCAAGAGGAAGAAGCCAGAGAGCAAGCAGGAGACTTGATTAATGCATGGTTTCGGTTCTGCCTGAAGCCAGTGAGACCCAGATGAAAAGCCAGGCCTCCAGCCGTGTAACATTTCTGGTAACATCCAGACGATGGACTGGAACACTCACAGTGCCTGCAAATCAGAGCCTCTCACCCTCAGCAAGCTCGACACTCGGCAGGATTGGTCTTAGTTGTGGGGACCCTTCTGGGCTTCATGGGATGTTTAGCAGCACATGGTATCTACCCACCAGATACCAGCAGCCTCCCTGCCTCCCTTAGTCCAACAACCAAAAAGCCCTCCAAAAATTGCCATATACGCCCTGGGGGCAAAGTCACCCTGAGCTGGATTCTCTGCTCTGGAGGTTTGGGCCCTGCCTGTGCCTGCAGTTCAGCATAGCATCATGGCCTATTGACGACGCACCACACAGAGCCTGGGATGGTCCACAGCATCCTTTTCCTCAAGAAGCCACAGGAGGTGTGAGGAGCAGACACCTGTCATTGACTGCAGTGGTTGTGCAGGGGACACCGTGTGGACACGTGCAGACTAATAGCTCAGGGCCTGTTCCAAGCCAGCTCTCCACGGAGTCAACGCTACCGAGGAGCCACCTTTGTCTCCTTTGAATCATTATACACTTATTGAAAACTAAAATCACTGATGGCCCGGAACTGACTCTGCCTCTTCTTAATAGACTCACTAGCAAATTACACTCAAACTAATCTGAGGCTTATGAGGCTAGTATTAAAATGGGCCGTTTATTGTCACTTGGGGACACATCACCGTTACTGTCTCAGCATCCGTATCAGAGATGAATGAGGTCCATGGGAAATGGTGACCAGAGATGCCATGGAGACAAGTCATTGGCCAACACGTGTCATTCGCTGAGTTGAAACCCGAGTCCCGACCATGGGTCTAAACTTGACCTAGGAATTCCTTGCGAAGGAGGCGGGAGAGTGCTGCTGACTGTCAGCTGGGTTCAGAGCAGGCCCCTCCCACCCAACAAGCCGAGGGACGTGGCAGCGGCCCCCGGGGAAGCCATCCATCTTCAAGCGGTGCTGGTGCTGCCGAGTCTGCGACCTGGAACACCAGCCAGAGGAGCCCAGTCCGTAGCTCTAGTGATGGCGGTTTTAATATCGCAAAGCAGCAGGAGGGCAGATCCTGCGTGGAGACCAGGGAAAGTGGCATGAAAATGTCGAGAAGCTGGTTAGCGAGGGGGGCGAGGGTGGGATGGGGGGATCCAGGGATATTTGTTTTCTCCTCCTGAGAATCACCTCCAGCCCACGCCACACACACACACTGCAGCGTTCCTGCATTTCCTCTGAAGCCTTGGGGGCGCTTCCCAGGGCTGGAGAGCAGCTTTGGGCCCCTCCACGTGTCACGGCCCTGCTCTCCCTTGTCGGTAACTCCTGGCCCTTCCCCAGGTCCGGAAGCCCACCTGAGACCCGACTACTCAGGGCGCAGGAGGAGCTCTGGGCAGGGCTGACATTCCGGGGTCACCTATGGCGTCATTCCTTTGTCCTTCTGTCTCGGCGAGTTCATTTTCAGAGAGTAACTCAATGGCCTGTCCAGAACTTGGACCCTCTCAGTGTCACGTGTCTTAAAAGGAGGCGTTAATGGATGAAGAGTCTGCCGTGTGGGTCATTGAATTAAATTCACTGGTTCCTGCAATCGTTATGGGCTGAGCACTCGTCCTGTCCTGCAATTCCGGTGTCTGGGAGCGGGGATGGAGGGGCTGATGAGGTCTGAGTTAGACTCTGCTCTTCAGAGGCTGTTTCGCACCCGGGTTCCTCACGCACTTGGGACATATGGAGCTTCAGGTTTCGATATTCACGGTGTTCACGCTTGCACAGGAGGGAGCTGGGAGAGGATTCTCACCTATGTGCTGGCAGAGGGGTGAGCCGCCGGCTGGCTGGGAGGGTGTGAAGGCCTGATTTCCTGTGGTTCTCAACTCTAAGCATGGAGGCTGGGAGACGGTAACTTTCTTCCTCTGCCCTCAAAGAGAATTCAAGGCCCACGGACGTGGCAGTTCAGCTTGGAAATCCTGCTCTGTCCAGCTTTGCAGAGAGCATCCTGTTCAAGGCGGTGGCGTTAGGAAGTCAGTTGGTGGACAAGGTCAAGTTGCTTTCTCCAGGCCGTTTTCCAAAGCAGCCTCATGGGAGACACGCTGTTCCCTCTGCCTGCCTTTCTCCCCCGCCCCTCTCAGCCTTCCCCTGCCAGCCCCACTCCCACAGGATCCGGGCATCTCTCTCCAGGATCTGGTCCACGATCAGGGGAGGTGTGTGTTTCATCATCACCCACAGATCCCAACCCACATTTGCAAAAGTCAAACATGATTCCACAAGTTCCTTGTACGTGTTATGAGATCAGTCTGAGGGAAGCCTAGTGGGTGAGTGTGGTTTTCACAGTGTGGACATGGGAGCTGGGAGCAGAGGTCTTTGATGGAGACGATCCTCATTGGGGGGACGCGGGGGGTGGGCAGAGGCTTGGGGCAGCGCCAGGGCGTCCCTGGGATGGGGGGTGGGTGAGTGGAGTGGGGTGAGGGAGCCTTTCTCTCCTGCTGGCTCCTCTCCCCATCCTGGGTGGGATGTGGGGTCCGCGAGGGGTGTTACTGTGCCGGGGGTGGGGGCCGGTGGTGCCCCAGGCCAGCAGGACAGAAAGAGAGGCTGAACCACAGTTGAGCCTTGGTCCTCCTGTCTGCCTCCCAGAGGCCCTGCAGGCAGCCCTCTAAATATCACCCCCCAACCCGTGGCACCCCCCCCGCCCCCGCAGACAGAAGGAGGGAGGGAGGGAGGCCCTTGGGGAAAAAAGAAACCTCCTGGAAACCTTGCCTGTGAAACTCAGCCTTTGTTGCAGAAACGCAACCCCAGCCTGGGCTAAATGTGGCTGCCCTGGGCTCTGGGGGAGCCGGACCCAGGCCCGAGTCTGTCCTTCACTGAGCACAGTGAGCTGAGCCCAGATCCCCGAGTAGGACCCAAGAGAGCTGCGGGGACATCCAGCTGGTCCAGCCACCTCCTTGCATGTGGGCAGGTGAGGCACAGGGGCAAAGGGACTTCTCCAGGCCCCGCCTTGGGGGGACGGGCGGCGGAGCCCAGCCCTGACTCCTCCGTCAGCGCCCCCATCTCGGGCCAGGCCTGCCCTGAGACCTGGAAACCGCAGGAGCCTGAGATCACACCCATTCTCCGGATGAGGAGTGAGGCTCGGGAGGGCGGGGGACTTGCCTGAGATCCACAGCTGTGAGTGGCAGGGGTGGGACTGGAACCCAGGATGCAGTCACCCCACAGCCCCCCCTCTTCCACTCTCCTCGCAGGGAGTGTTCCACCCCCGACAATGAGGTTGTCCTCAAGTTAAAGAAAATGTATATTGTCAGGGGAATGATTCTCTTAATGAGACATTCAAGGGAATTTTGAGCATTAGCAGAAATGCTAATAGCTGATATTAACACCGCCCCGCTGTGCCTGGCCCTGTTTTAAGCACTTTTCTAGGCTTTCTTAACTTTAAACAAATGCTGTGATAGGATTTGATGTGACATCATTACCGCCGTTTCCCAGTTGTGGAAATTTCACCAGGGAGAAGAAATAACTGCTCCCCAAACCCTGGGTCCAGGCTTCGGTTTCCTTGGGAAAATGCCCGGGATGGGATTTTGACACCTGTGGGAGGGCGCGCTGTTGGCCATCACCGTGTCCTAATCCCTCAGCCTCCCTGCCCGGGACCCTTGTCCTCTGCCATGTGACTTTGTGGCTCTCCCCTCTAGACGTGGAGTCGCGTCTCACTGAGGCTGTTTGGTTATGTGATTGGTTTTTGCTGCTGGGCTGCGGGCAGAGGGTTGAACGTGTGGTCCCGCTTCTCTGCGAGACGAACATGCCTCTGGTTGTCAGGGGTCCTGGGAAGACGAGAGACTCCTGAGCAGACCTGGACTCAGCCCTTTGCTCGAAGCCAAGCAAAGCCAGGCCTGGACGTGATACACCCCAGCAGATGTGCAGACATGAGAAGGAGAGAGAAATGCTTATTGTCGTTTGCAACTGCGTTTGGGGTGGTTTGTTATGCAGCTTAATTGGGACCATGGCTGACAGATAGAAACCCCTGTGAGTGAACAGACTGCAGTGCTCAGAGCACCTACACCACTTGCCCTCAGCAGAGGCAAACAGCCCAGCTTTTCCCCCAGGCCACATGTCCCACTGCCCTGAGCATCTTCATATTCCTTGGCACATCTCTGACCTCTGTCCCCTGATGGCACACGTTCCAGGGGACAGGCACCAGGATCTTGTTGTCTATGTTCATGGAACTTTTCCATAAACATGGGGTTTATGTCCCATGTGGGCTTGGATTTCCTCTTCCCCATTCACAGCTTAAATCATCACAACAGTGATGAGTCACAACTTAAATCATCACAAAAGTCAAGATTTAAGATTCTTGGCAAAAAAAGAAAAGAAAAGAAAAGAAAGAGTTCCCGTCATGGTGCAGCGGAAGCAAATCCGACCAGGAACCGTGAGGTTGCAGATTTGATCCCTGGCCTCGCTCAGTGGGTTAAGGATCCAGTGTTGCTGTGAGCTGTGGTATAGGTCACAGATGCAGCTTGGATCTGGCGTTGCTGTGGCTGTGGCATCGGCCGGCAGCTACAGCTCCCATTAGACCCCTAGCCTGGGAACCTCCATATGCTGTGGGTGCAGCCCTTAAAAGGCAAAAAGACAAAAAAAAAAAAAGATTCTCGACAAAGGATGTTCACAGCTGTATTATTTACACCAGCTAAAACAGATAAAGGAGAAGGGAAAACGAACTTACGGTAGAGCAGCAAGGAATCGTACATCTACATGAGGGAATATTTCACAGCGATTAACATTTATGTCTCTGAGGACTAATTTATGGTACAGAGAAATGCATATGATCTATTGTAAAGTGACAAGGCAGAATCTGAAGAGGGCATATTCAAACTAAATCAAAATTTTATAAACCATGTAGACAATCTATACGGGCAATAAAATGCTCCAGTCAGATTTTATTTTTTTCTCTATTTTGTAGGAATATTTTATAATCTTTCTGTTAAACTTTTGGATCAGAAAATAAATGAACATCATCAAAAGTAAAAATATAATAATGGCATAGAGCAGCCTTGAGCCATGTGTCACACTTCTCAATTGGAACCTTATTTTTAATCTCCACAAACTGTCCCTTCCTCATCGGGAAGCCCCCAAGGCAGGGACTCTGTCTCCTTTCTGTCTCTGTGGTGCCAGGAACATAACTGGGGCTCCATAAAGAACTGATAATCACAAGGACCCCAAAAGGAACCCATTCATTACACCGGGGCACCCTGGTAAATCCTCAAGGCATTCTCTTAAGTGCATTTCATGTCTGAGCTTTCACACGCTCTGCAGGTGGTCTGGAGTCTCGCCAGAGTCTGAGCAGCACAAGCAGTGCTGGAGCCCTGGCTCCAGTCCTCCCCCAGGAACCCCGAGGAGTTAGGGGCAAACTTGGGAGGGGTCGAGGGTCACCACCAGAAGGAGGGAACATGATCAGGTCAGGGACTGGACTCTTGCTTGTTCTGGAAAGCTCCTTGAGGGGTTTCTCGGGTGGGAAGCGATTCTCTGGGTGGGTGGCAGAGTCCTCTGGGAGGCAGGAAGAGAACAGAGGGAAAGAGGGAGAAGGGCCCTGATTAGACCTTCTTAGTGACAGAAACTTGGGCAATCAAGGCAGTTTGAGCCTCCCCTGGGGGCTGAGGGACAGGACAGGGGGGGAGACTGGAGTCCACGCATGTCCTGTGTGGCCGCCTTGTCCTCACTCCCGGGCTCAGCGCTGTGTCCCCACCCCTCCATCCTTTGCCCCTCAGCCCAGGTTCCCAAGCTCTGCCGTGTCCCAGCCCCGCCCCCTTTCACATCCCGCCTCATCCTCACTGCTGCTGTGACCTTCCTGGCTGTGACCACCTCCTGAGTGGCATCCCTCTCCTGTCTGTCCCTGGGCTTTCATCGTCTCTGGGGCCCAGTCTAGTCCACCCCCATCTCCAATAAGCCCCAGACATTTCTGCTTCTCAGCCTCAGCGCTATTAGTGTTCGGGGGTTGGAGAATCCTCTGCAGTGAGGGGCTGTCCTGTGGGCGGGGGGGATGCTGGGTAGCATCCCTGGTCTCTACCCAGCAGATGCCAGCAGCATCCTCTCCAGCTGTGACAACCGCACATGTCTCCATGTCCCCCGTTTGGTGGCAGGAGGGGCAAAATTGTTCCTGGCTGAGAAACTCTGCCTTTTCTAAGCACAAGTCACTAAGATTTCCTGCTGCAGCCTTTAGTTCTGTTTTAATATTTATTTGAGTTCTCCTGTCTGGGTCATTCCCTCACAAACAGACTGTGACCAGCCAGGAGGGCAGCCACTCTGACCCCCTCACTGTGCACGTAGAGTCACCCCCACACTGTGCGCTGATGGTCAGGGAGGGAGGAACTTTGGCTCCATGTGGTGGCTGGTTGGCTTTGAAGCCACTTCTGGACTGGGAGGCCCACAGTCTGGTGCCCTGTCTGCACGCAGCACCCTGCCACTGACCAGACCATCCTTCTTCTCTTGGGACACCCTTGGTGGCTGCAGCATATGACAGAGTCATCCATAGAACCAGCAGAAACCCACCCCTGCTGTGACCTGGCAGTAGTGCCAGCCAGCACTGTCCCCTCTGTGCTGCAGACACAGCTCTCATCAGCTCTCGACACGTGCTGACTCACAACAAATGGGGTCCAAGTGTCCGGTTCTCAGGGATAGGGAAACGGAGGGCCGGAGTGTTTTTCTGTGTCCTGCACACATTCACAGCAAGCGGGGGCAGAGCTGCCTTCTTCTGAGGGGTTTTGAATCCAGGGGCAGAGCTCATCCCACGATGCTCACACCAGGACCGCGGTCCCCTTGAGTGAACCTGCAGGAAACAAAGGCATTTCCCTCCCGTGTTCACTTATGTCCAACGCTGCCTTGACTACTTAGCACAAAACCTTTATTAAGTTAGGGCTGCTTAGTCTGTGCTCCTTGACTCTGGCAGCCCCACAGGGATCAGATCTGCGTACACCTTGGAGTCTAGCAGGATTCTTGACGCATGGCAGGACCTGGTCATGATTTGCCTCATTTAATGGAATTGCATTATGATGCTTTGTGCACTTCATCACACCTCACAGTGTTTTGCGCCGAGCAGTTGTTCAAAAAAAAAAATGCTTATCTAGTGGTTAAATGTTTGATCAATGAATAGGTTTTCAACTGAGCCTCCTTACAAGTGAATATCAGAAAGTGACGATAAATGCAATAAAAGTTCTTTTACTGCTGTGCGTTTTCTCCAATTAAATGCTTTTCTGAGCACTGGTGAACAGGATACTTCAGTTCTTCGGCTTTTAAGCTCAGGTCTTTTCATTTTTGATAAATGCAGCTTTGGAAACTTGTAACATTTATACTATAGATGCTGTAAAACTGTGATGCTGGCGGCCAGTTTAAAAAATTCTTACGGAAATTCATATGCGTTAGAAAATGACGGCAAAGCTGTGGAATGGGACTCTGCAGAGTCAGCCTGAGGGACTCTTGTTTCAGGGAGCTGAGTGTGGCACGGCCAGCCGAGGGGCTCATTTGGATGTGACCCCCGAGAGACAAGCTCGCCTTGACAAATGGTGCCAAGCTCTGCAAGTGCCTCGTTTGTGTCCCAGGGAGGCCGCCTGTTTTCTGACAATTGGCAGCTCTGTTTCCCACGTGTGATGGACCAGGAAGAAAATTGTTTTCAGCCCTCAGAGAATAAGGCAGTTGTCCTCTTGACTTGCACGTGGTCCTGCTTCTAAGTGACACTTTGGGATGCATCAGCGGTGGGGTCTTGGGTATTTAACTAGGTCCCCCACCCCAACGTGGGCTGTGATGTCCAGAGGGAAATGTAGCTGGGAGGTGGGGAGAAAGGAGGCTGGGAGATGGTTTTACCCTGGGCACTTTCTCTAAAATGGGTACCTTTGCAGCAACGATCTTTTTGCAGTGTTACGTTGAGGTGAGCGGTATTAATAGGAAGATCAAACGACTTCCGCGAAAGCATCTGAAATGCGCCATTGCGGCAGGTGTGGTCAGGCGGGAAGATGCTCTGTGAAGCCCGGATCCCTGCAGGCACGTTCCCCTCTGGGGCACTGGGGATGCTGTTTATGTCACAGCCTGCGGTGACTTTCAGAGCCCAAACTCGGGACTGCTTAGTCCCCGGAACGGAGGTTTCTTTGCCAGGGGTCACCGCTCCTGCTGGGAGTGTGAATACATCCCATCGCCCTCCAGGCAGGGAGTGAGAGGATTAATAGTTGCACTTGTGCCTGCAAATCACTTCACACAGATGACAGAACCACAGAGAAGGGGCTTCTTGAAAGTGGGGACGAATGTCGGCCCCGCATCACAGAGAAAGCCCCTCCTTGGCGGGCTCATCGGTGCTCTGCCAGGGCCATCAGTCAACTCAGACAAGCCTCTGTCACCCCCTGACTGGGCACTGGATGTCAGCCACGCTCTGACTCCATCCTCAACTCACTGGCAGCTGGCTCTGTGAGGGGGAGCAGAGCCGGAGCTAGTAAAGCCCTTGGTTACAGAGCTTAGCCATTTCTTGGCAGAGGGAAGTTTGAATTTAGAGACGGGGTGACTTTAGGGACAGGGACCCCAAACTTAAAAAGGTTGTTTATTCCTTGTTCCATGCCTCGATTTGCCCAGAGAATAATCAGAGAAAAAAAAAAAAGAAGTGGGAGGGCCCATTGGAGACGGCACACGGTACATTCTTCAGGCTTCAAGAGTGAAGACCCCCCCACCACAGGTAGCATCGAATCCCCCAGGTCAGACTTGGAGGCTGGAGCAGGGGCGGGTGAGGCCTCATGCCCACGCATCTGTCTGGTGCATTTTCCTGACTCTGATGACTTTCTCACTGGGCACCATCTCAGCTTCCAGTGCTTGTCTGACAGTTCAGGAGTTCCACCTTTTATACAACATTTTAGGAGTTCCCTTCGTGGCTCAGTGGTTCGCAAACCTAACCAGCATTCATGAGGACACAGGTTCTATTCCTGGCCTTGCTTGGCGGGTTAAGGATCTGGCGTTGCTGTGAGCTGCGGGGTAGGTCGCAGATGCGGCTCGGATCCCACGTTGCTGTGGCTCTGGCGTAGGCTGGTGGCTACATCTCCGATTGGACCCCTAGCCTGGGAACCTCCATATGTCTAAAAAGACAAAAAGACAAAAAACTAAAAAAAACCAAAGTGCCTTCAAATATAGTCCTATTCTGAGGACTTCAACATGATTTTTTGGGGAGTGGGGGTAGAGGAGACACAATCTAGCCCTTCATAAATAGCTATTCCCCTCCCTCTCAAAACAACCTTTTCCTTCTTTTTCTGTTATCCCAGCCGGTGCCCAGATTTGTCATGTCCGGAATTGCAGAGTCATCAATCAAGCTATCAGCAAAAACCCACTGAGAACACTTTTCTCTCAGGTTCAAGGAATAATGGATGGAACTAAGACCTGAAGAGGCAGACTCTGAATTCACAGCACATTTGGTCTACGTGGAAAGACAAAAACATTTCATTGAGACCCCCCTGCCCCCAAATTCCAACACCCCCTCCCCCAAATTCCCTTTTGCCACTGCCAGGAAAAATGTCCACTCCTGGGGAGGAACAGAGTTTCTTTTAGTCGCTAGCGACTGTCAGTTCTAGTCTCTTAGGGAAGATGCTGAATGTTGCCCGTATATGAATCCCAGACTCCCCATTTTGCCCATGTGTAATTGAAAGTTTGGCCACTCCTGCTCTAGTGACTCAGCCCTCAGGAAGCCATCCAGCTCAGGTTTAAAATCAGCTGCAAAATGTAAAAGAGACAAAGCAGCGAGGGAGAAGCTAAGCTGTAAGTTCACATTGCAACCTTAAAAGCATTGTGGGATAAAAAGCATACTTGGAAAAAGCTGGAATGTGGAAGAGGATTCTGCCAAGTTTGTTGTTAAAAAAAACCTCGTTATGTATATTGACACTCTTTAGGAATATTTTATCAAGTGATCCCTTCCCAGCAATGTTATTTTGGGGATCCATTTGATACCAGCTGACATGCTTCTGTTTAGTATTTTACTGACTTTGAAAATCACAGCCACCAATGAAAGAAGAGAGCAGGTCTGCAAGGGGAGCCTGATTAATATATTCATTGCTATACCCGTCTCATTCTTGCCTTAGATGATGGGTGAAAATGGTGCCCGAGTTATGTATTTATTTTGGAAGGGAAAAAAAAAAAAAAAGGAAAAACAGATGCAGTGGTTCCCAGGTTCACCGACTCTTCATCTCTTTTTCCTGGTCATTCATGTAGATGCAACTCACTCGATACCAGGCTGGCTCAGGGCTTGTGAACTTGGCTGAGGTGCTTCGGATGAAAGTCCTACAGTCCAGGGGAGTCTGTGGTCCCTCCCACAGATGGCAAGAACAAGCCCCCACTTGGTGAGCCCATCTTGAGATGCTCTTGTGAAGCTGATGTCTCTTCATGATGCAATGAGCTCCTTAGGATTCCATTTCCACCCACAGCAGACAAAGCAAGCCTCATTTTTTTTAAAGAAGGGGATTCACCTACATGGCATGTCTTTGGGCAGATTTCTTCCTCCCAAAGCTCCACAGTTGACCTCACTCAGGAATTCCTAATGGTCCCCTTTAGCTGAGGCAACGCCTCTCCTGGAGACCCCTGTGACAACTGCTTCTGAAACACCATTCGAGGACACTGGGACCCAGTCACATGACCGCCATGTTGGGTTGGGAGGACCCATCTGAGTTCAGGTGTTTCTGGCTCATTAAGGTTCTCAAATTAGGTTGGTGTGTGATTACCTATAAATACCTTAATGAGGTTAAAATTGTAACCAGGTGCACCTGGGAATTAAAATGTCAAAGGAATATTTTGTATTAGAATAAACCATCTCCATTCCATGGTGACTTGTGGGTTAAGGATCTAGCGTTGTCACTGCTGTGGCAGGGGTTACTGCTGTGGTGAGGGTTTGATTCCTGGCCGGGGAACTTCTACATGCCACGGGCATGGCCAGAAAAAAGAATAAACCATCTCCAGTTAATTCCTTCCACCTTCAACCAGTGTTTGCTAAATGTGTGGGGAACTGGCGCTACCACAATCCTCACCATCCCCAACCACCAGCCTCATCATCTGTTTCAGCCACCATCTGAATCATCGACAGTAACTCTGAGGTGAGGGATGTAGGAAAATGCTTTTGTAAAGCAGACTTCAAATGAAAAACAAAAACAAAACAAAAAACCCCAAAACCCCCCCAAAAAACCACATACCGGAAGCAAATCACCCCATGGATTTCTTGGAAATAATTTCTAAATCAGTGCAGGTTTAAAGCGTGCTAACGTCTCTTCATTATAAAAGTGCTGCAGGCTGCTTATAGGAAAGTACAGGAACACGAGGCCTGGAAATGGCCCTGGTTAATGATGAATGCTTTGAAGTGAGTTGGTGCTATGTTTGACAGTTTCTGAATTTTCCATGTTCAAAGTGGATAAGAGACAAGTTGTAGGCCGATAAGGGTCTGGGAGTCCCTGGAGAAAGGGAACCAGACTCGGCTTTCTTGACATAAGCGAAGCCATTTAAACCTAAGTCATTTTGCGATCTAAGCTGGGCCACACTGCTAGTCCTTGCAGAATAGGTCTCAGTGGTTAATGATTTTAAGGGAACGAAAGAAGGTAAAAACAAACCATGCTTACCAGGCCTGGGAGATAACCATATCATCAGAGACAATATATCAGTTATAAAGACTCAGTTTTGTTTTGAAGGTAAAGATTAGCCTGAAACACATTTTTGAGTCGTTTTGCGGAATCTAATCCTCATCTGACCCTGCACCACTAGATTAACTGGACCAAAGGAAAGACGCTGCTGACCCACGTGACTTCAGTCAACTAGAGCCTGGACTCTGTCAACCTTTGCCCCAACTCCATGCAGAATCCTCCTCTGCTTCAGCCCCTTCATGAATATTCATGTACTATGGCCCCTTCATAAATATGCATGCAGCCTTTGCTTAATGCTTCCTCATGTTTGCTGGTGGGGAGCCATTGCTTTGGGAAATACCACCAGTGTCCTTACTTGCTGAAAGAAATAAATCCTTCTCCCACTCTTTGGCTTGGCTGTGTCTTTCTGCTCAACACCTACCAAAAGACGAATCCAGTTTTCACATAACAAAGTGAATCACTTGCAGAGACAATTATAAATCCCCAGAGAATTTTTTTTTTAAAAATAGGGCCACTCGTATATGATACAATGTGAATCAGTCCAAATCCTGCCTTGTCCTTGCAGCATGTATGAATCAAAAGAGGGGCATTTTTTACCTCTGTCAATATCCATGTGTCTATCACTGTTCTTTCTCTTCATAAAACAAAGAAATTAAAGGTTATGATAAAGCTCTCCCATGTTTCGTGCTGTCCAGGGAAAGCAGACAGCTGCCAAAGGGGGAGAGAAATAAAACTGGAAGATCCAAATAGTCCTAGGAAAGGAAGTAGTTCTTTCTAGGAAGAAATTATATCCTTTGGTGAGTTTCCTTTGCTCCAAGAGACCATCACAAATTCCAATTGAGGTGGGCTCAATTTAGAATTCATGTCTAGCTAAACCCAATTACATTCTCATAAGCCATTTTTTTGAGGTTGGAGCTGTGAATAGCAGCTTTGCTTGGCTTCCCCCAGAGCAGAGCTGGAGGCAAGGGTTCATGTCAGATAGAATGGGGAAATGAGCCTCAGGAACCCAGGTCGAAAGGGTTGGGAAGAGTAAAGGAGAGAAAGAAGAGAAGCCAATCCATGGGTGTGATCTGATGATCTGAGTTAGTTTCTGTGTGGTGGTCGTAGAATATGACGGCAAATTTTGCACCCCTTCTAATTAAGAGGTGGGCTCAAGCCCCCCGCTCCTGGCTTGTGACTCTTTCAGCTAGTGGAACTTATGTGATATGACCTCCAAGGCTAGGTCAGAAAAGGCCATCCATCTAGCACCTTGTTTGCTAGAACACTTGGTCTTGGGATCCTGAGCCCCTGTGCAAGCGGTCAGACTCTGCTGAGGCTGCCAGGCTGTGAGGAAGCCCAATTTACATGGGGAGGCTCACCAGAGACTCAGAGCCTTTCTAAACATGTGAATGAAGAAGTGTCTGGATGGTTCAATCCCCCAGTGATTTGAATCACCTCCATCACTTCAACTCTTCCTAGCAGAGAACTTCAGACCTATGGAGCTGTGTTTTGTCTGAATTCCTGACCCATAGACTCAATGAACACAATAAGCTGGCTGTGGTTTTACATACCTTTTGGGGTGATTGCTGCGTAGTCATAGGTAACTGGGAGACGTGTGGGTAACAGGGCTTGTTTCCTGGAGCCACTCTCAGGAACCATGTAGTATGTGCCTTCTCCCTGTCGGCTTACCTACCAATGCCAGGCTCACTCTCACCCCAAGCTGGCACTAGTCATATTTATCTTATGCTCTGCATGGACTTTTTCTCCATATAGGATGAAAGATGCAATCATGCAACTATCAGATCTTTGCACAAATATCACCTTCTCAGGGAGGCTTTTTCTGCCTGTTCTTGTTAAATTGGACTCTCTTGGCACTTTTCTCTCCTTCCTGCTTGATTTATCTCCACGGCATGCAATGCCCTTTAACAATCTTTCTTTGGGTTTCTCCTTTCTTCCCCTAATAGGAATGCAAACTCCACAAGGGCAGTAATGTTGGTCTGTTTGCTCAATGCTTTATCATTGGCTCCTAGAAAAGTGCCTGGTATATAGTAGGCACTCCATAACAATGTATCAAAAGAAACAAACATGACATAAGAGTGAGGATATTGGGTTTTCAGGGAAGGTCTACTGGAGGAGATGACGATTGAGTTGGACATGGAAGGACCAGTTGGCCAGGGTGTTCCAGAGTCCACCTAGAAGGTGTGGAAAGAACAACCTGTGCGAAGACCCTGAGTGGGATTGAACTGGTTACATTCAGGAACTTAAAGAAAACCAACGTGGCTGGGGTGTGATGAATGGGAGTTGGGAGGCGGTGACATAAGATGAGGCGGCAAAGATGGCAGAGGCCACCTTGTGCAAAGCTTTGAGTCTATCCCAGGTCCCCAAGAAATATGCACTCCTCTTGATTCTTTCAGTATTCAAACGCCGTTTCCTGATTTTATCACTCATCAGATTGTAACTCTCAGCTTACAGATCTGCATTTCCTGCTCTCTCGTTGGATCCTGGGAGACAGGAGACCACGCCCGATGTGCCTGCACCTGTCCAACACTGAGCTCGGTACCCAGCTCCCACGCATCACCCAGTGTGTTTGGCTGAATTGAACAGTGGGGTTCCTTTTGAAGTATCCCTCCCAAAGGAACGTTCTAGCTGTCTATGGACTTTGGGCCCTGCCAAGAAGCAAGAGAAGTTGTCTGACAGTGGGAGTAATGTGTTTGAGAGCTGGTGTGCCATCTGCCAGGGGTCTGCTTACCACCCACTCCCCTTTCTTCAGGCCTCAGCCCCTCTGGTCCCCTCTAGTGACCCAGCCCTCCCCTGTCCTCCAGCAGTAGCCCTGGGGGCCACTCCTCCTCGGTCCCTAGCCCTCTGTAATCAATGGGCTTTTAGGTCACATGTCCTGCAAGTTAAAAATCTCAACTAACAAAGGGATTCGTAATTCTCTTTTTCCCTGGCCAAATACTGTGACCTTGAAATAGATCTTGAGTGTTTTACCGGAAAAATCCTGTAAACTCTTTCAACTGTTTGTGGTCAGGGCCCTTTGAAAGCCTTTATAAATATGCTAATCCATGACCTGGAGTTCCGTTCACCCCTCTCCTGCTTAGCCTTCCACCCCACCTGTCAGCCCTAGTACCTTCTTTCCTGGCAAATGGTGGGGGTCTCGGGTAGATGCAGGTATAGGAGGAAGTCGGGGGTTGCTGTCTTAGGGAATTGGTGAGTGCTTCTCCCCCCTTCCCTGTCCCATAGCTCTGTCAAGGAGCCACATTGTGCTTTAGAATCGAGGCTGGAAACTCGAAGACACGACCAACACGCTGTTCTCTTGGCCACTGAGACTGCCTCAAGGATGGACAAGGGAAGCTGTTGGAGCTGATGCGCTTTGATTCTTCCATGAGAATTGCTGGATACAAGAGTCATGTTTCTACTGTGGTTGCTAAGGGATAAATGTGGATCTGCCAGGAGACAGGCCAGGAGGAAAGGCCACCCAAAGGGGGTCAACAGACGGAAAGGCAGTGCCAAGGATGGAGAGAGATGCTGCCTGGAGCTGGGGACTGGACTTAGCTGGGCCTGAAGCTAGACCGAGGTCAGGACTTTTCAAAAAGAGATCAGCTAGGGAGATCTTCATTTCCTTGAACCGTCTGGTTTTTTTTCTGGCACTTGTAGTCAAGAGTCCTGATTAATATTGGGACAGGAAGTTCTCTGGTGGCCTAAGGGGCTAAGGATCTGGTGGTGTTACTGCTGTGGCTCATGTTTGATCCCTGGCTCTGGAACTTCTGCATGCTGTGGGTGTGGCCAAAAAAATACATATATTGATACCAACCTGGAAAAGGTCTGAGATGCACTGGCAGATGCCAGGCTTGTTGGAGGGGTCAGGCTATCAGACCTCATGGAGAATGCACTCTCTCTCTCTCTGATAAAAACAGAATAGTGCTTTTTAATGGGCTTTCACTGAAATATTGTTCTAACATCTGCAGGATTTGGTTTGGGTCCCCGGATGAGCCCCCGATGCTGTGGAAATCCAGCAGAAGCTTCCCGCGAATATGGAGACTTCAAGGCTAAAGCAAGCCTGAAATCCATTCCCTCTTTATCATGTGTCTTTTCACGAAAGATAAAAAAATACAGTGTGCATGGCTGTTTACGTTTGGAAGAAAAAGACATAATTGAAATGAAGACTTAATTTTTTTGAAACTTCAAATAAATATTGTTGGAGCTGGAATTCCTTTTCTGTGTCCACATATTCTTCTCACTGTGAGTTCAGCTGGTAGCACCCAGTTCCTGGGTGGCTGCATAGTCTATTAAAGACATTTGAACACGATAAGCTCAAGGTTACAGATTGCATTTTCAATATTCTCTTAAAAATTGTTTTGGTTTTGGCAAGATTCAGAACCCATAAACACAGCTTGCTATGCGTTCTCCTACTTGATGTTTGCATATTTACTTTAAGAAAAACAGTGATTTTCCTTCTGTCTCAGAGTTATGCTCATGGCCTTCCTTATTTGCCTCACAGTTTGCTGTCACAACACAAAAATTTGGTTCAGAAGGAAAGAATAATTCATATCTGCTTCCCCAATGGGCCCTAAATAAGTCCTTTCCATCAGCTGATTTATCTGCTATTAGCGTATGAAATCTGCCTTTATCCAGAAGTACACAAGCGAATCTTTGCAAGACCTATTGTAATGTGTATATCAGAGCGGAATAAAAGAACTTCAAATATTCATATCTTTTCAACCAGTGGTTTTCATAAGCCCAAGTCACAAGGCCCAGGATTGTCTTGAGAGAAAGATAAGGCAGATTCTGGGCAAAGAAAGCAAAAGCACGTCTTCACTGAAGCTGGAACTCTGTTTAAAATGAATAACAACGGCTCGGCTTGTCGGGTAATTGCATGTGTGAAATAAACAAGGAAGCCCCACAGCATCGGTCCATAAGGGACTTTTTTGGCTTGAATTCTTTCTTGCCAGGGAGCATGTGCAGTGACTCTGCAGCAAGGAGAATGCAGAGGTTCTTGGACACAGGCTGACTCCGGCCCCTGGATGTTGTCTGGCTGCATCGTGAGGACCAGTTGCCTGTGGCTGTGATGGAGGAGGCGCCACCAGGAGCAGCATCCATCCTCTGTGGCTCTGACCTCAGGGCTGCAGGGCTGAGGGCTCCTTGGGGCCGGTGGGCGTGGCCCCACAGGGTCAGCCCGGGTCTCACCTGCGGGGCCAGGCAGAGCTCTCTGGGCCAGGATCCCACTCCGGCTCCGTCCAGAAGCTGGACTCAACCAGGAGAGCCAGGCCCACCCTCCTTGCAAACCCTGTTTACATCCAAGTGGGATCCTCTGAAGGCCAAGACCAACCGGCACAAATGGTCTGTTTATTGAGGACAAGAACAGCTGAGTCCTTCAGGCCGCCTCTTTGGAGAGAGAGGGGCTGGTGGACGGGGGGACGCGCTGGCTGCGCTTCCTGCGTCCCGGGCCACTGTCCACCCGGGAAAGTCCTCCAGGTCCGGGCTCTCCTTCCCAGCTGGCAGCGGGGCTGCGGGCAGCTCCTCCGTCCCAGGTCCTGGCAGGGCTGCTCCGCGACAGGTGCTGAGCACCGTGAACTGGGTCTGAGCTGCTGTCATGCTCGCGGTTGTTAGGACCAGAGGGACGCTTCTGGCACTGACTTGAGGACATGACCAACGTCTCAAAGGGGAGGTGGGGACAAAGGCTCCGTTCATTGCAGGACACTTGTTTGTTCAACCCCCAACACCGAGCAGCACCAACGTCTCAGAAATTCCAACGAGCGAAACTTTTTTTGGTGCATGGTTGGTGCCCGGTCGGCAGAGCATCTGCACAGACCTGAGGATCCCTGACTCTCAGCCTGATGCTGAATGTCCGCTTTCTCCTTTCTCACGCCTCCCTCTTTCTCTGTCTCCCCCTTTCTGTCAAATTGCCCTGAACACACGCTTCGTTCTATGAAACGCAGGCCCCGCATCTTCTGAGAAGTAGAACAGCCTGACTGATGAGAGATGCGTCCTTGATTAGGCCGCGCGTCTGAATCCTGACATTTTCTTGTGATGAAATTCATTCCCACTTTGCAGCACAGGCGCGGGGAGGAGGCTGGCTGAGAAACAGCCTCGGTCAGGTCCAGTGGCAGCCGTGACGTGGTCTGTTAGGACCGGCCATCAGGACTCCTCCCGCGGTGCCTTGGGGGTCGTGGAGGCTCTTGGGCCCCTCACGGTTCCCTCTGGGAGTCCGGGCTCTGCGTGGGCAGCCGCTGGGGCTGGGCTTCCCGCTGCCCCACGTGTGGGCCGGGTCCATCCTCAGGCCAAAGCTGGTGCTGGTGACCAGCGCATAGGTCCCTGTGTTCCCATGACCCTGTGGCCACAGATGGCCTTGAAGGGGCACCCCAGCTGCTCAGGAGCCAGAGATGCTCAGGCTCTCACATCAGGAAAGTTCTGTGCAAAGCTGCTAACTTCTCAGCAAGTGATGCCACGAAACACCCGTCACTCAGGCCAGTGACCCACACACTTCTTGTCCTGGGGTCCCCCCTTCTTCCAGCTACAGCGAGTGCACTAAAGTCAAACTCTCCTGCCTGCCCGCCCCTCTCCACGCCCTGCTCTCACCCCAGTCAGCAGCTCCCTCCTGGGGGGGGGATGTCTGTCCAGCCCCCCCAAGTCCTCCTGCTGCCTTTCCTCTCCCCACCCTGAGATCTGCCCTGTATTCCCATGAACAGGGAGAGTGAGCTCCAGAAGCACAAAGGAGACCTTGTCGCCCCTGAGTAAACGTTGTAGTGACCTCCCCTGGCCTGGGAGGAAGTGGACCCCACCCCTCCCAGCATCTGCAAGGCCCAGCCCCATTCCTGCAGGTTCCCCCAATCCTCTCCCACCCCTGCCCCCTCATTCCCTCCATCCCAGCCTCCCTGGACTCTGGCTCCTCCTCCAGAACCCGGAGCCTCCCTGCCCCAAGGCCTTTGCACCTGCTGCCCTCTTCTGAAATGCTCCTCCCTGCTCCCCCATGACCCGGTCCCTCGAGCCCCTGGATTCTCTGCTCAGGTGTCCCCTGCTCAAGGGACAACCCCAACCACCACCTAAAGAAGCCTCTGTGTCCCGGTGCCACATCCTGGTCCCTGCACGTCGGAAGGTGATTTACTCACTTTATACCTTCTCTGGCCATCTGCACCCGCAGGAGTGTCACCCCCAGGAGAGAAGGGACATTGTCTGCTGTTGGATTCCTGCTCTCAGAGCAGGGCCAGCCCCACAGCAGGTTCTTGATTTGCATTTGCTGAGTGACTGGATGAGTGAGAAGAATCAGAGTGGGATGTGAGGAATTCTACTAAATACTTAAATCAGAGGGTGATCCAGTCAGAGGGAACCTTGTCCAAGTCAAAGCCAAAGTCAAAGTCAGACGGAGCTTATTTCGTCAAACCCGTTCATTTTGTGAGCCGTAAGCGGAGGCTCCGAGGACAGAGGCTTTGCCGCACCCCTGAGGCTGAGGGTCCCGCTGTGTTTTGGGGTGATGGCGGCTGTGGGGCTCCTTCTGCCCTTCAACACGTTGCAGACGGAAACGGGTGGAGGGCACGGAGGTGTCTGAGCAGAAGTGACTCAGAGCAGCGGGGCTCCGAGGCGACAGAGCTGCGGGTGAGGCGGGCGGTGGCCCGGAAAGGCTCCCCAAGGACGGGGGCATCTGAGGGACTTGAGGAGCAGGTGAACCCCCCAAATGCCCTCCCCTCATGGGGGCCTGAGGCAAGATCTGGGTGAGGCGGATCCCTCAGGAGTTTAACTCGGGGACAGAAACGTTACTGACAGCCTGTCCCGGCCAGAAGGTCTGCGAGGTGTTCCTCAGACCAGGTGCTCCCGGTGGAGAACCTTCGACTGGCTTCTGGATGCGTTTCCTGGGGGAGCCCTAAGGAATTTCCAGTCTGGGTGGTTCAAACAGCAGTGACGTCCCTCCCCCCCAGAAGCCAGGGTCTGCCACCCGGGGTGGGCGGGGCTCCTTCTGGAGGCTCCGAGGAGCATGTGCCCCCCCACCCCCGCCCCAGGTTCTGGTGCTTCCCGCAGCCCCCTGTCTTCCTTGGCTGGAGATGCATCGCTTCTGCCTCTGTCTTGTTGTCACATGGTGTCCTCCCCACGCGTCTTTCCATGGCCTTTGGACAAGGACACTAGTCACTGCATTTAGGACCCAGGCTAACCCAGGGTGGCCTCACCTAAACTCACTGCACCTGCAAAGGCTGTCTTTCCAAATAATGTGACATTCCAAGGTTTGGGAGCATGTGAATTGGTGGGGGGTGGGGGGATGTCATTCAAGCCAGTCCAGCTCCTGTGGCTCCCGGATGAAAACCCAGCCCCTGCCCAGGACTGTGAGGCAGGGCAGCCTGGTGGTTAGAGCGAGGCCGTGGAGCTGGGCTGCTGGGAGCACACGGCTCAGTCACCACCCCCAGCCCCACTGTCGTGTGCTCATGATCCCTGGGTGTCAGCTCCCAGTTCTTCCTCCGTCTCTTTATCACATGACGTCAAAGGCTCCCAGTGGTGTGGGATAGCCAGGCGACTTGCTGGGGCCAGTGGGGCACCTGTGGGCTCGATGCAGGGAGAGACTGTCAGTGCACCTGTGGGGTCTGGCCGGGTTCTTGGCTTCCGGAAGCTCCTGCCTCAAGGAGCTGCCTTCTTAGACGACAAAGAGCTTTGCAACCTGGGGTCCACCCAGGGACGCTCAGCAGAGTGGCCCAGGGGAGCCCAGCTGGGACCGGTGGAACCCAGACGACATGGAGCTCCGTGAGCTGAGACGTGTGGATGTGGTGAGTCGCCGTGTTTGGGGGTTTTGCTGTAGGTTGTTACTGGGACGATGGCTGAGAAGCACAGAAATGTGACACTGGCATTTCATTGCCCTCTCAGTTTTCCCGTCTGTAAAAGGGGCTCATAGCAGCACTGAGTTCATCAGACTGGATCTGTGTACGACCTTGGAGACCCTTGAAGGGCCGCTGGCTTTCACTGAGTGTGACCGGAGCCCTGGACAGGCCTGCGCAGAGGAGGGACGTGCTCTGTGACTTTACACAGACCCCCAGCCGTGTGCAGAGATGGACCCGGGGGCTGAGGGAAGCAGCTGGTCGCCTGACGAGGCCACGGTGGGGCGGGCAGGGAGGTGCAGGGCAGGGTCACCACGGCCCAGCTTTGGGGCTTCTCTCTGTGAAGGTTGGGCTGATGGATGCAACGGAGGCGGTGAGAGGAAAACAAACCCAGGTCGGCCCCAGGGATTTGTCCTGAGCAGTTGGGAGAACTGAGGTGCTGTTGTGTCGGGTGTGAGGGGTCCTGGGAGGAGCAGGTGGGGACCGAGGAGGGTTTGAGATGCAGAGAAACCTGTTAAAAAGAACTGGGGGCCTGAGCCGACTTGCCCTGGGCTCCAGGGCTCCCTGCATTAGAGCTGCAAGGAAGGCCACCTGTGTCATCACCAAGCAGGTGAGCCCGACCCTGCTCTGTGTCGTCCTCCAAGGGACAGAGGTCAATGTCCCAGCAGTCGGCTCTGATGCTGGCTTCAAGCCAAGACCCTTCATATTCAATGAGAAATCCGCACTGATGAAATTTTCATTAAAGAAACATTATTCCTCTCACTCCCCTTGTAACTCTTGGCTTTGCGTATCGGGCTCATTTGGGTTTGATTACCCGATGATCTGAAGATTGGAGCATTATTAAAAATTTAGATGAGCAACGATGTGTCTGGCCTCCTCTCTCAGCCGGAGCACGAAGGGCTCTGCTAATGATCACGACGAGGTCGGGGCAGACACAGCAATTAGAGAATTATCTATAGTTTGAGGGAGCTTCGACCCCTCTGCCTTCAGTGGAAATTAGCTGCTTGGCTTCCAGGGCACCCAGATGTAATCGATAAAATGCATCGAGAGGACGTTCCCGTCCTGGAGCCGGTTTTCAGACTAACGGGCTGTGTGAGTGCAGCCCTCCCCTTTCTGTGCCCCCATCCATAGAGCAAGGAGGTTGGACCAGGGCAGATGCCTGAAAATGGTGCCCGTGGGCTGAAACCAGCTTAAAGAGTGAGTATATCCAGCAAACGGCTTTGTTTATTGGATTAATAAATACTTTCCTAGACTCATGAGCATGGGTTCTGTGTATTTCATGTATATTAACTTGTTTAATCCTCCCAGCCTCCCCATGAGATGGTTACTCATCATTCCCACCTCATAAACTGGGAAACTGACCCAAATGGGTCACATGACTTACTCCAGGTCACCTGCTCAGGAGCAAAGGCAGGATTTGAACCCAGGTGTTCTGGCTCTAGAGCTTGGCTCCAAACACTACACCTCTGTGTCAAACTGTTTTTGTGA
Source organism: Sus scrofa (assembly GCF_054392235.1). NCBI lineage: Eukaryota > Metazoa > Chordata > Mammalia > Artiodactyla > Suidae > Sus > Sus scrofa. Next base: position 57,716,218 of record NC_139399.1, read on the forward strand.
TTATTGTTTATAGAAGCACTGTGTTAAAAAAGTACTTGTCAGATTTTTAAAGTGCATATTTTAATATAATACATAGTTTATATGTTGAAATAGTTGCGTGCTCTTCATGCTCAGCTCATTTTCCACCCTGCCACAAGCAGCTAGTGCCAGCATTCCATTAGGATGCAATATTCTGCTCCTGGTCTACCTCAGACCCACATTGTGCATCACTTTGGCTGAGTGTTATTTGTCTTTGATGGTTCAATTTGACCTTTTAATGATGCTCGAATGGCTCCACTATTTGACTTGGCTGCCTGGTACTGGTAGGTATTTAGGCTTGTAATATCTAAGCTTGGTGCTCTCTTAATCTTTGCTGGAATTCTGCAATTTTTGATTTCATGAGAAACAATCACAAAAACAATTTACCACTTATCTTGTTAAGAGATATGGAAAAATCTCTTCAACCCCATCTTTGTAGACATTTATATACAGTTTAGAAGGAAGAACCTTTATATTTAGATAATATGGGTTAACTTACATCTGACCAAGGGAACATCTATCAGGGCCTAATAAGCTGAAAGAAAGAAAGTTGTCTGAAGACATCAGAAAGCCTCCCAGGATGCCAGGACTGGAGGGTCTACAATTCCAGAGAGAAGTGAAATATGCTGCAGTGAGCCCCCTAGTCTCCATTTCTCTTCTCTTTCAGCTAGTTGTTAATTTGTAAGTGGACAGAGGTCCAGAAACCAGGATGTGGAAATTCAGAGCTCCAGGTTCACAGATCTGGAAAGAAAAAAAGTTGATATTCAAGGCTACCAAGAAAGCCAGCATTTGAAGACCCAAAACATCAGAAAAAATTAGTTCCCCCCAACTCCAGCAATGAGTCTGACTTTCTGCAGCACTTCCCCTCTTGATGTGTTTGCTGATTCCTGAGCTGCTCAGAGTGAGATGTCCAGAAGCCAAGCCTGAAAGTGGGCTACAGAGAAGCTGAGGATTTAAGCAGAATTTTCACTACTATCATGTTGCCATAACAGCAAATATTAGAGTTCAAGGCTCAACAAACAAGCATCCTGGAAAATGTGCAAGTCTTTCAGCTGAGACTCTCAAAGGACTTTGTCTTGGAGTAAGTTCAAACCAAAATAAATCAAGCCTTATAAAGACTGGCAATCAGGCTTAAATGATCTTAATTCCAGATTTGATTAAGGAAATCTGCCCTCACCACTGTAGCTGTTGGAAGAATGTACTCTCAAGGAAAAGATAACATCATCAGGAGACACAAGACTTTCAAATAAAATACCCAGCATTCAGAAAAAGCTACAAGACATAGCAGGAGCAGGAGCCAATGACTAAAAACCAGGCAGTGAAAAAACAGACACCATAACTAGGTGTTGAACTGATTAGAGGCAAACTTTAAAATAATTATTATTCATGTTAATTAAAAAGTCCTCCTGAAGCATTTTATCAGAGAAATGCAATTTATAAAAAGAATCAAATAAATATTCTCCAACAGAAAAACAAGTTTAAAACACAAGAGATTGGTATATGAGAAATTTAGACAAAGAAGATAATAGGTTTGTTGAAAATATCCATCTTGAAGCATGGAAGAAAAACTTTGAAAATATGTGAAAAAACATTAGAAAATATGGAATATTGTGAAAAGGTCTAAAAAAGATGTTACCGAAGTTTTAAAAAGAGAAGAAAGGGAATGTACTGCAGAGTCACTGTGTGAAGAGATCTTGAGGGCTTTTTCCCCCCAAAGCTTATAAAATACATTAAGTTGCAGATCCTCAAACTCCTAGAATAAAATAAGGAAATACACAATTAATTACAGCCTAGAGACATGGCAACCAACTGAAGATAAAGGAGAAATCTTAAACCCAGAGGAAATCCATACAATTCCCTCACAGGACAAACAATAAGTAAATAGATACCTTCTCAGAACCATGGAGCCAGAAGATGTGAAATAATGAAAGAACTGAAAGAAATCAACTGCCAATTCACAATTTTATACCCATCAAAATATACTTCGAAAGAGAAGATGAAATAGAGACATTTTCAGAGAAGCAGAGATAGAATTTCTTACCAGCAGATCATCCCTAAAATAAACCCTTAAGGGAGTTATTTAGGCAGAAGGAAAATGATTCTAAATGTAAGTGCAGGAATGCCATGAAAGAATAAAGAACAATAGAAAGTGTACTATGTGGGTTGGTTTAATGAGTACACAGAACAAGAGTAATAGTGTCCTGTTGGATTTATCATACATGCAGAATTAAATTACTTGACAGCAATGACACAAAATCCAGAGGGATGTTAAGTGGTATTGAGATGTTCTAAAGGTCTTCTCCATTCTTTGGGAAGTGATAAGATTCTTTTTATTTTAAAAATTGATTTGATTTGATGTGATTGTCTTTTCTAGGGCTGCACCACAGCATATGGAGGTTCCCAGGCTAGGGGTCTAATTGGAGCTGTAGCCACCAGCCTACACCACATCCACAGCAACACCAGATCTGAGCTGAGTCTGTGACCTACATACCACAGCTCATGGCAACGCTGTATCCTTAACCTGCTGAGTGAGGCCTGGTGTAGAACCCACAACCTCATGGTTCCTAGTTGGATTCTTTAACCACTGAGCCACAACAGGAACTCTCAGGAAGTGATAAGATTCTAATGTAGGTCAGACTATCATGAGTGAAGCGTAGGTTTGAAGCCCTATTATGTGCATTAAAATGATAATGAAGGCATCAAAATGAACAATCTAATTAAAGTTTACTGCATAGAGTACTAAAAATAAAATAGGAGGCAGAAAAGAAAAATGTGATACAAATAGAAAATAGTAAGAAAGTAGATTTAAATCATATGAACAAAAGGAAACAGATTACAGTTGCAAAGAGAAGGACTGATCTTATTTTCATCTGCTGAGAAACTGATCTGGTTCTCAACTATGTGAAGTGTTTCAAAGGCAGATGTGTTTGTGAATCACCTGAGGAGCTCATGGAAATGTCTAATTCCCTGAACCCAACTTCAGTTCTTAGGGGTGAGATTTGGGAACCTGCATTTTTAATAAGCCCCAGACCTGTCTTTGAAGGACAAAAACCTATGGTGTGGGATGGGAGAGGACAGGCATGAGGACACATTGAAAGCACAGAGTTTAGTTCTTGCAGGCCCAAAGCTAACGGGGGAATAATATAAGCACTTGATGAACGCAGTGGAGAATCTATATGATGACTATAGATTGGGGACCTTTGCCCTCCTGCAAATGGCCCAGAGTCAGAGGTCTGCTCCCATCTTAACTAGTCCCATCTCGGCATCTCAGGACAACTAGCTGACAACTAGGTTTGTTGAAAATATCCATCTTGAAGCATGGAAGAAAAACTTTGAAAATATGTGAAAAAACATTAGAAAATATGGAAGGGGTCCATCTCTGTCCTCAGATATTTATTTACATGTGTAGCTCAAGCAAAGAAATTTAAACCCAGGCTGGCTACTGTGTGGGGACGAGGGGCTGCATCTGGTTCCCCCCTGGCCATCTGTGTGTCAGGCCAAGACTCTGCTGGACACAGATCATAGATGCGGGAGGGGCTGTGGTTCCAAGGCTAAGAGCAGCTGGTCTGGTGGTCACTGGCTCCTGGTCTCCTGGAGGGTCCTGGCCCTCGACAAGGGAAAGTGAAATAGGGATTTTATTCTGAGGCAAGAGAGGACATGCCAGCCCTGCTGTGCTGGGAGGCTCTTTCTGGGACACCTCTGAAGTGCTGGCTGTGCTCCAGGAGCCACAAAGGGGGACCTGAGAGGGATCACTGGGGCAGATGCCAGGCAGGGTGGGGATCCAGCCCTGTCCTGCCTCAGGCTTCCCAAGTGACATGCCCAAGGCTGTGAGGACCTCCTGGCATGCCTGAAGGGGTGAGGGTGGGGGGGCTGTTGGAGGGGCGGTTCCCAAGTCCCCATCCAGCCCTGTGGCCCAGGGTCCTAGGTCTGATTGGGGGAGTCAATGGTGGCCATGACTCTGGCCACGCAAACTTCGCTTATTCTACCAAAAAAAAAAAAAAAAGATAGGATACAGGTGACTTTCCCCTTTTATCTTTTTCCATTTTTGTATTGATAGACATCTTTTTCTGAGCAGTGTTAGGTTTTTTTAAAAAATTGAGCAAAAAGTGGAGAGTTCTCAAATCCCCCCTTTAATCCCCACCCCTCTACTTTTCCCTTCTCTTAAGGTCTTGCATTAGTGTGGAATATCTGTTACCAATGATGAGCCTATATTGGTACCTTATCATTCACTAAGGTCCACAGGGAACACGAGGGTTCACTCTCTGTGTTGTATATTCTACGGGTTTTGACAAACATCAAACGGCAAGCATCCACCCCTGCAGTATCATACAGGATAGGTTCACTGCCCTAAAAATCCTCAGGGCTCTGCCTGATCCTTCCTCCTTCCCCCCCCCCCCGAACCCCTGGCCACACTAACCTTGGGATCTACAGTCTCCAGAGTTTTATCTTTTCTAGGATGTCACATAGTTAGAATCATGTAGACTTTTCAGATTGGCTTTTTCACTCAGCTGTATTCTTTCTTCTTTTTTTTTTTGGCCATGCCTGTGGCATGTGGAAGTTCCCTGGCCAGGGATCAAACCCTCACCACAGCAGTTACCAGTCCCACAGCAGTGACAAAGCCAGATCCTTAACCCGCTGAGCCACAAGGGAGCAGAGCTGGAAATTCTGATACAAAGTAGTCCTTTCACGTTTTAACTCCCAAGTGTACCTGGTTACAACTTTAACCTCCTTAAGGTATTTATGGGTAAAAGGGGATCTCTCCGGAGCACCAGGGAATATTGGGATCAAGGCTCTGAAACAGATCTCGAGGGTAGCCATTCCCCAGAGGGGTGTCACCAAGAAACTATCAACCAGTCCCCTTGTGTGATGGTGTGATCAGGCAGGGCAGAGAACTTAGGGACAGATTAGTGATAGCTACGTAGAAAACTAAGGAAGTGGGAGAAGATCAAGGTAATTACTCATCTTAGAGAAAAAGACAGAAAATTTTGAAGGAGGCAATTCAGCGTCTCATCACACCACTCGCCTGTGGAAGCATCCTACCCGCTATGGTGGTGTCAACACTGCACTTTTTATGTACTGGGAGGTCTTGGTGTGACTCTACCAGGGTAACGGAGGAGGGCGAAGGGGGGAGGGGGCTGGGCTAAGAGTGAAAGCCTGATAGTTTTGTTTCACAGCAGGAAAGCAGTAGGTAATGAATAAGAGCAAGGAACCAGTGACAGCACAGATATTATACTTAGAGATATAGAGAGAAATATTCACAGAAACACTAACATTGCTGAAAATGGTTGTTTTTAGAGAGCAGAAATCAGGTGAGAGGCAGGGATCTGTAGTTTTATAGTTTCATCCTTCTAATCTTCTAAGGCTTTGGTGAAACATAATTAAAAAAGAATAGGTATTTTTTGGCATAGATTTTACATAGGTTACCACACCAAGTTCATTTGGCCTAGGGGAGAGCAACCCCCCTCCAAAAAAAAAAAAAAAAAACCAAAACAACAACAACAAAACAAAAACAAACAAAAAACCCCGCAGAGGTGCTGACACCCGAAGCAAACAAAGGGTTTATTTGCAAGGCAGTGGGGGAAGCAGGAGAACTAGTTCCAGATCCAGCTTCCCAAAGGCAAGGGGCTGGTGGATTTATGGGTTAGGAAATAAAGCAGGAGGGTGGGCGGAGCGTGGGGCACGGTGATTGGAGAAAGGTGATTGGTGGTAATCCTTGCTCTGCAAAGGTGTGACTAAGCTACAGGCCTCTGCACATTCAAAAGGTCACCCAGCGGACAATGGCGCATGCCCAGTCAGAGGGTTGAGGGTCCCATCCGGTTCAGCTCCAACTAGGCACAGCTGACTCCAAGTTTCTGGAAAACAGCTCAGGCAAACATCTCATTTAGGCTACGTGCCACTTGGAGGAGACGCAAGTCTTAAAACAACCTTGATGAGTGAAGGCAGGTGAAACAGATTTACCCCCAAGTTTTGCATATGAATAAAAACATATTGCCGTGTACCTAATTTCTTTTCTCACGCAAGCATATGTTTTTGAGATTCATGTGGATACATGCGGTTTTGAACTTCTGTTCACTGTGTAACATTCCTTTGTAACACATCACTGCCGTCTTGTTTGATATTAGACATTTGGGGGTTGTCCTCAAGTTTTCCCTCTTAGAGACAAGCCTGCAATGAGTGTGTGTGTGTGTGTGTGTGTGTGTGTACACATATGTGTTTTCCCCAAGTTAGAGTTCTAAGACTGTCTTTGCTGGATCAGAGGAATTCACCACTTAGTTTTAATGGCTATCGCCAAGTCCCCAAGCCCTTGTCCAAAACAGCCATAATAACAACAAAACACATTTAAAAAATGTATCTGACTCAATCTAGATTTTCTTTCCTTCCTGATTTTTTTTTAACTGAGAATTTTATGCTTGGTTGCATCGACCATATGTCTGCTCGACCTCTCTTCACCCTCTATTCCACAAATACTGAGTGATTGCTCTATTTTCCAGGCCCTGGAGGTGACACCAGCCTCATGGTGACAGAGGGCACAGGCCCTGTCCTTGAGAACCCAAAGCTGGGGATGAGACACGTGAAGAGGTGCTGAAAGTACAGGACAAGAGGGCCATGAAGAAAGAAGGGACAGCTGTGGCCTCACGCGGCTGCATGGCCGGCTGCCTCCTGCTCAGGATGTCTTTTCCTCCGAAATGCCCTCCTTCCAGGGGCTCTTTCTAGAAGCCAGAGTTATGCCTTACTCCTCTTTCTGTCCTTCTCCAGCCCGTCTGGCAGCAAACCCTGTGGGCTCCGCCTTCAGGGCAGATCCAGCGTTGGTCTGCTCGTCAGCATTTCTGCCTCCATCACCGTGGCCCTGACTTTCGCTGCCTCCTGTTGGGTCTTCCCAGTGCCTCCTCTCGGTCCCCTGGTGCCTCCCTGGCTGCCGAGGACCCTCATGGCCGAGTCACCTTCCCCCCACTCCTCGGGTCAGGGTGGCCAGTGGCTTTCCATCTCCTTAGAGTAAAAGCCCCTAATGGGGCCACAAGCAGTAATGGACTGAATGTTTGTGGCCCCCCAAATCCATATGTTGAACCCCTACCCCTCAGCGTGGTGGCATTGGGAGGGGGGGCTTTAGGGAGGCGGTTAGGCTCGGCGGGGGGGTGGTTCTGAGAGCAGGGCCCTCGGGAATGGGCTCCTAAGGGCCACAGGCGAGCTTGCTTGCCCTCTGCCCTCCACCAGGTGTGAGGACGCAGGGAGAAGTCGGCAGCCTGACACCTGGAGGAGGTCTCGCTCCAGAACCGGACCATGCTGACACCCCCATCTCGGACTTCCAGCCTCCGGAGCCCGGAGAAAGAAATGCCTGTTGTTGATGAGCCACCAGCCTATGGAGATTTGTCACAGCTGCTCAAACTGTCCAAGACACAAGGGTCTGCAATGCCCCGCAGAAGCTTCCTCCTGCCACCTTCTCTGCCCATCCTGGAGGCTGATGCCAGGGTAGTGCCCAAAAGAGAGACAGAGAGACACTCTGCGGACCAGGACAGCAGAGGAGCGTGCCCCTTAGACACAGGACAGCCAGGGCTCAGGCAGAACGTGCTCCTCAGTGATCAGATGCACAAGGTCCCTGCTACCAAAGCCACGGTGAATACAGTTATTTTCCAACAGCGAGCACGCTGGGACGTCGCTGGCCTGTTTGGAGTTTGGTGCTGAATTATCATACTGTTTCGAGCGCCACCTTTCTTTCCTTCTTTATTTTTTAGGGCCACATCTGCAGCATATGGAAGTTGGCAGGCTAGGGGTCAAATCAGTGCTATAGCTGCCAGCCTACACCACAGCCACAGCCACAGCCACGTGCATCTGAGCTGCATCTGCAACCTATACCACAGCTCACGGCAACACTGGATCCTTAACCCCCTGAGAGAGGGCAGGGATCAAACCCACATTCTCATGATGGATACTAGTCAGGTTCGTTTCCGCTGAGCCATGACGGGAACTCCTTCTCTCCCCACCCCACCAACCCGAGTGGCAGCCTTATACACAGGAGACAGGTTACAACCACCTCTTGTCTCCCATGGGGGAGGGAAGCACAGATGATGGAGGTTCACTCCCCTTGGCTGCCCTACAGGTGAAAGAGCGTGAGCCTGAGTCCTTCAAGACAGCCTCGGAGGAAGCTGGATGCAGCTGACCTGAGGCCGACAGGCTCTAAGATGCTGGAACTCAGAGGGCAGAGAGAGGGCCCCAGTTGGGTAGGACCAGGCCGGACTGAGGACCAGGGAGCCTCCCAGAAGGCTGCCTGGAGCAGTATTCTTAGCGGGTTCCAGGCTCCAGCCATGGGGACGGCAGACAGAAGACAGAAAGCCAAGCAGAACTTTTCAGCTTCCAAGCTGCACATCCAAGGCCCCAGTCTGCCTGCTGCCGTTAGTTTTCTTTCTTTGTTAGGGACTGTTCTGCATTAAGGAGAGCCTACTTAGAGCCACATGGATATTTTAGATTTTTTTTCAGGTTTTAATTTTAATTTCACAAGTAATATAAAAACATATTCTTATTGAAATTGAAACCATTTGGAAGAGTATAGGGTATAAATACTCTCCTTTCCCACAATTCTACTCCCTTCTCACACTAAACACTATTATTATTTCCATATGAATTCTTCCAGACTATTTTCTGTTCACAAATACTTCTATAAATATGGGCTTGCAAACATATATGTGTGTGTGTATATGTGTTTGGGTGTGTGTATGTAAGACACGCATATGTATAAATAGTATCCTTTACTTTTTGCACAAAATAGCTGTCTTGGATATAATGCTCTGTAAGTGCATATTGGCCTACCTTATTCCTTTAAATGGTGGCGTAGTGGTAAATAGTATGGATGGGCCATATTTGGCTTAACCATGGTGTTGTAGTTATGTGGATATTGTCCATTTCTTTGTGTATTGATTCATTCATTTACTTTTGCTATCATAAACACTGTAGAGAATGTCTTTGGGCATATATCTGCAAATTTCTATTTATTTATTTAGTCTTTTTTTTTTTTTAAAGGGCTACACATGCAGCATAAACTATATGGCAGTTCCCAGGCTAGGAGTCGAATCAGAGCCACAGCTGCTGGCCTACACTACAGCCACAGCAGCTGGGGATCCAAGCTACACCACGGCTCAGGGCAATACCAGATCCTTAACCCACTGAGTGGGGCCAGGGATCGAACCCATATCCTCATGGATTCTAGTCAGGTTCATTACCACTGAGCCAAAACAGAAACTCCAATCTTTGAATTTTTAATGGCATCCTTTTTTATACAGAAGTTTTAAAGTTTAACATAGTAAATTGCAAGAGAAACTCAACCTTGATTTAAGCAAAAGTAGAATATTTTGATCTATGTAACTGAAAAACTCAAGTAAGCTTCCAGGTACCAGTGGATTCAGGGTTCATGTGATCAAGAGTTCGTTTATTTTATTTTATTTTATTTTATTTTATTTTATTTATTTATTTATTTTTGTTTTTTTGCTATTTTTTGGGGCCACTCCCTTGGCATATGGAGGTTCCCAGGCTAGGGGTCCAATCGGAGCTGCAGCCACCGGCCTACGCCAGAGCCACAGCAACGCGGGATCCGAGCCGCGTCTGCAACCCACACCACAGCCCACAGCAACGCCGGATCGCCAACCCACTGAGCAGGGGCAGGGATCGAACCCGCACCCCATGGTTCCCAGTCGGATTCGCCAACCGCTGCGCCACGACGGGAACTCCAAGAGTTCGTTTATTTTAGTTCTGTTTCTGATAGTGTCGTTCTCGGGCTCTCTGGGATGGTAGTTCTGAAACCATCCATATTTTTAGTCCACTTAAAATAATTTGACTAGAAAATAATAAAACCTCAGTCTAGAAAGTAGTATAAATACTAGTCCCCCCCACCCCCACCCCAGCAAGAAGACTAAAGGTAGTTAGTTCTGAGAGAGACTAAGTAACTCCGAAGGGAGGCTTCTCGGTGGGTTTCTTTGTGATTCTTAGTCTTGCTAGTACAGTCTCCAAATGGCTGCTGGGTGTCTAAGCAAGTTTGTACCCCCACCAGCGCTATCCAAAAAAAGAAGGGAAGGAAACCTCTCATCAAGCACAGCTCTGGCAAACCTTTCCCGGGGCCACTCCCCTGCCGCCGAGTAGATGCTCCCTCGGATCACTGGCTGGGACGGGCCATGTGCCCACAACTCACTGCAGAGGTGGATGGAGACCAAGCAATGCCCTCTCGGCCTCTAGACTGCGGGCTGGGCTCTGCTGGCAGGAATAAGGCAGCGGTGGGGATGGGGGTGGGCAGCATGTGGACTTTCAGCAGTAACTGCCCCAAGGAGCATCTCCCCACCGCAGGGATAGGTTTACTCTTCTTGGACCAACTCTTGTTACTTGCTCATCCTACACCACTTCCGGGTGTGGGGGAATCTGCCAGCTGATTGGCCAGGCCAGGTCACATGCTCCACCCTCAGCCCTGGCGCTCTTGCTGAACCCCGTAGGTTTGAGTGTTTATATATGAGGGTACAGTTACTAAAAGATGAGGGGAGTGGGGGTTGGAAACTCAACGTAGTAAATTTAAACTAAGAAGCCACATTGACATATAGTCATCTCTGCTCGGAATAATGTCAGTTCTGAGAATGATTTTCTGGTGACTGCTGGACTTTTGCTAACTTTCCATTCTCTCCTCTCAAAGTGAAAAGGACATGTGAATGAGCTCCTTTGTTCTCAAATGAGCTGCATTTCCCTTGTTCTCAATCCTCCCACCTGTGCCAATCACCCCTTTGGAAATGATGGACTTTTGGGTGAGAATTCAGAGAGCCCTGGCCGAAGCCGAGGCTGGCGTCACTGTTGGCTAAGTCAAGTGCTGGTGAAACCCACAGATGTCTTTAAAGATCTCACTTCCAGCCTGTGTCTCCGTAGAGCCTCTCTGGAGGTGGGTGTCCCTGTGAAGGTGAAGGATGTCTCCCCTTCTTCTGCTGGGCGTTGTTTCTGCCGTCCTCAATGGAAGACATCCAACCTCACCTTCATGCTCCCTACACACCTATTAGCAGCTTACGAAGAATCAAAGGGGCACAAAGGCTTGAAATTAGTATGTTCCAGCAGGAGCTCGGCTCTAGAAGTGATTTAAATGTTCATGGCTTTAAAACGACTTGGCAGTCTGTCTATAACACGTCCTGTGGCCTGAAAGAGAGTGACACGAGAACTAACGCCCGCATATGTTAGTGACGCATTGATTGTTTCTGGAGGTAGGTAACCTTTGTAACTGAAATGAGGGACCAGCTCAGACCTGAGCAATCAAACCAAACATTAAGAATCCAGCCTGGTCCACAGCCCGCTCTGGCTTGGGTTCCTGGGGAGAAAAATGAAAAGGGAAGGGGTTTATGCAGACAGGCTGGATAAAAGTTGGTGAGGCCGGGGACTGTTCATTGCGCCCGTGGTTTGAGACTTTCCCTAACCCCCTCCTGGGTTACATGCAGGGGAGGGAAATGCAAAGTGACATCAGGCTGTGACACCCTGCAAGGTGACTGTCCTGCCTTTTCCTGCAGCTGCAGATCTAAATGCAATGGAAGGTGCACATGTGCGGTCCAGGCAAGGACAGGGTGGGGGCGGGGTGCTCGAGGCGGGCGGGGCATCTCTTCTCAGTTAGGGGGTCTCGGGTCTCTGCCAGTTCCTTCTGGCCAGGTCTGAGGACCCTGTCCCAGGCCAGCAACTGTGCTGGATTCAACAAGAATGTCGCAGGGAGAGTGGAGGGCAGCTCCCCAGGGCTTTTGCACTGAACTGGGAGGGAGGGCTTAGTCAGCGGTGTTGTGTATTTAATCTCAGACACTGCAGGCCTTTTCAGTGACGTTTTCTCCAGCAGTTCATTTTCCCTCTTAAAACAGAAGATGATTTTGAAGGAGGCCTCCTTTGTTTGAAAATCTAAATTTGAGGAACACCCACACATACCAAAGAGCTGTGGAGAAGGAGGCTTGGTGAAGTGCTGTTTGTTTTACAAAATCGTGGGGAGATGTATCAGTTTCCTATGACTGCTGAACAAATCACCACCCACTTAGTGCCTTAAAAACTCAGATTTACCATCTTGCAGTTGTGGGGTCAGAAATCTAAAGGGGGTTGGCTGGACGGGAGAACCGTTTCCTTGCCTTTTCTGGCTTCCAGAAGCCACCTGCCTTTCTTGGCTCAAGGCCCATCCCCCACCTTCACGCCCAGCAGTGCAGCATCTTGCGGACTCTGTCTGCCTCTGTGGTCGTGTCACCTGTTTGCTGACTCTTGACTTACAAGGACCCTTGAGATTGGGCCCATCTGGATGATCTGGGTTCACGTTTCCATCTCAAGACTCTTAATCACATCTTCAGGGACCCCTTTTCTATGGAAGGTAACAGAGTCACATGTTCTGGGGGCTCAGGATATGAACAGCTTTTGGCGGGGGTCGTTGTTCATTTGACCACAGAAGAATATGCATCTGTCAGGACAGACAAGATGCTGCTGCAGTAACAAACAGCACCCAAATTCCAGGGACTTAAACAGTGAAAGTTGATTCAGGTAGGTGGAGGCGGGGGGGGAGGGGAGCTCTGCTCTACGTTGTCCCCACTTTGCCAACCTGAGTGAGGGTGGCTCTTTCTTGTGCTCCAGTGACAACACAGTCAGGACAGAGGGAACCTGGCAAATCGGGGGCTGGCCCTTAAGCTTTTGCTCAGATCTGACCCAGGGGACTCTTGCTTGCATCTCATTTGTCAAAGCAAGTCATGTGACCACACCTTACTGGGCAATAGGACAGAGAAAGACAGTTGCGCCATCTGTCCAGAGGGCGGAGGTCTGGAAACAGTCGTGTATGTACGTGTAACCACCACACAGGCTAGGAATTCATCCCAGGGATGGCGGTGGGGACTGGGGTTTCCCTGCGCTGCACCTACCACTCAGTGGGGGTGGGGGCCGGGATCTCCTTGCAGCAGGTAGATGCCACTGAGGGAGAAAAAGCAAGAGGAGGGACCACGTGTGATGTGAGAGGCTGTCTGTACAAATAGGCACCTGCAGAAATCCTGTCTGGTCTCTGCAGAGTCACGTCTATAGTTCTAGAGAATCGGATCCTACACTGATATCAACACAGGAGCCACCCCAGGACTGGGAGAGAATCATTAGTGGATACTGGTCCATATTTGTGAAAGTTCAACTTTTTTAAGGTCCAGAGCCACGGATGCTGGAGGAGAATGCGGAGCCCCAGAGCCTATCCCAGGGCTCCACCTACCACCTAGTGCCCCAGCCTGGAGGAGGAGTGAAGAGTTCAGGTTCGAATCTCAGCCTCGCCACTTCCTTGCTCTGTGTGCCCAGACAAGTCACCTGCCCTCTCTGTGCCCCAGTTTATGTTTGTAATCTCTGAAATAAGATAGGGTGCTAAGAATTCCCCAACGTCCCCCACTGCCCTTCCCTCCCTCCCTTCAAGAATCGACTCGACACAGTATAGGAAAGCATTTTGCACAATTTTGTGTAAAGTAGGCCAAACATTATTTTATTATTAAATTGGCATCAATGTTTCAATAATGATGAGATCATCATCCTTAATCATCTAATTGCATTTCTAACATTGTTGATAAGTATTATTAACATATCTAAAGGGATGACATATACTATAAAGAAAGTTCCAGATCAAGAGTATCTGACTCTTAAAGAAGATGTGGTACACACACACACACACACTGAAATACTTAGCCATAAAAAAAATGAAATATTGCCATTTGCCACGACATGGATGGGCTTGGAGGGAAATAAGTCGGACAGAGAAAGACAAATACTGTAGGGTATCACTTATATGTGAAATCTAAAAATTAAAACTAGCGACTATATCAAAAAAGAAAGAAACTCACAGATACAGAGAACAAACGGATGGTTACCAGTGGGGAGGAGCAAGATGGGGAAGAGAACTAAGAGGTACCACCTGCTGATATAAAGGAAATAAGCTACGGGGTTTTACTGTACAACCCAGGGACTATAGCCAGTATTTTATAATAACTGCAAATGGAATAGAACCTTTAAAATTGCAAATCACTATATGGTACACCTGAAACTTATATAATATTGTACATCAACTATAACACAACTTTAAAAACACCACACACACACAACAGTAGACAATACCGAGAGAGAGAATGCCTAAGCCACGATTTTTTAAAATTTGTTTTAACTTTGCCGTATTTTGAACAGATGAAAATAAACGCAGCCGTGTGTTTGAGTTAAACGACAAGAGGCTGATGCAGAAATGCCGAAAGATTCAAACTCTTGATGCTTCTGTTAAGCTCTGGGATGCTTTTAAAATCCTTGGAAGAAAAGCGTATTGGAAAGCGTTTCCATCATGTCACGAACTCTGGCAAAACAATGGGTGTAAATGGTGTCTTCCTCTTTCTTCCTCTTTTAAAAGAAGTCAGTGCTTTGTCTCCTGGTCCTACCCGTTCCTCACTAGCATTCGGGTTCTTGGGGAAAAGCCCACATCTCAGGGTCTGCAGAGAATTCCTTTTCCATCACACGTGGCCTGTGTCAGGTGACATGGCCTCTGACCCAGGCTGGGACGGTGACCCTTTGCTGGGGTGGCCCTTCAGTGATGGAGGCAGTGCTTTTGTCAAGCTGGACCCTGAGCAGGTGTTTCTTCTCATCGGGCTCTGGGGGGGCCCCTCGGGGGAGACCAGGTCTTTGAAGCCCCTCCAAGCTGCAGTGACATCACCCTTTCAGACCCCAGACCCAGGGCTCAAATAACGGCCTCTGTTCCTATCCCAGGCCTCAGCCACTGATAATATCATAAAGGAGAAAAGAGTAACGGGCATAGGAGCAGATGGGCTGACGCATGTGGCTGGGGGTGGGGCTCCCGGCTCCCATGGATGCTGTTCAGCTTTTACCGCCGGGCGAGGAGGGCAGAGGGGAGCCTCGTCAAGGGCCACGCAGCTGGAGAGGGGGCGGCTGGATGTCCACCCAGTCCTCGACCGACTCCACAGCCATGATTTTCCCCAAACCCACGTCCTTCCCACTCCCGCCCATGCTGCTCCTTCACTCTGAAAGGAATAAAATAATACCAGGGTCAGGCTGAGCCGGTGGGACGCCCTCTGCTCTATTTTCCAGCATCTGCTTCATAAACTGTTGGGAGGCCACGTTAATTTTCTTTATTGCTGTTCACCTCGCCTTCCAATTATGCAGAATGTTCCAGCAGAGCAGCCCTTATTAAGAGCCAGTCTCTGGCTGACATTGGGGCTGTGTATCTTGGCCTTGACTGACGAAGGCAGCGACGTCGCATGTTGGCCTCGTTTTCTGCAAAGAGCAAATGACCCCATGACCAGAGTGGCACCTGGAGACCCAGGCGCTCTGATGGCGCCACCGGGCGGGCAAAGAAACACTTATTACAAAGAAAAGTCGAGGCCGATGAAATTGTATTTACTCGGTTTCTTCCCCAAAACTTCAAGACTGGGAGGTACTTAAAATGAAAAAAACTTTCATAGACCTCTATGGTTCTGGCTTTTTCTTTTCCTGGCCACTTTAGAGCTCACGTGCTCCATTCGGCATTCGAGGCTCCCGTGACTGCTCTATTCTGCCTGGTTTCCCAACGAAACCACAGATCACTCATTCATTCATTCATTCCTTCACATAATGAGTGTTGCTTATGTATCAGGCCCTGTTCTGGGCTCTAGGTATAAAGCGGGGGCTCAGTGAAGGTGCTGACACTCTGGAGCTCACCTCTGGTCAGCGACACTTGATACAATGACAAAATGTATCTAGAATGAACCGGGAGGTGGCTGGTGCTAAAAAGTGGGGCAGGGAATGGTGGGGTTGGGGCCTGGGGGGCTCCTCAGAGGCTATGGATGTGGAGCAGAGACCCGAGGCTGTAAGGGAGGGACACAGGCTCATATCTGGGGGAGAGCGTGTATTCCAGGAAGAAGGCACAGCCAGTGCAAAGGCCCTGAGGCAGGAGCGTGAGCAGTGGGATCAGCAGAGTGCGAACAGTGTGGCCAAAGCAGGGTGAAGGAAGGAGACAGCTGTATAGAAAAGGCCAGAGAGCTGGGGAGCCCAGCCCACTCCTGGCCTCTTAGGCTGGTGAGAACATCTAGGCTTTATCTGCATGAGACGGGAGTGCTTTGGGAGATTTAAAACTGAGGCCAGGGGGTTTGTTTTCTTTCACTGCGTAACACATGACTACAAAATGTATTGGCTTAAAACAACACATTCATTTTTTCCTCGTTTCCGAGGGTCGGCAGTCACACACGTTTTATCTGGGCCTTCTGCTCAAGGACCCCCCAAGCTGAGTCCCCACCCAGAGGCCACACTGGGAAAAGATCCACTTCCAACCCCCTCAGCTGGTTGACAGAATTAATTTCCTGTGGCAGAAGGACTGAGGTCCCCGTTGTCTTGCTCACTGTCCCCTAGACACCACTCTCAGGTCCGTGCCCCATGGCCACCTGCATGGCTCTTTCGGGAAGATCCTAGTTCCTTTGAAGGGCCCACCTGATTAGGTCAGCCGCCCCCCCCCCCCCGACCCCGCGCCCCCCCCAGACCCTTTCTCTTTTGATTCACTTCAGGTCAATGGATTAGTCACCTAATCAAGGGGGGGGGGTGTCCCGTTACATGTTCGGCTTCCGCTCACACTCTAGGGGAAGGGATTATACAGCATGGGGAGCAGGCTTTTGGGGGACGTGTAGTTAGAGGATCCCTGTGATGGGTGTGGCAACAGTACCCCGGGGAGGGGGGGAGGGATGGGGCCCAGGGTCAAGTGCAGATCCTGGGAGATGAGAGGGGAGACAGTTTTAATAATGGCTTTGACCCAAGTAGGAGTGGGGGGGGGACGGAAGTGGTTGAAACCTGGTTGAAGCAGTTATAAAAACAGAACTTTTTTTGTAAAAGGGATCGAATGAGGACAAGAAAACCTTGACCCAGGTCTCCAGGACCGCTCTGACTCTGTTGGAGCAACTTGAAGTTGAAGCTGGGGCAGCCTATCACGATTATTAAGACGTGTACAGATTTCCAAAGAGGAATGTTGTGTTCGCGGGATGAAATGTAGACACGCTCTCCTGCATTGCGGTTTCCTGACATAACTAACATCCGTTATCTATGCAGATAACACTTGCTGTCTCATCGGTGTCCCATGTTGCCAGTTTCATCGTTTATTCTTTATTTGTATTGACGGACAGGAGGTTGATGATGTGGTATTAGTTTCCGGGGTAGAGCAAACCCGGATGTGTGTTCTTTTTCAGATGCTTTTCCATTATCGTTTATTGTAAGATATTGACAATAAATCCCTGTGCCGTACGGTAGGACCTTGTGGTTTATCCGGTCTACATGTAGTAGTTTGGCTTTGCTAATCCCAAACTCCTAATTTATCTCTCCCCCACCCCCCACCCCTCCCCGTCCAGTTTGGCAACCGTCAGTTTGTGTCCTCTGTCCGTGGGTCTGTTTCTGTTTTGTAAATAAGTTCATATGCATCTTTTTAGAAAACATTTTCATCTTTTTCGAAAACAATACAGAAAAGAAAATGAGATTTCCTTCAGCTTTATCAGTATTTTTTTTTTTTTTTTTTTTTTTTTTTGGTGGCTGTTGTCTCCTGAAAAAATTTTAGCACCGGGGGATGAGCGACAATCATTTGTGGAAGAATTACAAATAGGCCAGGAATTGGCTCGCTTTACTGGTTTTGGCTTGAATTAGATGGAAGACAGATGAGGGGACTCAGGCTGTTATGCAGCAGAAAGTGCTGCAGTGTCACATGGAGCAATAAAGGTGCAAAAATTGAGCAGAAACATATGTTCTTCAGAAATTAGCTGTTAGCTACGCGCCTTTCTCTTGTTGATGTTATCAGTATGAAATCCAATATTATCCCAGGGAAAGGAAACAAGGCCACTTAACTGTTGGATGACGAGCTGTCTTACACTTCATCAAATCCACTCGTTAACTTGACACATGGCTTGTACGGCTCAGGAAGACAAGAGAAATCGTCTCTCTGCTCTCCCTCCTGGCTTGTTATGGAAAAGATGCCAGCTTGGTGTGCTGACCACAGCATGTGTGGCTGTTCAGTGCCACGGTCTGGACTTTTCCAAATACGGAAGACAAAAGACTATTGCCCAGACCAGTGGGTTAAAAATGCAGCATTGTCAGGAGTTGTGGTGTAGGTCACAGATGAGGCTTGGATCCCACATTGCTGTGGCTATGGCTGTGGCCAGCAGCTATAGCTCTGATTTGATCCCTAGCCTGGGAACCTCCATAGGCCACAGGTGCAGCCCTAAAAAGACTAAAAAAAAAAAAAAAAAGGTGGGTACTGGGAGTTCCCTGGTGGCATGGTGGGTTAAGGATCTGGTGTTGTCACTTCGGGGGCATGGCTTCCATCCCTTCCCAGGAACTTGCTCAGGCCACTGGTGTGGCCAAGAAGAAAAAGAAAGAAAGAAAGAAAAAAGAGTAGGTATTGCTCCACACGGCTCCTCCCCCAGAGCCTTCAGTGGGAGGGGTGGAGGCGGAGGCTGAGCCTCCCCTTTGTTTCATCCCCACGTCTTCTTGACCCTAAGGTGAGGGCTTTCCATCTCCGAGCCTCCTGCGCTGAAATTTTCAGCATAGAGCGACAGAAAGTAGCGCAAATATTAAACCACAGATGGCCTGCCATTTACTTGAAGCGCTGGGATTTTTCAGGAAATGTCGGGGGAGGGAGGAGGTCAAGTCAGTTGTGCTCAGCAATCCGTCATCGCCGGGTTTTACTGAACCAAAGCAAACACTGTAAACGTGATCACACTTCCAAGGGGCTGCGGAGCAGGCAGGGTTCACCCATGGTCTCCCCGCAGCATCTCCTGCTGCCGTTGTGCGTTTAGGCATTGACGTCGGTGACTAAGACAGTGAGCGCCTCTCAGAAGGGACCTCTGCCTTATTCACCCTGGACTCCTCCGTGCCCAGCGCAGGGCCAGCCCTCAGGATGCTCAGTACCAAGGGCGAGCAAAGGCCCTGTGGTCTGAGTGGGGGAATTCCCTGTGCGGGCCTGCTTGCCTCCTTAATTATTATTTTTGTAATAATAATTTTTATTTTTGCCATTAGAGCTGATTTTTTTAAATGATGACTTTTATTTATTTATTTTTAATAATGATTTTTAACCTCCTTAATTATTCACAGCAGCCCCTTCCCCCTTACCTTTCACTAAATAAGCCTCGGAACTGCGCTCTAGGAAATCTATTGCAAGGATCCTGAAGTGCCTTTGTTAAGAGGAAGTTTCTCACCTGATGTGATGGAAAACATCGGCCATGAGTGAGGGGAGGTGGGGCATAAATCCGGCTGGGCCAGCATGGTCCTCGCCTCTGCCTGTTGTTCTAGCCTAATTATAAGAGGGCCCCTTTGACTCTCGCTGTGTCCCGGGATGGACAGTAAGCTGCATGGGTCTCTTAGGACAAGGCAGGCCCCACTAAATTCAGACATCAAATGCAGTGGTCATCAGGACATAGAGATGTTGGCTTAACTCTTGGGGAACAGATAGGTGTGAAATGGTCCCATTTTACTGACGTTTTCAAACAAGGGGCTAAGGTCACTGGTCTTCCTGTGGTTTTCACGAAAACCCAAGATGAACTCTTATTGGATCCCCTTAAGTCAACAGTAGTGAATTCCTGTTGCCAGGGCAACACACCGCTGTTAGGTTTGATGTGGATGGTAAGTAGGTACCACTTCCTGAGGCTGGGGGTAAGCCTACACTGTACGACTGAGCAGGACCCTACGGGGCCTTCCTGGGACAGGCCCCTCCCCCGTAGCCTCCGCTTTAGCTCCTCCCCCAAGTACCCGGATGATAGTATCCAAAGCACATGTCTTGAGTTGTTTTACAGATGCTACAACTCCCACCAAATGGAAGAAATTAACTATTTGATGACAAGGAGCACGGCGTCCTGGACCTCATGGAACTTAAGGATTGATAAGGTGAGTCCCTGTGACACTGCCCTGTCACCTCGCCATCGACCAGTCAGAGAATTGTGTCTGAGCTTGTCATGGCCTCTGGGACCTTCTGCTTTACTAGGTCTTTAATGACGCTTTGTCATGGGGAAGCCCATCGGGAGTTCGGATGTTTGGAGCCCTAATTGTCCCAGACTCCTTGCTTGGCGCCCTGCAATAAATGCTCTACTTTCCCACTGTCAGTAGATTGGCTTTGCTGTGTGTGGGTGAGTGGACCAAGTTGGCTTCAGGAACCACTGCATGTCCTATCAACTAGGTCTGGGAAGGTAGCGCTTTCTAAATGAAAATCAAATTGTTGCCATAAACTCTGTCACCACCCCTGCTGCATTTGAGCCCTTTTGATATGGAGATTTTTTTGTCCATTTTTGTCCAGTGCTGTATTTTAACAGCACCTGCTCATAACAGAAGCTCCTTCAGTATCTGTTGAATGACTAAATATTGGGAAGACAAACAGCAAGTTTTCTTGATGCGGTCTCTTGTGTTAAAATGTGATTCACTTCATTGCTGCAAATGCTCCATGAAGCAGCCTCAAAATAAAGGTGAGCACGATGGCCAGCCCCAAGATAAAAATCCTTTGGTGTTGGAAAAACATATTTGAAGTCACTGACCCGTGGCCTCTGTCTCTCATACACTGATGACACTAACGCTTCCAATACCTCAAGTTCTGAATTAGTCAAGCCACGTTTATAGAAAATCTGATGCCTGTCTTACAAGAAGGAGATGTTCCTTCTCCCAGTGAAATCAAAGTCCTGGGCATGACAGCACCCAGAGGAAGCTGGGACTCCCACCAGCCTCCACAGTTAGTTTTCAGGTAGGGTCTTCCTTCCTTTGTAAAATGCACACAGTGGGAGGATTTTCTCCATTGAGCTAATGTTGATGGACTCTGGTCCCCCGGGGAGTTTAGACAAATAATTTACTAGAAGCTCTTCTCACCTGTTGTGGTTCCATCCCCAGGATAAGGACTGTGAACATACTGGGAAAGGGGTGGGGAGGGAGCTACCAGGCTTGTATCTGCTGCAAACCCACCTAGCATCATCCCGGGTACATTCCATGGGCAGCTAGAACCATCAGCCAGGATCCTTTGGTTGTAAGCAACAGAAAATGACCTTGGAACAGGAAACTATGGAAGGATGTAGGGTGACTTTGGGAACAAAAGGAAGGGCTGGAGGGCCAGGCTCCAGAAGGGTAAGACTAGGGTCGGCTATGGGTTTAGGGACCAGGAACACCTGGGGAATTTCTTTAGGGCTTATGTTTGGGGGCGATAACCCATCATTCTTGTTTCTGGTGTTAACTCATCTCAAGATAAAATTTCCCAGGAGTGAAATCTGAGTTTGAGCCTCTTGTCCTCCCTCTGGCGAGAGCACCTTGCTTGTCTGTTCCATCAAGATGGCATCCAAGGGGACATGGAATCAAACCTCAAGGGAAAACTGAGCTTCCAGGAGCAGAAGAGGAATGGGGTTCTGGCCAGCACCAGAAACCCACCCCGGCCAATTTCCATGTGTTACCCATCTTGGGATTTTTGCAGCCTGGGATGTGCCTGGTACTTAGTATGTCTTCAAGAAATGTTGGACTTGCCCAACTTACTTCCACCCCTGCCTCCCACACTTGAGGCAGGATTGCTCTCCCACCTCCATCCCACAGCACTTCACCGTTACTTTTATCAACTCAGTTCACATACTTTGTTAGAACTGACTTCATGTTCCTGCTTCCTTGAGTTAAATCGGTGTCTAATCTATTTCTGTGTTCTTAGTAACTGAGTTCTTGACACGGAAATGGAGCCCAATACATGTTGGTTGCATAGGAGGAAAATTTCACAGAGGTTAAAAAAAAAAAATACCCCAAACTTGGAAATGAAGCATAAAGATGACAGTGAGACCTCGTAATGTCAGGTAGAGGACAGTGTGAGAGCCCAAAGAAAGGACATGTGACTCTCTAAGGCAATGGGACTCGGTTTGACTTCCTATTAATATTTGTTGGGGCCCAGACACTTTACAGCCCTGGAGAGTTAGAGGTTAACATATAGAAAAATTGTAAAGTACAATATTAGTCTTTTCTGATAGTACCAAAGATAAGCCCAAAGTTATAGGTGTATTGCCAGTGAAATACTGACGTAGTTGCGTCTGACTTAGCAGTTACATTGGGGGCATTCCTTCTTTTCCATTGGCTACATAGCATCCTTGTTCTCAAGTCTGATTTTGAATCAGCTTGGCCATCCTATTAGGTCCATCATTAATTAGGGAAATAGATTTGACCAATGCTTACCATCTAGTTCATGAAAATTGTATTTTTAACATCTTGGGAATTCTCGATATTCCCCCTGTCCCAACACACACCCATGGAAAACTGGAATCTTTCTCTTCTAAAATGGAATGGTTTTCATTACAGTAAAATAGCAAGTTCATGTCAAAAACACCTTTTCCTGGAAAAACATCTGGAATTTATATCGTGACTTTTCTCTACTAAAAATTCGTGCCTCTCTCCCGATTTCTCCATCAGGGAGTTGGGACTTTAACACTGCGTTTTTCATTCCTCCTTTACCAATTTTGTAAAGTGATATAACATTGTTCAGGAGGAGGGCTAGGGTACCTAGGTGGAGAGAATAACTGGGGGATGGACTTTTGTCATGATCTGTGGTCTTCCAGAACCTTCTGAAAACCCCCGTCTCTCCTTATGTGTCTGCCTATCCTCAAAGGAGAAGCCAGAAACCCATCTTTCCTGGTCTCCCTCACAGCTGGAGGGCAGACAGGTGGTGTGAGTTTCACTGATGGGATGGAAATAAGAGCCAATGCCGAAGAGAGAGACCAGGAAACAGAGCTTGCAAGTTCATCCTGAGCAGAGGACTGGAGAGCTGAGGGGCTTTCAGGAGATGCTGGGAAGGGCCTGGCTCCCTGTGCCCTGTGCTCGGTGTCAGCAGTGGAAGCAGCAGGATCTGTGCCCAGCACCAGGGGTCAGCCTGGTTGTAACCAGGTTGGAACCTCCAGGTCTGATTCTCTGGCCTAGTGGTTCTGGGAACCACGGGATACATCCCTATTTGGCTAAAAACAAATAAAGGGGGTCCCGAAGATGCCATCCTCAAAATACCCCACTTTTGGCCTTTGATTCTTTTGAGTTGAAGGCACCCAAGAAACTGCAGATGCAGGAAAGGCTGTCTGATATCCCATTTCTATCTAAAAACAGGTCATGGTATTTCTCATGCGAAAAAGGCCCTCCCTGTACCAGGAAGAGAAGATCATTCTTTTTTTTTTTTTTTTGGTCTTTTTCTAGGGCCACACCTGTGGCATATGGAGGTTCCTAGGCTAGGGGGTTGAATCGGAGCTGTGGCCGCTGGCCTACACCACAGCCACAGCGACCTGGGATCCGAGCTTCATCTGTGACCTACACCGCAGCTCACGGCAATGCCGGATCCTTAACCCACTGAGAGAGGCCAGGGATTGAACCCGCAACCGCATGGTTCCTAGTCGGATTCATTAACCACTGCGCCACGACAGGAACTCTGAGATCATCCTTATCGCTGGAGATGGTGAGTTGACACCAAAATGGATCTGTACAAACAAACCGACTAAAATAACCTGTCTCTCCACTGCTTTCTCCCACATATTCTCCTTCTTTTTTGTTTAATTGAAGTATAGTTGATTCATGATGTTGTCTTAGTTTCCAGCGTATTGCGAAGTGATTTAGTTATATATTCTTTTTTCATATTCTTTTCCATTATGGCTTATTACAGGATATTGAGTATAGCTCTCTGCACTATATTGTAGGACCTTGTTATTCATCCATTCTATATATAATAGTTTGCATCTGCTGGTCCCAAACTCCCAATCCTTCCCTCCCCTCCCCCTTGGCAACCACAAGTCTGTTCTTATGTATGTGAGTCTGTTTCTAATTCGTAGATAAATTCATTTGTGTCATACTTTAGATTCCACATATAAGTGATATCATATGGTATTTGTCTTTCTCCTTCCAACTTACTTCACTTTGTATGAGAATTTCCAGGTCCATCCGCGTTGCTGTAAATGGGGTTATTTCATTCTTTTTATGGCTGAGTAGTATTCCATTATATATATATGTACCACATTTTCTTTATCCATTTCTCTGTCAACAGACGTTTATTTTGTTTCCATGTCTTGGCTTTTGTGAAAAGTGCTGCTGGGAACATAGGGGTGCATGGATCTTTTTGAATTATAGTATTGCCTTAGATAGATGCCCAAGGGTGGGGATGGATGGATCATCCCATGTGACTTACAGTCACTGTCCCCTGACACACTGCCCCAGCCCAAGCCTCTTTGTCTTGTCACATCCCAATACTCTATCATTCTTTGTTTAGAAATGTACACATGCTGTTGGGCCGAAAGGGCTTCTTTAGTGCTTTATTTTCCTTTGAAAGACTCCAGTGTGCACATAAAAATATTAAATAGAATCCATATCATTTTATTTTGTTAATCTGTCCTGTGTTAGCTTAATTCTCAGTCCCGGCCACAGGATATAAGAGGGTAGAAGGAACTTTTGCCTCGTCTACCCTAGCTCAGAGTGGATTCTGTTGTTTGCCATTCAGACCCATTTCTGATCCAAACTGTGAATAATTGGGGAATGGGGACCTCAGCGAAGTTTGGATCAGAGACAGCTGCAGAGAAGGACAGGAAGCTTACTCTCCTGGATGTGTTCTAGAATATCTGAAACTTTTCACAGGACTGAGCAAAACTTTGCAGTGCCCCCAGATTCCTTTGCTGACAACGTCTGTAAACTTTTGTCCTATTACATAAGCAGTATCTTAACTGTAATTACTCTTGAAGTTCCATCCAGCTCTTTGATTTTCAGATTCTATGATGCTTCTTCACAAAGGCATACAACTGAAGGTTGTCTGGAGTCTGCCTCGTGTGGGTCTTAGAAAAAGAACAGTGAAATCTTTAGGGATTAGCATACCCAGCAACTGGCATGCCAGCAGGGGTATCAAATTAAAAAATATATATTCAAAAATTTGATGATCAGGAAATTACTCCTGAGATGAGCTTTCTTGTTATTGACTTCAAAGGAGGTTCTTTTAGCATGGTGAAATGAAAATGATACTTTATAACTTGATGTTTTCCATGCAAATGGAAAAGTAGCATAAATATCTCTCAGTTCAGTTCCAGGAAGGGCCCACCTGGAAAGAGAGATATATGCACTGTCATATCAGGGAGTGGTTTGTTATGGATAGCTGAAAAATAGGGATAATGTTTCATGAGGCTTGCTTTGGCTGCAAGTTACAGAGACCCCTCCTCAAATAATTTAGAGGTTTATTTTCTCTCATTTAAAATGAGTCCAGAAGCAGTTAGTCCAGGACTGGAATATTGACTCTATGATAACATCAGAGACCCAGGCTTTGTCTGGCTTTCCAGTCCTCTATCTGTGGTATTGGCCCTGTCCTACTACTCTCAAGGTGGCTGCCAGAGCTCCAGCCAACATGACAGGCAATGGGAAAGGGCACCTTCCTGCTGAGTCAACTCCTTTTAAGGACCTTCTCTGGAAGCCCCACTTAGTAACTTGAATAACCATTGGCTAGATCTGTGTCACGTGAACGTGAGCTGCAAGAGAGTCTGGGAACATTTTTTAGCTGAGAATACAACTTCTTCAAAACATCAGAGTTCAGTTAATAAAGAAGAAAGATCTCTCTTGATGTAAGGGTTTTCTTGAAAAACTGGCAGAGCTTTTGACTTTTCCCTTTCCTCCTTGCTGGTGCTCCTTTATCATCTTCATTATTTTAAAATTTATATTTCAACTTCTATTTTTTAAAAAAAGGCAGCAGAACCTGTCTTTCTTCACTCCTTCCTTCTGTCCTTTGAATGTTTATATTAAATAGGGCCTGGGTTATAGAGACCCCATGGCCTCTCATCTAAGAGACACAGCACAACCACCATAAATAACGGCAGAAGGATTTGAAATTTTAGAGCATTTTCATATTTTCTGAAATGTGACTCCTTTACATGATGATTTAACTATATAAGTAAATATTTTTAGTCACCCAAAATTGGAATAAACACTTGAATGAACCATGCTAATTGGCTGGAATGCCATCAAAATCAACACTATATATGTTATATTTTATTCCCCAATCTCCTCCAAAAAAAAAAAATCATCAATTCGCTCAAGAATTGGATATGTAATATTTTCTTTAACGATTCAAGTTTAACAAAATAGCACCATCTAATTATCTTCCAAGGAGCTTTTGATCCAAAAGATGCATTTCAGAGTCTCCAAACCCAATTCAAACCAAGTGAGTTTTTAAAAAATATCTTTATTTTAAAAATGATCCTACAGTAAAATAATCCTCCCATGGGCATACATACAGGCCGATGGGTTGTAAGACAAGTGTAGATTGGTATGTCCACCATTCTAATAATCACGATACAAGACACTTAAAAAGTCCTCAAAACTTCTTTGTGTGACCCCTTGGTAACCAACCTCTCTTCTTTCCCCAGCTGCTGGCCAACCACTGATCTAACCCTCCAGCCCTCTAGTTTCAGTTTCAAGAATGTTATGCAAATGGCATCATTCAGTAGGTGACTATTAAAGCCTGGCTTCTTTGGTTTAGCATCACGTCAATGAGACTCATCTAGGGGATGGTATGTACCAATAGTTTGGAATACTACTCAGCAACAAAAAGGAACACTGTGTAGCCACACCAGTTTTTGTTGTTGCTGTTGTTGTTTTGTTTTGCTTCTTTAATCCATCCGTGAGTTGGGTAGATATTTGGACTGTGTCCACTTCTTGGCCATTATGAATTCTGCTGCTGTGCATGTTCACATGCACATCGTTGCGTGGACATATGTTTTTGTTCTTCTTGGCTTGTAACTGCAGGGCAGGCAGGGGTCTCCTGGAAAATATACAGGGAATATTTTGTTGCTAAAAATAGTGTGTGTGTGTGGTGGGGCCAAAATCAACACTTGTCTGCCACACTGAGCCAAGTTTTTATTTTTATTTATTTGTGTTTTACACTTGCGATTCACTAACCTTCTCACATATCTTTATATCTCACTCTTTGCTTAGAACAAAAACAATTGCTGCTCTTTTGATTTCTGTTAGTTGTGGTTAAGACATGTTGGCCAGCCTTTCAAGAATATATTTTCTGTTTTCTCCTCCCACTTCATAATAGAGTTAAGATGAAATATACTCATAATATGGATGACAACAATTACATGGCTTAAATAATTCCCAAATGGCACCAAATACCCAAGTCCCAATGGTTCATTCCTACTTGTCACTAGACTCTATTTCTAAATTTGGATCTCCCTTGACATAGCCATTAAAGTGTCTATGCCCGATGTCAGCACTTTCAAATGCTTCTTCCACTGTCATCAGCTTCAATATTGGGGCAGTAGTTCTGACGGGTTGAAGAAAGCTACTATCTTGTCTATAACACTTCTGATTTTTTTTGCCTGGAGGAACATAAACTCCAATAATCTTTTGCATGTAAATTTAGGGGAAATCATGGGCTTTTAATGTGTCCCTCTGTGGAATTTCGTGGTGGAAGATGTTGGGGCTCTTCATTAGGATTGCAGTAACAAGCAAGACAGAAAACCCCTGTGGCTTAACATGCCAAAATTTCCCCACTCACACTTTATGTCCAAATGTGGATAGTTTGGGGGCTCTGGTCACCATAGTCATTCAGTGATCTAGTCTGATGGAGGCTGCATCATCTCAATATGTGCCCACCCTGACTGCCACGGCATGGGGAGGGAGCAAAGCAAACCACATTCCAGCTCTTACATGCATCTGCTAGGACATAGCACTTGTCACTTTCTCTTGGATTTCATTGGCCGGGAAAGGTCACATGACCTTGTGCCACTGTAAGGGATGGAGAAGTCTGGTCCTTCTGTAGGTCTGGAAGAAGTGGGGAGCTAGGGATACTGGGGATCTCTGGCAGTGTCTACCCAGGGGAGCAGGGGTATGGAGAGGAAAAAGCTGACAACCAATAACTTCACTCCTGTGGTGGTTTTCTCCTTGACTCTCTGCATCTCCGCAAATTATTGGTTCTCCCTTTCGAAGGATTAAAGAGAAGTACCATTTGAGGTTGGCTTTTTTTTTTTTTTTTTTTGCACTCAATCTCTTATAATCTTATTTTTGTCTGCATGAAGGCATTAGCATGCATTTTCTGGGCTCTCAGCCAGGATGAGTCATTTTGCTTTGCCTGTTTCCTTGTCTCCATGGTGCCCTGGTCTTTGCTAGAACCCAACAGCGGTCCCGGCAGGAACCGTTCCAGGGATCCTGACCCCCCAGCCTGGTGCCTGGTTACCCCTCCTGCTCATTTGGTGGAGCCCACCTCCAACAAGCGCCCCTGGCAGGGCGAGGCGCCAGGGACAATGCCACTTGGAATCTGAGAAGTAACTTGGTGCCGTGCCCAGATCAACTTTTCATCACCTTAGAAAAGAGATGGGTTTGGGACATTTCAATCTCCGCTGGATCCCTTGGGCATGCCTTTGTTATTACTGGGTGGGATTATTGCAGCTCTGCTGGATGGACACACCCCCACCTTGGGCTCTGTGAAGATTAGAGGGGGGGAAAAGCAAAATGAAAATGTCAGATGTCTTATCCTGGGGATTAAGAGGCACTCAACTCGAGCCAAGGTCTTTTTTTTTTTTCTTTTTTTTTCATTCCAAAGGAGGAAAAAAATAGTACACCCCAAATTTTCTCACCTTCTGCAATATTCTGTAAATGCATGAATTAGAAGTGGTGGTGGGAACCCCTGAAAACAAAAAGAAATAGTCTGGCCAACCAACCGGGATTTCTTTGCCTGAAATATTTTAATTTTCTGTGACTTTGCCAAGAGTTTCTAAGACCCATCTCTGGTGTGAATGAGGCATGAATCCTGGAGACAGAGGCTCCCTAAAAGTAGGAAATAGAAGAAAAACACAGGCTATTAACCAGCCACAATGTATTCTATCAACTATAAAAACTGGGTCAAAATATTTGTTGTATAAAATAACCATGTTGACCAGTTTTTCTCACACTGAAAAAGGCTGTTTTTGACTCCCCCATAACTCCAGTCTAAAATCAAATAGTCATTCTTGACTATTTCTCTGTCTGAACATTTTCATTAAAGAAAACACTTTATACAAATTCAGCTTGTAAAATAGACCAGATCTCAACACACTCCAGCCGTAGTCTGTGAGTCTTTCGGACACGATTTGCACATTGTAAGAGTCCTTAGTACAGACTAGAGTTGGTCCCAATCATTAGAGCATTTGGAACCATTGGGTGGGGGGGGGTGTTGGGGTGTCATAATCACTGATGGCTGGTGTCCTTTCTAGCATTTCATGGGGGCAGGGATGTTCCTGTGTGACCTACAGTGAGAAGACAGTCCTCATAACAAAAAGCTGTCCTACCAAAGTGTCCAAACAGCCCCCACAAAGAGACATTCTTTCAGGGGCAGGAGCTAAGCCTCACCAACCCCGCCGGAGCCTCCGCTGCCCTATCAGGAGGAACCCAGCACCCCTTCCTCTGCGGAACACGAATATGCCAGAAACATCTTGCACAGCCTCCCCTGCAACGAGGAATGGCCACAGAATCCAAGTCTGACCAGTGCGACAGGAGAGGACATTTATTCTGGGGTCCTGAGACCCTTCTAGAAAAAGTGTTCATCTTTCATAAAGTGGACGCACAAGAAGAAATCTGATTTCCTGGCTTTGAAAACAGTTGGTTGAGGATAAGATGCTGGAACCAAAGCAGCCACTAAGTGAGCCCATGTGATGAGGAAGGCAGAGCAGAAGGATGGATGCAATCAGGCTGAATTAATCATCGCTTCTGCTACAGGGGACAATAAATAGGATTCCTTAAGTCTGTGTTAATTGGGTCTTTGGCTATTGACC
This sequence comes from Sus scrofa, assembly GCF_054392235.1. Taxonomy (NCBI): domain Eukaryota; kingdom Metazoa; phylum Chordata; class Mammalia; order Artiodactyla; family Suidae; genus Sus; species Sus scrofa. The sequence continues at coordinate 57,745,983 of NC_139399.1, forward strand.
TCCCAACGCATTTTAGTTGATACAATTTCCCACTTCGGATTCCTCTAAAAGAACAGAGCAGAGCTCCGAGGAAATAGCCTGCAAATACACCAGCACTTTGATTTTTCACTGGGGTTTTCTTGTTGACTCAGAGTCTTTGTAAAGCTCTCCCTCTGTTGTAATTGATCTTCCACTTCTGCCTGAGGGTGATTATCCCTGTTCTGTAAGGAGAGCAGAAGCTCCTGGTTGTTAACGGCCATTCTATGCTTTAATTCTTTAGATCATTTATTGGTTAGTCCACCCCAACCCAAGCAAAAATACTCAGTGACAGGAGGTGACATCAACTACTGACTTTGACATAAAGCAATTTTCTTCCCCGACCCGCCTCCCTGCCAGTGTAGACTTGTGTAAGCCCCCAGGGAAAGCCAGGAGGAGGGAAAGCTCCTGTGGCATCTTGAATGTAGGGGACTTTCTTTTTCCTGCCAGCTCCCCCCACTCTGCCGTCTGTTCCACCCCCAGAGACAGAGCCATATCGCCTTCCAGAAGCCCCTGCCACAGTGTACGCAGACAGTGCCACCAGCCATCCCACCCAGGACAAGGGAAGGGTAGAAGGAAGGCAGAAGTCTCTGATGATGGAATTCCAGGCTCATAGCAGCCTGGGGGCGGGGAAGGAGGAGTGGGTGATGGGCTTCCCCACCCGGCCCATCAGCCTCAGCGAAGGCAGAGCACTTACGATTCTGCTCATCCAGGTCCCGAGGTGGAGGCGCGCAGGGGCACCTGGGGCTGCGCCTCTCCCTGGAGTGTCACACCCTCCCCTCTCCCCGCCTGCCTACCCCTGCCTAGGTCTTGTACCCCCCCGCCCCCGGCAGACCCCAGCATGGATCAGGACCAGACCACTGAGCTCCTGGTTCTGTGTGGCTGGGTGAGGTCCAGGCCCCGTGGGAAGGGGGATGGCCTCGCCTGCAGCTCCTCCCTGAATCCTGACCCACAATCAAAAGAGAACATTTTCACTCTCCATCCATCTCGCAAAAACTCCAAAGGACCCTGAAAGGTGGAGCAGGGATAAGCTGCTGAGAAGTGGAATCTGAGAGATTGCTTTCCTTGCTGATGCTTCTGAGGTCAAGACAACATGCAGAGCCACGGGGGGGGGGGGGGGGGGGGAAACAGAGGTCATTTCAAGGGCACAGCAGAAAATGCCCTGGGTGTGGGCTACACACTTGCAGCTTGATTGGGTTTACAAAGCAAGTGTTATACATACAGAAAAGTGTTAGGTCACCAGCATCTGGGCACTCACCACTCTCTCATAAGAAATCCACCTTCAGAAATACATTTGGAACTTCCTGCACACCCCTCTCCTGTACCTCCCCCCCCCTCCCCAAGAAGTAACCATCCGTCCTGTTTTCTTACCATGCTCGTGTGTATTACACTTTTAATGAACTTGTTTGTACTCCCAACTATGATATATATCACTTGGCACATTTTAAATGTTTATATTCGTGGTATCTTACTGTATGCATCCTTCCTTAACTTGCTTAGTTTGACTTAACATCGTCTTTGAATTTGATTCTCACCGATACCTACTTTTCTAGTTCATTTTAGCCTCTGTAACCAGGCTGTTGTCTCAGTCAACAGAGATTCTAGATGCCACCGTGTTTTTCACTAGGACAGACAAAGCTTCAGCGAGGGTCACTTGGCGTTTGTCCAAGCCTGTCTTTCCAGAGTTGGGATTATGGCTGGAGGTTGTAAAGACGGGGATCTGGGCACAGGGAGTAGTTTGTCCTCTTGGATGCTTTGCAGACCAGCAAAGGGATTCCCCGCCCCCCCACTTTGGAAAAACAGCTGGATTTTCTTGTGGAGAATTACTCTTCCCTACTAGGTGCATCCTTGGTGGGACTATTTGATCAAGAGGGTCTTCCTGTACCCACCCTAGCCAGGGTGGGCACGAGACCCTAGCTGGACCCATCACACGCTCCCTCTCTCTGGAGTTTGAATCTGGGGAGAAATAAAATGCAGCCTGGAAATGACTGGAAGCCACTGTGGTGCCCTGAAAAAACTGTCTTTCTTTCTTCTTTGTGGAATCTCAGAGATAATTCTGTCTTTGCCCTTCCAAAGGCTGGTTTTTCCTTTTCTGAGTTAACCTATGTCCTTCCAGAAACTTTTTGTTAATTTTTTTTTTTTTTGATTTTGCTTAAGTTGGCTGGATTCCGTGTCTGTGGGATGTAACCAAAGATCCCTGATTGATACAAGTACCCAGAGACTATGCCAAGAATGGCAGGTGGGCAGGTTTTCAGGGTACCCCAGACAAGAGATGCCCTTCCATGTTCTCTCTGCCAGTGAGTTCACACCCCCTGCCTCCGGCCATCTGACCCCCAAGAGCGTTTAGGACATGGCTGTTTTGCGCAGTGGCCACCCCCAGCACTGAAATATTCATTTTAAGCCATCAGTTCACATTTACCTGGCACCAGTGTAGAGCTAAGCCCTATGGAAGGCCATATTCTTCACCCTAGAAGAGGCCCTGGTACAATTTTTTTTTTTTTTTTGTCTTTTTTTGCCATTTCTTGGGCCACTCCCACGGCATATGGAGGTTCCCAGGCTAGGGGTCTAATCGGAGCTGTAGCTGCCAGCCTACGCCAGAGCCACAGCAACGCAGGATCTGAGCCGAGTCTGCAACCTACACCACAGCTCACGGCAACACCGGATCCTTAACCCACTGAACAAGGCCAGGGATCGAACCCGCAACCTCATTGTTCCCAGTCGGATTCGTTAACCACTGCGCCACGACGGGAACTCCACCTGGTACAATTTTGTATTCTCATAAGGGACCAACCACAGCTTGTCAAAATGGATGTGGTGAGAAATCTCCCTACGTGCGCATTTCGCACAGGAAAGAAACACCCACCTAGGTCACCATCTCAATTCCTTCCTCTGCAGAGGTCCTGTAGAGGACGTGGCTTCCACTGAAGGACTGGCCTGTGCACTGGCCTGCCCCCGAGAACTGGGGAGAAGGAAGAGTCCCTTCTTTTAAAGCAAACAAGATATTTCACAAACCTGTGGCTTGACCTCATCCACACGTGAGCTCTCCAGCGGTGACAGGAGAGTTCATACATCCAGTGAATCAAAAGACCCCATCAACAATAGGTCAGTGATTTCAAATCCATTTTTCAAAGAAAAACAGATGAGCCTGAAAGATACAGATGACTCTCTGGAAGAGGTCGCTATGGGTTACATGCATCTTGATTGCTTCCAAGTTATATAAGAAAAAAAAAATGAACTTTTCTCACAGAGTAGCCTGGGTAATGTGAACAGTTGTTTCTAACGCCCCCGCCCAGTCCCCACTTTATTTGGGGAATGGAACACTCTCAACCCTCTCTCCCCTAGTTTCCTTTGGCAAAGCTTCCCTCCCCACCTTTAATCCGCGAGGTCTGGGAGTCAGGGGGCGGGCCCCAGCCCCAGAGCTAAGCCAATTAGCATGTAGCATTTCCAGAGCTAAGCCAATCAGCATGTAGCATTTCTAGAGCTAAGCTCTCAGCAACAGTGATGTATCAGGGCAAACACAGGACCTAAGGTGACCCAACCAGAATGGGTCTCAGGTCTTGCCCGGAAGCCCCTGGGCTCTTTTCTGTTGGCTTGAACTTGGAGGAAGAGGCTGCGGGAGCCGAAGCCACCTTGCTGCCTGGAACCTGGGTATGACGTGCATACTAGCTAGAGATTGCCCCAGGGCACAAGAGAAAAGTGAATCTCCTTGAATTGAGCTCACAATCTAGCCATGCCTGAAACCAGCACGATACTTAGATGTTTTGTTTGAGGGGCCACAAATTCCTTTCCTGCTGAAACAAGTTTGGTCTGCATTTTCTATCGCTGGCTACTGAAGGGAGGCGTTCTCCCTAATACTCCCTGGGTGGCCGAAAGGCCAAAGTATGGAGACTTCCTGTTTCCCCATCTGTGATTAAGAGGGAGTTGATCTGATAAGCCTCAGCATCCCCGTGCAGGTACTATCTGGGCTCTCTGGTTCTGGGTGATTCTTCATTATCTTTTTCTGAGTGAGTAAACTTTGGGACAGACAGTCTGGGTTCAAATCTCAGAATCTACTGCACCACTTTTTGCTACTAAACCCCAATTTCCCTCAGAAACCACTGCACCACTTTTTGCTACTAAACCCCAATTTCCCTCGCTGTGACTTTGGGCAATTTACTCCTGCCCTCTATGTCTCCGTTATCTTACCTGTAAACTGGAAATGAGATAATACGACCCTGGTAAAATTGCCATGAGGTGTAATGTGTTAGTGCACACAGAGTGATTGGGACAGTGGCACACAGTTAGCCTAGTCTTGTATTGGTGGTAGCTTTCATTATTGGGTTTTTTGGTTTTGTTTTGTCTTTTTGCCATTTCTTGGGCCGCTCCCGCAGCATATGGAGGTTCCCAGGCTAGGGGTCGAATCAGAGCTGTAGCCACCAGCCTATGCCGGAGCCACAGCAACTCGGGATCTGAGCCAGTCTGCAACCTACACCACAGCTCATGGCAACACCGGATCCTTAACCCACTGAGCAAGGCCAGGGATCGAACCCGCAACCTCATGGTTCCTAGTCGGATTCGTTCACCACTGTACCACGACGGGAACTCTAGCTTTCATTATTGTTATGTTGTTATTTACATCAGTGATCTCCCTCCATCCTGCTGGTTGTCACTATTGCCTTGCTGTCTTGGTTAGTACTCCACCTTAGGATCTTTTTATTCGTTTCCAAGGTCAACTGTTCTTCTCTGTGTCCCAACAGTAAGGGGATTTCTCCTGCCAAGGTCATGAGAAGACAACCCAGGTAGATACGCTCGTGAGGTTCACCATCAGATGGAAGGACAGTGCATCTTTGTTTCTGTGCACCCCATTTCAGTTTAGAAATCTCTTTAATGAATATGATCCTTTTTTCGATAATGTACATTAATTTTTTGGCTACCCAGAATCTACTGCACCACCTTTTGCTACTAAACCCCAATTTCCCTCAGAAACCATCCCCCGAATCTCACCCGAAATGCTTGACTAGCCCTTCGTGTCAGGTGGACTAAGACATCAGGGTTTTCCTTTCCTGGGAACTCTGATTGGTTCAGGGATGGGCATGTGACACACTCGGAACAGTTGGGGAGGGAGAAATGCCCCCCCCCCATGAGGTCTTGTGATTGGTCTAATAATTAAATGGAGACAAGACAAATTATCAGGAGAAGAAAACCAATTAAATTCTGACACATAGAGGTCTCAGAGAAGTGGGACCCCTGAAGTGACCAGAGCAGGCTGTTTATATATCATTGTTAGACAAACAATTATTCGTGAAGATTTAACAAATGGGCTGGTGCTTGGGGTTGCAGACTAATGGAGAAGTAACAAAATTAGTTTATGCAGCTCTCTTAGCCTTGAATCCCCTGCCTCTGGCGAGGAGGCGGCTTTCTTTCCTGGTGTAGGGAGGGTACCTGCACATGGAAGATTTATTTCCTGCTTTCAGAGGGAAGGTGGAGGTTAGAGTGCTTTTTATATCATTAAAAAAATCAGCTATTCCTCAAGTAACTTTAATTCAAAAGCCTCAAAATGCCGTTGAAGCCCATCTTGAGGCAGGCTTCCCTGGGCCCCAACAGGACCTATGAGATGCAATGAAACTGTTGTGGCTTCTGGGGGTGAGGCAGGGACTCTTTTCCACTGGCTTTTGTCCTGCAGCCATGACAGGAGATTCTCTAAGAATGGACCTGAGAGGAAAAGGAGGAAGGGAGAGACCAGGAGACATTAGTCAGGGTCTGATGACATCATTTGAGCACCTGGATCCAGCTGTGCCTGAAACTAACACACTACTCCCTGTAGTTCTTAGCTCTCTGATGTTGTAAATCCCTTTAACATTATTTAACTCAGGTCTTCTGTTGTATGCAACTAAGAATCATAACTGGTACAGTCTTTCAGTTATATGATTTTTGCCTCTAAAAAGGGATGTCCAGGGTCTCAGTCTAGAAGGAGTACAGACACATGGTGATGGGTTCTAGAGGGTCTCTGAGGTCATCCTGGATACCTGGTCACTACTCAGTCTCCAATTCAGCTGGTTTTGCAAGAAGAGCCCTCATGTTATCAATTCTGTCCCTTCATTCCTCTAGAAGGTGTCCTTCTGTCCCTTTAAGGCAGCACACAAGTAACTTAGGATAGCTCAATTGGTCCAACAGTGGAGAGATTGAGAAAAAAATGAAAGCCAGAGCCATTGGCGTGTGATGATGCATGGCTTAGCGATTACCCAGGTGGGGCTGATGTCATTCGGGACTTTGATGCTGGGGCTAGTGCTCTGGTTTCCCTCAGTTTTTAAGAAGCCTGGATCCCTGATCTGCCAAGACCTCAGATAAGATGGGGAAACATTTATCTGCATGAAGGAAAAAATCTCTTTCCAGTTACAAAGTGAGAATTTCAGTCACTTTACCACCATTGACCCAGAAAATCATTGTCTAAGACGGAGGTTTTTAAAAATGTGTAAATGAGCTGCTTGGTTGACATAAAGGAGCAAGGGTTCCCGCCAGTGTTCAGAGATGGCCATTCATCATGTAACCTGACCTGGCTCGTGTAGGAGGATGTCTGAGTCTAAACGTGCTTTAATGGAACAGTGAGGGTCACGTCCTTTCGACTTGCTAATCAGTTTCCCCAAGTTTTCTGGGCTAATAAATCACTTTCCCTGGTCTGCATTAGTTGCACATGGTATTTGTTAGGAAGACCTTCATGTTTCCATTCTTATTTGATTTCAAATGTTGATGGACACCAGGCCTCCTTATTGACTGCAACCTCTGACCCTGGGTCAGAGCAGGAAATAGGATTTTCGAGAAAATGTCACAAGGGTCACAGGAGGCAGGAATAAAGAAGTGATCATGGAAGCGATGCTCAAAGATCGATGGGAAGCAGCAAAACCCAACAGGGTCGTTGTATGAGTTGGGGCCCTCCTGAGAAAGAGAGCCAATAAGAGGGTGTGTGTCTGTATAAAATTTACTATAAGGAATTGGTTCATGATTATGGAAGCTGAGAAGTAAACTGGAGACCCAGGAAAGCCAGTGACGTAGTTCCAGTCTGAGTCCAAAAGCTGGAGAATCAGGGGAGCCAAGTTCCAGTCCAAGGGCAGGAAAAGACCCATGTGTCTAATCAAGTAACCAGGCATAAAGAACAAATTCTCTCTGTCTTCTGTCTTTTTGTTCTATTCAGGCCCTGGTGGATTGGAAGATGCCCACCCATGTCAGGGAAGCAAACAGCTTTATTCAATCCACCAATTTAAATGCAAATCTCATCTGGAAACCCCTTCCAAGACACACCCAGAAATAACACTTAACCAAATATCTGAGTACCCCATGACCCAGTCAGGTTGACACACAAAATTAACCATCGCAGTGGTGAATTCCTGCATCCTTTCTGAAGGCAAATCAGAGGAGAGAATGCAAATTTGTCTATTTATGGAATTTTTTCCAAAATGGCAGATGCCAGAATTCCACTTGATGAAAGGCTGCAGGTTTTGTAGAGGAAAAAGAAAGGGTTACAACAATGAGCTGAAATATAAATAACTTTGCATTTCACAGATTCAACATTCGAGGGCTTAGCTCTTTGCAAATGACTCTGGCTACAGGATGGGTGAGGTTGTGCTGCAGTAACAAACAAGACCAAAATCTCAGAGGCTGAAAATTAGCAAAGAGTTCTCATGAAGGCTGCATCACCACCACAGGGCCAACTGGGACTTCTTCATACTGGGACCCAGGCTGACAGAGGCTTCATATTGGCACTTCCTCCTGCAGTCACTGACGCAGGAGGAAGATGACATGGCTTCAAATGTTGCCCAAGAGGACACTACCTCTTCCTCCCACATGTCACAGGCCATGTTAGTCACATAGCTTCCAAGGGGATGGAGACGAGCCTGGAGGGAGATAGGATATAATTGGTGATCAAGATTTACAACCACCACACCCTGTGACAGGCAGTAATGTGGAGCTTTCAGGGGCATGAACCCCACCCTCCTTGAGTAGAGCTGGTGGATGGGCCCAGGCCTTGTTGCTGCTGAGTGAGGCCAGTCCACTCACCCACTGCTTGGGCTCTGGATGCCAGAGAGATCTGGGCTTCTCTCCACTTCATGTTGTATCATTCTCATGAACTGATTCAAATGCAGATTTTTTGGTGAAAAATTATCCCCCAAAGAAAGCCAGTTCTTGTCACAGAAGCAAAGAACAAGAGAAGAGGCTCAGAAGAGTTGGGTTCTTACCAAACAGCTCTTCTGGAAAAAACAGAGTCGAATGCAAAGAACAAAATGACAAAGTCATGGTAAAAGACAGAGTAGTGTAAATGTGGATATTTTGCAATCAAACTGTTGTTTCATCCTTTTAAATGTATCTAATTAAAGCTAAATAGCATAGCTGTTTAATATCCACTTTCCTTTGAACAACTAGATTAAGTTTTTGTTAACCATTAAAAATATGGATCATTTCCTTTTCTCCTTGAAAGATCCCTTCCCCCTCTCCCTGATGATTTTATTTCAATGTATTTTTATCTTATAAATTATTTCAGTTATGAATTGACAATGTTTGGAATTGGATTTATCATTGAAATTTGTAATACCTGAGTGGTCCAAATAAGACATTTGGATAAATAAGCAATATTTTATTGGAAAAGCATGTCTTTATGAAGCAGATGGGGGGGGCGGGGGCGGGAAATCTTCCTTAAAGGACAGTTGCCCCAGCCCCAGTGTCACAAGCTGCCCCCTCGTTGAATGTGTGGGCAGCCTGCCGACCCTGAGGGGAGGCACTCAGGGAAGACTCTGGGTGGGGGAAGATCATGCCGCTTCTTCTAAAATGAGGAAAGCACAGTTGTGAAGGGGAGGTGGGCCGGGTGGGCAGTGAGAGTGTTTTCAGGTGGGTCGGGACTGGGGATGTCATCACACAGAGTTTGAGGGTTGGCGGTGCCCTGGGGAGGTGCTAGTGCGCCCCGACGGGTAGGTCGCCTCGCTTTGAAGATCCTTCCTCTGCTCCCGCACTTGCTGGGAGGGCCCCCCGGGAGGGCCCCCCCCCCACCCCCGGCTTGCACAGGAGTAACTGATGCTGTGTAAGGAGCACTGCACCTGTGCCACAGCAGTTCTCACACGGTGTCTCACTTGTCCCTTCACGACAAGGCTAAGAGAGGCTCAGAACCCGTCTCCACCACCATCCCGCCATGTTGCAGAGGGTTGGATGTATTTTTGTTTGGAAATCCACACACAGCTGGTTCCCCACACTCCCTCCAGTCCTCTCTCTTTCCCCAAGACCCGGTCTCCTCACCCCTTCCCTCTTTCTCCCACACGCCCTCCTTCCTCCGCCTCCCTTGTCGCTCTTTCACTCTTTCGTTTTTCTTCTCTCCCTGAAGTCTTCTTTCTCCTTGAAGTTATGATGGCAGAACTAAGCCTTGGATGTTATTTGCATAAAAGCAGTACAAAGGGGGCAAGAGTAACATTTCTTTATGGGCCCGGGGCCAAGCCTTTGACAAATGGTGCCGGTATCAGGGAAAACAAATTGTTAATGTTCTATTGAAATTTCACTGCGGCCAAGAGATGGTTGCATGGGGGAACCAAAATATACTAGGGTTGAAGCAGATAAATTCCATTCCCAAACCACTCAGAGGCAAAGGCAGCTGCAAATTAGGTTTGAAATGGACATCCCTGTCCTTAGAGATTTCACAGTGACAAATGGATTAGTCCCCACATGGAACACAAACCTACTTTGCTTTCACAGAAGCGGAGAAGGCTAATAAAGGCTGTGTCTTCTCGTAGCCCTGAATCAACCTGGGCGCTGTCAACCTGTTTAATAGCTTCTCAGCTGAGCTTCTTAATTAAGTTGCAATAAGAGTTGGCCCTTAAGAAACCCTTAAACACCTGAGTCCTTGAGTGTATTTATTAATCTTTAATTTTCTTTCATTTAAAATGAAATGTGTTTAATTATTATATTACTATTTATTATTTTAAAATTAATACAGGGTCCAAGCTATAGCATGGAGAAAGATCCTTTAGTGCCCTCAAAACATCTGCCAGTGCTCTCAATGCCATCAATATAATAGAATGCTAAGAAAAATATTTGCAAGGTCAAGTAAAATCAAATTTAGGAAAACAGTTTACTACAATTTATCTGGGACACACTGCAAGCAGCCAAGTGTGACGCTTTGCAAACTCAGCATCCAGCCAGTATCCTAACCCCACTCTTCACCCCCAAGCCTCATATCCATCAAGAGAGGCTGAACTTGGCTACAATAACTACTAACCCCCCCAAACGCAGCTGTTTAACAAGATTTTTCTCATGCAAAATCAACTGCCTTTGAGATGACCCTGGAGAGCAGCCCCGATGGGGTCTTAGCCGTTGGGGGGATGCATCCAGCAATGTCAACCTCACCATACTTGTTTCCACTACGTAGGGCAGAGCTTTGAGCCCCAAAGCTCCTGCATCTGCTGTGAAATCCTTCAGGCTGAAGTGACACGTGATGCCTCTTCCATCCACACCAATGGTCTAGGGTGCCTCCCACAGCTAGCCTAGCTTCCAGGGGACCACAAGTGGTGGCATCCCTGTGTTTCCAGAAGGAGGGAGAACTAGCTTTGTAGGAACACAGAGTTTCTATTATTCCTCCTTCCATGAAATTGCCACCTCCAAGGAACTCCTGTAAAGGAATTCCGGAGCCATTAATGTGCTTCACAATCTGGAGCAAAGATATTTTCCAAAAGAACTAAGCAATTCTTTCTCTTTTTCTCCCCTTTTCTTTTACTAGGGTGGGGGCCATGTGGGCCCAGAAGAGTGCCTGGCACATAACAGTCATCATAAGTATTTGCTGAATGAATTCATGAGCTCATGACTGGCTGAATGAATGACTGAGTGAGGGCTGTGCAGGCGCTCTCCAGTTGAGTCGGTGGTCCCCTTGGGATGCTGACCGTGTGCTGTGGAGCGAAGCCCGGGAAGGTGGGAGAGCCGGGTCTGGCCCTGCCTCTGCAGACAGATCTGTGAGCTGGAGCAAGACACGAAGCCCCATGGATGTTGTGCATGAAGGAAGAGGCATGCTGTGTGACCTGGACCTGGAGCTGCTCTAGCCACTAGTGGCTTGCATGGGGGACACCGGACAGGGGTAATGCCCATAAGGAGGTGGGGAATGGGGAAGGCAGAGCAGAGAGAAGGACCAAGAAATTATCTGGAGTTAGGAAGCCAAGAAAAGATTGAACTTTTTTTTTTTTTTTTTTTGTCTTATTAGGACTGCATCTGTGGCACATGGAGGTTCCCAGACTAGGGGTCAAACTAGAGCTCTAGCCGCCGGCCTACACTACAGCCACCGCTAATGCCAGATCCTTAACCCACTGAGCGAGGCCAGGGATCGAACCTGAGTCCTCATGGATGCTAGTCAGATTTGTTTCTGCTGAGCCACAACAGAATCTGATTGAACTTTCTATGAGACAAGTGGAAAGAAGGAAGTCTCTGGCTTGGTATCTACTGATGATGTCTGGATGACACAAAATCAGGGACCAATACAAGAGACCAGGAAACAGGCTGGGAAAACCTAATAATGCTAATAATGACCATCCCATCTGCATAAACTCACATGGGTGGAAAAAAATAACATCGACAACGTTCCTCTGCACAGGACTCTACAGTTTGCAGAGCATTTTAAAAATATGGAACCAACGCTGACTATTAACATTCTGTTAAACAGACATTCCAGGTACGGTGTAAATACCTTACAGCTATTTGCTTAATCTTCACAAGACTATCCTCATTGGACAGTGAGGAAACTGAGGCAGGGAAATTAGGTATTTTGCTCACGGTTATACAGTTAAGGCACCGCCAGTATCTGTATTTTCAAACCCAGGCATAAGGTTCTAGGAGCCATGCCCTGAACTCTGCAACCTGCAGCCTCTGCAGAAAACGAAATAAGACTCTTCTGATTATGCCAGTGGCTGGAGTTCTGTCACTTGCATGCAATGATATGGGGCTGGCATTTCTCAGAGAGAATGATCTCTATTCCAAGACTGTGGAAGGGAAAATAAATACCTGAATTGTATCCCATGGTATAAAGACATTTTGTGCTGTATTAATTCTTTTATTTATTTATTTCCCCCTAAACAAAATTTATGGAGCATTTACCATGTGCCAGACACCGTTCGAAACTTTCTGTTACCCTATGTAATTTGTCTTCATCTATTCAGGCTGCTGTAACAAAATACCATAAACCGGTGCCTTATAAAAAAACAGAACTTGATTTCTTGACATTCTGGAGGCTGGGAAGTCCAAGACGAGGGCATCAGCAGATTCGGTGTCTGATGAGACCACCTTCCCACACAGCCATCCTTTCCATGTCCCCGTGTGACAGAAGGACAAGGGACCTCTCTGGGGTCTCCTTTTATTTTATCACTTATCTATTTTGCCTTTTTTAGGGCCACACCAATGGCATATGGAAGTTCCCAGGCTAGGGGTCAAATCGGGGCTCCAGCTGCCGGCCTACACTACAGCCACAGCAACGTGGGATCCATGCCACATCTGCAACCTACGCCACAGCTCATAGCAATGCGGGATCCTTAACCCACTGAGTGAGGCCAGGGATTGAACCGGCATCCTCATGGATCCTAGCTGGGTTCATTAACCACTGAGCCACGAAGGGAACTCCTGGGGTCTCCTTTATATAGGCACTAATAATAATTATTATTTCCTAGCCCAGATCTCCATGGCTTACAGCCATGAAGTTTCTTTCTTGCTCGAATCCACGTTGTGTCTCAGGGAACTGGCCATCTCTGTTCCACAGTTCCCTCACTTACATACCTGGGATGGCAGTTCCTCTACATCTAGAATTTGGAAAAGCAAAGAAAGCCCAGGGAAGAAACACTGGATCTTAAAGGATCAGCCCCAAAGTGACCCACACACTTACTCTAACTTGCCACTGGCCAGCGCCAGCCATGTGACTAACCCCAATTTCACTAGGAGGAAGACGCTCCAACCCATCCCATGCCTGACCTCACTACTCACTACATAGGTGACCGTGGGCAAGGCACTTAATTTCACTAATTTCCCTGGGTCTCCGTTTCTTTGTTAGACGAGAACAGGACCAGTACTTTGCCTGTGTGTTGTTATGAGAATCCAGTGTTGTCATGAACCAAAAATGTTAGCTATAATGAGGAGGCCAGCTAGCTACCCATAGGAAAACAAGTATTATTTATGTGCGTTGTGTCTGTTTAATTTAAGTAGGATCATTCTATGCTATTTAAATGCTAGTAGAATGTGTGATCTGGCTGAAAGAATAACCTGTTTTATTCCATAATTTATGCACACACACACGCAATATATCAGTACATGCCTGTCCCCATTTTGTTCCATTCCCATAAAAATTCTGCATCAGCGTTTTACCGCTTTGGGCCCAAGGCAACTTAATGATTAAAAGGGAAGATGGTGGGTGCATGTTTGACATTTTCTCAAGTGAGCAAGAGAGCAGGGCTCTTCTCAGGGGCCACCGACCCCACTGGCCCTTAGCAAGCTAATGTCAGAGATGACATGAGTCAGGGAGCTAGGATGCTTAAACTAGGAGTCAGGTGAGGAAAGGAGAACGAGTTGGGGTCAAAAGAGGACACATGGGACATTTCCGAGGAGTGGGAGCTGAGAAGAGTGGAAAGGGCTGAAGCTTTGTTCCGCACGCAGAGGCTTTGGGGGAAGCAGGCAGTTACGGTGAAGAACAGGGGTCCTAAGAAATGCGGTCCAAGCACCAAAGGCCAAGAGAGGCCAAGGAGCACAAGGGCTCTGGGGTGACTCGCGAGGACAACTTGCCTGGGTGGATGTGAGGCAGATGTTGTCTTTGTGCCTGCTCAGCCTTCACCCCCCACACTTCTGGAGACAGACTCCAAGTTTGCTCTGGGAACCAAGCGGGCTACACTCAGGCCTGCTCCAGGGGTAGTCATGTGACCCAGGCTTGGCCAATCAGACATCACCTGCCTCTGGGCACAGTGATTGGCCAAGGAATGGCATGTGACAGCCGTCAGAGCCAATCAGAGCTAATCCCGAGCCTTTATTAGAGGTGAGGCTCTTTTGCAGAGGGGATCCCAGGGATGGAAGGATGTAAAACTGAGACTGTGAGGTCCCCTGGATGAGGGCATCTCCCCGAGTGTGAAGTCAAGGAACATTTTGCTGAGATGGAGAGAAAAAGAAGAGTCATAGTCCTTGGATGTAGATTCACCCCAAGCCAGTTCATCCCTGGTTTTACCTTGGCCTGAGCCAATATAATTCCCTTTATGTAAACCAGATAGGTGTGGGTTTTCTGTCACTTACAACTAAATGTCTTCTAAAAGATAGAATGTACCTCTTTGAAGATGTCGTTCCTTTTCTTTGTAGCAAACACTCTCCACACTGCAAAGACACTTGGTAGAAGTTTTTGCCCTAATGAGAATAAATTCTGTTGAATTCTCAAAAATCACAGTCTGATCCACTTTCCCCCGAAGAAATCCAACTGTTAATTTACTCTCAAAATACAGGTGTTTGGAAGAGCCTTCACAGCCTCGGATACCAATTTTCCTCTTGGCAATTGGCCTTTGAATCCTCAGTGTCATGTACAGTTTCATGTTCAACCAGTCTCCCCAGAAATCTCCACGGGAGCTTATTCTCATGTGGTTATTCTGATGCCAAAAAAAAAAAAAAAAAAAAAAAAAAAGAAACCCTAAAATCTGTTTACTCTCAATGCATTAGGTGGTAGTTATCAAATCAGAACTGTACTACCCCTTAAATTATCTTGAAAACAAAATCAGGAGTTTATTTAAATACAGCCAAGAAAAGAAACAGTAGAGAAAAAACACCCAAAAGATCTGTGTTAGAATTTTTCCTGGGAAGGAAACATGTACATATGCTGAGCGTACATGAGGTTTGTGGTAATTTGGAGGAACAAATTGAGCCCCGATTTATGACTGTCCATTTCTTGGCTCCTTCTTACAAATAGCCCAGCAGGCCTCTGCTATGGCTGAGTTTCTTCCTAACCAAGTGATTGGAAGAAAAACGCCATTGGCTCAACAGCTGGGTGGGACGGACATGGGTCTTATTTCTTTAACCAAACATTTAAGATCATTAATCCATTGAGCTCATCAGTGCCTCCAGTTGAACTCGAGGAGCAAATTCTGAGCTAATTCAGATACCAACATCTCGGCTGCTTTCCCTTATTTTAAAAACTCTTTTCATTAAATTTGAAATTTCTCAGGTTTCCTGACCCAATTGTGGCTCCTCCACCATCAGTGGAATTGTCAGTTTGCCATGCGATACACACAGCATGATCCCAGTGGCCTGATCTACTGGTCCTTCTAGAGAGTCTGGGAGTTCCCCAGCACTTCGTAAGAAATGCCTGTTTCATGTAAATAGCTACAATGGATTCCGTTGTTGGTCACCAAGCACCCGGACTGACATCCTGGTGAAGACCTTGCACCTGACGTTCTCATCCTCCCAATATTTGGACCGCTGGCGGTCACAGTGTAGCCACTGCCCACGTGTCTGGCGTGCGGGGGCGGTGCCTGCTCACTCCCCCACAACGGATGACAGACTGGACGAGCAGAAACATTTATTTATTTTTCAGCCACTTTGTTGGGGTGTAATGGATTTACGACAAACCGCACAAACTTCACGTATACAATCTGATGAGCTTGAACGTATGCAAACACTCAAAACCAGCACCACAGTCAAGGTAACAGATATATCCGTCAACCCCAAGTTTCCTTGCATCCCCTGCTTTTTTGTGGTAAGAACACTAATCATGAGATCGACCCCTCCTAACACATTTTTAGATATTCCCGACTTTAGGCAGAACACATTGAATTTTTGCTTCCAAGTGTGAGGGTGGGATTGCAAATCAGTGGAAAGCCCATCTGTAAACATGTACTCATGAATACTAGATGTTAGAAGCCAGAGGATGAGTCCCTGAGAAACCGTACTGTATTAGTAAATACTAAGGATTTTCCAGGGGCACGGGGGAGAGGCAGGAGGAGGGCTGGTCATAGACAAGGAGACCGCCTGTTCCTTAAGATCCATGGAAAAGCAGGACCAGAGCAGGGGATTGGGCTGGAGAAATGGGTCCAGTCCAGACGGAAAGGAAGTGTGAGATGCTGTGGCAGACTTTGGGGGCTTGTACCCAATATCTGTGCTTTCCTGCTTTTGTGTTAGAAACCCAGGTGTTTTGTTGGCACGTGACCATGTTGAAGAAAAACTGCATTTCTCCTTGGGGCTTGCTGGTAGAAATGGCCAGGTCACTAAATTCTAGTTAGGGGCGTGTACGCCTAAGTACGGTATTCACATTCTGAGAAGCATCTCAAGGAAAGCAGGCACTCCCTTCCACTGCTGCTTTCCTGCTCCCTGGAGCTCGAATGCTGACGTGGGGTTTGAGGTAGAGCCGGCACCTGGAGCAGTGAGTGAGCAGACTTTTGCTGAGCAGAGCCAAGCAGTGAGATAGAGGGGGCCTGGGTTCTAGAGGTCTTGGGAGCCGCTGCACTGGCCCTGGTCTGTCCACATTTATGTGAGATAGAAATACATCTTTACCCTTTTTAAGGTATGGTCCATCTGGGGGGAACTCAGAACTGAATGGGATCTCAAATCTCATCTCAGTGGGTGCCACTGAGCTGGAAATCTTGGGGTGACCTGGAAGTGAACAGGCAGAGCCAGGGTACGCTCTAATTGCAAAGAGAGCGCAAAACCCCATGGATGTGGAGTGGGTGGTTGACAGAGATGTCTGAGTTTGGAGAACGGTGGATGCTGAAAGGATTGGCCCGGACAAGCTGGGTATGGAGCCTGGCCCTGAGACCAGAGAGGGAGGGAGAAGGAGCCGAGGGTGGAGGTTCTCTTCCAAGGCCTGGAAGGGGGAGTCATCATTCTTCCCAGAGGGAAGGGCAACTCAGACCCTGCAGAGTGAGGCTCTAAAGGAAATCAGTGCAGGTGAGAGCTTGAAAAATATACCTAGGGTATTCAGCATATGGTCAGCTTGCAACTGTTAGCTGCTGAGTGAACTAAAGCAGGAATGATGGCATAAGCAGCATTCAGAGAAGTAAGAGAAGCAGGGTTGGCATCGTGTCTAAGGATGGACGCTGGAATCCTAGGATCCATACCTATGCATCTCAGACCAAGGCCTCAAAACAGCGTTTAACAGCTACAGACTAATCATATTATTACTACTGCTGGGGTGGTGGTTGTTATAGTGGAGAGTAACTGAGACTAACTGAGTGGCTCTGAGTGCAAATGAAAAGACTCTCTGGTCCACGAGCCACTGCCTCATTTTAAACTTCCCCAGCAGCCGTTCTCAGATGCGTTTCCATGCTCCGTTAAGCCCTAGGTTAATCTCTGCTCCTGCAGGACATCAGCTGTGATCTTGCTCCAGAGCAGGGAGTGTCCCCCCTGCTCTGACAGCCTGTTACTACCTTCTCATTGGGCGCTGGAGGCAGCTGTCCTGCGACATCCTGGATGGATTTTACATTATTGCATTCCCTGTTTCCCAGCATCCGATGGGCAAACAAGATCCCTCGAAAGAGCCAAACCCTGCTTGACTCTGCAAGCGCACTTCGTAGCATCTCCTGCAATTTTGAAAATCACATCCAGCCTCTCACATTTTCAAGCTATCACCTAAATTTAGTATCATAGTCTTAAATGTGTATTGGATAGAATTATAAATTATATAGAAGGCTAAAATGTAAGTATATATTAAAACAATATTTTATAGTCAAATTTATAAATGGATATAATTTTGACATTAAGTATGGATTTTGAAAACAAAACTGTAACATAACTTTCAAAGTAGTCCGTGGATGCATAATATCATTGTGGCTTCATACCCACTAACTTGGATTTAAAAAAGATACATATACAAGCTTTGCTTTAATTGTTAGGAATTCTGCCTTATTTTTCTGTTCACCAACTTGTACTCCCCTGGCAGATATTTGGTCTTAATAATATATCTTTATTCTTGGAAGTCTTTGATTAATCACTTTATCACTTACCACTGCATCAGAAATGTGCTTGAAAATTGAAATTAATTTTCTGACAATGTCTTTAAATTTTAAAATGTTATTTTTAATTCAGTGATCATTATGGTAGTTAGTAGAACACATTTGATCAAAACAACTTAAATATGTCACAACTCAGGATAAAAAATGATGACTCCTGAAAAAGTAAAATACTTTGGGATTTACTCCGAGAGGCGGGAGTTTTTTCCGTGAATGTATTCGAGAATGGATATTGTTATTTCAATTCTATTCACACCGTTTGTTTTTCTGGTGTCGGCGCTGGGAGTCTGTTTATGGAAACAGGTGGGCGTGGAAGGGCTTCTGTCACATGCTGTGCAATTGTTCCGGCTCCTTTCAAGTTATATGTCAAAAATTACTAAGCGATTTTTGATAGTCTACGAGCTGACATCTGTACTAGGTTCTTGGATTTCAGTGACAGTGAAGAACTGAAAACAACCCGCCTTGTAAAAGGATGTGGTTCCCAGTTATACATCAGGTGTGGTACCCAGTTGTCAGACTTGTGTTCTCCACATGAGGTATTTCCAAGTGCACCTTTGCTTGGTGCCCCTGAAGGACTTTTTGCAGCAGGGGATGGCACTTTTGTAAGATTCAGGATGGGTGATACCTTTGTACTGGGGAGTATCCCTCCCCCCCTCCCCCTCCCTCCCTCCTCCCCCCCTCCCTCCCTCCTCCCCCTCCCTCCCTCCTCCCTCCCTCCCAGAGAGGCTGACTACTCATGGACCAATCAGTGGGCTCCATTCCCCTAAGGCTTCCTGTTGGGTTTGGCCAATGGGGCACCCCCACATTGGCAGAAGCGAGGAGAAAAGGGTAAATTTCTGTGGGTATTTCTTCCGAGGTCTCATCTGCAAGGCGACCCAGGGTGGCCACATCTTCTCTCGGAGGCACAGCTTCTTCACATTTTCCACAGCCTCCCTTTCTCCAGGTTCTAGAAACTTCTCCCTCCCTTCACCCACCTGAGGGCTCCACCAGCCCAAAGGGCTGCATTAGCCTTCCTAGTTTTCTTTCCCCACTTATACATTTGTAAAGATTTCCTCTATTAAACTCTCCTCAGATTACCTAATTTGAGTTCACTCTCTGGTTTCTGTTGCCACCCTAACTGATAAGCCTTTTTTTTGGGGGGGGGGCATATGGAGGTTCCCAGGCTAGGGGTCCAATCAGACCTATAGCTGCCAGCCTACACCACAGCAACGCCGGATTCAAGCAGCGTCTTCAACCTACACAACTCACAGCAACCCCGGATCCTTAACCCACTGAGCAGGGCCAGGGATCAAACCCACATCCTCATGGATTCTAGTGGGGTTCGTTAACTGCTGAGCCACAAAGGGAACTCCTAAACCTATTTTTTGTATGACGGAAAGACATTTGTGAAAGAGAAAGCGGTATGCAGGACACGTGTCAGTGGAGGGTCTGGAAACGGCTTCTCTTAGACCTGTCTGTGCCTATGAAACCTTGGAAAGTCTTCATGGCCCCCCTGGGGTCTGGGTACCCCAATTTGATGATGTCCCATCTGGTACCTGACCATCCATCTCCGCCGTGTCACAGTAAGAACACTGTTGGGAACCCGAGAGGCATTAAAGAAAGCTGGAGCGTGCTTTTCATGAATGTCAGTGGATACAGGTAAATCCTATCCAGCTGTGATGTGTGTCCAGCACCTTCCAAACTCTCCTGGGGACAGCCACACCCACTGCTGGCCTCACCCACAAAGGAAGCATACACCCCCCCCCCTTTGAGCTGTGCTGTGCGGCAGGAGCTGGTTTCACAAAGCCAGGACCCCATGATTGCCTGCCAGGGTTTGGTATCAATTACCAGTGACAGGGAGCCTGCCTGGTTTTTCCGCCAGGCTCTCTGCGGCGCTGCTTTAGACATTCCAGACAGCCCATTGAGAGTTCTTTATTGCTTCGGCGGCCACTGATCTACAATAACACGTAAAAAGATAGGGGTCCCCAGGCAGCGACAGCAGCTGCTGTTTGAGTTGAAATTGGAGTTCAGATGTGTGTTGGATCCACCTGCTGTGGGTGGGGTGATGGTGGGTCTTGAACCTCCCAACCCACCCAGAATGGACTAGAAGCCCCTGGGGGCAATTGCCCGTTATTCCTGGTGCCACCAAGACTTGAGGCTGCTGGGAGATGACTGTAGGTGTGCTTGTATTAGCTGCTACTGTGATTGTTTTCCTTCAGGAAGGTATTTCCGATTCTAGTATCTATCTCTATCTGATTAGGGCTCCTGCTCATGCGATAGTTTGAATTCTTGTTCAAATAGTCACTCTCTTCCCTTCCCCATGTGAGTGGAGCATGCTTTGCACCCCTTGAGTGTGGGCTTGGCCCCTTGACTTGCTTTTGGCCAGTTGGATGTCCTTGAAAATGACAGAGCAAAGTTCACTGTGCCTCCACAGTTTGTCTGGTGCTTGCTTCGGGAGATCCACCATGAGAAGAGCATGCCCAGGTAGCTGCCACCCCTCCAGCTGGTGGAGCAGACAGACCTGAGCTCCAGCTGGCACCGGGTCCCGCAGAGCCTGGCCAAGATCAGCTGAGCCACGGTGGCCCCTTGGACCCGTGAGTGTGGGGGTTCAGGCTTCTTGTAAACCACAGAGTTGGGTTGGCAACACCTGAGAAACGACTGTGTGTGCAAATTCTGCTCTGCTGAACCCAAGAGAAGTGGTTTTCATGTGTCCACTGAAAACCAGGTTTTACTCTCTGAGGCATTTATTTATGAATGTGCTTGTTTATTCTGCCAAGGCTCTTTGATCACCTTAGGTATCAAGCTCTGCTCTAGGGAGACTCATCTGTCTCCACGTATCTGGGTTGTCCCTTGATCTTTGTGAGATAAATCAGGCTCTGCAGGTGGACATGCTCAAAAGCACTTTGAAAGACAGGGTATAAATCCAGCCTGCTTCCCAGCGTGTTTCTCCTGCTCTGCTCAGCTGCCTGACCCTCTGAGGCCAGGCTGGGGCGGAGGTGAGTGGAAAGGAATCCTGCTCTTGCCTGGACAGGCTCAGATGATCCCCTTGTGTTAAATCAGGGGCTGTGGGGGAAGAGGGGGGAGGGAGGTGATGCCCCCTGTTGCCCCTGAGGGGAGCAGGTGTGTTCACCTCTTGCCTGGGTTAATTGGCTCAGCCATTTGTGCTTAGCCTTGCTTCTGTTTTCACATAAAGAAACTGAGGCTCAGAGAGGGGCAATAACTCACCCAACTGTTGGCACAAAGCAGGAGCAGTAAGTGTTAGTATGCCAAGTCCCCGTGATGAGAGACGTGAAAAGACCGCAGGAAAGATTGAACTCCTGCACACCTGTGCAAAAGAGTGTTGCCAGGCCTGACTGCTGTCCTTCGAAAGGCCTGCTTGCAGGGGTGGCCCTTGGCTGGTGGATGGGAACTCGGATTTCAAGAGGTTCCCAGCACCTTGACAGATAAGAGAGGCTCCCTGTGCCTAATCTGTTTACGCAAAGCAATATGGCTTATGCTGAACACCTGCTCTCCTTCTGGAATGCTGGGATTTGGGGACATAGGCGGCGTGGTACCACGTGACCAGCCTCCCATAAAACTCTCAGGCACTGCCTCTCTGATGAGCTTCCCTGGTGGGCAGCATTGCCCCCATGTTGTCACATCTTGTTCCTGGGGGGATTAAGGGAGGCTTGTGTGACTCCGTTGGGAGAGGCCGTTGGAAGCTTGCTCCTAGTTTCCCCGGGACTTCATTCCATGTCTTTTCCCTTTGCTGCTTTGCTTCGTATCCATTCACTGTAATAAACCACATCCATGAGTATGTTTACATGCGGAGTCCTGAGTCTTCCCAGTGAATCAACGAAACCGAGAGTGGCCTTGGGGACTCTCACCTCAACATCCCTTCCCTTTGACTGACTCTCAGCCTTGGCTTTGGACCCTTCACTGCCCCCCCCATCCCATCCTTAATCGGACTCTGTTGAACTCACCTCTTGACCAAGAGTTGTGAAGTGCTTTCACCCTTCTTGAGATTCGAGAGCCTTAACTTTCAGAATAATCCATCAGGTGCTGTGTCTTAAATGATCATCTGTTTTCTTGCTAAGAACTTAGTTTTGAGTTTTGTGATATGTGTCAATTTGTCACAGCTTAGCCAAGGAGCTAAGATAAAATGATATAAAGTGAATGTTTTGACATTGGTTTGCCTTGTCCTCTGGGCTCTGTGTTCACTGAGAAGACTCTTAAAGATAGAATCTTAATAGCTACCAAATTATTACCTAACTTCAAAATATTTTGACAGTTCTTCATAGACACCGCTGTAGCAAATAAGTCTTTCAGTTATAGTGCCTACAACTGGAATTAGCCCTAGGACTGTGATTCCTATTTTTAAATGTGATTAGAATTTTATTCTCTATAGCCTGATTATTTTGACTTGTTAATCCAGTCATTAAAAATTGATTGAGTGCCTGCTAAGTGCCATTAACTGTGAATATTGAGGAAATTCAAAATGAAGAAGACCCAGTCTCTGCTTTGGGAAGATGTAAATTCTATGTTTGGTGGTTTTTGTAGATCTTTTTCATGCCCACCCAGTATCTGGCCACCCAGAATCTGGCCACCCAGATAACGTGCAATAACCTCAGGATTGGCCATGCTCATCCTTCTCTCAAGTAATCCATGTCTCTCAGGGAAACTGACCCCATGCCTGACTACAGCAATGGGGCCTGAATGTTCTGAGCTAACTAGTGTGACCCCACCCTCTTTGCCACATGATTGGTTCAGCAAAATACAGGTGTAAGCCAATCAGCATATATTTATTTTCCTGAGCACAAGGCGGCCCAATCAGGGCAGAGCTCATATTTTTCTTGGAAACCACCCTCTGGATATGGGAAAATTGGTGATTTGAATTCTAGAAGACTGGGCCATTTGGGGAAGCCAAGCTGAAACAAAAGATGAAATGGAGAGGGATCTTAAGCCACTCCTGATGTCTGCACCTCTGAATGTGTTGTTTCCATGGATAACAAATCATTTTGAATAATTAAGGGTGAGTTGGTACTTTTGATTTTGCATTCAAAATTAATGTAAATGATTTTGCTCTGTAGCATCTATTCATCTATCTGTTCCCTCATTATATATACTCCAATTTTCCTTTGGGAAAAATGTCCCTCCAATATTCGTAGACACAATTTTTGGGTGGGACTGATACTGCACACTCGGATACACAGGGGAGCTCATGGGAGCATACACCAACAGGCACACTCTACCATTTTGGCTCTGATGATTGGATTAGGAATGGATACATAACCCAGTTGGGGCCAATGAAAGGCTAAAAAGTATAAGACTTCCAGAGTAGGTACTATGAGAGCCCCTCTCTTCCCCTGGTCTGGGTGAACATCTGTGTTCTAGACACCCAGCAGCAATTCTGTTGCTGCCCAATGAGGACCCAGAACTTCCAGAAGGTAGGGTCCAAGGATGGAGCCAACCTTAGAGACAGCAGAGGCGAATGAGAGAAAGCAAATCATTTAAGATCCTGGATTTGACCTGCCATGACGCAGGCTACCTCTGGACTTCTCTGTTATGGGCACCAAACCCAACCCAATGGAGCTGCCACCGACCAAACTGTTCAGCAATGAAACTAGTTTGAGCTGCATTTTCTGACATTCACTACATGTGATAACTCTTTTCTATATCATTAGCCCTTAGAGAAATGTAAGTTAAAGCCGCAGTGAAATGCCACTACCCGTCCCTTAGAATGGCCCTTATATAAACCTGACAATACAACCGCTAGAGCGTGTGTGGAGCTGCTGGAACTCCCATGTTCCTTTTAGGGTTACAAAATCGTGCAGCCACTCTAGAAAGCAGTTTTTCAGTTTCTTATAAAATTAAACACTCACTTGCCCTATGACCCAGCAAAGCCATCCCTGAGTATTTACCCGAGAGCAAAGGAAACTTATGTTCACACCAAAACCTGCACGCAGATGTGTATAGTGGCTGTCTTCATATCCGCGAAAAGGTGGAAAGCCCCCAAATGCCCTTCGGCGGGTGAAGGGTTAAATAGCCTGTACATCCACGTGACGGGGGTACTGCTCATGAATAAGAAGGATGAACTATTGATACACACAGCGACGCCTTTGACTCTGGGAGGCATTATGTCGAATGAAAGAAAACGGTCACAAGAGTACATTTCCATTTATATGACTTCCTAAAACAGGAGAAAAAAATAAAACCCAGTGATAGAGAACAGTACGGGGGCTGCCGGCGTTAGATGTGGGGGGCAAGCTGAGACTATAAGGAAGCAGTGCAAGGTTGGAGTTTGGAGGGTTTTGGGGGAGGCTGATTTTTCTCATCTATCAAGCAGTGATGGACCTGTTTTATATCCTGATTATAGGGCTAACACAACACATCCATACATTAAAATTCAGAGATGTACACCACAAAAGGTCAATTCCATTGTATAACTTTTTTTTTTTTTTTTTTGTCTTTTTAGGGCCACACCAGAGGCTTATGGATGTTCTGAGGTTAGGGGTCGAATCGGAGCTGCAGCTGCCAGCCTACACCACAGCCACAGCACCGCCAGATCTGAGTTGCACCTGTGATCTACACCACAGCTCATGGCAACGCCAGATCCTTAACCCACTGAGGGAGGTCAGGGATAAACCCCACGTCCTCATGGATACTAGTTGTATTAACTGCTGAGCCACAACGGGAACTCCCACTGTATATTTTTAAAATGACATTTAAAGTCACACAGGCAAGGAGTTCCCATCATGGCTCAGTGGTTAACAAATCCGACTAGGAACCATGAAGTTGCGGGTTCCATCCCCGGCCTTGCTCAGTGGGTTAAGGATCCAGCGTTGCCGTGAGCTGTGGTGTAGGTTGCAGACGCGGCTCGGATCTGGCGTTGCTGTGGCTCTGGTGTAGGCCAGCGGCTACAGCTCCGATTGGACCCCTAGCCTGGGAACCTCCATATGCCTCGGGAGTGGCCCTAGAAAAGGCAAAAAGACAAAAAAAAAAAAAAAGTCCCAGGCAAAAGTGATGTCCCAGAAAGCATTGTTTGGATTTCCCTTACCAAAAAAAAAAAAAAAAAAAAAAAAAAAAAGACTCTCTCACAGACCCCACCTTCATCTAGGTGTGGCCCAGCTTTCCAGAATCGAATCCCAAATCCCCGCAGGAGGTGAGTGCTGGAAGCCCATTCCCCAGAGGTGGCGGCAGACACTGCCTGCCCATAAAAATACACGACAGGCAAAGCCTTGGTCTGAAGGCTCCGGGGTTTTTTCCTTCCTCTTTCCAGCTCTGACAGGCACATGGAAATAATGTTAGGAATGTAAACTTCGAGCATGAATGGGAATTTTATTTTCAGAGATGTTTAACTTTTTTTTTTCCCCTCTTAGGCTGAAACCCTCGTTCATATCCAAATAAATTATCTGGGGGTGTTGATAAGAGAACACATCTTAGAGGGTTTTCATAAAGGTTTGTATTCAGAAAACCAGCCCTTCTCAGGGCTGAACTTTTAATATGGAGTTTGGGGGATGGGGGGCGGGGGGGATGTACAGCATTTGAATTTGCTGTGTTTTCCTTTCCTCTTTATTTGTTCACAAAGCACTCTAGACATCAGGCAACCACAAGTTCAAGGTGGGAAGGAAGATAGGCTTCTCCGGAGACAATCGCCTTTCAAGTCACATGCAGGGATTCAGCTTCTTCCTGGAGCCCTGCCAAAAACAACAGCAGCGAACCAGAGCCTTAGTTTGCTTAGTTTCCTAAGCCAGAAGTTGGGAAATGTTGGTAGAAAAATGGGGACACCTGTTGTCTATCTTTGGCTTTGGGATGAGGGAGCCAGGGACGCTGTTTAAATGGCTGGTGAGGGAAAATGGACATATTACCTGGGCGGGGGGAGTTTCAGGTTTTCTACAAGAACTTTGGGGTGGGGCGGGGTGTTGGCAAATGGACCCCCCCACCGTGATGCAAAGAAGCAGAGTGGGTGCTGAGCAGGGACAAAGGGTAGTCCCCCTTCCCTGTCCCGACCCCCCTTTCACTCTGGCCGTTGTATGGAAACCCAGCTGGCAGGACTGGATCCTCCACGTGCTCTCTGAAACACAGCATTTAGTGATCAAAGAGGGCTGACTCCAGGCTGACGCAATCAGATGTTGCCATTGGAACCTATCCCGTTAGAGATGCAGAGATGGAACAAAAGGCCCTTCCTAAAGGGCTTTTGATCAGCGAACATTCTGCAACGGGCTAGATTGTGCTTAGTTTAGGCTTCACAGACCAGGTGTGGTCTTTATCACCTGCTCTTGTGTGTGTATAGCATAAAAATCATTTTCATTCAGGGGCTGGATGAAAACAGCCTGCGTGGGCTGCATCTGGCCCAGGACACGTGTTTGCAAACCTCTGAGCCATCAGAGAAGGCAAGACAGATGTGTGGGTAGCAAGCAGCAGGCAGGGACAGATTTGTGGTGCCAGCACTGGCCCCATGTGCGTGTCTACAAGGAAGAAGCGGGGCGGTGGACATTGGGCGGGTTCCTGGAGGCGATCCTTGAGAGCAGACCAGGAGCTCCCGGAGTGAACCCCATTTCTTCAGCCATCTGGAATCCGCTCATCTTCCTTCCAGGTGCCAGGTATTTCTCTGGAGAACCACCTTTGCCCCCTGCTCGACTCAGACCTCAGCCTATGAGGGTCGCATCTCCCTGGTCTTGAGAAAGATCCAGGAATGAGCATGTAGCCTCAAAGGTCTGTTAGACACACTGCTGCCAGGGTCGGGGTCGGGGGTGGTCTTTGGATGCTCATCAGATCTTCCCAGCCCTGCTCTGCACCCTCGGCTGCTGCTCAGTCACATCTATAATAAAACACAAGCCCCTTCCATGACTCAGTGGGGCTCCAGCCCACCTCTCCAACCTCGGCTGCCCTCCCACCTTTGCCCTTTATCTCCAGCTGCCCTCATCACCTCTTCTTCCAGGGACACACCCAGCTTGGTCCCTCTGCCATGTCTCAGTACGTGATGGTCGCTCTGCCTGAAACAGTCTTCTCTCCAGTCTTCACAGAGCTTGCCTCATGTAGATCTTTCCTAAAAATTGGCCTCCTTTCCCAACTGCACTAAAATAGTCTTTATCTCTTTGCCTTGCACTATTTTCTTCATCATGTTTGTCACAGCTGGCATCTTGCCTATGTCTGTTGATCCCTGTATTGTCAGTTATCCACCTGGACTGTAAGCTGCAGGAGGGCAGGAATTTTTGTCTCAGGAGTCCTTGGCCCCTAGAAAAAATTCTGGAACAAAAGTAATGCTCCCTGAATATTGGCTGAATGAATAAGTTAATGTTGGCACAAAGATGCTCTCCCTTTCCCAGAAGCCCTGAGTCTAAAAAGGGGTGAAACATACTCTAGCCATAAAGGGAAAATCTACAAGAGCAGAACTGAGAGATAGAGAAACCAGAGGCTGATGGCAAGTTTTTGAACAACTTGATCAACCTGCACCTGAAGGCAAACCACTACTGCCATTTTAAATTACAAAAGCCAATACATTCTCTTTAAGTGTAAACCATTTTGAATTGGAGGTTTTGTTACTTGTAATAAACAAGTTGTCAGAGTATGATTTGGCTAGTCAGAGAGGAAGGACTATGGAAAAAAAGGAGAGAAGAGAGGGCATATGCTGGGTCATTAATTGAGATACTGGGAGATGGAGGAATTCCAGCCTCTCAACCAGTGAAGCTTCTCTGTGAGGCTAAGAGAAACGCTCTTTATAAATTGTAGCAAAGCAGGAGTCAAAAAATAATCTATGTGCCATACATTATGTTCCAGATGTAAGTGATATCATATGGTATTTGTCTTTTTTCTCTTTCTGACTGACTTCACGCAGGATGAGAGTCTCTAGTTCTATACGGCACAAAGGGATCTTTCCACCAAAAGGAAAATCATGGACTTGGAGAATAGACTTGTGGTTGCCAAGGGGGAAGGGGAGGGAGTGGGAGGGACTGCGAGCTTGGGGTAAATAGATGCTGAATGTTGCCTTCGGGATGGATGAGCAATGGGGTCCTGCTGTGTAGCACTGGGAACTCTGTCTAGTCACGTATGATGGAACATATAATGTGAGAAAAAAGAATGTGTACAGGTAAGGGTAACTGGGTCACCATGCTGTCCAGTCGAAAAAATATATATACAAATAAATGATTTTAAAAAAGAGTCTAATGGGGAATATAAAGTTTGGGATAATCAACCTGGGCTTATTTGGACCATGTTCTGGCTACAAAGTGGGGAGAGCGCGGGTCCTACAGAGAACACAGATGCTGGGGTCAAGTGAGCTGTGAGGCGCTCCCAGCCACTGGAGACTCTTTCCCTCGGTGTGGCCAGCACCTACACCTCAACTACCCCATCTGAAAAATGGGATGACAAAACCCAATCTCAATGGTGCTGTAATGAGCCTTAAATGAGAACTGATACATTAAATCACTGGGCATAGAAGGTAACCCACAACAGGTGTTCAAGAAAAGCTGCAACGATGCTGATGACGATGGCGTCTGGATTGCCCTGCTTCAAACAGGCGCTTGAATTTGGAGAGTTGCTAAAAGTCTGCTAGCCCCAGAATCGAGAGTCAGACACAGAAGTGCTCTTCAGGAAAAGTGGAGAACGTGGCTTCTGCAGAGTCTGGGCTCGGTCAGTTCTAACAAGAAGGATCACGAAAAATGCTCAGGGTTTTACACCACGTGTCATCCCGTGTGGCTTCTTGCAAAAGCCCCGAGATGCTCACAGCCACCCTCCCGGTCCCCTGACATCTACATAATGCTTTCAACCACTGTCCCAGAGCATCCAGAGATGACGGTGGAGGACATGGCGACGAAGCTACTGTCCTTCTTTTCCTCTCCATCCTCTCTTACACCAAGGAGCAAGTCTCACTTGGATGCTGAGGTGCCTTATCACCTCCCCAGGGCTTTCTCTATTGTCCCAAGCTCATTAGGGACAGTGCTGGGACAGGAAAGCAACTGACTGACCGTTTAGCCAACCCATCTTTGAACTCTTTCCTGCAGGTTCATTTATCAGATTAGTGGAGCTCTAAGAACTATGTCTTTGTTGATGAGATGACGTGGCATGCAGAAGTTCTGATGGGGAGGAATGCAGGAAAATTCCACACCTGGCCCAGGTGAAGAGCCAAAAGCTGAGCCCCTAGGAACTTAGGGGGTGTAGACAGGGAGGCCGTTAGGTCAAAGGACTCTTGGGAGGTGGCCGTCAGAGAAGAGTGATGGGGCATGCTGAACCCACAGTGGCTCTCCCCCCATTTTTTGCAGAGGGATGTCTAGACTCTTTTAGAAGCTCCTTCCCGTAGAGAGAGGTGCACTGCGGGCACTCAGGCCTGCCCCGTCTGCCATTGGAACAGCCCCTCGTCTTCTGCGGCTGGCGAAGGCTCGGCTCTGATCACCATCCATCACAAACTGGTGAGAGAACCAGTGCCCAGGGCCTGCATGCCCGGAGCTCACAGAGCCCATCTGTATGGACCCCTTGGCACTGGGACACACAGACCCAAGCAGCGGGCCCACAGGGCTGGCAGCCTTGTATGTTTTCCCTCCTGGCTCATATTTCTCCCTCCAGGAGCAGCAAACAGCAGAATGCACCCTCCTCCTGAGAGCTGGGAAGGCTGGCAGCCTCCGAGGCCCGTCCCCTCTCTGGACACATGGAAACAAGCCCTAGCAAAGCCCTGAGAAGAAGGTGGGCCTTTATCAGGGTCCCGGTCACCTCTTCCTAAGGACACGAGACGACTTCTTTAGCCACTGCCGAGAAACCTGGCTATTCTGTTGGAAGAAGCCTCCAGAGCCTGTGCTTTAGCTGGCCGCCCATGACCCAGGGTCAGTGCCCGATCGCTCACGTTCCCTCCTCCTGCCACCTTCCAAGGCATCGGCAGATCCGTGGCTCTACTTCCATCACAGGCCCTGCCTTGTCCACGTCTCTCCACCGCCGCCAAGTCCACTCCCATCCAGGCCAGCGCCATCTTTAATCTGGACCACTCAGTATCCCTCACCTTTGCCGCTTCTGTTTTGCACCCTCCAATCCATCCTCCACAGAGAGAGCATTGAAAAAGATCTATCAGACCAAGTCACTCACCTGTTAATGTTTTCTGGGAGGTGTTGAATCTAGACTAAAACTTCACCTCCTTCCCCAGCTCCAAATCTCTGTGTTCTGGTCCCTCTATAACATACTGGTGACACTCCACTGGCATCACCTCCTTCCCCAGCTCCAAATCTCTGTGTTCTGGTCCCTCTATAACATACTGGTGACACTCCACTGGACTGGGATGCTTTCTGTTCCTCGAACACCAAGCCCTCTCCTACCTCAGGACTTTTGCACATGCGATCCTCACTGCCCGGCCAGATCTTTTCCCAGATCTTTAAAGGAACCGCCTCTTTCTCATTTTCCTGTTATAGTCGTTTCTTCTCTGGATGCTAGAACTTCCCATAAACTTCTGTCCCAACATCAGAGCCTCTCTCCAGCTGCCACCTTCTGTTCTTGCTCCCAGGGCTGTGCCTGCTCTGCCCTTGATGGCCCCTAATTGTCTAGCCTGGTGGAGACAATCCAGAACCAGGGGTCAGAAAATATTGGTCTGAGCCCCATCTCTGCTACTTAGTTGCTTTGCGTTCATGCCTCATTTTCCTAATCTGTAAATCTGTAGAATATTGATTTTTCCTTCCTAGGGATCCTGGGAGGACACATGAGCTAACAGAGGCAAAGGGTTTTAGAAACAGGATGCCCTTCATGGATATTAACATTTAACTCATACTTACAGAACCCTTACTGCGAGTCAGACAGGCCTAGACTAGGAGGCCAAGGATCAGTGTGTCTGCCCTTGAGCACAGCGGGAAGGGGACGGTGGCCTGGGTGACGGAGGCAGCTAGGAACAGCTTGGGTTCAAATCCTGTACTTGTCCCCCAGCGGTATTATGACTTTGGAAAATGTCTTCATTTTTTCCATGTCAGTTTCATGCTGTAGAAAATCAGTTTACTGGCCCCTTCCAGAATAGTTGTGAGGATTAAGCAAGTTAATCTAAATAAATCTCTTTAAAGATGCCTGACATAGTACGGATTAAACAGTCATTAGTTATCAGAAGGGGAAGCCGATTGATCGGCATTATTCTACGCTTTTTGTTTGCTGTCTACTCAAATTCCACCCATTGCACCAGGCTCGGATCCACCCCCAACTCATCAGTCTGCCCGCAGGCCACCCCCTCCCCAGCGTTAGTGTTGGAAACAGTAGCGTCTGCTTTCACATCCAGCCTCTTTGTGGCTATTTGAGTTGTCCTCCCAGCCTCCCCATGTGTCCTGGGGCTCAGAAGATTCTCAAGAAATATATCAAGCAGGAAGAGGACCAGGAGCTGAGGCTGGGGCACTGCTGGGGTGATGAGCTGTTCCAACAGCAGACCTAGTGCAGTGGAACCCTGGGGGAAGCCCACTGTGATGGGAACTGTGCCTCTCCCCATGACCTTTCCCCCGTGGGCGTCTCTGATCCAGAAGCAGAAATCTTTCAAGTGACAGAAACCTATCTTTAACTGGTGCAGGCTGAGAAGGAGTCCATTGACTCATGGGAGGAAAGCCTCAAGGGATAAAGTGGGCTTCAGGCACAGCTGGACTCAGGAGTCTGCTTTTGCATTCCATCTCTCTGCTTTTCTTTCCTCTCTCCAGCAAACCCATCAACTCAAATTCAAGCTGGCCCGGCCTAGATTCCCCTGGTACCAAAAATCCCCGGTTCTCTTCTGCAGTCAGGGATGGAGGCAGCCCCACCCCAGTGATGGCGGCTGAGAATGGGGGAGGGTTGAGTGGTTCTTAAAGGGAAAAGCCAACCCCTACCACCACGAGATGGGGAGGCCTTCAGGGCAAAGACACAGGGTTATCCTCCTAACACCACATGCTTGAACTCAAAGACGGAAGAATGTGGAGGCGGCCAGAGGACAGTGGAAAACACATTCTCTGTACCTCAAGGAATGAGGGGGCAGGGCGCCTGCCTGTAGGCTTGTTACTGAACCAAAACTTGGGTCCATTGGCCCCACAGCACAGCCAGTCTACTGACACCTGGCGGTGGTGAAGCAAAGGGTCGCGTTTATTGCAAGGCAGAGACAAGGAGTCTGAGGCCGCTAGTGCTCAAAAAGCTCGAACTCCCGGTGGGTTTCAGGACAGCATTTTTAAAGGCCAGGTGAGGGAAAGGAGTCCCAGGGTATGTGACCTGCTCAGGCACAGTTCCGACTAGTTGATGGCGCGGGAACAGGGATTAACCTGATCAATTCTTAGGCGCCAGTAGGTCTGGGAGCTCACGATCATCAAGCGGTGAACTTCTTCCATTTGGTGGGGGTTTTAGCATCGGGAAAACAACTCAGGAAACGTGCATTGGATACTGTCATCTGGGTACTTTACAGAGGCCCTAAAACAGAGGATATTGGGGAAGAGTCTGTGCCTGAAGTCCCCTGAAGACATTAAACGGGCTGCCTGGTGGGAGGGGCTTTTAGGTTAAGTGGTCAGAAGAGGGGACATTGGAGCTGAAACCTATAGGTTGAGAAGGAATTGCATGGAAGAGTCGGAAGGAAAGGCTTTCCAGGCGAGGGAGGGAAGACCAGGGGCAAAATCCCAAAAGCATGGCTTGCGGTCCGCTTGGCTGACTTAATGCAGAAAATCTCGCGAGAATCAGGGTTCACGGAGCAGCGTGTTTACCGCATGGGTCTCTCTCTTCTAAGTGCGCACGTGTTTGGACCCATCTCACCCTCAGCGCAGAAAGGTTCTGTCGCCTGTTGTTTCAAAGCCTCTGAGACGCGTGAGGCTAAATAAACTTGCCTGGGTGTTTACCGCTGGTAAACAAGAGTCAGACTTTGAACTCCTCTCTTTCCCTCGCCTTCTCCGCTCCCATTTTACAGCCAGACTTTCAAATCTTTCCACGGGTTCAAAGTGTGGTCAAGAGTTGAGGCGAACAGGACCTTCCTGATGGCTCTGCCCCACTCCCAATCCCTCAGCTGCCTTCCTGGTGCAGATAAAACATCCAGTGAAGCCGGAGGCTGTTGCTCACGCTCAAGAACACCCTTGCTTAAACGAGGGCTAAGGACACAGAATGCTTTTTCCCTTTCTTATTTCGCTAGTCAAAGGGACCTTCTTGATGCTCTAGTCCAGCAGTCACCGAATGCCCAACGTGGGGAGCCCTTATGCCAAGACCCTGGGATTAAATGCTGAACACGCCACAGACTCAGCCCCCTCTAGGACCCCAGCGCCCACCCCTGCCAAGTCTCTGTAGCAATTATGTCCCCGAAAAGCAATAACCGAGAATAAAAGAAGGCTGCCTCAGGAGAATAGCTTTTGCAAAGGTTGGAAGACCAACGTGCCGTGAATGCAACACTTAGAGTCCCCCCTTCACCCCCACTTCCCTCCCTGAAAGAGCCACCCTCTTGATGGTCCTTTTTCCTGATGCCATCACTTTTGCCTGATGTGGGATTATGATGCTTTCACACGTTGGCCATCTCTTTGGTTTCACTTGAGTGCCCTCATTTTCAAATCCTAGCTGAGCCTGCCTCCTAAAGCTTTCCCAGATCCAGCCCCTTTCCTGCATCTTGGCCACCACTGGCCCAATTCTGTCCCTATCATCTCTTGCCATCGTTTATTGCTTCTGAACTAGCTTCCTTTTGCTTGATGCTCAGCAGGCCAAAATGCTGTGATGCCAAGGTTTGCAGTAAAAAGCAGGTTGAACTTGCAAGGCAGCCAAACGAGGAGACATGAAAAGAATCTGAATATTCGCCTCCCACAGGCGAGGGGCTGGGGTATTTATGGGATAACGAATTAAGAAGCGGGGTGGTCTGTGGCATGGGGGGGGCGTGGGCTGCATGGGGAAAGGTAATTGGAAAAAGGTGTCATTGTCGTTCTGCGCAGGTGTAACTAGGCTACAGGCCTCTGCACTTTTGGAAGGTCACTGAGCGGACACCGGCGCATGCCCAGTTGGAGGGTCCGTGGTCTCATCCAGTCTCAACCAGCTCAGCTAGAACTGGGCACAGCTGATTCCAAGTCCCTGGAAAACACCTCGATTAGGCTAAGTGCCGCTGGAGGACACGCAAGTCTTCTGTCCATGACCTTGGTTCCTGAAGGCAGGTGAAGTGGGTTTGACTAATTCCCCAAGGTTTTATTCCCTCCTGGCCTGGTTCCAACTCCAGCCTCCCGCTGGGGAAGGCTAACCTCGATGCAAATTGGACCATGGAAGGGGCTCTGGAGGAAGTTCGAGGCTGCCCAACATCTTCTGAATGCTCACCCTGTGTTGGGGAGTTTC
Source organism: Sus scrofa (assembly GCF_054392235.1). Taxonomy (NCBI): domain Eukaryota; kingdom Metazoa; phylum Chordata; class Mammalia; order Artiodactyla; family Suidae; genus Sus; species Sus scrofa. The sequence goes on from NC_139399.1 coordinate 57,780,161, forward strand.
CCATAGTGCAGTTCGTATGTTCCTGATTGGCAGACATTGGCGTTTTCCCAGCCTCCCTTGCTGTTCCAGGCTGTCGGATGACTCTGGCTTCTCCAAGCACAGCCTCTCCCTTGAGATTATGCTTTCAAAGGGAAAATGTGGGGCGCCCAAAATTGAGGTTTTGCTAAACATGGCCGTGGAGGCATCTGGTCCCTCTGAGGGAGTGGGGAGCACCCTCTGGTGTCAGGGGCCCTCTGGTCGGGCACAGCTCCTGGCTGTGTGTCTCCTAAACTCAACTAACTGCCTGTTCTTTGGAAAATTCTGCAGCCTCTCCTCCTTTAAAGAATTTGAGTTTTGGAGTTCCCATTGGAGCTCAATAGAAACAAATCTGACTAGGAACCGTGAGGCTGCGGGTTCAATCCCTGGCCTGACTCAGTGGGTTAAGGATCCGGCACTGCAGTGTGGTGTAGGTTGCAGATGTGGCTTGGATCCTGCTTTGCTGTGGCTGTGGTATAGGCGGCAGCTGTAGCTCCGATTCAACCCCTAGCCCGGGAGCCTCCATATGCTGCAGGTGCGGCCCTAAAAAGCAAAAAAAAAAAAAATTGAGTTTTGCTTAATCCAGTCAGTGGAGTTTGCTGTTGGCAGTTAAGAAGCCTGATGGATACAAACCACATCCCTCTCCCACCTCAGTCATTTTCGCTGGTTTCCCTGAGACCCAGCCCTGCCCACCCCTCTGGCTTCCTGCGTGTGCACCCCCACCACAGCTTGTACTCTAAGTACGGAAGGTGGGCCCCTCGCCTCCCTCTCCTTCACACTCTGCTGGGCAGAGGGCTTTTATCTTACCAGAGGTGGGAAGTGCCCACTTGACAGAAGAAAAAGCTGCAGCTCAGCGATGTAGTCACATTTACCCCAGAGTAAGAAGCAGAGCTCGAATCCCCAGGTTCAGGTTGAGAGCCTTTTAGCTGGAACACAAGGCCTTCCTAAACCCCACTTCCCCACAGTCTGCGCCCTCACCTCTCTGGGCACCTCAGCCTACCCTCTACCCAGGCACAGCCTCTGTCCTCGTCCCCGCCTTGGCCCAGGCTGCTTCCTCTCCCTGGGCTCAAATTGTGCTCTGCCTCTTTTCAGCTGTGTGAGATGAGGCAAGTCACCAAACCTCTCTGTGCCTCATTTTCTCATCTGTAAAATCATGTAACCAAGTGCAATCAGATTGAGTGGCTTTGTAAATATTAGCTGCTATTATGCTTGCTTTTGTGTGTATGTTTGTGTATGATTACATTTCTATGAAGTTTAAGAACAGGCTTTTTTTTTTTTTTTTTTTTTTTTTTTTTTTAGGGCCACACCTGCAGTATGTGGAGTTTCCCAGGCTAGGGGTTGAATCTCAGAGCTACAGCTGCCAGCCTACACCACAGCCACAGCAATGCCAGATCCAAGCCGCATCAGTGACCTATACCACAGCTCGTGGCAACGCGGGATCCTTAATCCACTGAGCCAGGCCAGGGATCGAACCCACAACCTCATGCTTCCTAGTTGGATTCGTTTTTGCTGCTCCACGATGGGAACTCTGCAACAGGCTATTCTTATCATTGTTGTCATCGGCCTCTGGCAATGTCCGTGCCTGCCCGCCTCTGCTGACTCCTCTTCCCTTTGGGCGCCCCCTTCCCAGTGCGGCACATTCACCGCTTCCTGCTCAGGGCCTGGGCAGCAGAGGCTGTGGTTCCCAGGCTGGACGCTGGAACCTGAAGGCCTGGGATCCTCGCTTGGCTTTATTCACTTATGAGCTGTGTGCCCTTGGGCAAGTGACTTAACCTCTCTGTGTGCACCTCAGTTTCCTGGGTGAAATGGCAGTGATAGAGGGACCCACGTCATGGAGTAGGTGTGGAGACCAAATGCGTTGATATTGAAAGCCGTGCCTGGTACCCGGGAAGCACTTCATAGTGTTGCCTCTTATGAGCTGTTTGCATCGGCCTTTCTCTCTAAACCGTGAGCAGCTGAGGGGCATGAACCAGGCTTTATCTTTGTGTTCTTGGCCTCTCATACAGCCCGGACCTGGTCGGTGCTACATTAGTGCCCCTTGTTTGCAGTCCGGTCTCATGTCAGCTTTGTTTTTTTCCTAGTTCCCGCCTGAAAAAAAAAAATAAATAAATAAATAAAAGAAAGAAAGAAAAGAAAGCGTGCCCCCATCCAAGCTTGGCATCTTTGGGGGCTGCTGCTCCAGGAAGATCCAGGGCCCGGGAACCTGTCAGCGGTGGGGACTGGCCCTCCTCCGCAGGGGACTTGGGGACCCACTGCCCTCGGCAGGGGGGCGTTTAGGGTCACATTTGGAGGCATTTTTGAGGGAGGCATCTCATAGAGGACCACAGCATATGTTGTCTCTTGGGCGATGCCAGATGGTGGCAATTTGGCTGGGCGCCCTCTATCTGTGAGCCCGCTGACCCATTCAGAGGCTCCAAAATGCAAAAGAGAAATGAAAATGGTGCTTTGAAATGACTGGAGCTGGACGCTGCATGGAGCCTGGCAACGAAGGAGCACGCCGTTGCCACCAGTGCTTGACTGTATTCACGCACCAGCGAAGCGGGATGGATTCCAGTCGGCTTAATGACCACCCTGGTTAGCTGGCGGGTACACTCAACCTGACTGCCATGCAAAGGGTCAGAACAGTGCAGTGATTAAGAGATCAGGCCCCGGAGCCCCACTGCCTGGGCTCCAATCCCAGCTTCTCCGCTTCCCAGTTGTGTGAAGCTTTGGCAAAGGACGTCCATTCTCTGGGCCTCAATCCCCTTTATCTGTAAAATGGGAACGCTATTGCTGTAACCGCAGAAAAACATTCTAGACAAACAATACGGTTTGCCTGTGTGTCGATGGCAACCACTAACTCCCCTACAGTGCTGCCCTCGTGCCAGGAGCTGTTCTTTATGTGTATTCTCTCATTTAATCCTTACAACCATCATGAGGGAGGGGCCAGTACCATCTCTCTTTTTTTAAATCAGCAACATAAGGAGAGTTCAAACAGCACACTCGAGGTCAATAAGCTAGAAAAAAATCAGGATTCCGACTTAGCCAGGCTGGCCCCCAGTCCATGTTCTTGCCATTGAGCTGTGCTGCCAGACATAAGACAGAGACTCAATGGCAGATACAGTCCTGCCCCGAAGCAAGCAGCTATGATCTACTCTGGAAGATGAGAGAAAGCCACGTACACAACAACTCAAAGCAACCACACGCTCTCAGCTTTGCTAACTGGTGCTGACTGATCTTTTTCCCCTTGAATACAAGGCTGTAGCTTGGATGATTTGGGCTACAAGTGACAGTCAACCCAACTCAGTGTTTTCAACAATGACGATGTCAGTGGTTGGTAATACTGGCACAGGCGTTCAAATTGTTGTAGTTTGGTTAATCCAGTGACTCAGAGACATCATTAAGGAACCTGGGTCTTTCCCATTTTCTGTTCTGTGATCTTTGGGATGTCAGCTTTGTCCACAGGCCAGCTCCCGTCTTGACACAGGTGGCTTCCCACAATTCCAGGTAGTTCTGCCTGTGAAGAGTGTCTGAGAGGCGAATTTTCATTGTTCTTGGGTATTTTCTTAGGAGTCTGAAAATATTCTCTAGAATCTTCTGGAAGATTTCCCATCTACCCAAAGAGAGTCTCATGCTCCTTCCTAGACCAATCCCTGCAGGGGTGGGGGGTGACTGGTCATCTGGAGTTGACTGGATGGGGGCAGAGCTGAGGTCTTGGTTCCTGCACTGACCTCTTGCTTCTCTCCTCCCCCTGACTCGCTTCTGCCTTTCCTCCTGCTGGAATGCCTGTCCTGTTTCTTGGTATCATTATTACACACCATTGGTGTCATTTAGGGCTCATTTCAGGTTCAAGTAACTGGCAACCCAAGTAAGGTGACTTAAATGCAGTTGCGTTTGTTTTTCTCCCACCACAGGAAGCCCAGAGGCAGGCCTGGCAGAGCCAGTGCTGTATCTGTCATTGATGTTCCAGGGACCAGGCTCTTTCTGTCTCCCAACTTGCATCCTCAGCGCGCTGGTCTTCATCCACAGGCTCATCCATCACCTTCTGGTTCTAAAGCAGCGGCTTCACCTCCAGGCAGGAAGGAGAGAGAAGGAAGGAAGGGCAGCTCCTGTGTCACAGACCCAACAGTGCATCTCAGGAATGCCGTGTAGACATCCATGGATGGTCCAGTGGCTGGAAAGGAGTCACGTGGCCACTGTTAGCTGCAAGGGAGTCTGGGAAAACATGAGCATCTTTTCTGGGCACCATGGCGCCTTATCAAAGGCGGGTCCTGATGGTGAGGAGTGAGGAGTAGATACTTAGTGAGGAGTAGATACTTAGTGAGGAGTAGATACTTAGGAAGCCCCTCACTGTGTCTGTCACATCCTTTACAGCTCATATCACCCCGAACCCCCACCATCAACCCTTCCCTACTGGCCCCACGTCAATGGGCTCTTCTTCCCTTCTTAGAAACTAATACGAAAAAGGAGGAGGGAAGCGTCTCATGGAATACTTTGTCATCTGGGTCACTCCTCCAAACCCTTGCACGTGGTGTTGTTGGCACATCTTTGTTGGTGGGGGAGACTGAGGCTCAGAGGGTAGTGATGGTTTGCTCAAGGCCATAACTAGTACGGGGCTTAGCAGGAATGTGGACCTGGGTCTGTCTCACGGCCAAGTGCGTGCTCTCTCCTACCCACCAGTTCCCCCAGAGCTCCAGTAAGAATGGTCACTGCTCATGGCCAGTTCTCCTGTCTGCCTCTCTGTCTCCCCCAGTTATGCTGCACAGCCCTTGGGTCAGGACCAGCACTCAGGGGGTTCCTGTGTTCCCACACGAGGGGAACATGTTCTGATCAGCACAGGCCTCCTGGCAGAGGACAGGGGGACCACTGTGGGCTGGGGTTGGCCTGTGAGCACCACAGCCAGCCTCTGACTGTAGAAACCTGGGCACGGAGCTTCCCATGTGGCTTTCCAGCGGGCGCCGTTCTTGGACAGACATGAACACAAATAGGGAATGTTTTTCTCCTTCCTCTCCCTCCCCGGAGTTCTGCTGGGGGCCGGCTCATGGGAAGCTGGTTAATTGGAACTGTCCCTGCCACCCTGGTGAGAAATGGGACATTGTACACCGTGTCCCCTGGAGAAAGGCTCCCATCTGTTCAGTCCAGGAGGATAATTACGTAGATAAATTACCCACCTCCTCATCCCTCCGCAGCCTGGGTGGGGGGGGTGGGGGCTCATGATGAAGGTTCCTAAGTGACCTTTGAGAAGCAGGAATATAACTAAATCAGCCCCGGGATGGGTCGTCTGCCCTGAGGACAACTGCGGCATCGATTTTCTATTCTAGGGGTGGAGAACGGACATTTGTTTTGAATCATTTTTGGTAATGAATCTGTGATTCAGGAAAGATGCTTCTACAAAGATTATTGTGGAACTTGGTGTGACTTCCAGCAATAGAGAACGTCACTGGGTTTATTATGAGCTCTTATGACCAAGAGGAAAGACCCCAGGCTGAGCAACTTAGGCAAACGAGCAGGTGCCTCCCCAGCCGCAGTGCAGTCAATCTCTCTCTCCCAATACCCCAGCAGTGAATAGATTATGTGGGACTTTGTCTGCCTGGGAGAGCCCTGGCCTGGGAGCGAGGGTTTGTGGGTGAAGTCTGGTCACTGCCCTGACCACTCACAGTGCCCTAGGCAGTTCACTTCCTCTGCCGGGGCCTCAATGTTCCCACCTGTGGAATGGGAGGAGAGTAGGTTTCAGAATAGTGGTCCCCTAAGTTGTGCTAGTTCTTGGAAACCAAAGATGCTACTTACATGGCAAAGGGGAATTAAGGCTGCAGATGGAGTGAAGTTGCTTATCAGCCGACCTCAGTGTAGAGAGATGACCCGGGGTCATCTGGGTGGCCCTGTGTCATCGCAGGGTCCCGAGAAGTGGAGGGGGGAGGCAGAAGAGGGAGAAGCAGGGAGATGCAGTGAGAGGAGGGCTTAGCCTGTCACTGTGACATTGAAGACGGAGGGAAGAGGCCACGAGCCAAGGAATGTGGGTGGCATCAAAAGTGGAAACAGCCAGAAACAGATTCTCCTTTGGAACAGTCCCACTGACTGACATTGAAGTGTCAGACCTCTGTCACCCGCGTCAGACCCACAAGGATGAAAGCCAGTGCATGCCGAGCGCTCACCAGGAGCCGGGCACGGTTTGAGGAGCTTTATGTGCATCGTTAGAGAAACCTGGAAAGGTGGAGATTATTATCGCTCCGTGTTTGACAAACGAGGAAACGGAGGCCCCGAGGAGTGCACTGCTTGCCTGGGGCCACAGCGCCGGGAGTGACGGAGCCTCGGCTTCACCTCCTCTGGATCATCAGCCTGTCGCCCATTCCCTGTGCAGACAGTGGGCATTTCCTAAATTTTCTGAAAAGGGCTGTGCAAACATGGCACCAGTGAGGGTGACCACGAGTCCCAGGTTGCCTGGGACAGTCTCTCTGTCCTAGATTAATTATTAACGGCCTCTGGTCGTGTTTGACAAGGATCTCATTTGGGGGACAACTGTCATCACCCCACGGACCCTCCCTCCCAGTGGGGACTCGAGGAGGCAGATGGGCAGTGCTGGGACCAGTTGGGCTCAAGGACTATGTCAGAAAGCCCTGGAATGCGGGAACTTGTATTTGAGTCTGGGTTCTAGGACCATTTCTCCCTGTAACCCTGGGAAACAGGCGCCCACGTGATCCGCTGCCAGCACGGGGCTGCTGTTTTCATCTTTGCTGCATGTCCCCGCGCCCGCCCTCCTCCCCGAGGACCCCAGACATGCTCAGGTGCACATCCGGCCCAGGGCCTTTGCTTTCATCCACATAAATCACCCCTTTTCCTCCTCGCCTCCTTTGCTCAGATGTCAGCTTCTCAGAGATGCCTTCCTGACCACTCTATTTACAACGGCCCGTGACTCCCTCCCACCCCCGAAGCAACTCTCCTTCCATCCCAGTGTTATTCTTTATAAATAAAAACACAGTCTGACAATTGGTGTTCCCTGTTTATCCTGTTTCTACCCTGTCTGCCCCAACAGAACGAAAGCTCTAGAGAGTCAGGATTTTTGTCCTTCTGTTTTTAAACTACTATATCCCTGGTGCCACCTACCATCATATAGTGGACGCTGAATAAATGAATGGATAAATGAATGAATGAATTCAGGGAAGCCATGAGATCTTGGCGTATGTTTGTGGAACTGAGAAATGAATGACTTTGAGCAATGAAAAAATATTTCTCACGTGCTTTTCACATGCAGCGAGCTTTTCGTGCTGTCTGCCTTGATTGTCATATTTACACATTCCCCGATGTTTTCTAAACATTCATTTATTTTCCACCAGGACTCTGTTGTCTTCTGTTTAAATTACCAGGGCCTCTAGAATTTATTTTGATGTACGTAATGAGATATGAATCAGACCATATATTTCTCTAGATCATTAGGTCCTTTCAAAATGATCTGAATTTCATTTATTGAATAATCTATCTTCTGCCAAATAACGGAGATGCAAGCTTTATCACATTGTGAAAGCTTATTTTTTTCCTGAACTTCCTATTGATTTCTCTTGCTCTGTTCCCCATCAGCCCCACACTTCGGTTATTCTAGGTTCACGTGGGAGCATTCTAAGAGAATAAACTCCATAGTTTTTTTTTTTTTTTCCAAAAAAAAATTGTCTTTCTTTTCCAAATTCACTTTAGACCATTTTCCTCATGACAACTTTATGGCGCTTCATATTTTATGGCTCGAAAGAAAGGAAATAGGTATGTAGTCAATATTAACTCGCATCCAGGAGTTACCTTATTATTTGTTGTTTTTTTTTTTCTTTTCATAGTTTTGTTTGCATGGCTACCAAGGACTCATGATTGTAATAATGTCTAAGTCCCGTACATCATTTGCTATTGGGAGTTGGATTGGTTTCTGTTTGGCTTTTAACTTGCTTATTCCCAATCCACAGGATACATTAATGTGTGCATGTAGATTCCGTCCCATTGATCTTTTTCTCTATTCCTGTATCGACCAAGTTCGTCTTCAATTTCTTCCCTTTGCCATGAAGTTCTCCTTTTTTTTTTTTTTTTTTAGGGCCACACCCATGGCATATGGTGGTTCCCAGGCTAAGGGTCAGATCAGAGCTACAGCTGTCGGCCTATGACACAGCCACAACAACACCAGGTCTGAGCCGCGTCTGCGACCTACACCACGGCTCATGGAAATGCTGGATCTTTAACCCACTGAGTGAGGCCAGGGATCGAACCCACAACCTCATGGTTCCTAGTTGGATTTGTTTCCCCTGCACCGCAATGGGAACTCCCCCTTTTCAATAAACTTCTAGATTGCCCTTACTTGTTCTCTTTATGGAAATGTCATAATTACTTGCTTAGCTCCCTAAAAATAGGCTGATATTGTAGCTCATGGCACTTTTGGCACAATTATATAAGCGCCAAAATTTCTGGTTGATTCTCAGGTTTTTCCAGCGGCTGATCCGCTAACACTCTTTGTTCAAATTCCTCTGCCTCTCACAGTCTGTCCAAGTGTCTGGCCATTGATCACTCGCTGCCCTTTGGCACTTTGCCCGTCACCATCCTGCATGTCGCTGGCTCCTCTCTTTCAGTTCAGCAAGTCACACTGCTGTGTCTCGGCTCTGTGTTTTGGTTGGAAGGTTCTGCGCATCCAGCCCAGGGTACCCCACGCTGAAGACACCCAGGCAGTAACCATTAGCTTGATCTGATTCAAGAGCAAGAGGAGAGGTAAGGCCTGTGGGAGCTGAGTTCTTCCTCTCATGTACTAGGAGTTCTGAGTCCAGTGGTGTCCCCAGTGGGTGTTCAAATAGTGGGATGGACTTTGGCAAAGAGGTTCATTCTTAGGACCAGCAAGCTTCTCATAGGACTCCTGGCGCCCCGGTCATTGTTCTAAGAACTGAGCGCAGGTGACCTCACGTCCCAAGAACAAGCCTGTGAAGGGGGGACCATTACTGTACCCACTTGACATGTGGAGCTTTTAAACCCACAGAGGTTTAAGTCACATGTCCCAGGTGACACAGAAAAAGGACAGAGCCAGGATTTGAAGCCATGGGGTGTCTCCAGAGGTCGTGCTCTGAGACCACTGACACCCACACCGAGGGGAGGGCCCCACGAGTGAGTTGCCCTGTTGGTCTCAGCACCACATGCTGACTTTGACCTTTTGGATGCCGGGCAGTTTTCAGTCCAACCCAGTAAAACTTTCCATCTATTCTGGTCTCCACTTCATCCTTCCCTCGCTGAAAAGAGCCTCCATGACCTGGAAACAAAATAATCCCCTCGCTTTGTCCAGGGCTCTACCTCCGAGGCACCCGCTGAAGACATTATGCCATCAGGACAGGTGTTGATTCTGCCCCCAAAGGGCCTGGTCACCCGAAAATGTAATGTCATGGTTACACTTAACGGGGCTCTGGGAATGAGCAGGCACCGCTCTGCTGGTAGAAGTGGTTGCCCAACAGAAGGGCCCTGGCGGTGACCACAGCCCTCCGTTTCCCTGCCATCTCCTGGTGATGTGACTGCAGAGCTGGTTGGCCCTGCCAGCCACTCCAGATTGCCCAAGATTCCTAGGTTGGCAGATTTTTTCCAATGGTTCCACTTTCCCATTTTAGAAAACAGGAAATAATCAAGGGCTTGCTTGTTTCACAGCTTGAGGAAAAAGGGGGCAGGGACACGGGGGGCGGGGGGGGGACGCCTGACATCACTCCTGGGTCACGAGGGTTTGGCCCAGCACAGTGACAGTCCATCCCCACCTGGGTCTTGGTCCTCATGGGGACCCACACTTGTGGAGGACAAGGGTCACCCCATCAGCCCGCACCTCCCAGGCGGAGATCCACCTGCAGGACCCTCCATCGGGGAACGGCAGAGCAGGGCGGGATCCCGGAGGTCAAGTTCTCCAGTCCGTGCCTCTACACATGAGCCAAAGGCCTGCACAAAACCCACGTCTGAGAAGATTAGAGCGGGACGCTTCTCGAAACTGCCCAGCCTCTCTCCCTGGGAGATCCTCTCCAGGCCGAGGCGCTAAGCATCTTCTGACACGCTGACGGCTCCCCTGAGTTCTCAGCTCCCAGCGCTGCCCTCAGCCGCCCAGTCCTATCAGCCTGAACCTGCCCCAAAGGAAACTCCTTGGGCCGCCCCCCACGCCGCGTCTTCTCTTGTCTCCCCATCTCAGTCCAAGGCAAGGCCACCTAGTTGCTCAGGACCCCAACCTGAAAGTCATCTTGTTTTATTTCTTACGTACAACATTATATGAGTTACAGGTGTGCAGTAGAGGGACTCACAATTTTTAAAGGTTTTATTCCATTTATAGTTTTGATAGCATCTTGGCTATATTCTTGGCGCTGTATGATACACCCTTAGTTATTTCGTATGCAGTGATTTGTATGGAGCTCATCTGTATCTCCTTCCTTGCTCTCAGATGCCACGTCCAATTCATCAGGAATCTAAGCCACCGGCCTCACTCACCTGGTGTTTGCGACGGCTCCTCGCTGGCCTCCCACCTCCTCACCAGTGCTGCCCGCTGCAGCCACTTCTTCTCATCAGAGCCATCTGGGTGACGCATTTACACACAGATCAGACCTGAGCAATTCCTCTGCTCAATGCCCTCCACGGGGGTCTCATGTCATTCAGAATAAAAAGGGGGGGTGGAGAAAATGATGGACTGAGTTAGGAGAACTGACTCTGGAGCCAGCTTCATCCGCGACTCTAGAAAAATGGGCAGCTCTCTTCTATTTTAAATGGTTAGATGTGGACATTTTAAGAGGTAAAGGGATCAGCTGTCCATGGGTCCCCAGGCTCTCCGGTACTCCCTTCCTGACTCCCCACCTTGATACCGCCCCCCTCAACCCACCCTTCTGGGGCCCTGGCCAGAGGGTCTGCACCCCTTTACCCCCCTCCCTCCTCCTGGCTCAACAGGACCCCTCGTTCCTTGCAGGCTGTTCCTCTGTTCCATGGCCACAACTGCATTTGAACAGTGAAAAGTGGAAAACAATTTTTTTTTTTTTCTGAAAGGAAACAAATGCACCAGGAGAGTGGAAGGAAATTCTCAGGTGGGAATTGGCTGGTGATGATGCACGTAAGGGATGCAAATTTATTTTCCATCCAGGCTGCGGAAACGCAGGAACGGAGCCAAGCTGTGAGCGCGCAACATCCTAAAAGTCACATCTGACTGGGTGGAAAAGAACTAAAGCATAGATGTATCCGGGGTCCCCCCAAACAGATCCGAGGCAGCTCTTCAAACATCACTTGCCGGATGCCTCCTCTGTGGCGTCATTTCTCAACCTCCAGCCACTCCCTGGCTCCTAGCACCTCCTTTTCAAGTTTCAGCCTCAGTCCCAAGAACCGGGCCTGAGGATTTGCTCTCCATATAAGCCCAGATTCAACAAAATCACCCTTTTCCTTACCCACCCCAAGTCATTTCTCCTCCAGACACCCATGCTTCTATTCGAACCCCCTCGTCTGTCAGTTACCCGGGTTCAAAGACATCCCGGTCACCTTCCCTCTAACCCCCGCCCCCCGCCCCAGGGTGTTAGTTAGGATGCTTGGGGTTACAGCAACTCCAACAAACAATGGTTCGTAAAAAACAAATGTTTTTTAGCAAAAGATGGGGGAGGGCAGCTGAAGGTGGCACATAGCCCTCTTTTGCCCAAAACAAGGGAAAGGGGGAGGTTCAAGGGAGCACTCTCCTTACACCTGTCCTTTCCAAATAAAGAAAGTGGAGTTCCCGCCGTGGCTTAGCGGAAACGAATCTGACTAGCATCCATGAGGATGCAGGTTCGATCCCTGGCCTCCCTCAGTAGGTTAAAGGATCCAGTGTTACCGTGAGCTGTGGTGTTGGTTGCAGATGGGGCTCAGATCGGGCATTGCTGTGGCTGTGGTGTAGTCCAGCAGCTACAGCTCCCGATTCAACCTTTAGCCTGGGAACCTCCACATGCCGTGGGTGTGTCCTACACAGACATAAAAATAAAATAAAGAATGGAAACCTTGGAGTTCCCTCCATGGCTCAGCGGAAAGGAATCTGACTAGCATCCATGAGGATGCAGGTTCAATCCTTGGCCTCACTCAGCAGGTTAAAGATCCAGCATTGCTGTGAGCTGTGGTGGAGGCTGGCAGCTACAGCTCCAATTCAACCCCTAGCCTGGGAACCTCCCTGTGCTGCGGGTGTGGCCCTAAAAAGACAAAAAAAAAAAAAAAAGGAAGGAAGGAAGAAAACCTATTCCAGGAGCCTGATCACACACCCTCTTTGGTACCCTCGTCCAGAGTGAGGCCGCAGGGCAGCCCTCACTGCAAGGGGGCAGGGCCAATCTCTAGTACGGCGCCTGAGAGGTCAAGGTTGCTTCTGACCAAATTCGATGCATGGCTGTTTGCTTAGGAAAAACCACCAGGGTATCATTGGCAAGATGGGTGGGGCAGGCACTGGGTCAGCAAACATCAGTGCCTGCCACACTGTCACCACCCCACATCCTATCCAGGCTGCAGCCTTATTTCCTCCATGCACACAGCTCCATCACTTTTATTCCTGTGCACTGTGTCGCCCTTTGACGGTAACAATTGCCTCCAACTGGACAGACCCCCTCTGATCTCCTCTCGCCCAAAAAATGGACATTGGATTCCTCAAGTACAATGCCCGCAAGTTCATTCCAGAGCTCAAGTATCGTTGGTAGCTCCCTCTTATGAGATACAAACCTCCTCAGGCCAATAGTTAAGACCTTCCACAGTATAACCACTGATAAAGTAAAATCAGCCTGATTGCAGCTAAACCAGGAGGGGAACCGAGAAAGAGAATAACCATCCTCCCGGCAGCTGGTGGCAAGGCCACAATGTTCCCAATCCACAGGAACAAAGCTCGTGAAATAGCAACATGTTCAGACACAGCCATGCCATGACCCTGTTTGAAACCAGGCAGAGACAAAACCTCACCACAGCCACCGAGGTGACTGAATGTGCCCCTTTTCTGCTAACGTGAGGAATGGCTGTCTCTTTCCCAAGGGCGGTTCTAGGTCTGCATGAATCTTGCTACCTGCAAGATGCAAATATGCAAGCCACTCCATCGCATCATGACGTCACTGGTCAATGATGTCTCCGAAAAAAGATACCCAGCCACCAAGCTGCCCCCACTTCCCGACGCTTCCTCCTTAATCCCTTAGAATCATTCAGTCGAAGCCCAGATTCTATAGGAACCTCTTCCCCGAACCTCTTACTGAGCTTGTGCTGCGGGTGTGATCTCCATTGTGCCAGGAAACTAGCTCAGTGTACCTGCGGCTGCAGGTAGGTCCCTGGTGGTCTCTGATGGGTGGGCTTTACCATCCCGATCTCTGACTTTCTAACTTCATCCCTCTGAGTTCCCCAACAGCTCCTTTATAATTCAGAACCTTTTCAGTGTCACCCTCTTCTGACCAGGCCTCTGGATCCGGGGACTCTTTTCCAAGAAAGATGGAGGACAGAGAGAAGGGGGTGTTGGCTGCGCCAGCAGCACGGAATTACCAAAGGCCAGGAGGCAGCCAACCCTATAGGTCACAAGCCCAGGCACTGCCACAGAGACATTCTAGGGAAAAGAAGCCTGGGCAGGAAACTTCAAAGACATACCAAGATGTACCAAACGGCTAGCCAGTCAACTACAGGGCCTAAGGAGGCTGAAGAGGTAACCTGTAAAGATTGCAGGGAGGTATTAAGTGAGAGTCAGAGGGCGGTTGCTTTTGGAGGCAGGGTCGGGCCAAGATGGGGATGCAGCCTCGGGGCCAGGGAGCGGCTTCCGGCAAAATGCGATGTCTTGACTTGGTCCTGATTATAAAATACATTCCACTAAACTACATATTTTTGTTGCGTTTTGGTCACCTGTGCTTAATTTTTAAATGAACATGTTAAAAAGTACAGCCTTGAACAGGTCAGTTTCTATAGACAGAAGTAGCTACTGCCTGTCGACGGCCCCTTACCATCAAGGAGGCCGCGAATGATGGTGGGGGGATGGCCTTGACTTTGCAAGGCTGTCGTGGCTGTCACAGATGTTTCTGGTGAGAAGGGATCCCTGGATTGGATACTTGCTAGAAGCAGCATAGCTCAGAGGCATTTCATGACCTTGGGAGTTTGAAGTGACCAGAGATTGTCACCCTAACATATCAGATCTGCATTGCGCTAGAAGCTACAGGCATGGAGAACCGCCCCCCCACCCCCCATCCCCCACCCCTCAAGTTCCCACCCACGACACAAACATCTCTCTCGATCATTTCTGAAATTCAGGTTATACAAGATGTCCCTTTGGTTGGAACTCATTACCCATTTGTTGACTTGAATAATCTATTTATCTCCTTAAACATGCCAAGGTCATAAAATAAAGGACCGAGGCATTTAAATAATTGAAGGGAAAAGATTGTCAATAGCCAACTCTTGTACATGTCTTTTTGTACACATCACACCTAGACTGGCAAAACTGTCATGTGCAGGAATGTGTCTCACGAAAAATCTGCTTTTGGGCGATTAGAATCCCATTTTCCCTTTGACTTCTGTGATGGGTTGTGATCTGTGCAACGAATCTTCTTGCTCCCCTACTTGCTCTACAGGTTCCCAGGCCCGCCCGCCCACCCCCTCCCCCGGAATATCCTCTTTAAGCCAACATTTCCTGGAGCAGGGCATCGGTCAGCCCCTAGGCCTTAGGAAGGCATCTAGTGTCCTGCTTTTTGCGCTGGGTTTCTTTGCAGGAAGGCTGCCTGCACATTGAAATGGGTTCCCCAACCTCGGGTTCTGGGAAGTCGGCCGCCAGCTGCGAGCACCAGCGTGAGTCATGATGTCAGCATTCCAGAATTCCTAATGAATTCTCCTGAGCAAAAAACTGCTGTTCCGTCACCTCCCCCAAGTCACATTTCTAGTGGATTCATGAGCGAAAGCACAGAAAAATCTATGGCTTTGGGCGAATGAGGAAGAGTGAAATCATTTCTGCTTGAAGAAATCACTGTGCCCCAATTATTTCATTTGGTAGGAAAAAAGGATTCCATTTTCCATTTATTCCCTCCTCTCAATCTAGATTCAGAGTCCCTCCCCCCACTCTTTGGGATCTGTTTGAAATCCCACCTCATTTACATAAAATAAATCTGCAACCCCCCCCTGATCAAAGTCATTGCCTCCTGCCTGCAAAGAGCCCCCCGCCCCATGAAACTGTGCTTGGCTAAGCCCACCCAGACCCCTCGGTGGCCCTTCCCAGCCCAGCCAGGGCATTCTGCCCATCCTTCAGGGAGAGGCCCTGGGCACAATTACCGGCCCCAATATGGATGCCTTTTGTGGGGTTGCTTGGGCTAATTAAAAGTCACGCTGTGCAGGATGTTAATTAGGATTTGCATCAGGCCGGGGGAGGCTTTCAAAGGGAGAAGAAACCACAAGCTGAGCATTCGGAGGGTGGAGGGCAGCAGGAAGGGAGAGAAGACGGTTTATTTATAACCCACCCTGCCACGTGCACACTGTGTTTCCATCCTGAGGGGCAGAGGAACCGGAATCGGAGACTCCAATTTGGCTTGATGGTTCACATCTTCCTAAGCTGGAGTTTCTGGAATTTTCTGGAATTTTCCCTCATTGCAACTGAGGCTTGCACACTCCATTTCAGTAAAGCTGAGAGTCGGGGATTCAGGCTTAGCCTGCCGTTGACCCTCAGAGTGCTCAACTCCTTGAGGTTTAGCCTCTACACTCCCGTTGGTCTTCTGGCTGTCTGGTGAGGCTGGTGCTGTTTCAACCAGCTCTGACCCCCAGAGTCAAATGTGTTATCACATGTCCAGGGCTCAGGGCAGTGCCTGACACACACCGGTAGCAACTATTATAAACATGACACTTTTGCATGTTTTCCTCTTAAGATTTCAGTTTTTGTGACATTAGAGACCAGCCTTAATTCATCTTTGTATTCTGAGGGCCTAGAAAATTCCTGACCCATCATTGTGGCAGGCTAAGGTATTTGTTGATTTCCTTATGAGGAAATGAGACACTTAATCAGAGCCCACTTGAAACAGGAAGATATTTATAGCAATGGGAATGCACTTGGCTGCAATTACGCAGCCCCTGACTAACTCTGCCTTAGGCTTTAAAGACATTTTCTTGGCTCATTTGAACTAGATATCTGGAGCTCTGGGAGCTGGTGTGGTAGCACTGTGATGTCACCATGGATACAGGATCTTTCCATACGTCTGCTCTGCCTTGCTCAGCTATTGACTTTTCACCCCCATGCCTGCATCCTCATGGTCACAACATGGCTGCCAGCGCTCTGCTCTCCTGTCTCTAGGAGGGAGAAAGAGTCAGGGGCAAAAAGGCTTTGTTGTGAGGGCTTTGTCTCTTTTTGTTTTCAGTGTGGGCAGCCTTCAACATACTTCTCTTCACATCTTGTTAACCAGAATAGATTCACATGCCAACTGCTGAACAAATCACCGACAAAGAGGAAAGGGATGTACCATGGTTGGTACAGACTAAATTAATATTCTGGGATTGGAGATGGGCTAGCTTCCTGGAGACCTTGAGCTCAGCTGCTCCTATCTCAACACAAAATCCAGGACCTGTTGGTAGGAAGGTGATGTAGGAAGGTGATGGCTCTTGGGTAGACGACCAAGAGCATCTGCCATTACTATTAGTGTTGTAATCGTGACCAATTTTGCTATCTCTAAGGGAGCTTAACCCTTGTCATGAAGATGATCACTGCATTAGGAGTTACAGAGACCTGGGTAGAGTCCTGAACCTTCTGGTGAGTAAGTCCCACAGTGCCAGTGGGGATGCAGGTGCCTTCTCTCTATTAAACATCATTAGTTGTAAGGGCCTCATGAGCATAAGGTGGCTGCTGGTGTGCATGCAGTTGAATTTGTGTCCTTCCCGTGGTAACATCCTAATATATCTCCTTGGTCACCTGCTTAGCCTTCCAAGACAGGGAGACTTTTTACAAGCATGTTATTTAGATTTAAATACCAATATATTCAGCTAAGATAATTGAAAGCAGTCTCCCTGGAGCACAAGAAAATTGTGGCAAAAGGACTGAGAAAATGTCTTTGCTATAAGAAAAATCTTTTACCACTCTTTGGTCATTTAATCCGTGTGCCCATACCTTTGATTAAATAAAGAGAAAAATGAGATAGGGGTTGTTTGTGCAGTGGGTCTGCGTCCCAAACTTGATCTTGCCTTCTGGGGGGATGGGCAGTAACTCTGACCCACTTTCCTCCCCCCAACTGACTCCCGCCTCCCCCCTCCTCCCATCTGGTTGCAACTTCTCAGCTGGAGCATAAAGCAAGAGAAGCGATTTCACCTAATCACCTGGGTCATTTTCTCAAAAATTGGTTTCTTTTTAACGGTTTTTCACGAGGAACAAAAAGAACACGAGAGGCAGCCAAATTGCTGCCCCGGCTGGCTCTTGCCCTCCGGAGGGGGCTGGCCTGAAAGGGCGAATGCCTTTGGATCAGACTTCAATTTTCAACCCATCTGGAGGGGCAGCAGCTTCAATGCTGCTTCAGGAAATGAAATGGCAACTTAGGGAGAGGCAAATAAATCGGCCTGAAATGCTTTTGACACACGCCTGAGAGCACTGCTAACCGGGGTGAGAGGCGCAGATTCAGCCTCTATTAACTCCTGTGGCTCACAATCTTTGAAAGCATCTTCAGGCTCCACTCTGGAAACGATGCGTCGACTCCGAGGAGGGGAGCTGGGGCCCACCTGGCGTCTGTGCTTGCTGTGCGGCGAAGGCGAGGTCCCTCACACCCCTCTGGGCTGCATTTCTGCGTCTGGGAAACGAGGCAGAAGGGTTTTCCACCCTGAAGACTCAAAGGGGCAATAGGAAAAGCCCGTACAATTGTAGTCCTTGTTCCAAATTGTAAACCACGTCAGGGACCATTGCAGACATTTCTTCAGGCTTTCGGTCACAAATGCCTTGTAGCAGCCTTGGAAATGAGACCCATCTGCCGTCATCATTCCCTTGTTAGAGGGAGTGTGTAGACGCAAGTAAGGATGCTCAGGAGTGTGGTGGTCACACAGGTTCGGGGGTGATCCCACAGGGGCTCCGGCTACCTCTGCGGGGGATGGAGGGCTGTCCCCGGAGAGCGGGGCGTCCCCTCCCTCCTGATGTTGGCCAGGTAGACAGGAGGTGGGTGTGTGTATGGTATGTTTCTTTTCCTTTTTCTTTTCATTTTTTATTACGGTTGATTTACAATGTTCTGCCAATTTCTGCTATACAGCAAAGTGACTCAGACATTCAGATATATAAATATATATTCATATATATGAAAGAGGACCATATATATATCTATGTTCTTGTTCTTGTTCTCATATCGTTCATCATAGCCTATCCCAAGAGAGTGGATAGAGTTCCCTGTGCTGTACAGCAGGACCTCATTGCTTATCCATTCGAAATGCAATAGTTTGCATTTACGAACCTGAACTCCTGTCCATCCCTCTCCCTCCACCCTCCCTCTTGGCAATCGCAAGTCGGCTCTCCATGCCTGAGTCTGTGTCTGTTCTGTACACAGGTTCATTTGTGCCATACTTCAGATTCCACATATAAGTGATATCAAATGGTATTTGACTTCCTCTTTTTGACTTCACATAGTATGAGAATCTCTAGTTGCATCCATGTTGCTGCAAATGGCCTCATTTCATTTTTTATGGCTAAGTAGCATTCCAGTGTACATACGTAGCACATCTTCTTAATCCATTCTTCTGTTGCTAAACATTTAGGTTGTTTCCATAGCTAGGCTATTTTGAATAGCGTTGCAATGAACATAGGGGTACATGTACCTTTTTGAAGTTTTATCTGGATATATGCCCAGGAGTGGCATTGCTGGATCAGATGGTAATTCTAGAGTTCGTTTTCTGAGGACCCTCCATACCGTTTTCCGTAGTGGTTGTACTAATTTACCTTCCAGCCACACATAGTATGTTTCATGCCTTTTGTACATCTGTGCACCAGTTTCTCAACCCCAGTGCTGTTGACCCTCGGGGCCGGATAACCCCGTGCTGTGGGGGGCTGTCCTGTGCTGCAGGATATTGAGCAGCATCCCTGGCATCTTCCCACCAGATGCCAGTAGCACCCTCCCCTCCAAGTAGTGACAGTTGTAAGTATGTCTCCAGACACTGCCAAATGGCCCCTAGAGGCAAAATCGACCCCAGATGAGACACTAGTCTAGAAGCAAAGAGGACCCGTGTTCTGGAAATATTAGATGACTTCTCCAAAGTCACACCATCAGTAAAATGCAAGAGGCCCAGCACAGGGGCTCCTCAGTCCCATCCTGTGCTCATCAGAATCTCTCAGTGCCCCCCAGGAGCAGATAGGTTTATTGTTAGGCTTACCGCAGACCTGCATCAGACATAAACACAACTGGATACCCTTGACAGAGAACAAAACAGGGGGAGATTAGCTTCAGTTGTGCAACACATAATTATCATGTTAATACACATTGACTATTTAAATGCATGCAAATAACCCAGGCTGCCACGCCCCCGGCCTGGACCCCTGCCCAGTGGGAGGTAGAAATGGCAGATGGATCCGTTCTTCTTTCACTGGGGCTCGGCAGCCAAAGCCACTGCAAATGCACTCATTTGCCCATATTGAGTGTGACCTCGGCTTTGAACATACTCAGTGGTTCCTACACTTGATACTGACTTTGTTTAGTAATTTTAGAACCTGAGTCCAAACCTGGTATCAGGTTCTCTCCCACTGAACTGTTTCATTGGAGCACACAGACCCAGCAAGCTTAAGAGGAGGTGAAAATTCTGGAGAGGTGAATCAATGGTAAGCCAGCACCCCACCGCTCACATCTGTAAGTCAAATTTCCAGAAGCTGATGGATGGATGATGCTCTGGGTACAAAGGGGCACCATGTAACTGGCAAGTTTCATGACCGGGGCAGGGGGGCGCTCAGCCAGTGTCAAGCATGTTCTGATTCAGCGTCTAAGCTTTCTATAAATGCACTGGATTTGAAAAAGTACTTCCGGTCCAGAATGTGGCTCAACTCTTCAGCAAGCCTCTGACAACTTTTGAAAACCGATGTTTGCTAAATGCATCCCAAGCATGAGCCTGAGAGAGAACACAGCTGGTAACCCTGCCTCCCTCCCCATATCGCATTTAACTCACGGACAAATTCAAGTGCACTCGAGAAGGGGGAGGAAAGTGCAGAGAAGGACTAGACTGGGTGTGGATCCAGCCAGGCTTTGAGCTGGTAGGGGGTTGCCATGACTTTGAGCAGACTTCCAGCGGGCATTGGGTGCCATGAGGTCTGAACAGTCCAGGAAACTCAGAAACCTATAGAAAGAATGTGAGAACAATTTGAAAGTTTTCCTACGAGTAAAACAAGGAGGGCTGCATGTTGATGTGGCTGCTGCAAGCTTCCTCATTGTCCTTGAGGAGAATTGGCCAAGCAGTGGTCAAGAGAACAAGGGCTAGAGCCAGGCTGCTTGGGAGAGTGTTGTAGCAACATCAAGTACCGGCTGTGCAACCTTGGGCAAGGTACTTGACCTCTCTGTTCCATAGTTTTGCTGTATTTGTTAACGGAATTATCATGAGGATATATATTGATTTCAACCATATGAAATTGCCGTTCTCCATAGGAAATTGTCAAATATTGTCCGTTTCATGTGGTTCAACCTAATATTTCACAGGATTGTGCTAGGGATTAAGTTAATAATCAAAAAGTTCTAAGAACAGTGCCTGGCACATAGTAAGCCCTAGATAAGTGTCGGTATCACTATTTCCAAAGATTTAAAAAACACATATAACCCCTTCTATATGTTTGTGTGGCGTGCCTCCCACTAGTGATTTTTCAAACTATATCACAATCAATCAGAAGGTTGAGAGCTGTTAGTAGGTTAAGAAACAGAATCAGTGGGTCAGAATTTTTTTTAATAGGATGGAATAGAGCGGAAGACAATAGACAATAGAAGGGAGAAAACAGCTTGCTTCACACATCATAAGGTAAATGATGCTTTCTGAGGCTTATCAGTTCTGCCATGTGTGTGTCTGCCCAGCCTGAGTCTCTGTGCATGTGTATGCACCAGCTCATAAGGAAAAGTATGTTTCATGCTATGTGTTGAGACAGGGTTTTAAAGCTTCTGCATGAAATCGCATAGATTGGGCTTTTTGAACACGTTTAGAAATTTTTTTTTTTAACAGTAATTTTGACCATGTCACTTGCTGACCTATGGTCCTGGGTGCGTTGCTGGGCCTCTCTGTCCCTCAGTTTCCTCATCTAGAAAACACTGAGGATCCGTGCACCTGCCTGTATGTAGAGCTGTGGTGAGACAATTAATAGAAGCGGGTAAGAGACTCAGTGTATTGCCCGGCACATGATAAGAAGCCCGGAGATTCCCGCTATCACTCTAGGAGCTGTTATCTAATTTTCACTGGACAGTTGACTTTGCACAAGATGGAACTCCACTGCAAAAGGGAGAAACTGATTTGTCCCCAATTGTTGCAGAAGTTCATGAGGCAGTACCTTCTTCAATAAAATAACCGAAAAGCATCAAACAACAAATCCTCGTCTAAACAATTCCAACCCACCAAGGAATTCAGCTATAGCGAGACAGGGTTGCTCTGGGGAAAGATCAATCCAGGAAGGCTTTCCAGAGGAGGGGGTCTCAGCTTGTCTCCAGGAGACTCGGGGGTGGGGAGATGAGAGGAGAGCTGAGCTATGGGACACCCAGGTAGAAGGAAGGATGGAGGAACAGCCAGCAAGTTGTAATGGGTGTCAATTACAAATCTGACACTGATGTCGTCATCAAGAGCTGGCCCTGTCTCCTGGCCAAGGGCCACTGGCACCTGACAATACCCTCCAGGGTCCACTAGCGAGAGTCAGATCAGAAATCACCCGCGCACGCAGTAGAGGACATATTATATCATGTCAGGGCTGGGCGTCTGCCTGAGCGTTACAAATGTTTATGAATATTAATAACCATTTGTTCCCAAAGGACCACAAATCAGCTAATTAGGGCCCTGTCAACCTGTTTATATTATCTATAAATGAAAACCCATCAGCAGCCAAACATGAAATTAAGCGGGCCGTGTGTGGGCCGCCACGTTTCTGGATGAATTACCCCGCCAGCTCCCGCCTGAGCCCCCAGCCCTGGCACGCAGGTGGGTATTTCTCTTCCCCACCCTCGTTTTAATCAAGCCAGCGGTTACAGGAGGCGCATGATAGATGGTGCCTCATGTTGCTTTGCCGTGTGGGGGGGGAAGGGGGTGATTTAAGACTGTCGGTAAATTAGCTGCAAAGCCAGAGGCTTGGAGGAGAGGGAGAATTACCTATAAATCAGTGTTCCAGAGACAGGCCATCAGGCCTCCAATCCAGGCACTGATCACCACGGCCCCGAGTCCATCTGTCTTTTTCTTGGAGTTGCGGGACAGGCCTGGGGGCCCCCGAGTTTCTGCCCCGGCCTGGTTCACCTCCCATCTGGCCAGCTTGGCATCAGGGGTCCCAGGCGTGTTCCACGGACAGGCCACAAGAAGTCCGAGACGGAGGCAGACAAGGCGAGGGCGAGTGTCACTCAGCAGCCAGCACACGCCCAGCACTGTGCTTGGAGCTGGAGGTACACCCTTCAGCGAACCAGGCAGAAGGTGGCCATGCCGACGGGGGACGCTGACCAGAGCCTGGGCTGCTTGTGTGCAGGTGAGAAACCCAACCTTCTGCCTCTGCACACAGGTGATCCTTCCCCACGCCTCCTAGTTCCCAGGAAACTCCTCATGGGGCAAATTCTTGTGCCTTTTTGGGCAAAAAAGAATGTGGTTTCCTAATCACGTCTAGGCTAAAAAAACGACACCGAATTCCGTGAAGTTCCTCAAAATGGACACAATTAGTCGAATTACTTAGCTGTCAAAACCTAACAAGTTAGAACTAGTTATTAAAATACACTGTCCCTTTGGCGGGAGCCGTAGAGAATGGGGGTCTTGTGCGTGGATCTCGGCTTTGCCGCTTCCGGGCTGTGTGATGTTGGGCAGGTGACTTAGGCTCTCGGTGCCTCAGTTTTGTCATCAGGAACATGACGATAACGACAGCTTGGGCCGGTTGGGTACTTGGGAGGTGCTAAAGGCGTTATTATGTGAGACGTGCCCCGTATCAGCTCTCTGGTAATTGCTTGTTTGAGGGGCAGTGGGTACACAGCCCACAGGACGGAGCCAGCTGTGCAGCTGCAGGAGGGTCCTTAGCCTCTCTGTTCTTCCCCCTCTCTAGGGGCTCCCCATTTGCGTTTTGCATTGGGCCCCGCATATCAGGCAGCCGGTCCTAGCCACACACGGGCCCTGGGCGCACTTCTGGTGGGTGGACTAGGCTCAAGGAGGAAAGCTTCTTCACCCTTCCAAATCCTTCTTCATCCTTCCGAGGCTTCTTCATCCTTTGCCCTTCCAAGGGCAGCATTTTCCCCCCTTGAGCCCAGCGTCTGTGTTTTTCTGTCCTGCTCTGGAAGCCCCCAGGCCTGTGCTTCGGCACACTTTGCCGGGCAGCGGGTCCTCCCTCCCAGATGTGCTGCGGCAGTCATTCCACTCTCCCAACTGAAAAGTCTTCCAGAGTCAAGCCGGCAGGTCTAGCACCCGACGCACCAGGCCCCGGGCTGGGTCAGGGATGGAGAGAAATGGACCAGCCGCGGGATCTGCCATCCCATCCCAAAGCTGCTGAAGCAAACTTCCACCACCCAGGTGGCTTCAACCCATTTCTCCTGAACTCCTGGAGGCTAGAAGTCTGAAAGCCAGGCGTGGGCAGGGCCGGGCTCCCTCCCAAGCCTCTAGGGGAGAAGCCTCCCTGGCCTCCTCCAGGCTCACTCGGCTTATGGCCTCACCACCCCACACTCGGCCTCTGTCTTCACCTGTCTCCTCTTCCATGGCTCGTTTCTTCTCCTTCTAAGCACACCTGTCACTACATCTGGCCCCCAGTTAGTTAACCCAGGACCGTCTCATCTCAAGATTTTCTCCGTTATATCTGCAAAGCCCTTTGTTCCAAATCAGGTCACATTTACAGGTACCAGGGGTGCGGCTTGGACAGACACTCCTTGGAGGTTGTGATTCAACTCAATGCATGAGCCGGGAGGGTGAGGAGCCTGCAAAGGCCGAAGGAGCGTGGGAGGCACGCGGGGACAGCTCACGCGCTCGGCGCTCCTGCCAGCAGGAGTGCTTCTAACTGCCCCGCATGTCCATTAAAACCTTCACTCTCCCGAGTAATGGGTCCCGTTATCACTCATTTTACAGATGAGAAACTGAGACACAAAAAGACTCATTTGTCTCCAGTCACCCAGCCAATGTGTGGGTTAGTCGGCAGTGAAGCCTGGCAGTCTGTCTGCTCTCTGGGCTCTGACCTGCTCGCTGTGCTAGGACCCGGGCTCTCTGACCCAGGCCGTGCTGGCCAGGCAGGTGACACAGTGAAGAGGCCACCAGGGAGTGGGGACCTGGAGGCCGGGAGAGATGTCACTCTCGGGCCGCAGACAAAGGCAGTGCTGTCGGCTTTCAATTTTTCAAGGAAAGCATGAAGAGGCTGATTTTGTCCTAGAAATTCCCAACTACTAGCTTTGGTGGCTTATTTATTTTCTGCAAACCAAAGGAAAACCATCGGGAGTCTGTAAATCAGGAGCCTGCCTGCCACCTCCAGGGTACAGAAAAGGGCCATGAATTCTGACTTTGGGAAACAGAAGGGCATAGACCAGCCCAGCCCTGACTTCTGGGATAGCCCCCTCTTGGCAGAACCCTCTGCAACCCCTGACTCTGAAATCTCACTCTCCTCTGGCCCTGAAGGAGCCATCAGCAGGCAGTGACAGCGGCCGTAATTCCATTTTTCTTATTTCAGAGCGTTGGTCATTTCTGGCTGAGTGGCGCTGACTGACGGGTGGTGATTTAGGAATCTTACAGAGGGATTAGGGAGGTGAGGCTAAATGCATTCTCCTCCAAGGAAACCAGTTTCTGTGGAGGATGCTGATAAAAAGCAAATTATTTTATTCTGTTCACAATCAATTCCAGCGCTGGACGGCAGAGTCCCTCAAGAAATAAGGTATTAACACTTATCTCGTGGAGCTGAATTCTTCGAGGAAAGAGTAATCCTTTAACAGACGGGGAAGTCATTTTTAAGGCATTAAAATCCAGCAACGTGCGCCTGCTCATCCTTCTTAACGAGCCACGCACCGTCTTGACGTGTTTGGTGAGAGGAAGAATGTAAATCACAGCTCCCTGGCAGGGAAAGCAGAGCGAGCTGTCCCCAGGGGCGCTTGTACTTGGAGTAGGGATTTTTTTTCTGTGAGGTCTTTGGTCTGGGTCATGATGTTGGTTTTTGTTTTCGTTTTGCTTTTTAGGGCCATGCCCGCGGTATATTGGAGGTTCCCAGGCTAGGGGTCAAATTGGAGCTGCAGGGGCAGGTCTACACCACAGCTCACAGCAATGCCCGGATCCTTAACCCACTGAGTGAGGCCAGGGATCAAACCAGCATCCTCATGGATGCTATTTGGGCACGTAACCCACTGAGCCACAATGGGAACTCCCAGGATGTTGGTACTTTTCTGTCAGCGTCTATTCCTTCATCTTCTGGTGACAGCATCGTGGTTCTGTTTTGTGGGGTCATCCCTGACCCCTGCTCAGTCCACGTGCTCTGGGGTGGGGCCATCTCCACCTGTGGAGCCGGGGAGGGGCACGTGACCTGCTATGGTTGGCGTGGGTTCCAAATCCAGTCAAGTGGCTCCAGGCACCTTGGATCGTGGATGGATGGTCAGAATGGGCTTGATTAGGCTGCATTATAGACAGGTGTTTCAGTGGCCCATGAGAGCAAAGGCTACTTTTTCCCTCTGACTGCCGGTCCTCCGCAGGGGGAGAGGGCCACTGCGCTGAGTCACCCGCTTCCCGGGGGCCCCCCCGTCTCTCTCACAAGGTTTCCCAACCTCGATGCTGACATTTTGACATTTTGGGGGGGATACTTCTCTGTCGGAAGGGGCCGTCCTGGGCACTGCAGGCTGTTTAGCAGCATCTCTGGCCTCCACCTGCATCACAGGTAGGCTTGTTTCTCCCCCAGACTCGCAGGTTGAAGTCTACCTCCCAGCACCTCCTAATGTGACCTTATTTGGAACTAGGGTTGTTGCAGATGGACTTGGTGAAGATGAAGTCACACTGGCCTAGCATTAGGATGTCCCCTAATCCAAACTGGTTGGTGCCCTTTAAAAGGAGGAAATTCAGAGGCAGTAAGGCACACAGGGAGAGTATTTTATGAAGGTGAAGGCAGAGATTGGGGTGAAGGTTCTGCAAGCGAAGGAATCGTAAAGATGGCAGCAAACCACCAGAAACTAGGAGAGGGGCCTGGACCAAAATGTCTCTCCCAGTGCTCAGAAGGAACCAATCCACGGACGCCATGACCTTGGACTTCCAGCCTCCAGAACCATGAACAATAACTATCTGTTGTTTAAACCGTGGTTTGTGGTCCTCTATACAGCAGCCCTAGCAAAGAACTCAACCCACTAGATACCAGTAGCATCTGCCCCTGAGTCATGGCCACCAGAAATGTCTGCAGACGTCATCAAATGTCCCCTGGGGGGCAATAGCATCCTCAGTTAAGAAGGGAGGGAGGAAGGGAAGGAAAGAAAGAAAAAATCCATAGCAGATCCATGAGGCTAGGGATCTGCCTGTTTCTTTCCCTGCAGAGTCTTCAATGTCAAGATCAACGCCTGGTACCTGGTTCATGATCAATACCTACATGAAGTGTAAACACAGCGCCTCTTTATTCAAGTGCACTGCTCTGAGCCTTGCTCTTTTCACTTTGGTTTGGAAATCTCGGCACGTCTAGAGCTGCCACATTTTTTTGATGGTGGACATAATTTACTGTGTGGCCACGTCAAGGTGTTTTCACCCGTTCTCACTGATGGAAACATAACCTGTTTGGATCCAAGCTATTGCTGCCTCAGCGAGAGCCCCAGCCGTGGCCACGTGTGGATGCTTTAAAGTGTCTGTGAACAGACTTGTATCTTGGTTCTTTGTCTCTCAAAGATGGAGCGTGTCCTTCCTTATTTCTGTCACCTTCCCCTCTCCTGCCTCTTTTAGGAGCACAGCCTGGAGGAGCTGGAAGGCTGCAGATGACCTGGACATCAGCATGTACTTCCATGGACATCAAAGAAGGTTTCTCAGAGGAGGGGCACCAGAGCTGGGCTGCTGCCGGGGGTGGGCAGCAAAGACCCTGACTTTATGGGCAAGAGGCTCAGAGGGTCAAGACCAGGGTCAAAGCCAGCCACGGGCCAGGAGGGGCTGGACACAACTGGAAATTTTCTAATAGCTTCTTCTCTAGCTCCCAGATACCCACCCCAGTGTGTGGTTAGACTTGGTGCCAAGAAAAGGATATAAGACAGAGAAAGAAATGCACAAGGGGGGTTCCCATTGTGGCACAGTGGAAACGAAACTGACTAGGATCCATGAGGCTGCAGGTATGATCCCTGGCCTTGCTCAGTGTGTTAAGGATCCAGCGTTGCCATGAGCTGTGGTGTAGGTCGCAGATGCAGCTGGAATCTGGCATTGCTGTGGCGTAGGCTGGCAGTTGTAGCTCCAATTTGACCCCTAGACTGGGAACCTCCATATGCTGCAGATATGCTCCTAAAAAAAAAAAGCAATGCGCAAAGGAAGACAGGCTAAAAGACACAGAAAAAGAGATATAGGAAGAGAGTTCCAGAGAAAACAAGGGAGAGGCAGAAACAAAGCTGAAAGCTTTTCCGCTCAATTCAGGAACGAGACGAGGATGCCCACTCTTACTTCTTTTCAACACGCTATTGGAAGCACCGGCCACAGCCATCGGACAGGAGAGACACGTCAGACAGAGAAAGACAAACACCGTGTGATATCACTTATACGTGGACTCTAAAAAATAACACAAATGAATTATAGACAAGACACCACAGACTCGTGGATATAGGAGATACACTTGTGGTTAGCAGTGGGGAGAGGGAAGCCGGGAGGGACAAGCCAGGCTTATGGGGTTAAGAGACACAAGCTACCGTGGAAGAGCAGATAATGCCACGAGGATATATTGGCTGGCACGGGGAATCACGTTATTATCTTGTAATAACTTGGAGTGGAGTATAATCTGCAGAAACCCTGAATCACTCTGCTGTACACCTGAACTCATATTGCAAATTAACTATATTTCAAGAGAAATAGAGGCTGGACAGAGTCCGAGAGCCACAGAAAGCAGGGAAGTGGGGGATCCAGGGCTGGAGGACCCCGAGGCTGAGCCCCACAGAAGCTGCTGCTTCTTCCTCCTGGGACAGGCCCGAGCTGGCAAACCGCTGCTGGGGCTGGGCCTCCACCCCCAGACTCCCAGGGACTCCGGGGTCTACTCTGTGCCCACCCTTCCACCCTCTCCTGGGGAGAACAGAAGCTGCCCTCCTTCCTGTCCTCCCTGTGGGCAGGGGACCCAGCCCGGGCTTCTGCCTGGGGGCCCCAAAAGGCTCCAGGCCCAGGCATTGCAGGTTCAGAGCAGACTCCCGCCCTGGGAAGTGAGAAGGAGCAGATGCGCTTCCGTGGTCTCCATGGAGATCTGCCAACCTGGCAACCTTGATGGGCAGCTGGGCCTGGGCCTCCAGGCTTTTGTCTTTGCAAAGCCTTTCCTTGAACGCAAACACTGAGAGCTAATCTGCCAGGCACCTGCAGGGACCTGGGCTTCCTTCCCAGCCGCTGCGGGCCTGCCTGGACAGGACAGCCCAAAGCAGCAAATGGCCTGGGGTGGGGGTGGGGACATTTGATGAGCTCTCAGAGACTGTAGACACAGGTTCTGGGTTGGTTGGTTGGTTTTTTATAACTGAACCTGCAGTATAAGGAAGTTCCCGGGCCAAGGATTGAATCTGAGCCACAGCTGCCGCCATCTGCAGCTATGCCAGCTCCTTTAACCCACTGCACAGGGCTGGGGATCGAACCTGCGCTTCCTCAGCAACCCGAGCTGCTGCAGTTGGATTCTTAACCCCCTGTGCCACGGCGGGAACTTCCGGGTTCTGTTTAAATAATGTTCAGCTCCGCCTCCCACCCCTCCATTGTCTGTTATTAAAATATGCTGTGGCCAGCTCCGGCTATACGACAAAGGCCCTACAGGTCTGCCCCGGAAGAAAGAGAAAAAAGAATAACCCTGGCATGCCTTGAACTTGTAATAAAATGCATGTTCAGGACCTGGAGGCAGACAACCAGAATACTGCCCAGCCATTCATTCAATCATTCAGCAAATCCCAGGGCCCTACCAGGTACCAGCAATGAACACACAGGACACAGCCCTTCTTGGGGAGCTGACACAGGGTGGGGAAAATGAGCGTTCAACACATCAACAAAAAAAAATAAGATGATTCCAGCCAAGGAGACAGGATGAAATCACGGGTAGAGGCGGGTAGGGGTGGGGCAACCGTCACATAGGATGCGATGGGAAAGCTGTTCCGAGCAGGTGACCTGACCAGGAACCTGAGTGAGAAGGAGCAACCACATGAGATGTGCAGGGAAGAGTATCCAGGAGGTGGAACAGCCAGTGCAAAGGCTCAGAGTCTGATTCAGAGTCTAAAGTGCTGGCCGATCAGAATTGCTCTCAACCACACAGGATGCCTCATGACTTCGTGAGAAGGTAGCTGCGGCCTCTCATCCCAGCAAGCCTTTATTAGATTTCCTTCCTCTTCTGGAAAGCAGGGTGGTGAGGGGTGCGGGGAGCTCCTTGGGAAGGGGGGCCCCTTTGCAAGGTACCCAGGTCCCATCAAACCTGGAAACCACAGAGCCACATTCCTTTGCTGTCACCTAGGTCTCTGTTTCCTAAACATCAGCATTCACTGCCACCACACCTGCGCGGCACACCTGCCTCTCACCTGCCCGTTGTTTGCTACGTCTCTTCAAAGCAGCTTTTCCTTGGCTGGCGTGCCGAGGATAACCTCAGCCTTGGGGGTGATAAGTATGACATTATCGCTAGTTCTTTCACGTCTGATAACTAGTTATTCAAACGAAACGCGTGCACCTATCTGGGTACCACCCCAAATTCAACCACAGGGCACACTTTGGGGAGGGCTGCTCCAATGCAGCCCCCGCGTTCCTGCACGTCTGGTGTTCAGGGATTTGTTCAAAACCACATGCTTAGTGAACCCCACACAGTTCCATTTTCCTGTCTGTCCTCCGGGCTGCCTCACTCCCAGATGATGTTTGGAAAGCAGGCCTCATGGCCAAGGCCACTTCGTTCTCAGAGATTCAAGTCTCCGGCCCTTGGATTCCCCCCCCCACCCCCCATTGCTTCTCTCCTTGTTTCTCCTCCCCTCCTTCCTTCTCCCACGTTCCCTCTCGTTTATAATTTTGAAACACCAAGCAGGTTTTCGAACCTCAGCGCCGCCTAACTCACTTATTCCAAGCCACTGTCTCCAGGTGGAAAACCCACAAGTTGCATCCTCTTCTCTGCCGTCGTCTTATTCTTTGGGAATATTTTGAAACACACCATCCCAAATAGGAGCCAAGTCACCCCCATCAGCATCCTTCAGGGAGGATAAGGGAGGAGTTCATTTCCTCAAGAGGCTTCATGAAGAGCTGGTGCGTATCAGATCCTGCTCAGGACACTGGAGGCAGAACAATGAGCAAAACCAAAATGCTGTCCTCATGGAGCTTCTATTCTACTGGGGGAAACATCATTCACAAACACCATTTACATAAAAACAAAAAGGTTTAAGTGACAACCCAAACGAGTGATGCCTCAATCAATCATTCAATCGCTGGTCTTCCCAACTTTCCAGGCCAATTCCTTTCCATCCTCCAAGACCGGGTTTAACTCTGCCCTCCCAGGCAACCCTCTCTGCCCACCGGAGCTGGATACTCTTCCTTGGCCCCCAGGGCATGTGATAAGCGGCCTTGCCGAGCAGCTCAGGTGACTGATGTTCAGAGAATGAAAACAGACGAGCAAGCCTGGGTTCACGGCCAGAAAGTGTAACTGGGACGAGCTTGTGCGCCTGCATCTGGTGACAAGTGAGGACATTCATGTACTTGCTCGTGGATGAGGCCACGCCCGTGGGTGGGTGTCTGTGTGCAGCGAGTCTCAGCCTGTGCGTTAGAAGGATGCTGCCTTCAAAAAGGGCAGAGCGATTCCCCTGAAACCCGCCCTGGGAGCTTGTATCCTGCCTTCGGCATCCCTGGTGCACCGAGGATCAGAGGCGCCCAGGGCCTCTCAGCCCCCTTCTCTGTGAAGGTCCCTTTCAGACCGTGGAGCATGAAAAAGCCCGCATCAGCCTGAGTGGGGGGGGGGGGGGGCGGAACCCGGGCCCACGCAGGTCCCATCACTACGGGCTCCGAGTTGTCAGGCAAACTGCTAAGCTCCCCCGTGGCCTCCTCTGCATCACAGCAGCCACGCAGCTTGGAGGATTTGGGGCTAAATGAAGGCAATGGTTCCTGTCAAGCACTTGACCGGAGCCCTGAGCACACGTCGTTCTCAGCGGTGCTGGCTGTGACCATCGCGGGTGTCCACACTGAGCTGGGCTGGGTGCTTAGCAAGTGCCCTCGTGGTTCCCACCCGCCTGCCCACAGGCCGTGGCTGCAGCCACCTTGGTTTGGTGCCTTCTCTTCTCTGTTCTCCCGACACTTCCCTTGGTCCTACTGAAAACTGGGCCATGGTCACGGGTCTAGAGCACCCCAGGGACCATCTCTTGTGCCGCCCACCCTGGGCGACCCCACCCAGAAGTTTTCCTTGACACGCCCACTCCATCCACCAGGAGCAAAGCCCCACAGACTTGTGGTCCCCAACCCCCCTCACTCACCCCCTAGAGTGAACCTTCAACCCCTCCGGAGAGAGAACAGGAGAAGGGTGGCTGGACTTAGACCTGAGTTTCCCCAACCTGGGGACCTCTCTGTCCCGCCAGAGGGCCCTGGCTTGCTCCATCCCATGCCCACCCACTAGCCCACCCCTTGGCAGTTTGTCCTTCCATCCTCTCAAAGCTCGGGACTCCAAATCTCTTTTCTAAGTCAGAAAAGTCCTCCAGCGGATGTCTCTGCTCCCCTAGGAAAGGGCAGGCTGTGTGCATTTACTCTTGATTAAATAATATATGTTAATGTATGCTAATATATGCACCCCGGGGGGCCCAGGAGGGCCTGGGCTGCAGCCAGAGCAGCTTTGCCTGGGGGGGATTGTCAGAGCTGCCCACCAGTCACCGCAGAGGCCCCAGGCTTAGAGGGCTCAGCCCCTCTCTCCTGGTCCACCCAGGTCACAGCCAAGGTCGAACAGAGTCTGATTTCCGAGCTCTCGGAGACGCTGGAATGGAGGCTCCTAAGTGGTTCCAGATGCCTCGGCCCCCATGCAGAGAGGCTGCTGGAAACCAGACGCCTCCAGGAAGCCAGAGGCCTGCTGCCCCCAGCACCTCCCCGAAGCCCCCAGACTTTGGGGGAGGGAGTTAACCCAGGCCAGGCGTGAGTGTGCACCCCTCCACCTCTGGCTGACAAAATCTTCCTGCCTGAGCTGCCTGGGCAATGCCGGTCTGGGTCTGCTCAAGCTGTGTGTTCTCATAAAAGCCCAGATCCATGACTTCTCTTGTGAATACAAAGCACCCGACAACACCAGGCTGGCCCCCTGAGTCATGGTTCAGCCTCCTTCGGCCCCTCCAGGGCTGGGTACCCCCTGCCTAGGGGGACCGCCCCGCCTTGGGAGGAGCTGGACGTGCAGCACCAATTCCACCCTTAAGGGGAAAGGAGAAACAAAACTAGTCTCAAGGCCAGCGGTGAAGCCCCTCGTCCTGTGTTCCACGTCTGCTTCCGCGGCTCCAGGGCCAGACCCCACCGCAGCTCCTGCCCTCCACCCACGGCCGCATCCCCAGCCTGCGCCTGGGATGCTCCCCCTGAGTCTTCCGTCTCTTCTAAAGCCCCACAATGAATGCTTCAAGGACAAGCTTCCTGGTGCCACTGAACCGGATTTGTCTTGCCCGACGCACAGCAAGATGAGTCGCCGAGGCTGGCAGCAAAGAGCGGGGTCGATGGGCAAAGCAACCAAACGAGGAGCTGGAAAGCCACGTCTCAGATTGGCTCCTCCAAAGGTGAGGGGCTCTGGGTGTTTCCGGGATAAGGACTGAAGAAACAGGGCGGCAGCAGGCGTGCAGTGCGTGGGGGAAGGTGATGGAGAAAGCTGCAGTCATCGCCATTCTGCGCAATGGTGTAATTAGGTGTAATTAGGCTACAGGCCTCTGCGTGTGCCAAAGGTCACCAGGTGGACGCTGGCGCGTGCCCAGTTGGAGGGTCGAGGGTCCCATCCAGTCTTCACCGGCTTAGCTCCAAGTAGGCACAGCTGAATTCAAGTTCCTGGAAAACACCTCGGGCAAACATCTCACGTAGGCTACAGGCTGCTTGGAGGACATGCAAGACCTCGGTAGATGACCTTGATGAGCAAAGGCAGGTGAAACAGACTGGACTAATTACCCAGGTTCCCTGGCCACCTCCTCCATGAAGCCCTCCCCAACCCAGCAAACCCGAATGCCGACCTGGTTTAAGATCCACGAGGGGCTAAGATCTTTGACTTCTGAGATCCTCCCTGTTCCTCTGGGAATTGAAGGCCATCCCACGGCCAGGCCTGAGCAGGTCCCTCTAAGGCCCCCCTCTCTGTTCCTGCATTCCCCCGTTGTCCTAAGTCCTGCCTTCAACCTCAAAAGTCCAGCAGCCAGAACTGCGCCTCAGCCCCCGCTCCCACCCGGTGCCGAGCCACAGGACAGGAGCCCCGAAGGCCTGTCCCTCTGTGGCCTGTGACACCTTTAATTGGCAGAAAATCCAGGGTCAGCTAATGGTCTGCAGAGACTGCCATTAGCTGTGGCAGTGACCGATTCCGCGGGGGTCTGGCTGCAAGGGACCAGCTTCAGTGGATTTATAACACCAAGAATAAGTTGAGCAGCAAAGCCCTGCTCGGCTGCGATGACCCCCGTCCCAGTGTGTAGACGAGGCTGGCCTAGGGGAGACCGATTCCCCACCTTGGGACACCCTGGAGGCATTTCCAGAAGCTGTGGCCAGAACTGACGTTGAGCCAGGGGGCCTTTGGTCTCCTGATGCTTCAGCTTCGTCTCCTCCTTGCCGTGTGTCTTTGGACAAGGAGCACAGCCTCTTTGTGCCTTGGTTTCCCCACTGGTCCAATAGAGGTAATTATGGAGGCGCCGAGGGGCATAAACCATGACATGAAGTGGGGCGGAGAGCAGAGCCCGGCCCAGAGTCAATTCTCAAATGCTGGTTATTTCTATTGTTTTCCCAACAAACCCAGCTGCCAAATGACATTTTTTCCAAACCTCAGTTCCTAGCTTTCTGGACATTATGCCCGTCTCTAGTTTTATCCAGTGGTTAAAAAATTGGCATCCATTCTGTTTAAATGTAGCTTGTAGCTATGACTGTAAAGGAATCACCCCATTTGCAGTTCAAAGTGTAAAACCCGTGTCCTTTGCAGAACACAGACGATAATGGCAGCAAACACAATGTCAGCAGCACGGTCGTGGCCGGAGGAACCAGGTGAAGCTCACCCAGCAGAGGAGACGCAGCCCAGCCCCGCCCGCCGCAGCACAAGGGGCCCTTGGACAGTTTTCTTGCATCAGGTCAGCCCCCCTCCCCCAATCTGCTCCAGGCCACAGTGGACAAGAGGGCCCCGAATGATGGAGATTGCGTTTCCCGCCAGAGCAGGGAAGGGCAAGGCCAGGTTTTGTTTTGATTTTGTTAAGTGAAGAATTGCCAAATCCTGGGGAAAGAAGACCCTTTTGGGCATTTCTGCCCCTTCCCCCAAAAGGGTGGCTCCTTCAGGGCCACTGCTGTACCTTGTCCTCTGCGTGGCTGCATCCCAAGCCCAGCGCTGTGCCCCGTGTGTAACCAGCTGCCGGTGACAATGGGACAGAGCACGACCCTCCTGCTGCGAAACAGGCCTGGGCGTGCTGGTGGGCGGGGGCTTTTAGGAGGGGCTGGTTCTCCACCAGGACAGGTCCCATGGGAAGGTGCGCAGCAATGGCCTCTCTAAATGGAACTCCCAGCGGGCCTCTCCCAGTGCTGGGCCTCCCCCTGTTGGCTCTGCCTTGATTCCTGGATGAGAAAACTATCTTTTCAGAAGAGCGGGAGGAAGCTGCCATTAGAGCAAAGCCCTGGAGCCAGACGATCAGGGTTCAAACCCCAACTCTGCCAGTGAGTAGCTGCGTGACTTTAGGCAAGTTGCTTGACCTCTCTGGGCCTCCCTGGCCTCCTTTATACAATGGGCAGGAAAATCAACCCACCTCCCACAGAGGGAAGCGTGGGGATTAAGCGGATCCCTACACAGAATGGAGTGGTGCTCGGCACATAGCGGGCATCGTGCAAGGTCAGCTGCTGTTTTTAATCTGTGTGCATCAGGCTTCTGATCCTACCCCAGCGAGAGCCTGGGGAGAAGCAGGTGAGACTAAACCAAGAGGAGCGTGGCCAGGCAACCAGAAACAGAACTGCTCCCTGCAAAGCGGCCCTGGCCACACTGCGGTTCCCTCGGCAGGGCCAGGGTGCCAAGGTCTTTTCCAACAGGACAGCCCAGGTCACACGCAAGCCCTTCAGGACTAAAACCTGGCCTCAACCTCAGACCAGAAAGAAGAAGTGTAAATAAATAAGCAAACGAAATGAAACCCCCAAACACTGCACGTCCAAACCAACAGCGCCTTCCTCCCGGCTCACCCCCGGCCACGGAAAAGCAAATGATTTTGTTTTCTCCTTCTGAGGGTGGACAGAGGCGGGCTGGGCGCTTGAGAGGCGTTTTAAGGGCGGGTTTGGCTGGGAGCTGTGGGAACAGGCCATTCCCTGGGGTTCCGAGCAGGTTTTCACTGCCCGGGTTTTTTGTGGACAAGCAGCAAACATGTTCAAGGGCTGAGGCTGCAGAGCTGGCTCTGGGGGGAGGGACCCTTGAGAAAATAAGACCAAGCCCTTTTGTGCCCTTGCCGTCACCTGCCCTTCTGCCAGGATGCGTGGCACAGACCAGAATGCCCTCCTCTTTGCAAGCCTCAGCGCTTTAGAATGCAAGGTAGGACAAACCTAAGGTTGTCAGCAAAGTGGCACGAAGCCACTTGATGTTGTCTGCAGTTCGAGTGGGAGGATATAGGGAAATGTGTTTGTGGGAGATCAGGGATCGGGGGAGAAGAGGAAGCACCTAGCACTGTGTTGCTGGAACCGCTGCCTTTTGCATATTTTTTGGCCTATGCTCACAGCGTGCAGAAGTTATCAGGCCCGTGATCAATCCCAACCCCAGCAGTAAAGAGAGCCACAGCCGTGACAGCACTGGATCCTCAACCCACTGAGCTACTGGGAACTCCGGCTTTATCCATTTTTTTAAAACTGCAGAAAAACAACGCACATCCAGAAAATTGCCTAACACGTATTATGATGAACAGATTATTATTGCGTGAACGTCAGGTGCCCCTCCCGCCATTACATCAAGCTCTAGATGCTCCCAGAAACTTTCCATGTCTCCTGGCATGAGCCCAGCCTCTTTGATCCTGAAAGTCGTTACTGTTCTGTTTTCACACGGCCTTAGCCTGTTTGCCTAAACACACGCTATGGTTTAGCGCCGCCTGATTGGATGTAACGTGAGTGCGCTTATCCGTGATGGAGTTTTCGGTGTCTGCATCTTTGGCTCGGGGGTGGGATGCGCACAGGTTCATATTCCTCCTTTCCCTCTTGATGGTACGAGTACATCGTGACACATTGATTCATTCCGATGAGGATGGGCCCGGGTCATTATGACCCTGGGGCTATTCCCGGTGTGGCCAGGGTGGACTTCCTGCAACTCGCCTCCCATGGCGCGTGTGAAATGAACTTCCATTGGGGATATACCAAGGGTGCAAGGGCCGGCCATCAGGTCTATGCATCTTCAACTCCATTCGACGACTGCCCTGGGAAAGGCTGGCACCAGCGTATACCATCCCCAGCCACATGCACCTGCCAAAGCATCCTACCTGTGGGAACATGACCTTCTCATTCAGGTTCATGCCCTTGGCCAAGGCTGGCCCTTTGTCAGAGGAAAGTGGTACCCAGAGGCAGGAACAGGGACCATTCACACCTGGACGTAACTCCTTTCTGCCCATGGGGCTACCACACCAGCCATCTACCTTTGAGGCCGTAACTTGAAATAGCCAAGAGAAGCCAGCCCTGGAATTCACATCCCGTGTTGTCTCTTTTGCCAACCATGTTATCTCAGGAGGTTTAATCAGCCTTCTCATGCCTCAGTTTCCTTGCATGTGAAATGTGGGTAAAGGCATTGACCTCACGGGGTTGTGGTGAGGATGGAAGGTCCGTGAGCTAGCACAGCACAGGTGCATAGAGGGTACTCCACAGCTGTCAGCCAGAATCCAAGCCATCCTGAAGTCCCACCCTTCCCTCCGGACCTCTGGAGCACAGCAAGGCAAGAATGGCAGCCGAGACGAAAGTGGCGCATGGTCAAGGTTGCCAGTGGAGTTTGGTGCATCCAGGTGGGCCATTTCTAAGCAAGTCTAAGGCAGCGTTTCCCTCCAGCATTGGGGTGAGGCATCATTTTTTTTTGTTTTCAGCTGGGTCCCAAATGAACGTGCTGACTGCTTTTAGGGCACAGTCATGTGGTAGGAAAAACTGTCTTTTTCTTTGTCTTTTCTAGGGCCGCACCCAAGGCATATGGAGGTTCCCAGGCTAGGGGTCTAATTGGAGCTGTAGCCACTGGCCTACGCCAGAGCCACAGCAATGCAGGATCCAAGCCACATCTGAGACCTGCACCACAGCTCTTGGCAACTCCAGATCCTTAACCCACTAAGCAAGGCCAGGGATCGAACCCATGACCTCACGGTTCCTAGTCGGATTCGTTAACCACTGAGCCACGATGGGAACTCCAGGAGAAACTAACTTTGAAGGACAGAATTGTATTCAGCTCAGTAAGGTTTCAGACATTGAGCAGAGTGGGGGATGGATCAGGCTGGCAAAAGCAGGGTCTGAACCTCTGTTCCAGGCTTGTCCTGCACCTGGTGACTGGGGGGCAGTCAGTGAGCTTCTCCCTTTAGTGGGGAGAGCACAGCAGAAACGGCCCGGGGTGGACAGGCAGCTGAGCGGAATCCACTGAGCTCAAGGCGGGGGAAGGAGCTCAAGAAATGACGTCTGCAGAACACTGTACCCCGACTAGAATTGGTCCCTTTCAAGTTCATTTTCAACTTGGTGATTTTATCAAAGAGAACATTTCAGGTGGGTCCTAGGGAGCCTTTAATGCCAGCAAATGCTAATTTCTCTTTTGAAAAAAGAGAAGCCAAGCCTTGCCCATGGCTTCCAGGGCCCCAGCCTGCCCAGAGTGGACGAACAGTATTTAACTTTAGGCGCCTCTGCTGTCTCCTGACCAGCACTGGTGAGCCAGGAGCTGGGCTTCTTACCTGGGGTTGAGGGGATGGAGGGGAGGGATGCACCTCAAAACTGATCGATCTTAAGTAGACATCTCTGGAGTCGACATCAGCCTTGAAAACCCCGTCACCTGCCCAGAGGCAGTGCCCCAGGTGTGCATTTCACGTGTGCAGACACTTTACAGGTACATGGAATAAACGTGAAAAGTCACACGATGGCATTTTTCATAACCGCTTTACTGAGATATAATCCACACACCACAAACTGTGCCCTATAATAGCCGCTCCTCTCTCCCGCCCCCAGCATGCTGTATACAGGCCTTCGTGACTTCAGTAAGTTCACGAAGTTGAGCAACCCTCTAGCTGATTCCAGAATATTTTCATCATTCCCCAAATGAGCCCCATAGCCACCAGTGATCACTCCCCATGCCTCTGTCCTCCCGGCCCCAGGCAACCACTAATCCACTGCCACGGATGTGCCTGTTCTGGACAATTCACATAAACGGAAACATACAAGACATGGGCTGTCGTGATTGGCTTCTTTGACTTCGCGCCATGTTTTAAAGCGCCTCTGTGTTGTAATAGGCATCAGTACTTCATTCTTGTTCATGGCTGAATAATATCATATTGTATGGATGCGCCCTATTTTGTCTGTTCATCATGCAATGGTGTAGCTGAAGGAGAGAGAAACATAGAGGGACAGGCTGAGAGACAGAGAGAGAAAATACCAGAAGATCAGGTTGGGATGGAGCGGAAGGTCAAGGGCATGCCTGGGGTGACTCTGTAGCCATATGGGAATCTGAGTCAGAGCACCAGAGTTACACCCTCATTTGCTGTGTGACCCCGGGAAAATTCCTTGCCCTCTCTGAGTATCCTTTTACTGATCTAGAAAGATGGTGTGGAGCCCCTCAAATGGCTTTAAGATCCCTTTCTTTGTCTACATTCCTGGTCATGTACCATTCCACGTATCAGCTATTGCCACCTG
Source organism: Sus scrofa (assembly GCF_054392235.1). Taxonomy (NCBI): domain Eukaryota; kingdom Metazoa; phylum Chordata; class Mammalia; order Artiodactyla; family Suidae; genus Sus; species Sus scrofa. The sequence goes on from NC_139399.1 coordinate 57,819,386, forward strand.
GTTGGAAGACGTTCATCAACTCATTTCCTAAAATCTGGTTTTCATGGGGGGGGGGGGGGGCAAAGCACTGGATCCCTAAAGAGCCAGTAAGAATCTTTTGGTTTGAAGCTATAGAAACCGGGTTCAAAATAGTTTAGGAGGGCAAAAAAAAAAAAAAAAATGTATGGCTCCGTCACTGAAAAGACACAGGGAAATTGTAGCTGCTCGCCTGGGGTGGGGCTAGCCTGTGCCTCTCCCTGCCATGCTGCCAAGTGGATGCGCCACCCTGGCTCTCCCAGCCTGGTTGCCACTTCACGGCAGGGGCCGCAGCATGGAGGGCCTGGGGCACCAGGGGACAGGGAAGCTCTTGGCTGAGGGAGGACGTGTCCAGGGCAGTGAGGAGGCAGCACTGCCCGTGAGCCCGTGAGCCAAGGCTCCAAGCATGCTCCATTGTTCCATTGGACTGACTTACAAAGCACAAATTCAAAGATCAAATGATTAAGACTCTCAAGGCAGTGACTGCAGGGTCACTGTTCCCTGTGCGCATTGATGCATTTTAAAGGATAATGTAAACCAGGCACGCTTTTTACCACATGTACCACCCTTAGGGCATAATCCTCATGGCATCCTGGAGGAGCCAGAAGAGGGGGCGGCCCCTTGTGAAAGCAGAGCCTGAAACAACTTCTGAAACAAAACGGAGGGGCCCGCGCCCAGAGCACTCACTGTCCATCTTCTCAAGGGCAAAGACCACGTCTGCAATCCCCACGCGTGGGCCGGGTGGGCGGGCCAAGGCGATGTAAGCTCACCAAGAGGGATGGAGAGATTTTCACAGACTCAGGAGAAGACAGAGGAAAAGACACCCGCCTTTCTGTGGACATCAAGTGACCGCAGCACAATGCAACGAGCTGGCCCAATATCTGGCCCCAGAGTCACATTTCAGCGCATCCTAGGAATTGTTCATTAGACACCGTCTGGGATCTTTGCTAAGACGGCACGCGGCAGATCAGGCTGCAGGTCTGTTCAGCCTCAAAGCATCATCGACTTGGATTCGGGGAACTAGCCCAGCCCCAAGTTTGCAGAGAAGCAGGTGAATCAGAAGGTATGTCTTGGTGGAGGGTCTTTAACAACAGAGGCTGGCATTTAAGTGTGGGCCCTTTATTTGGGAGGTGCAGAGCCAGGCAGAGAGGGTGAAGAGACAGGGAGGGGAGGCAGGTGCAGAGGGAGGCAGGGGGCTGCATTACTGCACGGGGGCAGCTTCGTGACCAGCCCCCAGACTCACCGGGTCATCTTCCAGCACTTGGGACTCCTCTGAATGGGATACAAGGAGTAACGAGGGAGGAAGGAGAGGCCGCTTGAAAAGGATGGAAAGGAGATAAGACACAGACCAGCCCTTCAGCTCAGGGCTGCCTCAGAGCACAACCTGGCAATGAATGCCAGTTCCGCTGCTTCCAGCAAAGGGCCACGTTTCTCCATCGAGCGCCCCTACCCTTGTCCATCTCCTGTCCCCTCCGACCGATGCCCCTCCTTCCTTTTCCTAAGACTTCACACCGGGCCTGGGGGCTGCAGCGGCCTGCAGACACTCCCAATAGGAGGGGAGTCCACAGGGGAGGGTCGTGGGGAGGGGCCACATACTTGATTGAAAATCAAGTATAGGCAGAAACCAGGAGTCGTGAGAAACACCTTACACACACACCTGCCTCGTCCATCCATTACAGTGGGCACGGCATGTGGCTTGCGCTCAGGGGCCTTGGTAAAGGAAAGAGCCTTATATTTCTCCAGACTGGAATCATACATAAAGACGTAAGCAGGAGGTTCGTGATCTAAATCACAGAAGAACAGTTGGTACATGATTCCCATCTTTCGGGGCATATGGTTATTGATTTTAACAACAACAATAGAACACTTTCTACAGGCCAGGAGGTTTGCCAAGTATTTGAAACCTACCAAGGCATTTTGTTATTATACCAGTTCTGTAAATAGGTGCTCTTATTAACCCCATTTCTCAGATGGAAAAAAAAATAAGACCAAAAAGTTGTCTTGGGCTTCGAATCCAGCCCACCAGCTATTTCCTCATCTGGCAAACAAAAGGGGAGGAGGTCTTGGGTGGGGAGCCTGGGACTCCTCCTCGTCTTAGAGACTATGAATTGTGCCAGGAGACTTCACCAGGCATGGTGAGCCCAGCAAGGCCACCCCACCCTCTGCACAGCTCTGTCCCTCCAGACACAGCTTCTAAATCTCTCATATCCCGGCCATGATTCCAGACAGAAGCCTGTGGCTGGGTCTCTGGGCAGGGCCACCCAGGGGTCTCAACCCAAAGCCCACAGACCCTCTAAACAGGGAGTGGGGTGGGTGCTGACAAGCCCAGAGGCAGCAGAGAAGGGGACGTGCTAGGAGAAATGTCACCACCCCCACCCACGTTTCTCTCCCCTCTTGGGCCATATGCCACTGAAATAAGACACATCAATATTTTGTACCCAGAAGCCATCTGCAAGGTCTACTAATGAGGAGCTTGGTACGATTTGTGACATAAGGTGTTTACCGAATGTGTGTTAATCATATTTGTACCAAAACAAACCTTGCTCTTCAAAAAAGGGGTGTGGGGTGTGGGCGGGAATAAAGCACTTAGGCGGATGGTTTCCGGAGCAACAGCCGCAAGAGGCTGGACCCGGGCAGGATGGGGGCCATAGGGCGTGAGCGGTTCAGAAATGGAGGCTGCACGTGAGACCAGGAGGGAGGGAAGGAAGGAGCGGTGGGGCGAAGGGAGTCCGAGGAGACCCGAGAGTCTGAGAGATGCAGAGAAAGAGGGGCTTCTCTGTGAAAAGCCCACCCCGCTCTTAACCTTGGCTTCCTTCTGTAGATGTTTCCTGAGTCAGGCCAAGGGCGTAGATGCCTAGGGCCCCGGCACTCATGGGACTTATAGTCTGTTTGGGGAGGCTGATGGGTAGTAATCAGGAAACCAGTAAGTAAATAAGAACTTCACGTTGTCGAGATAATGAACATGGGCTAAGCAGAGCGTGCTCGAGGAGGGGAGGGGTTGCTTTGCTGAGTTGGTCAGGGAAGACCCCGCTGGGTAGGCGGATAAAAGGAAGAGGAGTAATGATAGCACCGCTATCAACAATGCACGGCATTACTGCATGCAGGTCCCTGTTATCCTAAGAGATTTGCTTCTCTCAACTCATTTACTCTCAAGGCAGAGTCTTCATTAAAGCAGGTTCCTCTTCCTGCAGGTCAAAAAAAGAACTACATTTCCCAGCCCCCCTTGTGGCTGGGTGTGGCCATGTGACTTGCCCAATCACATGTGGCCGGATCAGAGCGCTCTCCGTGCCAATTTCCTGTTTATCTTGGTGGAGCCAAAAGACCAGCACCTGGGTCCCTGAGTCACTGTGTGGAGGGCAGCCGCCTATCACCATATGTGCTAGGAAAAACATTTCTATTATGTTAGTCACTGAAATTTAGTAGGACAACCATCTGTTCCAGTTTTCCTGGAACTGTGCTGGTTTTAGCACTGAAAGTCCTGTGTCCTGGCAAATCCCTCAAAGTCCTAGGCAAACTGAAATCTGCCCACCCTAGATTTAGGCAGTCATTATGATGCAGCAGCTGCTTTGCCTACGCTGATCTGGTTATCACCCCAACCTTATGAGTGGGGTCTGTTACTACCCCCACTGTGGAAATGGAGAAACTGAGGCTTGGAAGAGGTTGGCATTTCCCTGTGGTCATTTTCCAAAGGCCACACAGCTAGTTGGACAGCTAGGAATTGAAAAGAAAGGCTGTGTCTGGAGGCCGTGCTTCTATAACGTCACGATGTTCTTTTGGAAAGAGGTAAGAAAGGTGGGAGCTGGTGGACGAGCATCCTAGGAGCACCCATCCGTCACTCCATCTCTGTGTGTTGCTCCCTGCTGGTCTGATGCGGAGAGAAGCACGTCCCTCTCTGGAGACTCGTCAAAGCATCTTGTCCCCATGATACCCTCCAGCTGCATCTTTATCCATTTTCCTGGCTGGAGGGTGGAATCCAAAGAGACGGCACCTCTGCTATTTCCATATTTGTATTCCCTAGAGTCTAGCCCTGCCCACAGCTGATAGAAGGCATGTGAGAAACATTTATTGTGAGGCCTGAAGAGGTACTGAGAGAGGAAAGAGAGTGACTGAGAACTGGCAAACACTATCTATTTACCAACAATGCCCAGGGCCAGGGGGGAAAAAAAATCTTCTTCTAAAGACTGATACCAAAGGGCTCAGGAGAATGGAATCAGGCTAGTAGGATTCAGAAATGCAAACTGAGGGGCCTCGCCTTGGGGCTCAGCTTCTAGGCAGGTCCAGTGTCTCAGGGGTCTCCAGCTTTCACTGTGTTGGTCACTGCCTGCCCTTCCCCCCGCTCTCATCACAGGGAACCTGATCCCTCTTCCCTAGGCTCTGGGGCTTTGGGCCAGGTTTGGCCAATCAAAAGCACCATCTGGAGGCAGGAAGAGGCCAGGGTATTTCTCACCCTCTTTTCCTCCAGGGGCCAGTGCTGTGCCCTTTCTGTGGCTCTTTTACACCAAGCCCAGCCTGGCACCCCACACTTCTGGCTACATAAGGATGGATGACTTTCTTCCCTGGGAAAACAAGTGCTAAGGTTAACTGTCCATCCCTGGCTGCCGGCTTCAGTGCGGTCAGGAGAAAACAGTTAACCCATTTAAGAGCAAGGGTTCTGAAGCTAATTTACCGGAGAGAGTACCAAGCAGGTTTCCAACCCATGAAAGCAAACACAGGTCAGGAGCTCCCTCACACATCTGCCATTGAGCCGCTCAGTGGCAAGGGTCTGGGTTATTGGGAGAAGTCCCAGTCGGAGGAATTTCCAGGACAGAGTGCCCAGTATGTGGGCACATAGGCATGTTACGGATTCATTACAATGGTTCGTATGCTGGTCAGGGTACAAGCAAATATGTGAAGTATGGTTATCTCTTAGGTCTCAGCAAGAATAACACAAGGTTGATCAGGGCGCCTGTGTCCTCATGTGTCCTATTCACCATACTTAGCTCCCAGAAAGGCAGTGCAAGGGAGGTGAGGTTAGATGCCCAAGTCTTACTATTCCAGAATAATCCTTTGGTTGTGAACCACGGTAACTTTTATTGCCCTAATAAACCAGATAGGCATTTATTACCACCTCTTTTTTTTTTTTTTTTTTTTTTTTTTGGCTGTACTTGCAGCATGCAGAAGTTCCCAGGCCAGGGATCAAATCCATGCCACAGCAGTGACAGTGCTGGATCCTGAACTTGCTAAGCCATGAGGGAGCTGCTGAGCGACTCCTCTTACAACTTGGGTAGGACCCAAGAAAACAATAAGAAGGGAGAGGTGAAAAGAAGAGAATGTCACCGTCAGCAGAAACCCGGAGATGTGCGACCCGAGCACAGGTTCAGGAGGAAACCGCCATGGGTTCCCGGGTACCCCAGGTGCTTAACAGGCAATGGTCTCTCACCTTCCCCGGGAGGCTGAGAGAGACTGCAGTTCACTGGGCCCCTTCCTCCCACTCCAGCCCCTGTCTACCTGCGGTTTCCCCGTGAGCAGGAGCAGCTCCCACCCTCATCCATCTCACTGCCCACTCGCCAGGTGGGAGGCGGGGCAGCTGGGAACCGAGGGCCACGGTGAGCTCCTGCATGACCCACGTGCCGAGAAAGGAGTGGACAGACCTGGCCTTGACGATGGCCGTGCCTGCTGCCAGCAGGGTCCTTTCCACTCGAGCCTTTCTACACCAAAAGGATTAAGGATCAAATAGTGTGATTTTCTAAGACTGGAGATTCCTTTCCAAGCTCTGACCTCCAGTGCTCCCAGAAAGACGGGAGGAAGATGCTGTGTGATATCACGAAGCGATTCTGATGCGAACCTCTCAGGGGTCATGAGACTCCATGTGTTCAGGGCACTGCCCCCGACAAGCTGCCCTCACCTTTCACAGCGGCTGCAAGCTTGCAGGCCCCCAGGGAGCCCACACGTCTAACCAGCTGCTATACATCCAGGAGTTGCCACGACCCACTTGGGTTCAGTGATTCACTAGAATGACTTAGAGAACTTGCATTCTCCTGGTTACGGTGTTGGTAGAAAAGCTGCAAATCGGGACTGGCCATTTGAAGAGACACATGAGGTGAGGTGAGATGGGGTGTGTGAGGGTCTCAGACAGAGTCCCCATGTCCTCTTGTGCTGGAATCAGGACACATCACCCTCCTCGAACCAACCAGGAAGTTCCCTCTCAGGAGCTCAGGACAAACGGCAAACCCTTTATGATAGAGATTTGGGTGGTGGATGGAATTGTATTTCCAGCCACGCATCAACCATCCTTTTGTCCACCACCTCCCATGGCCCATAACTCCCAGGTTATGGACTGAAACTCATAGGCATGGAAGATCAATTTAAGAATTTTGGAGGACAGAAGTTGTTTTACCTACGCTCTATACATTTCCCCTTCTTTTACAGACAAATTTTGTCTTTGGTCGGGGGAGGGGATACCCCCCCCAGTCCATTAAGATCTCCTTGCTGACTCAGGTGTGAGCAGGTGACTTGTGCCTGACCAATCAGAACATCAGATTCATTTGCTACCTGGATTAACTTCCGAGTTCATTCACCGAAGTGCAATTCCTAAACTGTTGTTGAGATTGTTCAATAAAAAGACATTCTTTCGATGCTGAATTTCATCTTGTAATAATATAAGCTGAGAACTTCTTTGAGATGCCATATGGAGAACATTTGCCTGCACCTGGAACCACATGGCAGAAACAAAGATGAGAGGGAAGAAATCAGAGAGGTCGGTCCTGATGAAATCATTTAAGCCAATGGGTCCTGAATTCCATGTTTGCCTCCTGACATTTCAATCATGCATCCAAATGGTCTGATTGTTTTCATTTACTTTTAAGTCTAGTGATTTTACTTGAACTTGGTGTTGGTCATTTCAGGTCACTGTTCTCAGATGCAGTACGTGCTTTCAGTAAATAATTTCAAATCCGTTTAATTTTAGTTTTAGGAAAAACCTTTTTTCTTTTCTTTTTTTTTTTTTTAGGGCCACACCCCTGACATATGGAAGTTCCCAGGCTAGGAGTCGAATCGGAGCTATAGCTGCCAGCCTACGCCACAGCCATAGCAACTCGGGATCCAAGCCACATCTGCGACCTACACCACAGCTCACGGCAACGCCAGACCCTCAACCCACTGAGTGAGGCCAGGGATCGAACCTGTATCCTCATGGATCCTAGGTGGGTTCGTTAACTGCTGAGCCAAGAAGGGAATGCCCAGGAAAACCACCTTGAATTATAGTTTTTAGTATTTGTTTTGTTCCGTCACTACAGTTTTTCCTTTTATCCATATTTTGACTCTCTTCTATCAACATTTTTTTTTTACTTTCTCATCTAACTTATGCCTCCTGATCCTTCCTTTCACCCATCCTCTTCTTGCCGCATAAAATTTCTGAATTAGCGATTTGATCACCCATCTCCTTCCCTGCCCAGTATCTTCGAATGACTGTCCCAACAGTCCTGTCGCCTACGAGTCTTAATCGAGGTCTGACTTTCTCCAAGGACATGGCATCTCTCTCAAGTTGGGGGCTTTTTTGGTTTGCCTTTCTCATGACTCAGATAAAGAAGTAGGGTCGGAGCCCTCTTTGTTCCCATGGCCCCTTAATGTACCACTTGCCCCCTTCTGGTTTCAAAACTATGTCTTACCTGAATCTCTTGCCCTATGTCCACACCACTCACCCACCCCTCTCCATCTACTCATTCTGAAAACATCTGCTTCCTCTCCTGCATTCAGCAAAGACTTGAACCCTTAACTCACTCCCAGCCTTTTTTGTTTTTTTTTTCCACTCAAACCTATAGCTCATAATATCCACCTGTGTTTAGATCCTGGCTCCATCATTTATTAGAGGCATTAGCTTGAGCAAGGTGCTAAATTCGCTTGTGCCTCAGTTTCCTTACCTGCAACATAGGATTCCTTATGGTCCTGTCTCATATAGTCATTGTGATGACTTTGTGAGATAAAGTACATTACAGGCTAACAGTGCTTGCTTGACACAAAGGGCTCTTTAAAGGTTGGCTCCTACTAGAAGTATTATCCTTATTCTTATCTGGTTTGCGGGAGGCGCAAACTAGGCTCTTAGCCAAAATATTAACACTGTTTTTAGTTTTTGGCCTCACCCACAATATGCAGAAGTTCCCAGGCCAGGGATCGAACCCACACCAGAGCAGTAACAACCCCAGATCCTTAACCCACTGAGGGAACTCAGCCCCAGGGAACTCCAGCTAACACTGTTGAAAGAACTCTCTGATTTCATTTAGGTGTCCCAGAAGTATGAATTTATGAACCATTCAAAAGAAATCATGATAAAATTTAACCTCTTGTAGGAAGGCTTATTTATTTTATAAGTAGATTTCACTGGTTCCCATTATTAATCAAACCAGCTCTCCATCAACCCATGATCAAATGTAATAATTCATAAAGTAGAGACAAATACCATATGATATCACTTATATGTGGAATCTAAAATAGGGCACAGATAAACCTATCTACAAAACAGAAACAGACTCACAGACACAGAGAACAGACTTGCGGTTGCCAAGGGGGAGAGGGGAGGGACGGGAAGTTTGGGGCTGGTAGATGCAAACTATGACATTTAGACTGGATAGGCAATGAGGTCCTGCTATACAGCACAGGGAACTATATCCAGTCTCTTGGGACAGACCATGATGGAAGAGAGTATAAGAAAGGGAATGTGTATATATGCATGACTGGGTCCCTTTGCCATAGAGCAGAAATTGGCACAACACTGTAAATCAGCTATTTTAAAAAAGTTAAACCAACAACAAAAATAAATAAAGTAGGGGAGGGGGAGCAGGAAGCTTTCCAGCATCAAGCTCAGTGGTCACCATGTGTGAGACCATGTCAGTCCCACGGGTGCCCCAATGCCTCTCTGAAGGTGTATTTCCATGGCCACCTCCTCCCCCAAATCTCCCCATGCCACCGCAACCCGCACTGCCACTTCACTGCCACACCACCCCCCAGCTGCCTCTGTTCCTTCCCCACCAGCAGGTTCTATCTCTGGATTTCACATCATCACAAAGCATTTTCTACAAACTCTCGGCCTCCCCCCAGGGTGATTTGTCATCAGCAAGTAGTGATGGGAGGCACCTCTTATTTAACCAAGAGATGATTCATAGGGCTCCATGCAAGAGCCTGTATAAAGCAACCTTTATTTTCCCCAAATAACATAAAACCATCATTAATCATCCCACCCAACCCCTGTCCCGAGTGACCTTCTTGCCCCTTCTACAAATGAATGTTAAGTCACTAGATTTGGGGTGTCCACTTGGGGTAGCAGGACAGAGGAGTTGCCCAGAAAACCTTCCTTTCAATAAAACACCGTGACTTCAACCTCCTTCTATTTCTTACTTTCGTATAACTGGACAGGGGTCTTCCAGACTCAAAAGCCTATTATTTGTGAAACAAGATGGCAGAATTTAATATTGCTCCTGCCTGTGTGTCCCCATCCCCACCCCAAATCTTGAACTTACTGGCCTGGCCGGGATGAATAATTAGGCCAACATATGGAGGACGACATCCTTGTCTAAGAAAACAACCTCTATAATGTGCAGGCCCATCAGAAAACAGACTCAAATTATATGCTGAAGCACAGTGGAAATTTCCCTCTGCATGTTTTATGTAAACAAGTTCATTTGTTCATTCAATGAATCCACAGTTCTTCAAAGGCCCTGTTTATATTAAAAGAAAGAAGCAGAAAAATTTGGATTGGCTGGCAGCCAGCTCTACACCTACAGAGTTGTCAAGCTGTTAAAGCAACATTCAGGAGCTCAGATGTTTATGTTGAGATGGGCTCTTAAGCCAAAAGTAAAATATTGTTTTTGGAGGCAACGGCCAGATGCGTGAGCAATGGAATCACATCTTCAGAGACAAAATGACCAGTGTTTTGCAAAAGGGCAGAGCAGGGAATGGGCCTCAGACCTTGGGCAGCCCTGAAGACTCACACTTCGTATGTCTTATGGACCAACACAGAGGCTTTTACATTCATTCTAAAGTAATAAAGAAGAGAAAGTGCCTGATGTCAAGACATTAGCATAGGGCAGTCTCTGGTCTATTTGCTTGGCTTCTTGGAGGGGAAAAAAAGTCTACTCTCCAAAGACCTAAAAGTTGGGTCCTTTCCTGGTCTGATGTTTTACAGTTACAGTTTACAAGAGCATGTAGTAATCAGATGGTAGCTTCAAGACAGAATCCATGAGAGTCTCTTATCAGTTGGGAATCTTTGGTTGCAAGTGACAGAAACTTCAACCCAAGTTGGATTCAGTAAGCCATGCTTTTTTGCCGGGGGGGGACAGATTTGAAGCCAGGTGGGGATTTTTGCTTCAGGTGTGGCTGGATCCAGGAATTCAGAAGTTATCACCATGTGGCTCTTTATCTTTCATTCACCTGCCTTGGCTGCATCTAGGCAGATATTTGTTCACTGTACTAAGGTGGCCACTGGCTACTCCACGTCAGTACTGTAATGTCTTAGCAACAGCAGAAGAAAGAGAATGCTACTGCAGTTACTCTAGCTGGGAATTGGCTTTTATTAATTCTAATTGGGTCACATGACCACATCTTAGCCAATCATTGTGGTCACAGAATATAGACTTCTGATTGGCCAAGGTCAAGTCACATGCACAGCTCTAGACTCAGCCAAACTCCAGGAACAGAGAGAGTGGGGGAGGGGTGGCAGGCCAAGGAAAATGGATTAATTGCAAGAAGAAAGGGAAATGGATTGGGGGACGGAGAAAACCTGGTCTGAAAAGCATGTCATAAGAGAAGGAAATGAGTGTGTATGGTTTGAGAAGGACCATAATTAAGATGAATCCTGGAATCTTTAACATTGAAAGCACCATCCCAGACCTAGGCCAAAACACAGGAAATGATTTTTAAAACAACAGATCTTTCATCAAATAATCTGAGGTCTATGAAAATGTCTAGGTTGAAAAGAGATTTAATACTGAGCTACTGGGTTCAAGGAGGAGAAAAAAAGGTCCAAAGAACTGCCCTCTTCATTCTCCCAGCTTCAGCATCACACCCCCACCCCCTCCTTCTTGGAAACTGGGGGAAGACTTTGAAAACTGCTTGGGCTTCTAAGGTGACTTCAGGGGGTCGTATAGACACTGCACTAGAATAATATTGACTCACATCCAGAAAAGTTTCTTCCCAGCTCAATTCCCTTTTACTTGTGTTGATTTTGTCAAGGAGAAAGTCAAAGCCTAGTGCTAATATATTTTAATCAATTTTGTCCCTCTTGCTAATACTCATTTGAAAAATAAGAGCTTCATGCCTCAGTCTCAGAGCCCTCTGAGGGTCAGGTATTAGGCTAGAATTTACATATTTTAATTGCTTTTATTTTTACTATTTTCTTCTGTTTGGGGGACATCACATTTTATGATGGTGATGTGTGGGTGAATGTTTATCTCGAGTCAAAATGTTTTTAATAGTAGCAAAATACACAGCTGTAAAATTTGCCTTTTTAACCATTGTTAGGTGCCTAGTTCACTGACATTAAGTAACTCAAATTATGCAACTGTCACCACCATCCACTTCCAGAATTTTCCATCTTTCAAAACCAAAACTCTATACCCATTAGACAGTAACTCCACCTTCCCCCTACCCCTAGGCCCTGACAACCATCTATGTCTTTCGAATACACCATGTAAGTAAAACACATGAATATATGCAAATAAAAATAACAAATCATAGTACAGATGTCACCCAGAGAAAAGGATAAAATGTGAATGCTGTTTGGGAAACGTTGCAGGACCTGCCCCAAGATGACACGTCCTGCCTACGACACCCTTGAAAACTATTTTCACTTTGGAAAGGACAGCTCTCCTTTTTCGGCAAGATGGCTTGGGCCTGTTTCATTAGGAACAGCGTAAAGTGTTGGAAAGTTCTTCCTTCCACGGAGCCTCTAAGCTTTGGCCTGGGGACTCAATTTGCACATAAGGATGGTCCGTTTCCTTCCACATTTTATCACCTCAGATATTCCAATGTGGATTTCAGAGCCCAGGTAAACGGTCCCCTTCTTGGCCAAGTACCCCAGCGTTTGGTCACAGATCTAGGATCAATGTTCCGATGAAGGATGAAGGCTGTGAATAGAGTGGTTCCTTGCTTTTTGTGTCGAGCAACCACGCCCCCGAGGTTCTGGCCACACCTGCCTTGTTTCCTTGGGAACAAGCTCTCTTTCACTGTCATTTATATTGATTGCCAAGGATGACTCCACCCCCTGAGTTGGGGCATGACTCTATTACCCAGAACTGGCCAATCAGAGCAGTCCATTGCTCAACCCTCAGTGATTGGCTCAGGGATGAACACGTGATGATGCCTGGTGGTAAAAGCTACTCAGGTGCCCCTCCCCCAGCCTCCCTCCGCTTCAGCCATAGGTCCCACCCTAGGCAGCTCATTTCCTATCGTTAACCAGTGGTTTTGGTTTTATTAAATTCTGAAAACATGGCTATGTGTGCAAAGGTCAAGGGCTCTGCTCCTGATTCCAGCAGCAACTGCCACCAGGCTTGACCCGTGTGCCAGACGCCACTCCAATGGCTTGAAAATACTAATTCCATTAATCTTCAGAACAACCCCGTCAGGTACGTCGTAGGACCAGTTGTATTTTCAGGTGAGGAATCAGGCTCAGGGGGCAGAGTGACATGAGCAGGGACTGAACCAGGCAGCCTGGCTCTGAACCACCTACAGTGCCGTCTGAGAGCCGCCCCTGCCACCGGCCGAACAGCAGGAACTGCCACTACTGCTTGCACTGTCCAAGGTCTCCTCCCTTGCAGAGGTAACTCTTGTCTCTTACTGGTCGCTTGCAAGGTCTCTCAAAACTAAATGCCTTTGATCTTGAATCTTTGCGGGGAAGCCTCTGAAGGACTTGGAGATGATCTGGGGTCACCATCTGGGCTTTCCTCACTCGTGTCTCATTATCTGGCCCGCTGGGCTGGTGGCAAACACGGAAAGTGAAGTCTGTCCTCCCTTTGGGGAAAATAGAGGAGATATTAAATCATCTTAGCCTTTGATATTGAACATTCCAGCCAAGGGGCCAATGAGACCCCAGACTGGGAAGCCACTTCCCAGGGAAGAGCCAGTCCTGCTCCAAGATAGCATGGAGCTTCTGCCCGCACACGCAGAGGGACGCAGTGACTGTAATTACGCCTCTTCATCTGGGGCCTCACTTTATTTCATGAATAACTTGCCAAAACCACACTGCTGTTCCAGGTGTGAACCTGACCTGTGAAGAGTTTTTACACTTCGATCCCACCTGGCATCTCCATCGGGGATCCTGGGAGAAAATGTTTCTAAACCCAGCAGCTGCCTCCTCACTCACCCTTCTGTCCCCAGCCCACCTCTCCCGGTCACCAAAGGGGAAGGAGGTTCTTTCCCAAGTTCTGCAGCATCAGAGCTAGCCAAGGAAAGGAGCCCTCAAGATGGCCCTAAAAAAGCACCGACATTGTGGAAAGGGGAGAAGAAAGAGGTGAAAACTCAGAAGCAGCTCTGGCCGGGATCCTCTGTGCTGGGGTGCTATGAGAGGTGTGGTCCAGGGCCCGTTGGAAAGCCCATCTCCTAAAGAGGAGACTAAACTCATGAACCCACCATCCTCAAGGGAGTTGTCGGATTTGGACATTTTATTAGGGTCAGAATGGACCTTGATGAATTGCTGGATAGGAGTTCGTGGTGAGTGAGCCAAAGGAAGGCTGTTCCAGACATCACTGAGCACTGATGCTAATTTCCCTTAAAGATCTTGGAAGAGACAAATCTGGGGTCTACTAGGAACTGCATGTTGCACACTCCATATCTCATTTCTTCTTCTTCTTCCTTGGAAACAGAGCTCCGAGTTTAGCTGGGCACATGGCTCCCTAGAAGGAAGAGGACTTTCTCCAGATCACCTGCACTAGCTGATGTCATGTGATGAAATAAAAGGCCACTGTCACAGCAGAAGTCTTGGGTGAAGTTTCAAAGTAGAGAACAGGCTCATTCGGAACATATGACTTTTATGCTCTGACCCATTCCTTCTTTTGGCTGCCTGGAATGTGGACCCTCTGGCTGGTACTCAGCAGCCATTCTGGACCATGAGGGAGCCATGAAGATGGAAGGCATCCATGGTATAGCAGAAGTAGGAAGGTCTTTTGTCTTGATGACTTCATGGAGCATCCACATTAGCCATGGACTGTTTATCCCCAATATTTCCCTTAAAAGTAAGAGAATACATTGTGTTTAACTCACTGTGATATTGGGATTTCCTCTTATTTGTGACTGAAGCTGCTCTTAATGATACAAGTGATACATAATTTATGAGGCTGATCAAAGTGAGGAGAGATTTTGAGGCTCAAACCAATACTTCTCAGCCTGCACTCTGCATCCTTCGGGATCATGAACCAATTCTGCCACCAAATGTCACATCTCACCTGTCCCAGGACCCAGCAGGCTCTCCCCGCCGTCCAAGCCTTCTCCCCACTCCCTTCCTTTGCTCCCTTCCTCCTCTTCACTTTTGTTCTTGCCGTGAGCCCTGCCTGGGCCAACCTCACTCCTCCTCTCCATAAATCTCACATTCATCACAGTCCACCTTTTTGATTTTCACCTCTGGCATCTTTCCCAAATATCCTGGGAGAGGCCTTGTTGGAATGTCTATTTAACTTCGAAACCCGGTGCAGCCCCAGCCCTGGTTGGAAGAGTTTCCTCTAAGGGTTTTCAGAAATGAACTACTCTGAAGGGCGCCATCACGGGTAACCTGGCTGGGTCCCTCCACCAAATTAGAAGTCAAGGAAGCATCCTCCCTAGCCGACTGCAGGACAGAACTCAAGTTCACCCTTCATGAGTGCAGGCGGGGTCTCCCTTGGAGAGTTTAATGTGCTAGAGAAAACACACACATTCATATTCCGTCCTGCCGCCCAGCATGCTTGTCCCCCTCATTAGCCAGACCCAAATCCTCATCAGTGCCCCCAAAGCTCTGCGTGCCCAGCCCTGCCAGCCCTCTTCCCACTGCAGCTGCCTTCTCATCTACTCCACCCCTGCCCAAGTGGCCTCCTGGATGCTCTCTGACATCCACCCCCTCCGGGCCTCTGCACCGACTCTTCCTTCTTCTGGAATGGTCATCCCTGAGACTCAGGCAAATGTCACTCCTTCACCGACGAGCACAAATAAAATAGCCATGCTCCCCTCCCACCTGGTTCAGTCACTGTAGCATTTTCTTTCTTTCTTAGCATACGTGGTAATCGGAAGCCATTCCCTATCTCCCTTCTAGAACGTCAGCTCTGCGGGGTCAGGTCTACTCTTGACCTTTCTCCACTGCCTCCTCCAGGGCCTAGATCGCCTTGTACATGAGTGAGAAATAAAGGTTTATGGAGTGAATGTGTGAATGAACAAATAAAGCAAAGTTTCTCCCTCTTCTGGGCCGTGTGTGATTTCAGGCAAGACATGTCACCTTGCTGAGCCTTGCTTTCTCCATCTGCAAAGTGGCGCTAATTGTATCAAGTGCTCCTTCTGCAGGAGATGAGGTTACTTTTCTCTAAGGCTTGTGTAAAGAGATCCTCTTGCCAAACCAGGTATGGTGGCGCAGGGCTTCCTGAAACCAATTAGGTGAGACTTTCGCACTAGCCCTGCCAGGAAACCCTCCAGCAGGTGCTCACACGTGAGCGAGTGGTGTCTTGCCCGAGAACACACGTGGAGCCTCTGCAGGGCAGGCTCTGGGCCCGTCCTGTGCTGCACTGAAGCCTGGGACTCTGTGGACGCAGAGGTGTTGATGGAGCATTTGTGACATGCCAGACACTGATGAAGGTGCTGAGGCTACAGCTGTGGACACACCAGAGCTCCCCTCTGACCACAGGGAGCCCAGGCTAGCGGAGAAACAGGCCCTGGACAAGCGCAACAGACATCCCATGAGGAACCATTCACGAGCCATGGCAAGCGGGTCCAGGCAGGGCGTTTCCAGATAACTTCCAGGAGGAGGTGGCGTTTGGACAGGAGTTAGCTTGGGCAAGAGCAGGGAAAAGCTCATCTGACATGGAACAGCATGTGCTGAGGCTTAGAATCAAGAGAAAAGGGTCAGCATGAGGAAGCGAGAGAGGGAAGGGGTTTAAACAAGGCAAAGACAAAGGTCATGTTTCCGACTTTAAGAAAACTGCTCTGTCCGCAGAGGGGAGCAGGGCTTGAAAGGGGCAGAGTGGCAACAGGGAGGCCCCTGTGATGGTCCAGGTGAGAAGTGATGGTGCTTGGACCAGATATTAGAATGTTTTGAATGACAGCTTCACTGAGGTATAATTTGCAGACTGCCATGCTCACCCTCTCAAGGCAGACAGTCTGTGTTTTGCAGCCTCCCCGAACTGCGAGACCATCGCCTCCAAAGAAACCCCGTACACCTTAGCAGCCAGTCCCCACCCATCCTTAAGCAAACATGCATCCACTCTCCTTTGGATTGGCCTATTCCATAAATGGAATCACACAACATGTGGTCTTTCACGACTCGATTCTTTTACTGAGCCTAACGTTTGCAGGACTCAGGCGTGTGGGAGCCTGTGTCAGGACTTCATTCCTTTCTATGGTAAACACTGTTCTGTGGAGAGTGTCTACCACGCGGTATCGCTGATTCATCCATCAGTTGATAGACATCTGGGTTTCTCCACTTTGGGCTACAAAATGCATGACGCTGCTGCAAACATTCCTGTGTGCTTGTAATTCTCTTGGGGACACGCCTAGGAACGAAGTTCTCGTATCATATGGTAACTGTTCTGAATTTCCTTTTCTTTTTTTTTTTTTTGCCATTTCTTGGGCCGCTCCCACAGCATATGGAGGTTCCCAGGCTAGGGGTCGAATCGGAGCTGTCGCCGCCGGGCTACGCCAGAGCCACAGCAACGAGGGATCCGAGCCGCGTCTGCAACCCACACCACAGCTCACGGCAACGCCGGATCCTTAACCCACTGAGCAAGGCCAGGGATCGAACCCGCAACCTCGTGGCTCCTAATCAGATTCGTCAACCACTGAGCCACGACAGGAACTCCCGTGCTGAACTTTTTAAAGACTGTAAGACTGTTTTCCAACGTGGCTGCATCACTTAACATTCGCCCCAGCCACGTATAAGGCTTCCAATTTCTCCACATCCTCCCCAACACTTGTTTGTGTTTGTCTTTTCTTTTCGGCTGCACCCAAGCCCTGTGGACATTCCTGGGCCAGGGATGGAATCCAAGCTGCAGTTGTGGTAACGCCAGATCCTTAACCCACTGTGCCAGGCTGGGATCACACCCCAGCTGCTGCCGAGTGGAACCCCCGTTTCTGTGTCTCTTTGATTTGAGCCCTCCTAGTAGGCGTGGTTTGATCTGATTTGCATTCCCCTAGCAGTGATGATGTTGAATACATTTACACGTGCTTGTTGGTTATTTGTGTGGCTTCTCTGGAGAAATACCTATTCTTCTGCTCCCTCCAGTGGCTGCTAGGCTGCTGACTTTCAGAGCTACTGACACTGCGGAGCTGTGGGTTTTCAAGGCGATCGCAGCTGGGGAGAGGGAGAGAGGGGTGGAGCCAGTTAAATTTGCTCAAGTCTGGCTGTTCTTGCTGAGATTCAGCCATTTTTCGTGAAGAAACACTCCTAGAGTTGTAAGTAGTTACCATCCAGAGTTCTGAAGAAGTTGATGTTGAGAGGTTTGGGTGGTTTGTTTGGTGTTCTCATGGCTCTTATGGAAGAGCGGATTTTTGGAGGTACTTACTCTGCTGTTACAGAACTGCTTCTGATTGACGGATCATAGGATAGGAAGGGCTTCCTAGGTGTCAGGCCCTTATCTCAGTATTTCACATGTGTAATACCCAAGGAGAGAGGTATTATCATGTCCCTTTTAGGGAAGAGGACGCAAAAGTGTTAAGTGATAAAGGGGTTAACGACACACAGCAGGTAAGCAGTCAGGGGTGGGGGGACACATGGGGCCAGGAGAAGACCCCAGGCCCCCAGCTGTGAGCCCACCCTGCTGGCCACCTCCCCTCCCCTGGGCGCCTCCAGAATCAGGGGGAGCCCAGGAAGCAAGGCCAGCCCTTCCCCTGGTGACATGTGCAGCTGGGGGGAACAGAACCATATGCACCCCCGGGAGCATCCCTCGCTCTGCTGGGCCACCGTGACCTTCTCCCTGGCGGGCAGCATGGATCACGTGGGTAGTAGGGGGGCCAGGCTGCAGGGATCTGACAGGTGGGCCACTGAGTTGGCCTCTCTGCCTGGGACACCAGCTCCCTTCCCACCCCACCCCCACCACTAGTCAGCTGCCAGCAAACCTGCCCACTCTTGCATCTGCTGTAGGCCAGGAGTGGATGCCTGGGGCTGTGTCTGTTGAGAGATTCTGGGAGCGTGTCTGCTGTCTGAGGCTGAGGAGTCATCAAACCTTAATGTGTGAAGAGTTTTTGCTGGGGCCACTGATCTATTTGCGGGCATGTGTCCAACTTCATAGCTCACCTCTGTCTCCCTGACTCACGCTGGCTGCCTTGCTATTCTTAGAACGCTGTAGGGACCAGGAGACCCATGGACAGCAGGCAGGGTAGATGGACAAGCGGATGGATGGACAGACAGGTACTGGCTATGTGAATGAGCTCCCCACACTATTCTTTGAGAGCAGATTTTGTGAGCAGAGCTGGAAAGCATCCTGCAGACCTTCAGCGCCAGAGCCAGGAAGGAGGATCGGGTGAGCACGGCACGGGCCCTAGTGAGGATTCCCTGAGCAGCAGGGGAAGGTAAGCCGAGGGAAGATCCAGCCCCAGGAGTAGCTTCAGGAAAAGTGACATGGACACCCCTCCCCAACGGATTCTCCTGCAATGAAAAAGCCTGGCGATTGGTTGCTGTGCAGTATCTGGCAAATCGAGGACCTTGGTGGGGGTGGGGGAGGTTTCTGTTTCCCCAGGTGTTCAATGGGGTTCCTAACAGTCACCCATCCTGCACCCAGACTAGACACGAGTACAGCCAAGGGTGAGGATGGGTGGTGTGGTCTCTGGGCCTGGGTTCAAATCCCTACCCTGCCCCTTGAGCAAGTACTGCAGACGCTGAACCTTGGGAAGCTCAGGACAGGTTCAAGCCCAAGCCCAGGGCTGTGGGAAGATTGCGTGAGGGAAGGAAAGGAAGCCCTTAGCCCTGAACCTGACATGCAGGCAGCTCTCAGTGAGTATTAACTCTCATTAGCCGCGCTTCCAACACAGACTGGCCTGTTTCTGGAATGAATTAATTGTACAATTGTAGAAGTTAAGTACTATCATTATTCCCATTTTCCAGATGGGAAAGTTGGGGCCCAGAGACCCTAAGGGGCTGGTCTTCCCCGTGGGATGCAGGAACCAAGCATTGTACAGTCTGCCCAGCTCGCCCATGGAGACAGTCTCCTGCCCACGTCCCGTGCAAACTGGGTCTGAAGCGAGGATTTCCAAATTCAAGGGCTGGGGCCTCGCACATCAGCTTCTGTCAAATTCCTCTAAAATTACCTTTCCTCTCAACCCCCCACCCCAAGGCCTCCCCGGAGGTGGAAGATTGACTTAGCAGATGGCCCTGGGCTGGAGAACTCTGGGGAGGGCTGCCCATTGTCCTGCCCACCCCCCACCCCTCCAGCCCCTCCCCATCTGGTCCCAACCAGGAACCAGCACCGCCCACTCCAGCTGTAGCTCCTCCCTCCTCCTGGAGGGATTTATGGCTCCCAGGCCGCCACCCTTCTGTCTGGCCTCAGGGACCCCCAGGCCTCAATCCGCCCCCCCTCCTTCTGCCTCGGGGGTCCCAGAAGGCCACTTAGCCAAAGTCCCCATTAATAACCTCACCTCTCAGCTTCAACGGCCCATTCTCCGATTTCTCATCAAACTGCCTGGAATTCAGCCCCCAGGACAGTGCTGGGGGAGGGAAGGTCCTGGAAGCCCTGTTCACACCTGCGGCCCCACCTCCGCTAATCTTCTGCCACAGCCCCTGACCGCACCCGGGGGCCATGACCAGGCTTATTCCCACCTTAGGGCCTTTGTCCCTGCTGGTCCTTCTGCCCAGTGATGCCATGACTGGTTCTTCCTGCTCTTCCAGGGCTCAGCTCCAGCGGTACCTGTCTTAGTCCATTTGGGCTGCTCTAACGAAATATCTACGCGAATTTGCCTGGAGGCTGGGGAGGCCAAGGTCAAGGTGCCAGGTCACTTTTTGGTTTATGGATGGTCTTTTCCTTGGGTCCTTACGTGGCAGAAAGTGTGAGGGGGCTTCCCTGGGGTCTTTTATCAGGGTGTAACCCTATTCAAGAGGGCTGCACCTTCTCACTGAATTACCTCCCAAAGGTCCCCACCTCCTAAGAGCATCATCTTGGGAGAGTAAATTTCAACACATGAGTTTAGAGGGACATGATATTCAGCCCATAGCACCACCTTCCTGGAAGGCCCCCCCCCCACTAAACACAACCCCATGGTCACGTGATCCTGTCATCAGATGCCATCACCTTCAGAGCTTTCCTCATTGCTTGATGTTTCTCGTGTGTTTGATTCCTTGTTGAGTCTGAGTGTCAGATCTGGGAGGCAAGGCCCCATCCGTCGAAATTGCTGTTGTCTACCCTGAACCTCCAACCACGCCTGGCACGCAGCTCATGCTCGATGACCATTTGGGGGTGGGTGGGGCTGGATTCATTCACTAAGAACTAATTCACTAGGAATAGATGCACCCCAGGCAATAGTATGTTAACAAGGGGATAATAATAATATAACCAATATCCACAGAAGGTCCAGTCTGTGCCAGGCACTGCTCCAAGGGTTTCATGCATATTATCTCATTTAATCCTCCACTGATACTGTGCCATATTTTTATACTGATTTCCCACCTGACTCTGGCATTTGTGCTTTGAATGCTGGAGGGAAGGTGTTAAGTCCCCTGGGAAATTTGCTCCCATAAGCTCTGCCTGGCCCCTGAGATGCCCAGGACAGGGTCTCTCCTGCAGGCCCAGTGCACACCACTGGCTCCCAGGCTGCCTTCCACCTGCACTAAGACCAAGGCTTGCCCTGGGGAGGCTTCTGCAGCTTAGCATTCATTCTTTAACACTCAGGACAGTTACTATTTGCTTGGCATTGTGCCAAGGGCTTCAGCTATGTTAATTCCTTCCATCACAGACCTCAGGTGGATACTGTTGCCCCTGCTTGTTTAGATGAGGACACCGAGGCACAGAGCCACTGAATCTCTCATCCAAGCTTACAGGGCCAGACAGTCTGGCTTCTGACCACTGCTCCAGACGGTCCCTTTGGGGTGGCTGACTCTCACTTGAGGAGAAAGGAGGCAGAGACAGTGACAGGGCTGCAGAAGGGTTACAGTGTCACCTTTTTGTTGCCAGAGGCAGGAAGCCATCCCCAACTGGCTTTGGCTAAAGGAAAAGCTGGATGTTGTCTTCCTTCAGGCATGGCTGGATCCAGAACCCCAAACAATGTATTAGGACTAGGTTTCTTTCCTACTCCATTTCTCATTACTTTTGTGTTGGCTGCAGTGTCAGGCACATAGGGTGGTGAGATGGTGCCACTAGCTCCAGATGTGTTATTCATTGAAGCTTTAAACTCAGGAGGAAGGAGAGAGCCTTTTTTCTAATCCCTACAAGGAAAAGCTTGGAATCACCTTCCTTGAATATGATTGGACAGTCTTGAGTTATGTGACCACCTATGAACCACTCACAATGGCTAAGGGAATGATGCAGTTCTCTGATTGGCTAGTTCTAGGTATTATGCAATTGCCCAGGGGAGACGGATCGGCTCCACCTAGGGCAGACAGAGGAGGAGGGTGGTCTTTGGGCCAATGCTCACCACCTGATCAGGAGGGCAGGGAATAGACACGATGGGGGGTGAGGGCACGTGTTCACTGCAGGTGCTGTGGCTACTGTGATATCCACACCGATGATACAGGAAGTCTTCTCTATTATGTGTAGGTATGGCAAATACTTTGAATTTTATGAATTTCATAGTTATGATGCCATAGACGTTTTGTCCCTCTATTATTCTCCATAGCTGTCTCTAGAATAAACTCCAAACTAGGCCATCTGTGGTCCTTCTGGTAGATGTGTGACCAATGGGGGAATTTCAGGCACTGTGACAGGGCAAGGGGAGGAGAAATTCTGCAAGAATACTGTGGTTACAATGACGTGATGCCATTAGTTTGGAAGGAGATGGATCTGGGTCTTTAGAGGAAATAAGACTACTACCAGCTGACACTGATTGAGCTCTTAATGTTTTAACAATGTCGACAGATATTATTCTAAGCTCTCCACATGTGTCCTCCTCTCATGAAAACTTTCTAACAATTCTGTGAGGCATTAACCCCATTTTTTATGGACAAACGCAGAGACAGGAACTGGCTCCTGGGGCCTCATGCTGGGGAGGGCTTATGGCTCACATGGGGTGGTTGCTTCCCCACTGCACCTCCTCTGCTGGAAACACCCAGTTTTTCTGGACCCCACCTGGGGGAGGGAGGGTCTTTACGTCAATCATGAGACCCCACCCCTTTGCCTGTAATTGGTAGACACTGACATACTTCTGACCAATGAGGTATAAGGATCATGCTTTGGGGATTCTGGGAAAATCTTTTCTCCCTAGAAAGAGGAGAGGGGGCTTAACAAGAGTGTTTCATTTCTCCCTGTGCCTTTCTGCTTTGGGATTTGGACACTTGGCTACTTCTCATCTCCTGCTACCACCCTGATGTAAACCATCATCTTTTGCTTGGAATGTTCTGGTCTTCTCCTCACTGGTCTCTCCGCTCCCATGCTTACCCATCGCCCCCACTGCAGCAAGAAGGATCCTATTAAATCTCAGGCAGACCATGTCCCCCCTCACTCAGACCCCCAGGGACTTTCTGTCTCACTGAATGAAAACCCAAGACCGCATCCCTCATCCCCTACTCAATCCCTCTTCCAACCCCTCTCCAATCCCCTGCCCTGTTTCTCTCCCCCTCCCTCACTAGGTTCCAGCCACTCTGGCTTCCTTTGTCCTCGAACCCGCCAGGCAGCTGTCTCAAGGCCTTTGCACAAGCAGTTCCCTGTGCTGGGAACGCTCTTCCCCAGGAATGCCCACAGCTCCCTCGCGCCCTCCATCAGTCAGGTGTCTGTTCACAAGGCAGGCAGAGCTGAATGGGGAGCCTGGGCGGGGACCCCAGTGACTCAGCGGAGCCCCTGCCAGCCATGGTCCTCCTGCTCCAGGATCCTTGACGGAGGTAAGGAAGTGCCGGGCGTCGGCGCCTTCACCTGTTTTATCCCCTGTTATTGCAGCTGAAATCCTCTCCCGGGGACCTTGGCTGGGATTCGAGCCCAGGGTTCGAGCTGGGCTGTGGCTGAGGGGCAGGCCCTGGAGGGGTCAGAGGCTCCTCGCGCCGAGTCTCTGCCGCCCTTCTGCCTTCCCGCCCCGGGCCAGGTCCCACAAGTCAGCCCCTTCCTGGGCGGGCATTAGCCAGCCTCTCCTGAGCATGTGCCGGGGACTAAGTCCTTCTGCTGTTTCCCTTCCAGCACTTTCCAGGCCCAGGTTCCCAGTGCAGAGCTGCCCCCGCCTCCCACTCTGTGACCCATCTCTGCTGCCCTGGGTTTGGCTTCCAGATCTTTCCAGATCCTTTCTGCCATGTCACCCTCCCTCCCGTCAGAGCCTACCCATCTGTCCCCCTCCCTCTGGCCCTGCTGAGGGACATGAGGGTCACAGTGAAGAGGGGCCAGAGGGTCACGGGGCGCTGCCCCCAGTTACCTGTCTGTGCTTCACCAGAGCCCCCCTAGAGGTGCACAGGTGACAAATGGGGCTTTTCAGACACCATGACAGGGCGGGGGAGGGGCTGCTCCGGGGACGGGAATGCTGCAGAACAGGCTGGAGGAGGGCCAGCCCTGCGGGGGCCGCACACACTTGATGTTCCTTCCTGGCTTTTGGCCCAAACAGCTCTTAGGAGAAGAACACGGATGGCCCTGGCAGGTGGGACTTGTCTTCATGGTGTGTGGCTGACACTGGAGGAGGATGGAGCTGCGGGCTGCTGGGGACCAGCCAGTCCAGAGAGCAAGGAGACTTGGGGCGGGGGGAGGTGCTGACAGGGCTACCCCTCCATCCATCCTGCTACCCACTGTGAGGGGGATGGGTGGGGGGTCCTGGCTGCTGTCCCCTGGGGGCCGTGGGAGGGGCTGCCAAGTCTGTGTTCTGGCTGCCAAGCCAGTCCAGGGTCCTGTCAGCTGTGAAAGGGGCGGGGACCCTCCTGCCTCCCTCTCCCAGGAGCCCCTCCTCTGTTCCGTCTGGGTCCACCTCAGTGTCTGATGGGCCTGATGGGCATCAGGAAATCTAGCTGCTCTTCTCCGAGTTAAAAGAGGAGCAGGTCCCCGTGCGTGTCTGGAGAGTCAATGTGATGGGCAGTGTTAATTGAACACCTATCATGTGCTATGTGCAGTGTTCACACCTGCCCGCCGCCTCCTTGATTCCAACCAAACAAGGAGATTCAGGAGCATCAGAGCCGGGTTTGGGTGCGTGGCCTCCTCCCTCCTGACCCCCAGGCCCTCTGGCTGCTGGTGGAATGAGAGACGCTGCCCCTGAGCACAGGGACCCCTCAGAGAGGGGAGCCCCAGGGTGATTCCTTCCCGGGGGAATCCCAGTGTACAAAACAAGTGGTGACAACCATTCTTCTGCAGGCTAGAAATGCCGGAGCCTTTCCACCCAACAGGAGCAGCTCTCAATAAGGCATCTTGGCAGTTGCTGAAAGGATGGCCCAGGTCCCTCCCCCTCCAGTGGGTCACTCAGAGCTGTGTGTTTCCAAGAGTCCCCACCGGATCCAGCGCCAGGCCCCAGTGTTAGCGGCTTGACAACACGCTGTCTCGGTTGCCTTCCCCTCCCCACCTCACTGCTCCCATCTCCTTCCCAGTCGTGCATGGACCACCTTCCAAATAAACTGCCCTTGCCCTTGTATCTTCGCCTGAGGCCTTTTGGGGGGCCCAAACCTGAGGATCCCGCCCCTCCTCCAGGGCATTCCATCTCCGTCACATTCCCAGGCTCATAGCAAATCTCACATCTTCTCGTTCCTATGGTTACCACCTTGTCCCTACTCAGCATTTCCATGAGGGCAGGAGCCATGGCTCGGCCTCTGCTGTGGCTGACGAACCGGGTCTAGCACATAGGACACACACGAGATGGTTGTTGAATGAATGAAAGTGCTCCCTGGCACCCTGATTAGCCTGCCCCAAACTTGCCTGCCCCATTTCTTCCAAATCCCACCTCCTCTAGACCTAATCTGAAGAACAGCTTTGTGTCCATGGCTGTCCCATTTCTTTCTAGGTGACACAGGTGGATACCCACAAGGAATGCCCAGGGCTGCAGTTCTTTAACCCCACCTCAATACTGAGAATACCGAAAGATAGCGATGAGGGGGGTGTAGATATTTAGGGCACCCGATCCCTGGAAGACTCATCAGATCACAGAAGTGAGAAAGCTTCCCGGATGCAGCCTGGAGGGTGGGGGGAGCCCTGCACAGGGGTCGGCAAGGACCAGGGCTGTTCCAGGTCAGCCATTGATGTGCGTCTGACACTGTGCAAGTCACTGTGGCTCCTCCTTAACCTCAGTGTAAATGGGATCAGAACCCTCAGCGCACAGGGGCTCAAATGTATAAAGTCCGGGTGCTTTGTAAATTACAAAGTCTTTGCTCACCTAATGGAAGAGACTGGATGAGGGCAGAGTACTTGTGACTATCACAAGTAGAGTGCTTTGGGCTGCAAGTAACAGAAAATCCAACTAGAAGAGGGTTGTGGAATAAAAACAAGGAACCCCCTTACTTTTCATTGCCTGAGCCCCTCCAGGCTGTGATTTTGCTCCCTGGTCTGCTCAGAGCTCTGAGCGTGGGGGCCTCGCTTGTCTTTTCCCTCCACTGCCCTCAAGAATGTGGGCTAGAGCCTGGTACAGAGAAGGCACCCCATAATGATCCACCCAGGAACTCATCTATTCCTTACAACGTGGTCTCTTAAGTTGTGCTCTCCCCACTGGCAGGTGAAGAAACTAAAGCTCAGAGAAGGTACATGACTGGATCAAAGTCACACAGCAAAAGAAGCAGAGCCAGCATTCCTCATGCAGGGGTTACACCACAGCTCTGAGCATCCTGCATCCCTGCTGTCTTTCCAGGGCCTTTTGTAGGCCAGTCGCTCCCAGTTCAGGGCATGTGGGGGTTGGCAGGCTGCCCCCCGCCTCCACCGATTGCACATAATTCTGCAAAGACAGAAGTCTGTCATCCTCCTCATTTTGATAATTGCACTGAGGACATAAATTCAGCAGCATGTGCTTGGTCACCTGCCCCGTTTCCCTCCTAAGTAGCAAATTTATGGGGTACACATGCACACGGGTGATTATTTCCTGATAGTTTATAGTATCAAGGCTCCTTTATTTCCCTCCCATAAATCTAATTTATATGGACTGGCAGATCAAACAGCGCGTTTCCTGGCGTCGGGAGGTAGTGAATCACTCACAGTGATTTAGGAAACTTGGGGAGATTAAAGTTTTGCATGATGCAAATCGGGATGGAAACATATTTGCTCTGACTCACTGTGGATGCAATTAGAGCAGTGAACACTAGGAGAAATTCATTTTCCCGGGACGGAGAAGGGTCTGCTTGGTATGCAAAAGAGCACAATTATTTGCAACACAGAGGCCTGGAACGTGGTTAGCAAAACACCCAGTGACTGTTTGATTTGCAGCTTTCAAGGATTCAAGGATGAATAAAACATTGAATTAATTGCCAAAGAACTGTGCCCAGCCTGCACGAGATCTGAACACCTTAGAACGTGCAAAATAACTCGAGTCCGGGGCTCTGGTGTCCCTATTCCTGGCCCCAGAAAACTGCAGGTGGTTTTCAGGACTTGGTTCCATCTGAAATTTTCTCCCATTGAGACTCTGCTTCTCAGGAGTTCCCACTTTGGCTCAGTGGTAATGAGCCCACCTAGAACCCATGAGGAAGCAGGTTCAATCCTTGGCTTTGATCCGTGGGTTAGGGATCTGGGGTTGCTGTGAGCTGTGCTGTAAGGCTGTAGCTCCGATTTGAAGACTCTGCCTCTCTCAGTGCCATTGGCCCCATCTCAAATCCCCTCCTCCAGAAAGCCCTCCCTGCTTACCCCAATCTACGGGGAATGCTCCTGTGTCTGACCTCCAGCTGCCTCGCTTCATGGGGTAAATATTTATTGAGCACCTGCTCTGTGTCGGGCACTTAATCCTGCTCTTGGGGTGTAAGAGACAATAAGCAAAATAGAGAAGTGAATGCATTCAAAGGTGGCGAGTCCTATGGAGAAAACCAGGTAAGAAGATGGGGGGAGGGGAGAAGAGGAAAAGCTGGGAGGCGAGTCCAGTTGCTGATGTAGGCAGCTAGTCAGACAGTGACGTTTACATAGGGGACCAGGAGGAGGTAGGGGTAGGGCCATGAGAACCGTCTAAGGGAAGAACCTTCCAGGCAGAGGGACAAGTGAGAGCAAAGGGCCTGAGGCAGGAGTATTCCTGGGTGTTTGAGAAATTACAAGACTAGTGGGGCTATGGAGTTCCCATAGTGGCGCAGTGGTTAACGAATCCGACTAGGAACCATGAGGTTGCGGGTTCGATCCCTGCCCTTGCTCAGTGGGTTAAAGATCTGGCGTTGCCATGAGCTGTGGTGTAGGTTGCAGACGTGGCTCGGATCCCGCGTTGCTGTGGCTCTGGTGTAGCCCGGCGGCTACAGCTCCAATAAGACCCCTAGCCTGCGAACCTCCATATGCTGCGGGAAGCGGCCCTAGAAAGGCAAAATAGAAAAAAAAAAAAAAAAAAAAAAAAGACTAGTGGGGCTGGCGACTTAGAGGTAAAGTGCCAGGCCGTGAGTCCAGAGAGGAAGCAAGGCCGAGGTCCTTTAAAACCCACAGATTCATCCATTCATTCACCCAACACATATTTCTGAAGCCCTACTATGTGCCAGGCACTTGCTGTCCTGGCCCCGGGAAGTCCAGCTGTAGACGTGACAAGCAAACTCCCTGCCCTCAGGGGCTCACATTCTGGGGTGAAAAGAGAGAACAAGTAAATAAATAAAAAGGCAGTTTCAGAGAGGGATGGAGGAGGAGATGGGCAGGGCAGGGCTGAGGACTACATCACAGAGTGAGGACAGAGGGCTGATGATGGGGTGACTTTCCCACCGGGGGCAGGGAAGGCCCAGCCCACCGACCTCCAGGCGCACACCCAGCAGAATTCTCGCGCTGTTCTTAAGCGGCCCTTATCTCCTCCCCAAGCCCACACAGCAGAGAAGAAAATGAAGCCTCCTTCAAGGCAGGGGTCGTCTTTTGCCTTTTCACCGCTGTACACCGAGTCTGGGGATGGGGGCAGTGGGATTACCTCTCTTCACGTAGAGCCAGGGTAGAGCTTTGGGGCAGTTCTGAGGCATGAAGCAGTCCCCTGGCTCCTCTTCCCCAGGAGGGTGGGGACCAGACCTGGCCCTGTGCTGGCCGCAACTGAGAAATAGCTGGTCACTGCATGAGAAGCCCCCGCCGGACAGGAGCACCCCCCAATATAGTGCAGAGGCTCTGGGGGTGAGTGGTGGCCCCAGGACTCTCTGGGGACACAGGCCTGGCCTCCTCTCCTGGGCCCAGGGGCTGGTGGAGGTGCCGGTACCAGGTTTGGGGGTGGGGGGCAGGGGCCGGGCTGCGGAGTGGAGGGCAGAGCGGGCTGCTTCTGGCTCTGCCACTCCAGCTCTGAGAAGGCTGGCAGGGCAGCGGCTCTCCCATGCCCAGGGCCTCCCAGGCTCCTGGTCCCTGTGCTCCTGCCTTCCGGGCTCTGCGTGCCATGTAGCCTGAGGGATCCCTTTGGAATTTACATCTGATCTTGTCCTTGCTGCTCAGAACCTTCCATGCCCCAGGGCGCCCAGGCCTGAGAGGACACGCTAGTGACCATGCCCTCAGAGCCAGGCCAGGCCAGCCGCTCCCAACACCCTCACCCCAGTCCTCCAAGTACCTTTCAGTGGGGGCTGTCGTCACCCTCACCTTCTGGTTGGGGAACCCCCAGAGCACTTGTTGAATGAATGAGTGATGGAATGAATGAATGAGTGAACAGTGGGGTGACCCCCTTCGCGGCCACCCCAGGGTCTTGGAGGGGGCAGAGGAGGGGCGTGTGATGGCCTGGGTGGGGGTCCCTCCTTAGGGGCTGTTCTGGTCCAGCCATGATCCCTGCTCTGCTTCACTATGTGAAGCGAGGGGCCTGGGTGTCCCTTCAAAATGGGAGGCCCTGCTCACACTCTCCAGGCCCTGGACAGTCCAGCCGACTGGGTGCTCCCACCCTGTGGCCTCAGTGGTGGGGCAGGGAGGGGGAAGGATGGGGAAGAACGCGTGATTTTTCTGGATGGAGAATGGACCGGGCTGGGAGGGACCAAGGCCACAGGGGGAAGAAGCGCTGACCAGAGGCCGTGTGTCCAGGGCCCCCTCCAGGCACCTGGAGTGGACGTGGACCTGGGTCCCCTGGCCGGGCCAGGTGGCTTGGGGGACATCTGTCTGGCTGTGTCCCCCCATTTCCATGTGAAAGGCAGGCGGGATGGGACATGGGGGCTGGGGGCCGCCATCTGCTGGCAGAGCCCATTGTGCTGAGAGCGGAGCCCCTTGTCCCACCGCAAGGGCAGAGGGTCAAGGACGAGGAGGAAGCCAACAGAAGGTGCTTTCAGGGCCCAGGGTGGCTCTGAGCGGCAGGGCCACTGGGGGCCGCTGTCACCATCTGTGCCCGTCCCTTCCAGGGGGTTCTGGGCTCAGCCCAGCTCAGATGTCCCCTGCCCACCCTGGGCTGCTCCGATGCAACAGGCGCTCAGCCCTTCTCAGCGGGCAGCCGTGGAGCCGGGTCTGCGCCAGCTCCCGTGGCTCCAGGCTCTGCCCACCAGGCCATCCTCTCTCAACCCCTTAGTGGCCAGAGTTGGGGATGGTTTCCGGGAAACACCTGCTGGGTGACCAGGAGGCTGGATCCCTGGACGCTCCAGCCAGGGAGGCCCAGGTCAAGGGCACAGGGAGGGGCTCTCCCAGGGAGCTAGCAGGAGGGGACAGGCCACCCTCTGCCAGCTCTGCTGCAGACCCGCCGCTCCAGGAAGGCGCTGAGGTCTGTCGCTGCAGGGACTCTGCGCACCAGGCCGGCTCTCTGCTGGCTCCAGAAGCCCCTGGGTCAGGACGACCCGCTCCTCCCTGCAGACGCCCCCTGAGCCTGAGCCCGGCTGGCAGTCCGACCCCACCTGGCAGTCAGACCCCACCGTGATTGCTGGTCCCTGTTTCAGCGGAAGCTCGGCCTGTGCTCCCGGTGCAGCAGCCGCGGGCCTTGGGGAGGAGGCGGGCTGGGGCCGGATGTGCTGCCCGCGTGGAGCAGAACCGCAGGACGAGCCGAGGAGTCTGACCAGGGACGGGGCGGGAGGGACACCTGGACACAGGCTCAGGACCTTCAGACGCCACAGAGAAGGGGACCTTGTCACTGGGCCCAGCAGGGCGGCCCCTAATTGATTCTGAGCTGCGGGGCAGCCGCGGGGAAACGCAGCCCGGCCCCTTCCGGCAAAGCGGCCTTCGTTTTCCTCCCTGCGCACCCGGCCCAGCGCTCTCAGAGGGGATGCACGGATATTCTGTTTGTAATTAAAAAGTAATTTAATTACCCGCTGAAAACGAGGTTCCAGGATATTGAAAAGAATTCGAGCTGCTCCACACACCGTCTTTCCTCCTTGCTTGTTAGAAACCTGGGTGGGGGGAAGCGAGAGGGGTCCTCTGCTCCTGCCTCGGCAGCTGCCCCAGAGCTGGAGGCCGGCAGACACTGCCCAGGACACCCCCAGACCCTTGGGGTGCTCTGGGTCTCGGGGAGACAGGGGAGGCACAGAGTTACAGCCAGTCTGCGAGGCGGGCACCGGCTCTGCCCCTCAGCAGCTGTGTGGCTCTGGAGTGGTAGCTGGACCCCTCTGAGCCTCATTCTCCTCACGTGGAAAATAGGGGTGATTGTGGTCTCACCCTCATTGGGTTGTTGGATCAATTCCACAGCCTCCTGGAGGTCTTGAATCGCTGCTGAGCCAGACTGTCCCTGGCCGCCCCATTGAAAGTCCCAACCCCACCCCTTGTCACTTCTTCCCCCGCCCCCAGGGTCTCTCCACAGCACTGACCACAGGGACACACCGTGTGTCACGTCTGGTCTGTCTCTTGATCCTTTGTCTGGCTCCCAGCAGGAACTTGCCAGGTCCCTGAATCAAGGGATTTTGGCCTCTTTTGCTCCTTGCTTCACCTCTTGAGCCCATAGTAATTGTTGGCACATAGTAGGTGCTCAGTAAAGACTTGTTTTGGTGAAATAATGAATGAATGAATGAGGTGTAGAGCCTCAGGGAGGTGCCTGCACCTAACAGGCTCCGTAGGCGTGTACCCAGAGCAGCCACTGGCAGCCCACTCCCTCTGTTCATTTTCTCCCCGTTTTTCAGTCCACAGTTGTCTGCTGACCCTCTAAGTGCCAGGGGCTCTTTCTTGACCCTGTGTGCACACAGCAGTGGGAAAAAGCCTTTCGTGCTTGCCCTCTTGGAGTTTATATTTCAATGACAGGAGACAGACCTTGAACAAGTAAACTATTAAATACAGGATAACACATCAGCGTGGGATAAATCTTGGGAAAAATGTCAGGGCTGGGGGGTGGCGGGTGATGGGGGCTCGACATCAGCAAGGGAGGTCAGAGGGGCCCTGGGGAAGGGGACCTGGCAGCAGAGACCTGGGGGAGTTGGCAGGGGGAGCCGGGTGGCTGTGGGCGGAGGCTCCAGGCAGAGGGCAGAGCAAGGACAAAGACCTGGTGGCACCACCTGGAGAGTCAGAGGAGCTGCAGGGCCAGGGGGCAGGTGGGCAGAGACGGAGAGCGAGGGCAGCTCCTGGGGCACCCGTGGGCCCAGGTGAGGGGTTTGGCTTTTACTCTGATCCCGATGGGGGCTGGGCCGTCCTGGCACAGGAGGGACCTGGGTGGGGGGTTTCAGTCTCCCTCGGGGCCCCCCAGGGAGAGGCGGAGCCCAGGAGGAGCCACTGCGGGGGTCCCGGGAGTGATGGGGCTGGGAGGTGGGGCGGAAGACAGTGAGCAAAGCAGGAAAGAGGAGTTGGGGCAAAAGAAAAGATGTGCTCCTGGATTCCTGTTTAATTGTCTTGTTTCCTTTTCTCCTTGCAAGACAAAGGGGTCCCAGAACCAGAGGATGCCCTTTCCCCCCACTGGTCAGGTGGTCACTGCCCCCCAGTCACAGACAAGGGGTGGGGTCCTGTGACTCGCTGAGCCCAGGACCCCCTGCCTGTGGCTCCAGATGACCTGGGAGTTGGGGGGGAGCTGCCCCCACGTGGTGACCTTGAGCACATCGCATCACCTCTCTGTGCTTCAGTGACCCCAGCTGTAAAGTGGGAGGCTACTAGCATCTGCCTCATGGGGCTGTTACGTGGATGAAGGATTATTCCATGCAAAATGTTAAAATAGGGCCCAGCATAAGGTCATCGTTTTGTGTCAGCTGGTTGTCGTAATTAAGAT
This sequence comes from Sus scrofa, assembly GCF_054392235.1. Classification (NCBI taxonomy): domain Eukaryota; kingdom Metazoa; phylum Chordata; class Mammalia; order Artiodactyla; family Suidae; genus Sus; species Sus scrofa. The sequence goes on from NC_139399.1 coordinate 57,851,837, forward strand.
TCACTGAACACCTTCATCTAAAATATCTTGTCCCCAACCCCTGGTCCCCACCCTAGGAATGCTCCCTGGTAAATCAGGCCTCCAGGGGCGGGGGGCAGGGGGTGGCTCCGGAGAAGGGACCTCCCACCTCCCACAACGACGACAACTGGAGGTAGAACAAGGTTGGACACACAGGCCCCTCCCTCATTAGCCTGGGACCTCATCCACTCACTCACCCTGGTGGTGGATGTTGGGGAGACGAGGCTGCATCCTGCTCTTGGCGGTGGAGGAGCCTGCGTTCCCCGGGAAGCCACCTCTGTCCTCCTCGTGACACAGAATCAGTTGCCACCTGCGTTTATCCTTCAGACTCTGTCGGTGAAGAAGCCGGGGATGTGCAGCCAGGTGCCCTCTCCCTAAGCATCCCGGCTCCTACTCTTTTTAAACAGCACTGACAACACCTCCTCCAGGAAGCCGCCCTGACTTCCCTAAGCTGAATTAGATACCTCCTTGTGCCCCAGAGCCCTCTGCCCAACCCCTTCCAGCACTGATCAAACTCCTCCTTGAATCGTCTGCTTCTAAGTGCCTCATTGGGCTGAGCCCCCAGTAGGCCAGGGGTTGCAAAGTCCAATATCCAAGAAGCACACACAGGTGCAGGAATAAGGGAAGTTGCATTGGGAGTGGCCAGGGTTCAAGTACCCCATTCCTCAGCTCCAGCTGATCGTTGCTGGGTGGGAAATGAATTGAGAGTTACTTACTAGACCCCACATCTCCTAAGATTTGACGAGGGCTGTGTGCCTCCCGGGTGGTCTGCATCGGGGCTGCCCACGCCCAGAGCAGTCTCACCCGGCCACACCTGCCTGGACGCGCCACAGTGCTATGGCTGGCATCGGCCCCGACCTGCCACCCTGGGTCTTTTCCCTTGTCCGAGTGTCAAACACACTCCCACCTTGCACACCTGCAGGCTGGACTGGCTCCAGAACGCCCACCCAGACCCCTGCCGTGGGTGTTTGTTGAGGCTGGTCATGGTGGATCACGGGCCCAAACAGCTGCTGAAGGGGTGCCTTTTTCCAGGGGTTTTTCTGTCTGCTTGTCTTCTCTTTCTCATTCTTCCCCTCCCCCTCACCCCTCTTTGATCAGGCACAACTGACACTTGAGCCCCCAGAGGTCAGGAATTATGGCATCTGGGCAGACACATGCCCGGGCTGAGCCATTACCTGGCAGCTGTTGGGCCCCAGGCTGTAGGGTGTGGGGGTTGCCCCAGCCCCCTGTCTTAGGATTTGGGGGAATGCGGCCTGCAGACCCCTCCTTGGGATACGCCACATGGAGGCAGCACGCGTTCACACCTAGGCTGGGGCTGTGCTGGGTGCTCAGGACGCAGGGGAGAAACAGACACTGTCCCCACCCCCAGGGGCCTTCCTGTCCCACAGGTGTGAGCATAAGCCAGGCTGTGGCTGAATGTGGGTCCATAGAGTTGGGGGAGCAGGAGCTCCATCCTGCCTTTGTCCCAACCTCAACCTGCCTGGGGCTCCCGCCTGGGCCGAGCATCTGTCCAGGGACAAAGCTAAAGCGGGCAGGTCTCTCTCATGCTTCTACCTGTTGAGCCCTGGTTCTCACACATTCTACAGTCCATCTAACAGCAAACCATGTAGCCCTCCTGAACACACCCCGAATTCATCTTTTCACGCCTCTGCCCCGCTGCAGCGTGCATGCAGCCACGCTACCTGCCGCCAAATGGTACTGTCATTTGAGCCCTTCACATGGGCCAGGAGTTGCATCTCACTCTCGGGTGTCACCTCGTGTGACTGACCAGGGGCAGACGCAGACTCTGCTGTCATTTCTGCATCTGTTGGGGCTCCTGGCAGGAGGGAGGAGGGAGGACCCAGGACACGAGGTTGGTTCTGAGCACCTGCTGTGGACCCGGCAGTTCGATGCACATCGACCCCCTTCACCCTGCGGGGTGGGGGTGTCCATGCTCCCCATTTCACAGAGCAGCACCCAGGCTGGAGGGGGAGGGGACCTGCCCCGGGTCACACCGCCAGCGGGGGGTAGAGGGAGGCCACGGACGCAGGTGTGTTCGGTGCTAAATCCGGGCTCTGCCCACATCTCTGCCCTGCATCTCCTGCAGGTGTGGGTGGGTAGGGGTCCCGCAGGGCCGAGCTTGTTTCCAGGGGGGCTGTTGGCTCAGAGAAGGTTGTGCTCAGTCTGAGGGCTGCACTTGGGGTCCCCCCTCCCCATAAGCTCCACAGGGGAGACTCCGGACAAGGAGACTGGACCGTGTGGAGGGCGAGGCTCGTGTTGACTGAGTGGCTCTGACACTCTGGATGATAAAGCCTCATTTTACAGACGGGGAGACTGGGTCCGGAGAGGGGAGGAGACTCTGCCAGGTCAAGAGTGGGCTGGGGTTTGACCCAATTCAGGCTGTGCTGCCTCAGGCCAGGCTGCACGGGTCACCTTCCTGCAGGGCGGGGCTGGCCCTCAGCCAGGCTGCCTGGGCCTGGGGCTGAGCGGGGGCCCTGGTGGCAGCGTGGCCCCTGCAGGGCAGACGTGAGCCTGGCCTGCGGTCCCTCCATCATCGAGTCCTGCTGCGTCCAGGCCAGTTCTTGTGGACTCTGAGCAGGGGCAGGATGCAGAGGTGACCTCTGAGGAGCCGCCACTGCTCTGGCAGGACGCCTGCTCTCGGCCCAGCACGATCCCTCCTGGTGGACGAGGATAAACGCGAGGACAGTGCTGCCCTGGCTCAGGGCCATTCTGGGAGCCTCACCCCCTCTGCCCACTGCTCCTTCAGAGGCCAGAGATGGACTTGCAGGGGGAGGCACAGGGTGAGGGGGGCTCTTGGCCACAGTGCAGTTCTGTCTCCCGTCACCTCTCGATGCCTGAACCCCATCTGCTCAGGCTGTTTCTGTCCACGCCTGAGCTGTCACCCCACAGTTCAAGCCGAGCCTGAGCCCACCCCTGGTCCTGTGCCACCAGCAGGTGCTCAGCGTGGCTTTTCTGCTTTGACTCCAGGACAGGCCCACCTTCCCTGTCCCCACGTAGCCACAGCCACTGTCACCCTTCCCTGGACCCTGCAGACACTTCCCTGTCTGACGCCTCCACCATCCACTGTCCCCACAGCAGCATGATGACACTTCAGATCTTGTCACCCCTCTGCTCACCATGTCCCGTGTCCCCCACCTAACTCAGAATAAATGCCAGAGCCCTGCTCTCGGCTGCAGCCTGTGCCCCTGTGTTCCCTTTGTCCCCGACGTTCACTCTCCCCACCTCCCCCTTCTCTGTGCCCGCAGCCTAATTGAGGTGCCTCACACCGTGGGACCAGTGCAGTGGGAGCCCCAGCAGGGGATCAGCAGGATGGGGCAGGTGGGGAGGGTGGTGGCTCCCCTGGGTCCCTCCTTGGGGGTCACCCTGGGCTGGCTGTGCCCTGGCCTCCTGTCTACCTGTCTACTCCTGCACTCCAGGAAGATCCCACCTGCCCCAGGGCCTTTGCACTGACTGCTCCCTCTGTCTGGGACGCTGCTTCCCTGGCTCTTCCCACACGAGCTCCTTCCATTGTTTAGTGACCAGTGGGGCCACAGACTGAGCCAGGGAAGACTGAGGCAGAGAGGGCAGTTCTGGACAAGAGAGGCAGGAGCTTTCCTTCAGCCACGTGGCTCTGGGTCAGGATGGACCTCAGGGGAGATGTTGAGTTGGATCTGGAGCTCAACACCCGGAGCCACGGGAAGGGGTCTGAGCTGGAGGGAGATGTCTAGGGGTGTATGGGCTCCTGGGTTTCCTTCGGTGTCACCACCGCAGGGACACCTGCCACAACCCTCCCGTCTGGGTGGGTGCCCCTGCACCCCAATTAATCTTTAAAACACTGCCCGGTAAGTTGCCCTCATTACCCGTATGGCATCATGAGATTAACTGTATTGGTTATTAGTCGATTCTACTTGGTCCTCCCTGCCTCTCATCTGCCGTTTTAACCAGTGAATCTCAGGATCTAACACAATCCCAGGTGTACAGCAGGTATCTGGTAAATACTGCCTGAAAACATCCAAGACGTGACAAGTATGTGGCGTTCGTGGACACACCCACTCACACCCACGCTGACATCCATGCACACGTGCACCTCCCTGGTCCCCGGTCCTGTCAGTGGGAACCTTTTGTCCAATTACAGGACAGAGTTCCCTGGGAGGAGCTTCTGTGAGAGCCCCCCCTGGGTCCCCTCTTGACCCCAGCCGAGTTAGAACAAGGGACTCAAACTCCCCCGCCCCTGGGCAAAGAGCGTCGTTACCCAGTGTGGATGCATCCTCTCTCCTCTCAGTCTCGTCTCTAGGAATGTCTGGGGGAGATTTATGGAAGAAAGAGAGTAAAACCTGAATTTCCTCTCTCTCGGGGACCAAGCACAGCATCCTGGGAAGGAAGATCTTCCACGATGGCACATGTCACACGGATGCCTCTTCCCTGAAGTCCCCTCTGCAGATCCTGGCTCACAGGAATGGGGGGTCTTCTCCAAGCCCCGTGACAGCCCTGCTGGCCCACTCCCTGGGGGGTCATTCCCACCTAAATGTCCTCCAATCTCCCCAGGCCCTACCCTTGGACACTGCCCCCCTCCAAGGTCATCAGAAGGCTCCTCCTGCCCCTCCAAGGCGCATGGTTCTTCTCGTTGGCTGTTTCCTAACCAAGGACTTAGCATCACACACATCACAGACAGAACCCCGTTATATCACAATATGCCGTAAAAGCAAAGCTACAACTCTGAACCTCCTCCAAGTCTTAGAAAACCTTCATTTTATCAGGGGCCCCCAGTGTAATAAAGATATGCACACATACATTAAAAAGGTAACTCCCGAGAACAATAAATATGATGCACAGTTAACATGTGGGCTGGAACAGACCCTTACAGCTTTTATTCACCTGGATAAACCTTTGTCTTTCTAGAGTTTAGGAGGTTGTTTTGGAAAACATTATCTGGCCCAAGAGGGTGAGAAAAGCAGATGCAAAGCCTGGGCTTTGGAGTAAGTCAGGGTGCATCAGGGGTCAAGTCCAGGTTTGCTCTTAACATCTATGCGACCTTGAGAAAATCATCAGACCCTCTGCCCTTCCGCTTCCTCATCTGTGAAATGGAAGGAGAAGTGGGATCCTGCCCCCCCCCACCCCCCAGGGGTTGTCCTGAGCATTTCATGCCATCCCAGTGGATGGCTGACTGCAGAGGTGTTCCTTAAATCAGAAGCCTTCCTGTTCCCTTGGCCGTGAGGGTCCTGCTCCAGGGAGCACCCCTGACCCCCGGCACCCCTGCACTCGCAGGGAGAGGCCTCTGTAGATCTTCATAAACAGCAGATACGATAAAGGGATCCTCCTAGACACAGGTTTATATAAAGAGCGTATTGATTACACAACGGGCCCTAATGTAATAAAAATTACATAGAGCAGATTAAAAATACAGCTCTCTCTGGCCCATAAATTTGACCTACAACTTGCACATGAGCTAAGGAAGCCATTAAACATTTCATTACTGCTCACTTGTGGAGCCGCTACGACTTTGGAACAGGGTCCCAGTAGGCGCGTCTGTCGCCCCCTCTCTGATTTGCTTTTCTGGAATTTGGAATTCTCTGCTCCCTCCTCCCCCCCCAGGAGCGGCATTTCATCTGCTGGGGACTGAAGTGAGTTCAGCCGAGCCCTGCTCTGCCCCAAGCCAAGGTGCTGGGTGCCCGGGATGAAACCTGAACAGCAGCACAGCATACAAAACCACTGTGCTCTCAGAATTTGGAGCCTAAGCGAGTGAGCCCAGAGGGAGGAAGAAGAGTGGATGTCTGGGAGGGAGGGGAAAAACCAGGTCCAGCCTGTTGAAGTTTTGTTCTGCACCGGGTTAAACACGCCAGGCACTGGCCGTCTCATGGGGACCGCCCAGCACCGTGTTAGGTCAAGTACAGTGGGAACCCCATTGTATTTTTTTTTTTTCCTTTTTAGGGCCACACCTGTGGCATATGGAGGTTCCCGGGTTAGCGGTCACATCAGAGCTGTAGCCGCCGGCCTACCCCACAGCCACACAAGATCCTTAACCCACTGAGCGAGGCCAGGGATCGAACCTGTGTCCTCATGGATGCCAGTCAGGTTTGTTAACCACTGAGCCACAAAGGGAACTCCTGGAACCCCATTTGACAGACATGGAAAATGAGGCCCAGAGAGGTCAGAGACACCTGACTAGGCGGTGTCGGAGGCATAAATTAAACCTGGGCCCAACTGGATCCAAAGCTTGTCCTAGGTCTGGAATGAATGAATGAATGCAGCAACAAATACACGCCCCTGCCAGGTCCCTGCAAGCAGGGATCCCACGAGGGCTGTTCAAAATCCAGAGAGCCCAGGCCCCTCTCTGCCTCCCCTTAGCCACCTTCTAATTCCTCAGAATTGTTCAGGATCAAGGTCAAGGCACCTCATCTGGACCCTCCCTCCTGAACCTGCTTCCTAAAGCATTTTGCCTGGACTATTGAGGTCACCCCCCAACCACTCTAATTTTGCCCCCCCCACCCCCACAGTCCATCCTCTACCCACAGCTCCAGGAATCCAGCAAAAACCCAGGCCAGGCCAGGTCTCCCTTGCTCAGAGCCCTCCATGGCTCCGACCCCACTCCGAACAAAAGGCAAGTCCCCACAAGGGCCCCAGGCTCCGCATGTCCTGCCTGTGGCCTCTGCCTCTCTGAGCCCAGCTGCCAGCCCGCTTCCTCCCTCCCTCCCTCCATGCCAGCCACACTCCCCTTTCCCTGGGCACACGCCCCCTTTGGGAAATTTGTCCTTGCTTTTCCCTCTGCCTGCAAAGCTTTCCCCAGTGTCCTCTGGCTCCTCACTCCTGTGCTTACACAGCTCCTCCTGCAAAGCCCACTCCGACCCCCGATTTTCTCACTGCAGCTGTAATAGGGAAGACACATCGGACTCCATATTGCAGCTGCTTCTTTTAAACTTTGCATTTTATTGTTTCTGCTGCAAGGGTTGAATGCTGCCTAAAGCCTGAACAACACACGATGGCCCATCTGACCTTGAAAGATGTGACACTCTTCCATTCATAGAAGAGTTGCAGAAGAATAAGGAGACTTGCAGAAACATTGCGACCTGAGACCTGAGCTACGCAAACAGCTGCAAGAACTAAGGATTCCAACAGCAAAAAGTTTTTTGTTTTTTAGGGCCACACCTGCAGCATATGGAAATTCCCAGGCCAGGGGTCGAATTGGAGCTATGGCTGCCAGCCTACACCACAGACACATGGGATCCGAGCCACATCTTCGACCTGCACCACAGCTCACAGCAAACACTGGATCCCCAACCCACTGAGCAAGGCCAGGGATCAAACCCACGTCCTCATGGATACTAGTCGGATTTGGTTTCCACTGAGCCATGACAGGAACGCCCCCGACACCAAGACGTCTGCTACCACCCACCACACCTGCTCCCCGTTTCGTATAAAAGCAGCCTGAATTCTAACTCGAGTCAGATGGTTCTTGGGACATGAGTCCACCATCTTCTCAGTCTGCTGGCCTTTTGAATAAAGTCACTATTCCTCGCCCCAACAACTTGGCTCTCAGTTTATCGTCGTCCGGCTGTGCCACGAGCTTGGACTTGCTAACAGTCTCACCTGCTTCTGTCCTTCCTCTTTTTTCCCGGAGCACTTGTAACCGACCTTCTTATACCCCCTCCTTTGCTGTTTGTCTCCCCCTCAAACAGAATGTCAGCTCAAGAGGGCAGCGATTTGTTTTTGCTTTTTTTGCTGTTGTTGTTCTTGTCTGGAATCCTTTGCACAATCAATGAAAATAAAAATCAAACGTCCAAAGCAAAAGCCTTCCCTCAGCACGTTCTCCGGGCCAGACCTGGTGACGGCTCCCGTCCTGCCCAGACTGTCAACAGGGCCCCAGGTCAGCCTTAGCAGGAGGCTTCGTCCCTTCCCGCTGCTTAGTCTAATTCCTGGGGACATCGTGTCTCACCGGACTCACCCACACGTAATTCTACCAGGACTTCCTTTGAGTGAATGGCGTCCCCAGTTAGAAACCAAAGTTCCTCGAGACAACACATCCCTTTGGTGTTAGGTGTGCCAAGGGAGGAACACGCAAGGCCAAGTGGGTAAGAGATTGATTGGAGCATCTGCAAAGGATGGGCTGAGCTCAAGATGGCACAGCTGTGACAGCAAGCAGATGCTAGGCTTCAAAGGGATACGTGGCCGGAGTTTATGGCAGGACCCACGAGGAGGGGGCAGAGGGGAAGGTTACACAATTCAGGAGAGGGGGAGGGAGTCGAGTGCCAGGAGAGGACAGTTAAATCTTTGTAGGGGGCTCATCTATGCAGGCGGTTGTTTTCTGCAGGCTGTTGTTTCTTGCTGCCCAACTCCAATGCCACATTCCAGGGGGCAGGGGTGGGGTGTTCTGTCACCATCCCTCTGGGAACCTATCATTCTGTATCTCATCCAGTCCCCAGCATGCCAAGGACAGTGCTAGGCAGCAGGGAGTTGTGTTTATGCCGCTCGCTTCTGTCATCTCAGCACATAGAACAGGAGCTGCTAATGCAGTGGTGCTCCCTAAATGTTTTAAGTTTGAAAGGAGACAGAAGGGATAAATAGCAGCTAAGGAGAATGACTTTAGCCTGGAGACGGGGCAAGAGTTACTCTTAAACTGAGACTCGAAGGATGAAGAAGAGGCACCAGGAAGGGATGTGGGGAAACAGCAAGTGCAAAGGGCCTGGGGCAGGACTGAGCATGGCGAGCTGGAGAAACAGCAAGGAGGTCAATGTGGTTGCAGTGGGGTGAACAGGGGCGGCAGAGAGAAGTCTGAGAGGTCAGCAAAGTGTTGGAGGCCATGATGCAGGGTTTGAATTTTATTCCGAAAGCAATAGGGAGCTACTGAAGGTTTCAGAGAAGAGAGACATGATTTGATTTATATTTTCACAAGTACCTTCTGATGGCAGGGGGCAGGTCTGGATTGAGAGAGGCCAGGGTGCACCCGGCCGCTCAAGGAGGAGGCTGTTGTAATTATCCAGGAGCTTTGATGGATGATGGGGCTTCAGGCACAATTTGGAGACAGACTTGGCATCCTAGCCTTCCCCAGGGTGGAGTCCCCACTGAGGTCTGGAGACAAAACCTCTGCTAATAGTGAGGTGAAGCTATGTCTGGAAATTCTTTTTCCTGAACAGAGTCATGTGGAGACTTTGTGGGAAGAAGAGGTTAGACCAGTGTGCTGCCCAAAATGCCATCACAAGGCAACGCTGCAGACCCCAAAATCCTATGCCCCGCCCCCCAAACATGCTCCCCCTGGCATCCCTGCCAGGCTTCCTTTCTCGGAGGACAGCCTCGCCTAGAGTCTGCACACAGCCACAAAGCTCATGTGTATTTTGCTAATTGATATAAATGACTTGTCTTTCATGGCCCAGCATCGGCGCTGAGCACGTCCACATTAATTGGCTTGGAGGAGGAAAATTAAGTGCTTCAATTTGCCATTTTTCAAGATGAAAAATGAGAAAGGAGAAAATCACTCATTTGAAAGAGAAGAGCTGTGAGTAACTGGAACCCCCTTTGGAGAGGAGATAAAAGCTGTCCTGGGAAGGGGTCCAGGCTCCTGGTGGGAGCAGCCCGAGGGAGAGGGAGGTCCGAGCCCGCAGCACCTCCGGCAGCCCTTCATAGGCATGAAGTTTAAAGATGACAGACTGTTTCTCCAAGGCAGTTTTCTCATCCAATGTTCACGGCTGCCCTATAGGTTCCACTACTCTGACCCTGCGTCAGACAGGGGCCTGAAGTTGCAAGGACAGAAAGCAGTTCCAAGAGATGTAAGCAAAAAGGAAATGCAGGGGTTCATAGTACTGAAAAGTCCCCAGGGCAGGTCGGGCCTCAGGTAAGGCTGGATCCAGGGACTCTGGTCAGCTTCTCGCAGCCTTGCAGTGATGCTCTTTTCCTCTTGCCTCACTGGAGCCAATGCAGCTTCCTGGTGGCATCTGTGGACTCCACAGCATTCACCTGGTTAGACCAACCTGTTCACATGCTCATCACTGACCCAAACACTGGGTCAAGGTGGTGGGATTTGCTCACGGACAGGGCTAGGCCCTGAGGTGACTTGAGGTCAGTTGGAAAAGGTGCCCTTCCTTTTGGGAGAAGCAGCCCTGGCCAGGAAACAGGCTTTGGGGTGGGAGGTGGGGATGGGATCATTTTGGCCCCTTGTGTGGGTACCACCAGCCCAGGTATAGCCAGTTAGCCCGGATACACCGCCTGCCAGGCCTGGTCATGGACTCCGCGTGCAGTGGGTCTGGGGCTCCCCCACTCACAGCTCATGAGCCGAGAGCGCAGGATGGAGGTTCCCGAAGGACAATCAGGTGCTGCGCCCAGAGGGAGAGCTCACTCCCCCAGTTAGCATGTGTCTGTAGAGCGCCCACTATGCACCAGGGCTGTGCAGTGAGGATGGTGGGCGGAGATCCCTGCCTTCGTGGACCTTCCAGCCTAGTTTGGGGGAAGAGATGGAACAGAAACATATGCATTTATTAGTTACATGGACTCATGACCACAGTGCGGTGGAGAAAAAGCCGGACAGAGGACGGGTGTGTGGCCCAGATGGGGCAGCAGGGGACGGCCTCACTGACAAAGTGTCGTTTGAGTGCAAACCGAAGGCAGAGAGTCAGGTGGCTGCTCGGGGAAGAGCACTGGTGGAGGAAGAAAGAGGGGGTACAAAGGCCCTGAGGTGGGAGGTGGCAGGGCAGGGGGAGGGGCCAGGAGACCAGGCCTTGTGGGTCATTTTGAGGCCACTGCTGAGTCTGAGCTGAGGACAGTAGGGTCTGGCTTAGATTCTGAGAGATGGCACCCCCTCAGGTGGGGAATGGGCCACACAGCTTCCCTGCCCTCATGGAGCCCGATTCATCCAGGCCCAGGTGGGCACAAGGACGGACCTGGATAAATTGGCACATATCGTTTTTCAAGCCAGCCCCTGTCCTGTGCACTGCCCCCCACCCCCAGATTCTGCTCTCTGGGGAGTCTGACTCTCCTTAACTGGGCAGGATGCATGTGGTCCATGATAAGGGGGTTGCCAGCTGGTACCCTGAGCCCAGGGCCATCCCGGGGCGGGGGAGAGGAATCAGCACTGCCCTGCCCCCCCGGAAAAGCACCTCAGCAAACCTGGTCCCCAGATACCAAGGACAGCCTGCCTTCCAGGGGTCTGCCTAGTCCCACAGCTTAGATGTCCCCAGGGCAAACTCTGGGCTCTAGTAATTGGGATTCTTCTGATTGCAAGGGATAAACTCAATTCTGACAGGATCAAGCGAAAAAAGATGTGCTGCGGGCAATTAAAATCAGGTGTATTGGGCTTTTGACCCAGTTCGATCCAGGGACTCCAACAATTTAATCACGACTCGGGCTCTGCTTTCCTCTGGGCTGTCCTCCACTCGCAAGCAGGTTGTCTATGGGGTGACCAAGAGGACTGACAGCAGCTCCAGATTTCCAGCCACCAGATGCAGAGTCTCTTCCCACCAGATCCAGCAGAGGCCCCAGGGCAGGCCCTCATTGGCCCACTTGGGGTCACATGTTCATCTCCCACAGCCAATCAGAGTAACCAAGAGGACACATGGGTCTGCTTGGCCGCGAGCCCGCCCCTGTGCTGGGCACTCGGGTCAGCCCCACCCCGTCCACACAAGGCTCAGTATGAGGGAGGCCTGGTCCAGCAGGAAATCCAAGATGGACCGGGATGGACACCTAGACACTGGAATCATGATGTCACTGTGGTTCCTTATCTCAAAGCAGAGGGCGAGTCTGAGACATGGCACATGCCTCTGCCAGGTCAAGGTGCTTGAACTGTCCAGAGAGCGGTTTTTGGCCCAGGGCTCCAGTGTGGTGCCTGGGGGAGTGGTGTCCTCATTCTTTTCCATCCGTGACACCCATAAAATTCCCAGAAGACACTGGGTCATGGGTGTAGGTCTCTCCCCAGAACCACACCCCTTGTCGCATGAGGGCAAGCCTCACAGGCGTACTCCTAATGCAACCTGTGACATTCAAGCAGCCCCAGGAAGCCCTTGTCCCTGGGGGTTGCTGACACCTCTCCCCCGCCCCAGTGCGCCACCCCCAGCTTGGAACATAGCTGAGCAGCATCTAATGGGACTCAGCAGTCAGGTGACTGTCCTCCTCCTTGGCTGAAGGACCCATAGGGACGTGGGTGGGGGTGGGGGGAGAAGCCTGGGAGCACGGGGAGAGCAGAGGAGGGGGAAAGAGGTGGCCAGGAGGACATGAGCTTCCCTCAGAGCTCTGAGGGCCCCGGCATCCCTCCATCACACCTGGGCGCAAACCCACACCTCGCCCCCTTCGTGCTTGCCTGCCTGAGACAGGGAGGTTATGGGCGAGAGGCCAGGGCCATGCCCAGGATTGGCCATTATGCCAGGAAGGTGGCCGCTCCAGGAGGGCCAGGACTGAGAGCATGAAGGAGCTCAAGTCCAGGCCCAGAAGCCACGAGAGCAAACACCTGTGCCCAGGGCTTCCCCACGGCAGGCAGGCCGTGGTGCTGGGACCTCTAGGGAGCCCAGGAGCTCAGATATCTTGGCAGAGTACGTGTGCCCTGGGTGTGCAAGCGTATGCACAAGCAGGTAGGCGTGTGAGGGCCAGCATGGGCTGGGCTGTTTGTCCTCTGCGTGCCTGGGGCATCCCAGAGAGACCCGCCCAGGCAGAGGCAGGGATGGAGCGGATGATGGGGGAGCCGTGCAGGGAGCAGCTAAGGGGGCACACGATGGAAAATGCAGAGACATCACTGCAGGGGCCCCGGGTCAGCTGGCTTGTGGCACACGAGGCTCCCAGGGCGCCTCAAACTACACTTCTCTCCCCCATTTTTCTCTGGAAGCAGCAAGTATTGTCTTGGGGACAGGTCGGGGGTGGGGGCAGTGCCTCAAGCAGCTCTGATCACCATCCTTCACCTGGATGGGCCCATGGGCAGTAATTCACGGGGTTGGAACCCATGGGTCCCCCGTAGTTTTTACTAAGAGCCTGCCTCCTCGGGAAGACGAGCTGACGACTAAGGGAGCAGCCCCGTGTCCCCCACCTCGGGGTCAGCTCCAGTCTCGTCCCCCACCTTCTGGATAAAAGCATGGTCTGGTTCCGCCACAGCCCCCACCTGCCCCTGCCATGTCCTGCTGCCTCACCCTGGGCTCAGGCCCCCCACCCATCTCCTGGGTTCTCCCAAGTTGTTTATCATTCTTGTGAGAAGTGGCTGATAAGCATCAAAGTACGAAGATCAAGAATAAATGCACACCTATCAACACACTCAGCAAGGACCTTTATTAACTTTTCTTACTTGTGCCTCTAGTTCTTTAATACAGGTGATACAAATTAAAGATAAAATTCAATCCTTTTTATTTCCCTGTGTCCCATTCCCAGACCTTAGAGACAACACTTGCGAAATCAGAGTGTACCTTTCTAATTCAGTTACTGTTTAAAAATTGCAATGATTTTCAGAGAAGTTCTAGGTTCACGGCGAAACGGCACAGGTGGCTCAGAGAATCCCGACATTCCCCGCCCCGCACGGCTCCCTCCCTTATCAATGCCTCCCATCCGAGCGGTGCATTTATCATCCAGGAACCTACGATGACACATCATTGTCCCCTAAAGCCTGCAGTTTGCATTAGGGGTCACTCTTGGGGTTGTACATGCTTAGGGTCTGGACGATGCATAATGACACATGTCCACCATGGTAACACTACAGAGTAGTTTCAAGGCCCTAAAAATCCTTTGTACGTGCTTATCCCGCCCACCCCTGCCGACAGGTGGTTTTAGTCATTGTGGATAACAGTTTCCACCGGAGGGCATCTCGGCTAGAGCCCTTCAGCCCCATCATGTTGGGCACTGGCATCAGCTGTGATGGAGACACCTAGGGGAGGAGAAGTTTCAGGGCGGGGACCGCCAGGGCACAGTTTGGGACTTGCTCTGAGGGGCCTGCAGACCGCCGAGCAGGGTTGTCCAGTGGTAGCTGGAGACCTGCATCCAGAGCCCAAGAGAGAGAACAGGCAGCCTCGTAGGACAGGGGATCTCCTTGCGTCCCAGGCAGTCACATCATGGGAGGGCCAGGGGCTTGTTACGTTTAATCCCCCCCTCTTTCTGGAAGATTCCCTAGAGCCCAGCAGGCGTGCTCTCCTCCACTCCCCCACAGACTGTCGATGTTTACTCTCCCACTGTCTGTTGTGCTAAGTGCACAGCTTGTCTGTGAGATACGGCGATGAAGCCCCCATGTCATCACATTAGCAGTTTTCCCGTGAGAATCTCCCGTCTTCCTCGGGGGCTTCAGGCACCCAAATACAGCCTCCATAATTGGGCTGTTACCACAGTTCGTTACCTTCTTCCAACAGGGAGGCAAGAGGCTTCCTGAGACTTCCACAGACTCAGAACTGCTGACATGGATTCCAGAAGGTTCTCCCTGCCAGGCTGGTCTGGAGGCCCTGAGACTTTAGGGACCAGCCAGGTTCCAACCCCATCTGACAGAAAGGAGGCCTGAGGTCCAGAGAGGGGCTCATGGCTCCCATTTTGCAGATAAGAAAACTGAGGCTCTGAAAGGTAAAACTGCAAAGCACTCCAGTCAACTCTGGGCCGGGGATGAGAGGCCAGGTCTCTCACCTCCCACACCAAGGTTCCTTCGGGGGCCCATCCTGTCTCTGTTCCTACCAAGTGAAAACACCTCCCTCCCCAGTCCGGCGAGTCAGATGGGGAGAGAACTGAGAGTGTGTGACCACGGGGGACTAGCAGGGTGGGGGATGCCCCTGTCCATATCCTGTCCACTCTCCCCCTTTCCCGGGTCCTGCTTCAGGAGGCCTGCTTGCTTCTAAGGCCTTCCCAGGATGCTCATGCTCTATGCCTCCCTCTCACTTCCCTACTGCCCAGTCTCCTTGGCAAACTCTCTGCATGTGGTTCAGAGGGGCTGGCCACACACCCCGGGGGCCTGAGGTTGACAGCCATCCAGGCCTGGCCGGTCTGCGTTTCACCATGGCTCTTAGCCATGGGCACGTGGCCAAGTTGGTCCAAGGCAGACGTGCTGGGGACATCAGCTGGAACACGAGGGAAAGAGAGGCACTCCTTTCTCTGGCAATGTCCAGCTCTGTGGGAGTGATCCGATCTGAGCCTGGAGCCCAGAGGAGCCTGCCTAGGAAGCCAGCCCTGACAAGAGCACTTGAGGCCATCATGGCAGGTTAGGTTAAACGTGACAGAAAAACCCATTCAGACTGGCTTAACAGAAAGAATTTACATTAGCTCAATAAAGCTCAGCTCAATCCTGGCACTAAGGCGTCTGTCAGGACTCTCAGCTCACCTTGCCCGTGAGCTTCACCCTCGGCCTGCTTTCTGGAGTGTAACGGATGGACCGTCTCCACTTTCCTGGAGTGGTCATCTCAGCCACCCCTGGGAAACCAGGGCATCTTTCCAAACATTGATGTCAAAGTCCTGGGACAGACCTCATCTGGACCATCCTGATTTGCAAGTTCAATCCTGAGCCAATCACAGGAGTCAAGAGGAATGAGAGACTGATTGGTCAGATCCTGATCATGTGGTAACTGGGACCACCAATGATTTTGCCTTGCCTCTATTCCCATGATCTGAGAAGTAGGTTGCTTAGCAACCACCTCCTGCTTGGCCACCTAAGGTCCTGAATGTTGAATTATAAGGACCCTCAGTACTGGGATTTTAATCGGCTGTGGCTCTTGGGAGGAGAAGAGAGCAAGACAACCTTGGTTCAAATCCTGACAGTGACACTTACTAAAAGATCTTGGGAAAATGACTCCGTGTCTATCCCCTCTTGTGTAAATTGGAGAGTGTAACAGTACAACCCTGTCACCTCCCCTTCACTTCTTCCATCTCTTAGGTAACAGGAAGGAGCAAATTCCTAATATGGACAATAGGCCATGTCACCTCCTCAACAAAAGTTTCTTAGAGCTTCCACATGGCCTTCAAGAGGTCAAGTTCAGTTTCCTCACTCTGGTCTATGAGGTCCCGTGGAGCCAGCCCCCTCCCACTTCACTTCAGCCACAGGGGATCTTTCTCATTTCCAAACACACCCTGCTTATCCAGGGCACTTGCCCCTGTTTGTTCCCTCTGCCTGGAACAGCCTCTGTCAGATAACACTGCAAGTGACTCAAGTTCATATGAATTTCTCCTTAAATGTCACCTCCTCGTTTTGTTTAGGGTTTCCTTTGCTGTGCAGAAACTTTTAAGTTTAATTAGGTCCCATTTGTTTATTTTTGTTTTTACTGTCATTAAGAGGTGGATCTGAGAAGATGTTGCTGTCATTTATGTCAGAGTGTTTGGCCTATGTTTTCCTCTAAGAGTTTTATTGTATTTGGTCTTATATCTAGGTCTTTTAATCCATTTGGAGTTTATTTTTGTGTATTGTGTTAGAGAGTGTTCCAATTTCATTCTTTTCCATGTGGCTGTCCAGTTTTCCCAGCACCACTTATTGAACAGGCTGTCTTTTCTCCATTGTATATTCTTGCCTCCTTTATCATAGATTAATTGGCTGTAGGTGTATGGGTTTAATTCTGGGCTTTCTATTCTGTTCCACTGATCTATAGGTCTGTCTTTGTGCCAGTACCGTATGGTTTTGATGATTGTTGCTTTGTAGTATAATCTGAAGTCCGGGAGCCTGATTCCTCCAGCTCCATTTTTCTTTTTCAAGATGTCTTTGGCTATTCTGGGTTTTTTGCGCTTCCAAAAAAAACTTTAAACTATTTTGTTTGAGTTCTGTGAAAAATGTCCTTGGTAATTTGATAGGGATTGCATTGAATCTATAGATTTCCTTGGGTAGTATAGTCACTTTGATAATATTGACTCTTCCAATCCAAGAGCATGGTATGTCTTTCCATCTATTTGTGTCATCTTTGATTTCTTTGATCAGTGTCTTATAGTTTTCAGAGTACAGGTCTTTTGTCTCTTTAGATAGGTTTACTCCTAGGTATTTTATTCTTTTGGATGCAATGGTAAATGGGATTGCTTCCCTAATTTCTCTTCCTGATCTTTCATTGTTAGTGTATAGAAATGCCGTCAATTTCTGTGTATTGATTTTGTATCCTGCGACTTTGCCAAATTCGTGGATGAGCTCTAACAGTTTTCTGGTAGAGTCTTTAGGATTCTCTAGGTATAGTATCATGTCATCTGCAAAGAGTGATAGTTTTACTTCTTCCTTTCCAATTTGGATTCCTTTTATCTCTTACTTCTGATTGTTGCGGCTAGGACTTCCAAAACTATGTTGAATAGTAGTGGCGAGAGCAGACATCCTTGTCTTATTCCTGATCTCAGTGGGAATTCTTTCAGCTTTTCACCATTGAGGATGTTTGCTGTGGGTTTGTCATATACGGCCTTTATCACGTTGAGGTAGGTTCCCACTATGCCCACTTTCTGAAGTGTTTTTATCAGAAACGGGTGTTGGATTTTTTATTGGGTTTTTATCAGAAATGGGTGTTGGATTTTGTCAAAGGCTTTTTCCGTGTCTGTTGAGAGGATCATATGGTTTTTATTCTTCAGTTAATATAGTGTATCACACTGATGGATTTGTGGATATTGAAGAACCCTTGCATCCCTGGGACAAATCCCACTTGATCATGATATACAATCCTTTTGATGTATTGTTGGATGTGGTTTGCTAGTATTTTGAGGGTTTTTGCATTGATGTTCATCAGCAAAATTGGCCTGTAGTTTTCTTTTTTTTTTTGTGGTATCTTTGGTTTTGGTACCAGGGTGATGGTGACCTCATAGAATGAGTTTTGAAGTGTCCCTTCCTCTGCAATTTTTTGAAATAGTTTCAGAAGGATAGGTGGTAGCTCTTCTCTAAATGTTTGAAAGAATTCGCCTGTGAAGGCATCTGGTCCTGGACTTTTGTTTGTTGGAAGTTTTTTAATCAGTTTAAATTTCAGTTTTTGTGATTGGTCCATTCATCTTTTTTCTATTTTATCTTGGTTTAGTCTTGGAAGATTGTACCTAAGAATTTGTCCATTTCTTCTAGGTTTTCCACTTTATTAGTGTATAGTTGTATCCAGTAGTCTCTTATGACCCTTTGTATTTCTGTGATATCCATTGTTTCTTTTTCACATCTAATTTTATTGATTTGAGTCTTCTCTCTTTAGAAAATCTTTGCAAATGAATCGACTGACAAGGGATTAATCTCCAAAATTTATAAACACCTTCTGCAGCTCTATACAAAAAACAAAAACCCAATCCCTTCAAAAAATGGGCAGAAGATCTAAACAGACAATTCTCCAAAGAAGACATACAGATGGCCAAAAAGCACATGAAAAGATGTTCAACATCACCCATTATTAGAGAAATGCAAATCAAAACCACTCTGAGGTACCACCTTACATTGGCCAGAATGGCCATCCTCCAAAAGTCTACAAGCAATAAGTGCTGGAGAGGGTGTGGAGAAAAAGGAACCTATTACACTGTTGGTGGGATTGTAAATTGGTGCAACCACTCTGGAAAACCGTATGGAGATTCTTCAGAAAACTAAAAATAAAACTACCATTTATTTGATCCAGCAATCCCACTCCTGGGCATCTATCCAGAGAAAACCATGACTCATAAAGACACATGTACCCCAATGTTCATTGCAGCACTATTTACAATAGCCAAGACATAGAAACAACCTAAATGTCCATTGACAGAGGAGTAGATCAAGAAGATGTGATACATATATACAGTGGATTATTACTCAGCCATTAAAAGGAACGAAATACTGGCATTTTTAGCAACATGGATGGACCTAGATATTATGCTAAGTGAAGTCAGACAACGAAACACCAACATCAAATGCTTTCACTGATGCGTGGAATCTGAAAAAAGGACAAACCGAACTTCTTTGCAGAACAGATACTGACTCACAGAATTTGAAAAACTTATGGTTTCCAAAGGAGACAGTTTGGGGGGGGTGGGGGAATGCACTGGGGTTGTGGGATGGAAATCCTATAAAATTGGATTGTGATGATCATTGTACAACTATAAATGTAATAAATTCATTAATTTAAAATTTTTTTTAAAAAGTCACCTCCTCCAAGAAGTCTTAAGTATTTGATCTAAGCCAAGCCACCCTCCCATTCTCTTTCTGTCCCCGCCACTGGCTGACTTATTTCTCCATCATTTCTCATGATCTGAAATGGGCTTAGTCTTGACTTTGGGCTTTTATTGCCTATAAGGGTATTTGGGGCTTGTATGGCATAGTCCAGACAAAGCAAGTCAGAAAGGACAACATGCAAGTCTTAGGACCTACAGCACGGGGTGCCTCTGGCCAGATGATCAGAGGGAAAGTATTGCTGGACCCCAGTGTGCTGGCCGTGGGGTCCTGGGACACCAGAACCAGTCACTGCTTGCTCGAGGTTTTGCTAGGTTATTGTGGAGCCTGAATCCTCTCCTGCACCTTAGGGGCAACACGGACAAAGCTGGCTGCTCACCCGACCTGTTACAGACTCTTCTCTGGAAAGCGGGAGGCCACACCTGATGCATAATTCACCTGCAGTCAGACTGCTGTGTTGGCAAAAGGCAAGCCGCCTGCAGAAGTGTCTCTGATTTTTAATCTGCTCAAAACCAAGGTCCTATAGCTCTTGATTTTCCATTCTCCTAATATGAGGCAATTAGCTATTGGGTGTTCTTGCCTGCCAGCTCCCTCTCTGCTTGTTCAGTGAGCGCCTTCCTGCCCACGTCTGCCGGCTGCGGAGGGCTTCGTTAATCTGCTCTTCAACGACCATTTTTTAACAAGCCTCTTAAATGATAGAGCCATTCATGCATAAACAGCACATGGCAAAGCCTCCCCTTGGGGCACTAACCTGATTTATTTAAAACGCCCCATAACTACCAAGCTTTAAACATCAACATCTTAACGCCAAAACATATGATCTAATCTCCTCCCACCGCCCCGCCCTGCTCAGATGGGAGGCACGCACCTGGAAGACATCGCCAGGAAGGGCCAAAGCCAGTTTTAAGTATTTTTAATGAAACCCAGCCAGCCAACCAAAACTTGTTTTCTCCAGCATTCGCCTAAGGACGCGTGGAAAAAAAAGGGACCCAATTTCTTTCCATGACCACATCTTCCCACCACGCTGGGCCAGGAGTGAGGTCACTCTGACACCTTTCTCTGTGAACCTAATGAGATGGGGAGGCACCCCCCGCCCCAACCATAATGATGGGACTTAAATGCCAGTGCCCGAAACCACCCTGCCTGCCAGCGACTCGGCGTTTCCCAAGCGTCACCCATTTGCACACGCCACTTCATGACTGTGGTTTTTGGGCCCCCTCAATGCACCGTTGGTACTATTATTGAATATTCTCCTTTAAATGGGCTCGTTCTTTCAGATTCTAGCCTCCAGCCAGCAATATTATCTGCAGAAGCACGGGTTTGATGTGCTAGGGATACAGGTTTTTCCTCTAAAACTTTAAAGAGCACATCGTGGAATAAACGAGGCTTGCCGTCACGCCAGGTTCCACAGGGGTGCTCCCTGCAGTGCACCAGGAGAATGCTAAATTGACACCCTCTTCCAAGGGTTCAGAGCAAACCATGTCGACTGGGACTGAGAGAGTGGCTGGTACTTTGAAGATTCAAAGATGGAGGCTCCGACCGGGAGTGCGGCACCAGCTGGCAGCAACTGCACACAGCGCCTCCCCCTCTGAGAAGGCACAGGGACTGCTCCTGGTGGAGGACAAAGGAAATGATTTTATTTATTTTATTTTTTCTTGGGCCGCTCCCACAGCATATGGAGGTTCCCAGGCTAGGGGTCGAATCGGAGCTGTAGCCACCAGCCTACGCCAGAGCCACTGCAACACCAGATCCAAGCCGCGTCTGCAACCTACACCACAGCTCACGGCAACACCGGATCCTTAACCCACTGAGCAAGGCCAGAGATCAAACTCACAACCTCATGGTTCCTAGTCGGATTCGTTAACCACTGAGCCATGATGGGAACTCCTAACAAGTGGCTGCACCAGCGGCATATGGAAGTTCTGAGCCAGGGGTCGGTCGAGCCACAGCCGCTGTAGAAGCAACAACGCCGGGTAGTTATGCTTCGAGCCACACGGGAAGTCCGAGATGATTTCTTGAAGTGTTCGTTTTGCTTGGCTTTCAATTATAGGTTAAGTAACCTGATTTTGTGATGGCAGGAAATCTTTGGGAAAGTAGAGGGAGGGAGTTCAGAACCGTGAGAATAAAGCCAGAGTCTGTAACCCCAGGGTCTGACTTAAATCTATGTCTGGCCACCGTCATCTCTCCCCTGGTCTCTTAATTGGTCTTCTGGCATCCATTCCCCCAATTGGCAGCAGGGGGCCCTTAGATACATTGAGTTGGATCATATCACTCAAAATCCTCTGGTGACCCAACCTCCTGCACAGAATAAGAGCCAAAAAGTCTTCAGGATGGCTTTATAATTAGCAACCCCAACCCCACCCTCTAACCCCAACTCCTGCCACTCTCCCACCTCTGCCCCTCACGCTGCTCCAACCACCGGGGACTCCTTGCTGTTTCTCAAAACATTCCTGCCTCAGGGCCTTTGCACTTGCTGGTCCCGCTCTCTGGTTGGCTCTTCCCGTTATCCGTGTGACTCAGCTTCCTCACCTCGGTCTCTCAGAGGCCCTCCCTGACCCCCTGTACAGGAGAGCCCGCGATGCTTCTCTTCCAAGTATGTATATAACACATACGCCTCCACTGTCTGGAAGTAAGTGAGGGCAACATACACCAAACAAAGTGGCCCTGGCCTCTGGGCTGGGGAGTGAGCGGCAAGTGAAAGGTTTTGGGTTCTTTCAGTGAAGAATAATTGCATTATTCATGTAACTAAGAATGTCGTGGGGAGTCAGGAGAATGCAAACTGCCCGGAATCAAGGATCTCTGGGTCAGAACAGGGAGCTCGGCAGACACGTCTCTTAGCCTGGGATATGCTGGCAGAGGGGGCAGGATAGGGACCCCTCCTCGGTGCAGTGACCACAGGCGACTTTGCTAAATGGGATGTGACAGCCCAGAGGCTCCAAGAAGTCTTGTTAGGTTTTATGATGTTTTCAACATTGGAATTTCTTGCCCATATTTTAAGAATTAGGCTATACATGTAAGGATAACCTGACCCCCTTGCTGTACAGTGGGAAAATAAAAAAAAAATATATTAAAAAAAAAAAATTAGGCGACCTTGTGTAAAGATCTGGATCTTTGCCTTCTCTTGAAGGGACGCAGAGTCACAACCAGCTGAGAAGCCGTCAGGGCCTTTGAGGGGGGCGTGGACTCTCCTGTTCACCGCAGTCCCCACCTCTCCCTACTGCCTCCTCAGCGCTGAGGCTAAGTAACGCGACCTCCATTGTCTCATTCGGGTTGTTACTTCTTGTAGAGTCTGGAGGGAGCTACAGCACGTCTGCGGCAAACACGTGTTTATAAATTAACTGTCAACTTTTTTTAACTGAGGGATTTTTGCCTCAAAGCTAACTCTGGCCTGCTCGAAAAGTTGGAAGCTGCGTCTCTCCTGTCCCCCTTGCCACATGGGGACAGGGGGGGCATTAGACTGGGCACATCCTCCCCCGTCCACCTCAGGCCCCGCAGTGCCCAGTTCTCTAATTCGCGTCACCTGTGTCCCCCACCAGCCCCTGAAGACACTCCGTCTGGGGTTCACAACGTCTGGCTCCAGCTGAAGAGATCAGAGAAAGAATCACGCATGTGGTCACAGGAGGAAGAGAGGCTGCGGGGCTAGGCCTTGACCTGGACGGGCAGGGTCAGGGGCCATAAGCTCAGGCCACGGGTAGGGGCCAATACGTACCATCCTCCAGCCACCCGTGTCCACCCTCCAGGCTGGAATTCACATGGCAGCCCTCAGATGGCCCTCGTCAAATCCTCAAGTGTCCCTGGAATGCCCCGCGATGGCACTAGATCAGATGGTGAGCTGCCAGCTCATGACAACACCTGTTTAATCGCCACAGGAGGCTGAGTGCCACCAGACTGACTGCCCCAAATTGTCCCTAGCAGGGGGGCAAAAGAAAGTCCTGGGGGACAACAGCAGCAATCCGGGGCCTCATCTGGGCCCAGGGACGCCACCGTGTCCCGAGCAATTACATTTGAGTCCCCTCTTCGCCTTGGAACATGCTCACTGCTGTCCCTTGGCAACCACCGCCCTGCCTGCAGCTCAATCCAGAAAAATCCACTGGATTTCTGGGACCCGCTTCTCAGATGAGGTTTCCTCACAGTGGTTGGCAAAGGGGGAACCATCCTTGACCCATAGATATTACAAAGTAAAGTCAAATGTCACTGCTGGTTTTAGCCACAAAACGCCAAGGCTCAAATTTGGTTCCTAAACCCAGTAAGTAGACATTGAAGAGGCAATATTGGAATCAACGATCATTGCATTTAAAAAAAAAGATATCATGGGAGTTCCCGTCGTGGCGCAGTGGTTAGCGATTCTAAGAACCATGAGGTTGCGGGTTCGGTCCCTGCCCTTGCTCAGTGGGTTAAGGATCCTGCGTTGCCATGAGCGGTGGTGTGGGTTGCAGACGCGGCTCGGATCCTGCGTTGCTGTGGCTCTGGCGTAGGCTGGCGCTACAGCTCT
Source organism: Sus scrofa (assembly GCF_054392235.1). Lineage (NCBI taxonomy): Eukaryota > Metazoa > Chordata > Mammalia > Artiodactyla > Suidae > Sus > Sus scrofa. Next base: position 57,875,317 of record NC_139399.1, read on the forward strand.
GATTCGACCCCTAGCCTGGAAAACTCCATATGCCGCGGGAGCAGCCCAAGAGATGGCAAAAAGATCAAAAAAAAAAAAAAAAAAATCATGCAGTAAAATGTTTTCCCCTCTGCCTTCTGCTGGTTCTGGTTACAGAAGCTCCCAGGAGAACCTCCTGCTCCAGCCACTCTCCATGGAGGGCGGTGCCCTGGGTCGGGCAGGGCACCGGACGACAGCGGCCCTCAGCAACCACAGGTCATTTCTGTTCCCTCTGAGAAACTCCACCCAGAGCCTGGCCTTTGCTGACTCTCTCAGATGTGAGTCAATAAGACTCTGTCCTTAGCAGCAGGATTTCGGTTCAATGAGCCGTAGCCTGGAAAAGGTGTTTCCAAGTCTGGGGAGTCTGCCCCGCAGGGCCCGTCCAGCCAGGGGCCTGATGGGCCACGCCTACAAAGCGGCCTCACCTCCTCCCCGGGCTCCATCATCTCTGCAACGGGCACCACCACCTGCTCAACAGCTCAGCCAAAAACCTTGACGTCATCCTTGATTCTCTTCCGCTCCCCTCCTGCTTGTGATCCGTCCACAAGCCCTTCTGGCTCAACGACCCTCAAAGCAGAACTGGCTCCATCCCGCCCCCTCCCCCCTGCAGCACCCCCATCATCTCCCACTGGGACAACTGGTCTCCCCTGACTCCACTCCTGTCTGCTGGCCCCTTTCCAGCTGCAGCCAGAGGGAGGCTTTGAAAGCAAAAACCAGATGTTATTCACCAGCTAAGAAAAGGTCAGTGGCTTTCGTTGTTTGTAGAACTGAATCCAAACTCTCTGGCATGGCCGACCAGGCTTTGCCCAATGCCTGTACTGCTGGTGGGTCTGCCCTTAGCTCAGCCCTCACTCCAGGGCTGTGAAGGTGGGAAGGAGCGATGGGCCAGGCTTGGGTCACAAAGTCAGTATGGGGCCTTCCCGTGTGTATTGAGTGTTCTCACTCAAGAAAATTCTAGAAGGCAATTTTTTCCTCTTTAATTTGGGGGGCCTACTTGAAATTGACAACCTGACAGGATCCCTAAGAGGAAACATTTCCACTTGGTATGGACACTTGGGAAAATGGATCATAGTGAAGCAATGTAGAATATTCTAGGGTTTGGGGTCTGGCTGTTTCCCTAATCCCTAGACAGAGCCACCGCCATATGGTGCTCGCATAAGCATGCTCTCAACATTAAAAGCCTATGAGATTTTTTCCCCCCATCTCCGTCCTGCTGATTAGGTCAAGGACAAAGTCTCGTTGAGAAGTGACTCCATCTTTAACGCCTCTTCCATTCTCATCAGTAAAGTCCTATCAGCCAGCACGGGAAGCAGTAACATGAAGGTTAATAACTGTTTTCACTGTACTTGGTTTTCCAACAACCTTCTTACTTCAGTGAATATTGGTTTCCTATTTGCTGTCAGGGTATGCAATTCATTTTAGAATTACTTAAGCATAAAAACACAAAGTCCGTTTCAGAAAAGCCTGACTAGTTGGGGTGGCACTGGGTCATGACAAAACCAGCACGATGGCGTGTGCCTGGCTGATGGTGGGGAACCCAGAGGTACTTAGTTGTTACCCCAGGCAGATCCAGGTGAGTCGTTTTGAGTGTTGCAGCGCCCGGCCAAGACTTGGCCCCCAAAGATCCATCTGGATTGAATTAAGCCAGTAACACCTGTCCACGTGTGTGCCCAGAGAGTCTGCCACTGCCGCAGCCTCTGTGCCAGGGGACGGGAGGTCTGGACCACCCTCTCTCTGACAGGAACATGGACCCTGCCCACCGCTCCTTAAGCCTCTGCCCCAACCAGCCCCAAGGTGAGGGGGTGGGGGCGGAGCATGGCTGTTCACCTGCCCCTGGGCCTGGAAGGAAGCCTGGGGTGACCTTGGTCTAGAAGTTTCCAGCCCAGAGAACCATCACAGCTGCAGCATGGATGAGCAGAAAACAGCAAAGACATTTTATCCTAGACTCCACCTCTGCGTGTCAGCCTCACCCGGCTGTGAGAATGAACTTTTCGGGGGAGCAGCGGCCATCGCTGATCTGGGTCTGTTTCGAGGTTCAGAAGGCAGCCCATCCCCTGTTCCCATTCCCCACTTCCTAGAAGGAGCTTGGCCACATTCAAAGGCCAGTTCAGCTGCTGGAGAGGAGGGCCCGGCCCTTTGGAATAGGAAGGGCTCTCGGGTGCCGATCTAAGAGGCGGGCTGCCGGACACCCGATGGGAGAGGTCCCGAGATACATCCACTCCCCGAATGCGGCTTCAGAAACGCTTGCTTGGGGTGCAAGGGTGTGTGTATACAGACATTCCTAGCGACGTTAACTCCTACCGGTGAGAGAGGACCTTTCACGTGGGAACAGAATCCAGGAAACCAGGAGACTGGTCAAACAGTGCAGTGGTTAAGAAGGGGGGCTTCTCGGTTCGCACCTTGGCTCTGCCTTTTCCAGTAAATACGTATGTAAATTTATATACTTATGTGCAAATACACACACACAGGTCTAGAGTCAACCATCCACGGGCTTTCCTGCTCTGCTCTCCAATGTGTCCGTATCACACCCGCAGATCCCTTTCTCAGGCCAGCACGTTGTGTGGGTTTCCATCCAGAGTCATTGATGCAAAATTATAACCCAAGCCTAAAGAGGCAGCCTATTTCGACCACAGATTCTCCCACAGACATTTACAGAACCCGAGAGAAGTTTGGGGGTTCAAGCACCAACGGGTGGTTCAGACAAAAATTCAAAGGGATACCCCTTGCTCCTTCTCTGGAGCTTGATCCCCAAATACACGGCAAGTCTGGCCCCTTCTCACCACAGCTGAGGCTCTGCCACCCCCGCCACCATCATCATCTGCTTGGTGTCCCGGCTCCCTCTGCCCTTTCCCTGCTCCTGCCCTGGCCACTGACACTCCTTCCTCGATGTGAAGGCGGAGGGGGCTTGTTGGCACCTAAGACAGGCATATCCCTCCTCTGCCTAAAGCCCCCTAACCCACACCCCTTCCCCTTAGAATAAAATCCACACCCCACCGCAGGCTATGGGGCCCTCGTAACCGGCCCCTGCTGCCCTCTCTAAGCTCACTTTCACGTTGCAGAATCCTACCTGGAAATACTCTCACTCCAGTATGCATGGTCTGGAAATGCCCCTCGTGGCCCCATGCAGCCCATTCTAAATGCCACCGCATTCAAATTGTCAGTGTAAGCCTGGGGCTCTGATTGCTTCCTGGCTGCAAATTCTTTTTGAAAACTGCCTGGGAAACATCTATATGCATGATCATTAATACATATTGTTATGGGAGGAGCATCTTGATTTCATGCTAATCACCTATTCTTGGCAGCTGGAAGACTGACTTTTTTTTAAATAATGAATCTTAAGAAGCCACAGATTTGCAGTCATCACAATTTAAAAGTTCATTGCAAAGTCTTCCCTAGAAAATGCATTTTCTTTCAGCAACAATGTTCCAAACTCAGTTACCCTTTGACAGTGGACAGAGGCTAAAGGCCCACCCCTCACCTGATAAAGATCTGGCATTTCTAACCAGACCCCTAAGAGCCTCCAGGAGCTGTCTCTCCAATCTCATGGTCGATTCCCTTCCCAGCCTCACTATGCCTCGGCCACACCTGCTTTCTTATTTCTGCCTCAGGGCCTTTGCACAGGCAAAGATCATCCCCGTGAAAGCTGCCTTTCAGGTGGTGGTGGGACAGAATCACGGAACTTCTAGGCAGCATCTCCAGCTGTCCAGCTACAGGGGCCAGTGCTTTGATTTCTTGCTTCTTTCAGAATGTGGGAGGTGTGTTTGGTTCATCTGCTTCCCCCTTGCCTCTGATATTCACAAACCTAGAGGAAAAGAATCAGGTGGATATTCACCTGCAGGCAGGCCCAGTGCCAGCCCTCCTATGATGGCTTTTAAAACACAGTGAACAAGTGATATTTTCTCTGAACAGTGGAAACTACAGCAGAGCAAAAACTGAACTCTGCTGAAGACAAAAGAAAAATATTTACAAGTTTTCTGGTCAACAGACTGGCAGAAAAGTCTTGCGAGACCACTTTTGTAGACAGGATTTCTCCTCCGGGGCCCTGCTGAGTGTGCTGGGGGCAGCCCAAGACCCGAGTCAGATCATCAGCTTGACTCTGAACCATCCAACACACACACACACCAGACAAGTCACCCCCAGGGAAAGAGGAAGAAGCCCAATCTGGGGGGGCGGGGGTAGATGTTTCTGGTCCTCTCTTCTCTGCTGCCACCACGGGGACACAAGGGGTGGGGTGCGCCCCAGCTCTCAGGCTGATTCAGGGAGGGGTCTGGACCAGCGGGGCTGATGCTTTGGGCTGGACCACTCCGTGTTTCAGTCCTGATTTTTGTCGCCCACCAGTTCTCTTCCCGCATTAATGAGCCCGTGAGGAGCCTCCATTTCTTCATCTATAAAATGGGGAGACGCAGCTGTTCTAAGAGCTCGGTCCAGTGGGGATGTGTATGCAGCCCTCTCCTAGACTAGCTCGCCTGATCCTGGTTCCTTCAGGCTGGGGGCCAGTAAGGAGTCCCTCTATTTCTAGTCCCAGAGCTACTAGCCCTGGGATGCCAGGAAAGTTAATTCATCCCTCTGTGCCTTACCACCCTGCCATCATCGGGTGCAATAATGATACCTTCCTCGTTAGGCCATGGTGAAGGTTAATGAGTCAATACACAGGAAATGCCTACAACAGTGCCTGGTTTATAATAAGCATTCAATAAGGGTAGGGTGTTATTTTACTGCTGCCATTTCCTGTGTTAAGCACTTCACTTGTAGTATCTTGTTGGACTTTATGAGGGTAGGTACTCTGCTCAAACTGGTAAAATGACGACACCAGGAAACTGTGCTAAGTTATGAATGTACCCAGAACCACCACTAAAGAAATCTATAGAGATACTCTTTATGACACCATAAATTAAAATGGAATCCAAAAAAAAAAGTTCAACTAACCCACAAGATTTTTTTTAAATGGAAACCAGAAAGAAGAAAACAAAAGGTAAAATGTCAGACCCACACCCTAATAGCATATCAGTCATAACATTCAATGTAGATGAGCTAAACACACCAGCTGAAGGTTGGCAGATTGGCAGAGTGAATTTGAAAACTAAATTTATACCATCTTTAAGAAACTCATGTCAAATATAACTCTACAGGCAGAAAGAAACCAGTAGCAGGAGAACTCTTGGACCTTTAGAAAGGAAAAAATACTGGGATGGGTAAAAAAGAGGTGTAAGGATAATAGATTGTTCTTCACAGCATCAATTTCTTAAATCATATGATGAATGAAGCAAAAAAATTGCATCATGTGATGTGTTGCTCAATATGAAACACTGCAGACAACTATTCTTAAAGTGGGAAGGGTAATATACAGCCATTCATAGGATACTACTTAACTTGCAGGGTTAAAACACTGAGAGCCATATGCTATGCTAAGGTGTATACATACACCCTGTAATACCTAAGCAACCAATGAGGAAAATGTACAGAAGTATCATCTAAGACATTGCAAATAAATCAAAATGAAATTTTTAAAGAATGGTCAAAAAATTCTCTGGAAGAAAAAAAAAAAATAGCAGGTTTAGCCTTAGCCCATCTGTAACTAAAGTGTCAATGGCCTAAATATATTAAAAGAGGCTGAGAGGATTTTAAAATAGCAACCAAATTACATGTTGTTTGCAAGAAACTCACTCAAACGACATAGGTAGACTGAAAGTAAGAGAACGGATAAAGTCGTGTTTTGTAAACGTTAATAAAAGCAGGAGTGGCTGCATTGGTATTTGCTTAAGTAGACTTCAGAGCAAAGAAAATTCCTAGAGGCAACAAGGGACATTATATAATGATAAAGGAGCTATAGTCATCTTAAGTGTGTGTGCACCAAACAACAGAGCTTCGGATTAGAGGAAGCAAAAACTGGTGGCACTCAGAGGAGGCACAGATAAATCTGTGATTATAGAGAATTCAACACCTAACATATCCATACTTGACACCCCACCACTAATTTATATATCTAGCAGACAGAAAAATCAGTGAGGATATAGTTAAACCAAACAGCACCATCGATCAACTACCTCTAATTGACATTTATAAATAACTTCAACAGAATCCACATTCGTCCCAAGCCCACATGGAACAGTCACCAAGGGAGACCATATCCTGGTTTCTAGAGCAAACTTTAACACATGGAAAGGAATTCAAATGACACACAGGAAGTTCTCTCACCCTAATGGGATCAAAACTACAAATGGAAATCAGCAAGAGCAAGGGGACGGGAAAATCTTCAGACATATGAATGTTCGCTCACTTTTATATAGCCCCTCAGTCAAAGTGGAAGTCTTCAAAGGAAATTTTTAAAACACACAGAACTGAATGAAAATGGAAAAAAATATCAAAACTTGTGAGATGCAGCTAAAGTCATACTGAGAGAAATTTAGAATACTCAATGCCCGCATTAGAAATAAGGCGAGCTTGCCCAAAGTTCCTGCCTCAAAAGACGACAAAAGTAAACACAAAGTGAGCAGAAGGAAGAAAAGAGTCAGGAGCAGGATTCAATGAAATTAAAGACAATGGTGGGGGGATCAATGAAAAAGAATAGCTTCTTTGAAAGGATCGATAAAATTGACAAACTTCTAGCAAGACTGACAAGTATATCATTAATACCAGGAATAAAACAGTATCACTATAGATCATACAGCTGTGAGTGGGATAATATGAGAATGCTATCAACAACTTTATGCTCATAAGTTCTATACTTCATAGAAATGGACCAATTATTCAACCACCACAAACTACCAGACTCAATCAAGATGAAATAGGTAACCTGAATAGTTCTAAAACGGTTTATGAAATTGCTTCTATAATTAAAACGCTCCTGTGAAAGGCATCTCCAGATCCAGATGGTTTCACTGGAGAATTTTATCTAACACTGAAAAAAAAAAAATTAACACTAACTTTACACAGTCTTTCCCAGAAAATAAAGAGGAAACAGTTCATTTTATAAGGCCAGCATTACCTTGATACCAAGATCAGACAAAAAGCCGTTACTACAGACCAATCTCTCTCTCATGAATTTAGACAGACTTTTCGAATATACTAGCAAACCAAAGCTAGCAATGTATAGAAGTTATATTATGTAGATAAGTGAGATTTAGTCCAGGTAGGCAAGACAGGTTCATGCTCAAAAAATATCATCTACCATACCAAAAGGCCAAAAAAATCATTTTAGTTGAAAAGCATCCTTTCACGATAAAAATGCCCAGCAAACTGGAAATAGAGGATAATTTCCTCAATCTCACAAAGAGCATCTACAAAAACTCCAAAAGTCAATGTCATCCCTGGCGGTAGAAGACTAAATTCTTTGCTTCCAAGACCAGGAAGAAGGCAAGAAAGTCCATTTTTCACCACTTGTATTAAGCGTATTACTAGAAGTTTTAGACAGTGCAATAAAATGTATATAGAAGAATTAAAAGTATTCCTATTTGCAGATGACATGATTTCCTACAGAGAAAAGTCCCAAAGAATTTACCTAGAACTAGTACGTTCAGAAAGGTCACAGGATAGATCAATACACAAATGAATTGCGTATCTATATACTAGCAATGAACAAGGAGAAGCTGAATTTAAAAATGCAATGCTGCTTAATTACTCCAGATAAAATGAAATAACAAGTAGAAAACTAAAAATGCACAGCTGTATAACAAAAACTCTAAGATGTTGAAATAATTGGAAAGAACACTATAGAAGACTCGACAGTGAAAATGTCACTTCTCTCAACTGATTTATATGTTGAATGCGATGCCTATGAAAAAAATCAAGGTTTTTTTATGACAGACAAGACTATGGGCTTTCTATCTCTGCTGGTGCCATCAGGTAGGGAAGTTTCTATTTCACCTCCTCGCGCTGGTGGGAGAATAGGAGCCATGCGTCTGGTGGCTCCGCCATGGGGAGAGAACTGAAAGGTGACTGGTTCATCTTCCACTGCTACAAGGAAGGCTGGGGGGCCACCAGCTCTCAGTTATCCTCTGCCGTTGCGTGGAGGTTCAGGAGATGCCAGATTTTTATTTAATATCAAATTTCATAGATCGTGTAAGAAAAATTCATTAGCTACTTGTGGAACAAAAAGCAATGGTCATGCTCACTTTGCAACAGCCACTGAAATAATGGCCAGCCCTCAAAAATATGTTTGTGGTTAGCTCTCTATCGTGAGCTTCTCTAAGCCTACAAACTACAGGGGAAAAAATAAAATGAATAGATTGTGCTACATACAAAAACTTTAGTGTTTATGTCCTCCCCTTAACTAGCTTTAAAACAAATAGTTGGGGAAATGCCTGCAGAGAAAACAAGCAAGGATTAGCATCAGAAGAACTTAACTGAATAGGTAAGAACAGTAAGAAAAACAAGAAATGAGAAAAAGAGTTGAGATTGTTTAGAAGATTAAATACAGGGGAAAAACATGTAGGATGTGATTACAGAAAGCAATTGAAAGGACAACATTTTCCCAAGGACATTAACAAAAGTTATTTAAGAAACATTACGTAACATTGCTAGGTTTACAAAATGATAAGCCCTTCTATAAAGTGCTCACACACGGGCGCATGGATCCTGGTGTGGTTCTTTTGCAAAGTAATTTGGAATAGGTCTCGGAAGCCTTAAATATTGGCCTAGCAACTCCTCTTTGGGCACATTCATCCTAAGGAAATAAGCATCAGAAGGAGTCTACTCAGAGATATTCCTAGAGTACTGCTTGGTTTTATAAAAATGGAAATAACCTAAATTTATAGCATTCAGAAAAGTGTGTTTATAAAGGAGATGCCAGATTTCTGGTCCTCCAGTATTAAGCAGAAGGGCCTTCATGCTGCAGCAGGTGGGTGTGGGGTGTGGGTAGGTCACCCCAGCAGCTCTGCTGGCAGATAGAGGCCACCACTGCCACTGGGTAGAGTCTCCATGAGGCTGCCCCTTTCCTGAGCTAGTGTTTGTTTTCTGTCCATGCCTATTGTTGGTTTGGGGCTGGAGCGTGCCCCAGAGCCCCGCCCAGGGTATGTGGGAGATAATGAGAAAACACAGGCAATTCAACTGCAGTGTCATTATTTGAGTCCCAAGGCCCCTAGTTCATCATCTTCCCATCTTTGAGCCCTTGATGATTGCCTATTATTTCCAAGGTATTCGGCTGAATTTAAAGAGCAAGGAAAAGTGTCCCTACACCATCCTGCCCCATCATCCATGACCACAACTTCTTTTAAAACTAGATGGACTTACCATTGACCCAGAAATTGACGTCTCGGGGGTTTATCCCAGAGAAATGAGGACTTAACGTTCATACAGAAACTTGTGCATGAGAATTCACAGCAACTTTATAACCCCAAACTGGAAACCACCCAAATGCCCCTCGACGTGTGAATGCTTAAACCCCACAGCATTCACGACATGGTATGTGCCAGCAGCAAGGAGGAGAAACCACCGATACAACAGTTTGGTACAACTGTCAGGTGGGCGAAAAAGCCCGTCTCAAAGTCACATGTTACATGATTCATTTACATAACATTCATGAATTACAGAGAAGGAAATCAGGTGTTGCCAGGGGCTGGGGGCAGCCACTCAGGGGTAGCACAGGAATCCCTGGGTTGACGGAACAGTCTGAGTCTAGATCGTGATAGTAGCTATAAAGGTACACATGTGATAAAACTGCATACAACTATAGACACACACACACACACGCATTTACAACTGGTAAAGTCTGAATGAGCTCTGGTTTGTTCCAACACCCATTTCCTGGTTTTGCTATTCTACTCCAGTGATGCAAGATTATCATCAAGGGCATCAGGGAACAGAGACCTGGGGCCTCTTTGAACAACTTGTGACCTTCCTGTGACTCAATTATTTCAAAATAAAGTTTTAAGGCCTAACAACATTGTTATATTCCCACCAGATAACATTTCTCCAACTCTTTCTAAATAGTCTTCTTTAAGCCACTGGGAAGACTCATTAGAGCCAACGTTCAGCTGAACCTTTCTGCAGGATGTTATGGAAAGGCTGGCAGAGACACACAAACGGGATCATTTTTAGCTGCCTGATTCAGTGGATCTAGTGCAGTCCCTGAACTACCATCGAATCATGGAGATGACCAACTCTCTTGTGTTATCAAAAGCTCCTGCCTTACCCCCACCCCCTGGGAGACATACTGGGATGCTTGGCACCTAGTCCTAACGAGTACAAAGGGACCGCTCACAGTGGCTGTCCCTGGTGCCTTCAGACATCAGGCTACTGGATAATAGCATTGAAATAATGATGCAAAATGCTCCACAAATAACCCAGTCAGCAGGTGCATGCCAGGGCTCACGGTCACCCTCTGGGACTGGCTCTGCAGCTCCGCGAGACCCAGGTCCTTGGGAGGGTGGTTGAATATGGCACATCCTGGGCAGATGGATACACAAAACACGCACGCATGTGGACACGCTGTCCTCCCTCAAGCCAGGCACTTTCCAGTCAACTCGTAGATCAGCCAGTATTTAGAATTATCTTAGAGTTTCAGGTTAAAGTCCTACACATTCAAATAAAATCCATCAGTGTATACATACGCCCTTGCTGCTCCCCGCCCCCCAGCTATGGAAGCCATGCCAACATCATGCATTCATGTGCGTACACGTGGCCTGAAGGAGGCAGAGCCATCATGTACAAATGTTCAACGTGCCACGTGCCAAGTCGTCCTGCCGCTGTTCCTCCTTGAGCTGCCTACACACCCCAACAGGCTGCTGCGAGCGAGGACGTCTCTCCTGCACAGGTGTGACAAGCAAAGCTGGAAGGACCTCTTTCAAGGCGAGTGGTCTTGAGCCTCTTCGCCCCCTTTTTCTATAAGGAATGAATGGCTTTCATTTAATTACAACCCTCCAGTGGTTCTGTAGTGGGTAGTGGAGATGCAGGAAGAAACCCCTTCGCTATTAACTACAAGATGAGAGTAACTCTTCCTGATCCAGGCAGAGGTGCCAGGCGTCCTCCAGGAAAAGCCCACCCTCCCCGCGTCTCCATCCCCCAGAGAACCCGCTCCACAGCAGCCTCCCTCCTCGGCCCCAGAGGAAGGGGGGGAGCGGCACTGTGGGAAAGAGGCAGGGGACAGATGGAGGGGCACGCGGGCGGGTGTCCCGACGCGCACAGATGTGCAAATACCCAGATTCGAGTGTAAGCTGAATGGAATGACTTGGTTAATTAAATATTGACTTTTAACTCAAAAAGTGATTAAAACAAGCTGCAGGAAAGACTGTCCAGAGAGGAGAGGGGGTGGGGAATGATTCAGAACTTTCAGGAAGGGAGAAGAAAGGGGATGGTCACAGTGAAGGGCTGGGCTTGCCCTACTGTGTGCAGGGGGCGTGGCCTTCAGTCCCCAGACAGGGAATCGCAGCTGAAGGTTTTTGTGCAGAACTACGATTGGTGGCTGCCTCTTTACGTTCCCCCCATCCCTTGGCATCTCTTTTCCTAGATGCCCTCCATGTGGGCCAGAAGCTTCTAGTGCTCAGGAACTAGGTTCTGTTCACCGGAGTTTTCTTGGAACAGAAGGTACCTGGCAAGAGGGAGTGGCCTATAAATGCTTGTAGAACAAATGCATGAACTTCTGTGCAAGCATGTGTGTGTTTACTGCAGGCAGGTGCTGTGGATCAGGCTTCGGGTCAGGACCTAACTCACCAGCTCAGACACTCACGGGGTCAGAGGGTCTGCAAAGGGCCCTCTGGCTACATTTCCCCCCAAAATTCTCAGCCAACCCACAGTTCTCTGGGTCCGAGGCCTCGGCCTAAGTTTTCCAGGTTCTCTGCAGGCAGGTGGGGACTCCCAGCTTTGTTTGGGAGCTCAGTGTCTGCCTGGGAAACACGAAGGGCCTCAGGGGCCCAGTAGCCCCCTAGCCTTGGAAGTGGCTCAGCCATGACTGGGGGGTGGCGCTCAGTATAATTCTCAGGCCCTTGCACCTCCTGACTCTGCAGCCCCAGCCACACTGTCTGGGACCCCCTTTCCCCTCTGTGTCCCTCCTCACTCTGATGGCATCTCTCACCGGGACCATCCTGGCTGGATCATCGGGCTTCTCAGGCTCCTCTCCCCGCTCCCGACTCCCACCCCCTTGTTGGTTTAACCTGGAGGGGACCTTTCCCTTGACACCCACCAGCCTTGCGTCCTCCTCCCACGAGTTCCCTGGAGGCTCTCTGTGCAGAAAGCCGCTCTGGTTCTTTCTCCCTGGCTAATCCAGAATGCTCCTCTCTTTTCTGGACGCCCGTGCAACAACTTTAAAAAAATGTATTCCTTCTGCGTGTCTTTCTCTCCATCAAGAGCTGAAATACACCTGGGCCATTTTATTCCAAGCACTTTTTGGTGAGTTTGGGTTGGAACGGAGGGATATTTTATGAGGGTTGTGAAAGCCAGTCTTTCACCAAGTCAAACAAATCGGCATGTGAAACAAATGATACAAGCAGCATAGCTGCAGCCTAGCGCGGTGCTCGGGACAGGAAGGACGAAGGACAGGGAGCCGGAGCGAGGGGGCTACAACGGTCACCACGCTGGGCTGAAACCTGCTTTTCAAGAGAGGCTGCAGAGTCACCCCCAGAGGGTGGGGATCGCACGCGTGTTTTAAAATAGAAATACCAGCATTGTCTATGGCAACGCTCACATTTCACTCCGCCTGAGTTTTCATTTAGACGTTGGCTGCCTCATATGCCGAGCTGTAATTGCATTAGGAGAAAAAAAATTCTGTTTGTCTTGAGAAATTATGATGATGAAAAATAACAGTATAAACCCCCATTAAGTCAGAAGGAAAATAACTGTACTTCACGCTGCCTCCCTGGGCTGGCACGCTGACATGGAGATGTATTTATTTCGGCAAAATAGACCTCATCTTTACAGCGTGGGGCTCCCTTTCCCCCCTTAATTACGTCTAACTGTATAGTCTAATTTATACTAATGCCCAGCGCCGAATAGTGTATCTTCATGAGAGGAGGATTGGTTTGGAAGATGGGAGAATCATGAACTGTTTTCTGTGTGACCCCAGACAGCAACGCTGGTTCCTCTGAATTCTCACTAGCGAAGCACAACACAGCTTGGCCACTTAAGACCTGGCTCTGAGATCATGGATCAAGGTGGCAATTCGTTGCTTTATTATCCACCAATAGTTCTTTCAGATAAGCAGACAAGGAAGATCAAACATGGATTTCACCGTGTGATAAAGCAGATACGCAAGCATTAGTGCACATGTAACCATGTATTAAAATGAGTAACACCACGGGCAGCGGCAGCCACAAATCTCTGGGGGCAAAGACCAGCCCGTGGCTCCCCGGTGGGTAATAGCTTTCTAAAGGGTTTGAAAGGCAGGGTCCATTTGACAAGAAGTGCAATTCGATTTAGGCTTCTCGCGGTGACAGCCTATCTTGTTTTACAATCACCTTCCAGAAAATTCACTTACCAGCTGATTAATGTGACTGCGGATTTAATAAAAGCAGAGCAGAGCCACCCCAAGGCTGAGATGCTAACTAATCCAGCCCTGTGACCCTGTCAGCGGGTGACTCCTTAGCCCACCTTGCCGGCCTCAGCTTCCTCATCTCCAGAATGGGTATAACAGCAGTGACACTGCAGGACTGTGAATTAAGCAAGGTTAATGAGGTACAAGGACGTGGTACAGGCCAGTTCTGAGCTCCTTTCAGAGCACGAAGCCAGGTCCCCCCGCAAGGGCAGGTTGAGAGGAAGACTGTGTGTGTGTGAGATCTTGCAGGGATGGGGGCCTTTGATTTGGGGTTTTTAGAGCACAAAGCAGCTTTGGACATCTGACGAGACACCCCTGCTCATGTATTCCTTCATTTGACAGATACTAAGTACGGGGTCATAACAGACACAGGGGTTATAAATAGGATGTGACACCTGTTTTGGGTGGGGATGGGGCTTAGAGTCTAGTAGGTGAAACAGATCAAAGAGAGCAAGACAGTTTGCTGCTGAGACTGCTGATTGCTTACATCCTGGTTTTCACTTAGAAATATCAGACCTGTTCAGGCAGCGATGTGCCCAATTCAAGGCGACAGAGCAGCCCCGCCAGCCATGCCTGTCCCACAAGTGGGCGTTTGACCACTTCCGGCCAAGAAGCTGTTAGGGCCAGTCCACTGGAGGCTTCTGGGAAATACTTTCCGCCTTGTTAATCAGAGGGTCCCCCTTTCAGTTTGTGTTCAGATTTAGAGACAGAACCTAGCTCCTAACCTTATAAAGGACAAAACCGGATCAGCAGCAAGTTTGTGACTTTTCTTCAACACAGTGGAAGCTGAGGTCCCAGGCCAACCCACCGCCCCCAGTCCAAGGAAACCAGCTTCCCTGGGTGGCACGTAGCTGGAACCAGTATGGTGTTCAGCCAGGGCACTGGTTCTCCACTGGGAGCGAATTCATTCTCTGGGGACATTTGCAACGTCTGAAGGCATTTTTGAGTATGACCAATGGGCTAGAAGGGCTACTGGCATCTTAAAGGGTAGAGGCCAGGGATGCTGCTAAACCTCCCACAAGGCACAGGACAGCCTCCCCCCAACAAAGGACCGATGACCCAAAATGTCAGCCGCATCGAGGTTGAGAAAACTGGGGATAAAGCAACACCACATCTTGGCAGGACAATTGCAGAAGAGTCCGAACTGGTGCCCCAGGTTCTGCCTGGGCTCCTACACTGTTCTCCACACAGCAGCTTCTATTACACTATCAACCAGCTCAAGCCACTCTTCCACTTGAAGCCCTCTGACGACTCATCTCCAAGCTTCACTGCATCTGCACCGCCTTGTGCACGGGGTCTGCTCCCCCGGTGACAATCTCATGTGACATCCTGCCACCCTCCCCTGCTCCAGTCCAGCTTTACTGGTCTCACTGAACCCCGGGAAGATGCCAAGAACATGCCTACCTCAGGGCCTTTGCACTTGTGTCCCCTGCCCGGGAGGTTGTTCTCTCATCCAAGGCTTCTCACATTTTAGTCCAGTCTCTGCTCAAATGTCTCATCGTCAGAGACAGAAAATCTCCCGCCAAGAACCGCAGAGTAGGACAGTGCTTGGCAGCCAACAAGTACCTAAATTCCTTCATCAGAGGAATCAAATGGAATGAAGCCCCTTGGGCTTCCAGCTAACCCACTACAGTCTTGACTTTCAATCAGTTATTGGAAAACCTGATGAGAGAGAGGTGTGAACCCAGAGGATGAGTCGGGACCTAGGTGTCAGGGCTCTGACTTCTAGTTCCGGATGGACCCGCAGCTTTCAGATGGGTCCCCGGATGAGACTTTAACCCTCTCAAAGTCTCGGGCTATTTGTAAAAGGAACAAGACATCCATTTGATCAGGCCTGCGTTCATTCAAGAATTTGAGGGAGTTTCCATCGTGGTGCAGCGGAAACGAATCTGCCTAGGAGCCACGAGGTTTTGGGTTCCATCCCCGGCCTCGCTCAGTGGGTGAAGGATCCAGCGTTGCTGTGAGCTGTGGTGTAGGTTACTGATGCGGCTCGGATCCCCAGTTGCTATGGCTGTGCTGTAGGCCAGCAGCTGTAGCTCCAAGTCGATCCACTACCATAAACCACACGGGGATGTAGGTCGCAGCGACACATAGGAAGCAAGACTGTTTCTGCTCCAATGAATGACCACAAATGCAGCAACTCTTAACACCACACTTGTGAGATGTCTGATCTGGAGGCCAGAAGACGGGTCTTTGCTGCTCAGAGCCTCGCGGGGCTAAGACCAAGCTGCTGGCCAGGGCTGTGCCTCTCACCTGGGGCTTGGGGCCTCTCCCAAGCTCACCGATGCCCACGGAATTCACTGCCTTCCCATGCGGCTCCTCCCACCTCCAAGCCAGCAAGAGCACATCGGTTTCTTCTGGGCCTCAGTCTTCTCTTTTCAAGGCTCATGTGGTTATGCTGGGGCCACCCAAGCAACCCAGGTGAACCTCATTTTCTCCCCAGGCCCCAGGGTGAGAGCAGGCACATGGGCGAGCAGTTATTCTGCTTATTTCCACATGCGGAAAGCTCAGTCCAGACAGGAAACAGCAGAGGCAAAGGCCATGAAACTCCAACGGACTTGACTGGTTCAAGGACCTGTGAAGAACGAACACGGCTGCGCAGGTAAACTTGGAGTCAAGGGCGGGCCGGGAGGGCATGGCGATGGCAAGTGCCGGACCCAGCAGGGCCGGGTGGACGGCGCGAATGCGTGTGGCGTTTGTTCCAGTGCCGGTGGAACTCACGCGAACATCTTAAGCAGGGGTGTAAAACTAGCTCATGGTTTTTAAGATGACTGGCTTCTGTGTGGCCCAGAAAGCAGGGAGGGAAGTGGGAAGAGCCGTTCCGAGGCCACGGCTATGGATGCCCGTGGCTGGAGGTCAGGAGAAGCTGTTGGAGTCTGCGCATCTTTAAGTGATTTAAAAAGGAAAAATTCTGATGAAATGAAAGTTTCTCGGTTCTCTTCTAGCTAACAGAAGGGATGGCCTCGGAGAACTTTATCTCCCTTCCTGGGCTCCCCCTAGCCCTGCCTGAAGCCACCTGCAATAAAAAGCAAAGCAAAATCCATGGCCCTGTGCAAGCTCACCTCCCTGACCTGTTCTCGGCTCGCCGCAGCCCTCACGGCATCACCCGCACACAGAGTGTTAAAAAACTCAAGTTATCGATAATCGAAAGATAGGAAAACATTAGGGCACCTGGCAAGCGGCGAGCCATTTCACTGGGATTTGGATAATAGAGGCTGCCTTCCCAGTAGGGTGTGTGAAAATGCTGCTCGGAAGCTGGAGGGTTTGGGAGGGGTCGTTTTGTTTGTTTCTTTTACGTTGTTGGTCTCCTGAGTGGCACACACAGCCCTTAAGTTCATGGGCACGTCTGCGTCTCCTCCTACATTCACACTGGGCAGCCTTGGGCTCTGGCTTTGGTCGGCTACATGTGGCCTGCCTGCTTGGGACTCCCGCAGTCGAGATGAATGTAGAATGAGGCCTGTAATCATTTTCCAAAGACACACAACCTGCCTTCACCTCGTGATGAGTTCGTTACAGGACCCTGCGAACAGCATGGCATCCGGGGCAGGCACCCTGAGCAGCCTCGCGGGGCTGTGTTTCGCAGGATCCAGCTTGGTTTCATTCTCTGCCGTCTTCAAATTCCTGATCTTTGAACAGAGGGCCCACATTTTCATCTTGTGCTGGGAAACCGCTTTCGTTACAGTTGCTCAATCCCATCTCAAAACGTCCGGAGCCGACGGCAGCCTGGGGGTGGGGGTGCTCCCGGGACTGTGACTCGGAAAGGCGTGGGTTCTCAGAGCAGCTCCTGGATGGGCAAGGATGACAGCCCTGGGGTCACAAGTGGGGCCTCTGCCGAATGAGACTGTGGGGGAAGCCAACCTGGAGGGCCGTCCCCAAAGGAGGAAGGCATTTCACGCCAGTAGGAACCGCAACTGCCCCAGTCCCAAACTTAGAGCAGTCAGAGCTCAGCAACACCCTGATCTAACCGGGAAGCAGGAAAAATGGGTGGGAGAGGAAGAAACTCGCCAGGAGCCTCCTGGCTATCCGCCAACATTGTTCCACCTCTGGCCAGGCCCAGATATTGAAGTCGTGACTTGGATCTCAGAGTGTGAGCTGGGCAGGGGTGAAGACCTGAGGTGTTTAGCAAAGCCAGCGGTGCTTGGGAAGGCCCCCGAGCACGTCCTTTTCAGTAGGACTGCGGTGACGCACCCACTAGGGCAGGGCTTTGCTGATTGTGTTCATTGGAAAAACCGCAATGATGTTCCCTTAAAAAAGCTCAAACATCGAATAGCTAGATGAGGGTTCTGGTGGGCACATTCTGCTCCGCCCTGTGCCAGCTGTGCAACCTTGGATGAGTTACTGCCCTTCTGGGAGCTTCAGTTTTTCTGAAAACAGAAACAAAGCCAGTTACAAAGTGGCAGAGCCCATTAACCCAGGCAGAAGGTGAGAACACCTGTTCCCCTCAGGGGAGATGACGGGCAAGCTTCCCTCCGCCCTTTCGCCCCCACCCCCACCAGCCCCTGATTTAATGCAGAAGGATCATCTGAGCCTGTCCAGGCAGGAGCAGGATTCCTTTCCACTCACCCCACCCCGGCCTCAGAGAATATCAGGCAGCCGAGCAGAGCAGGAGAAACAGGCTGCATTTATGTCCTGCCTTCCCAGCCAAGTGCTAGAACGTGCACCCCTATTGCCTCCTCTCCCTTGCAAAGGCCAGGGGACGGCCCAGACCAAAGGGGATCCCAGGAGCCTCGCCCCTTGTGCAAGAGGGGAGTGGGCAGCACAGAGATCGAGGGAGGGAGGGTTGGCTTCCCTGGGGGAAAGGGCCCCTCCCACCACCAGGCAGCTGATGCCAACACACCCACAGCCATGGCTGGGAGCCTCCCCCTCTCATGAGGATGGGGACACCTGGACTATTGGGCAATGACCCTAGGGTTTCTAGCCGGCTTCAGGGACGGGAAGTGTAACATCACCACCCCCTTCCCCACTGCCCCCCCCCTCCTGCTAGCAGGTGGATCCAGCATACATCTGAACTCCACTTTCAACTCATACTGCAGCTGTTGTCACTGCCTGGGGACCCCTATCTTTTTACGTGTTATTGTAGATCAGTTGCCTGCCGATGCAATAAAGAACTCCCAGTGGGTTGTCTGGAATGTCTAAAGCAGCGTGCAGAGAGCCTGGAGGAGGAAGCAGGCAGGCTCCCCGCCAAGGGTGAGAAGTGCTGGACTCAAGTGGGTGACCCTGGGGTCCCGGCCTCCTGAGAGCACCCACTACCCCATCATCTCAAGGAGGGGGTCAGTGCACACCACGGCTACCTAGCAACCCCCAGCATCCTCCGGTCTGGATGCTGAGATCTCAGCTTCCTTTAATGACTTTTTGGTTCCCAACATGTTTCTTGCAATGACGGGGCCGAGGAGAGGGGGGCAGATGGTCGGATATTAGATCCATGATCATCACCTTGGAGTGCTCAGACCCCTGGGGGCACATGTGATGGTTCACAGAACGGTTCTCGGAGACTTAATTTCCAGCCCCCTCAACTGACGTGTTCTCTAGGGGGGTTTTTGGTTTTTTGTTTTTAAAAAAAACAGATCCCCTTCTCCCACTTTATGGAAGAGGTACAGATGGGTCAGGATGCCAACAGGAAACAGAGGGCACTCCTGTTGGTTAACTGGAGGACAGTTTCACATAGGTCCTACTTACACCTTGCAAGCAGGACAGAGGGGCATTACAAAGCCTAGTGCAGCGCCCTGGCTGCTACCAGTGGGGCCCCAGGCAGGATGAGGGGAGGGAGAAGGGCTCTCTAGGGCAGGCCTCCAGCTGGGGGCCATGACCTGCCTGGAGTGGATGCAGGGAACTGGCGCCACATCACCATGGGATCCAGGGGAGCAAAGCTCCACCGCCCCCATCCTTCTGTCTCACACTGGTTCTCTAAGCAGCTCTTTATAGGAACCTGCCCTCAGCCGAAGTCCCTTTCCTTGTCATGTTAGCAAAGCTACGTTGTACCTTTAATGAACCAGGCACCCCCAGGCTCTACTCACCTCCAGCCTAACCACACATTTCAAATCTTTCCATCACACACCACCTTTCCTCGCTTGAGGAGGTAGCAGATGACCAGCTCTCTTCCCCGGCTCCCCAGCAAACTGAGCACGAGAACATCTAGAGGAAGACGGAGGAGTGGGGGCGCTGCACACAGCGGGGATGGCAACGACGGACTCCCGTCTCATTCCCAGAGCACTTCCCTCCTTCCTTCCCGTTTCATGGCCGAGCAGAATCTACGCGGGTGGTTTTTGGGGGGACATTGAGTCCACCCTCTCCCCAGACGGCCAGCATTCTGATGAACCCTTCCTTTCCATCAACATCTGCGAGTTCTGAACTTGTTAACCTCGAGACTGGATTTGCTAACAGTTCTCCCAGCCACTGGCAAACTCACTTGAAAGCCAGAAGGCAAGGCAGCCCATTTCGGGGGAAGGCAGTCAAAAGAGGCGAGTGACGTAACAGAAGCTCTTCAGGGCCCATCTATTCACATGATCAAGTTCACCATGCTTACATCTGTCACACTAAAAAAAATTTTTAAAGGCGGGGGATAGCATTGATGCTAAAACTTGTCCCTTTATTCGTGAATATGCAAATTAATTGAAAAATCCGCTCCGCCCACAATAGCTATGCTTTGTTCAATTCTGCACTACTCACGACGGCAATAGACCCGTGTATTAAATATCTCGAGTGTTACAGTCACAGACACGTGCAAATTTCTATTTTAGAGCTGATGCATGTTTTCACGGCAGTGATGATGAAAGACTTCCAAGCATTAAAATGATATCGCCTCACACCAGCAAAGGGAAAGTTAGTTCAACGCAGGAACCAGGAAGCAGCGACGGGAAGGGAACGCTTTCTCGCCTTAAGGTACCTCCCAGAGTTGGAATACAGCACCTAAGCGCATGGTCCCCTGACCAGAACTTAGTGATCTGGCCACGCACCTCCAGGGTAGCCAAAATGTGTTCCGAGTGACCAGATAAAGCTCCGGGATTCTAGGACTACAGAAGATCGCAGCTCTTGGACAATCAGGAGGGGCTGGGGAAGCCTCATTCTCTTTGTCCCAGCTCTTCATCCCCCCTGCCCCCAAACCCCAACCTTCTTCACTTCTCATGGGGTTCAGGGCATAGTCTCCCCATATGGGACCAGCCCTCCCCCCACCCCAGGAAACGCTTTAGAACCCTCTGGGAGGCGGGGGGCTTGTCCACCAACTTGGAACATTTAGCATTTGTGGGCACCTGTTCACAGACGGACTCGCGCCCTTGATTTACAAACCAGTTTTCATGCTGTGAAGCAAAAAAATAATCAACGTTTTCGGCTCTGTTAGTCTGTCAGCTGCTGCAGGGAGGTGACAAGGAAAGCCGCCTCCATGTCACCCACCTGGGTGATGGCTCTGCAGGGCCCCCCAGGTGTTCCAACAGGGGAGGATGAGCATGTCGAGCAGAAAGTTCTGATGATACATCTGTCGGGGGTCTGGGCAGCTGGGGTCCACTCTCAGCAGGAAAGGAATTTAGCGAGCGATGTCGGGAAGCTCCCAGACTCTCTGGGAGGGACAGTACATCAGGCCTCATGGAGTCCATGCAGCCGAGGGTAACATCCGAGTGACTCTGAAACTGGTCCAGTGTGGACCCCAAGCTCTGGATTCCAGCACTTTGGTCACAGCTGCCTTTCAAAACAAGTCACGATGCCCCTGTCCCCGGGACAGTCACCACCCAACCCTGCTTCTCTACATCACGGCTGCTCTTCTAGGGAAGTTCCACGTGGGGGCCCCACTGGCAGTCTGATTACGTGACAGCTCTCTCCCTGCAGGAGAGGGTGACAAAGCCAGGTTCCAGCTTCCAGATTGGAGCTGGGATGGTGGCTAAGAGAAGGGAAATGCCCCCAAACACGGGAAGTGCAGCCAGAACCAAGCATCTCCCAGGAGCAGGAAAGGCCTCACCTTTCTCTTGTGTGATGTTTTCACCTCAATTTTACTTGCAGCTCTGATCAGGGAAACCCCGACTATTTCCTAAATTGACTGTGTCCATTGAGCCATTTGGTTACAAAGAGGAGAAACTGGCTCTAGAGTGTACTTCAGCCAAAAAAAGAAGCTATATTGGAAAGCTATGGAAGGTCACCAGGTGAAACAAATCTGAATCAGGTTTTTGGAATGAGGGGAGCCCCAGAAGCTTCGGGATGCTGGTTATTAGGACTGTAGCACAATATTCGGTCCTATTTGCTTCCTGGCACTTGTCACCTGAAATGATCTTGTTTTACGTGATTGTTGATCTTTTTTCCTTCTGATTACACTAGACAGTGCATAGCCACCCTGTTCACTGTCACCACGGAGCCCAGGTCAAGGCCAGGCGCTAGAGAAGCGCTCAGGAAATAGGCGAGGAGAACGTACACAAATGAGCAAGACGAGATGAGCACCAGGATTCCAGTTCTCACCTACCTCGAGAATTCTAGGACTTCTGGGACCGGTACGCGTAGCCCCAAGAGGGAAGCACACGGGAGAGATTTGGAAGCTGGCAAGGAAACCAACCCTCTGGTTTTCTCATGCATTTAGACTCAATCCAACAGCCTTTCTGGAAGAAAGGTACCTCCTGCCTGCCATTGGCTACTTTCAAAGTGCCAGCAGATCAGCTGATAGGAGGGTTCAGGTCTTATAGGATGCTGGGCTGCGACTGTCACTATGGGAAACTGTCATTTTCTCCTCGGTACAGATTGAGCTGTGACCTGAGGCAGAAAATCCTGAGCCAGTGGAAATGCAAAATGCACACAGGGAGCTTGGGTCTGAATTAGATCAGACTTTCCCCCCTGGAATCCAATGCGGAGGCATTAATAAGCAGCCCAGTTTTTCTTTAATGATCTCAAATAGTTGGTGAAGGA
Organism: Sus scrofa; assembly: GCF_054392235.1. NCBI lineage: Eukaryota > Metazoa > Chordata > Mammalia > Artiodactyla > Suidae > Sus > Sus scrofa. The sequence goes on from NC_139399.1 coordinate 57,897,677, forward strand.
AATGTTAATAAGACGTGTGATAACTCCAACCACTGTCACTGTTAAAGTGTCAGGAGTAGTTTATTCCTAAGGCTTGCTCAGAAAAGCAAACTTGTAAGAAGTCACTTATAAAAAGGCACAGAGGCATGAATACTAAATTAGGTGCCCATTTCTCCAAGCCACTTGTATTCCTTGCTTTACACCGCGATTCTTTCCGCCCCATTGTTTCTTTGCAAGTAAAAGATATTACAAATTCCTCAGGGCATTTTTTCCCCCCTTTTCTTTTTCTTGACTCCGGTTAAATAAACTATTGATTTTGTTGTCAAGGTAATTTAAGGAGGTAATACACTTCCAATTTGATAAGTATATCCTTAATGGATTCAGAGTAAAGACATTTTAGGGGTTCAATTAAGGCTGCTTATTTAAAAAAAAAAAAACCGTATCGACCAAGTGATGACCCACCATCAATGGGGACTTGGGGGGGGGGTGCTGGATGGGCATGAAGCTGCCCGTTAATACTGCAGAGACTAATTATCAAGAGGGCAATAGACATTAGTGGCTACGAGGGAGGAGATCCCAAAAACCCGTGCTCGTCAGGGATGAATACTCGGTTTCGCGGAGTGAACCACAGTAGACTGCAGTGTCGGAGAAGCCGACAGTACTTATTCCAGAGGCGCCAAGACAGACTCCTCGTTTCCAGCTGTGTCACCGTTCAAGCATCTGAGCGCCCCGATTCACATCGCCTCTGACATCAGACCGCCAAGGGCTACCGAGTCCATGAGCCAAAACGGCCCGGCCCGTTGAAAACCCCTTTCTCCTGTCGCTCACATGAGGAAATACCTAGCATGCACCCACCAGCTGCGCTATAAATCGCGCTGTAGCCTCAGGCCAAAGGCAATAAAACTCTCAAAGTCTTCATGGAAACAGAAGTGGTTTGGGTGTGTATTTGGTATTACATTACATAGGTATATTCACACTAAAGCAACAGAATACAATGAAATATTCTATTAGTGTTGAAAATTCAGCTGCTTAAATGGCAGGAAAGCAGACAGCTCGGAAACGTACACAATACGTTACAGATACAGATCATCAGCAACGTCAGCATCCCAGCGAGACTTTGGGCAGCGTTCTAAACACTTTATTTACTGCACTTATTAATGCTCTGAAAAGAGTACTGTATCTGTTTTCATTTTACAAGTGAGGAAACAGACACAGAAATGAAGCAACCTTTCCAAGGTAAGTGTTGGGGTCGAGTACATAGTAGGATTGACCCTTGTCACCCTGTGAATTGAAGGTGGCCGTGTGCCTGCCTCTGGCCAGTGGAACACGATGGGAAGTGTATGTGTCACCCTGGGAGAGATGCCACGTCGATTCCGGATGCGCTTCAGTTCACACGTTCTAGTTGGTGAGGAACTGCCGTCTCGGGTCTACAGGTGAGGGTCTCGTGAGTAGAGATGACTGGAACAGATAATAAACATCATAGCTTCCTGCTCCTGTGATTTGGGCTTTTTCCTTACGTGTTAAGGCAGAATTACATCAGATAGCAAAGGGAAGTTGAGCCTCATTTAAACGTCTCATTTTTAATAAAATACATTCACACCTCACTTGTGTAATTAGTTTAAAAAAGCCTAAGATGCTCTAATGGCAGAATTAACCCTTCCTCCATGACCCTAGTAAATTAAGGGATTCTAGATCTGTGTTCCCAATGGTACTGATCATTAAAACTTCGTTTTATATTTAAACAGTTTCGACTGGTGTTTATTACTCTATTCTTTTACCTCTTCTGATATATTAAGGTAAATAAGATCCAGCTGTCTCCGTGAAGAGAAACTTAAGTTGTTCATGTCAAAGAAAACAGTTTTGTTACCAAAAGGTTTCTATGGCAACTTTTCTATGCTGGGCATGTTTCAAATGCTTTGCAAATAAACTCACTTATACATGACAATAACTCAAGTATTTTTTAATTACCAATCCCGGCGTTATTTATGGGTGAGGAAGCCAGGATTTGGTCCATGGAAATATGTGGGGTTCAGGGTTCCTTTCAGTTATCATGGTCTTTCTGCCTCCAGGCATCTAGAGCGTGGCTTTCTCCCCAGCAGTCCAATAATTATGAGCGAATGACTGAATTTCACTTTACGAAGTCCTTTCACTTACATTTCATTTGAGTGTCATGGCAAGTCAGTGACCACTGACAGATGTAATTAGTATCCAAGTTACCAGTGAAGAAACCAAAGTCTTGGCAAAGATACAGGCAGTCACCCTGCTAGGAGGTGGCACAGCTGGGCCTCAAGCATAAGCGCCGTAACTCCCCTTTCATGGTCCCTTCCGCCTGCACACTTCGTTCAGAAAACTGACAGCCCCAGACTGAATCCGGACCACAGGCTGTTGAAAGAGTTTTTAATTAGATGGAGGTCAGCTCAAACATCCAGATTTCCAAGTTGTCCTTAGAGAAAGGACATTTGGCCACATGGGGTCTTGCTCCTGAAGGGGGCCATCTGACGCCTGCACCTGCTCCCCCCGCATGGTCTGCAAAGCCCCCACTGACCTGCAGGGCAACTTTGGGAGAGGAGGAATTACACTCTGCTGATGAGGAAACCGAGGTCCGGGGAGCTCACGGTCACGCTGGTGGGTGTGGGGATGGCTCTGGAGCTACTACCCCCCCCCTTAGAGGCACCCGTGCCGGGGCCAAATCTGCTGGGGCGGGCGTGTGGACAGAAGGTGTGAAACAGGCCTTGGACTGGGGGGTGTCTCCCTTTGACAGATTTCCCGAGAGCCAAGAGAAACGCTTTTCCCTAGCCTTGCCCACCCTGACTCCCCAGCTGGCCCCAGAGAAAGAGCAGCCACTGTGTTGGCCCCCAGATGAGAACAGGTTTCCTCTTCTCTCCTTGCAAAGATGGGTGATTCTGCCTCCATCTAAGACAGGGCCTGTGTCTTCAAGGTATGACACCGCCCCCCCATGGTTCCAGTGTCCTGTGTCAGAGATCTTGAACTTCTCCCTTCAAGGGACCCTGCCCATGTCAGGAGCAAGGCACTCCTTCCAGAAGGAGCATGGCCGGCCTTCCCTCTGCGCATGAGGAAGAGGGCTCTGCTGTCTCCTCTTCCAAGAGGGACACCAGTCCTATCGGATCAGGGCCCCACCCTTATGACCTCATTTATAATCTTAAAGAGCTTCTCCCAGGCCCCACCTTCAAATAGTCACATTGGGGGCTAGGCCTTCCTAGCCTTTGTCTGCTGCAGACATGCACTGAGTAGCTATGTGTCAGACACAGGGGTTAGAATAGAATAGATCCTACTGAGCCCTCGTTCATGGAACTCGCCCTCCATGAGACAGAACATAAGACAAGCAACTATGGAGCCTCCCGTCAGTTGGAACCCAGTGTCTTAAAACCAGTAATAGTGACTGTGATAGGAGCGTGGCAAGTTATGTCAGAGGCATTGGGAAAGGTGTCTCTGAACAGCCCCATGAACACACATACAGGTAATAAAGAGCCAGGCCGAGACTGAGGGGAAGAGCCACTCCAGGCAGAGGGAGCCGCTGGTGCAAAGGTCCTGAGGCAGGAGCTTTGCACATGCATGCTTGGCAGGGAGGTAGTATGGCCAGCAGAGTGGGTGAAGGGAGAGAAGCGGTGACTTCATCGCTCTCTGCCTCAGTTTCCACATCTGTAAAAGGGGAGAGACCTTTTCGGAACACCCGCCTCCCAGCATTGCAGTAAAGGTTACATAAGCTAGGACACAACAAGGCTTAGAGCGATACCGTCATGGCGCATGAGTGCTCAGTATTTGTCACAGGAACAAGTAAATGGATGGATTTAAAGTAACCTCCCCGCCCAGGTTTGTTCTAGAGGTAGGACTGGAGCAGAACAAATTCTTTCCCTCCTCAGTAACCTCCAAATGCAGATTATTCCCCATTGCCCTTTAATTTTAAACAACTGCTGAAATTCCAACGGCTGGCGTGATGGGAAGTAACACCGCCTAGAGCTTTCTCTTGCTTGGGTCAGATGCTGTGCTAGGCAAGCTTGAGCCTGTGGCTTCCAGGGCAGACGCTGCTACCTTGGGCCACATATGTCAAATAGGGACTAGTTGCGGTGTGAGGACTGAGGTTAACACACGGAATGGGTTGAGGTTTGAGTGTGCGGGAGCGAGGTGGGCAAGATTAAGTCCCCACCCAAAGACGTCATGTGCTAGTTCCCAGAACCTGTGTCGCCTTCCCTAGCAATGAGGGGTTTAAGTTGCTCATCAGCCGACCTTGGGAGTGGGAGCCTGGCCTGGCTTATCCAGGTGGACCCAATGGAAGCCCAGGCCCTTGAGAGTGGAGGGGAAAAGAGTCAGGGGGCAGGCTTGGAAGATGGAGGAAGGCCCCCAAAGCCAAGAAATGCAAGGAGCCTCCAGGGGCCGGAAAAGGCCAGGAAACAGCTTCTCCCCGAGCACCTCCAAAGGGACCACAGGCTCGCCGACACTTTGATTTTAGTCCTGTAAGACCCCTTCTGGATTCCCGACCCCCAGAACTGTAAGAGGTCAGTGTGTGATGGTTCAGCTGCTAAGTTTGTCGTCATCTGAGCCAGCCCTAGGAAACAGCCAAGTGCAACCCCCAGTTCACGGGGACAGGGATTTCTAGTTGTCCCACTACTGTTTTGTCAATACCTACAACACTGCCTAGGGCTTAGTCCATGTCTGGTCAGCAAGTAGGCAAGTTATGTAGCTCAGTCCATCCATGCCTTTCATCCCAGGCCATAGTGCTCGCTTTGCCCTGGGGCCTGTGACCTGCCTGCCTATCGCCCCCAGAAGAGGCTATTTAGCAGCTGTTGCTGGGCATGCTGGGGCAAAGGAGCTCTCCCCTTTGAATAGCGTGCCATTGTGTCCCTGATGACCTGGGCAGCTGTAGCCGCTGCTGCAGCCGCTGCTGCCACCATGATAGGACCAGCAGTGGGCATGCAAGAAAGTCGGGAAAAGAGAAGCAGAAAGATTCCTGGGGTTTGCACTCAGTAAAAAGTTGAGCTCCAAGAAAGGAAGGGCTGGGTTCAGTATGAAGTGGACTGTTGCTTCTGAAAGGCATAGAGCTTGAAAAACAATCTAAGTTTCCCAAGCAAATGTGTGTTGGGAGCAGAAAAACAAGCTGATTTCTCATCATGGTCCCCATGTGTGCACAAACTCACACCCTGCACAGGACTCTAATTTGCAAAGCATTTTCAAAAATGTAAAGACTCACTTTCTCAGGGCGACTTTTAGAAGAACACACAGGGCAGAGGGGGAACTGAAGCTCGAAGAAGTCACGCATTTAAAGGTCGCTAACTAGAGATAGAGACACTGACTTGAGGAATTCGTTCACTTTTAGGGTACTTATCAGGGGTACAGCAGAGAAACAGGCTTAGGAAATTCAAAGGGTGCTTATTGGGGGTACAGCAGGGAAACTGAGGCTTAGGGCATTTGCTCACTTAAAGGGTACCTCCTGGAGGTACAGCAGAGAAAGGAGGCTTGAAGAATTCGCTCAAAGGGTACTCATTAGGGGTAGAGCAGGGAAGAGAGAAGAAAAACCCTACTTGGGGAAGTCAGGCAAAAACCCAGGTAAATGGGAGTGGCCGCCCAGTCGCTCAGCTGGCGACGGGCAGGGGGCAGGGAGGCTGTTGAGTTGGGATTCCCGCGGCAACTGGGTCAGACACTCTGGCCTCCTCTCTCCAGCTGGTGGTAGAGGTGCTGTGGGGCAGCCTCCAGGCGCCCCCAGACCTGCCTCTAGTCACAGACCGACCCAGGGGCTCACTCCCACCCTAGCATCTCTTTAGAGAAAGATTAAAAAAAAAAACTTTTTAAAGTTCAGTTCTCCACTAGTGGCTGTGGAATTCTTCTCTAGCAGGCAGTTATTTGGCTTGGAAAGGATTTGAGAGAAGAATTTGAGATTTGACAGAAGGATTCGAGAGAAGCTTTCACCGCCCCTGCGAATTTCCCACCACTTCTGCTACGGCACCAGGTTCGCTTTGCCTGGCGCACAGCAAGCCCAAACCCCGAGACCCAGCGACTTGCAGCAAAAAGACCAGCCAGGCGCAGAGACAAGAGAAGCAGCCCGAGCCCTGCAAGCAGCAGGGGCTGGGCTATTTATGGGTTGGGGAATAAAGCCGCAGGGCGGGCTGAGCGTGGGCAGCGCCGGGACCGGTGATTGGAGAAAGGTGCCTCATCATCCTTCTGCGCAGGCGTAACTAAGCCACGGGCTTCACGGGACACGTGTTCAAAAACGAAGGTGTTTAGCGTGAGCTGAGGGTGGAGCTTATAGCCCTTTGACCTCAAAAGGTCGCCAAGGGGACACAGGCGCCTGCCTAGTTGGAGGGTTCCGGCCAGTCTTCACTAGCTCAGGACGAACTAGGCACAGCTGCTCCAAGTCCCTGGAAACAACACGCCAGGCAAACATATTGTTCAGGCCCCGTGCTGCTTGGAGGACGTGCCAGCCCTTGATTAGTGAATGCGGGTGAAATGGATTTGACTAATGATCACCCAGCGTTTCACTTCTAGAAACAGAAGCATGATGCTTCCGTGTGCCCTTGAAGCTACATGGGACTGTGGGACACGCTCTAGAGGTTGGTATGGATGAAAGAGGCATCGTGTGCCACTTCACTGCAGCATTTCACGGCAGGTTCAGGGGCTCCAGGGCCCTCTGCCCTGCACTCTGATGATGGGGGGAGAAGCAGTGCTGCAAGGCCCACACCGCATGGAGCCCCCACTTGGGGACACTGCCCTTGGGGGCCACCTGGACCTCCAGTGAACCTCACATGAGAAAAAAAATGAGAAGCGTCCAAGTTAATACACAGCAAGTATTTGAATCCATCACCCCCTGAGACTTGGGGGCGATTGTTGCTACAGCATAAGCCCAGCCCTGTATGTTTAAGGGGCTAAGCTGATGGGTACAGGATACTTGTCTTGAAGATGCCTCAGCAGAGCATTCTGGTTCTGTTTGGAGTGCATGTCTCAGATGAATAAAATAAAAATGAAAGTTTTTAAATAATTACTTTCCTGTTCCTTTAAATACACATTTTCTTAGAGGGGCCCTAGTGGAGATTGCAGGGGCTGGCAAGCGTCCTCTTTCCAAGCCTTTGTTGGCACCACCGCTAATAAAGGATATTAAGCCGAGAACTCAGGTGTTTGGGGATTTCTTAAGGGCCAGCTCTTATTGTGACTTAATTAAGAAGCTCAGCTGAGAAGCATCAGGCTATGAAACAGAGGTTGACGGAGCCCCAGTTGAGTCAGAGCTGTGTAGAGACACAGCCTTTATTAGTCGTCTTTGCTTCTATGAAAGCAAAGTAGGTTTGTGTTCTACTTGGGGACTTAATCCATCAGTCACTGCAACATCTCCTGAGGACAGGCAGGTCCATTTCAAACCTAATTTGCAGTTGGCTTTTCATTTTAGTGGTTTTGGAATGGAATTCATCTGCCTAACCCCTAGAGTGTTAGTTCCTTCATGCAAATATTTAATACCCACGGTGAATTTTCAATAGAACACTAACAATTTGTTTTCCCTGCTATCAGCCTCATTTGTCAAAGCTATTGACCCAGGCCCATAAAGAATCGTCACTCTCACCCCCTTTTGTGATGGTTTTATGCAAATAGCCTGCAGGACTTAATTCTGGGGAAATGCTCAGGGAGAAGGAAGACTGGGAGAGAGAAGATAGATCAAGATGGCAGGTAAATAAAAAGATGAAGGGGACGGAAGAGGGAAGTGGGGGAGAGAGAGAGAGAGAAGGGAGGCAGGAAAGGGGGAACATCAGAGTGTCTGGAGCTCAGCAAACTAGACTTTCTCTGCAGCCCGGAGTTGGGGGCAGGGAGTGGGGATCAATTCCCGCCCTGGGCACCTCACAGCACTACCATTTGGACACAAGTAAGACTATGATTCCGCAAGGGTCAAAATCACATCATTTGTGTGTGTGTGTGTGTGTTTTAGGGCTTCACCCATGAGATATGGAGGTTCTCAGGCTAGGGGTTGAATTGGAGCTGTAGCCACTAGCCAACACCAGATCCAAGCCAAGTCTGTGACCTACACCATGGCTCATGGCAACGCTGGATCCTTAACCCACTGAGAGAGGCCAGGGACCGAACCTGCATCCTCATGGATGCCAGTCAGATTCGTTAACCACTGAGCCATGGTGGGAACTCCAAACCCACATAATTTTGACACAGTTTGAGCAGAGAGAGAGAAGCCAGAACAATAATTTTGTGAATGGAACAGACAGAAGAAAGCAAACCTGCAGCCCCCCCATGCTTTCCAAGGGGTATATGTGGGCATGGATGGTTCAAAAGCTTCTAACTATTCTTGGCGCCTGAACTGATCTGCCTGAGAAGACTTGCTGTGTCGTCAGCATGTAGGTTCCCTTCTCCCCCCCCCCCCCATATTGTTCTCCTCCTTGAATTTTGCAAAAGAAAGACATGGCTTCCAGCCATCCAAAGCCTTCCCATCATGCTTTGCCTCAAGGTGTACCCACCTCCTGGGTATCAAACAAATTGGGAATTCCTGTCGTGGCTCAGCAGAAACAAATCTGACTGGTATCCATGAGGATGCAGATTCAATCCCTGGCCTGGCTCAGTGGGTTAAGGATCCTGCATTGCTGTGGCTGTGGCGTAGGCCAGTGGCTGCAGCTCCGATTCAACCCCTAGCCTGGGAACCCCCACATGGCACAGGTGCGGCCTTAAAAAGACACGTCGGCATCTGGGCCAGAGTCCCTCCTCTCATCAACCCGCCACCATGCTCTCTATCCATCTTTTGAAGAGCTGCATTTCCACTATAAATGCTCTTTTAATGTTTCAAAACCATCACATGTTGCTCCTTATACAGTTTTCAGGAGCTGAGTACCACTGATGATCCCAACAATTACCCAAAATACACTTTTAGACCCTTAGACCTCTTTCACAGTCAATTTCAATGTTCCATATACGTATGTGAAGACCCCGGGAGCAGAGATCTGTTTTACCTGAGCTGCCCCCAAGTGCCCAGGCCATCCGATGAAACAGACTCATCTTTGAACCTACAGGGGGTCCTGACTTCCAGAGACCACTGGAAACGCCCATATTCACAGACAGTTCTGTGGCCTAGATTAGGTCCCCTTAACGTGCAGCTATTTCAAAAACAGGCCTCCTTCCCACCAGAAACAGTTCCATGGATTGTTTTGTGGTTTCCATTTGGCCTGTAATGTGGTCTCATCCATTTCATTAATCTTGGTTGCATTTGCATCTCACTGTTTCATTTTTTTTTCCAAAAGAGCTGTTTCCTGGCTGAGCCCATTAATCTTTCAGATTTCATCCCTTCAAAGACTGAGAGTTTAGCTGAACTATTCCATAATACTGAAAGTCTCCTGAAAGACTGTATCATTACACACAAACATCACAGAAGCCCCTTCCAGCCCTCAGACTCAAGTTCATCCTTCTGGGATTATTTATTTCATGTAATATCAGACTATTCTGTTAATTAGACCTGCTCAGTCCAGTAATACTTTACATGCTTCCCAGCACATCTATAAAAGAGTCCACCTTCCAAACAATAGCCAGGATCTAGGTCTCATCATGGAAAAATTAAAATAAAAACTCCTAACAAAAAATTAATCTAAATATGGGAAACTATAAATACAGTTATAGACCGTAAGTAAAAACATAAAAAATTAAAAAATCAACTATTCCATAACATGGAGACTCAACACACTCATCCCACGATGACATTTTGAGAATTCTGTGCACCTGCTGATCCTCCATTAAGAGTCAGACCTTTATACTACTGCTCCCAAGTTCATGCTTTCAACCATTTCATCCTACTGTCTTGTCACGGGTCTGTGAGACCCTGTCACACAGCATCGCTAGGGCATGAAACATGTACAAATCAAATGACTTTTGAAAATTAGCTACAGAAGTACTTTCTTCTCTATAAAGTTTTAAAACTATGACATGCCAAAAAAAAAAAAAAAAAGCACCCATTTTGTGAGGCCAAGCAGCCAGCAGGGGCCTTGAATGGACACTGGCCCTCCCAGAGGTGCTCTGTATAACAGCCTGCAGAGTCACAAGTACATATAAGCTCCTGACATGACTTCCCCAAGATTACACTCTTCCCCGAGGTCCAGCGCCTTCCCGTGTGCCGCTTAGATTAAACACCTCCTCACAGCCTCAGAGCTTACCCTGCTCTTTCTGTTTAATTGACCAGTCCGGCCTTAGTCCAGGACCCACAGTGCTCCACCTGCAGACCTTCATAAAGGCACGTGCCCCAGGTCCCGCCGAGCTCTCTCTGCCTGCACGCACCTTGACCTCCCCAGGAACCCCCTCCAGGGTCTGTGAGTAATTTCTGTATTTCACTTTCTCTTTTTCTCTTTGTTGGATCTGTTAACACAGAGTTCTGCTTAACAAATGTTCATTTACCAAAGTCACAACAGACTGAAAGTTGGATTTCTCTTCAGAGATCACTGTTTACCAAGGATCTGGATTTTAACCAATTATTATTTATTTGAACGCAACATGGCTGGGACAAAAGTTTAGCCCTTTGGGGCTCCAAATGCTGAGCCAGCCTTCCCCACTGTCTCTGGGACCCTGTCTCACCTACCAGAGTTGCTGTAGAAGCATCAAATTCATGTCCCAGCAAGGCTGCCTGGGATGGGGTGTGGTGGTCAACAGGGCTATTTGCTAAAATGTAAGGGCCTTCTTCCTTCTTGATAGCACTGCATTTCCCCGACGTGTTTGAAGTTGGTGCTGCCACGTGACTGGCTTTGCCTATGACGTGTGAGTATAAGAGGTGTGTGTTCATCTTGAGCCATTCCCTTTAGCCCTGCTATCATCCACCAGCCGTGGTGGTTTTATAGAAACACCTGTCGAGGTGAAGCCTGGGTCCCTGGATGAAAACACTATGGATAAATCTTTGCTATAACAGAGATGGAAATGCAGCATTTATGAGAATTAACTCTTTTTTTTTTTTTGTCTTTTTTAGGGCCAAACCCGCAGCATATGGAGGTTACCAGGCTAGGGTCCAATCGGAGCTACAGCTGCCAGCCTATACCACAGCCACAGCAACATGGTACCCAAGCCTCATCTGCGACCTACACCACAGCTCACAGCAATGTGGGATCCTGAACCCACTGAGCGAGGCCAGGAATCAAACCCACAACTTCATGGTTCCTAGTTGGATTCGTTTCTGCTGCGCCACGATGGGAACTCCTATTTCTTATTTTAAATACTAAAGATTTGTGGACCTTTTGTTACTGCAGCATAAGCTAGCCCATTCTGACTAATACAGAATCATTTACTAGATAAAGCTTCATTTACAACTTGTTAAATTTGTAAATTGAGAAGTTCTATTGTACACATCTCACATAGCTGCTGTGTTCTTTTTTTATCTATAGAAGTTCGGTCCTTTGCATGATCCAAATTTTAAATCTGCCTTTTGGAACAAATGCTGCAGACTCAAGTGTGTATTCTCTCCCTGGTATATGACCTCAGAAAGGACCCCGGAGTTTACCACCATGATTTGTTCTGCTGTTGGTCAAAGCCCTTTGACTGTGGAGTCTGTGCTTAGGGCGCTAAACCTAGAGGCCATGATCTCTGTAACATTTCTCAGCAGTTCCATTTTCTACTTCGACCCAGGGTCAGAGGCAGTGGTCAATAAGCCAGGCCGGTGTCCATCAAGATTTGATTTAAATAAGAATGTAAACAGGAAGGTCTTTCCAAGAGAAATGCCATGTGCAGCTAATGGAGATCAGAGAACGAGATTCATTAGCCCTGGAAACCCAGGAGAACTGGTGAGTGAGACCAAAGGGCATGACCTGTAACCCAACTAAACAGTGACAGACCCAGATGCCATCCTGCATGTGTCCGTTCACCTTGCGATCAGTGACCCCTGAAGGCTGGTGGGAACAACAACAAAAATAGCCAAACTCCAATTTAGATAATCATCCATTGCAGAACAAGGAAAAATCTCTTTGTGACCAGAAAAATACTTTTCTTTCCATGCATGGAACTGTCTCCCTTGTCTGAGGCCTTAGCAGATCAGGGATCCAGCATTCTTTAACTCTGAGTGCTACCAGAGCACCTGATCCAGCATCAAAGTCCTGAATGAGGTCAGCTTCTCCCGGAAAATTCTTAAGGGTATGTATCATCACGTTCCAGTGGTTCTGGCTTTGATTCTTCCTCTCAATTTCTTAACTGTAGACCTAATTGAAACCACACAAAGCTACTTGATTCCTCTGGTCTTAAAGGGACAGGACACCTTCTGGAGAAAAGAAGGAAAAGAGTTGACAATTTGAGGACTCTTTGTAACCAGCTGAATCTAGAGACTGAGCAGTGACCAGCTAACTGATTTGACACTGGAGACCTTCCACAACCCACTGTCATGTATCTGCAACTCTGTTGTCCCTACTCCTTCTGGGCTGAGACATTGGACACCCCTTTTTAAATGTAAACATATCACAGGAGGATTGTATCAGTCAGGACTCGTGGTTGCATGCAACAAACAACTGGAGTTCACAGCTTTAAATAAGTTATAATATCAGACGACTAAAAAGTGCAAGAAGTTCGTCAGTTTTAGGTGGCTCCAGAGGCTCAAAGGATGTCACCAGATGCTGACCAATGGTCTCTCCCTTCTTCCTTTCCTTCCCAGGTCCTTTCTTAGAGATTCTTCTGTCACAGATGCAGGATAGCCTAAGTCCAGTGGAAAAGAATCCCTGTCTCACTTCCAGAAGCCACAACAGTAGTCTTTTGTGTGTGTGTGTGTGTGTGTTTTCAGAGCTCCACATGCAGCATATGGAAGTTCCCAGGTTAGGGGTTGAATTGGAGCTGCAGCTGCCAGTCTAGGCCACGGCCCCAGCAACACGGGATCCAAGCCTCATCTGTGACTTACACCACAGCTCATGGCAATGCCGGATCCCTAGCCCACTAAGTGAGGTCAGGGATCAAACCCACATCCTCAAGGATATTAGTCGGGTTCCTTAACTGCTGAGCCATGATGGGGACTCCGCAACAGTAGTCTTACTTCCTCTCATTGGTCCTGAAGTTTATCACATGCCCATCCCTGAACCAATCAGAGCTGTCAGGAAAAGAAAGCCCAGGTGTCTTAGTCCACCTGACACTGAGGGCTGGCCAAGCCATTCGGGTGAGAGTTGGGGGAGGGTTGCCCAGGGAAATTGGGGTTTGATTACCAAAACCCAATCCATTGGTGGAGTGGATTCTGGGTAGCCCCCAAAATGTATATTACCAAAAAAAATCATATCAAAGAGATTTATAAACTGAAATGGATGCACAAAGTTTCACTCTCCTTGTGATCCTATTTACCTGGGTTGACTTCTCCAAGTAGGTACCCGTGACCTTGGAAAGAGAAATCCCCTTAGTGCTGAGACCCAGAGAAGGAGATTTTGGCCTGTGGAAAGGAAAGGAAAGGTGCTGCTGTGGAGTACCAGCCAAGACTGAGGATGAGCATTGACTCTCCCAAATGATGATGAATAGAGGAGCTCTTCCCACAGCGAGGAGAAAGCAAAGGGGGAGGCGGGGAGGCAGGTCCACAGCACCGCCCCTCCTGTGTGAGGAAATTTCATCTTTCTTCCACCTGCCTCCTTGGTACACGTTCCATAAGTGACTGTAGAGTCAGGGATCTCTGGTTACAAGTGACAGAAGCCAGTTCAGGCCAACCTCAGTGAAACAAAGTGAGAAAAGGTTCACAAACTGGAAGGAAAATCTGAACATTTTCAAGGATTAAAAACTGAGTCCGCTCTGGAGTTCTAGGGGAGATGAACTGATGGGCAGGCCTTTCAGGGCACCACAGTGTGCTCCAAACTGCAGACCAGGAACGTGTGTCTCTTCTCCTCAGATCCAGTTCCCATGGGAGACGGTGCTTGGTTTTCCCAGGTACACGGGGTGGGCGATGGGAAGGCCATCTTGATCCGCAGACCCACCAGGGCAGCACCCAGTTGATGCAGCGAGTAATTCCTCCAAACAAAACCAGGGCGCTGTCATCCAAAAGAAGGTGGGGATTCGGGGCATAGATTCTGGCCTGAGAAAGAAAGAGAAAAGGAGGGAGGTGGTGCTCGGAGAGCATAAGGTGGGGCAGGGGTATTAAATGGGACCCCCACCCCCACTTCAGCCAGAGCAGCTCTGGTTTTGGCATGTGGTCTGTTTAACAAATGGAATTTTTTCTACAGGGTTTCATATGAAGAAAGTCTTCACACCTAAAAACTTTGAGAACAAGTGCTTCAGTCTAAATTGGGATCATTTAATTTTAAAAATGTCATTTTCAGCAGGAAAAAGCTCATCATATCTTACTCTAGTCAGGGTCCTATGCCCACTCAATTTGGCCCCTGTGTGTTAGCTATCTACGGCTATGGAACAAGTCGCCCCAAATTTCAGCGGCTTAAAGTAACACACATTGATCCGCTACAGTTTTGCGGGTCAGGAGTCTGTGTGTGGCTTAGGCGGGTCCTCCGACTCTGGGCTACAATCAAGGAAGGGGTCAGCTGAGGCTACGGGCTCACCGAGAGGTTCACCTGGAGCTGGGGGACCTGCCTCCAAGCTGACTCGAGTGGTTGTTGGTAGGATTTCGTTCCTCGCAGGCTGTTGATCTGAGGGCCTCTGCTCTTTGCTGGCTGTTGGCTGAAGCCGCCCTTGCCTCTTCATCCCAAGGGCCTCCCCAGAGGAAGCTCACCACATGGCGCCTGGCTTCCTCGGAGTGAGGGCGGAAAGGGCAAAAGAGTGTGAGAAAGGCTGAAGTCAGTCTTCTGTTCAACCCCAGTTTCGGGAGGGACATCCATCTCTTTTGCTGTCTTCTTCTTGCTGGAAACAAGGAATCTGGTCCAGCCCACACTCCAGGAGGAAATCACACAAGAATATAATGCTGGGACCGGGCTTCATCAGGAACCACTCTAGAAGCTGCCCAACACGCCATGTCTGACTCAGTTTCGGATAGTTGTTAGACTAAATTGTGAATAATTAACAGATCGCATTTTCTTCTATTTCCCAGCTTTAGGAGAGCTCTCTCTCCTGGAAATAGCCCTTGTTCACACGGTGGTTGTGAACAGAAATTCTTTTGCTGTGCTGGCCTCAAACTCACAGAAAAATGTGACATTTCGCTGTTCCTCCCTTGTTAGTGGAATTGTGTCTTTTTTTCCCCAACGCATGCCTTTATGGAATGTTGAAGGGGATGGGAAAATTGGATTGGGCTTTCTTCCCCCGACCCATCTTTAAGGTGGAAAAAAAAAAAAAACAGCAAAAAGACCTTGGCTCGAGTTGAGTGCCTCTTAATCCCCGGGATAAGACATCTGACATTTTCATTTTGCTTTTCCCCCCCTCTAATCTTCACAGAGCCCAAGGTGGGGGTGTGTCCATCCAGCAGAGCTGCAATAATCCCACCCAGTAATAACAAAGGCATGCCCAAGGGATCCAGCGGAGATTGAAATGTCCCAAACCCATCTCTTTTCTAAGGTGATGAAAAGTTGATCTGGGCACGGCACCAAGTTACTTCTCAGATTCCAAGTGGCATTGTCCCTGGCGCCTCGCCCTGCCAGGGGCGCTTGTTGGAGGTGGGCTCCACCAAATGAGCAGGAGGGGTAACCAGGCACCAGGCTGGGGGGTCGGGATCCCTGGAGCGGTTCCTGACTGGGACCGATGTTCGGTTCTGGCAAAGACCAGGGCACCATGGAGACGAGGAAACAGGCAAAGAAAAATGACTCATCCTGGCTGAGAGCCCAGAAATGCATGCTAATGCCTTCATGCAGACAAAAATAAGATTATAAGAGATTGAGCGCAAAAAAAAGCCAACCTCAAATGGTACTTCTCTTTAATCCATCCACTCAGAAACCCAATAGTCTGCTGAAATCCAAAGTGTCAAAGAGAAAACCATCACCTTAGGGAAGTTGGTTTTAAGTCAGTTCTTTCCTTTCCGCAACTAATACTCTGCTTGGATAGGCACCAGCCCTCATCCACCGTCCGGGTCCCCTCTTCTTCCATCCCCACAGGAGGGTCATACTTTCTTAACCCTTGAAGTTATATATGGGCAGATGATCTTGCATGGCCAATGAAACCCAAGAGGAAGTGACGTGCCATCTGCAGGTAGCATCCTTAAAGAGCTGGCATGTGATTCTATGGTCTCTGGCCATGCCCTGGGGGTCGTGGGAGCACATACTGATATGATGACGTCATAAGGTGGTGGAGCCTCTGTCAGCCTAAATCCCTGAGAGATGATAATAAACAGAGCCTCTCAAAGACCCTGTTAGACACAGAGAATGAGTTTTGCTGGGTGAAGCCAAGATGACGCTGGTGTCGTTTCTTCTTGCAGCATCACCTTGCCTATCCTGACGAGTCACTCCACCCAGAATCCCCATCTGCTGTATATGGAGACATGAAAAGCATAGGACGTCCCCTAAACTCATACCCAAATTAAGACTGGTTCTCAAGTTCCTCCCCCCCCAAAAAAACATAGAATGGTTACAGACGAGACAACAGCTGGCTTCCGGCAGCAGGAAACGCCACCCCCAGTCTTCAACATAAGGAGTTGAAAAGGAAAGGAGTGTTGAAACGCTCTGTCACTGGGAGCAGACACTTGAATGGTTCTGTCAAGGGAGATTGCAAGCTGAAAATGGCCAAGTGTACACCTTTCGAGGTCTATATTTCAAATGGAAAGAACCTGTGGGACTAAGGTGCTTGGGGCCGTTTGGGAATGATTTGAGCTAAATAATTGCTGTCGTACACATTGTGATGTGTTTGGTTTTTTTTTTTTTTTTTTGTTGTTGTTGTTGGATCTGGATCTTTTTTTTTTTTTTTTTTTTTTTTGTCTTTTGTTGTTGTTGTTATTGTTGCTATTTCTTGGGCCGCTCCCCGCGGCATATGGAGGTTCCCAGGCTAGGGGTTGAATCGGAGCTGTAGCCACCGGCCTACGCCAGAGCCACAGCAACGCGGGATCCGAGCCGCGTCTGCAACCTACACCACAGCTCACGGCAACGCCGGATCGTTAACCCACTGAGCAAGGGCAGGGACCGAACCCGCAACCTCATGGTTCCTAGTCGGATTCGTTAACCACTGCGCCACGACGGGAACTCCATTAATCTGGATCTTTTAAGAAATAGGAAGGAGACAGTAAGACGAAATATGTTCTGCACAAGAGACTGGACGACTGATCATTAACTACAGCCTCAGAACTCAAAGGCGTATAGATTGCTTTTGTTCCTGGAATAAGTAAGCTGTGAAGACATGCGAGAAGGTTACAAAATTATGAGTATGAAGCATTAAAACTATGCACGTGACCTCAGCCTAGTAAGCAAACGTCATTTTTGCTCCCCAGAATTCATTCACGTGACTTTTAATAAGATGATGTCCCCTTTTATTTTCCCAGGGCTCTAGCCCCAGCCCACACTGGAAAGCACTGATTCTACCCTCAGCTGCAGGAATGAGTTGTTATGGGCTTGGTTCAGAAACTACTTCATTCGCTCAGCCTCAGTGATTGGTTCTGAGAAGGACAAAAACCCAGCAGAACCCTGTAACAAACAGTCCTGGAATCCCGCTGGGTTATAAAAAGCTAATCTATATTTTTCTCACTCGTGCATCTGCAGGTTAACCGACCATCCTTGCTTCAGACGCCAGGCCGGGTTCTGCCCCATGTGTCTTCATCCTGAACTCAGAGGTTGCCCAGAGTCTGCTCTTCCCGTGCCCATACCTTATGGGCAAAGCCCAAGCCTCCCACGCAAGCATATTTAAAGGGTCTTCTCATGTCACATCCACTCATGTCCCATGGGCCAAGTCACATAGCTAAGACTAAAGTCCCTGAGATGAGGAAGTCCCTGCTCACTGTCCGGGGAAGCACTGAGACGCCACACGGCAGGGGAAGGACCTGGCCACACGAATCCAATCTCCCTCACCCACTCAGCTCTTGTTCAGTGACAAGAGAAATAACCTCCCTTTTCTGCTGAGCTGGGTTTTATGTCCTTTGCAGGGCAGAGGGTGCCTCAGTTCCTGGCACACATGTTAATTTTTCTTTCAGAAGCACCTCCAAGACTCTCTAAGGGAAACCTTGGAGAAAGATCAATGACAGGTGACAACAGAGGTGAGGATAAAATTCTAGGATACAACCCCTTCTCTTTTCCAAAGCAGTATTTGGGCTCTGACTTTGAGCTGTGAGCAGGAACATCAGAAAATTCAGCCTTGGGCCAAGGCCACCCTGAATCAAAGACTTAGGAAATGAAATGAGCTTCTATTCTTTCCATACCTCCATGGCCACTAAAACACACAGTCCTCTTGTCGACACTATTAATTGATGTACGGATGCAAATCAGACAGCTGAGCTGTGCCTACAAACGGGAAGGACTTGGTTGACCCTCTGTCCTATCCCTCAAAACATCTTAAATTTAAATAACAATCATCAGCCAAGATCCTCAGGGCCAGACCTTCTGCAAATGCCAGGGTTAGGGAAGCACCTACTGGGACTAGCCTGCCAGGGTGTGACCCCAGCTCCTCCTCTTCCAGGCTGGGAGATCCTGGGCAAATGGCTTCACCTCTCTAAGCCTCAGCCTCCTCATCTGTAACATGGGCCCATCACCTTCATCTCATGTGACACAGCTAAGAGCATAGACTCTGCAGCCAGAGTTCCAGGGTTGGAATCGACGCTCCTCCACCTCCCAGCCACGTGACCTGGGCAGGTGCCTGCACCCTTCCATGCCCCAGTTTCCACATTTGTAAAAGGCATTGTTTTGAGGGTTAAATGGGTTAGTAAGTAGAAGTACTCAGAAAAGTTCCTATCACATTTTTATCATTCAATAGGTGGTGCTATTACTATTAAAACTGGTAGTAAGAGGGTTTTTTTTTTTATTATATTTCATTTACAATGTTCTGTCAATTTCTGCTGTACAGCAAAGTGACCCAGTCATACATATTATGTATATACACATACACATTCTTTTTCTCCTATTATCTTCCATCATGTTCTATCACAAGAGATTGGCCATAGTTCCCTGTGCTCTACAGCAGGATCTCATTGCTCCTCCATTCTAAATGTAATAGTTTGCATCTACTAACCCCAAATCCCCAGGCCAACCCCACTCCCTCCTCCTTGGCAACAACAAGTCTGTCCTCTATGTCCATGAGTCTGTTTCTCTTTGGTAGATGGGTTCATTTGTGCCATATTTTAGATTCCACATATAAGTGATAGCATATGGTATTTGTAGAGATTTGTCCTTCCTCTTCTGAAAACTTAGAATCAATCATGATATTATCGATAAGTATAATGACAATTTCACATGGTTCAAACTAATAGTAACCTTTACTGAATGAGCTTGTTGTGGGTGCCTGGCACTCTGGTCAGACACTTGCCTGCATTACCATATTCATTTTCAAATATTTATGAGGAGGAGGAGCATAGCGATGACGACAGCTATGACAATGCACTCTCCATCCCACATGAGAATTCTGAGGCTCAGAGACATCGGGGAACCTAATGATTAAGGTCACACAGCAAATCATGACAGATGCAGGATTTAAACACAGGCCATCTGGTTCCAGAACCTGAGTTTCCCTATCTCACTATTTTGCTTTCTTAGGAGAGACAAGACACAGCCTCTTTCATCTGCTTGTTCATTCATTCAATAGCATTTATTGAGTCCTTCCCGAGTGCCAAGCATAGAACATTTCACAGCACATGCACTCCCCTGTCTATCTACCCATCCATCCATCCATCCATTCTTCATCGCCCGTCATTCCATCATCCATCCATCTGCACATAACACTGACAGCTCTGGAATGTGATGCCTCTATGGCTAGCATGGAACCATGGTCTTCCTAAGATGCTTCACCATATCCTTTCCACTGGAAACTACTGTGTCCAGACTCTGCTCCTTAGTCCATGAAGCCAACGTCTGCTGCCCCAGATCCTAAGATTCATGCCCCATCTCCACTATTCAAACTGGGAATCTTGTGTATCAGATTCCCATTTTGGTCACTGGTTGGGAGTTCTGATGCATCTTGTTGCTGCCCAGGGGCTGGCCATGGCACAGCCGGCCTATTATCAGGGCTCCCTGCCTCAGGGCTCCAAAGCAGTCAGGTTGTGTGCACATCTCAAGATGTGGGTGGGTGCAGGCTGGATACCTAGAGGGTCACGATACTTACACCTCTGCCCCATGAACTTTCATCAAATATGTCTTCATTTTTTGAAATACCATGAATTAACAGTGGCTTAAATTTTAAGATTTATTTAGTTTCAGTTGGACTGCCAGACTCATAAATATATCTGGACCAAGAGCTTCTTTCAAGAATACTTGAATGATCTTGTTGTGTTAAAGTTGAATCTTTAAACAAAATATACATATTCAATTCTTTAATAAGCTAGATGGTGAGGTTTGGGTTTTTTTTTTTAAGACATAATGTTTGACATTTAGTTCTGATTCTGATTGGCATTCTAGTTAATTAGCACAGTTCATTTAGATGCTTCGTTCAATTCAGGTGACTAAAAATACATATTCATATAATTAAATATATATGCTAAGTAGTCACATTTCAAAAATTTTGGAAAATAAAATTTTAGGGAAAAGGAGTTCCTGTAGTGGCTCAGCAGTAACAAACTCAACTAGTAGTCATGAGGATGTGGGTTCGAGCCCTAGCCCTGCTCAGTGGGTTAAGGATCTGGCATTGCTGCAAGCCCTGGTATAGGTGATAGACACGGCTTGGATCCTGCTTGGATCCTGCGTTGCTGTGGCTGTGGTGTAGGCCAGCAGCAGCAGCTCAGATTCGACCCCTAGCCTGGGAACTTCCATATGCCGCGGATGTGGCCCTAAAAGGAAAAAAAAAAAATGGGGGGAAAAATGCAGGTTTTGATTTCTAATCCAGGGTTTTCTGTTGCAGAGCGGTCGTGCTTTGCTCTGCAGGATTTACGAGGTTCCGCTGTGTGACATAAAATGTCAGATCCCATTTTATACATTTAAAAGAGAGAAGAAAGTGTAAGAGCAGGAAGACAGGAGCATATTCTGCTGCTGGTTTTCTTCCAATGGCAGATAAGGAATTACAAAAAGGAAAAAGAAAAGAGGAAAAGGGAAGGTAAAATCAACACTGCAGCCCAGCCTTAGAGAAGACTGTGCAGAGACACGATTGATTAGGTTTATCTCAGTCGCTTGCCTGCCTGCCTAATCAACATTCCTTCTTTCCTTCTCTCTTGCTCTTTTTTTCTTTTTGACCACACCCATGGCCTGTGGAAGTTCCTGGGCCAGGGATGGAACCTGCACCACAACCAAGCCCCTAGCTGCAGCAGTGACAACACTGGATCCCTAACCTGCTGAGCCACACTGGAACTCCTCCTTCTGTCTTCTTAACCGAGACTTATTTTTATTTCAAAAGGAGTATTTCCAGCCAAAACATTTACCAAGCTCCTTTTATCTAGCCAATGGTTATTATTAAACATAAGTTACCGGGTAGCACCTGCCAAGACAATTCTTTGCAAGGAGTTGACTCAGCAGACAAGTGCTCTTTGCCATTGTTTGTCTTCTGAAATTTGGTCTTTTGGCTGGAGCTCTGGCAGCTATCTTGAGATCATGAGGCGAGGGCTCGAAATAAAGACAGAGAGTAGAAAACCAGAAGGAGCCTGGTTCCTGATGTTACCTGGGAGCCATCAGACCATCCCAGGACTGCCTACCTCTAGATTTGTCAGGAGGAAAAATAAACCCCTAGGTTAATGGGCTTGGTTGAGAGGGTCGCTGTAACTTGCATTCGAAGCAAATCTTTATCTCTATTTTTCAACCACCTATAACCAACCTTGCCCTGAGGTAACAGTGTGTATATTTTTCCTTTTTCTAAGTGAACTGTCTTTTGAACCGAAATGATGGATATTTCTGCTACTTTTTCATGTGTATGGAAAATATCAAATTATAATGTATCATTTTTATTTTACCATAATAACAAAGCCTTTGTTGAAGTCAGTAACTAAAGAGCTCATCCAAGAAGTAATTTCCTGATCATCAACTTTTTGAATAGGTGTATCTTTTAATTTGCTACCCTGCTGGAATGCCTGCTGGCATCTGAGCTACACCCTGCAGATTTCACTATTATTTTTCTAAGACTGATACAAGTCAGCCCTCAGACAGCCTTCAATTGCATGCATTTGTTAAGAGGCATCTCAGAACCAGGAAATCAAGAGTTGCAAGGAACTTTAGAATTGAGATCTGCTTAGGTAGTAGGGATAAACTTTCTAGAAGTTTTCAGGTATCAAGGCACACCAGAGCCTTGTTTGGTTCTAGAAAAAACCTGTAGATATTCCAGAATTTTCTACAGGGGGAGGGGTGAGTTTCCTGCCCCTCTACCCCAAACTTCCTCATGCAAATCTTTTTTTTTTTTTTATTTTTTTTTTTAGGGCCACACCTCCAGCATATAGAAGTTCCCAGGCTAGGGGCTGAATGAGAGCTGCAGCTGCTGGCCTTCATGTGCCACAGCCACAGCAACGTTGGATCTGAGCCATGTCTGCAACCTACACAGCAATGCTGGATACTTAACCCACTGATCAAGGCCAAGGGTCAAACCCACAACCTCATGGATACTAGTCAGGTTCTTAACCCACTGAGCCACAATGGGAACTCCTGATCCAAATCCTTCTGAGATTCCATTCCTCCTAGTTACTCTGTTTGGATCAGTCATGGATATAACCAAAGGTGATCCAATCAGAATTAATCCCGGGTGTTTTGTGGAAGCTACTGGAAAACAAGCCCCCTCTCCCAAACGTGGTGCTGACCCTGCTGGACCCGACAGGACACTCCCCAAGGCAGCGAGGACAGAGTGGGGGACATGTGACCCAGTCCTCCAGCAGACATCTCAGGGTTGCGAGAGGATCCCCAGACTTCTGCAGGGTTTTATGTGTTTTATTCCATTGTTGTGGTTTGGGTTTTACTTTTGGATTTGGAAAGATAAGGATTGTGTACAAAGACCTGCCTGTATTGAACGGCCAGCACACTAATGCTGGTGTCCCTTCCTAAGCTCGCCACACAAGGGAGGGCAGTGGTACAACCTCTCTAGCCATCCTGAGCGGGACAAGCCGCGTGGCAAGTTACTAAGGGCGGGGACTTGGTGAACTGGAACAGACCTCACCACCAGCCAGCGATGGGTCCCATTGCCTTTCCCTGGGATGATACTGGGTTTCACACCAGATCATCACCAAGACAAAGGCGCTCACCTAACAGCCAATCTCTACAGAAGGTGTTTCTGCTCAATCTTGGCACCTTTATTGCTCCATGTGACACTGCATCCTTTCAGCTGCAAAACAGCCTGATTCCTCTGCTGTCTTCCATCTAACTCAAGTGGAAGTCTATTAGGCAAACCAATTCCTGGCCTATTTGTGTCCCTTCTTTACAAATTATTGTGGCAGATTCTTTTGCACGGCAAGTTTTTCTTTTCAGGGACCCATAACTGAAAAAAATTCTGACGATGTGAAAAAAAAAGATCTCACATTGTTTTTCATGTTGTTTTAAATAAAAGATGACAATCTGGAATCCCCTTGGGACAACATGGCCATCTGGCATATACAGCACACTGCATTTTTTTTTTTTTTTAAAGAACCCACAAAGCAGGAGAAGCTATCTACCTTCACCTCCACAAACACAAAACCAATTGGAAATCTGTTTGTTTCTGGATAAACTCATACAACCTCACTCAGATAAAACCCAAATCTTCACAGTGGCCTACCTCCAGGGCCCCGTGTGGACTGAGTGCCCACCTCTCTGGCTTCTGTATGCTTGTACACTCTGCTTTGGCCACAGTGTGCACACTCCTGCCTCAGGGCCTTTGCACTTGCTGTGCCTTCTGCCTGGAATACACGCTCTCCCCAGATATGAGCCTGAGTCCCTTTCTCACAGCCTCAGGTCTCTGTTCCACGTCTGTAGCCTCTAAGGAGCCCCCCAGGCCCCAACCCCACCATTCCCTGCCTCACTTCTTAGCACCGGCCACCTCCTGGTTCATTCTAGATACACGTTACCATTTTGCTATCATATTAGAAGAGAGGCCTCCTCCTCCAGAGAACCTCGCTCATCCATCACACAGGACCCAGGGTCCTGCACTTCCCCAGGGAATGAGTCTGGGCTGCTTCCACCCGCTCAATGGCTTAGTTTCCAACCCCGCTGATTTCATCCTTTCCTCCCCTCTTCAAATCTCCATCCCTCCCCCTCGGGCTCAGCTGGGGAGGGGCCCTCTCACCAGCCAGCTTCTGATTGGAGGGGAGAGTCTGTGCTTTCATCACAGAGAAAGAGACAAACAAGGCTCCCCGGCACAGTGCTCGCCCAGGCGGGAAAGCGGACGGCGGGCAGAACGGTGCCTTCAAGCCCCCGTGTCACCACCACCCCGCAGCAATTCTGAAAGAGCCCAAACGACGGTCCCTGACGGAGGTGAGCTCCACGGGGTCAGGACCCTCACGGAGCCTCCGCTTTACACTAGACCCCCAAGCGGTACCTAACACATAACTGACCTTCAGTCACTTCTTGAATGAGTGAATGAATGAACGATCCGTGGTTTCGTTGGGGAACCAAACAAAACAGAGCCATCACCGAAGCCTCGAATGCCAAGCGAAATGGGCTGCATGAACATTAAAGTGGCCAGGAAAAGAAACTTCAAAGCCACAGAGTTCAATGAAACCTTTTTTTCATTTTAAGTACTTCCCAATCTTGAAGTTTGGGGGAAGAAACCAAGTAAACACAATTTCATCAGCCTCGACTTTTCTTTGTAATAAGTGTTTCTTTGCCCGCCTGGTGGTGCCATCAGAGCGCCTGGGTCTCCAGGTGCCACTCTGGTCATGGGGTCATTTGCTCTTTGCAGAAAACGAGGCCAACGTGCGACGTCGCTGCCTTCGTCAGCCAAGGCCAAGATACACAGCCCCAATGTCAGCCAGAGACTGGCTCTTAATAAGGGCTGCTCTGCTGGAACATTCTGCATAATTGGAAGGCGAGGTGAACAGCAATAAAGAAAATTAACGTGGCCTCCCAACAGTTTATGAAGCAGATGCTGGAAAATAGAGCAGAGGGCGTCCCGCCGGCTCAGCCTGACTCTGGTATTTACTTATGTTTCTAGAGCAGTGGAGCAACGTGGGTGGGAGTGGGACGGACGCAACCGGTTTGGGACAAGTCACGACTGTGGAAAGGGGTGTGGACTGGGTTGAAGTTCAGCTGCCCTCTCTCCAGAGGTGTGGCCCTTGGTGACCTCTCCTCAGGTTGTAAAAGTGGACCCATATTGATGAGCGGCCTTACTACCTGATTAATTAAGTCACGGGGTGGGGCTGGGGGGGTGCTGTTTGTTACTGCAGCAGCATCTTGTCTGTCCTGACAGATGCATATTCTTCTGTGGTCAACTGAACAACGACCCCTGCCAAAAGCTGTTCATATCCTGAGCCCCCAGAACATGTGACTCTGTTACCTTCCATAGAAAAGGGGTCCCTGAAGATGTGATTAAGAGTCCTGAGATGGAAACGTGAACCCAGACTATCCAGATGGGCCCAATCTCAAGGGTCCTTGTAAGTCAAGAGTCAGCAAACAGGTGACACGACCACAGAGGCAGACAGAGTTCGGAAGATGCTGCACTGCTGGGCATGAAGGTGGGGGATGGGCCTTGAGCCAAGAAAGGCAGGTGGCTTCTGGAAGCCAGAAAAGGCAAGGAAACGGTTCTCCCGTCCAGCCAACCCCCTTTAGATTTCTGACCCCACAACTGCAAGATGGTAAATCTGAGTTTTTAAGGCACTAAGTGGGTGGTGATTTGTTCAGCAGTCATAGGAAACTGATACATCTCCCCACGATTTTGTAAAACAAACAGCACTTCACCAAGCCTCCTTCTCCACAGCTCTTTGGTATGTGTGGGTGTTCCTCAAATTTAGATTTTCAAACAAAGGAGGCCTCCTTCAAAATCATCTTCTGTTTTAAGAGGGAAAATGAACTGCTGGAGAAAACATCATTGAAAAGGCCTGCAGTGTCTGAGATTAAATACACAACACCGCTGACTAAGCCCTCCCTCCCAGTTCAGTGCAAAAGCTCTGGGGAGCTGCCCTCCACTCTCCCTGCGACATTCTTGTTGAATCCAGCGCAGTTGCTGGCCTGGGACAGGGTCCTCAGACCTGGCCAGAAGGAACTGGCAGAGACCCGAGACCCCCTAACTGAGAAGAGATGCCCCGCCCGCCTCGAGCACCCCGCCCCCACCCTGTCCTTGCCTGGACCGCACATGTGCACCTTCCATTGCATTTAGATCTGCAGCCGCAGGAAATGGCAGGACAGTCACCTTGCAGGGTGTCACAGCCTGATGTCACTTTGCATTTCCCTCCCCTGCATGTAACCCAGGAGGGGGTTAGGGAAAGTCTCAAACCACGGGCGCAATGAACAGTCCCCGGCCTCACCAACTTTATCCAGCCTGTCTGCACGTTCCCTGCGTTTCTAGCTAAACCCCTTCCCTTTTCATTTTTCTCCCCAGGAACCCAAGCCAGAGCGGGCTGTGGACCAGGCTGGATTCTTAATGGCTGGTTTGATTGCTCAGGTCTGAGCTGGTCTCTCAATTTGCTCACAAAGTTTAACTATGCTCCATCAGCAGATCAATTAATCACTAACGTATTCGGACGTGTTTTCATCCCCTCTCAGGCCACAGGACGTGTTACAGAGAGACTGCCAGGTCGTTTCAAAGCCGCAAACATTCTAATTGCTTCTGAGCTGAGTCTATCCTAGCACATAGCAATTGTGAGCCTCTGTGCAGCTGATTCTGCATAAGCTGGTAATAGGTACATAGGGAGAGTGAAGGCAAGCTTGGACGGCCTTCATTTAGGATGGTGGAAATGGAAATTTGAACAGAAGTCGAAGAATCATCATTAACCTTCATAGTGATGCAAACTCCTTAACGATATGTGTTGTTTAGAGGGCAATAAACTCGGCCAATGTGACCTTGGTCAAGGTTAGAGCGAGCTCCCCGAATTCCCACTTAAAGGTAATTGTTTCCAAAGGATAATAGGCACAACTTGGGGGTGGGGAGGCATGGGACATCCAGAGAGAAAAATGCTAGGTTAACAAGTCCCTTTCACCATTCACTGCCCAGAAGGATGAGAGGGCGGCAAAAAAGCGAGCATGTGTCCAGTAGTTAGCCAGAAATTCACACAGAGAAACAGACCTTACCACGAATATCCATTATTTTACGTGCATGTGGATTCTCAGTGTAAATTTCCTATTTTGAGTTTCCAGCACACGGTCCCCTCATTTTCTGGGAACTGTACCTTGTTAAATAAACATCCATGCTCCCACTCTCCATCCACTCACGGGGGTGGAGGATGCGCGCCATGTGTGAGTGTGAGGGTAGAGCACGTGACCCAGCCTGGCCAATCAACTGGCAGAGCCCCCACACCCGGAAGTGGTTCAGGATGAGCAGTGACAAGAGCTGGTCTGAGCAGAATGAACCCTACCCCTGCTGTGGGGAGACGCTCCCTAGGACAGGCACTGCTAAAAGTCCACGGATAGCCCCTTCAGCCCCCATCGCTGCCTTATTCCTGCCAGCAGAGCCCAGCCCGCAGTCTAGAGGCCGAGAGGGCATTGCTTGGTCTCCATCCACCTCTGCAGTGAGTTGTGGGCACTTGACCCGTCCCAGCCAGTGATCTGAGGGAGCAGGGGAGTGGCCCCGGGAAAGGTTTGCCAGATCTGGAAAAAGAGAGCTGTGCTTGATGAGAAGTTTCCTCCCCTTCTTTTATTGAATGCTGCTTGGAAATTTGACAGCCATTTTTTCACAAGAAAGGAAAAAAAGAAAGCAAGCTACTCAGAGCCCTTACATTTTGTTTCTGTTTCACAGCTAAATACACTGAGGCTCCTGATATGGGAGGGGAAAAAAAAGAACTTTATAATTAAGCCCCTTTTAGATAAGATTTTTTTACTTACATTAAACCTTGCTAAAAAAAAAAAGCTGCTGGGAGCCATGTTGCTCCCCCTATTGAGACCTAGAATGGCATTATGAAGAAGGAAAAAGCGGCAGTGTCCTAATGACATCGTTTGAGCCCCTGGATCCACCTGCACCTGAAGCTTTATCTCTGAGCCATTCAATTATACAAGGCAATGCCTTTTTCTTTCTGCTACTTTTATTAGGGTTAGGTTTCTCTCACGATTTAATACATCAAAATTGACAATGTCTGGGGAGTTCCCTGGTGGTCTAGAGATTAAGATTACCTGGTCTGGGGATTGAGATCCCACATTAAGCTGCTGCATGCCATAGCCAAAAAAAAAAAAAATTTACTTCTGTGTAACAAAGGACTCCTAAACAGACAAGGAGGAGGTATCTGGCTTATACATAACAAAGGATTAATTTAATATGCTCCTTTAAAACAATAAGAAAAATAGAAAGAAGTCACTAGAAAAATTGATACGAGGATATGAATGGATAGTTTACAGAAGAGAAATGCAAATCATCAATAAACATATGAAAAGATGAGAACTTGATTTTTAATTAGGCAAATGAAAATGACAATTAGATACCCTTTTTTTCACTTATCAGATTGGCAAGGCAAAACTCGCCAGGCTGAGGGTAAACAGACACTCCTGTTGGTCTAACTAACTAGGAATAGATACTTTGGCCATAGCTATCACATTAAGAAGAAGGCTCGTACTTTATGTGCAAATGGAAGTCCAAGCAGGAAAACAGAAAATATAAAAATTGATTATAAAATTCAAAAAATGAGATAAAGGGAAAGTCACTCACACCCTACCAAGTTTTTGGTAGAATAAGCAAAGTTAGCATGGCCAAATTCAGGGCCACCATCAACTCCCAGGGTCAGACCTGGGACCCTGGACCACAGCACTGGACGAGGAC
This sequence comes from Sus scrofa, assembly GCF_054392235.1. Classification (NCBI taxonomy): domain Eukaryota; kingdom Metazoa; phylum Chordata; class Mammalia; order Artiodactyla; family Suidae; genus Sus; species Sus scrofa. The sequence goes on from NC_139399.1 coordinate 57,926,408, forward strand.
TCAGGAGCTGCACACCCCCCCCCCCACCCCCCTGTCAGGCTGGCCAGGAGGTCCTCACAGCCTTGGGCATGTCACCTGGGCAGCCTGAGGCAGGACAGGCCTCACTCCCCCACCCTACGTGGCTTCTACCTAAGTGACCACTTTCAGGTCCTCCTTTGTGGCTTCTGGAGCACAGCCAGCACTTCAGAGGTGTCATAGAGAGAGTCTCCCAGCACCACAGAGCTGGCACATCCTCTCCTGCCTCAGGATAAAATCCCTATTTCACCTTCGCTTGTCAACGGCCAGGACCCTCCGGGAGACCAGGAGCCAGTGACCACCAGGCCAGCTGCTCTTAGCCTTGGAACCACAGCCCCTCCCGCATCTGTCATCTGTGTCCAGCAGGGCCTTGGCCTGATGCACAGATGGCCATGGGGGAACCACTGTCCTGGACTAGATACAGCCCCTTGTCCCCATATAGTCACCAGGCTGAGTCTAATTTTCCTTGCTTGAGCTACACTGCAAATAAATATCCGAAGATGTCAATGGAGCCCTGCCTGCTTTGGATCCCACCCGCCCCTGGTGTGTCCTGAGAAGCAAGGCAGGACTAGTTAAGATGGGGGCAGATCTCTGACTCTGGGCCCTTTGCACGATGCTTTATATAAAAATATGCACCTTCAAAAGCCTGACAATTAATTACTTTTTAAACATTGTGCTTCCAAAAATGATAATGACAACAGTTTGACACAGAGGTGTAGTGTTTGGAGCCAAGCTCTAGAGCCAGAACACCTAGGTTCAAATCCTGCCTTTGCTCCTGAGCAGGTGACCTGGAGTAAGTCATGTGACCCATTTGGGTCAGTTTCCCAGTTCATGAGGTGGGAATGATGAGTAACCATCTCATGGGAAAGCTGGGAGGATTAAACAAGTTAATATACATGAAATACACAGAACCCATGCTCATAAGTCTAGGAAAGTATTCATTAATCCAATAAACAAAGCCGTTTGCTGGATATACTCACTCTTTAAGCTGGTTTCAGCCCACGGGCACCATTTTCAGGCTTCTGCCCTGGTCCAACTTCCTTGCTCTATGGATGGGGGCACAGAAAGGGGAGGGCTGCACTCACACAGCCCGTTAGTCTGAAAACCGGCTCCAGGACGGGAACGTCCTCTCGATGCATTTTATCGATTACATCTGGGTGCCCTGGAAGCCAAGCAGCTAATTTCCACTGAAGGCAGAGGGGTCGAAGCTCCCTCAAACTATAGATAATTCTCTAATTGCTGTGTCTGCCCCGACCTCGTCGTGATCATTAGCAGAGCCCCTCGTGCTCCGGCTGAGAGAGGAGGCCAGACACATCGTTGCTCATCTAAATTTTTAATAATGCTCCAATCTTCAGATCATCGGGTAATCAAACCCAAATGAGCCCGATACGCAAAGCCAAGAGTTACAAGGGGAGTGAGAGGAATAATGTTTCTTTAATGAAAATTTCATCAGTGCGGATTTCTCATTGAATATGAAGGGTCTTGGCTTGAAGCCAGCATCAGAGCCGACTGCTGGGACATTGACCTCTGTCCCTTGGAGGACGACACAGAGCAGGGTCGGGCTCACCTGCTTGGTGATGACACAGGTGGCCTTCCTTGCAGCTCTAATGCAGGGAGCCCTGGAGCCCAGGGCAAGTTGGCTCAGGCCCCCAGTTCTTTTTAACAGGTTTCTCTGCATCTCAAACCCTCCTCGGTCCCCACCTGCTCCTCCCAGGACCCCTCACACCCAACACAACAGCACCTCAGTTCTCCCAACTGCTCAGGACAAATCCCTGGGGCCGACCTGGGTTTGTTTTCCTCTCACCGCCTCCGTTGCATCCATCAGCCCAACCTTCACAGAGAGAAGCCCCAAAGCTGGGCGGAGGCGACCCTGCCCTGCACCTCCCTGCCCGCCCCACCGTGGCCTCATCAGGGGTCCAGCTGCTTCCCTCAGCCCCCGGGTCCAACTCTGCACACGGCTGGGGGTCTGTGTAAAGTCACAGAGCATGTCCCTCCTCTGCGCAGGCCTGTCCAGGGCTCCGGTCACACTCAGTGAAAGCCAGCGGCCCTTCAAGGGTCTCCAAGGTTGTACACAGATCTGTTCCCATCACCTCCCTGACCTCGGCCCCCACCATCCCCATCACCTCCTGCAGCCACGCTGACCCTTGTTGCTCCTCACACATGCAGGGCCTGCACAGGCCATGCCCTTGGCCCAGAGCCACCTTCCTCGGCCCATATGCCCTGGCTCATGTCTCCTGGACCCTTGTCCCGTGTCACCATCTCAGCAAGTCCCTCCCGAAGCAGCCTGTTTAACCTGCGCCCCTCCCGTCACTGCCCCCTCGTTCCGTTGCACGTTCCTCTCAGCGACCCCCACCTCCGGGCAGCACATCTGTCTGTTTTCATGTTCATTGTCTCCCCACTGGACCAGGGACCTGGTCTGCTTTCCTTCCTCGCTGCCCAGGGGAGAGCTCAGTGCAACATGCTGTTGGGCACACTGGCCAGATGCGTGCACACACGAGGAGCAGGGCCGGACACGCGTCCTAGAACAAGTTCACAGACTAGCAGAGCACCTACTACGAGCTGGGTCAGCACAGGTCCCGGGATGCACCAGAGAAAAGAAAAAGAGCCCCTGCCTCCCAGCTGCCCTGACCTCCAGCACCTGGACAGACACCAAACCAACTGCCACGCCGAGCCCAGCCTCAGCTGTGCTTCTGCCAAGGGCGCATCTGAACTGAGCTCTAAGGAAGGGGTACAGCCCATCATGTGAAGCCCAGGAAGAGCACAGAGGTTTAGACACAGGGCGGAGGGCTCACCCCGCAGCACAGTGACCAAGGGTACCATGCAGGATGGGGACAGGGGCACCCTCAGTCTCGCTACCCTACCAGCTGCTGATGCTCATTGCCGTTGACCACGTGTCCTTACCACACTGTCTCGCTGAATCCCCACAACCTCCTGATGAGCTCAGTGCCGCTATGAGCCCCTTTTACAGACGGGAAAACTGAGAGGGCAATGAAATGCCAGTGTCACATTACCATGCTTCTCAGCCATCGTCCCAGTAACAACCTACAGCAAAACCCCCAAACACGGCGACTCACCACATCCACACATCTCAACTCACGGAGCTCCATGTCGTCTGGGTTCCACCGGTCCCAGCTGGGCTCCCCTGGGCGACTCTGCTGAGCGTCCCTGGGTGGACCCCAGGTTGCAAAGCTCTTTGTCGTCTAAGAAGGCAGCTCCTTGAGGCAGGAGCTTCCGGAAGCCAAGAACCCGGCCAGACCCCACAGGTGCACTGACAGTCTCTCCCTGCATCGAGCCCACAGGTGCCCCACTGGCCCCAGCAAGTCGCCTGGCTATCCCACACCACTGGGAGCCTTTGACGTCATGTGATAAAGAGACGGAGGAAGAACTGGGAGCCGACACCCAGGGATCATGAGCACACGACAGTGGGGCTGGGGGTGGTGACTGAGCCGCGTGCTCCCAGCAGCCCAGCTCCACGGCCTCGCTCTAACCACCAGGCTGCCCTGCCTCGCAGTCCTGGGCAGGGGCTGGGTTTTCATCCGGGAGCCACAGGAGCTGGACTGGCTTGAATGACATCCCCCCACCCCCCACCAATTCACATGCTCCCAAACCTTGGAATGTCACGTTATTTGGAAAGACAGCCTTTGCAGGTGCAGTGAGTTTAGGTGAGGCCACCCTGGGTTAGCCTGGGTCCTAAATGCAGTGACGGGCGTCTTTGTGCAAAGGCCACGGAAAGACGCGTGGGGAGGACACCATGTGACAACGAGACAGAGGCAGAAGCGATGCATCTCCAGCCAAGGAAGACAGGGGGCTGCGGGAAGCACCAGAACCTGGGGCATGCTCCTCGGAGCCTCCAGAAGGAGCCCCGCCCACCCCGGGTGGCAGACCCTGGCTTCTGGGGGGGAGGGACGTCACTGCTGTTTGAACCACCCAGACTGGAAATTCCTTAGGGCTCCCCCAGGAAACGCATCCAGAAGCCAGTCGAAGGTTCTCCACCGGGAGCACCTGGTCTGAGGAACACCTCGCAGACCTTCTGGCTGGGACAGGCTGTCAGTAACGTTTCTGTCCCCGAGTTAAACTCCTGAGGGATCCGCCTCACCCAGATCTTGCCTCAGGCCCCCATGAGGGGAGGGCATTTGGGGGGTTCACCTGCTCGTCAAGTCCCTCAGATGCCCCCGTCCTTGGGGAGCCTTTCTGGGCCACCGCCCGCCTCACCCGCAGCTCCGTCGCCTCGGAGCCCCGCTGCTCTGAGTCACTTCTGCTCAGACACCTCCGTGCCCTCCACCCATTTCCGTCTGCAACGTGTTGAAGGGCAGAAGGAGCCCCACAGCCGCCATCACCCCAAAACACAGCGGGACCCTCAGCCTCAGGGGTGCGGTCAAGCCTCTGTCCTCGGAGCCTCCGCTTACAGCTCACAAAATGAACGGGTTTGACGAAATAAGCTCCGTCTGACTTTGACTTTGGCTTTGACTTGGACAAGGTTCCCTCTGACTGGATCACCCTCTGATTTAAGTATTTAGTAGAATTCCTCACATTCCACTCTGATTCTTCTCACTCATCCAGTCACTCAGCAAATGCAAATCAAGAACCTGCTGTGGGGCTGGCCCTGCTCTGAGAGCAGGAATCCAACAGCAGACAATGTCCCTTCTCTCCTGGGGGTGACACTCCTGCCTGTGCAGATGGCCAGAGAAGGTATAAAGTGAGTAAATCACCTTCCGATGTGCAGGGACCAGGACGTGGCACCGGGACACAGAGGCTTCTTTAGGTGGTGGTTGGGGTTGTCCCCTGAGCAGGGGACACCTGAGCAGAGAATCCAGGGGCTCGAGGGACCGGGTCATGGGGGAGCGGGGAGGAGCATTTCAGAAGAGGGCAGCAGGTGCAAAGGCCTTGGGGCAGGGAGGCCCCGGGTTCTGGAGGAGGAGCCAGAGTCCAGGGAGGCTGGGATGGAGGGAATGAGGGGGCAGGGGTGGGAGAGGATTGGGGGAACCTGCAGGAATGGGGCTGGGCCTTGCAGATGCTGGGAGGGGTGGGGTCCACTTCCTCCCCGGGCCAGGGGAGGTCACTACAACGTTTACTCGGGGGCGACAAGGTCTCCTTTGTGCTTCTGGAGCTCACTCTCCCTGTTCCTGGTAATACGGGGCAGATCTCAGGGTGGGGAGAGGAAAGGCAGCAGGAGGACTTGGGGGGGCTGGACAGACATCCCCCCCCCCAGGAGGGAGCTGCTGACTGGGGTGAGAGCAGGGCGTGGAGAGGGGCGGGCAGGCAGGAGAGTTTGACTTTAGTGCACTCGCTGTAACTGGAAGAAGGGGGAACCCCAGGACAAGAAGTGTGTGGGTCACTGGGCTGAGTGACGGGCATTTGGTGGCATCACTTGCTGAGAAGGTAGCAGCTTTGCACAGAACTTTCCTGATCTGAGAGCCTGAGCGTCTCTGGCTCCTGAGCAGCTGGGGTGCCCCTTCAGGGCCATCTGTGGCCACAGGGTCGTGGGCACACAGGGACCCATGCGCTGGTCACCAGCACCAGCTTTGGCCTGAGGATGGACCCGGCCCACACGTGGGGCAGCGGGAAGCCCAGCCCCAGCGGCTGCCCAGGCAGAGCCCGGACTCCCAGAGGGAACCGTGAGGGGCCCAAGAGCCTCCACGACCCCCAAGGCACCGCGGGAGGAGTCCTGATGGCCGGTCCTAACAGACCACGTCACGGCTGCCACTGGACCTGACCGAGGCTGTTTCTCAGCCAGCCTCCTCCCCGCGCCTGTGCTGCAAAGTGGGAATGAATTTCATCGCAAGAAAATGTCAGGATTCAAACGCGCGGCCTAATCAAGGACGCATCTCTCATCAGTCAGGCTGTTCTACTTCTCAGAAGACGCGGGGCCTGCGTTTCATAGAATGAGGCGTGTGTTCAGGGCAATTTGACAGAAAGGGGGAGACAGAGAAAGAGGCATGAGAAAGGAGAAAGCGGACATTCAGCATCAGGCTGAGAGTCAGGGATCCTCGGGTCTGTGCAGATGCTCTGCCGACCGGGCACCAACCACGCACCAAAAAAAGTTTCGCTCGTTGGAATTTCTGAGACGTTGGTGCTGCTCGGTGTCGGGGGTTGAACAAACAAGTGTCCTGCAATGAACGGAGCCTTTGTCCCCACCTCCCCTTTGAGACGTTGGTCATGTCCTCAAGTCAGTGCCAGAAGTGTCCCTCTGGTCCTAACAACCGCGAGCATGACAGCAGCTCAGACCCAGTTCACGGTGCTCAGCACCTGTCGCGGAGCAGCCCTGCCAGGACCTGGGACGGAGGAGCTGCCCGCAGCCCCGCTGCCAGCTGGGAAGGAGAGCCCGGACCTGGAGGACTTTCCCGGGTGGACAGTGGCCCGGGACGCAGGAAGCGCAGCCAGCGCGTCCCCCCCCCGTCTACCAGCCCCTCTCTCTCCAAAGAGGCGGCCTGAAGGACTCAGCTGTTCTTGTCCTCAATAAACAGACCATTTGTGCCGGTTGGTCTTGGCCTTCAGAGGATCCCACTTGGATGTAAACAGGGTTTGCAAGGAGGGTGGGCCTGGCTTTCCTGGCTGAGTCCAGCTTCTGGACGGAGCCCGAGTGGGATCCTGGCCCAGAGAGCTCTGCCTGGCCCCCGCAGGTGAGACCCGGGCTGACCCTGTGGGGCCACGCCCACCGGCCCCAAGGAGCCCTCAGCCCTGCAGCCCTGAGGTCAGAGCCACAGAGGATGGATGCTGCTCCTGGTGGCGCCTCCTCCGTCACAGCCACAGGCAACTGGTCCTCACGATGCAGCCAGACAACATCCAGGGGCCGGAGTCAGCCTGTGTCCAAGAACCTCTGCATCCTCCTTGCTGCAGAGTCACTGCACATGCTCCCTGGCAAGAAAGAATTCAAGCCAAAAAGAATTCAGGACTGATGCTTCTTTGATTATTTCACACCTGCAATGACTTGAAGCGGTGAGCCATTGTCACTCACTTTCAAAGCTCCAGCTTCAATGAGGAAGTGGTTCTTCTGCCCTCTTCTGAGTGCCTGCCTTATGATATCTTTCTCTTCCGAGAAGGTTTCAACCCTGGGTCCCATAACTCTGCTTCTGAACAGTCCTGGATGGAAAGACAGGAAGGCTTGAGGGCTTTGGTCCTCTGGTATGCACATAACAATATGTATTTTCAAGGCCTGTTTTATTTCTCTGAGAGAAAACAGATTTCAAAATGTAATAGCAGATTTGTTAGAGGTTATTGAGGAAGGTGATAGGAATTATTCTTTTTCCAAATTTGTTTCATGGCAGCAAGCTATGAGGCAAATAAGAAAGGATATGAACAGAACTCTAAAACAGAAGGAAAGTCACTGTTTTTTAAGGAAATGTGTAACAGTATGAGAATGCAGAACAGGACGTGTTTATAGATTCTGGATCTTGCCAAAATTTTTAATATCTGAAGCATCACTGTAAACCCTGAATACATCATATTCATGCCTTGAGTAGACACGGAACCATAAGGGAACGAAAAGCAATATTTAGGAAGGAATTAAAAAGCTGAACTACAGTTCATTTTTGATTCTGTAAAGAATAAGAAGAGAATATTTGGACTGTAAAAATGAAATCCAGACAAAATAATACTCACTTATAAGTTTCCAAAAGATTAAGATTTTAATTTTATGTCTTTTTACGCCAAACATTAATAAATACATATACTGTGTTTCTTTGTTTTATACAAAATGGTAAATGATAAAAAGCACTGAATTTCAGGCTTGGTTCAGCCTGTGAAGTCTCCATTTATGCAGGAAGCTGCTGCTGGATTTCCATGGCATCAGGGCTGGTCCAGCACACCAGGGCCCAAACTGAGTCTTGCTGAAGTGCAAACAACATTAAGATGAGAATCTACATCAATCCCTGTTCAAGGGCAACATTTGGGGCTGAGCAGAGAGGATGCTCTCTGCCAGGTCTTGTGGCTGAAGTGTCTGACCAGTAGGTTGGCATCTCCCAGCATTTCTGAGATCTTTTCTAAGTTGGTCTTTGAATAAGTCAGGCTATCCTGATCGCCACCAACAGAATCCAAATAAAAATCACTAACAAAGGAAAAAAAAACAGGCAGGAGGAGGGGTTATTAGCTCAGGTCTTTTAAAAGTCTGAAGGCAACAGCTTCAGGCATGGCTGGATCCAAGTACTCAGTGATGGTATCAGGAAATGATCCCCTTTCGCTTCACTGCTCTGCCTTGTCCTCCGGGGGCCCCATTCTCCGCCAAGCTCTTCTGTCCTGGCACCTGTTCACACCCTTGGTATCCCTGGGAGAAAAATGACTCTTCTACCCCACAGTTTCAACAGAAGTCCCAGAACTGAGCCTCCCTGAATCATGGGTTTATCCTTTATCCAGTTTCCACGGCCAAGGGCATGGCATACTCTGATGGCTCAAGCTCACTCTGTTGCAGAAAAAGAATCCATCCTCAAGCTTCTGAAGCAAGGCTTTGCTGTGCCACAGGATGGAAGGAGGAGGAGAGAGTACTCAGCAGTTCCCACGTGGCCTGTGACCACCCAGCCTTTGAGGTAGCACAGCAACGGCAGCCTTCAGATTCAAGTTTGGGGGCCCAAGAACCACCCCTCGTGGGAGGAGCATCCAAAAACGCGCAGTCCTGTTTTAAAACCACTATCCAGGGTAATGTGAGAAAAAGAATGTGTATACATGTGTGTGACTGGGTCACTTTGCTATACAGTAGAAAACGGAGAGAACACTGTAAACCAACTATAATAGAAAAAATACAAAATCATTATTAAACCAATCAATCAATAAAACCACTCTCCGTGGCCAACAGTTTTCCATCCCAGGACTGGCTTTTCCTCTTTTCCCCCTTCGTTCCTTCCAGGGCGCAGATCACTTCCCTAAGCAACCTACCTGCCAGCAAGCTTTCACCTCCAGCTCTGCTTATGAGGCAAACCCAAGTGAAGGCGACAGCCTCATTCCTCAAGCAACCGGGGACCCTCCAGGCCTAGCAGATGAAGCCGAGTTTAGATGGACATGCATTTTCCATTGAACCCACTGCAGTTAGAATATGTGATTGTCTTTGCGAGAAAAAGAAACTCACCCAGGACTAAATCTCCACATAAACACATCCACCGCTTTCTTCCATGAGACGACTTTGTCTTGCACCTTTAAAATCTCTCCCATTTCTGGCTGCCTGGATTCCCTGACCCTTGCATTCTTGGGAAGAGTTTCGTAATTATCTTTTAATTCTTTCTCAATTTTCTGATGCATCAGCACGTGTAAAAGGGAGGTGAAAAATTGCTCGCTCTTCCCGATCTGGCTTCATAATCCCTTCATCACCACGCGGCAGGGTCTGGTTTGACTCAAGCTGCACTGCATTTGAGTGGCCCCGTTACAAAGAAATCCCCGGGAGCTGAAATTTGCTTTCTCCGCCGTGGATTCACGTTACCCCCACGGACATTGAACACATACTGTTCAGAACTAGAGGTCAAACACAGAGCTGGTTTATTTCAAAGTACTCACCATTCACTCAGGGCTATTCTCGGCCTCTGCTTTCCCTCCCTTTCCTAAAAGAAGCACCGTGCAAATTTTTTAGCTCAAAGGAACAGTTCGAGCATGCTTAAAGTCTTCACTGATTTAGAAATCATTTCAAAGAAAGCCTCTGATTGATTTACTTAATCTTAGTTAAGGGAAGCTATTTTAAAAGTGAGGAGTTCCCATTGTGGCTTGGTGGGTTAAGAACCTGACATAGTGTCGTGAGGATGAGACTGTGATCCCTGGCCTCGCTCATATGCGTTTGCAGCATAAGTTGCAGATGTTGCCGTGCTGTGGCACAGGCCAGCAGCTGTACCTCCAATTCAACCCCTAGCCTAGGAGCTTCCATATGCCACAGGCGCAGCTGAAAAAAGAAAAAAGAATTTAATGGAAATGTCATAAGTTAGCAGTAGGGCAAGGGCACCCCAGGAAATGAAGCCCCCAAAGTTCACCAGATGGACAGGGCAGCACAGGACAGTGTCCCCATGCTAGTTGGATGCTCACAGAGCCCCCGAATAGCACTTGAGAGGGTTGAGAGGACAGTGTCTGGTCTCTACGTCAGAGACCCTGAATCAGCAATGTCATGCTGGGCGTCGACCCTGTGTCCGCAAACTCTTCTAAAGATGGATCAAGTATGAACTCATCTCCTCCATCCAACACCCTGGGAGGAACAGACTATCACCTTCAAGCACAAACAGAGGAAAAAGGCTCAGAGCACCCACATGGCCAGCTGGTGGGTGGTATTCACTCACTTTGAATGTGACTCCAGAGTATAGACCAATAACAATCCATCACCTTTGCAGGCAAACAGAAAGGCGCTCTGTTAGGGCAGCCGGATCTAGCAAATAACAGTACAGGAGGCCCACCAGTCAAATAATGCCTAGTTTTCCTATAAGTAGGCTCCAAATACTGCATGGTCCCGAATTTTATCTAGCAGCCTCAGATCCTGTTAGCCAGAGGGAAAGGGTGGTGGCTGCTGGAGACAGATGTGAGACTGAATTTCCAGTGCTGAGAACATGGCCCAGCACGTAGCTGCCAGAGAGGACCTCGGACAGAGGGATGGCCTGTGGGATGCACACAGTCTCTATGGAGACCCATAAAGAGGTTGATGAAGCAAGACCAAGAGGACAGAAGGAGCTGTTGGCATCGTGTGGCTACTTCTAGAAAGAAAGCAACAAGCAGTATCTTGGTGGGGGGCATTGGCCGTTTGAATCCACGCTGCATTTGCATGAAGTTAAGTTGTTTCAAAAACTTCCTCAAAACTTTTGGCTTATCCACATCTCACTAATACTGTGACTTACCTATTTCTTTCACTTGACTCACTTTTTGACACAAATAAGTGTGTTCAAAAGAGAAAACTTGATATCACCACTCTAAAAGTAAAACCAACCATCCCTTGCTCTAAATTGAAGGTAACTATAAGGATAAATACATACTTAAAAAAAAAAAAAAAACACCTATCTGCTGTACCTGAAGTTATCTCCCATGTCCCTGTGGATCAGTAAAATCCACTAAGAAACATTGGTTGAAATAAAGGCTATTAGGCATCTAAATTTTCACAAGATACAAAATGTTCATGGACTTTAATTCTATTGAGTTATTCTTGAGCAATCACTTAAAATCTTGATTTGAGAACCTCAATGAGCCAGAAACACCTGAACTCAGATGAGCCCTAAAATTCCAATGTGGCGGTCTTGGAATATTGACCAATATTCCAACTTCCCAGGTTGGCGTCTCCTTAATGGGTCTCAGGAGTTGTCGTCTAGGAGAAACCGCTACCTCAATCCCACAAGAATCAGCACCGAAGTGAGTATGTCATAGTTATTTGGGAAAAGGAGTCTTGAGTTAAAGGTACACTTGCAGGTGGGGGAGGGGGGAGCGCTTGTGGGATATCCAGTAGTTGATCCCAATCTTGCAAGTCTCTGTAATAGGGTTATACCTTGACACTTCCTGCCATGTACCTCTGCAGTGCCTTCCCACATGAGCTGAGGGGACATCTCCATACTCACTTTGAGTGTGGCCGTGTCACTTGATTTGATCCATGTGTGCAGACTTCATGTAGCCCATCACAGAGCAAAGGCCTACACATGCAGGACTTGCAACGCCTCTTGTATTCTGCCCTTCCGCATACAAGCGTGGCCAAACAGCTGCTGCTCTTCCACCCAGAGTCCCCAAACAACAGACAGATGAGGCTGAACCAAGACCATAGGATCTAGCCAACCCCAGCTGGTCTGCATTCTGAGCCGCAAATGACCAGACCAGGCCAGCCAAGATCACCTAAACCACAGTCAACACTGCAGACTGTTGGGTGTGAAAATAAATGTTAAGTCACTGAATTTTGAGCTGGTACGTGACATGTCACTAATATGGTAAAAACTGGCTAATATACCTTCCTACTTAGAAAATAGTCCTTTCTTCATCTGCCCTTTCTGGAGACAGGCTCCAAAGTAGCCCCCCCCCCCCCCGCCGCCCCCCGTGAATAAACAAAAGCCCTGGGTGGTGTGCACCTCACTGCGAGGGTTTGCTCCCGCTACCAACTGGACAAACCACATCACCTCAGCTTTCTCAATCCTCCTACCTCAAAGCAGGTCAGCTGGGTTCACAAACCACCTCCTCTGAGCATCGCAGTGACCTTCCCCTGCGTGAGCACCCAAGAAGAAAAGATCAAGGAGAGACCCGCCCCATCCCCAGCCTTCGGCTCTTGGCCCCCAAATAAATAACTCGGGAACATATTTGCCCTGATCATCTGACACAAGACAGAGGTTGGGGGGAGAAAGGAAAGTACCGATTAGGCCCCCTTCACAGACCCGCTTCCCTTTTCGTGAGAGTCTGTAATTAGACCACTGTGATTTTCAAGTCAGGCAAATGCTAAGTGGAAGCGTGTCAGCGGGTTATAAAAGAGTTCCCCAAAATAACATCACAGGGAATGGGTCTTTTGATAAAATATTCCTAAAGGATTTGAAGTTACAAAATATTTTCTCCCCCCAAAATGGGCAGCTTTCACCTCCCATCTGCAGATTTCCAGATTGATATTTCAGAATGTTTTTTTAAATGTGCAAAATGTGCTTACTGCTTATGTTCCCCCTCTGCTGAATTGCCTTTTTTTTTTTTTTTTTTGCGTTTTGCAGTTAATTTTAAACCTGAAACTGATAACTTTTTTAGTGCTGAGTCACTGGTTATAGGAATGGCCTAATTTTCAGCTCTCGAGGTAGAGGCATGGAACCAGTGGAAAAGCAACCCTCAGTATATCCTCTGAGAAACTAAAAACAACCAACCCGAATAGACAAACAGATCTCCCAAGGACTCAGAATGGCTCTTCTTTTGTAGCTTCTCATGGTGACGGATAAAAGGAGCCTTCCTGGCCACCTGTCGGAATCTCGAGGAGTTGAGAAATATTGAGTAAGTGTCCTGGGAACGCTGTAGGGCTTATGAAAGAAACACAAAGAGAAATCTCTCTTCGGGGAACCCATGAGATTTAGACAAAGACAAGATTTTTAAAACCTATCAGAGGGATGGGTGTGTGTTGTTTCTGTGCCAAAAGTATAGAAACACACAGCTTCCCAGAGCCTCACTCCAGAAAAAGGCTTCCATTATAAACTGTGTTTCAGTGAGGACTTCTTGCCTCCCCAGCTAGACCGCAGATGCCATGACTTCGAAGTCTAACTTGCAATGGTCTTAGCAGCATCTATGGTCTCTTGCATCCAAGAATAAGAAGTCCTCAGTCAGCTCTGGCCGACACTCAACTAATGATTCTAGAAACCCCAAGAAGACAGATGTCCACGTGGGCAGAGAGTTGAACAAGAGGAAAAGTCTTCATTTCAGAAGGAATGCTCATGTTCCCTTGCGCGGAGGTTATATTTTCTCAGAAGCTGACATGACTTTCAGGCCTGAGACCCAGGAGTGAAATATGACCTGTGTTTCCTGTCGAAGCCAAGAGTGACCCCAACGTAAACCTGAGCCCGGCTATCAATCTGTGCCTGGTCCAATGCGGCTGCTGGAAAAGGCCCCGTCCCTAACAGCCCGAAATGATTTGTAGTCTCGAGTGGAAGAAGTAGAGTCATCTTTCAATATTAGCATTTGGAGCCCACCCCCACCCCAGGCTCTTAGACACGTCTCCAGCCTGAATTGACCTGAGCAGAAATCCCCGGCTCCCAAGGGAAGTTCTGAGGCCGGAAGAGCTGCCAAGCATGAGCACAGGCAGACCAGGCAGCTCCTATTTCTACCGCACAGACCTGGCCACAAGAGGCTGCAAGCCGACCAAGAAATTCCTAAAGAAAAGGGGGAAAGTTAGAATAACCTCTGTTTGGTTGGTGCCAAGTGTGGTACCAACACAACGTTCCCCCATCATCGCCACCTCTTCCCATCTCCCTGTTCACAAACCTCCACACCCTTCGTCTCCCTCTTTAAGCTTCGTCTGCTTTCCCAGGCTGCCCAGAGCTTGCACCCAGGCCCCCCGCTGATGCCCTCTCCCCTGTGGGTCCCAGAGCCTGGGTGGGCATGGAAGGGACCCTGTCACTGGCACTCCTGCAGCGGGAGGAGCCGCAGGTTCTGTGAGCATCGCTCTCCACCTTCCCTCCCCGACCCCCAGGGCCCATCTCCACCCTGTTCTGCTGTGTCCTGGGAACTGGCCCCCGAGGACTGTGTGGCCCAGGCTCCCTGTCCTCTGGGGTCTGGTCAAGGTCGGCCAGAGGGAGGCACACTGGAGGTGAGGGCTGGAGGTAAGGGAGGAGGAGGGGGGGGGCTGGGCCCTTCCCCACATTCCCTGCTGTGCTCAGAGTGGCTGCAGCCCCTGTGGGCAGGCCCAGCCCCTGCATGGCTCTCCCTGCCCTCCCCGAACATGCCTCTCTGCCCCCCTCCCCGCCAGCTCCAGGGGTACCAGCAGCTCCTGTCTTGCTGTCCCCTGCTGCTTCCACTCTGATCATTCCCTCGTTCTGTTCAAAACCCCGCAGAGGAAGCCTCCCTTCCCTGCTGCAGCTGTGATCCATGGAAACTGCTGGACCAGAGCCCTAAAGACCATCAGTAATGGAGACTTGTCTGGTCCAGGGGGGCTCAGAGCAGGAGCTGGAGTCTTCAGCAGAAGCCATCAGCCCCCCAGGTGGCCTCCACAGACCAGCCCCAGCCTCCTTGGCCCTGCTCACACCAGGCCCTGGGGTACCCAAAGCCACGGCCAGCCCTGGGACTGTGCCCCTCAAGTTGAACCATCTGGACGGTGGTGAGAGGCAGGGTCTCAGCTCCCCATATGGTGTGTCTAAGCAGACATCACTGCCCTCCGTGGCCGCTCCTCCTCTGTAAAGCGGGTATCATGGTGGGGAGTTAGGGACTAAACTGAGATGCCCCAGGACACCCCACAGTGCTCAGATCTGGGTCCGCATCAGGACCGGCTCCGTAAACCGGGTTGTTTCCTGTTTCTGGGTCTCCCCTGCATGGCTTTCCTCCTCCGGCTCCAGCGTCTCCATAGAATGTGACACAATTCTGCAGAAACAAAGCCCCACGACCAACGGTGTAGCTATGCTTAGAATCTCCAAGTCTCGATACAGGAGATTCTCGTTTCTCACTTTAAAGCAAATGAGTGCCCTGCAGGCAGTGTCCACAGCCCCCTTCCCACGACCCATTCTCACAGACACACACATACACTTCCCCCACCCCTACCCCACTCCAGGCTGCTGCACCCGGGCTCCCACTCCCCGGAGCTTCTCTTGTCAAGTTCACCCCCCCGCCCCCGCAGTCCACAGAGAGTGCCCTTGAACCTTCTTTCCTCTGGGTCTCCTTGTCCTCAAGGTCCCCGCCTTTCCAGGCCTTCTCAATGTCCCTTGTCCCCTGTCTTCCCACCCAGCAGATGCAGGGGTCCCTCACGTGACACCTAGTCTTTCTCCTCTCTCTCTGCTCACTTTCTGGGGGTCTCAGGGGCCACATACTCGCAGGTGAACCCTGCCCACACCTGGCCCCAGCTGCTCTCACGTGGCTGCCTTGAGTCACCTTCAAGCTGACACAATGTGCTCACCCCAAATGGGGCCTCTCTGTGTGTCCCCACTTCAGGGCCTGGTGACACCACCACCCCAGGTCCCTGCCGGATCCTGGGTGATTCTCCTCCCTCCTCTCCCCCCATCACGTCTCAGACCCCATTCCCATTGCTTTGGCTCCAAGATGCCTCTTGATTCCATTCCATCCTTTCCACTTCCACCTGCACCCTCCTGGCTCAGGCAACCACCCTCTGTCCCCCACAGGACTGCCTCACCCCTGTCAGGGATGGCCCTGCTCACCCAACATCACCCATCCCCCAAACCATGGACAACAGGACCAGGTCACACCCCTGACTGAATTTCACTGAGACTCCCCACCCAGGGCTCCTACAGCCCTGTGGAGCCCTCACTGGCCCCCCAGACCCCCTAGCACCCAGCCTCTGTCTGTCCTTCCAGCCCCATCCCCTGCCTTCTTCCCTCACCGTTCCCCTCCCCCCCAAACCTCTGCTTTAGCCACAGGGAACTTCATTCCGGTCCTTAAACATGCTGCACTGTCTTGGCCTCCGGGCCTTTGCACATGCTGTACCCCTGCCTGGATTCCCTTTCTCTTGCTTTTTTCACCAAACTGAAATCCTTAGTCACTGTGAAGTCCCAGGTGAGCACCTGCTAGCTACTGCCCACACACACAGGGGGCACTGCTGGCCACTTTCTCTGTTGCCACAGGAAGGGACAGAGGCTGCTGGTTAACCGCCCAGGACAATGCCTGTCACAAGGTGAGCGGGTCTCAGTGAATGCTTGTGGAATGCAGTGAGTTGTTACTTTGTCTTCTGCCCCCAGCTGGACCGTGAGCTGGGAAAGGGGACTGGGAGTCATATTCCCCAGGTCCCGTGTGACCCCTCCAGCTCACAGTCAACACACATTTGACCAAGTGACCAATCGAGTAGTGCCCCCCGCCTCCCGAATCAGCACCACCTGTTTCCTTCTCATCGTGGTGAAAATAAATATCCAAGGCAGTTTCAAAAAACAGACAAATGAAATACAAAAGGGATGCTGGGGGGCAGGTGGCTGAACAGGTTGTGGTCACAGCCCAGTGTCATCATCGAATCCCATCCCAACTGCAAGTGATTTAACGAGTTGGGGGCATCTGGGCAAAGGTTTCAACGTGTGGGTGTTTCTCCCAGGTCGGCTCCCGAAAGGGGTAGACACAGCCTTTCTGATGCGAGGCAGCCCTGCCAGAGAGGGAGACGCTCGCCGCCACGCCCGCCCTCTCCCCCGCCTGGGTTCGACTGTGAAGAGACCACTGGTGTGGTGGAGAGGAGCAGGCAGAGGCCTCCAAGTCAGCCGAGCCCACAGCTGCTCAGGGCACATCAGCCACTCGAGTCGTGGACGCGGCAGGTATTGATTTCTCTTCCGGCTGAGGTGCGGGGCCTCAGCAGCCTCACCCCAGTGGGACCAGCATGAGCCGCCTTTAGTGTCCTGGCGTGGCTCTGACTGCTCCATGCACCTGCTGAAATCTGGGCCTGGGGTCCTCCTCAGCCCGCCAGGGGCCTTTCCCACAGACAGGGACAAGGACTGGCTCAGTGGGCAGGTAGGCGCGGAGGCCAGGAGTGTCTGCAGACCCCAGCTGGGGTCAGCGCAGGGCTGCTCCTTTCCCTGTAGCTCAGTCTCCTCATCAAACAAATGGATAGATGAAATCCATCCCTGGGTTATCTCAGAGATCAGCAGAAGGCACCTCGAGCCGGGGAGTGGGAGTCAAAGAGGAGGGTTGTGAGGCAGAGGCAGACGTGGAGCCCAGCGCCCCAACGGCATCCTGGCGTCAGAGCCACGTGGGGAGGTGACTTCTACGCATCCTTCAGGACAGGCAGCCACCAAGTGGGGAGGGGGGCCTCTCACCCCTCTTTGAATCTCAGTCCAGTGCTGTTTCCCATAAACCATGGATCTGCATCAAACGTTAGCATGAGTCCTTCTGACCATTCCCATTCAATGTGGACAGAATGTCCTGATTAATATAGGGATACTGTTTTATTTTTAAAACTAGATAACTGCACTTTAAAAAAAAAAAAAAAAACTATTTGAAGGTTTGTGGCAGCCCTGCGGGGAACAAGTCCACCAGCACCATCTTCCCAAGGGCATTCGCTACTTTGTGTCTCTGTGTCACATTTTGGTAATTCTCACAATATTTTAACCCCTCCGTCAGTGAAAAGATTACAACCTGCTGAAGTCTTGGGTGATTTTTTTAGCAATAAAGCACTTTTAGATTAAGATACACACATTTTTTCAGCCATCATGCTATTGCACACTTAACAGACTAGAGTAGAGTATACACGTAACTGTTATCTGCCCTGGGAAGCCAAAAGACTCCTGATACTCGATTTATTGTGGTCTAGAACCAAACCCACAATATCTCCAAGGTCTGTTCGTTAACAACAATAATAGGAGTAACTGTCTTACCCTAAGCTCCCCAGAAAACAGAGATGAGGAAAAAGTTGCTAAAACTTGAGGGAGGGCAACCCCAGGACGCGGGAGGGAGGAAAGAATGAGGCAGAGAAGGAGGGAAAGAAAGTGCAGACAGGTTTTCACGCAGCTGGACGTGAACCAGGACCAGCCTCCCCGCTGGGTCCCTGCTGGCTGTCCCCCGATCCCTTGCATGTGCTGCTGCGAGAGATTCTTGGGGTGGGACAAGGAAGGGAACAGGTAGGGCGACCACCCTGTGGGCACTGCTGCTGCGGAACTGTGTCAGCGGTGCCGCAGGAGCCAACACGGTGACCCAACAAACCCAGCACCCTGAGGCACCATGAGAAAAATGCACAAATGCATACAGGGAGGGGAGGGGACGAGGTAACCTGGGGCTCCCAGGCCCCCTCGAAGGAGCACTTGCCACTTCGCTCCAGCCCGCAGTTGCTCCGCAAGAGCCTGGGCCCACATTCTACATGAGCATTTTCCATCGAGGGCTGGAAGCTGGAATGTTTCACCCCCCGTCTTAATTTAATATATCCACCTTGCCCGTGTGCCATGAGATCGATTTTTCTCATGTAATTTTTTTGAGATAGAACTCACACACCGTAAAATTCATCATTTTAAAGTGTAATGCACAACGGCTTTTGGTATTTTCCCAAAGTTGCACAATCATCAGAACGTTTCACCATCCCCAAGAGAAACACCACACCCACTTCCCCTCCCCGTCTCCCCAGCCCCCTGGCAACCACTCACCTGTCGCTGGTTCGATGACCACGCCCATTCTGGATCTAGCACGTGGATGAAATACAAGCTGTAGGTTTCCAAGGTGAATCCCTGCTGCAGAACCTCCCTTCCTTTTCATGGCTGGCTAGTTCGTTGAATGGATCTACCACAGTCACGCTTCAATTGACGGATGGTACTGAGCTCCTTCATGAGAGTTTTTGGAACCTGAACTCAACCGCCCGTGCATGTGAACATGAGGGTGGCTTTCAGGTGTGGCTGTCACCTGGTGCAGAATGAGACAGCTACAGGTGTTCACCAGTGCTGGCTGATCTCTAAGTGCAGAGGTGAGAATGCTAAGAGGTTTCTGGGTGACACGGGAATGGCACCGGTCCCATTTCAAAGACCTGTGTCCCAGCCAGCTGTTGCTGTTGCAGAGTGATTAGTCTTCTCAGCAACAATGGAGGTGCGTTGCACCACCACCACCCCGCCCCAGGAGGGGCAACTCCCAGGCACTGAAGCCGCTCTAGTGACTGAGGGCTGGAGTCCTGGACTTGGGCTCTTGACAGTCTCCACAGCGGCTGTGATGTTAACCACACACGCCACAGAACACAGAGGAGAAAGGGTGCCTGCCACCTTCACAGCCCTAGATCTTCCTCCTCTGAGAAGGAGCAATGAATTCTCCCAGTCTTTCCCTCTGGTTAGTAGCAGATTCAGAGGTGCAGGCTGGCTCTAATGGGGCTACATGGGCTGGGGGAGGTCAGGGTGGCACCTGTGTCTTCAGGGGCTGGTGAACAGGTGAGTGCTCAGAGCCGCTCCCTCTGTTTCCAGGACGAGGCTTGGGATGCTTATCTCACGCTGTCCTCTCTAAAGCCCTCTCATCACTGCCTTAATTGTGCTCACATCAGCATATTACCTTCAAAGCATTGTCACAAAGGCGTCCTTTTGGAGAATGGGCTCAGGGGAAGAACTGACACCCCCACCCCCGCTCCTTTCCTGCTTCTCAGCTCTGTTTCCCAGAGTCCTCCTTTCAGCTCAAAGCAGAGAGCGATTAGATACCCAGAGGTCTCACCATAGATAAACCCTAGGAGGTCACTTAGAAGCAGGACTGCGTGGAAGTCAAGAGGACAATTGCTTTATCCTCTGAGGGCTGAAGGCAATTGTCCTCCTGGTCCCACCACACACCGGGAGAGAACAGAGCCGCCAATTGTCAGAAAATAGGTGGCCCCGCTGGGATGGGAATCCGGCACTCGCAGAGCTTGGCCCCATTCATCAAGGCCAGCTTGTCTCTCGGGAGTCACATCCAAGTTGGCCGCTTGGCTGGCCGAGCTGCAGTTAGTGCCCTGAAACAAATTCCCTAAAACTGACTCTGCTGAGTCCCGTTCCACAACTTGCCATCATTTCTAAAGCGTACAAACCTCCTGAAGAATTTTTTAAATTGTTCACCCGCATCACAGCTTCACAGCAGCCCCATGATACATTTCACACATTTCCAAACCTGCATTTATCAAAACTGAAAAGATCTGAGCTTAAAATCAAAAGAACCAAATCATCATGCTCTCTGAAGCTTAGAGAAGCATTTGATTGGGATAATGGTTGGGAGGAAATAAAAGCACTTTTGCAGCCATTTTATCTCATGCATTTGTAGGGACAAAGTTAAGTGCTCAATTGAAAGGGAACTAATTGATTGGTCATATAGTCATTCTGCAAGCGTTTGTTAAACAACTCTGTGCAAAACACTGTTAGGTGTGATGAAGTGTGCAAAGCATCATAATGCAATTCCATTAAATGAGGCAAATCATGACGAGGTCCCGCCATGCGTCAAGAATCCTGCTAGACTCCGAGATGCACTCAGTCTGATCACTGCGGGGGTGCCGGAGCAAAGGAGCATTATGCTAAGCAGCCCTAACTTAATAAAGGTTTTGTGCTAAGTAGACAAGGCAGCGTTGGACACAAGTGAACACGGGAAATGCCTTTGTTTCCTGCAAGTTCACTCAAGGGGACCGTGGTCCTGGTGTGAGCATCGTGGGATGAGCTCTGCCCCTGGATTCAAGCCCCTTGGCACAAAGCTGGCTCTGCTTCTGCTTGCTCTGAATGTGTGCAGGACACAGAAACCCTGTGGCTTTCAGTTTCCTAATCCCAGATAAGCCGGCACTCATATCTGATTCATTGGTTGTAAGACAGCACGTTTCAAGTCTCTGGTACATGATGATGTGATGGAGAAGGTGGCCCTATCCCATCCCTAAGAGGAGACACTTGATTGGTCAGTGGTTCAAAGGCCGATCCCAGTAAACCTACTCCCCATCACTTGCGACTGGTTTAAGAGTGGGCCTGCCAGCCACTTCTAGCCAATAGGATCTCAAAGAACATCAACTAGAGATTTCTGGGAAAGCTTTTTCCAAGGTACACGTAAGAAAAATTCTCCAGCACCTATTCCTTTCATTTGTTTTGGACTTGGTTTGATGATGTTGGAGCCATAGCAGCCATCTTGAAACCCTGAGGCAGAAGCCAAAAAAATCTCCAAGATGCAGAGATAGAGGCCTGACATCTTTGTACCCATGAGTTAACCAAATTGGAATTGTCTTTTGTGGGCTTCTTTTAAAGTTCACACACACACAAAAAAAAAGCCTTTTTCATTTAAACTAGTACTTCGCAGACTTTCACATGCATATGAATCACCTGGGGCTCTACTGCAAGTGCAGACTCTTATTCAGTAAGTCCGAGGTAGAACCTAAGATTCCAAATTCCTGCAGGCTGCAGACGCTCATGCTATGGATCCATGGGCCCTGCTTTGGGCCACAAAGGTGTAAGACGCCTTTAGTTGGAAGTTCTGTTATTCGCTGCCAAAAGCATCCTGACTTTTAGAACCATGTGTAATATTAGCCCTGCCCACTGATGGAGATCAGGTCTCACCATCCCACCTATTGGATGCACGCTCCTCCACCTTTGGAAGATGCCAAGCAGGTCTGGGCGGGGAGAAGATGGTTCTCTTTCCAAAAGACAAGAATGCTTGTTTCGCTCTTGAGAGAGAGAATGGTGATGATGGAGGGAGAGCCAGATGACAGGGGACAGATGTTGATTTGGGGCTGTGCTGGTTCTTCTGTTGCCTCTTTATGGTCTATTTATGAAATCCTGAAGCCCCTTCTGTGAAGAGCATTTCTGCCGTATTTATTTCCTTTTGAAAAGGAGGCCACAAAACCCAAATGGTCATCAGCTGCTCAGCCTTTCCTGGTTCCCAAGCACATCTTCATTGTTCACATTTTGGAGAGAATTTCAGTGTCCTAGAGTCCAAGGGTCTGAACTAGGTGGGGCATCGGGGGTCTCTGCAATAGGATGACTTTGCTAATCCATCAGGATTAGTCCTGGATTCCTGCCTGGAAGTTGGAGATCCTATTGGCCGCTCACACCCAAGCTCCTGAGAAGCTTCGAGGGTCTTTGCAGGAGGTGGAGAGATCGGGGGATGTTGGACACAGCTCTGCCCTCATGTGCTGTGTGGCACTGGGCGAGCACCACGACATCGCTGGAAACCACCTTCCTCCCCTGCGAGGAGCCAGCGTCAAGCCGGTGACTCTTAGGACCCTGCCGCTCAGGAGTCTGGGGCCCGGAGATTCTCATAATGGCTCCTGGGATGACAGGCATCAGCTCAGAGCAGGGCTCTCGGTCTCAGCCACACCTTCCAGTGACCTGGGGGGAGCATTAAAGATACGGATCAATGACCGGGTCCCCCTTCCAGGGGTGATGTAATGAGTCTGGGGTCCTACTTGGGCATCAGGAATTTTTCAGGCTTTCCAGGACTACAGAACTCACAGCCCAGGTCAAAAGCCACAGCCAGACTTGATTCTATGGAAGGAACTAGGTTCACACGGCTGGTCAGCCACCTGCAGGAGCCAATCAATTCCCCTTTGCAGGCGTGGGAACCTCACAGCAGCCAGCGCCTCCCCTAGGAAACAGTGAACATCACCCCTTTCTGTTCTTCTGGAATCTTCTCTCACCCTTGTTCTTTCTCCTTCCCCTACCCTCACTAAGCTCTCCAGTGAGCAAAGTCTTTCCCAGACAGGAAAGGATGCAGCTCCCAAGCAGCTCCGGCCTCCGTCCTGGGAGGCGAGTACCCGTGGCAAGGAGGGGCCGCACCTGGTCCCTTCACAGGGACAGGGAGGAAGGAGGGGACCGTGGGCAGAGACACGGTCATCGAGGTCTCCAAGCTGACCTGCCTCCATCCAGCACCTGACACCAGGCTCGGCACAAGGCAGATGGAAGCTGTGTGACGAGTCTGGAGATGATGAGAAAGTTGGAGAAGATAAAGGAGGAGGAGGAACAATCCGTCTTCAATGAAACCTTGTCTGCGGATGTTTGCTCCACGTCTGGAGGTGTTTGTCACAACCTGGCGCCACGTGTAGCTCCTTAGGATCCTGGTGCGTTCGATCCGGAGCCAACAAGGGAGCTTTCCTCACGTTCCCTTAGAAAGTGACATGGACTTCATGTCTGTCCCGCCCCGCAGGCTCTGGAGCCGTGGAAGTTGAGCTGATGCTTCCTCGGGCAAGCTGCTGAGCTTCCTTAATGCTCTTGATGCAGCAGGAGAGAAAATGCTCTCCTTTCCCTCACGGTTTCCCAATTCCCAGGTTCACTGAGAAGGAAGCTGAGTGAGAGCCGCCTCCTAAGGGCCTCGCTGGGGTCTTATCTGTGGGGCCGACTTCACTGAGGATACCAAGAGCCATCAGCCACCACCCATCGCTCCCCAAGGACCCTTGTCCTGCCTCAAACGTGGGCTCTGCCACACGGAAGCCTGTGCAGGTCCCGAGTGCCTCTAGTCCTGCGGCCCCTCCTCTGGACCCCACCCCAACTTAATCCGCAGCAAAAGAAGAGTCTGTGCAGAAGACACACCCAGGGTCCCCACACTCGCAGCCACTGCTCGTGGGCGGCGTACACAGGCTGAGCCACTCAGAAACCCAACCTGGTACCTCCTACACCTGAACTTCTGACCCAGACAATGAGCCCCCTTGTCACAGCCTCTCCTTTGACTGGGTCTTTACTTCCTGCACCAGAGCCTCTGGTGTTCCCAGCTCATCTCTACTTGTTCCTCAGGTCTCAGCTCAGATGTCCCCTCCTCAGGGACCCCTTCCTGGTCTCAAGGCTGGGGATGCTGACCTGGGCATTCCTGACCATCACGTTGGGTCACACGCTGTCATGGACAAGCTCAGGGGTCAGGGATGTCCCCACTGTGTCCCCCACGCCTGATATACAGCAGGCTCAGGGAACCCCAGCTGAGGGACAGAGAATGGAGGGGTGGGGACACGGCGCTGAGCCCAGGGAGTGAGGACAAGGGGAACACGTGGGATCCACATGCGTTCCAGTCTCCCCCCCAGTCCTGCCGTTCAGCTCCCAGGGGAGGCTCGAACTGTGTTGATTTCCCAAGTTTCTGTCACTAAGAAGGTCTAATCAGGGCCCTTCTCCCTCTTTCCCTCTGTGCTTTTCCCACCACCCCGAGGACCCTACCACCCACCCAGAGAATCGCTTCCCACCTGAGAAACCCCTCAAGGAGATTTCTAGAACAAGCAAGAGCCCAGTCCCCCACTTGATGGTGTTCCCTCCTTCTGGTGGGTGACCCTCGACCCCTCCCGAGTTCACCCCTAACTCCTCGGGGCTCCTGGGGGAGGACTGGAGCCAGGGCTGCAGCACTGCTTGTGCTGCTCAGACTCTGGCAAGACTCCAGACCACCTGCAGGGTGTGTGACAGCTCAGGTGCCCGGCCCACCCCAGAGAGACCAATTCAGGGCGCCTGGGGAGGGGGTGAGAACTGGAGATTCTAACAGGGTCTCGGAGGCTGACCTGGGAATGACACCCCGAGAACCATGCTCTCCACTCAAGCCTGCCCACCTGAGATGGTGACCGCTGGGTCACAAGTCACCTGCTCTGCCTCACTCAGGACCCGCTGCCTGGAGGGCCCTGAGGGACAAGGAAGCCTCGATGCCCAGGCTCCTCTCCCCTCCGCACCCCAGCCGCACCGCCTCCTGGCTGCTCCTCACCCGGGATCACCAGGCCTCTCCTTCCTCAGAGCTTTTGCACTTGCTGTTCCCTCTGCTTGGTGTGCTCTTCCCAGGACTCAATCTTCTCCCCTGAGAGGCCCTCCCTGCCCACATGTATGACCTTGTCCATCAGCTCTATTTTCTTTCTAGCAACGGTCACCTCCCCAGACATCATACAATGGTTGGCTCAGTGGCTACTGCTTGTCCTCCGGGCTAGAAAGTGACCTCCGTGAGATCAAAGACTTTGCTCCCTGCCCTGTCCCAGCATCCAGAGCAGTGCCTGGCAGCTCAGTGACTCTCTGTCAGTAAAGGACTTGGGGGCAGAGCCCTTCGCTTCACCTCCTGGGTCCCTCTTTCTCCTCTTGGTTTTGAACGGTGCTTCCTGATACTGGCTCTCTTTACTGCTTCTTAGATCACAGAGCCTCAGAGCACAGCTGGGCAAAACACCCACTTTCTAAAAGGAGACCGGAAGGTGGCTTCGCCTTGCATGGAGACAGCACGAGAGGCCCCTGCTCCTCCTGTGAGGGTGCCTGGGGTTCAGGCTCCACGCCGGGCCCCACAGGCGCTGCTCTCACTCATTTATTCCCCGCCCCCTTTCCAGCTCTGGCTCTCAGCAAGCCAGCAGCTCTCTCCCGACCTTCCTTTCCATCCATTTAAATTGGAGAAAAATGAAAAAGAAACAAAATGCACTTAAGAGAATGCCTTGAAAGGTTAGCAGACCACTCAGGGAAAGCAAATGGGCTCCTTGAGGGGGTCTTTGTGATTGTCAATTATTTATTGAGCCCTGATTACGTCCTGGCGCCACCAAAACAGAAGAGACAAAGTGCCTGCCCTGGGGACTTCCCACGGGGAAGGGATAGTTTGTGCAGCTAAAAACGTTATTGCCAAAACAGGTTCGTTTTGCCTGATGCGCAGCAGGCCAAAAAGCGAGAAGCTGGGGTTTGCAGCAAAGAGGGTTTAGTGACAAGGCGGACCAAGTGCAGAGACAGAAGAACAAACCTCAAGCCTGCCTCCCCAGGTCAAGGAGCCTGGGGGTTTTAGGGGATAAGAAAAAGAAAGAAAGAAGGAGGCGCAGGGAAAGGTGATGGGGAAAGGTGCCGTGATTGTTATTCTGTGCAGGTGTAACTGAGCTACTGGCCTCGGCTCCACCTGAGGGTGGAATTTTCAAACCTCTGACGTCAAAAGGTCACTGAGCAGACACTGGCACATGCCCAGTTGGTGGGAGGGACAGTGGTCCCACCCAGCCTTTACCAGCTCAGCTCCAACTAGGCACAGCTGACTCCAAATTTCTGGAAAACAACTCCGGCAAACATCTAATTTAGGCTCCGTGCGGCTTGGGAGACATGCAAGTCTTAGAACGACCTTGATTAGTGAAGGCATGTGAAACAAATTTGACTAATCACTACAGCACGATTTCCAAATGTTCCAGCATTAGTTAGGACTTGATAAACCCTTGGATATCTGATCAGAGAAAAATGAAAAAACAAACACTGGGCATACTCATGACTTGGACACAGGCAACAAGATCCTGGTGCCTGTCCCCCAGAACATGTGCCAACAAAGGACAGGGGTCAGGGACATGCTGTCTACTTTGAAGATGCTCAGGGCAGTGGGACATGTGGCCTGGGGGAAAAGCTGGGCTGTTTGCCTCTGCTGAGGGCAAGTGGAGTGGGTGCTCTGAGCACTGCAGTCTGTTCACTCACAGGGGTTTCTATCTGTCAGCCATGGTCCCAATTAAGCTGCGTAACAAACCACCCCAAACGCAGTTGCAAACGACAATAAGCATTTCTCTCTCCTTCTCATGTCTGCACATCTGCTGGGGTGTATCACGTCCAGGCCTGGCTTTGCTTGGCTTCGAGCGAAGGGCTGAGTCCAGGTCTGCTCAGGAGTCTCTCGTCTTCCCAGGACCCCTGACAACCAGAGGCATGTTCATCTCGCAGAGAAGCGGGACCACACGTTCAACCCTCTGCCCGCAGCCCAGCGCCAAAGCCAATCACATAACCAAACAGCCTCAGTGAGACGCGACTCCACGTCTAGAGGGGAGAGCCACAAAGTCACGTGGCAGAGGACAAGGGTCCCGGGCAGGGAGGCTGAGGGATTAGGACACGGTGATGGCCAACAGCGCGACCTCCCACGGGTATCAAAATCCCATCCCGGGCATTTTCCCAAGGAAACCGAAGCCTGGACCCAGGGTTTGGGGAGCAGTTATTTCTTCCCCCTGGTGAAATTTCCACAACTGGGAAACGGCGGTAATGATGTCACATCAAATCCTATCACAGCATTTGTTTAAAGTTAAGAAAGCCTAGAAAAGTGCTTAAAACAGGGCCAGGCACAGCGGGGCGGTGTTAATATCAGCTATTAGCATTTCTGCTAATGCTCAAAACTCCCTTGAATGTCTCATTAAGAGAATCATTCCCCTGACAATATACATTTTCTTTAACTTGAGGACAACCTCATTGTCGGGGGTGGAACACTCCCTGCGAAGAGAGTGGAAAAGGGGGCGGCCCCTGTGGGGTGACTGCGTCCTGGGTTCCAGTCCCACCCCTGCCACTCACAGCTGTGGATCTCAGGCAAGTCCCCCGCCCTCCCGAGCCTCACTCCTCATCCGGAGAATGGGTGTGATCTCAGGCTCCTGCGGTTTCCAGGTCTCAGGGCAGGCCTGGCCCGAGATGGGGGCGCTGACGGAGGAGTCAGGGCTGGGCTCCGCCGCCCGTCCCCCCAAGGCGGGGCCTGGAGAAGTCCCTTTGCCCCCTGTGCCTCACCTGCCCACATGCAAGGAGGTGGCTGGACCAGCTGGATGTCCCCGCAGCTCTCTTGGGTCCTCCTACTCGGGGATCTGGGCTCAGCTCACCGTGCTCAGTGAAGGAGAGACTCGGGCCTGGGTCTGGCTCCCCCAGAGCCCAGGGTAGCCGCATTTAGCCCAGGCTGGGGTCGAGTTTCTGCAACAAAGGCTGAGTTTCACAGGCAAGGTTTCCAGAGAGTTTCTTTCTTCCCTGAGGGCCTCCCTTCCTCTGCGGGGATGGAGGTGGGGGGTGCTACTTAGAGGGCTGCCCGCGGGGCCTCTGGGAGGACAGACAGGAGGATGAAGGTTCAGCTGTGGTTCAGCCTCTCTTCCTCTGTCCTTCCGGCCTGGGGCACCACGGCCCCTTCCCCCCTTCCCCGCACAGTGACATCCCCCGCGGACCCCACATCCCACCCAGGATGGGGAGAGGAGCCAGGCAGGCGGAAAGGCTTCTAGCCCTGCTCTCCCTGGGGACATGCTGGTGCCCCAGGCCTCTGCCACCCCCCCACCCCCCGCAAGGGCTGTCTCCATCAAATACCTCTCTGCTCCCAGCTCCCACATCCACACTGTGAAAACCACAATCACTAGTCTTCCCTCCGAGTAATCACATAAATTACATAAGGGATTTGAAACCCCTTCCTGGCCATCCTGGAATCTGCAGGTGCCAGGTATGTGAGTCACATCTGGCTCCGCCCCCACCTCGAGCACCTCCCTTTCTGGCTGGCGTCCCTCACCTGTAAAGTGGGGGCAGTGCCGCGCCCCCGGGAACCACTGCCCTGGGGGCTGGCCTTCCGTCAGCAGCTTGGGGGGAGCTCCCCGTGAGGAAGGGAAGTGGGATCTGGCCCGGAAGCCCGCCCTGGCGCCCTGAGCGCTCTCCTAGGGGCAGAGGCACCAGCCAGCTCTGCCCTCCCTCTGCCTCCCTAAAGCCCCTCATCAGGCTCCCCATTGGCTTAGTCCAGCGAGCAGGGTCAGGGCTTCTAGTAACCCTGGCCCTGGTCCTAAAGCCCTGGGCCACACCCAGCCCCACCCAATCCGCTCTGCTCCTCTGCTCACCAAGGGGCTTCCTTGGGAGGCGGGGGGGGGGGAGGTTCCAGGCTTCCTTTGACTTACAGGAGCTCGGGCTTGGGGGAAATACATCCGCCAAGAGTCGCAGAACTGGGGGTCATATGAGAGGTCCCGCGACCCCACCTGTGACGCACAGCGTGACATTAATGGCTGGAATCAGCAGCCTCAGCAACTTGAACGCGTTTCTCATTTTGTGGAGATGTGACGTGTTTGGTGAGAGGATCATTAGCTGTGTGCAAACATTCCACGCGCTGTGGAAGGGCCGCGGGCTCCGAGAAATGATCAATGAGAAAAGGAGAGGCTTCAGGAAAATGTAAATATCATCCTTGTAAGTCTGTCCCTTGGCGGGAAAAAAAACAGTTTCCCCAACGCAAAGCGACCCGCTCCTCTTCCTTCCCATCAGGAAAACGCCTGTGGCTCTTCCACATAAACGGATGCTCTGCGTTCCCACCCGCGCCTTGGAAAGCGTGGGGGGCGGAGGGAGGCTGTCGTTTCCGTGGATTTTCCTCTAATTCGGTGTCTCTCAAACTCCATTTCATTATCACCCCCTAAGGAGCCACTCTGGAGTTTTTCTTAATCTCCCCTCATGAAATTTTAATACCACAGAAATACCAGACAATGGTTTAAGTACTGAAGGTACATCTGCGTTCTTATATAAAGAGAATAAGATCCCTTCATCCCCCCAGAACCAAGCTGGCCCCGTGGGAGCGGTGTGGCCCCGCCAAGAAGGCATGATCTCATTCATTCACTCATTCATCCACCCAAACACGCAGCAAGATGCACCTCTGGGCACCGGGGCGCTGCCCTGAGCAGAGCAGGTGGCCCAGGTCCGCATGGAGAAGACACTGCGGTGGGACAGTGGACAGAGACAGACCTCGGGGTGAATATGAACCACATCTGATGCAGGGCAGTGCCATGGAGACGATAAAGCAGAATAACGGGAGGGGGCACCAGGGCTGGGTTCCAGGGAGGTCAGGAGGCCAGAGAAGGCCTGGCTGATGAGGTGATGTTTGAGCTGAAGTTAGCAGGAGGAGAGGGAGCTACCTGGGGTTTGGGGTGACAGGATGCTGCAGGCAGAGGGAACAGCTGGTTCCAGATCCTTCTCTACCCAGTGCTGGGTCACAGCTCCTGACACACATCTGAGGACCTGTGGCCCCTGAGGAGACAGAAGGGTATCAGCGCAGAAGGGCTCTGGGTTTTCAGAGTGTCCTGAGGGCAGATGGCGTCTGGAATCCCCAAAGCAGCTCAGGTCCGGGCTGAATGCAGAGTGGGTGCAGGGGCTCAGTCCTGAACCCCCCCACCCAGAGTCTGGGAAACTAGGACCGAGGCTGGGACTTAAAACGTTTTTAGATACTGTTTCCTGGGCATAGACATGCACTGTCACCTCACACTCATGTTTGTTCTTAAACGTAATTCATAAATGGAATGCAGATTATAAAATACATTTTACTCCATTCTCACTCCCTTTCTGACTCTGACAGGGTTTTGTTGCCGCCGCTGTGGTCTGTTGATTTTGGTGATCTCCTCTCTCCGAATTTCCCCTAAGTCAAGGACAGCTGGACTGGTATTTGCTCTCTGGGTGACCTTGCTGGGTGGATCCCAAGTTGGACTCTGCGGAGAGGCATCGCCGGGTCGCGATGGGGTTGCGAAGCCGGGAACCAGGCGGGAGGCTGCAGCTTTGCCGGGGCGCGTGTCGCCGGCCGGGCGAGAGGCTCTGTCGGGGTTTCTCGTGGTTGAAACCGCTCATCAGGGTCAAAGCCGCCCCTTGGGGTCTGCGTGGCTCTTCCCGTCCAGCTGCGGTGGTGAATTCTGACGGCAGAACGACGGCACTTTCAGGCCCCCGCCAGCGCCGTGGTGTCCGCGGAGCCGCGGACAGTGAGACCGTCCGGGGCGGAGGCGCAGCCTCTCCCTCCTCCCGAGGCGGCTTGGACGCTCCCTCGGCCCTGAGTCCAGTCGGGCCGGTTTCCCACGGGAGCAGCGTTCCTGGCTGAGGCCTGGGGGAGGGGAGGCCGTCTTCTCATCTCAGCGCATGAATGAGGCAATGACGCAGCACAGCCTTTAAGGCAGAGTCACGGCCACAGGAAGCTCGCCGGGCAGTTCCAGTTCCAGGCGGCGGTCGCGGCCACCGGGAGCTCCGGCCTCTCGAGCTCCGTATTCAAGTCCTGGCTCCACCGCGCACCTGCCCCGTGACCATGGAGACGACACGAACACAGGGACACCCCTTACCTGCCCATGTCCCTCACCTGAGGGGGTCACTCACCGGAGAGGTCGCCTACCCTCTGTGAGCCAGTGTCTCTCTGTTCGAGGATTGCTATGAAGGGTCAAAGTCAACAGAGCCTCAGGCCTTGCCTCTCCGAGGGGGGCCTGCAGACCAGCAGCATCTTCAGCGCCTGGAAGCTAAAAAGGCACAACATCAGGTCCCATCCGAGTCCTGCTGAATCCGAATCCAGATCCCCCGAGATCGCAGTGGCTCGTGAGCGTGGGAAGCAGCACCGCGGCCCCGCCCAGAGCCCAGCAGGGCCTGGACCTGGGGGAGCTGCGCTCTGCTCCCGCGTATTTCTCAGGGATCAACACTGGTTCCCATGCTCGTGTCTCACAGTTGTCACGTTAGTTCCCTTCGCAGCTGACATAAAGCCCAGGAGTGGCTGCACGGGCCTCAGCCCTGTCCCCAGCCTGACGGTTCCTGGCATTTCGCGGTTACACGAGCACCCGGTGAGCGGCCTACGCAGAGAGCTTTCCTGTGGGGGAAACACCCAGAAACAAGGCGGGGGGAGAAAGAGACGCCAAAGCCTCACCTGCCGTCTAGAGCCAGGGGTCCCGGGTCCTCCTCACTCGTGCTGTCAGCAGAGGGAGCCCGCCGGCCTCTGGCTGCATCTCCAGGGCACTGGGGAACACAGAGACAAGCCCCCCAGGGAGGGAGCATTGAGGGGACGCTGGGTGGGCAGGGGCGGCGGGGGGGGTAGGTGGCACCTCCAGGGCACAGCCGCCCCCTGGCCCCTCAGAGGTGTGGCCGAAGGATCAGAATCCAGGGACAGAAGTCGGTCCCTGGGGGCTCAGGCTGTGAAAGCTGTGGTGGGGCTGCCGTCACTGTCACTGTTCGTGTCAGGAGCTCAGCGCCCTGTCCCCTCACTCATCCCCTGGCTCCTGGGGCAGATACTGTTTTGCTTTAATGGGCGACCCGGCTGCAGGGACACTGGTATCCGGAGACTTCCTTGCGTGCTTGGGGCAGGGCCTCTCTTGGGACCAGTGGCCACGCAGACCCCAAACTCCCCTCACTCTTCCCGTCCCTGGTCAGCAAGGACAGGGACCATGCCTGCCCTTCCATGCAAGCCACCCCCTACTCCGAACCCCACTTATAAACGGGGGATACGGGGCTGCCCCCTCCCGGAGCTGCTGCCCAGTTACATGAGATCAAAACCTGCAGACACAAGATCTGACAGGGGGAGCTTGTGTTCTAGAACCTAAGGAAGTGAGGCCGCTACTGAGCGTGTGCAGTGGTGCCTGGGGTGAGGGGACAGAAAGTGGGGAGGGGGCATGGGGGAGGGGACAGGGGATGAGGAGGAGGAGCGGATGGAGGGGGACTGGGAGGCTGAGGGGAGGGGGCAGGGGCCCCCCCAGAGCTGTGGGGGGCTCGAGTCTGGTTGAGGGAGGACTTGGGTCCTGGGTTTCCTTTGCTGATTGACCTGAACAGGGACGAAGGGGGACATGAGAACAGCCTGTTGGTCCCCAGGGAGGTGACAGCAGAGCAGCAGCTGTGAGAGGCCATGGAGGGAGTTGGGGGTCTTGTCACAGGTGCACCTTCCCTTCTGCCCACCTGGAGGGGGCCTGGTCTAGAGAATATTCTGTGGTATTGCTGCCTCCCTGGGGTCTGGGGGACCCCAAGGATGCCCCATGCCTCTCCCTTAACCTCTCCCCCGACTCAGCAGACGGAGAACCTGGAGCCACCCCCTTCTGGAACATTCCCTCCTGAGGCAGCTGCTGGTGGACTCTTACCTCTCACGAGACAGCTGCCAGCTGCTGATGGACTCTTACCTCTCACGAGACAGCTGCCCCCAGGGCTCCCAGAAAGGTCGCTGATTAGATGCCACCAAAGGCAGCCCAGCCACAGCCAGGCCCGCAGGATTTATGTGCTCCTCTTGCATAAACACCACGGGCCCTCAGTTCCCTCCCTGGAGTGCACCCCGGGTGCGAGGGTAATTAAGAGAAGCGTTTCCTTTCTCCAACTGGTTGCCCTTTCTCTCAGGTGCTGAGGTGGTTCAGGACAAAAACATCAGGAATATGGGGTCAAGGCTGTGAACCGACCAGCGCTGAAGACAGCGCACCTGCAGTTGCCAGAGCAGCAGGGTCGCAGCAGCCATGCAGAGCCATCAGGCCTAATCCCTGGAACTTGTAAATGTGACCTCATAGGGAAAAGGGTCCTTAGAGATGTAATCAGGGATTTTGAGATGAGCTGATTCCTAGATGATCCAGGTGAGCCCTAAACGCCATCACAGGTGTTCTTATAAGACAGAGGCGAGAGAAGACACAGCCACACAGAGACGGCCTCCTGAGGATGCAGGCAGAAGGTGATGCAGCCACAAGCCCGGGAACCCCCCGAGGCAGCCGCAGAACAGCTTCTCCCCTGGAGGCTCCAGAGGGAACAGCTCTGTGCATTCTGGACGTCGAGCCTCCAGAACAGGGAGAAAATACATTTCTGTTGTTTTAAGGCAGAACAGTAGAAATTATCTTTGTGGTAATTTGTCATGACAGCCCTAGGAAACTGAAACAGTCGGAAGATAGAGCTGCCTCTACTTCGATATGCAGGTGAGGCGGGCAGCACACCCAGGCCTTGCTCCCTGGGGAAGGGCCTTTGCTCCTCAGACCTCTGCGACGCACTCAGTCCCGAGATCACCTCCTCCGGTGGGCAGTGGGAAGAAAGGCCACAGAGATAGAGGGAAAATAAAGATTCTGGGATTTGGGATTTAACCACGAGGGAAATACAAACAGCCCAGGGCCCAGATACCCTTTGAAAGCTCAGTACATGAGGCTTCATCTAAGACCGGCCTCTGTTTCATTCATTGATTCACCATTTTCTGAGCAAATATTGCGCCAGGCACGCTGGAGGACTTAGAATATAGCCTTGACCTGGTCCTTGACCTCAGAGCGTGAACCTTCTAATAAATGAAAAACAAGAAGAAGAAAAAAAGATTTAAAGAAGGTGAAACTCCTCTACAGGAAATAAACTGAGAGTTAAAGAAGGGGCCAGAGGCCACGCTAGCCAAGGAATTCTAACGCACACCTCACCTGGGGCAGGCAGGCCACTAATTCCCATAACTCAGCCCAGGACAGGGCTGACACAGAAGGAGGCGGTGATGCTCGGGAGGAAGCACGTGCTTTGTTAGTGCCACAATAACCCAGGAAACGTTCTCAAAACACACACCTTCCCTTTCTCTCTCTTTTTTTTTTTTTTTTTTTTGTCTTTTTGCCTTTTCTAGGGCCGCTCTCGCGGCATATGGAGGTCCCCAGGCTAGGGGTCTAATCGGAGCTGTAGCCACCAGCCTACGCCATAGCCACAGCAACCCGGGATCCAAGCTGCATCTGTAACCTACACCACAGCTCACAGCAACGTCAGATCCTCAACCCACTGAGCAAGACCAGGGATTGAACCAGCAACCTCACGGTTCCTAGTCAGATTCGTTAACCACTGAGCCACGACGGGAAGTCCCCACATTCCCTTTCTAAAGCAAGTGCAGGAGGCTGGCTCCATTGGTCCCACCTGACTGGGTTTATCTGAAACTCGATCCCCCAAGTTGGCTCGGTGGCAGCCATGTCTCCTTCCAGGTGGAGGGAATTCAGGTGTGACATATGAGGTGGCAGACAGACTAATCCAGAATGTGGGCACCCACGGGGCACCTGGTCCTGGGCATCAACAAGGCAGGGACACAAAAAGGCCCCTGAAGGGAGCGGGTCGCATCAGCCAGGAGACCTCAGACTGAACCAATGCCAGGCGGCCCTCGTTTGAATCCTGATTCTGGAAAAACAATGAGAATAAAAAGTATACTTGGTACATCTCAGGAAGGGGAAAGAACAGTGAGCTGCCACAAAGGCATGAAAATGTTCATTTTTCAGAGCAAGAGAACCAATAAATGTTATTTAGAGATGGAAAACCACACATGGGTGGGAAGGGAGTGGGGGATGTGGGGGGGCATCTCTGACGACCCTATGCAAAGCCCAGGGCTGTGCAAGCTGCCCGCCTCCGCCCAGGCTGGGTCTTTCCCCATCAGGCCTCCACCATCTGGTTGGCACATCTCAGAATGAGGAGCAGGAAGTGTGACTGTCACAGCCAACACCTGCCTCCAAATTCCCAGCCTCAGCAGCCTGTGACGGGCTTTCCGGCACCAGTGGCAGCAACACTGACCAGGGGGTTCCCTCTCTTTTAACCCCTTCTAGGTCTGCGCATATGAAACTAGGCTGTTTGAACCTCCTGTTCTCTGGTTTTTATACTTTCCAAACAAGATATAAAGGCAGAACATGTGCATAATGGATCATTCTGACACGTGGACTTGTTAACCATCCCTGCAATCTCCCAAATATGCACGCAGTTAAAGAGCACTTTTGCACAGGAAGACACCCTTCAGGGACACTGATGGGATGACAGCTCACAGGGATGGAAGGCACCTGAACAAGGTTCTCATTTAGTCCTGTGTGTGTCTGTGTGTGACGTTGGTGGGCACATCCATCACAGCACCGCACCGGCTCACTGGTCCCCTTGTGTGTGTGTTTAGACAACATGGAACTTTGCATCACAAAAACACCCAGTAATGTCAGAGGCGCCATGCATCACAGCGACAGCTCCGGGCCTTGTATCCAAGAGACCTCGGCGGGCCGCTAAGTCACTGTCCCCGCTGTGAGAACCGGTGGCTGTATTGGAGCCTCAGTGGAAGGGAACTAAATTACATCGAGAATGACCCATATTGTGCTGCAGCCAATGACCCAGTTAACCTCTGGTTAATGCTCTGCTTCTCGGTGTCCTGGGAACGGGTGGTGTTTACTCCGGTTGGGACAGACCTTTATTAAGGCGCCTGAGTGTGCCCGCGCGGTGGCTGCTCTGGGCCCAGCGCTTTCATAGAAACCGGCCGGTGGGCCAGGCCCCTGCCGAAGCTGCAGAATAAGAATGAGGTCCTTTTCTTTCCCCTCTCTCCTCTGTCCTGATTTGCATGACTAAGCTTTCTGCCTTTTCTAAAAAATATGTTTGTTTGTTGATTACTGATGTCTCCTATGGAGGGACAAATTACTTGCCCACCGGGCAGTGTCCTACATTTGGCATAAGCCTCAGTTGTATCTGTAGCGAACTGGAGCCCGACAGCCCTTACTTGTCCTGGTAGCATTTAGAGGGATGTAAGGAAGAGAATTATATTGGTCGCCAGCAGGCTCATGAAGAAGGATTTGGCAAAGGAAGCCTTGAAGAATAAGGAGGAAAGAAAAGATCCTCTTTTGTGTGTGTTTTAAAATCTAGCTCAATTTAACGAAAGCTCCAA
Organism: Sus scrofa; assembly: GCF_054392235.1. NCBI lineage: Eukaryota > Metazoa > Chordata > Mammalia > Artiodactyla > Suidae > Sus > Sus scrofa. The sequence goes on from NC_139399.1 coordinate 57,962,435, forward strand.
AGTGTCTCTAAACGAAGCTACAGCTTCCCTAGGGAAAGAGAAGACATTGCTGATTTTTTTTAATGTGGGTCTCAGCTCTATCAGACCCCATGTCACCTTTTTAAGACAAATATTTTATAATTTCCTGTTAGGATGCAAACTATTGCCTTTGGAGTGGATAAGCAATGAGATCCTGCTGTATAGCACAGGGAACTATATCCAGTCACTTGTGATGGAGGATAATACGAGAAAAAAAAAAATGTATGTATGACTGGGCCACTTTGCTGTACGGTAGAAATTGACAGAACACGATAAATCAACTATAATGGGAAAACAAAAATCATAAAAACAAAAATGTAATTTCCTATTAGTATCTTGAAAGGAAACTCATAATATAACCTTACCTACATGTTTTCAAAAATTTCATTTTGATGCCCTAACTGTAAGATAAAGAGAAATATAAGAAGAGTAATCCGCATACAGTAATTTGCAACAACATAGTACATATTTCAACATGAAAATGTTCTGGCATGATGACACCAGTAGAAATTACCAAGCTGTAAGTGTAGACTGGTATCGAGAGTGTTGAGTTAGCATCTCAAATGCCATGAGACACATCGGTGCGAGTGATGTGATGATTCAAAAGGACGAACCACCACCAGCAAACGTTCAGAACAAAACAAAAGCAAGCTTCCCTTGATTTACACCATGGTTGCTGTCCCAGGAAACTTGGAATATTAAAACAGGGCAAAAAGCATCCTTATTGCTTCCACATAAAACGGATCTTCCCCCTGGGGCTCGGAGCTCCGTAAGTAGGGTTTACTCACACAAACACCCGGTGGAACCACCGAAACTAGTGCAGGATGTAAAACAGTTCTGCGGGGAGCGGGCCTGGCCTGCGTACTGTGGTCACCGGGTGTCCTCAGCTCCCACCCACTGAACGCCAGCGGCACACAGCCCATCATTGTGCTACTGAAGTCACCTCTTAGGGGGCCACACCCCCCTTTGGTAACCACTGCCCCTGGCTCAGCAGGCACACATCACAGAGGCCGAAATCTTCCTGTCCACATCTGAGGTTCCTCTTGCATGTGGCCCTTCTCTGGCTGGCTGGCCATCCTGTCCAGAAGGGGGCAGGCAACCCAGGGACACCCCAGCTACCTCAGGCCTCTCCATCCCCTGACCCTACCCCAGACAAAGAAGAGCAGAGGAAGCCGGCCTCCTGGTGTGTGCAGGTTCAAGTTCAGGCATCCCTCAGTATCTCTGAGGCACTGGTAGCAGGAACCCCCATGGACACCGGAATCCAAGGAGGCTCAAGTTCTTAGGGTTCGCCCTCCGTATCCACTTCCATCCAAGGTTGTTTGAAACCTTGGATTTGGAGGGGCCCTCAGTTTCCAGCGGCCGAGGGGCCTGAAAACCTCCCTCTTGTGCTGCTGACGTGGGAAATCCCTCAACACAATTATGCCTGCCGTGCGAGTCTTGAGGGGCTCTACCAAGGGATTTCTATTAATTTATCGGTTTGTTATTTCTTTTCTGTAGCACCAAAACTTTATCACAATAACTGTGTAAATCAAGACAAGAATGGCCAACTCAGCCACACGCTCACCATTTCTCTGAACATGGCCAGTTTTCACAGGCAGGCGGACGCTGATTGTCCACTTTTCTCCCAACATTCCCCCACACCTCCCTCCTTTCCACGTCTGCTCCCACGCTCACACCTGCCCTGTCTTCCTGCTCCTTGCCCCAATTCCAAAGTAAACAGTTCCCCAACTTCCTACACACTTCCAGACTCACACACACAGACACACTAATAGGATTTAGCATTTTTTTTTCCCTCCAAAATCCAATTTTACTACATAAATTACTCCGCACTGTGCTTTCTCCATCCTCAATATATTACGACACTTTTCTTGGCTCGAGATCCAGGTCATCATGTTGAAACACCTGACCGACAGCCCAGAGTGCAAACACGCTGCACTTGGATTAGGTTGTTTTCAGAGTCCGTGATCAGCTGTGATCGACGACAATAAGCACTGTGATAAATACCTTGGAATATATGTCCTCCTACTGGGGCGTGTTTGTTTCTATGGGACACATTCCTAAAAATAGGATCTACTGGCTGGAAGACTATGCATGTGTTTAAGTCAGAGGAGGTGGAGTGATGGATTCTGCCCCAGGCAGGACAGGACAGGACTCTTGGAGGAGGAGGCTTGTGAGGCGGCTTTTGGAGGACAAGGAAGGTGTGTGGGCCCAGGAGGGTGGTCCCTAAGGCACGTGACGGAACCCCACTGTACAGAAAGAGAAAGAAACCCACAAAGAAAGCATTTTCTGAACCATTTCCATAGTGAAAGCAGGACTTTTTTTTTTTTTTTTTTTTTTTGAGATCAGAAAACCTAGATTCTGGTTCATCATCTGCAATTAACTCTCTGTGCGACCCTGAGTGAGTCATTTCCCTCTCTGGGCTCCAGTTTCCTCACCTGGCAAATGAAGAGGTGGGACTCGATGACCCTTTAAATGCCTTCCTGTAAACACTCTATGATTAAATGAGAATCAGGTCTGTGACAACAGTGTTCTGAATTCTTAAGTACTAATGGCCACAGCAGACTGTCCCTCTGATGAGAGCCCGTGCCCATTTGGTTAAATCTGTCCCAGCCTTTCTTATGCCCCCCACACCTTCCCTCCCTCCCATCCTCCATTTCTTCCTTCTACAAACATTTCTGGACAGAGAAGCTCCTGCATTGTGAGCCTCTGGAGAGCTTTCTCTCGGCCTGTGACCAGGAGGGCAGGCAGCTGATTGTTCTGGGAGCCCTCAGCCAGTGGCCCATGGGAATCAGGATCAATGCTCCGGACTCAGCTCCAGTTGCCCTGGGAGGCACCCGTCTCCTCCCCTCCCCTAGTGTGCTTCCTGGGACCACCCCCGCAGGTACAACTTGCACTAAAATCCCTGTCCAGGGGTCTGCTTCTGGGAACCCCAACTGAAGCCACATAGAAATCAAATGGGAACCTAGGACAGCAAGGCAGAGAGTGAGCGAGGCGCTCTGTCAGAGAGGACTGTCTGCCAGGTGAATGGGAGCCACAGGGCGACCACCTGGGGGAGGGGCGTTCCGGCTGAGGGGGTCTGCAAGGGCAAAGGCCCTGGGGCAGGAATGAGAGTGGTATATTGGCCAATACTCCTGCAAAATGAATCTGAACAGGATAGATAACAATAATAGCAGCAGCCAATGCACCCAATGCACCAATTGCAGGCCTGGCGCTGTTCTAGGCACTTTGGGTGTATCTTCCCAACCGCCATGGGGGGAGTGCCGTCATCACCCCACTTTCTGGAGGAGGAAACTGAGGCACAGGGAGGTGAAACTCCTGCCAAGGTCCCCCGGCTGGTTACGGGTGGGGCTGGGATGCTCCTCCCCTGCACTCATGACAGGAGAGGGGGCTCCCTTTGCACTCACCCAGCGCCCTGCCTGGAGCTGGGTGGGCACTAGGGACTGGGTGACAAAGAACAGCAGTAACAACAGTGACATTTGTCCAGCACTGACCCTGCACAGGCCCCTTCTGAGAGCTTCACACAGACTAATTCATCTAATCTTCACACCCACCCGATGAGGTGGAGACACGGTCCCCATGTGACAGGGGAGGAAACGGAGGCACAGAGGGGTTGGGGGCTGGGAAGGACTGAGCAGGATTCTAGTCCAGGCTAATCAGACCCCAAGACCCTGCTCATAACCACTGTACACACACACACACACACACACACACACACACACAAAGTGCATGCACATATACACTGGGACACACGCATGTAAGTGAGGTGGGCACACATACATGCATGCATGCACAAGACAAGGAAATTAAATCCCAAGGGCTGAAGTGTTCCGCTGCTTATCACACAGCCTCTAAGACAGAACTGGGATTTAATCACAGTCAGCCGGTTGTGGAGCCTCCCCATCCGGAGCAGAATAAAGCAGATAATCAAGTGCTGAAATGATGGACACTGGGACTCCATTACTCTAGTCCTGACTTGTATGAACCAAAGACCAAAGAGGTGAAATCCAGTCATGCACCATCAGTGCAAAGCAGCTCACAGATCTTACTGGAGATGCTCTGAATAGGCTGGAGGTCAATGCTCTTCTCAAAGTGCTGTTTGCTTGCTCAGTGTCCTCTTCTGTGAAACGGGCTAAGAGCATCCCTCCTGGCCAAGGGCTATTGTGAGGATTAAATGAGATGACACCATGAAAGCCCAGAGCAGGGCCCAGCACACAGTAGGTGCTCAATAAGTGCTGGTTGATATAATTATCACCCTGAGCATAAGCAGGCCCTCCCTGAACAAGGTCCGCTGGTATCACTGTTTCATGGCATCTTTGCTCCAAGCACCCAATGAACTGTCACAACCAGAAACTCACCAGCCTTTGTCTTGCTGAACTGGGCTGATATGACCTGTCATGGAATTGCCTTTCGTCTGTCTGGTCCTTTCCTGTCTGGATCAACAATAAGATAAGAGCTGCACCTGGATCTTGTGTTTTCATGATTTTAATAACGCACAGGAAATTGCATGGCTTAGGGATGTGGCATCAGAGGGCGAGCTGTCACTGCTTGGACAGACCAGGTGGAGAGAGGAAGGTCAAGGGCAGAAAGGAGAAGGACCCCCCGGGACAGGAGCAGAATAACTTGATGGGCTCCACGGGCCCAAATTAAATTAAATGCAGCAAGTGCTTTCTTGTCAGAAGTTTCCAGTAAGAGGAGGAACGGGAGTCTCCCAGCAGGGAGATGAAAACAGATTCAGTCCTTTGCTTTCCTTAGGGGACAGAGCATCTCTCCACCTGGGCTGTGAGCCTGACCCCAGCCCTGCCGCCTCCCTGCCTGACTCTGTGCCTGGCTGACAGTCCAGCCACGGAGGCCCTGCTGTTCCCTGAGACACACCCAGGTGATGTCCCCGCCCCAGGCTTCGTCCTTGCTGTTCCCACCACCCCAGCATCACAGGCCTGCCTCTGCCTCCACACTCAGCCTCGGCTCTAACAGCAGAGCGGGGGGGCTTCCTGCATCTAAAGGCCCCCTTGCTGCCCCCACCTCTGCTGCTCCATCGCTGTTATATTCTTCCTAGCACTGTCACCATTTAAATATCCTCAGTTCATGTTCAGTGTGAGCTCCAGGAGAGCAGAGATCTCATCTTTCCTGTTCACTTCTCTCTCCTAAACACCCAGAACGCGTTAGGCACACGATATAAGTGCTCAATAAAGCAATGCTTGTTAGGTGGATGAGTGGATGGATGCACGAGTAAGTGAATGGATGAACTGGTCACCAGGTCCTCAATAAGCATTTACGGCTGAATCGTTTTGCCCTAGAAATGTCGAGGGTCCTGCCTCTCAGCCTGTGTAAGCCCATCTCACTGGCCATTTGACCCACCTGGCACCAACAGAGTCCCCACAGCAACCTGAACGCTGCCCATCCTCTTCCAGGATGAAGTCAGGTGTCCAGGTAATGGGAAGATTCATGAAAACAAGCCCACTTCCCTTTGCCTGGATGCCCTGGCGTCGGGCAGATTCAATCTTAAGTGACGCAATCAAGCTGTCCCTTCTTCTCCCTCCATGCAACTAGAGCCCTCTTTATACCAGGACTGAAAGCTCATTTCCACAAATCCAGGGAGATGGAAAGTTTTCCCAGTGCTGTTTCAGGTGCCTAGAAAGCCCCTCGTGATGTTTTTCTATTTTTCTCTACCAAGCGAGTCACCAGGCACCAAATCCCAAGCACACGTGTTCAGCGATCATCAGTGATGCCTTGAACGAACAGAAATTATTTATCCCGGCTTCTCTTTTCATGCCTTTGCTAGACAGAGAATCCCGTGAAGGCAAGGGCTACGTTTTAGGCACCTTGTCTCTCCCTTTCCTGAGGCAGGAGCTCAACAGACATCTCAGATGGGATGGGATATGATTTGCGAGGGACATGAAGAGCTGACGTTCATTTTCTCGAAAGACTGGCAATTCTGGGAGTATCTCAAACAAAGCAATCACTTTTTCTGCAGAAACAGATCTTTGCTCTTGCACTTCTCTATCATGACTATTTCAAGCCATTAAGAAAATAGTGAATGACTTTCAAGCCTAGCGAATGACTACGATCCCCTCAGCCAGCGCTGTGAAATCTTATACTGTATTTACTTCAGATGTTTTTCTTTTAAAATAAAACAAACAGCTTGATTAAAACCCCCATGCCCCTTCCTCACTCTGGCCCCTTCCCTCTCTGCCCACAGAGCTCGACGGGGTGCTTTTCATTCCGCTGCAGAGCTTTATGACTTACCACATCTATGTGTCTGCAAGTATCACGCCGTATGGTTTGTAGGCTTTAAACAGCGTGTGAATGCCATGTGGCTTTCTGCAGCTCACTTCCTGGTCTCAACCTCAATACCATAAAATATCCCACTGGATCTACATATAATAAGCACATAAAAGCAGACATGCTGCATAGGGACAGGCCATGAGAAGTAGGATGGGGGTAAATAAATGGGGTTCAGGGATCAAGGGGGACAAGAGGGGTGTCATTTTTGATAGCGGTTGGGGAAAACGCTATTTGAAAAGGAGACGTGTGAGCAGAGATCTGAAGGAAGTGGGGGTGTTAACCTGGCTGAGGGTGACCAGCCCATCCCCGTTTTCCTGGGACTTTTCCAGCACAAACAAACCAGGGCTCCCTGAGGGAAGAGCATCCCAGAGGAGGGAACTGCAAGTGGAAAGATCACGATCAGAGGTGGAGGGAGTTTGGGTTGTTGGAGAAGAACAGTAGGATGACGATTTCGGGAAGGGGAAGCTGAGGAAGCCCAAGGGGTATCCCAGGGGAGTCTATCAAGGTTCACAGACACCGCATATATCACGCATGGGGACTAATGCATGAGTTATACACCACTGTAAATTCAAGTTTCACTCCTGGAGACTTTTTAAAAATAATTTTTAAAAATTATCATCCAGGAAAGTGGATAAATTTTTCCTTTCTATGTGTACGTCTCTAAGAATTTTAACACATGTAGAGATTCATGCGACCAACACCTCCACCAGGATCCCAAAGAGTTCCATTATGTCCCCAAATTCCCTGGTGCTCTACCATTAACAAACTCCTGACAAGTATTAATCTGTGTTCCATCACTATCATTCTGTCTTTCTGGAAATGTCAAATAAATAGGATCATCACAAAGTATGTAAGTTGAGAGGACTGGCTCTGTTCCCAGAACAATGCCTATGAGACTCATCCAAACCGTACTTTGTAGCAAACATTCCTCCTTTTTCACAGCTGCATAGTATTCCAGTGTGGCTTATCCATTTACTCACTGGAGGACATTTGAGCTGTGCCCAGATTTTGGATTTTTGTATCTAGGGGTTATTTCTGAGAATTTCACAGTTGTACTGTTGATACTGCAATGCCTGCAGGGAAGTGCTTTAGAGAGTAGCTCTGCTGTATGAAAAAGGTCCTGCACCAATTGAGAGCTTAGGATTTTAGGGAAGATAGCTCCTTCCCTCTTCCACCTCCTGGTGGCAGGCTCCATATTTGTCTGTATATTCACTTTGAAAAGTAGGGAATAAAACATTTCCAAGCCCTATTTCTAGCTCTACTACATGCCTTAACTAGTCATTTCTGCCTCTTTCTTTTCAAAGGACCAGAGCTTTTCAAAAAAGTAATCATATATTTCATTATGTAAGTAACCTTAAAATAAGAAGATCCAAAGATCAAAGAAGTGTCCCTTCTGTTCCAAATAGCCTGACCAGACTACCTAGAAAATAAGAGACTCTCCCCCATCCCCTGCTGCCCAGATGGAGGGAATCGGGGTCGCAAAGGAACCCGCAGAATCTCACCGCCAGGACCGTGGTCTCTTCTGTTTCTGAGCTTTAGTCCGTCAAGCCCTGGTGGGTTTGGTTTTGTTGAGGTTTAACAGGATTTCAGACTTGGGGGTGGTCTCTCTGGATTTTCTCCTCCTTTTTCCTTTTGATGCTTAAAAATACCCCACGACACCAAGACAGAACCGTGACTGAGAAGATTGAAATTACACAGGATGTAATTCCCTTTCACAGAAATATCCAAGTATGTTATCCCAGCGTTGGGGGTGAGGTGGGGTGGGGTGGGGGAGTGACTTGCCTGTGCCAGGGGCAAAAAAAGTGAGGTTTGTTTAAATAAAAATGCAGACTCAGCTCCACATAAGTAGAATAACTGAAAGTAGATCACTGTCTCCCTGCACTAGAATGAAAGCTGCGTGAGGGTAGGACTGGCCTTGTTTGCTCATTGCGAATTGGTGCCTCGAATAGTGCTGACTCAGTGGATATCCGTGAAGAAATGAGTGATGGAATCAAGTCACTTGCTCCCTAATCATGTCGCCATACAAACATAATCATAAATGTACCTGCCAGATAGAAAAATTTCCATGTGCCACCCAACCCATTTCACCAAGCACCAGTGACAAGCAGTTCACAACTTAGGGAGCATCATCTCAAACCCGGATCCCTCCTATTGTTCACCCTGATGGACCTGCCCATCCCTCCTCACCTGGCTGTTTCTGGGTGCAGGACCCCTCACTGCCTGAGGCTAAGGCCACCTGGGACCAGATCCAGAGCCCAGGGCTCCTGCCTCTTCCAGCCTGACTGTCCCTCCTGCTCCCTCAGTTCAGGGCTCTTAGCCTGACAGCCTCCCTCTTAGCTGGAGATGCTGACATAATTAGCATTCATTCTGCATTCCACCTGGATTTGCATAATCGTGCACAGTTAGTGACCTCATCAGTGCCATAATTACCAGACTCTGCTCTGACATTTCAAACGTCAGTCCCAACTACATGTCTCTTCCTCCTACATTTACTTCAGTGGGATATTTAAGGGGGTTTTTGCAGACCTTGCCTTTTCCCAGACATGACTCTGGCTACAAAAATGCAAAAAGATCAATGTCCCTTTATGTAAGCATTTCTGCCTCTAAAATTGGAGGGAGGGTGGACTTTGGTCCCATTACATTTAGTACGGGGGAGAGGGGAAGCCTGTTGCATTTTCCATGCAAACATCTGTTCCCTGAATACACACAAGTCCCTCATTTTCCCCTGTAGAGAGGGGAAAATCAGATAGGACACCTTGGCTGAGATCTGCATGACAGCTGAGTCAGACAGAGGAGTGTGCAAGCTGGATGTCCTATCGACTTTGAAAAAGCTAGGTGTGCAAATTCTCCAGAGCAGACTTTTTTCACTTTTTTGACTGTGCTGCAGACTCCGTGTTTGTGTCCTCCCAAAATTCCACTGTTGAAGCACTAACTCCCAGGGCGGCTGGATGTGGAGCTGGGGCCTAAGGAAGTAATTTCAGGGAAATGAGGTTATAAGGGTGGAGTCCTGATCCCACAGGACAGTGGCTTCATAAAAAGTTATACCAGAAGGCTAGTGCTCTTCTCTCCACCCTTCGCACCGAGGAAGGGCCATGGGAGTGCACACAGAGAGAAGGCCGTCTGCAACCCAAGAGGGAGCCCTCACCAAATACCAACCTGATGGCACCTTAACTTTGCACTTCTAGGCCCAAAACCTGTGAGAAAATAAAAGGCTATTGCGTAAGCCTCCCAGTCTGTGGTAATTTGTTCTGGCATCCTAGCCAGAACAGGCAGTGCCCCTCGGCCAGAGATGCACATTTCCTCAGACGTGGTGCAAACGCAGGTGTGCAGTCACACACATGCTGCATGAAACAACAGCAACCTCCCCACATATGGGCATGAGGCATTTTCTCTCCTGTTCCATCCTATTTCGTATATATTTTTTTATCTTTTTAGGGCTGCACCTGCAGCATATGGAAGTTCCCCGGGCTAGGGGTCGAATCAGAGCTGTAGCTACTGGCCTACACCACAGCTCATGGCAGCCCACTGAGCAAGCCCAGGGATTGAACCTGCATCCTCATGGATACTAGTCAGGTTCCTAACCTGCTGAGCCACAACGGGAACTCCTGTTTCATACTTTTTAAATGCTGATTAGGACCAGCTAAATTGATTTCATGATCCGTGACTAGCTGGCAAGTGCAATCTGAGAACTTTGTTCTATGACAGCACTGTTCTTGCTTTGGTTTTTGAAAGTCCAGCCCCTCCAGATGCTTCCCTGGAAGAGACCCCAGGAGGTAAGCTAAGCACTTTTTCTATGAATTGCTGGCATCAGAGGATCATAGAATAACAGAATTTTTTTTTTAATGAAAAGCTCTTGTCTCCAGAGGTGCAATCAGCAAATTCCATAATGCAAGAAGTAACCATTTTTCTTCAAAAAAGCAAATATTGAGGGGAAAAAAAAGAAGGGTGTTATATAGTAGTACTGTCCAGTACAGCTGGCAGTAGCCACCTGTGGCCACTGAGTACATAATATGTTCTAAGTGTAAAATACACACCTAATTTTGAGGACTTCGTATGAAAAAAAATATTGTAAAGTATCACAAGAATTTTTATATTGATATATGCTAAAATAACATTTGGATATACTGGGTTAAATAAAACATATCAAAATTAATTTCACCAATTCTTTTTTAAATTTGCCATCTAGGAAATTCAAAATTATACATGTGGCTTGTATTTTTATTGAATGGTTCTTTTTTTTTTCTGCACTTTCTAGGGCCGCTCCCATAGCATATGGAGGTTCCCAGGCTAGGGGTCCAATCAGAGCCGCACCACCAGCCTATGTCAGAACCACAGCAGTGCCAGATCCAAGCAGTGCCTGGGACCTACATCACAGCTCACGGCAATGCCAGATCCTTAACCCACTGAACAATGCCAGGGACTGAACCCACAACCTCACGGTTCCTAGTCAGATTCGTTGACCACTGCACCACGACGGGAACTCCTGAACGGTTCCTTTATAAACTAAAACAAACTCAAAAGACACATGAATTAAAGGAAATATATAGACCTTGTTTGGATCCTAATTCAAAGAAACCAAATGGAAAGAAGACACAATTGGGTAAATTTGAAAACTGGGCATTTGATGATATTAAAGTATTAAAAATCAGAATTTTAGAGATGGTGATTATGATACAAAAGAGACTTTTTTAGAAAAATGTACAAATTAAGTGATACAATATTTGGGATTCACTTCAAATAAATAAATAAAAGGGGGGGGAGGAGAGGAGGCTGTAGGTGAAACAAGTTAGGCCATAGGCATTGAGGGTGAGCACTGGGTACATGGGACTGCATCACATCAGTCTCTTTGCTTTCAGATGTGTTTTAAATTCTGCAAAATATGAAATAAAGTTTCATATTTTGAAATATATTTGAAATATATTTTTTGGCTGTGATGTAGACCAGGAGCTGTAGCTCCGATTTGACCCCTAGCCTGGGAACCTCCATATGCCAAGGGCGTGGCCCTAAAAAGCGAGGAAAAAAAAAAAAAAAGGTAAATAAAATCAAAGCAACCCCCATACAGACCACATGCGTATTCATTCCATGAAGTAAGCAGTGGCTATGAGGTAGTCTCCAGAGCAGGACTGCCGGCTTCAGGTCTGCACTTTCCCCCACCAGTGAGCTGTGTGATCTTGAGCAAGTGACTAAGCCTCTCTATGCTTCAATTTCCTCCTTTGTGAGTGGGGATAACAGTATCTACATGACAGGGGTACTGTTTCCAATGGCTGCTGTAACAGACTGCCACACACTTAGCGGCTAAAAAGAACACACTGGAGGTCAGAAGTCTACAATCATTCCACAACACCACACTCCTTCTACAGGCTCTCAGGGAGAACCCGTGTCCTTCCCTTTTCTGGCTTCTGCAGACAGACTGCACTTCTTGGCTCAAGATCCCTTCTTCCAACCTGAAAGCAAGCAGCACTGTGTCTTTTCTTTCTCGGCCTCCTGCGATGGCCCTGAGCCCACCTGGATAATCCAGGCCAGTCGACCCAGCTCAAGAGCCTTCTATCACACCTGCGACGTTTCCTTCTCCAGGCACAACAACATATTCACAGGTTCTGGAGATGAGGACATGGCCATCTTCAAGGAGACATTATTTAGTAACCACAATGGGATTGCTTTGAGAGCTACATATGTGGAATAAATACTTTTTTTTTTAAAGTGTACTTGGCACATGGTAATCACTAGTTAAATATTAACTGTTAATCAGCGATTATTACATAGTATTTGTCAATCAAGTTTTAAAATCCTGAACCTGTCAGAAAAAAAGTTGCAGCCAAGGATGGCTTATAACTGAAGGAGTAAAAATGGAAACTTCCTTAGAAGAAACCTGGAGTGTTCCCTTGTCCCCATTCGGCTCCATCTCTTCCTCTTTCCTGAGGGCTGGATAGCGGGACGCGCTGGAGCTGGGGCCACCACTTCTGACCATGAAGTAACCCGGGGAACAGAGGCCTCCTGTAGCAGAGAAAAAAAAAAAAAAATAAAGAAATGGGGCTCCTTGAGAGCTTGGTTGAGCAGAGCTCCCACCTCCAGCCTGTTACACGAGACAAAAATAAATTTATATTGTGCTTAGGTTTCTTTCATCTGGGGGCTTGGTCACTCACAGAAGAATGTAATCCTACTGATACTTTAATTTCCATCTGTTTCCCATACATCGTAAGAGGTGCCAAACATGCGGAGAGGCCACAAAATGAAATAAGGAAACAGTCTGCATCTGGAAACCCACAGGGCTTTGTTGTTCTCTTCCCAATATATGAACCCGAGAGGGGAGCCGATGTAAGCACTCCCGTTTGTCCCAACTAGGTTTCATGTATTTCTTCCTTTTTGATCATCTTTTTAAACATCATGATCCTTAATGTGGCAAAAACAATGTGAGAGGAAAACTGAACTCAGGCTATAAAGCCACGTGTGGGAAGAAATGGATGGTTCAGGTGGGAAGTACCAGTGAGTGAGGTTCTGAAGCATAAAGCCCCAGAAGACTGGTGCTGCCTGGTGCCCAGGTCCCCGGTGGGCAGAGTGAAGAGGGAACAGAGACTGAGGAGAGGGGGCCAGAAACAGGACAGAGAGAAAGGGAAAGACTCACCTCTTTGAGAACACACCCTTGATTCCTTCTAGCCCATGGATGCCCAGGAGAACTACTTGTGTGGTTTTCATTCTTTGTACATCTTTGAAGCAACTCTGGGGAGAGGAAAGACCCATCCAAGTACTATGTTAAATGCCTTTGGAAATAGAATCATTTCAGCCAACACACACATTAAATATGCTTAGGCTGGTACCCACGGTGATCAAGACACCTTTGTGACTGGGCAGGGGTGGGTATGCTGGCAGCTAATCTGGCATCCCCTACCTCTATCCTCGAGACTAAGCAGTCCTTGGCTTGGTCAGGAGTATCCTGCTCCCCTCTGCATCCTGGGAGCCTCAGGGAGACAGACGCCACCTCTGCTACAGAGCCACTCCAAGGGTAATCCCGTCTTCCTTGCCTGTGTCGGGGGAAATATAAACCTGTGACCCAACCAAGGCCAAAGACATTCTAGGAGATATTTGCTGGAGGTTTATGAGCAATGCCCCCTTACTCTCAGAAGAGAAGTGGCTTTGTTCCCCCTCCTGGACAAGAGCAAAGAGGTCACACAGGAAGGAGATAAAGCCTAGACTGTGGCCAGCAGAGCAGAGACAGAAAGAACCTGGGTCCTGAAGGACACCTTCACGGTGCTGGATCAGCCACTCCTGCAGCCCACCTGCCTCTACCCTTCCACGTGGTGTTATGGATTAGCCTTTATGAAGTTTGGGCAAACTCATCTTACTTCACAATGAATTCACTGTGTGTAGTGGAGAACTGTGAGCTGGCTTTTTCGCTGTTGTCATTGTAATCATCGTCATTTGCTTTGTTTGTGTACTTTTAGCGCGAATACCCAGCACCATGTTTGAAAGTTACCTGACATCCATCACCACGGATATCACGAAGGGAGAACACCAAAGAGAGATGATTCTTTAATGATCAAGAATGAGTGGAATTTTGAAAATATAATGGTGTTTAACAAATAATGAATAAAAATGATTGCAAGCTCTTCCTAAGGTGATAAATCACCTAAGATGATTTTGACCTGAGACCAAAGCTTTCTCTGGCTCCATTGGCAGCTACAGGTGACCCCTGAACAACTCAGGAGTTAGAGGTGCCAACCCTCCGTGCAGTGGAAAATCCATGTATAACTTATAGCTGATCCATCCTACATCCCAGTCTTCTATACCTGAGGCTCCATATCCACGGATTCAACCACTCTCGGGTCTTACAGTGCGGTAGTGGTTACTGTTGAAAAAAATTCACATATAAGTGGACTACTATTGATCAAGGTTTAACTGTACTTACTTAAAATTCTTTTTCCTGGGACCTTTTCAAATTGGCCCTTCTGCCCATGATCAGTAATGAGGGTGTGGAAAGATAAAAGTTATGATCTCACCTTTTTTTTTTTTTTTTTTTTTGGTCTTTTGTCTTTTTAGGGCCACACCCTTGGTATATGGAGGTTCCCAGGCTAGGGATCTAATCAGAGCTACAGCTGCTGGCCTACACCACAGCCACAGCAACGCCGGATCCTTAATCCACTGGGCGAGGCCGGGGATTGAACCCGAAACCTCATGGTTCCTAGTCTGGTTCCTTAACCCCTGAGCCACGATGGGAACTCCACCTTTCTCTTTGATTGTTGTTTGTCTGTGCCCAACATGAGTGTGCAAGGGATACATGGTGAAACAGGAGGAGAAAAATGCAGCTCACATCTCCAAATTCTCCAACTCCCAATTTTTTTTTTAATCTGTTGACCTTCCTGCTCAGCTCCACCCCCGGTGTGGTGACATGATGGAGACACAAAGAATGCCCTTACTGGTTTTAGTTCCAAGATCCAGACGAGGAGAATCCCTTTGGAAGATTTTAACTAGAATCCTGTTTCCTATAGATTTGCCAATATAATTCCCAATGTAATCCATATGGATTTTTCTTTTGTTAAGAGTAAATCGGAATTTGGTGAGAAGGTTGGTCTCGGAGATGCTCCCCCCGCCCTCCACCCCGCCTTGCACTCAGTACTAGATTCAGGAGAGAGAGGCTGTGTTCAATACAAATGCAAAACGCTCCACTCAGAATTATCTGTGCTCTGCATGAGTAACGACAGCAGCTTGCAAGTGGGCAGGACTTGGCAGAGAGGCCCCATCACAAATCCAGCGCCGCACCAACATGCTCCACAGAAGCGCCTGTGAAATCTGCCTTCAGTCGCTAATTTCACACTCCAGGGACAGAGCTGTGAACAGTTTAGAGCACCAATTTCCCATTTTCATAATAGTTTCCTTACCCCTCAGACACCCTTTTAGTGGCTTTTGCAGGGGGTGCCCACCTTTTAAAAATCAGAATGTTGGTTCCTTTAAGGTTACGTACTGGGTTTGCTTTTACTTAATTATCTCTTTAATTTCATGACTTTACAAATCTCAGAGATATTTTGTCTTTAGATATTTTGCAAACCTCTCCCTGGCTGGGTTGTATTTTCTAAAAATCAAAATGAATCACTCACATATCCTGCATTCATTATTCCCTCTGCTGCAGCTTTCTAAATGACGAAGGGCCTTTAGATGCTTCCGTGATGAGCACGAATGCATTTGAAATGTGCCGTTAAGATATGCGTTTCATATCCTTTCAGATCATAAAATGAGTTTTCTTCTCTGAGTTTCTGCAGACCTGAGAAATACTCTTCTCTTCTAGAAAGAGTTGCAAGACATGGGGAGGGACCTTTGAGACAGACAGGGGCTGAGTCAGAGTTGTCCGAGCTGATGAGATTGACGGATGGGAAGGCATCACTCCAAAGAGGGGAGTTTGTAAGACTCTTGGTGGCCAGGGGTGTATTTGGGATCAGGGTTTGATTATTCCTGTTGTCCTTGACTTGGTTGTGCTTTTCCATCAGTGACGAAGCTCACATGGGACAACTATTATTCAGATCATGCTCAGGTGTTTCCCCACCTATCACACCTTCCATTTCCTTCTGCTCCTATGAATCCTTTAAAACTAGCTCATACCTCTTCTCCTCTGAGAAGCCTACCCTATGTGTGTGAGCTACGCTGGATCCTTTCCTCTCCTGACTGCCTCACAGTGCCTGCAATTTGAATGCTTCATGTGTTTTCTCCATAACCCACCTGATGCCTTTCTCCCCAAATGATGTCTCTAAATGCAGGTATCACCTCTCCTTATAGAGAGTTCAAAGACTTAGTTTTGATACCCACACCAAAGATGCAGTTCCTCTTTGGGAAGAAAGTAGCTTCAGGCATGGCTGGATCAAGTAGCTCAAGTCAGGGCTCCACTTCTTGACTCTTGTTTTTCTCTGTGTTGTCCAGATATACATGCAAACCTTCTCAACTTGGTGGCCTCGTTTTACATCCTTACAGTAATGAGTTCTGGTTTATTTTTCCAAGTAGCTCTCATTGGCCTGGTTTGGGTCATGTGATCATCAGTGAATGACTTTGGCCAAGGAGAGAGAAGGGTAGAATATACTGATCAGCCAGGCCTGAATCATGACTATAAATCCAGAACTGGAAGCTAGTGGGGTCAGTCCTTTCACATGGAGTAAAGAGGGGATAGGAAGAAATTGGTCACTAAAAAGAAAATCAGGCTGAACTTCCAGGAGAAGAAGAAAGATGCAGGGCAGACAAAAGCAACAGCTGTCTCTTTGTGAGTGAACGAGGCAGGAAAGAAACCCATGTTCAGTGTTGAACATACTGTGAGGAAAAAAAAAAGATGAAACTGGAGACAGGGAAAGAATGCATTTAAGAGAAAGTCAGCAGGACTAGGTATTTATGGGCATTTTGTTATTGTTGAGTTGAGAAAAGACTTGTAATGATGTGTGACATATAAATACTTATTAATGGAGGAAAATGTGCAAAGGAGTGTGTGTAAAGTATGACATACTATGCGAACAAAAGGCAATGTGGCTATTACTGCCAGTAAATCCTTATTTTCCTCAGGATCCCCAGTTTCTATGGAGAGATTAAGTTTTATTTACCTGTTTTTAAATATTAAACTGGCAATTTGGGGCCTTAATTCCTTGGCCAAGAGAAAGAATGTGTATTTTTGTGTAATCAGGATCACCGGCTCCATTTCATCTAATGTTCTGTCTAAATCGTCAACTTGATTTAGGGCTTGGCTGATAAACTTGGATGTGTTTGCTCTTAGCCTCTGTTAAACAAAGAATAATGTCACAGGCAGTAACTGACTAAAGAGGATGGGCTTCAGTAGTGGTGGTAAGTTACGTAAGAAAATTGGTGATTATAAGAAAATTCTCCTCTCCCCTGATAATAAGAGTGGTCAAAAAGGAAAAGGAATTGAGAACCCAAAACCTCCACTGTGGCTGCAGGAATCAAACATCACTATTCTCTTCCTCTCACCTGGCAGTTTGTAAAGTAGGTACATGTCCCCACATCCCCCAGTCTCACTACGCCCCAGGCTTCACAAGCACTAACCTGATTTCTGGTCCTTTGAATTCCCAGACCTGTCCCCTCCTCTGAGCCTTTGCATTAGCTGTTCCCCCTGCCTGGCACACTGTTCCCTCAGATCTTGCTTAACCTTCAAGACAGCCCACACACCTCCTCAGAGAGGCCCTCTCAGACCATCTAAAATGAGAGACTAGCCCCACCACAAGTCACTCTATCCCATCACACAATCTATTTCCTTTATTGCATTTTTCACAACCTGAAATTATGTTCATTTGTAAATTACCCAACAAGGCTGGGTAGACTGAAACTCCTGGAAATAGATGAACCTTGTCTACCTCGTTCACTGCTGTTTGCTTAGAACCTAGCCTAGCAGACAATGTAAAGTAGGCACTCGATAAATATCTATCAAATGAATTCATTACTTCATTCATGGAAAGTGGGGTCAAGCATCTTCCTTTGGGGTTGCGTTGCTTTGCCTTTGGGTTGTTCCACTACCAGTATGTGCATCTCATCTCTAGCAAAAGGACAGTCCCCTGAGGGAGTCAGCCTTTTGCATGAGACCAGAGTTTCTTGGTCTCAACATAGTGACATTTTCAGCCAGGTGACCTTTGTTGTGGGGCCATCCTGTGCATCGTGAGAGATTCACCAGCATCCTTGGCGTCTACCCACTAGATGTAGTGGCACTCCATCCCAGCCGTTACAACCAGAAATGATGCAGGCATTGCTGTTATCTCCTGGGGGAAAAGCACTCCAAGTAGAGAATCCCTATATTACACCAGTGCCAAGGTCAGTGCCAAGTGCATGCCCTGTTTACCCTTGTTGGCTGAAGATGTGGGCTTCAGTTTTATCTCCTTTGAGGACTTTAGGCCATTGCTTTTCTAAAACTTTGTACCTTTTCTAGTGCATCAGTTCCCCCATAAAGCAATATAATAGCACCAAGAAGAGGAGGCCAGTCAGTCAAACTGGGTGGTTGGAAGAGGACAGGTGGGCTTCATAAAGCAGAAGTTCAGTTATGTTCACAGCCATACCTCCAGACCATAGAACTTCCCCCTGGCCCACAGTAGGCTCTCAGAAATATCTGCTATTGAAACACCTCTCAGAGCAGAACAGATTGAAACACTGAAGCAAATGATAATACTGGTGACTCTGAATGCACTGAACAGGGTGCTATTTTTATTCTAAAGGGGGAGATGAGTACATTGGCTCTATCAGGGAATCTTGAAGTAGATCAGATTGGTTCTGGGGAAATCACCCAGTGTGGTTCTGGGGAAAATCCCAATGACTAACCCTAGGTAAGGAAAGATGTTCAACAGCATGACAAACCCAGGAAATGTGGGTCCAAGCGACAATCAATTCCTTTGTGAATGTCTGAACTGGAGAAAGGGTATACACTTTTGTTGAATTCATATATTCTAGCGGTGCATTTAAACCACTGGGAAATCTTAATAAAAATGTTAACAATAATAATAGTTATTGAATATTACATGTGTGGTACATTGTTTTAACAATTATTTATTACTCAAGACTCATTTAACCCCCTCATATAACCTACCTCTATGAGACAGGTATTGTGACATTATATTATCTCTACCTGACAAATGAGAAAACTGGGGACCAGAGATTCACTTTCCCTAAATCACTTTGAACCCAGGCAGTCTCCAACAAAATCACAGCCATAAAAGTACAAAAGTTCTTTTAAACAGACCTAATAACTACTTTAAAGAATTTAGAGGAAAAGATGGATAAAAGACTACAAAGTGGAGAATTTCAACACAGATTCTGAAAAATTTTAAATAGACCCAAAAGGACATTTCAGAGCTAGAAATTCAATATCTGAAATTAGAATGTTTTTAATGAGCCTAATAACAGGCTGGACATAAAAGAAGAATCAGTGAACTCAAAGTCAGGTTGACAGAAATCATCGATACTGACTCAGAGAAAGAAAAACCTGAAGATTTTTCTAAAAAGAAGAGAACCTATGAGACATGTGGGACAATATCAAATAGTCCAACACATGCATAATTGGAGATTCAGAAGAAAAGGAAAGAGGCAAAGAAAGAGAAGACATGATGTTGGCAGTTATAATGGGTGAAATTTGCCCAGAATTGATTAAAGACATGAAGCCAAAGATTCAAGAAGCTCTAAATAGGATAAATACAAAAAGGCCACATCATCACAGTGGAAAAGAATCCAACTAGGAACCATGACGTTGTGGGTTTGATCCCTGGCCTCACTCAGTGGGTTAAGGATTTGGTGTTGCCGTGAGCTGTGGTGTGGGCTGCAGATGTGGCTCGGATCTGGCATTGCTGTGGCGCTGGCGTAGGCCGGCAGCTACAGCTCCAATCAGACCCCTAGCTTGGGAACCTCCATATGCTGCAGGTGCAGCCCTAAAAGGACAAAAAAAAAAAAAAAAAAGGCCACATCTAGGTACATTATAATCAAACTTCTAAAAATCAAAGGTATAGAGAAAATATTAAATATAGCTAAAGAAAATACATGCTATTCAACAAAACAATCAAAATGATGGCTTCTGACTTCTCTAAGAAACAGCAGGTGTTATAAGGCAAAGAATATTTTTGAAGTGCTAGGGGTTAAAAACAACAACAACAAATTGCCAAATTAGATTTCTATACCCAGCAAAAATAGTTTTCAAAAGTGAATATGAAATCAAGCTATTTTCAAACAAAATCTGAGAGAACTTGTCACCAAGTAAATTTACCCCACAAAGAATTGTAAAGGAAGTTTTCAGGCTGAGACAAAATGATCCCAGATGAAAGCACAGATCCACTGCGAGGAATATAGAACAACAGGAGGATAAATACATATGTAAATATAAAATACTACTTTAAATAAATTAAGTACTGACTTAAAGTAATAATATTGACAATGAATTGTAAGGGGTCCTGTCCACATGCCCCTGACCCCAGGGTCCCTCCACGGGGCCCAGGCTATGGTGTGTGGGTTCAGGGCGTCACGTAGAATGGGTTCTCGAGGCTGAGCACACACAGCCTCGTTCTTGCTGGAGGGTCAACAGGCTCCATGAGGACCCAGGTCACATGTGCCATGACATGTGTCGACACAGCAGTGCAGCCAGGGGACAGGGCACAGCTTGAGAGCTCCCAACCCCCACCCTGTCCCCTGTCGAGCCAGCAGGTGGAGTGGGCGATCTTGGGGATTTCTCCCCCGCACGGAATCCACCCACAGGTGCTGGGAGTCCACACCCTGTGCCAGCTTGGTACCAGGCCCTGGGGAGGCAGCCAAGATCCCAGGCCTGCCCCGCAAACTCTGCCCTCATCACGGGAGACAGACGATGACCAAGAAGGCAAAGCAACGCTGCAGGCAGTTTCAGCGAGCTGGACATGTACTGGGGAGAACCTTAACCAGACTGAAGTGGTGGAGCCACAGGCGGCCGGACTTGGATGGGGACTCCGGGAATGAGGAGGGGACATGTGACCTGAGTCCTGAAGAAGGAGCAGGTCATGGGAGGGGTCGAGAACCAGGCAGGAGCAGGCCCTGCGGGACCCCTGGAGAAACGGCCTCTCGCCGCCCCCATCCAAAGCCCCTGCAATAGCAGCCCAGGGCTCTTTTGAGGGGCTACAGAGAAGAGTAGATAAAAGCCTGGACCCTGGCAGCAAGTAGTCTGGGTTCAAATCTCAGCCCTATCACTTACTCATTAACTTAACTACCGCTCTGTGCCTGTTTCCCAATTTAGAAAGAGAACAGAACCGCTGCGAGGATCGAATGAATAAATCCTCACACAGCTTGTAGCCCAGGGCCGGCACGTGGGGGGCCCGAGTGGCTGGAGAACACATCAGCAGATGTCCTTGGAAGTCAGAGCAGGCACTTTTAAACCAGCCCACATTCAGATCCCACCTCTGGAGCATCTTTAATGAGAAAATTGCGCCTTTCCAGAATGGCCAGGAAATGAATACTCAGAGACTCCCAAATGTCTATATTCTGTCTTGACACCAAATGATCTTCCAGACACCCAAGGCTTGCTCTCAGACTTGTCTTCACTAGTGATACAGGAAGGGGTGAGTGAACCACAGACCCTAAACCCAGGAAGGACCTTTAGGACTATGGTAGTGGTTACAAGTCAGGGCTCTGAGGCCAGACTTGGGTTCAAACCACCACTCATCAGTTGTGTGACCTTGAACAAATTTTCTGAGCCTGTTTCCTCATCTACAGAATGGAAATAATCATCACAGAGTGACTGTAAGGCACAAATTTCCTAAATGCACACGTCCATCCATATAATAATGACGCAACACCACAGGGATGTGAACTGTCATGGTTCATCTTACTGTCATCACCCAGGACAAAGACAGTCTGAAATCCTCAATGTTAGTGAGGTTTGCAGACAAGGCCTCAGAGGTGGTGGGGAGAGACCCACACTAAAGACAATAATCACAGGGGCCCAGAGAGACGCCCCTGAGCCCCCAGCCTCTGGCCCACGCCCGCAGCTGGAATGGATGCATGTTTCTGTGTTCTGGTTACACAGAACTTGCTTGGGGCTCAGCATTGTGTTGCTGTGAGCCCCTCCACCTCGCAGACTCCAGGGACTGCCATCAGCCAGGCTCCTTGCCTTGTCCATTTCATCCTTCCTTGTAAAGGAAAACATGTGCGCTTGTCCTGCCCGAGTCTTCATCCCCCACCTCCCCGTACAAGGTCTCTGCAAACCTGACATTGTGTTCTTTCCCTTAGAGGGCAACCACTCTCCACCAGGATCCTCACATTCCTGCTGCAGGGGGGCTGCCAGCCGAGTGCTGCCTTGGGTCCCCTCCACAAATTCTGGGGGATGGAGAAAAGCCCCACAAATGGCACAGCGAATCCACAACTGCAGTGAAAGAGCCTGTGATTAAACCGAGATGTCAAAACCAATATGCAAAGAATGTGATTAAAAGACAAGCTTGGTTGGCACCAGAACATCACTCTTAACTGAGCCTCTGCCTCCGTTTTTACATGTGACAAGGAAATTAATGACAGCTTGATAAACCTTCAAGAAAAATTAATTACCCCTGCTGCCTGCCCCTCCCCTGTGTTGTTTAACCTGCACTCTCCTGCCCCCCCCCCCACCTACCCCCTAGTGGGCTCCCCCCCTGGGGGGGTTGCTGATTATACAAAGGGGGGGCAGGGGGACTGCAACATTCAAACAGCCTCAGCTGTTCACCTCTCCGCTGAAGCTCCTCTCCAGGCTCTGAGTGAGTTTGTTTTTTGGGCCCCTCTGCACAGATGCAGCCCAGGAAGAAAGAGGCAGTGTGCCGGGGGGGTGTTTATGGCAGAAAGAACAGAAGGAATTAGATGGGGTGGGAATCTACACAGCATTGAAATGGGGATGGTGCATTGCATTGTCTGCCATGTGGCTCCCTCGGGGACTAGATTTATTCCCACAGGATGAGGGACAGAGGGAGGGAGAAGGGATGAATGTGGGGGTTTCAGGAGAGGCAACGGAGCTAAGGGGGGCGGGCCTAGGCTGAGGCCACATGTGTACAGGGGGTGAGGGGGTGTGATGTCAGGGGATTTACAACTCACGACTCACTGGGATTCAGGGCATAGGCTCCCAGAAAAAAGATAATGGGAATACGAAGGGCGGTGTTGGGGGGGAATTCATCACCACCTCCTCCACCCCTCTCCACCCTCATGCCGAGATGCAGGGTGAGCTTTCTGCAGGAGGCGGACACCAGTCCTGTGCGTGAACTTGGGCTGTCATTGCCGGACAGACACCAAAAACCAGGAGTGAGAGAAACAATCACAGGGATGGGGTGTGGGGAGAAGGCATGAGTGGGCAACGCCGAAGGGCCACAGTGCAGCTATGAGCATCACTGTCATGGCAGTGACCAAAGGGAGACAAAGAGACAGAGATCAGGAGGTTCCCTGGTGGCAGGTCCCCTCCCAGGACAGTGGATCTGGGGAAGCAGAACCCACCTGGGCCAGCCCTGTGAAGCCACCTCAGGCTTGCTGGTTTCTGCCTTTAGCAGCCCCGGCCGCCCTGGGACCCAGGTCTCAGCCCCAGCACAGGGGACCCGCCTCTCCCTCTCTCTGTCTTCTGGGACTTGTCTGAGCTCCAATGTCACCATCCAAACTTCCAGCCCTGGTGCCCACCCCCTGCCCCACTGTGTGACCTCCTCAGTCAGGTCCAGCACACCTGACCCCACCCTGTGCCCTTGCGCAGCCTCAGATGGGCACCCCTGGGGATGTGGAGGGCCTGGGACACGGCCTGAGGCCCCTTTCCACGGTGGGAAATGATGCTTGAATCACTTCCATCATGCCTGACACCAGTGTGCCTAGGACGCAGAAGGGGGCAGGAACTGTGTCCCCTTGGCCAGAACCAGCTTCCATCAGGGCAGGAGAAGCAGAAGAGGAGGCGCCGAGCTGATCCGAGCAGCCAAAGTCTCCAAAACATCTCCCACCCACAGACGAGCGCCCTGCCCACAGAGATGCCTGGGCGCCTGGAACCAGCAGATAATAGATGCCCCTGAACTTGCAGAGTCCTGCCCGGATTTCAGTCTTAACAAGTAATTTGCAAGAAGTAATTTGCCAGCACCTGGCGCCAAAGAAAGAAGACACGTTATTAAGGTCTGAGAGGAGTGGGCAGGGCAGGAAATGTGTAGATCTGCTTGAAAAGAAAAGATTCAACTGTCTTCTCGGAGCAGAGAGGGTCAGGACCACCTGACTCCCTCCCAGGGGGCACTCTCAGCCAGCGGGCACCAGGGAGATGGTGATCAGAGCAGCAGAGGATATGTAGCAGTTGCTAAATTCCAGCAGTCCTGCTAGGGGTCAGCTAGAGAGGGCCACTGTCACCAGGACTCTAGCCCTCTGACAGCAGGTAGACCTGGGGTTATGCCAACACCATGGGAGACTATAAACAAGCAACTGCAGAGAGACAGGAGAGTTATGGGGCCACCCTCAGACAGTTTTGTAGGGGAGCAGTGTCTGAGGGAAGAAAAGAGTTTCCATTTCTTCCCTGGGCTCTCCCCTGCCGGCCTGGAGCAGCTAAGGGACTGAAGAGGAAGGCGTGGGGCCTCCCTTCGAGGTGGGGGGGCTATGAACAGGCTGTGACCCACAGCAGCAGGACACAGGCTTGACAGGGTTAGGGCCAGGCAAGCAGGAGGTACCCTGATGACTTGTTTTATGCCCCCAGCCCACCTCCAACTCCAATCGCATCTGTCAAAACATGTGGTCTGTTTTCAAGAGCCTCTTCTTTCAAGCTCAAGTACAAACCTAGAGCAAAACCACTAAAATGATACTGGTTGAGGAGCAGAGGTGAAGGTGACGTTCCTCCCATGACAACTGTCGGCAAGAGACCCAAGAGTTAAGTGAGGCTCCAACATTGCTGGCATTCCCTCGAGAGACCCAGCCCCGCGGAGCCACGGGAGACACATGGATACTATTTAAAAATCCTTAACGAGATGCAGGCTGCTTGTTAACTAGAGGAGCTATGGCAGGGGAATGCTGGACATAGCTGCTCCCAGAGAGCCTGCTGCCTCCTCTGCCTGTGGGCCCACCATTCGCCTCATCAGTCTCCGAAGTCATGGAGGAGGGAGCAGGGGGGGAGGCTCCCACCTGCTGCCTGATGAATTCCTAATGCTGGAGTGGGGATATGAAACGGAGATGTTAGAGGGCTGATGATAAATAATTCTTACCAGCTCATCAACCTCAGCATTGTCCACAGGCAGTGCCTTCGGCCGAGACCGCCTGGTCGGAAGAGGCTTACCTGATTGTTGGCCTGGCCTTGCTGCAGGGGGCACGACACCCTGCTTGCCCTGGACAGTCTTTCGAGGTCTCACTGACATAAGAAAATATGCATTCAGAGCAGAACTGAGGATGGAGGGAGCACGCCCATGGAAGGGGTGACACTCTGGACAAGCAAAGCAACGGCCTCCTGCTCAGGTGCTCTCGCTGGTCTGTCTCCTGCCTCCCTCACAAGACCCTTGAAGGCAGCAGTAGCAGGTGAAGAATGGATACCTTTCATCAACTGCCAAAGACCTGTTAAGAGCCTCTTTGAGAAGGCCAGTCCCCTCAGGATGTCCACTCTCTGTCCCCACCCTGTTCAGTTACTCCCAGGAATGAAGGCCTGGAAGGAGTCAACTGCAAATGGACTCACTCCAGAGAAAAAGCCATTTGCTGATGGGTCTGCCTGGACTTCCTACACCACAAGCTCAGCTGCAAATGTTATGTACTTATATGTGAGATGGAATTTGAGTGTGGAATAGATTCCATTCCATAATTCCCGGAGTTATCCTAAACGCATCTCCACAATCTCGCCAGAGAAAAGCTGATACTTGTGTGAAGGACTTATGTGAAGGCTTCCTCACTGAATCCAATTTAAGGCTAGCCCCAGGCCTGTTTCCTGCATTTCTAAAATCCAGAGACAGGCCAGGCCACTTCCATGAGAGCTCTGCCCAGAATTTCCCCACGGAGAGAGTGAAAAATACAAGGGCACTCAAGACGGCCCATTTCTCAGGTTTACAACAGGTGCTCGATGTCAGACAAACCACCACTTCTCAACAGAGCCTCAGGAAACGACGCTCCCTAAGGACTGGCTCAAGGCTGCTCCACTAAGCGGAGTGTCCCCTGGAAAGTGGGGAGGGGCACTTGGACACAGAGGAGGGTATACAGAGAATCAACAAATAATGTTTTATATTCTACCTCCCCAAAAAAAAAAAAAAAAAGAAAGAAAGAAAGAAGAGAAATAATTTGCCAGATTGAGCAGCTGCCAAGAATCCACCCTAACTGGCATTTTCCCTGGGCGGCTGTTCTCCTCGAAGGAACCAGACTGGGGCTGGGGGCTCCTCCTTGGCGTCACGGGCCCTCGCGGTCTGCGGGGAGTGACAGAGCGCAGGGCCGATGTAGTGCACGGGTCGGCTGCCCTGCAGGAGGCCGTCGCTTGGCGTGTCCCCTCCTGATTAAAGGGCAGCAGCAGTTGTTCCCCATCAGTGCTGACAAAAGAGGACGGCTTTGGTCCCAGGGAGCTCACGGGAGCGCCTCGGATGCCAAAGTCTGGCGCCTGCCACCTGGCGTTCTTCAAGTGACCCTTTCCAGAGAGACGGCCACTGTGAGGGAGAGGGTTTGTGTGGGGCCTCCCTCCGGCCCCGGGAGGGGTTGCTCTGCCCGTGTGGGGGCAGGAGGACAATGTCCGGAACCTGACCTTGCCCTGGCCTTGCATGGGACAGGGCTACAGGTGCCAGTGCCCACAGGCCTGGGAGTCAGTCTCCTGCAGAGGCTGCGGGAGGGGCCTTGGCCCACAGGACGAGCCTGTCCCCAGCCAGGCGAGGCCCCTGGAACTACAGGCCCAACAGGGCCCAACCTTCTGGCCACCAGGGCAACCCCAGGAAAACGGAGGTCTCTGTCCACACCAGGACTTGAGCTATGTCAGGACAGGGCCTGTCCCATCAAGTCCCTGTAACCTGAGTCGTCGTCCCCCGCCCCCGCCCCCGAGAGAGAGCCTGCCTTCGCCACCCAGGAATGGAGCAGGCACCCCCTCTGAACCGCATCAGCCTGGGTGGGCAGTCACCCCTGAAATTCACTGACCTGCTGAGGGGGGGTCTACGTTCTTGGGAGAAAAGCCCTCCGTTCACACCACCCAGGCCAGAGCCACACACACCCCGAGGCTCCAACATTCCAGAACGCTTCTCCCCTTGGGTCAGAGGTCACACTGTAGACCAATCCCAGCCAGCAGATGTGTCTAGCTTGTCCCTCCTGGTATGTTTTGAAAAATGGGAATCCAAGGTAAAAACACAAGATTTCACTAGAAAATCTGGTTCCTTGATTCTCCAAAGGTCTCAGGAAAGCAGGCCACCTGGGCCCAAACTCTCTCCTGGTGGCCTTTGGTGGCACAAAGTCCAGGCTGTCCCTTCAGACAGGTGCAGGCCCCGTGGTTTGCCAGAGTCCCCACCCCTCCCTATTCTTCCCAACTTGGAGACCCAGGATCTGCCACCCCAGCTCCTGGGCTGCATTGGCCACAGGCCACTTGCTGGCTGCGTGTCCTGGGCCACCTCCTTCCCTCCCTGAGTGTGTCCCCTTCTACAACGGAAACCCACCCCACAGGGCGGGGGAGATGGCCTGAGTCAATACCCTGAACCTGCTTGCAGGTGTCTGGCAGGTCCTGATCCCTCAGGATGTGCTGGATAGGGGCTGGCTGGCTCTAGCCCTCCTCACTCCTCTGTCACTTGCCAGGCCCCTCTGGACACTGGCTTTGAGACCCTGCTCCCGACAGAGAAACCGGATTTGGCCATTTCTCTCCAGCTTTCTCCACGCCCGCCTCCTTCTCCCCAACCCCCACCCCATGTTCCACACCAGAGGGCGAGTCCCACAGAGCCTGCAGTCCTGCCACGTGGAGTCCTGGGTTCCCACCATCCTGATCCCACGTCACTGCAGGCCCCTCCGACGGACGTGTTCGGATTTGCTCCCACATCTCGGACCTGGAGGTGAACCCCTCCTTCCGCCAGCGATTTCAGGACCGCCTGCCTGGAGAGCTGGTCAGACTTGCGAGCGTGTCCTTTCTTCTTACGCTCACGCTCCATCCGTGAGACACTTCAGGCTTCACCAGATGGAATGCTGATATATGCGTTAGGTACTTCGAAAGCCATCAACTGTAATCCCATGACTACTGGCTGTACTTTTAATGCTCTTTGCCCCCAAGCCCCCATCTTAATTGTGGGCCAGCTCAAAACACCCACACACGGAGCACGAGCCAATTGTGTGCCTCGCTGCCTCACCTGACAGTGGGGGTCCTGAACAGTGAACAGCTGACCTGCATGAATTAACGTGTGAGCCCCTGTACGTCCGGGAGCTTTTAAACTTACAAACAGGTAGCAGCTGGGTTGCCATGGTGACCTGTGGACCGACGCCAGGGCTCACCCTCCGCACTCATGGCCTCCTCTGATCAGCAGGGTCACGCGAGCTCTGCGAGAAGGCAGAGGCATGGCCTGGCATCTTAACGACGCCGGACTTGCTGGGTCTGAGTGGCGAGTGTGTGGGGATGAGAGAGGGCGTGTGTGTATGCGTGTGCATGCGTGTGTGTGAGGCTGCACGCACGTATGTCCAGGCCCCACATGTATGGGATGAAAACTGATCAGCCCCAAAGAGCTGCTGGACACAGATCTCTTTCATGTGCTACCAGAGACCAAAGCTGTGAGGGGTCGCTGGATGGACAACTTGTGTCTCTGCGTCAAGGCAGCTACTGACTCAGCGCTGAGGAAGCCGCTCTGTGGGGCCCATAGAGACCCACCCACCCCGTGGCTCTGTCTCACCCCAAACCCTTCCCCCCTTTCTCTTCCCCCTCTTCCCCCTCCTGCCTCTCCCCACCCCCAGCCCTCTCTCATTTTCCTTCACTGCTGCTTTCTTTGTCCTGCAAATGCCGCCCCCCCATCATGGATGGGGAGATGAGACCTAAGTCCTTGCCTCCTACCACATAAGACCCTTGACACCACTGTACCCACCTTTTTGTCTTGCAAATCCACCCCAACTCAGGGAAAATACTTACACACATACAAACAAGCATACATCATATGCACAGAAAGTAAACCCAGACCAGAAGCAAGTCCTCCACCCAATGTTTTGGTTTCCCCAGAAGCCAACCCAGAGGCAAGGCTTCAAGCCCAAGAAGTTTATCTGGGAGGTGATCACAAACACCAGTCAGGATGTGGGGCAGGGAGACCAGGAGGGTTGAAGGCCATGAGTGTCCTGTCTGTCTGGGAACCAGCCTGCAGGTTGCTTGCGAGCCCGCAGAGCCCGGCCCCTGAGTGCCTGAGGTTCTCGGGAAGGGGCACAGGCCCACCTCCAGCAAGTTACATACTTGGGCAAAAAGAGCCCCATCCTGCTGGGGAGCCCACAGCACAAACAGGCACCACAGCCAAGAGAACCAAGTGTGGCCCCAACTCCATCAGACCTGGGCCCCAGAGGCATTACTTTCCCAGCTCCTCCTGTCTCTGGAGCTCCCACAGAGCCCAGCCTGGCAGCAGGGACCCTCAGGGCGACGTAGGGGCTGCAGCAGGAAGCCAGGCAGGGGACTCAGGGACATTCAGAAAGAGCAGCCCACCCTGCTATGCCACTCTCCAGGGCTCTCCCCTCTGCTGCAGAACCACCCCCACCCCCAGCCTCCAGACATCCTCACAACAGGTGACACACATGCTCCAGTCCTCAGTGAGCCCCTACTGTGTGCCAGCGCTGGGCTCAGTACATCAGGAAACGGGCTTCTGCTCTGGGGGAGCCGATGCTCCAGGTGGGCCAACAGATAAGAAACTAGAGCCAGAAACCACACAGTAACATCTGACCTGATGGGCATGCAGAAGAGCAGAAAGTGGGGACACAGGCTCCAGGAAAGTGACAACGGGCTGAAGAGTCTGAGCCAAGGAGGGAAAGAGAGGGAGCAGCCCAGGGACTCGATGGGCCAGCCCTGGAGCCATCTCCTGTGACCCATTCTTGCCCACTTTCATTTTCCAGGCTTTACAGTCTCCTTCCCGAAATCAACAGAGCCCAGACCTGCTGGGCCCTGGCGTGACTTTCCTGTTCTATGACACTAAGACCCTGGGACAGAGTGTCTCAAACATTTAACACAACCGCAATGAGAAACATTTCACATGGTTTCTCCCCACACACAAACATACCTATTTATGTAAAAACAAAGCAGGAGTTTTCCCGAACACGGCTTCTCTTCACTGCACGCCCCACACTTTGATATTTCCTGATCTATTCTATTTTGGTCTATTGCAGATTTTAAGTGCCAGGCTCCACTCTCTAAATTGATTTCAAGACCCACTAATGCATCACAGCCTGCAATTTGATAAACTCATCCGGTTATGGGTGTGTCAGACCAGATACCATTTGTCCTACAGTGAGGGGAGGCCAGGTTCATCCACTTTCTCCTGCAGTCAGAGGGAGGCGAGGAAGTAGCTGTGCCCCCAGGCCTTGAGAGGTCACCGCTCCAAAGTTTGCCCAGGAGGCTGCAAGGCGGAGGCTGGGATTGGGGGCCTGCAGCTGCTCGGCCCCAGAGCCTTCCAATCCCACCAGGGAACAGCTCCCCGGGATGGCCATGGGGGACTGGCCTGGAGGAAGGCCTCCCAAGAACTCCAGACCCACCCTCAGAACCACTCTCAGGAGCTTGCAGACAACCCCTCGGCCTGGAGAAACAGGCAGAAAGCTGCTCTTATACCCTGAGCAAAAGCTGCTTTTACTGCTGCCACATGGTTGTATCCCAATCTGTACGGCACTGAGCTCTGTGGCTTCCCTCCCTAATGGCCACCTTCAGAGGGACAGGGCGGAGGGCCAACCCCCACCCAGAGAGGGGCTGAGCCTCTGAGGACCCCAACCATCTGGCCAAGACCCGCCCCCCAGCTCCTGTGGGACCACCAATCCCTCCCGTGTACCCAGCATTACAGCCTCCAACTACACGCTACCCACCTCAGGGCGTCCCCCCTCATCCCCTGCCCTGAGCAAGTCCTCTGCAGACCCGTCTGCTGGGGGCAGGCCTGTCCTCCTTTCACCCTCTGCATCCCCTCTTGACAGACACTGCCCCACAACCTGGGCCCTAGGACACGGCACTTCAGACCTCTGAGTCCTGTGCCACCCTCCTGCCTCCCAGAGAAATCTCCACATTATTCCCAGGAAGACAGCCTCATTCCCTTTGGAGGCCTAGGGGGTGGCAGAGCCAACCAGGGAACAGCACGAGCTCTGGAGTCGCCTCCCTGGTGCAAATTCAGCTCTGCCACTTCCTGCTATGTGACCTTGGGTAAGTTGCTTAACCTCCATTTCCTCACTGGAACAACATACTATGCAATAATCTGAAGTGCAAGAGCCAAAAACTCAGCTCCTCAGGCATCTTCACCCACAGCCAGGGTGTATTGGTGGAGGGTGTAGGGGAAATTTTCTTTTTTGGTCTTTTTTTTTTTTTTTTTTTTTTTTTTAAGGCCACATCCACAACATATGGAAGTTCCCAGGCTAGAGGCTGAATTGGAGCTGTAGCTGCCAGCCTACACCACAGCCACAGCAACAGCAGTTCTAAGCCTCATCTGTGACCTACACCATAGCTCATGGCAATGCTGGATCCTTAACCCACTGAGAGATGCCGGGATCAAACCTGTATCCTCATGGATACTAGTCAGATTCGTTTCCACTGAGCCACAACAGGAACTCCCAGGGGAAAATATTTTTTAAATGAAAGTATTTACTAACACTTTAAAGTTAGATTTTACCTAAAAATAGAATTTCCATCTTCTCTTTAAAAAAGAGAACATCTGGGGAGTTCCCTTTGTGGCTCAGTGGTTAATGAACCTGACTAGTATCAGGACATGGGTTTGATTCCCAGCCTTGTTCAGTGGGTTAAGAATCCTGTGTTGCTGTGGCGTAGGTTGGCAGCTGCAGCTCTGATTCAACCCCTAGCCTGGGAACTTCCATATGCCACAAGTGTGGCCCTAAAAAGACAAAAAAACAGAGAGAGAGCATTGGTCCACACTGGGCCCCATACCTGCCCAGTACTGGAGTTGATGGCAACCACTTCTTTTAGACAAAGCAGAGGCTCTCCAGTCCTCCGCAGTCCCCACCACTCCCTATTGCCTTACTCCCAGCCCACCTCACGCCACCTCACGCCATTATAAGCTTTGGGTTTGCCACCCTGACACAGCAGCAGTGGGATCACAGTAAATAACCTGGAGGTAGGAATAAAAAGGCCTGACACTTACAACATGCCCAGCACTGTTCTAAGGACTTTACAATCATCACTTAAGCTCACCTGAGGGGCAGGGATGAACACCAGCCCTACTGGACAGGTGAAGAAACTGAGGCCCAGAGAGATTAGGCGACTCGCCCAGAATCTCACACACATCAGGCACAGCTCCGAGATAGGACCTGGGAGCCCAACTCCACACTCACCGGACTGGGTTAGATGGAAGGCAGTGAGCAGGTCCCCTTGCTCCCAGCTTCCTCCCCGCCCCTGCCTTTAACCTTGACCTTCCCTCCTCCTTTACTTCCCTTCTAGACCTTCAGCCCAGCATCTGCCTTCCTGGGCATCTCCTGTCCTCAGGTGCAGAGCCTGCTGGCACCCTGAACCCCTAATCTTCCTGCCTGCCCTCTGCCCAAGAGCAGGAACCAGGTATATAAGGACCCCGAGCGCAGGTGCCCCCTTCTTTCTGTCGTATTTTGGAACTGTCATCACACACCACCTTGAGCACTGCCCCCTCTCTCCAGCCTGCCCACTGATTCCAGGTTCCCACTTGGCCGTAAAGAAGAACCTTGTGGTCATCAGTGTGTCATCAGTCAGGCCCCCTTTTCTTCTGACTTACATTATCTAACTTCCAACACTTACTGAACAAATATTAACAAGCACCCCCTGTGTGCCAGGCACTATGCTGGGCACTGGGGACACAGCTGGAAATAGGCACAGACCCCGCTTTTGTGGAACCCACAACCCAGTGGGCAGACTGGTAGTAAAGCAATAACACAATAAACAAAAAAGTTTTCCTGGAGTTCCTGTCATGGCTCAGTGGGTTACAAACCCAACTAGTATCCATAAGGATGCAAGTTCGATCCCTGGCCTCGCTCAGTGGGTTGGAGATCCATTATTGCATGAGCTGTGATGTAGGTCACAGATGAGGCTTGGATCCCACGTTTCTGTGGCTGTAGTGTAGGCCAACAGCTGAAGCTCTGATTTGACCCCTAGCCTGGGAACTTCCATATTCAAGTGTGGCCCTAAAAAGCAGGAAAAAAAGTCAGTTTTCCTGACTATGGCACATGCTGTGAAGGAACCACAAGAGGCTCAGATGACTAAGAGTAGCAAGTGGAGGTGAAGGCTTTGAGGAAGATCTCCAAGAATACCTGAGACCTGAAGGTTGAGAAGGAGCGCTTTGTGAAAAGACAGAGAAGAGAATTTCTGGCCTTGAGAATAGCATGTGCAAAGGCCCTGGGGCAGGACAAAGATGGGGCAGGGCAGAAAGGAGGCCTGTAAGGCTGAGGCTGAACGAGGAGAGAGGTGTGTGGCAAAGAGGAAGAGGCAAAGCCTTCCACGGTGATGGAGACCAGGGGTCCGCCCAGACTTGATTTCTCTCCTCAGTTAGACCCTCTGACTGCTGTGTGGTGTGGACTGCAGGGGCAGAGGTAGCAGACCTGGACCAATGAGGAGGCTACTGCCGCCATCGCTGTGTAGATGGTGGGGTCTGGACCTTCAGCTTTGAGCAGCTCTACGTTCCTCCTTACAGCCTAAGCAGTGACTTAAAGGAAACCCTTCCTTTTGGAGGTCTGCCCTTCAACCCCGGTAGTCTTTACTTTGAGGCTACAGGACCCCAAGCTCCCTGCCCCGCCAGCCCCTCACTCATCACTACGCAAGCTTCACACCAGACTGTAGGTCCTTCTGGGGCTTGAACTGTCTTCCCCAAAAGATAAGCTGAAGTCCCAAACCCCCGCACTTATAAATGGGGCCTTATTTGAAAACAGGATCTGTGCGGACGCAATCAAGTTAGGAGGAAGTGGTCCTGAACACCACCATGGCTGGTGTCCTTGTAAGAAGAGGGAAATCTGGACACAGTCACAGAGCGCAGCACCACAGGAGGAGGAGGAGGGAGAGACGAGGAACGCCGACTTCCGGCGTCCACCAGAAGCGAAGAAAGGCGCGGGGCGGTTGCTGCCTCAGGGCCTGCAGCAGTAACCCACCCTTCCAACACCCTGATTTTGGACTTCTGATCTCCTGAACTGAGAGAGGATAAGTTTCTGTTGTTTGGAGCCAGGCCATGTGTGATCCTTTGTTGACAGCCCCAAGGAAACAGACAGCCCCTCCCACTGGTCCCCTCACATCCTGCCTCCTCTTTAAATTCTCCTCTGTTCCCCAGTCAGGGTGGCCAGCATGCCCGCTGCACAGCCCCCACTCCGTTTGGCCCGGTGGTGTCTGTGCTCGTCATATATCCCGGAATGCAGGACACTGCAAGGCCACCGTCTTGATCTCCCTCAACAGGTGGCTCAGTCACAGCCTGCAGGTCAGGGTTCATTCACAGACTGGTTTTTTAATACAACTGTTTTACTCTTTTAAAATGGAGGAACCTACGATTTAAAAAAATTAGGATGTTTTCTATTAAGATAAGGGTTTCTCAGGGTTTTCCCCAGAAAGACATGCCTTCTACAATGAGCTGCACTGAGTCACAGCTGCCCCTGGCTGGATGGGCGCCCACTCCCCCACGGCCACAGACCCCACCCAGCCTGAGTCCCCCAGACTCGGGGACCACACACATTTCTGGAGGAAGAGAGTCCAAGAGAAGAAAGAGCACATGCAAAGGCCCTGTG
The DNA here is from genome assembly GCF_054392235.1 of Sus scrofa. Lineage (NCBI taxonomy): Eukaryota > Metazoa > Chordata > Mammalia > Artiodactyla > Suidae > Sus > Sus scrofa. The sequence continues at coordinate 57,996,998 of NC_139399.1, forward strand.
GTGGACAGATCAGCATGGCTGGAGTAGAGTGACATAGAGCAAGGGAGGGGACGAGGAAGAGGGTCACCCAGGGCCCAGGTCAGCACGGTGAGGAGTGTGGGTTTTCTTCTGAGTGAGAGAAGACCCTGGAAGATTCTAAGCGGGGGGTGACACCATCCGATTCACATTCACAAAGGACACGCCCACGCCTCCCTAAAACAGCTGCACCCATCTGTATTCTCGCCTAGTCTCAATTTGGCTTTAAGTCAGTTTCTTTCCTCAGATACCTTTTTAAGGGAAATTTGATGTTCCACTATTGCGAATGAAAAATTAATGTCACTTGCCATAAACAGAGAGAATCCATAAAACAAATACAATGAAAACAAAGCAGTGCCCAGAGAGGCACTAAAGTCATGCCAGGACCGAACTGACTTCCTCTGTGAACACCCCAGAGACCGAGGGAGACTTGGTGAGTGGGCACGTTTTGCACCTTAGTGTTAAAGCTGGTTCAGGAACCACCCAAACCATCTCGCCTGTCCTCTGTGGGCATCTGCAGCTCTCTGGGGAAAGAGCATTTTGAATTATATTCACACTTCAGCATTTCAGGTCCTCAAGGAGCAAAATCACATTTTGGGGAATTCCTGTTGTGGCTTAGCAGAAACAAATCTGACTGGCATCCATGAGGATGCAGGTTCGACCCCTGGCCTCGCTAAGTGCATTAAGGATCCAGTGCTGCTGTGAGCTGTGGTGTAGGTCAAAGAGGCAGCTCGGATCTGGTGTTGCTGTGGCTGTGGTGTAGGCCAGTGGCTACAGCTCTAATTCAGCCTCTAGCCTGGGACCCTCCATATCCCATGGGTGCTGCCCTAAGACGACAAAAAAATTAAATTTAAATTAAAAAAAAATCATAAGGTTTTTATCCTTTCCTCCCCAGAACCTGGCAGGAAATGCTCCATAAATATTCACTGCTACGTTTTTGCTGCACAAGCCACAGACAACAAACACTGTGTGTGGGTTTGATTTTGTTTGGGATTTTTTGGTTTTGTTCTTTGTTTTCTGCAAAATTGTTCAAGAGATAACTGTGAGCTAAAAGACAAAGAGAACAGTTTTGCATTGTTTCCATTTTCCCCCTGACAATCCTCATGGGTAAAACTGCTGCTGCACCAGCCTCATCTCATCTCCGAGGTCCACCCCTGCTCCTCCAGTCTATCAACAACACTGCAGCCAGAGGGATCTTTGCAAAGTGTGAAGATTGCGGCCCCACCCTGTACAAACACCTGTGATCTCTGTTATGCTCAGAATAGCAGCCCTCCCCCCCGTCACAGCAAACAAGGCTGTTCCCTGCCACCCTATCTGACCTGTCCCATCTCTCTGCTCCAGCCACAGGGACCTTCTCTCTGCTCTCTGAACTTGCCAAACTTCCCCCTCAGGGTATTTGCTCTGGCTGGTCCCCCTGCCAGGGAACATTCTTCCCAGACTTTCATGTAACTCACCCTTCAGAACTCACATGTCACCTCCCCAGAGAGGCCTCCTTCATCACGCTGTTTCAGTGGCTCCCACCCGTTCTGACAATCCCCTGACGCATGCATTTCCTTCAGGGTGCTGCAAGTATGTTCATTTGCAAGTTTGCATCTTCACTCTCTCACCCTCCACTAACATGTAAAGATGGGGACACCTGTGTCCTGTCCCCTGACGAATCCCAGAGCTGGCACAATGCCTGGCATGCTTCAAGCACTCAAGCGACGTTTGCTTCCTGAATTCTCACCTTGGAGGCTGGAGCCAGTGCGGTCTGTCAGGTTCTAAGCCAGATGGAGCTTTCGAAGGGAATCCTTGGGCAAAGGGCAAACAAAACCTGAGGAATGGTGACTTGGGGAGTTCAGGAAGCAGTGATAACTCCTAACCAAAGAATCAGTCTGATGGGGTCTTAAGTGGTCCTGCAGGCCCTTCCCATCACCTTCCAGAGACCCCATGTTGAAACAGTCCAGATGCTGCGAATATGTCCTTATCAGCTGTGTCTTCCAGGAGATTCCAGAACCATCTCCACCACGCATTCTGCAGACAGACACTGCATCCACCCGACCAAGGTCGACTAGTGGTGACTCTGTACCACGTAGTGCTGGTGCCACTGGGCTCCAGGGAACTAAACGAGGTCCCCAGTTCCCTGGGCCTTTGCATTCCGCTGGGTAAGCCTGTCGCTTGATGAAGTATGTAAAGGAACGCCATCATCTCTGAAGCAGTAGATCAAAGCAGAGCAATGTGTTCAAAGTGTCACTGGTGGCTTGAGTTCGTCCAAGCAATTGGAGAAGGATCTTGAGGACAGAGCTTGGTGCTGAAATCTGATGATGGGGAGAAAAATTCAGGCTGAGGTAGGTGTGAGGGTAACATAACTGCAAAGCAGAGTAGAACCAGCAGGACCCAGCATGAGAGGCCACAACACCCACTGTCAGGAACTTGAGTTTTGTCCAAAGTATAATGGGAGGATTTTTAGCTTGGGAAATTTGAAACATCCCTTTGACCACAGCGCTGAGAATTCACCACACAGAGCCCAGAGAGGAATCAGAGGACGGGCAAAGAGACTGGTGGAGTCCACCGAGCAGGTGGCCTGGACGGGGTGACCACAGTGGGGATGGGAGACAGAGAAAGCTGATCTTTGGGGCTTCCTAGCGTCCAATTTGGCATCCTTTTGGCTGCACCTCTTCCTTCTCCTGTTCTGTACCTAATGCCCTTCTAGACAACCCATCATCAGCCTGAAGACCTTTACAAAGCCCCATCTCTTCCCAAATCAAACCCCACGCAAGTTGTCATCAGCCCTTCCGTCATGCAGCAGCTCACAGCTGAGCTCTGAAGGGTTCTGAAATTGCAGCTGCATTTAAATGCCTCACACTTTCCCAGGCTTTGTTAATCACTGTTTTTCGCCCAAACATGAAATGGGGTTATCAAGGGTGTTCACTTGAAATTGCCTGTGTGAGACAAATGTCAGAACATTTCTGGAGCTGCTCTCTATAGAGAAAGCTTTCCAAAAGGCCCAACTCAGGAACTGGCATTAAGTGGGTGTATCCATTTTCTCTTGCCGTGTAACAAATTACCACACACTTAGCAGCTTAAAACAACTCACGTTTCATCTCATAGTTTCTGTGAGTCAGGATTATGGGCATGGCTTAGCTGGGCCCTCTTTTCCAGCATCTCTTGCAGGCTGTTTTCAAGGTGTCTAAGCTGGGGCTGGAGTCTTATCTGAAGGCTCTGCTCTCAAGTTCATAAGGTTGTTGTTGGAAATCAATTCCTTGCAGACCTTAGACTTCGGGTCTTAGTGCCAAGCTGGCTGTTGGCCAGAGGCCACCCTCAGTTCCCTGACACCCAGTTCTCCCTAACATGACGACTTGCTTCATGAAAGCAAGAGAAAGTGTCTGCTAGGGAGACAAAGTCATAATCACATGTAACAAAGCTGTGGACATGACACCCCATTACATGTACCATGTTTTATTGCTGAGAATCAAGTCAGAGGTCCCATCCACACCTGGGGGCTTGGGGGGCGGTATTCATACGTGACGTGAATACCAGGAGATGGGGGTCACTGGGGATCATCTTAGAGTTTGTCCCCCAAAATCCCCTGAAGTAGGCACCTCCTGAGATGACCCCAAAGAACCTTATCTCCTGGTGCACCATCTTGTGTAATTCCTTCCCCTTTGGTCACCTGCTTCTCATCGATAGAACACCTCAAAATTGATGGAGTGTTGATTCATGATTATGTTATAAAAATTTACACTTCCATCTTTTCGTTGTTTTTTTTTTTTTTGGCCACCCCTTGGCATATGCAGTTCCCAGGCCAGGGATCAGATCCAAGTCGTAGCTGCTGCAACACTGGATCCTGCATCCTGGTGCTGCAGTCTGCTTCCACCTTGCTAGAAGACTATCTCCTTTGCTAAACTTGACAAAGTTATGGAGTTCCCACGTGGCTCAGAGGTTAACGAATCTGACTAGGAACCATGAGGTTGCAGGTTTAATCCCTGGCCTTGCTCAGTGGGTTAAGGATCCGGCGTTGCCGTGAGCTATGGTGTAGGTCACAGATGCGGCTCGGATCCCACATTGCTGTGGCTCTGGCGTAGGCTGGCAGCTACAGCTCTGATTCGACCCTTAGCCTGGGAACCTCCATATGCCATGGGAACAGCCTAAGAAAATGCCAAAAAGACAAAAAAAAAAAGAACATGCTGGGGGGACCCCTATGACAAGGTACTGAAATTGCCCCTGAGCCAATAGCCAGCTAGGGACTGAGGCTCTCAGCAGGACCACCCCCCAAAACCAAATCCTGTCAAGCACCATGTGAGTGAGCTTGGCAACAGGTCATTCCCCAGTCAAGCCTTCAGATGAGACCCCAGTTTTCACTGACACCTTGATTGCAGCCTGTGAGATCCCTAAGCAGAGCACCCAGAAAAGTGGTGCCCATTCCTGACCCAGAGAAACCAGGAAATAATGAGTGTTGTTTAAGCCACTAAGTTCGCCAGTTTGTGACTCAGCAATGTATAATTAATAGAGTGGGTACATAGTAAGTCATCACCGAATAACTGAATGAATGAAATAATAGCTGGAAAGCATGTGTGAATTTGGGGAGGTGTGACCAGGAGAGCCCTTGGGCCAATTTCCCTCCTTGTCACAGAGCCACTGAAGAAGGCTCATCATCTGACACCAACTCAATACCTGCACACCTGCCCTGGCCCAAGCAGGCACCAGGCACTGTGCACAGTGAATCCAATAAAACACCTTATCCCGGCCCCTCTGGAGTTTACGTGCCAGAGCTGGAATCCTCCAGAACCACCTCTTCACACACACACAGCTCACCTGGGCAGAGTGGGCAGGGAGCTGGGCAGGGTCTGACCCTCCCCCTGACCTGGGAGCGGCTTTGGTAAAGCGCTTGGAGCTCACCTGAGGCTGATGGCTCCAGCCTCCAAACACGCCCAGGGGCCTCCTTGGATGCTTGGCAATCAGACCAGGTACCTGTAAGGTCATTGAAAAATCCACATCACCAAAGAGCGTATGGATGCGGAGGGCTCTTTCTTCCCTCACCAGTGACCATTAACCTTTCAAAAGATGCTTCACGAGCCATTTGCTGAGCCGCGTTCTTGGTGCAGTGCCAGGGGGAATGACGCTCAGAAGTGGGGAGAATGTGAGAAATGCCACAAATGAGAGGCCTGGGCAGTGCAGGGCCCTGGGCCACCTGCCACACGAGGGCCTGGCGTGGATGTGTCAGCAGGCCAAGTCTTATACAAAAAATAACTTCTACTGCGACAACAGTGGCAGGAATAGATGAGATCTTGTCTCTCCTCTGATCTAAACCCTCTGCTGCTCCCACTGACTCAGAGTAAAAGCCAAGTCCTTACAGTGGCCTCGGGCCTTCCTGAGTCAGCCTCTTCTCACAGCTCCTATTCCCTGCCCCTTGGCCCTTCGCTGTCTATCTGGTTCTACGGACCAGATGAGCCTGGAGGTCCAGCTACACCTCAGGGCCTTTGCACCACCACTCCCTTTGCTGGGAAAGCTCCTCCCCACGACAGTCTCAGGCTACTCCCTCTCTGTGGCTTTCTTAGGGGACCCTTCCCTCCACTTTGAAAGTAACCCCCAACCACATCCCTCCCCAATCACACTCCATGGTTTCTTCCTCTTAACACACTCATCAGTCTCTGACGTTCCCTGGTGCACTATGTCCTGGTTACTCTCTCAACCCCCACAAGGACATCAGCTCCATCCAGAGGGGGACCTTGCTGGGCTTGTCCACTGCCAAACCCCTGCTTCAGGGACCAACACCCAGGAGGTGCTCAACACATGTGTGTGCAATGAATGGTGAGGAAACCAACTGAGCATACACCTTGGGAACTTACAAAGCATTACTGGAAATTTTCATTTCATAAAGCACTTACAAGTACCTTTTGCTGCTATCTCGGGAGGGTTAGATGTGGCTTGACATGAAGAGTTAAGAAGACAGGAGGGCGGCCCAACTCACCCCGGCTTTTCTACAGACCTCAATAGAAATGTTACATCTGCCGGTTCATCGAAACACTCAGTAAAGATGGGATATATATAACTAGCTTTTTCTTGTTTCCCCTTTAGCACACAACATGATTTAACTTGTTTCACTACCTAAAACCCCTCCTCCATCTTAGATGGACCATGTGGTAGCATCCAAACATTTTGGCCATCCTGAACCCAGGAACCCCTTCTGCTCCTGCTACCTGCCCGGGTGACACCATACCTAGGCCTCGTGCTGCTGCAGCCTGTGGGGTGAGATGTGTGTTGAAGTGACCACGGAGGTTCCCAGCTTTGACGTACTTTATTCAGTGGGTCCCTGATAGGGTTGGGGTGGGGGGGATTCTGGCTGGGGACCAGCTCCCAGAGTGGATGTGGGGGCCTGGCCCTGCTCCCACCGATGGACAAAGGCCCGTCAGTTCTCCTTGGGGGATGTGATTCACCCTGGTGCCCACCTGTCTGCCCATCTCCTCCTACAGCCCAGACCCCAAAGACGGCCTGGCTCCTGTCCCTGAGGTCTGGTGCTCTGCTCCCAATTCCTTCTGGTCAGTTCCTCTAGTCCTGGCCTCAGAAGATGATGTGAATTCCATCACCTGCAACCTCAGAATCCAAGTGCCACCACCACTGCCTTTTACCAGGTTTCTGCGTCTTCAGTCCCCCAGGGCCTTTCTGGTGCATTACAGATGAGGGAGCATCTCCAAGGAGCCTGGGGAACCTGAAGTCCTGAGAAGCATCAAGGGCTTCAGGAGGGAGCCCCCCCCACCCCCAGGGAGGCCACCACAGAGACCACGGAGACCTTGGAACAGGCTGGCAGGGACACTACTCAGGCCTCAGTGTGTTGATTTAGGTCCATGGCTTATGGTCCCTCCCTAGAATCCCCCACCAGACCAGCCCCCGGCCCTCCTGCTCACAGCCTATCTTGACCTGGGGCTGGCCAGACTGTCGTCACCGCCCCCACATGCAGCAGGAGGATGTGGGGAGGTGAGAGGGTGATGATTAGCACGTGGACATGGGTGTGAACAGGTCAGGAACCTGAAGTCCTCTGAGGCTAAAACGCTCTGGGAACAGAGGACCCTTCTAATATTTAACTAGACATTTATCAGATGTATTTCTGGGGTCCTCATTTTCAGAGGGGACTGAATCCCATCACTTGTAGGTGTCGCTTCACACATCAGTCGCCTGAAACAATCAGACGCGCTCCGCTCCCCTCCCCTTCCAGCCTCAGTCACCTGACCAGATGTCCCCTAGGGCCAGGTGGTGTGACACAACGCAGAGCGTGCTGGGGTTTGGGTGGACTTTCGTTTCCTCATCCATGAAGTGGGTATCTACCTACCACTTCATTTAACAGATGAAATGGAAAAGCCCTCCTCGTTCCTTCTGAATGAGCCATGAAAGAGGCTCTGGGACCAGCCTCCAGGGTGAAGGGGTTGGCAGGGCCTGGTGCCCAGAGGGGCTGATGAGGCGTCAGGAAATGGGGCACGAGCATGACAGGGCGCTCGGGGAGACCTCTCGCAGTGCGCGGTGGATGAGCCATGTCCACAGGCACCCCGACCTCGAGGGGCTGGGAGGAGGGGATCCAAGGTGCCTCCAGGTGCCTGCTGACCCCTGCTCACCGGGGCAGCCCCACTTGGGTTGACCAAGGACCAGAGCTGAACTCCTCGGCCTCCCATCAGGGCAGGTTTGGATTCTGGTCCAGAGAAGCCCCCGGTGACACTCTGAGTCACTGACACAATTCTTCTCCAAGTGACAGGGGAGCTCCTCATCAGACGGGGCTGCTGGGGTACAAATGACTCTCAGTTGGGCGAGAACTTGTTTCCTCATTGGCTCCAAGGTGGGTTCCTACCCAACACTGAGAAGGTGGAACCCAGGACCAGCCGGTCCCAGCAGGGAATTCTCTGCAAATCAAAAGAACAACAGAGCACATCCAATTGGATGTGCACACTTTTCAACATATACTACCCTGTGCCTATGAGGATGCAGTGACATGGCACAGAACGCTCACCAGTGGGGACCCTTGAGTGGGAAACACCACCTCTCAACACAGGATCTGAGAAACAATGCCAGGGGCTCTGCTCTCAGGTGACAGAGACACCCCTGTGGTTGCAGAGCAGCTCCATGTCCAGCTGTGGCCTTTCCCAGAGTCACCTCTACAGGTTTCAGGTCTGACCTCAGCCCTGACTCTCCTTGAGCCGTCAAGAATCCTGTCCCCGGAGTTCCCATTGTGGCACAGTGGTTAACGAATCCTACTAGGAACCATGAGGTTGCGGGTTCAATGCCTGGTCTTGCTCAGTGGGTTAAGGATCCGGCGTTGCCATAAGCTGTGGTATAGGTTGCAGTCGCGACTCAGATCCTGTGTTGCTGTGGCTGTGGTGTAGGCCGACGGCTCCAGCTCCAATTAGACCCCTAGCCAGGGAACCTCCATATGCCGTGGGAGCAGCCCTAGAAAAAAGGCAAAAAGACAAAAAAAGAGTCCTGTCCCCTACTTATCAAAAAGGGTTCCTAATTATTGCATAATACTAATTAAAAGTAATGAATGCCTTAGAAATGTTCTTTTAAAATAAGTTTCTTAAAACTACAGAGACAACTTGATCGTCCCATTATCCACAAAAGATGACGGACAATGAGGTATTTGGAGTTCCTACTGTGGCTCAGTGGAAACCAATCTGACTGGCATCCATGAGGATGCAGGTTTGTTCACTAGCCTTACTCAGTGGGTTAGGGATCTGGGGGTGCCATGAGCTGTGGTTTAACTCAGACATGGCTTGGATCTGTCATTGCTGTGGCTATGGGGTAGGCCAGCAAGTGGCTAGAGCTCCAATTCAACCCCTAGCCTGGGAACCTCCATATGCTGCAGGTATGAGTTAAAGATCTGGTGTTTTCACTGCAGTGGCTCGGGTTGCTGCTGTGGTATGGGTTCGATACCTGCCTGTGAACTTCCACATGCCTGGAGTACAGCCAAAAAAAAAGCCAAAAAAGCACCCCCCTCCAAAAAAATAAATAAACAAAAACAAACAACAAAACAAAACAAAAAACCATGGTTTTGGAATCAGACTGCCATGGGTTCAAATACCAGGTCTTACATTTGCTGCGTGACTTCAGGCAAATTATTTAACTCAGCTGGACTTTTATTTCCTCGTCCATGAAGTAGGTATGGTACCTGCCACACGGGTGGACGTAACAGTAAAGAAAAGAGCACCCATCAAACCCTCATGCCACACCTGGCACATTAGTCCCCTTCCTTCATGCTCAGCTGGGAAGCCAAACACACGTTCACTGTGGCTTAGGTGGTCGTTAATTTGGGGGTGCTGTCGGAAGCTTCTGAGGGCTTCACTGTTCATTAAAAGCAAATCATCTTAGATAATCTCTTTTTCCTCTTTCTCCATTCCTATTGCTGGTGATTTAGAGATGGCACAGAGGGGGGTGTCAAGCAGAGGTGCTGAGTACTTTGTGTCACAGGTCCCTGACCCTGAAATGGATGTATATCTTAACTGTCTCAGAAAAATGTGTGACCAGATTGTGTCCGTGGCAGACACCATTCACTGAGCACCTACTGTGTGCTACAGGAGCACACATTAGCTCATTTAATCTTCACAACCACACATGGAAGTCAATATTATTATCAGACCTATTTTAGAGATGAAGAAACTGCAGCAGAACTTCAACAAATTAGCCAAGATCACAAAGCTGTAACTGGCAGAGCTGGAACCCAAACCCATAAGCTCTGACTCCAGAGCTGTGAATGTCACCTCTGGTTTCCATGAAAGATGGCTCAATAGCCACACTTCTGCAGGCATGACCTAGCCCCTGAGGTGGTCTTCATTCCAGCACACCCTTACAGAAATCTCAAAGACCCTAAAGTATTCTTCCCAGAAATAGGCAGGAGAGTGTGCCATGGCACCATGGTGGGATGCTCAAGGAAGGGACACTTGCAAGGTGTCTGGTCATTGCTCCTCTAATACCCCATTCCCTGAAACCTGTGCTGCAGAGGGCAGGCTTGAAGCCAGGAGTGGAAGATGAGGACTGAGTCCTCCAGACCAGAGAGGGCACCACCGACACATGCCCCATGAGCGAGACGAGAGGCAGACAGGGATGAGTGTTGGATAGTCATAGATTTGTTCATAAGCATCTGTCACTCCGTTCTCTGGTTCCTGATGCCTCTTTGGCAAAGACCTCTCTTTCCCACTTTCAGTCTCTGGGGTCTCGATGGACATGGCCCAGTCCTGGTCCTACAGTGTCTGCTTCTCCCTAAACACTGCAATTGGTCCAAGGAGGAGCACATGAGAATAACTGCTCAAATGTAACTCAATCAAAAGATTGCTCTGGTATGAATGGAAAAGGTTGGCTCCCTTTCCACTGGGGTGGTTCAGCTGGGAAAAGGTAAGCCTTGACTTGTGCCTTCAGATGAAGCCAGTACCAAAGAACATTAGACAAGAGACAGAGAAACTGAGTCCTGATGACATTTTGTGAGCACCTGGATACAGCCATACCTGAGGGTCAGGTGGCCTTGGAACACTTCAGTTACATGAGCCCTTGTATTGTTCCTTGTTTTTTGTTTATTTAAGCTCATCTGAATTGCAATTCATCTTCATTTAACAACCAGAATCCTACTAACTAAAACAAAGATGAAAAAAATTATGGATCAGTCTAATCTGGTGTAACCAGGCTCATTCATACCATCTCTATACAAGTGTGAGGTCTTAATCATAGAAGTCATCCAGTGAGCATTCTTCTAAAGCTCTACAATTCCATAGGGGTGGAGTAGAAGTAAAAGGAATAAAATTATTTTTAAATTCTTGTGTTATTGAAAGTTGGCTAGGCACACTGCATATGAAAACTCTTGCTCGAACTGCATATAATTGGATTGGCTTATGAAAGAAATCCTTCTGGAGGTTATTCTAGGTGCTACTCTTCCCACAAAAGTAAAATTAATGGCCTCTGACGAATATTGTGAGCTTCAATTATCATGAAAGGAAAAAGACTCTCACAGTGAGAGCACTAGCTCCTCTGAACCCCAAGCATGCATCCAAAGACCCCGCTTACTAAAAGGTATTGGATTACTTCCCCCGACTCAGAACTGCAGTTTCAAAGAAGGGATGCTGGTAGGAGCTGGCGCCAGAGGGGTGCTGTGTCTTCTGGCAGCAGGAGGGTGGGGTAGGAGGGGTGTCCTCTCCTGAACGGCCAGATGAGCAACAAGCTGTCAAGGCTCTTGGCTGGGAGCCACAGAGACCCACATGGGTGATGTGAGCAGAGCGGCCTTTCCTGCAGGATCTCAAGCCCCAGAGACTGGAAGAGACAGGGGAGACCAGGCAGGAGCCACAGGAATCCACGGGGCCAAGAACGAGCGTCTCACACCAGAAGGGGCTGCCCAGGACGCTGCCCCCGGAGAAGGGACCTCCTGCCATTCCTTCTTCTTCCTTTCACTTGCTCAAAACAAAGTCCAGGAAAGTGTGTGTGAGGGGCCAGGCTTAGACCAGTGCCCACCAGGGGGAGAGGGAGAGCGAGGCCCCTCAGGTTCGTGGTGGGAGGGGCCCCTGGGGGAGGGGCCATGGCCAAAAGGACACGGGGCAGCGTCAGAGGGAAGTGGATCATGGGCAGCCAGAAATGACCCGTCTCCTACGGGTCACTTGGGATGGGATCACAGTGAGCCCGGGGTGCCACACTAAGGACCCTCAGCTTCCCTGGAGGGCAAGGTGGGCACGGGGCACAGGATGGAGCTTCACGGAAAAGACAGCTCCCAGAACTCTTGACTCCAAGCGAAACGCTACAAGGCTGTACGTGCAGGGTTATTTCTTTTTACAATGAATATTTACCGCTTTCCTAATAAAAATGATTTTTCATTTAGAAAATAAAAATCTAGTTTCTGCAAGCGGCAAACCAGAACTTGAGGCTAATGGATACAAATGCCTCCAATCAAGTCATCTGCACACTTCTGGTCCCCGTGGTGGCTCCGGGGTTGTGGTCAGTGGGGCGGGGGGGGGGGGGTCAGAACAGTGAGTCGCCTGGAAATACTTGCCTCCAGGTGCCCAGCTGGGCAGACTGTCCCTTAAATTGCCCATAATGAGATCAGATCAGGAACAACTACATGCCGCATTCGCCTTGTGTAGACACAGCCAACACCCACGTGGGTCTCGCTGCCGACCTTTCTTGGCAGACAGTGTTGTCGTCAGATTCCCATTTTCTCTGCAGCAGCCTCTCCCCTTAAGGCCCCTTGTGCTTTGTGCCAAGCAGCACGTTGTCAGGGCCTCTCACCTCATTCCCTGAAGAGCAGCGCTGACGCCAGCAGATGGGACCGTGTGGCTAGTTCCCTGAACACCTCCAGGGGGCCCTGTTCCAGGGAGGGTGCGAGTGGTGCCTCGGAGGGCGCAAAGTCAGCCTCTATAGGCCGCCCTCTCCTCAAGTCCACAGAGAGACCCTCACCCATCCGAGAACCTCAGGATTGGAAGGTCCCTTGGAGACACCTCATTGGGGCCCACCTCCGTTCCATCCTGGAGGGCTCTGCTCAAAGTGCCAGGCTGGGCTCCTCACCCTTGGCTTTGTTGAGACATCACCCGGCAGAACAAATCTCAACATCAGGGGTCCAGTCCCCCATCCTGGGTAAAAGAATGAAGCACTTGAGGCCTGGAGAGGAGGCGCCTCTGCCAAGGATGCTCTCCAAGCAGAGCTGGGATGAACAACCATGCAGCACTTCACAGTTTGCAAAGGCCTCTCACCCCATGTTGTTACATCTGACCTTCATGATGGCTGGTCAATGGCAGATGACCCTGCATTTCACATGGTGAAGAGAAAACTGACCAAATGATGCATCACTGTTGTATGTATCACTAAGAAAACACTGACAACTAAATTATGATGCATCAATGAGACTCCATTGATTATGTGACACAACCAGATTCAAGGGATATTAATGTGTGAAAAAGGTGCCTCTCAGAATCAGCACAATCCTGTCTTCTTTCCAATTACAGATTTTATTGTATAGATTTAGAAACTGATTCACACATGCTCAGAAGTCAAGCCTAAGGTTTAATCTCAGCCCCCTTGTGACCTTCTCCAGTCTTTCGTGACAGACTGGTGGCAGCCCCATCTCCCTTCACTTCAAAGCAGCGGCCCGGGATCAAGGGAAGAACTGGAATGTGCTGAACTGTTGAATCAAAGGCAGCAGCGGAAAGCCTCTCCCCAAGGTGAGTGAGCAGGGGGGCAGGAGGATGACAGGGAAGGAGGGAAGGAGGAGAAAGATCACCCATCGACCATCTACCTGTAGGCGCCACCTCTACACCAGGGGGCAAGAGGTGGAGGCGGGTGAGAGGCTGCAGTCCAGCGAAGACCTGAAGACTCTGCTCCCTTATCATCTTCTTCCAGACAGTCACAAAAGGACGGCAGGCAGGTACCTTTTCCCACGAAGACCAACATCAAGAATCGTGTCCTTATTCTTTCCCAGCCAGGGTTGTTTGGAACCGCATCAGTTTGTTCATTTATGCATTCCATGGCTACTTATTGAAAGTCTACTAAGTGCTGGAAATCTTGCAAGGGCTTGAGATGCAGCCGTGAAATATAAAGTTCAAATCTCTGCCCTTAAAAGCACATTGTCTACGAAGTTCCCATTGTGGTGCAGCAGAAACAAAGCCAACTAGTATCCATGAGGTTGAGGGTTTGATCCCTGGCCTTGCTCAGTGGGTCGGGGATCTGGCATTGCCATGAGCTGTGGTGTAGGTCGCAGACATGACTCGGATCCTGTGTGGCTGTGGCTGTGGCATAGGCTGGCATCTGCAGCTCTGCTTTAAGCCCCGAGCCTAGGAACGTCCATATGCCATGGGTGTGGCCCTAAAAAGCAAAAAAAAAAAAAAAAGCACATTGTCTAGAAGAGGGAAACTGACAAAGACACAAAACGCAAGGGACGTGTATCAGACGCTACGTGCAGCCTGACCTGTCTCCCACTGCAGACACTGGCTCAAGGAAGTCCACAGGATTCCTGTGTCCGGATCACCTCCTATTCACCCCACTGGTGAGGGAGAGGCCCCCACCCTAAATAGGATGAAACAGCTAAACACACGACACCAGAGACTGGGCAGATGAGACAGACAGCAGCTTATGAGTCACATACACGCACATCCCAGGGGGCAGGACACTCCATGTCGTGCACCTGGGGTTGCACTTGGGAACAGAGTGAACAAGCAGGGGCCGTGGGAGGCAGGCTCTGTAGTAACAAGAGGGTGAGGTGGCCCCTGGGTCCCATGGGAGGATGTGACTGAGTTGTTTGAACAATTCCACAGGCGAAACCCCAGGTGATGGCAGGGCTGGGACCTGAACACCTGCCTTTGGCTCAAGGAATCTCAATGATGCGTCGACATTTCCAGTAAACGCTGGTGTGAACCCTGAGGCCCTTTCACAAGAATAAAGGATGGAGAAACTGAGGCAGAATCTACAAGCTGTGTCTGCAGGACTGTGAGGCTTCCGATGAACGTCTTTTTAACCTGAATTAGCTGGGACATCGACCCCGCTCTCTTTCTCAGTCTATGCTGGTTTCATGAGTGCTTGGACATGAACTCGCTTTCGCATCTAAGCCCTCTGTTTCCTTCTGCCTGTTGGAAGGAAGGCAAACGAGGGGACATTTAATAACCTATTTCCACCCTCCAGTTCCGTGATATTAATTTGACTACACAGGATCTTTAATGCTTCACCCACAAAGACTCAATTTCATACATGAATGAGTCAGTGTCAAACGGTAGGAGGAGGAGGGGGGTGTGCCATGTTTTCCTGACACCTCTTAAATGGTTTCTTATTCCATATTGATACAGATCAAGGACCATGGATTATGCTGACAAGCTCATAAATTATCTGCTACTCGCCAACAATACCAAGGTCCTGTTTTCTTGATGGTGTAGTTGATGTTGATTGCAGAGGATGTCCATGAACTTGAAATTGTTTCACTTGTTGCTTACATGCCAGGGACCTTGAACTTGAGAGCTTCCTGTTCCATACAGAGGTACAGATGACACTCATGGTGGGAGTATTGCCAAGGGACATAAATTAGTTAACCATTACAGTGCGATGGAGAAAGGGGAGATGCACTGCTAATTGGGGCATCATGACAGGGCTTCTGAGAAGCTCACAGAGATACGGTGTCAACATTGAAACCCCAGGAGTGACAGGGAGCAGTGACCACATTTAAAGCCAGAGGTCATTAGCACGGGCAATCGGCAGGCTTTATGACTCTGAGGGGGAGGCAAAATCACTCTGACATGTTAAAGTGGGCATTTTATTATTTTTCAGAAGCCATAATTTTCCGACAATGAGTTTGGGGATCCTTTAAGGAGGATAATTGATTACCTGACAAAGAACTTGTAGCATTGCCTCCTCACAATAGGAGAGAGAAAAAGCAACAATACAGCTCTTTCAAGCAGAAATGGGGGCATTTTTCCAAGAAAACACTACAAAGTTTATAACAATGGGAGCCAGAGGAAACACAAATACATCTCGCCTTCTTGATAAAGATTTAATTGAAAGACTCTTCATGCTAAAAAACAAAGTTTTGCCTGTGCCATGAAAGGAAAAGCAACAGACTGAGGGGGAGGGTCTCCCTGACAAAGAGCCTCTTAATTATCCATACACATCCTTGTGATGGAATTCCACTGCTTCACCTATTTTTAGTTAATTCTCTTTTTCCGCCAAATGCTACATGTTATTACTCACGGCCACAGTCAATTCAGCCCACAATAAACCCAGATGAAACAGACTTGGGTTTATCCCCCTCGAGGAATTTTAATAACGGTAACGCTCTCAGGAATGTAAACCCGAGCACTGAAGCTGTTTGCACAGAGATGCACCTGTGTCTCCCGGGTCCCTACGCAGACCTGCAGCCCCAGTGGGATCTGAGGTGCTCACCAGCCGACACTCCCAAAGCCGGGGACTCCCATTCTGACCCTTTGCCACCCCACCCCACTTCACCCCCGCCACTGCCCCTGTGACTCCTGAGGCTTCTCTTCAAAGCCCTGCATCAGGCTCAGGCACGCCCGAGTCCTTGGTGTGTGTTTCCCGACCGTCCCTCTGATTTTCTCCTGAGATGTGACCAAGGCCCTAAGGCTGAGGTCTGCTGTCCCACCCAGACCCTGAGCTATGAAACAGACCGTGGTGGGCACTGAGGAGAGGAAAGGACAGCCCCAAGCAAGGCGCCCTTCCCGATACAACTGGGAACATCCGAAGAGGCAAATCTGATCCCAGTCACACCCCTGCTGCAAACCTTCCAGAAGATGCCCTCGGCCTTAGGAGGGAGCCCTAACTCCCAGGTCCCTGCCCCTCTCCAGTCCTGCCTCCCACCACTCACCTCTGTGTTCCCTTGGTCCCGGCCACACCGGCCTCTCCTCTGGCCTCGGACATACCAGACTCCCAGCACCTCAGGGCCTTTGCACACACTGTTCCCACCTCCTGGAATATCTCCCCACCCCGGCTCCTCACCTAGTTACCTGCAGCTCACCTGGCATGTCTCAGGTGAAACGTCACCTCCACGAGGATTCTTCTGTGTCTCTCCTCATCCCCAGATCTTGGTCCAGGACCCAGGTCAGGTCACCCAAAGCCCCTCTCATGACACCATGGTCCCTTTCCTTCCCAGCAAGGATCACATGCAGCGACTTGACATCTTTATTATCTGAGGAGGATCAAGACAGATAAAAAGGACATTCGAGGCAAATCCAATGAAGCTGGGTACCAAAGCGTCGCAGCAAACGTTTGCGATGTAGCAAACACGTACCGAGGATTTACTTTCGGCCAAGGGCCGTTCTCGGTGCCCGGCACTTATGAAAGCACTCGACCCTCCACACCGTGGACACTGCTACTGCGATCCCCGTTTTACAGACGAGGACCCAGGAAGCTTGCCCAGCCAGGGACTGGCACTGTCAGAGCTCCTGCCCTCAGCCACCTCTTCTGAACGGAAGGCTTTGTTTAGAAAAATGAAACTAAATTCTGCTCCACTTCTGTTCCTCAGCACCTGTCCACTAAGCAAACCATGGCCTTGTTCTAGGACATCCTTGTCCTAGGATGTGCAGGGAGGGCTCACTGAGTGTCAGGAGCTCTCCTGGGTGCTGAAATGATTTGCCTGGGGAGCAAGCAGACTCTGAGTTGTTCAAAGATCTCAGACCTATGACTGTAGCAGAATTCACCTATTAGACGAGGAAAGGGGTGTTAGAGGCTAACACACAGGCCTGTCCTTTGAGGTCCCAGCACACACACAAAAAAGTAGATGAGAGTGAAGAGTCCGTACTTCACTCCAGTTCAGGCAACAGGTCTCACCCCATGCAGTGTCATCATTGCAGCAGAGCAACAGGTGAGGTGGGGCTCCTCAGGCCACTTGCCCCCCAAGATGTCTGCAATAACGTACCCTCCAAACCAAGTGTCCAGGGAGCACCATGTAACCACACCTCAGTCAGCCGGGAGGCTGACCAGACCCTCTCCCAGTTGACCCCTCACTGTCTCACATCCAGTCCCCATACTCTACCAGCTCGCTGAACTGTTCACCCCGCTCTAGAGGCCCCACCTCTTCTGGTTTCCACTGTGGCTAGTGGTTGTTCCGTGATGGGAGGGAGGACAGGATCTTCCCAAGATGATGTAACCTCAGAAAAGACTGTTGAAAACAGTCAGACCCACCACCTGTGAGGCTTCAACAGCAAGCAAACCAGCTCTACCTGCCCCGTCTGTTTGGTACACACAGCGTCTGTCTCCTTCCCAGCCTGTTGTTACCTGGATCTCGAGAGACACCAGACCCCAGGAGGCATGGCAGAGATCTACCACACCTGTTTCACTATCTGATTAGGAGCTTCCTCGTTCTATTTTCCCCCAATTTTTTCATGTCATATCTGACATACTGTAGGTCCTGACTGAATATTTTCCTAAAGGAATGACAGAAATGTTGGTTTGGGAAGGTCCTGTTGGAGTAAGAATCACCTCAGATGCTTTCAATAATCACTTGAGATGACGGTGCAGAAATCATGGTATTTCAACTCCCAATACTTCAAGTGTGTATCTCCTAAGGAAAAATACATTCTCCTACATAATATCAATAACATTTTCACAACCAAGACAGCTAATGTTGACAGTGCAACACAATCTAACAGATAGTCCAAATTTAGTGTTTTTTGCATCTTAGGATCATGCACTGCATTTGGCTGTCATGATTCTTCCATTCTCTTTAACATGGAACAGCTGCCATCACTTGGTCTCACATAGTGTTGACCTTTTTGAAGATTCCAGATGGTCACTGTGGGCCATAAATCCAGGAAGGGCTCAAAGTTGGTGGGAACATGTCAAAAGGAAACAGAAACGATAACAAAAGGTTTCCACTGGACAGTGTAAAAATATTTCAGCATAAAAAAATGTATGGAAATGGATAGGAATACACTGAATTTTTCTTAAACCAATGAGCTACTAGTGACACTAAAAGATGATTGGGGCCAGAGACAATGCTTTCTGAATATGCCAGCTGATAGGTATAAGGAATGACAGAATTTGCAAATGTAATAACTGACTCAGGTACAGACATCAGTGGATGCCAAAACCACTGGGGAAAACTATTCTGGGGAATAGCGTATCTCAAAGTTTCACCCCATATGTCACTTAGGAATTGCAAAGGAGAAAAGGAGCCTTTACTACAGAGAAATTTGGTGAATATCACCTTAACCAAGGACTCCAACCTGGCATCCTGATGACATGAATGGTCTCTTCTGTGTGATGGGCTGGGCAGAGCCTCCTTCTGCAGTAATCCTGCCTGAATCTACCCGGAAAGAGCCACACATCCCAGAGGCCAGTGAGCTGGTCATGTCTGACCTCACCGGGGCTTGCTGGACACTCCCTGCCCCGAGCCAGGCCCTGTTCAGTGCTGGAGATGCAGAGATGGAAGCTCGGTCTTTAAGGATGGAGACAATGTTCAGGAGTCTGGGTCCTTAAGGTCTTGGGCATTTGGATGACCTTTGAATGATTTCTAGATGACTGTAACTTTTCCACCAAAAGGAAAAAAGAAAAATACATCTATTTGTTGTTATCTTCTCCTGATCAAACCTGATGGGCTGGTTTCAGAATAATCTGCGCTAAAGAGGTACATTCAGGAGCAATTTGTGGGCTCTTGGTCATCCCATCGAGCAAGATGGCTGGGGTAATGGGGGCTATAACCACCACAGGCACCATCAGGATCTGTGGCTACAGCACCAAAGGGCATCAGCCAAGCACCCGTTGGAACAGGAGCTTTCATCAGTGGGTCCAAGCCCCTCTGCAATGCCGCTGCTGTTGAGAAAGCAGAATTGGCCACAAAGAGCAGCAGCTTCAGAACCAGCCAAGAAAACAGCAGGAGTAAGGTCTGCAAAATGGCCAAGTCAGACCATGTGGTCAAGAATGGGGGGTTTTTAAGGATTCTCAACAACCAGCTCAGCAGCCAAAGAAGTGAACTTCTAAGCCCTCAGTCCCCCATTCTGCACAAATATTGGGAGGGCTAACTATGTGCCAGGCACACCTAGGTCCCTGGAGATGCAGCAGAGACCAGAATAAATGAGATCTTGGCTTCAGGAGATCATGATCCACAGAGAGACAAAGACAATGAGTGACAGCCCAGAGCCGAGAGAGCAGCACACAGCAGGGCCGCATGTCTCCTTGTTTCTCACCATTTTTGCCCCATGATGGCTTCTTACTGCCCCGAGCCTCTCCCCCTGAGGCTTCCAGCTGTAGGAGTCCACCTGGCCAGGAGCTGACAACGCAGGAAGCAGCCTTCAGTGAATGACAGATGGGAGCTGGTAGGACATTCCCCAGCTGCCTCATTCTCAACCACCCCTTGAGGCCTGTTCCATCCGGTCTCCAGGGGAGCCAGCAGGATTAGCCTGGTGTCCCATGGTGGTAACCCACTCAGGATCCCACCAGATTCCATGTGACAATCCTTCTCCTCCCGTCTCACTTCCCCACTCTCTCCAGAGCTCCCTGGGGGTACCTCCCAATCACACCCAGTCTCAGGGTCAGCTTCTGGAAGAGTCCAGCTCAAAACCATACGAAAAGCATACAGTAGTCAGATGGCAGTGAGTGCCCTGAGGAAATGGAGGTAGGAGAGGGTAGGTGCGGTCACGGAGGGAAGGGCTACAGCTGACCAGAGAGCAGGCAGAAGGAGCCACTGAGAAGGCAACATTGGAGCACGTGCCCAGGAGGTGAGGGGGCAAACTGGAAGAAAAGCAGGGAGGGCAGAGCAAATATGAAGACCCCGAGGCTCTTGCTGGGAAGAACTGGAGGCCTATGTGTCAGGAGAAGAGAGAGCTCAGGAGAAAAGCCAGAAAGAGACTGGCGGCATGAGGAGCCAGAGCGAGGAGGGCCTTGTCCACCGCAGAAAGGGCTTCTGCCCAGTGCAAGGTGAAGAGATGGCGGGCTCTGTGCAGGGAGCCGTGTGACCTGACATCCATTTACCAGGGTTGCTCTGACCAAAGGTGGAGAACAGGCCACAGGGGGTGAGGGCCAGGCAGGGAGACCAGGGAGGGCTCCTATGACAGTTCTCAGAGATATGACGGCCAGGGGTCAAGGGGGAGCAGGGCAGGTGGGCCAAGTGGTCAGATTCTGATCTAGGTGGACGGCAGGGTGGCCAGGTGAGCCGCGAGAAGATGATAAGTGTGCAAGGAGGGGAGGAGCTGAAGTGAGCTGGAGCACCCAGGAAGGGGGAGCTGCCAGTCCTGAGATGGGGACTGCATGGAGGTGGGGGGTGCCAGAGAACCCAATGACTATGAGACAGGGAGGGATCCAGAACAAATCTGAGTGTCTGCAACTGGAGATGAGAGAACAGGTCTGGGCTCCACATAGAAATAATTATTTTAAAATAAAAATAAAAGGCTAATCCTGATGTCTCAGACCAATCAGGTCATATTACAATCCTCTGAATATGATAAAGGATACTTTTTGTCAACCTGGAACACACAAGCTTCATAATGAAAATGAACAACCAGATAGAGATGGTGCAGTGACAGCTGGACCACAGTTACTGCCATCACATCCTCACACCAACCCATTTCTCATTGTTCTTGCATCAGGTGGGGGTCCCCAGTAGCAGAGACTGAGG
Source organism: Sus scrofa (assembly GCF_054392235.1). Taxonomy (NCBI): domain Eukaryota; kingdom Metazoa; phylum Chordata; class Mammalia; order Artiodactyla; family Suidae; genus Sus; species Sus scrofa. Next base: position 58,018,050 of record NC_139399.1, read on the forward strand.
TGGTTTTCAGTTCAAGATGTTTTGGGGATAAAAACACTTGTGAAGGGTAAGTGGGGGAAGAAGGCCAGGCAGGAGGTAGTTCGATCTTTGATGCAGGCCTGACAAAGCCTCAGAAAAACCGGGGTCAGGGTGGGGAGCAGAGGGGGGCTCCAAGTTTGTACAGCTCAGCCCACATTGGAGCCAAATGTCCAAGCTCCTGGTTCAGTCACCAGGAGCAGGCTCTCCCAGAAGGGCAAGACCATGGACAAGAAAGCTCCCTGCAGCTAAGATAGGCCCTGAAGGTAGTAGCATCTTGTACCATATATAAAAATTTGGCAAGAAAATCTAGGTATTGCAATTACAATTTAGAGAGGGTGGAAAGACTTTAAAAACCAAGATGGATAATCCTGAAAGTACAAAATGGGGAAAAAGAGACACACTGAAAAAACTGAAATTCACAAACAACTCATACAACTCAGCAACGACAACAAAAAAAACTAAACAACCCAATCGGAAAATGGGCAAAAGACCTAAATAGACATTTCTCCAAAGACATATGGATGGCCTGTAGGCACATGAAAAAATTCTCAACATCACTAATTATTAAAGAAATGCAAATTAAAACTACAGTGAGGTGCCACCTCACACTGGGCAGAATGGCCATCATTAATAAGTCTACAAATAACAAATGCTGGAGAGGATGTGGAGAAAAGAAAACTCTCCTACACTGTTGGGAATATAAATTAGTACAACCACTATGGAAAGCAGTATGGAGGTTCCTCAGAAAACTCAATATAAAACCACCATATGATCCAGCAAGCCCACTCCTGGGCATATATCCAGACAAAACTATAATCTAAAAAGATAAATGCACCCCTATGTTCATTGCAGCACTATTCACAACAGCCAAGACATGGAAACCACCTAAATGTTAATCAATAGATGAATGGATTAATAAGAGGTGGTACATACATACAATGGAACAGCACTAGCATAAAAAATAACAAAATAATGCCATTTGCAGCAACATGGATACAACTAGAGATTCTCATACCAAGTGAAGTAAGCCAGAAAGAGAAAGACAAATACCATATGATATCGTGTATATGTGGAATCTAATATATGACACAAATGAACCTATCTACAAAACAGAAACAGACTCACAGACACGGAGAACAGATTTGTGGTTGCCAAGGGGAAGAGGGAGGGTGTGGGATGGACTGGGAGTTTGGGGCTAGTAAATGCAAACTATTCCATTTAGAATGGATAAGCAATGAGGTCCTACTGTACAGCACAGGGAACTATATCCAATCTCTTGGAAGAGACCATGATAGAAGATAATATCAGAAAAAAATGTATATGTATGTATGACTGCGTCACTCTGCTATACAGCAGAAACTGGCACAACATTGTAAATCAACCATACTTTAATTAAAAAATAAGTATATTAAAACTTGAAAAATTTCATTGAGAAAATATTAAAATTTGGAAGTTTTATACATAATTACAAATTCTCTATATACATCTGTAAAAGTATTTGTAAATCACTAATAGATGAAGAGTTCATTCCTGTAGTATACAAAGAACTCTCACAAACTGACAAGAAAAAGAGGCAATGACTATAAAGAGAGAATTTATGGAATAATGTATCTCTTCTGAGCTCACAAACTGTTGGAAATACATCTCAGAGAAGTAAAAGTACTTATATCTTGTACCAATACACAAGGATGTCAGTACAGTGTTGTTCTTAGTGGCCTGGAACCAGAAATAAAATTAATTCCCTTTACTAATGGAGCAACTTAGCACTTTGTAAGTATAGACACCCTGTGGAATACTGCACAGCCACTGTAAAGAATTACTTTAGGGAGTTCCTGCTGTGGCTCAGTAGTAACAAACCCAACTAGTATCCATGAGGATGTGGGTTTGATCCCTGGCCTCCATCAGTGGGTTAAAGGATCCAGTGTTGCCATGAGCTGTGGTGGCAACAGATGTGGCTTCAATCCTCTGTTGCTATGACTGTGACATAGGCCAGCAGCTGCAGCTCCAGTTCAACCCATAGCCCGGGAACTTCCATATGCTGCAGGTATGGCCCTAAATAAGCTGAGCCATAACCAGAACTCCCTCCTTATCTTTTCTTAATTCTACTTACCTGGTGTTTACTTTGATCGTTTTTTCAAGGGTCTTAAGATGGAATCTTAGGTCATTGATTTTTTTTATCCTTTTTTAATATATGCATTTAAAGCTATAAATTCTCCTCTCTGCACTGCTTTGACTGCATCTCTCAAATTCTGATGTTATATTTTCATTATAATTGAGCAAAATTTCCTCAAAATAAATTTATTTGGAAAAAATACTGAATCTATTTAGAATAAAATATAATGCAAATAATAATTCAGTTGGTATACAAACAGGTCCAAAATTATGAAGGAAAAACAGAAGTAACTAAGGTTTGGGGCAAAAATCTTGTAGCATGAATTTGAAAAGGCATTTTTCTTCAAAATTTATCAAAGAAGTTAAAAGCCAAGTAATCTTCGTCTATCAGGAGTAAAACTGAAAGCTGGCTGAGATATCAGGATTTTGTTTGCTTGTTTTACTCTGAGTCAGCTACCTAATCTGCTTGCAGTAACTAACTGCTCCCTATTTTCTGCTCACCCCTTTTTCCCTAGTAACACAACCCTTGCTATTTAGCAGTGCAGAAGCAGGACTACAGTTCCAAGTCTCCCTTGCAGTGATTTGGGGCCAGGTGAGTAAGTGCTGCCCAGCGGAATGTGAACACAGGTAAGAAGCATTTCTCCTAGGCTGTGCCCATGAAAAGAAGCAGGTACTCTATTCCTCTCCTTTTTTCTCTTCTCAGTGCTGAAATGCAGAATAGTGTAGGGCACCTGGACCAAGTCGGTCAGGCCAATGGCCTTGACATAGTGGAGCAAAAAGGTAAGAGTAAGCCTGGGTCCTGACAGCTTCATGGGCCAGACCTGCCATACCGGCTCAGCTTTTCTCATGAGAGAGAAATAAACTCATATCTTGTATAAGCCACAGACTCTATCACAGCAGCCAAACCTAACTCCTAACTAATTCAGAGACCTCATATCTAAATAAAGACCTCACAGACATTCTGATATGGAATGGCAAGACACTTCCCACCCAAACCAAACCTAGAGGGGAAGCAAGAAGAATAAAGGAGTTAGGTTTAGAGCCTTTAAACATAACTCACAGCAGAAATAAAAGGAGCTGATTTTGTGGGTTGAAAAACTGAGCCCAAGACAGATGAAATGAATCATTTACCAAAGTTAGAAGCAAATTTTACTACTAAAGTATACAGGTTCACAGTCTACCCTGGAATGGCAAGTGACAGACCTGAGGCCATATCCAGCCAGGAGATGTGTTGTGACCAGCCCTAAACTGGCTGGTCTGTGCAACTGGTTTTTAACATTAAAAATGAGAAGATTCAACAACATATGTATCAACACGCTGTACACTTGAAATATCTTACCATTTTGGTTGTCAACTGTACCTTTAATAAGCTGAAAAAAATAGAGATGATTTCACATAAAAATCTAGGTTTCCAACTTCTTCTGAAAAATCAAAGACACGGCAAGACAGACATACTTTCCATCAGGCGACTCATGACCTGAACAGTCACAGCTGCCTTCACTGGACTGGGCTGTAAGGGTGAACTGGCCACAGTTCTCAACACTCTCTGTTGTCCCTGACCGTCATCACTGTTTTTTATCTGATTGCTGGCTTTTTTTTTTTTTTTTTTTTTTTTTTTTTTGGTAAACAAGCCTCTACCCATCTTTTTGCTAAAAACAATAAAACAAAAGATGAATCAAGAGAGCCACACATTTCAAGAAAAATGAGAGCACTTATTTCCTTGTGGAAACAAATTTCCTATGTATTTATTATGCAAACAAAACACAATTGTGTTGAAAAAACACTCAACCAGCTTCCCTCCCATACACCTCCTCTCTAGGAGCCCTGCATAAGCATGTGAGTTTTGATCTTGTTCATATACTCTCTGGGTACAACCTCCCTTCTCCTCTCACAGCTCTTCTAACCAGAGCAGGGTTTCTTGGGCCCCTTCATTCAGGGGAACCTGCTCACTTTCCAGATGACGTCATTCTGATGGGAGCCAGGCCTCTATGTGGAGGTGTTTTCTTTGTTGCTTTCTTCCTCTTGGACCCAGGAACCCATCCAAGCCATGCCTGCTTCCCCCAACGTGTTAACACAAACAGCCTGCTTCACCAGCTAAAGAAGTACGTGCTACCTTAATTACACGGTTGCTATTGAAACACTCGAGTGATAGACAAAACCCTTCATTTGGGAGGAAAATTAGTTGTACACTAACAGGAACACATTTCATCTTCAATTAAAATCGGCGACACTCCCTTGGCAGAGAACCCTGGCTGTTTCTTTTCTGCGTTCCGTCTCCTCCCTTCCACGGGGAACTTTCTGGGCAATGGGGCCAGGCTTTGAGGCCCCATGAGGGTCTCTCCTATCATCTCCCTTCACCAGTCGTTCCCTTGCCTTGTGGAAGCCCCCGCTGCCCTAGCCCACCTGGAGTGGGACCGTACCCCCAAGCCCTGTCTCTTCCTGTGCCCGGTCCCCTCCCCGCAGCCCCTGAAGAGCAAAAGCTGCCAAGTCAGGGGCAGCTGCTCCCCCAGGGCTCCTGGAGGTGAACGAATGATTAAATACGATGAATGACAGTGAGCGGAAGGCGCAATGTGTGAAAGTGCTTGCTTTAGCCCGAACTCCCGGAGTGCCACAAATGATGAAATCATCCATCTTCCACCTGCTGCAAAGAGGAATCCGCCGCAGCAAGTTGGAAAAGTCCTGGCTCCTCCTCGGAGTGATTCCTGCTCTGGGAGGTCCCTGCCCTAGCTGCCCAGCTAAGCCCCAGCCCCTGGGAACTGTGCCAGAGGACGCCCCACCCCCGGAGGACTTCTCTGAGGAGGAGGGGGTGGCCAACACCCTGACCCGCCTTCCACAGGGGCTGGATGTCCCTGACCCCACAACTTGCTGACTCACTAAACAACTTAAACTCTCTGCCACCACAGAGGAAAGGAAGCCGGTCAACCCCTGCTTCCTCAGTCACTGCCACACTCATGTGCTCCCGACATAAAACAACTCAATTTTCATCATCTCACTGGGAACATCTCAGTAACGCTCTCCAAGGACTGAGACGGAAGTGCATTTCAAGGCTGCCGAATCTAGGACACACAGAACTTTCTATCATCCTACTGACTGAACCATCAGGACAGGCCCCAGAGTCCCAGCCCCCACCTCCCCTCCACCGTCCACGGGAAACACACCTCGCTGTTGTCTTCCCTCCTCACTTCAGTTATTACTACCTGAAATACTCGAGAATTCCATCAACTCTAAGATGCCTTAGGAAGAAAGCATGGGGATGCCAGGGAGCAAAGAAGCACAGACAGAACCAGGAGACAAGAGAGGGCAGCTCCAAGCAGAACCACGGTGGGGGATGGGGGTTCTGAGTTCAGGGCAATGGTAAGGATAGCTAAAGCTACCCAGAGAATGAGAACTGCCCCCTGCCAGAAATGCACGGGGCATTTTTCACGGATGTAAGGAGCAGGAGAGCATTAAACTGAGTTACCAGGGCTTCCATGAGAGAGTGGGTGTGATTTCATGAGAGGCCTTGACATAGTGGAAAATCCAAATTAATTCTGTGCTTATCTGTTCACGGAAGAGGATGAGGAAGTGGATGCCAGAAAGAAAAAGTGACCAAAATAGGGGATTTTTTTAAAGAGGTAAAATACGTGTGTGCACGTGTGCGCCTGTGTGTTAATACACAAGTATTACAGAAAGTAAGCAAGAATGAGAAAAACAAAGTAGAAGAATGAAGAGAAAAGGGAACCACAACGAAGGGAATTGAGGTTATTCATTTCTTGATGTTGTAGTGAGAGCTCCTCTGACACAGATAAACTTGAGAAGCTGCCTTCAGCCTGCCCTAGAGCCGGAGCTGGTGGCTTCTTGCAGGTGCCAGCTCTGGCTGGGACCATGGTGCCCCACAGAGCTCCGAGGGAACCAGCCCTGAAGCCACATCCATGGTCTTTTCTCCTGTGAGTCCTGCATCACCCCACTGCCTGCATAGCCCCCCCCACCCCCAACTCACTGCGCCAATGTGAAAGCAACGCTTTCTACCCCTCCCAACTCCCTTCTCCGGCATCAGGGCTTCACAAATCACAATGCATGAGATCACTTCGCGAGACAAAGAGGTGTCGCATTAAGCAACACTGGATCCTGTACTGATTCTCTTCACCTCTTCAATTACCTCAAAGACAACATCCTGATTTGGTGCTAATATGCCTTTAGCACATCCTAAAGCCTTATCATCCTTTGGAAAAAAAAAAAAGAACAGGCCCTGGGCTTAGTGCAGAATGCAGCCCCTCTGTTTAGGTGGATTGTTTTCATTTCTATGGTTACCATCCTCTTGCAGCAAGACATGCTGGTTTTTCATCTACACTGGCGATATGGTTTCCATTTCAAATAAAAGTCTTTTAGTGAAAATAAACATGGGTTTATTTAAAGAAATATATTGAGGAAATATTCAACAAACTTCAGGCCAACTACCTGTTTTTGTAAATCAGGTTTCACTGGAACACTGTCATGCTGATGCATTTATATACTGTCTCCAGCTGAGCAGAGTAAAGAAGCTACAACAGAAACCAGGTGCCCCACAAAGTCTCCGGCCCTTCATAGAGCACATGTGCCCACCCCTGGAATAAGGGGCCATCCTGGTGATGGGTGTGGCAAAGGGCCGATGGTGGCCTAGGATGACTTAAATTGGGTAACCAGTAAGGAGCTTGGGCTGCAGGGCAAGAAGGTACCAGGCAAACCCCGATTCCCCCCACTTCCATCAAGTCCTTTCTCCTGACCCCTCCTCAAATTTCTCATCTGTAAAATGGGAAAACAGCCCCCCCACCATGGAGCTCTGGTGCAGAATAATGGATCCTAAGGAAAAAGCACAGGCCCAATACCTGGCAGGGAGCAGACAGTCAGGAAGCAGCTGTGATAATCACTATGAGTGTAGATGGGGAGAAAACACATCTCTTGGCAGCTGAGATGAGAGTTGCTCAGAGAAGAACTTCCATAGTCGGGGGGGATCAGAATAGAAGTCACCTGGGCTTGGAAAATGTGGGTCCCAAATTGGGAAAAGACTGCAGAGAAATAACTACCCAGACATAAGGGAGGTCAGGGAGGAGACAGAAGGAAATTCAGTTGCTAAGCAATGGGTGCTGATGCTGAAGTTGGCAGAAATGGCCCAGGGACCAGAGCATCCATTGATAAAATCACCAAAATCACCTCCCACTGCATTGTTCCAGAGTCACCAGTAAAATGTGCCCATTTTGGACTTTCTATAGATACAGGATTTGAGCACATCTACCAGCCAACACCTAGACTACAAGGAGATTCTGTGGTCCTTTCAAGGCAGAATTGTGACCGTATCAGATTTGCTGTGAAAACTATGGGCACAGGTAAGACAAGCTGGGTCCTGAGGCCAGGACAGAGAGACAGGGAGAGTTTCCTGCAATCCGTGAGTTTTCAGAGGCTTGGGTGCTCTGACCACACTGTCCATCTCCCAACCAATCTGGTGGGTTCCTTGAGCTTTGCCAAGGTCGAGCCCATCTTTGTCAGCATGATCATCATTTCACCTGGTGTGCCAGGAAAGTGAGAGACAAATTTAGAACTCTGAGAAGGAGTAAATGCTTATCTTGTTAAAGAGTGCCTGCCTCTCTCTAGTCCCCACTTCTTCCTGAGTCCTGCCTGCAGCAACCCTTTCTAGAAACATCCACATGCCTGAGCCAAAAAAAAAAAAAAAAAAAAAAAAACATTTTCCTTGGCCTATGAGGTTGGGTTTCATGCTTTGACAAATTAATAAATTCCTAATTTATAGAAACCAGAAGAAGTTGGCACAATTATTTATCAATTGTACAAATAAGGAAACTGAGTGTCCTACCTTTTAACCCCGCATCCTTGTTCTCTCCCAGCCAATGGAAAGAAAGATGATGCTCACACCTCATTGGCTACTTTTGGTCACAGGGGCATCTGGGAAATCTAGTGCCTATAGGAGGCCAAATTCCCTGCTTCTTTAAGAAACAAGAGAAAACAGAGTGCCATCAGGGCGAACTGGGTTAGGAATCTGACTGCAGGTCACTGAGGAGGTTCAGGTTTGATTCCCAGCCCAGTGAAGTGGGTTAAAGGATCCAGTGTTGCCACAGCTGTGGCTCAGACAGCAGCTGTGGTGCAAGTTAGATCCCTAACCCTGGAACTTCCACATGCCATGGGCATACCAAAAAACAAAACAAAACAAAACAAAAGAGACAAGAGAAAAGGACATGGGAGGGAGCATCCCAGTCTCTGTCTCAGCTCAGCAACCCCTGCCCTGTCCCCCACCAGGTCAGATGGGGCACAGATGACCTTCAAGCCCAACACCAAGGGCATCTTGCTCACACTGACCTGGCCAGGTCATCCCTGCAGGAGGACAGCACTCAGATCTGGGCAGGATCAAGCCTTCTGCAAATGACAGGCCAGGGGGAAAAAGCGGGGAGCACCGCTATCCACGAAGGGCTCCACCCGCTTCCTGAGGCTCCTGGGGAGCCCGGGCCTTCCCTCGTGCAGCTGCTCCATCCTACACCAGGCACCAGAGACCATGCTGAGCTGAGGGGACCCCCGGGCAGTCACTCTCTGCATCAGGTTGGAAATTCCACCCTTGGAACAAGACGCTCATGACAGCTCCAGGTGTGCCGTCTGTCACCTGCTCAAAACAGGCTGTCTTGGGTGTTGTCTCCACAGGTGCAGCTGAGTTTGGGGAAATAACGCTGTTTTTGGCACCGGCCTCAGTAGGAGAAGACTGACTCCTAGACTCTAGAGACCAGGTCTGTCTGTGCAGGAACTTGTTTCCAGGAGCTCGACCTGTGGCAGCGGGCCAATCAGAAGAGGCTCTGCAGCCCCCTGGGCTCAGCAATGATGGTGATGGGGGAGGATGTGTTCCTGGACCAGCTCGCACTTGGCCTGTAGAGCTGGGAGCGTCAGCGCTTGGCTGCCAAGGCTCGGGACATGTGTCATCCAGGTGAGAGGGGACAAGTAAAGAGGGGCACTGGGAGTGCACGGGGCCCCCAATCCACCAAGAAGGCCAGAGAAGAGGGATGTTGGAATTAGATGGGGAGTGGGAACCTGAAGGCAACGGAGGAGGCAGGTGGGGGGAGCAGAGATTGAGAAGTTTCATTCATTCATTCACTCATTCATCCATCTGACACATATTTACTGAGTCCTACTACATGCCAGGCTCTCTGTGAGGTGCTAGATTGAAAGGGACAGATAGGATCCCCCATTCATTTATTAATTTAATATTCCAACAAACACACACTGAGCCAGACACTGCCCTGAGGATATAACTGTGAATATAATCCCTTCTCTCCTGGAGCTAAAATTCTAAAGGGGGTTCAAAAGTCTGTTCCCCAAAAGCAAATGAATAATCTCATGACCCAGAGATTTTAGTAGGAAAACACCTGCTTCCCAGGAGACCAGAGCCCACCAGGCACTAAGAGGGTGGGAACTGGAGGAACAGGTGTGGACTTTACAAGACACCTTCTTCCCCATCTCCAGGGAAAGCCAGTGTTGGCTGCAGCCTGAGAAAGGAACCTAGGGCTTCAGGGCCCCATGAGCCCCTCAGATGAGCCCCTCTCAGCACCCAAGGGAATGCCCCAGACCAAGGAAGTAACAGCACAGGACCTGGGCTGCTGAAGGTCTGACCCAGGATGGATGACATTGTGAATGGAACGGAAGGGGGACCCCACAGTTATAAATTCCTCAGAATTTCAAGAAGGATCCAGCTTTCCTGCCAGCTCAGTCTCAGGGAGCCCCTGCTCGGCTTCGAGGGGTCAGAAGGGTTTGCTGGGCTGTGTAGACACGCCGTGTAGACACTGCACCAGCAGCCTGCGATGTCCAGGATTCTGCTCAGCCAAGAGCAGAGTTCACCTGCATATTTAATCGCCTGGTCCCTGGAAATTGTCTTCCCATCTTTACTGCCCTGGGATTGAATCTCCGCCAAGCTCCTCCATTCCTGGTGAGCGGGTCAGGGACCAGCCTTAGGAAGCTGCTCCAGCTCAGCTGGGGTGGGTCTGTCTCCAGGGCACAGACTGTGGTTCAACTTCAGCTACTCTCTGCTCCCCGGGAGAGGCCATCACTGCTGGAAGCTCTGGATTTAAGGTCTCACATGAGAGATGAGAAAGCTCTCAGGCCAGGAATTACCATGGCTCAGAGCCCCTGGCCGTCTCCACTGCAAGTGGATCCCAATGTGCAGTGTGAACTAGAGCACAGTCCATCTTGGGCCATAGAGCTACAGCTCCTGCTCACCCTCACCTGCAAGGGGGGGCCCAGACCCCCACCCCCACTGATTCTGCAGCCCTGCTCCGCAGGCGCAGGGGAAACCAGGGTTTGCCTGTCCTTAGCGGGGGCGGTGGACAAGTCTGGGGCAGACAGTGGGGGTCGCAGAAGGGGCAACTGGAGTCTGGAAGAGAGGAAACACCTGGGTGAAGTTTTTCCATTTTGCCTTTTTGGAAACCAGATGTTGGAATGCCAAGAAATTGAACCGAAGAAGGTGACAGACTGAAACCATACCTGAGTGTCTTCTGTGCGGGAAGCCAGCACATCACAGCGGTCAGCTTCCTAAGAGCAAAGCCTCTGCAGAAGGACTCTCTGGGTCCGAATCCCAGCCCCCACTTACAAGCTGCATGACCTCGGGCAAGTTAGGTAAACCTCTCCGTGCCTCGGTTTCCTCCCCTGAAAACCAGGGACAATGACAGTGTCTGCTGCACAGGACCATGGGACAGATTAGAGTAGAAAGGGGCAGTAAAGTGCTCGGCAGTGTCTGCCCACAGGACACAGGGCTTAAGATGCCTGATATCATTGTCATCATCATCGTCACGACTGAATTTGATGACACTCTAGTGACCTCCATTCCTGGCCTTATCAGCTCCATGCGGTTTTTGCTGGGATCAAGTCCGTCCCCTGGTTCGGACTTTTACCTGAGAAATGCAGGCTGCGAAGGATGCTCTGAAGCCATCCCCCCATCACCACCACCATCAGCAGCCTCACATGTCCCGGGCCCATGGCAGGTGCTGGCCCATCATCCCTCAGAGGGCAGCACTCTACAGTTTGCAGAGCATATGATTTCTCATTCACTTTCCCAGCATCAGGTGGTCCTGGACACTGCCCCGCTTCATCCTGGCCTTCCTGCCTCCCTTCCTCTTCACGAGCAACGCCTCCCCCGACACATGCACAGTGAGAGGGACCTTGTCAATGCCTGAATCAGACCATGGCGCCTCTTTGTGTATAACCCTCCAGTGCCCCTCTCAAAGGACAGATGGGCCAGGCCCTGCCTCCTCTCTGATCCCATCTCTGCCCACACCCCACACACCAGCTGCCCTGCCCATCACTGCTGCATCCTACATCCCTCCAGGTTCCTCCACCCTGCACTTATTTACACTTTTACTCTCTATCCCCTTCTTCAAATGTCAGTTCCAGATGGAAAGGACACTAGTCACCACCACATCCCCAGCACCCAGCAGGTGCTCAGAAACACTTGTGGACAAATGGTGAATCATTGTGGCCCTAGCTGGGGAGGGGGCAGGTGCCGTTAGTATAATGGATGGTCTTAATAATAACATCACCTTGTGCTCACAACCTGCTTTACAGCCTGCAGGTACTTAAGCATCTGCCATCCCTGAAAGGGAAAAAGAAAGCAAATCTAGACTCTTAGCCAGAAAAGGCAGGGAAGGAGAGACTGAAGAATGAGCAAGGGATGCGTTTTCTAGCATTGAGCTACTTCCTGGTCTCAAGATCAAAGAGGGTACCCAGAAGAGGAAAACCTGGAAAAGTCAATGCCTTTTCCTGAAGTTTAGCCCACAGCAGAGTGTCAGGGAATCTGTAGCAATGGAGGCTTTGGGGTATCATTTTTTAATGTATTAAGAAGCAGGAAGAGAAAGAGCAGCAGGCTCTGAGCCCAGAGCTTTGGAAGGTCCTCCTGCGTCTAGCGGCCTGACAGCAGCTGCCAGGGCAGGTGCGTCTGGGGCAGCGAGGCCCCTTCCTCCCCACAGCCCTCACTGCTCTCGGCTTAAGGATAAGCGACCTTTTACGGCTTGTCTCTTGAGAGCTATTGGAAGCAAAGCTGCCAATTACAGGCTAAATCTCAAAGCCTCCCTACAGAAATCCCTCTTACTAAACCCAAAGCCCTGATTCATCGGTGCCCCTGATTAGCGACCCGCTGGCGACAGTGGGCTGACCTCGCAGGGCACTTCCGCTTGGGGGTTGGGGGCCCCGGGCACTCAGGGCCATTAATCACTTAATCCTCACCTGGGAACGTGGTCACATGGCCCCCAGAAGCCAAAGGTCACAGGGGCGGAGTCGGGCTGGGCAGGACCACAGAGCAGGGGTCCCGGCCCACAGCACTGACCCCTGACCACTGGCCGAGCCCTGACGGTGCCCTCGTGGGTGGAAAAGGGGCCTCGGCCCCAGCCACCAGTGCTGCTCCTCATATCTCTTTCCAGGAAAAGGTCCCCCAACCCGAGACGGTGAACCCAGTCCCACTGGACACTGCAGGGGACTTTCCCGGAGGACTTGGAATCTGGGCTGAAGTCCCAAAGATAGAAGTGTTGCAACCCACTCATTCTAAAGAGAATACTGGAAACGTCCATGAGAGCCAGCGGCCACCACCCCCACGTAAGAGGGACATTGTGAAGGAGATTCCCAGGAGGGAATTCACAACTGGATATGTTTTATTTTGTTTTTTTGGTTTTTTTTTTTTTTTTGGGGGTCTTTTTGCCATTTCTTGGGCTGCTCCCGCAGCACATGGAGGTTCCCAGGCTAGGGGTCGAATCGGAGCAGTAGCCGCCGGCCTACGCCAAAGCCACAGCAACACGGGATCCGAGCCACCTCTGCAACCCACACCACAGCTCACAGCTCACAGCAACGCCGGATCCTCAACCCACTGAGCAAGGCCAGGGTCGAACCTGCAACCTCATGGCTCCTAGTCAGATCCCTCAACCACTGAGCCACGATGGGAACTCCCAGGATATGTTCTTTGGCCCAGAGTGAATGAGGGAGGCTGTGCAACACCCCAAATAGGCCCCAGTGCCACAAAGAGAGGGCACACATCTCTCCCCCACTGGACATTCCCAAGGCTCCAGGAAACCTGAGCTGAGGGCAGCCTCCCAAGAGCCTGGCCCTGCGGGTTGGAGTGAGGCCAGCTCATGCTGGATCCCTGGGGAACTGGAGAGCTTCTGAGCCAACCCATGCTGACATGCCCCTGATGACCGGTCCTTGTCATGGGAGATAATGAATTTCCTTACCACATGAGGCTCATTAGGACTCGCTCTTACTTGCAGCCAAAAGCAAGCTAATGGACACTCCATCCCTTCAAAAGGACTTCTCTGACCTCTAGCACCCAGCAATTCCTCCCTCGTCTGGACTTCAAGACCTGTCACTGTACTAACCCACCGCACCCTGGGTGCTATTTATGCCCCCTACCAGCCAGGGGCTCCCTAAGAACAAAATATGATTCATCTCTCTCCTCCTTAGCCAGGACCCTATACTTAGTAAGTTTTTGTAGATTTTATTGCACAGATGAATGAATAACTAGAAACCAGACATCTCTTTTTACTTTAAAAGCTAGGTTGATGCATTTTACTGTTTCTGTTTTTAAAGTAACACATGACTGTCACATAAACTGCTCTTTCAGACTGTATGGCAATATTCTGATGCCAATAGCCATGGATATTAAGGTGCTTTATTATAATTAACTACTGTCCATAAAAGCCCCTCCCTCTTTTTTCCAGATGACAGTATTTGAAGATGCAGGAATTTCCCTCCAGCAAATAGTCCTCTTTAAAGTTCACACTCCTTTTAACAGATGTAACACATGATGATAAGCACATCTGGACAGGTAGTTACCAAGATAAATTGTAAAGGGCCCAGAGGACTCCAATCAGAGTTTCCACAACTCACCCCCCCTTCCCGTTAGTTGTGAGAGCTATTCATCCTCATGAGGAATAAACCTAGACGTCCAGGATACAGACCAGGCTGGGCTCCCTGGGAAACCTTGGATCTGGGAATTCAGGAAGGACCATGATGAGTGGACATGCCAGGACCCACCATGCAGATGGAAAGAGGCTGTGGGAACCAAGGGCAGGGACGGCACTCAGCATCAGGACCATGAAATGCCACTGCAGGTTTCTGAAATCCCCATCTCCTCTGAGAGCCTTCCCGTCCCATAATCTTCCCCATCACAGTAAACAACTCCCTGATTCCAGTGGTCCAGCCACATCCACTGCAAACGCCACAGTCTATACATCTGGCATTTCTCGCTGAACCATTACAGGTGCCTCCTCACTGGTCCCGGCCTCCACTCTTGCTCTCCGTACAGTGAATCCTCTGCCCACAGGCAGAGGGAGCTATCAGCACATTCTCTGCCCAAATCTTTCAGTCCTGTCCTACCTCATCAGAATAGAGTCCATGTTTCTGTATTACGTAGGGCGAACAACTTGTCCACGTTTGCCTAGGGCTTTCCCAGAAAGTTGAAAGTCTTGCTTCCTCCCAGGCCAGAGCGCCTTCCTAATGGATGCTACTGGGAGCCTGGCCCTAGTCCCTTCTCTCCATTCCTGGTGAGTCACTAGGGCAGGGTAACTAGAGCCCAGCCTGGCCAATGAGGAAACTGAGGCATGGCCAAGGTTCAGTGACTCACTTTTCTTCAAAGGGCTCATTACTCTGGGGTGATTACAGGTGGTTACAGTGCGGACCCTGGGCTGGGTCCCAGCTCGGCCACTTTCAAGCTGAGAAACTGCTAACCTCTGTGTGCCTCAGTTTTTCCATCTGTAAAATGGGTAATAAGGATAATCGACTCGTGGCTTTTTATGAGTGTGAGGAATCCCATGAGGAGGAGCCTGACTCTGGAACCAGACGCTGGTCGACCCACCAGCCCCTCCACTGGCTCCAAGACCCCCAGAGCATCAGCCGCCGCCATCTGCAGATGGAAGATAATGGAGCGCCTCTGCACAGAGTTCTTATGAGGGTTAATTAGGATTTGTGGTTTGTTGTTTGATTTTTTCATTTTTGGCTGCCCCATGGCACATGGAGTTCCTGGACAGGGATCAGATCCAAGCCACAGTTGTGACCTAAGCCACAGCTTTGGCAGCACCAGATCCTTAACCCACTGTGCTGGGCTGGGCATCGAACCTGCGTCACAGTGCTCCCAAAATGCTGTCAATCCCTTTGCACTGCAGTAGGAAGTCTAGGTTTTTTTAATTTTTTAAAATTTATTTGCAGTGTCTCTATGAAGCAAGCACAACATAGATTTTGTTAAATAAAATACACAAAGTGCATGAAAAGTGCTCAGACCAGTGCCTGATGCCTGCACACTCAGTGAAGTTGAGCTGCTCTGATTTTTATTGACAGAAAAACAAGATCCAGGAGCCACCTCAACCCATCTGCTCCTCTCCCACCCACGTCACAGCCGCCAGGTCCACGTGTCCAGGCTCCTCTGTCCACCTGGATCATCTCCCCTCTGAAGCCACCTCTGCTCTCTGCTCCCATCTCCCTACCCCATCTCCTCCAGACCCTCCCTCCAACACATTCACACAGGGCTTCTAGCACAAGCAGGATGTTGAAAAGAGGAAGGGGGAAGGGGCTGCTGTGGTGGGAACAGGTTGGGTAATGACAGAGGCAAGAATGCACATGGTGAGAGTGAGAAGGGATTAGGAGCAGAGGGTTGGTAAGAAATGAGAGTCAGATCCATAGAGGTGACTGGGCACCAGGAGGTAGGGGCCTGAGACCCCACTCGAGCAAGGACTTCATCCCTCGGGGCCAACGTCCCCCTGATCCAGCCACCACCTGTCATCTGTCTGATGCAACACAACCTATATTTAACATTCTTCTAAACCAGATGACTTCATTATGTAAATTTATTTTAACAGCAAACCTTATGTACTTGATATAATTGGAAAATAAACGGAAAAAGAAAATCATGTTATAAATTCCTCCTAGATACTATTTTCCACCGGAGGCTCAGAGCCTGGGGTCTGCTCTTTCTTTGTTAAAAAGGAAATGACGGCATGTTAGAAACATGCGTGAAATTGAGACTTGTCTTCTTAAGGGAAAGGAGAATTTTAAAAGACTAACTTAGGCTGTGTCTTGGTGCTACAGGAGAAGCATCTGTGGTGTCGCATGAGGGACCCTTTGCATCAATTCTCTCTTAGATACATGTCCCCTACTCATATCCCGCAACCTTCACTGTGCCCAGGCCCACCTACCACCACCTATGTCTCTGTGTCTTTGCTTGAGGGCTTTTTCTAGAACTGAAGGTCATTCTGTATGTGCATGCAAGTACACACAGACAGACAGACAGACAGACACATACACAGATGGCTGGGAATCACGGGGAATTAAAAACCCCACCAAACACCCACCATCCCCTTCCAACCAATGACTCTCGGGAGTTGGTGTGTAAATAACCAAGAACCCAGTGTGACTGTCTGACTTTCCCCTTCCGGGGAGGTCCCTGGCCTGGCCACTGCTTTGCTCTGTGAGGAGGACCTTCAACTTCCACCTTCTAAAGTCTAGAAGAGAAGCTCCTGGGTACAGTGGGTGAGAAAATGCATCATAATCCTACCATTCCCACAAGGACATCTTTCTTCCCACACCAGCTGAGGGGCCTTCCCTGGCTTTCCCCCTCCCCCAGCCCAAATGTCAGACCCCAGTCCTGAGCGATTCAGTCCAGAAGAGCCCTGAAGGCTCCTGACTATGTAAACCAGGAGTCAGGAAGGGCCTGTCTGAAGATTTCCTCTGGAGGGGACTGATGGCCATCCATGAACTTTTGTGATACGGCGTCGATGACTGAGGAAAAAAAATGGGAATGGCTCTGGTCAGATTTGCAGTCTAAGAAGCCCACTCAAGCTGCTGCTGCAGAGGGTGCACTTGAGCAATGTCAGTGGGATGCCTAGAGCCCAGGGAGGAGGTTGTTGTAAGGTCCAGGCGAGAGGTGGGGCAAGCTTGACACAAGAGGTGGTAGTGAAGATGGAGGGGCCAGTGTGGGTGATACACTGCGTGACAGCATAAAAAAAAAATGCAGTTGGTCTTTGTCTCCAGTTCCTGGCCCAGACTCTACAACTCTCACGGAGTGCCTCACTGTTCCTAAGACTCCCCTTCTGAGAGCACCTGATTTTATGCTAATGAGGTGACTTACAGTGGGGCTCCTGGAGAGCCTCAGGATGGGGGCTGGTAACCAGAAAGACCAAACAGGATTAGAGGGCAGACACTCTCAGCCCCGCCTTCTGACCTCTTGGAGGTTGGGGAAGAGGAAAGAGAGTAGCTGAAGCCTGGGTTATAAACATTCTCCAACAAAGACGTTCAGTGAGCTTCCCGTCAAGGATCACACTGGAGTGCTGGAAAGGGGGTGTGCTGAGAAAGCAAGGCAGGCCCCACACCTCGGTGAAGCTGTGCTAGCGAACCACCAGACCCGAGCGCCGGGTTGCTGTGGGAATCCCCAGTTCACAGCCAGTGGGTTGGAAGTATGTGGGGCTGGGGACTTGTAACTGGCATCTAAAAGGGGGTAGGTGGCAGTCTTGTGAGGGTCTCAACCCAGAGGGTCTGCGCCAACTCCGGGCAGTTAATATCGGAGACCGAAAAGAATTCTTGGATACCCAGTTGGACAACTGGGGGCTGGTGTTTTCTAAACACATCACACACATGAAGTGAAAAAAACAGGTATGTGTAATGGATTTACATGATGGATATGAGGAAGAGGATATTTCTGACCAAGGCAAACAGGTCGAAGAAGGCACCATTCTCTGAAAAGACACACAGAGGAGAGGAGCACGAATGAGAGGACAGGGGGCCGGAGATCATGAGTTGCATCTTAGGCTGAGTTTGCACAGTGTTTGGAATATCCTGGTAGAAATATCAGGAAGCCTATCTAAAAACAGTACCTCAACTAGGGCCAGAGAAGAGGCGTGAGTTATTGAAACCACCTGCTTAGAGGTGGTACACGAAGGAAGAGGCTCTTTAATTATAGCTGGGGAGCCTGCAGCACAGAACAGGAAAGCGGTTTGGCAAGATTCACACTATCTGTGGTATCTCCGTCTTGGTAGGCTGAGTAATGACCTTCTGAGATGCCTACGTCCTAATCCCCAGATTCTGTCAATGTCTCCTTACAGGGTGCAAAAGGACTTTGCGGGTGTGATCAAGTTAAGGATCTTGAGCTGGAGAGAGCGTGCTGGATTATCCAGGTGGGTCCGATGCCATCACTGGGCCCGTGTAAGAGGGAGAAGGCAACGGGAGGAGGAATGCAGGCAGCCTCCAGAAGCTGCGAGGAACAGATTCTCCCCTGGAGCCTCAGAAGGAACCAGCTCTGAGACACCTTATTTTTAACCCCATAAGACTCATTTCTAACTCTAAGCTCCAGAACCACAGGAGAGTAAATTTGTGTTAAGCCACTAAATTTGTGGTAATTAGCTAGTGCTGCCTCAGGAAACCACTACAATTGAACTTACATCACCAGTGAAGGCATGAGCATGGCTCTGTTGGGGATTCTGAGCAACATGCTCTGGGGGCATTTACTCTTCACATAAAAAGAGTGTCTAGGGCTGGTGTGGTGGCTCAGGCTATTTCTCTCCTTCTCAGCCTTCAGGTTAGTACAGTCTCTGCCCAGAATCAAAGGAGGGCTGTCACAACCCTAAGCCTCATGACCTCGGTGACAGCATCTAGAGCAATTAAAGAGGACAGGAGGCCACATTTTGAGAACCTCTAGATTTAACGGAGAAAAATATTTCTGCAAAGCTCCAAGAGACTTCCTTTTCTACCTCCTTGGCCAGAAATGCTCACACGCTCATCCTGGGATTACACTGACTGGCTTAGAGCAGTGATGACCTTTTTCCTTAAGCAGCGCTGACTGTCATCTGGGGAAAAGGAAATGATAAAAACGTTCTGCTCTGAGCTTACGCCCATGATCCCAGGTCCCAAGGGACTAACCTCCACCCTCTAAATTCCTTCTCCGAGTCAATGATTCTGAGAACAGGACATGGTGCATGGAGATTGGCCACTTCACAAGAAAGTTCCTTTCTACAAGATTACAACACCTGCCTGATCAGAGCCCACCAAGATGCAGCTGATGCTCTACCAATCCTGAGTCCTTCCCCAATGAGCGTCTCATCCCTGTGTTTAGAGAGGTTCTCCCTTTGGGGAGTTGCAATATCCATTCCATTGCAGTTTGAATCTCAAAGTTTTTGAAAGTTTAACATGCGCCTCAAAAAAAGCAATTTTATATTTGCAAGGAAGAAGGAGACTGGATACTGGGGAAGTGACCAGCAGTTGCTGCCGCTACCTTCTTTGTCATGCTCACTTGTTACAGCCATTTTACCTACTAGACTTTAACCCAGTAGTTCTCAGATGGGGACAACTACAGCTCCTAAAAAAATACTGGCAATATCTGGAGTCATATCTGGTAATCATAGCTGGGGAGATGTTGCTACTAGCATCTAATGGGTAGAAGTCCGGGATGCTGTGAAACATCTTACAAATCATAGGGCCAGCCCCAGAACAAAGAATTAACCTGGTTCCAAATCTCAAGAGTACCAAGGTTGAGAGATGTTCATCCCTCATCCCCTTAGGAGCAGGATAGGATGGCCAGATTTAGCACAGAACTTACTTGTATTTATACTAAAAAAAAAAAAAGATTATTGTTTATTTGAAGTTTAACTGGGTGTCCTGTGTTGTATCTGGCAATCCTAGAAAAGGATCATAACCTATTCTGCAATTCTGCTAAGGCCTGGTACTGAATAACTTAATAAACATTTGTCAAATGAATGTGCAACTCACCAAAGATGTGCGAGGCCTCTGCGTGCTCTGATAACCCTGATCAAAGCACCTTTCTCAGCTGCTCCATGCACAGGGTCAGCTCCTCCCTCCCCAACCAGGCTCAGCGATGAGACTCCCCCAGCAGCTCATGTGGCTTTCCTTTAACTATCTCCCCCCCCAGAGAAGGCCTGGCGTCCTGCTCTGAAATGCACTGCAGGATCCTAACTCAGCCAGTGGGTAACCCAAGAACAAGTACCAGTGAAGGGGGCTTTCACTGCTACCTGCATCTAGGCCAAAGCAGAAAGCTTTCAGTCTCATATAGGGTCTGCTAGTGGCCTCTGGGGGTGTGGCCCCATCCAAAGCAAAGAAACAACCCACTAATTGTCTAAACAGACACCACCAAAATCTCCTATGGCCTGGTTTATGATTTTTTTATGAGCCCGAGTGAATGCAGCTATACTCAGGTTGTACCAATTCCTCATCCACAGGGGAAACTTTTAGGAGGCTGACGGTGGGGAATTCGATTCATGAGGACCCATTGCCCTGGATTTTCACTCCAGTTTTGCAGACTCTGGAGGAGTCCCTAGGGCCCATACCAGTCATTTCTGACTCAACGAACATTTCCTGTGCACCATCCATGACCCAGGTACCGGGCATGCTTTTGATCCCCGTAATCTCACCTAACCCACATGGCAACCTGCAATGACCTCAATATTATTCCCATTCTCAAGACAAGGACACTTAGGCCCAGGGAGGTAACCGTTGCTGGCCAGTGAGGTCAGAGTCCAGGTTAATTGGAACCTCAGCCCTGGGGCTGCTCTGCTTTTATTAAATCACCACCAACATTAATCAACTCATAAGTGCATTTTCTGAAAGGTGATTGTAAAACACGGTGTGCTCTCAAGAGAGACTAAATTGAATTGTACTTATGGTCAAATGGACCCTGATTTTCCCCTTTAGAAAACTATCGCCCACCAGAGACCCACAAGCTCTGCCCTGTCCATGGAGATCTGCAGCTGTGCTGCAGAGGGGCTACGAGACTCATTTTAACACAGTAAAACTCAGGTGTTTAATCTCTCTTGTCCACTTACCCATGCTAACTACTGATAGATAGTTAAGTAGCCAGACAAATCATTACGGTTATCTGGGCTCTTAGAACAATGTCTTAACCATAGGCTACCCCACAGTCTTTCACTGATAAGAAATCTGATCTCATTGGTCTCCAGCCCCCAGGAAGCTGCAATTACTCCTGTTTATAATTTTCGCACCTCCCAAACTAACCCTTTATTCCTGATCACGCACTTTTAGGCATCAGGCATTAGTATAAATTACACTATACAATTATTTGTAATTAAGAGAGAAAATGTGTACTGTGCTGCAAAAATGAGCTCTGTTTGGCTGAAGTTAATCATGCCTGTGCCAGAGCACTGGCCTAGGGAGGCAACAAGAAACACAATTAACTTTCATCTGACTTAATGGAAGTTTATGTTGCTGTTTTTCATAATCATAATATCTCGAGACATATAAACAATTTTTCTCCAATCTAATTGCATTTCTACCAACAAGACAGCTTGAGTTTAACTGAAAATTCAGGCAAAATTAACCACAAGTGCATATTCTATGGATGATGCTAGAATTTTTGTAATTAAACCCATGTAGGACTGTCCCCATTCAGCTGAGAACTTGATCACAATCCCCTGAGGAGACCCTGCAGCCTCTTCTGTTCTCCGTGGAAACAAGTCTTGGCCCAATTCTGTGAGCCATTAAAGCCCTTGATCGAATTCTATGCTCTTGTGCTTCAGAGACTCCAAACGCATCCCAGGCCACATTTTTTCTACTTTTAACATTTCTCCTTTACACATCAATTTGTCTGAGACACATTAAAAGCTCGACTTTTACAGCCCTCATAAAATCCCATCTGCGCCCAGCTCTGACCCATACTCAGCCAGAAAGTGCTCGTACAAAAACAGCTCGGGCTATATTTTAGCCTCTTGATGGAAAGATACACACACAGCAACAGCAATTACTTTTGTCACTGGGTATAAGTCAGGTCTTCTCTGCAAAATGCCTCCAAGAAGGACACAGAAGGAAGAAATTAGGCTTACACACATCAAGGGAAAGGTCCCCTCCAGGTTAAATCAACAAGGGGGTTGGGGAGTCAGGAGCAGGGAGAGGAGCCTGAGAAGCCCAATGATCCAGCCAGGACGGTCCTGATGAGAGATGCCATCAGAGTGAGGAGGGACACAGAGGGGAAAGGGTGTCCCAGACAGTGTGGCTGGGCTGCAGAGTCAGGAGGTGAAAGGGCCTGAGAATTATACTGAGCACCCCCCCCAGTGCCACCCCCGAGTCATGGCTGAGCCACTTCCAAGGCTGGGGGGCTACTGGGCCCCTGAGGCCCCTCGTGTTTCCCAGGCAGACACTGAGCTCCCAAAAGGAGCTGGAGGTCCCCACCTGCCTGCAGAGAACCTGGAAACTTAGCCCGGGGCCTCAGACCTAGAGGACCATGGGTTGACTGAGAATTATGGGGGGAAATGTGGCCAGAGGGCCCTTTGCAGACCCTCCAACTCTGTGAGTGTCTCAGTTGGTGAGTTAGGCCCAATCCACAGCACCTGCCTCCAATGAACACACATGTGCTTACACATGCACACATGTACTTAAGTACCCAGGCACTTACACGCAAACATACACACATACACACGCATGTATATAAGCTTAGACACATAGGGACACACGGAGAAGGCGCTCAGAAAAGAGATCTGCTCCCTCCTAACAAAGGAAAAGGAGCAAAACACAGACATCACCATGTCTGGTCTTTGAACAGCAATAGTGGGGAAAATGTCAAGTCATCAAGTGACAAAACTCAGTCCAGCCCACAGCCTCCACTTCTCTTGTGAGTCCATTTGCCCTGCGTCCATGATTGCGTTTCCTGGATGGGGAGAAAGGGATGGAGCAGAAAGTGTGGGCAGGGCCAGTCTGGGGAAGTGAGGCCTCCTGAGCCTGAGGCCTGAAGGAAAGCAGTGTGTGGTAATACAGTGGTTTTCATAGCTTTTTTTGCCTCTGTACATACACATGAACAGGCTGTCAAATTTGGGGGGGGGATGTATTTCAGATAAAGAATTATCTTCAGTGCAAGTATGTACCAAATATTACATGAGACACAATGTTACTAAAAAATTATTTGTGGAGTTCCCCTGTGGCACAGTGGGTTAAGGATCTGGTGTTGTCACTGCATCATCTTGGGTAACTGCTGTGGCGCATGTTTGATCCCTGGCCCAGGAACGTCCATGTGCTGTGGGTGCAGCCAAAAAGAAAATAATTTGTTGTTTATCTAAAATTCGAATTTAACTGGGATTCCAGTATTTTATCTGGCAACCTTACCCCCCCTTCCACACACACATTCACACACTTATCATCCAATGAAATCTTATCTATGATTGAACATAAAAAGCAGTTAAAAGTCAGAACTGGAGCTCCCATCATGGCTCAGCAGAAACGAATCTGACTAGCATCCATGAGGACTCCGGTTCGATTCCTGGCTTTGCTGAGTGGGTTAAGGATTTGGCATTGCTGTGGCTGTGGTGTAAGCCAGCGGGTGCAGCTCCAATTCGACCCCTAGCCTGGGAACCTCCATATACTGCGAGTGAGGCCCTAAACACACACACACACACACACACACACACACACACACACACAGGAACCTCCATATACTGCGAGTGAGGCCCTAAACACACACACACACACACACACACACACACACACACACACACACACACACACACACACACACACACACACACACACACACACACACACACACACACACACGTCAGATCCTACCCCTGAATCCTCCTGCCCAGCCCTCATGCCCCAGAGGTATCTTCATGGCCTCTGAGAGCCCACTTAGAAAAGTCACTGGTACAGTGGGAAGGCTCTGTGTCCCAAAGCCAGGCACAGCTTCTTCTGGGTCCAAACTCCACTCGCCACCTTTGGGAACTTGGACATGACCTTTTACCTCTCGGAGAGTCATTTTTCTCCTAAGATTCAGTTTGCATTTGAATCTGAGTATCTGCACAACTGTGCATGTCTAGAACACCCACCCGCCCACGTGCCCCCTCCATCTGTCCCCTACCTTTTTCCCACAATGCCGCCCCCCCTTCCTCTGGGGCTGAGGAGGGAGGCTGCTCTGGAGCGGGTTCTCTGGAGGATGGAGAAGCAGGGAGGGTGGGCTTTTCCTGGAGGACACCTGGCACCTCTCCCCAGAGCAGGAAGAGTTACTCTCATCTTGTAGTTAATAGCGAAGGGGTTTCTTCTTACATCTCCATTACCCACTACAGAACCACTGCAGGGTTGAAATTAAATGAAAGCCATTCATTCTTATAGGAAGGGCAGTGAGAAGGATATACTGGAAGATCCCTGACCCTACTGCTCATTCTCTTTTGTCGTAAAGGAGAGAAAAGTCACCACAACAGCCTGTCGGGGGGTGGGGGGAAGGCGTCCTAATAAACAGCTGCTCAAAGGGCAATGGTGGCTGGAGAGCCCAGCTGATGACATGATAGGCATTTGCACATGAAGGATCTTCATTTCTCAGGCCAAGTTTATGGACCTGCCACAGCTGGGGGGTGGGTGTGAGATTTAGGATTTGGGTATATATATATTTTTTATTTTATTATTTCATTTATTCTATTCTATTTTATTCCCATGGCATGTGGAAGTTCCCAGGCCAGAGAATGAGCTCGTGCAGTGATAGTGCTGGATTCTGATTCTGAATGTGCTGCACCAGAAGGGAACTCCTTAGTGTAGTTTTTGTTTTTGGTTTTGTTTCTTTGGCTTTTTGAGGGTCACACCCACAGCATATGGAGGTTCCCAGGCTAGGGGCTGAATTGGAACTACAGCTGCCAGCCACAGCTACAGCCACTCAGGATCTGAGCCACATCTGCGACCTACATCACAGCTCACGGCAATGCTGGTTCCTTAACCCACTGAGCGAGGCCAGGGATTGAACCACAACCTCATGGTTCCTAGTCAGATGCATTTCCACTGCGCCACGATGGGAACTCCAGCTTTGGGTATACTTGCTGGGGGTTTTTTGGGGGTTTTTTTGTTTTTTTTTTTTTTGACTCTATCAGTTCTCCTGGAACATTAATAACATGTTAAGTTTGAAGAGTGATGTCAGCCACATAGGGGAGGGAAACCTTATTTTTGTCTCTCCTCTTCATTCTACAACCAGTAAAACATCCACAATGCAACAAAGATGCTTCTGCCCAACACACTTGGATACCAGAAAATTCCACACATCTGTATGTCTAAAGGTGGGTGGACTAGACACACAGAGGAAGCAGAACCGGGGGAACAGTGGGAGTGGTGCCTGTGTTTCCAGCCCTCTGGCCATGGCAGCCAAACCCAAAGCCCCAGAGAACCTGGTAGTAACAGACGGCAGTGCACACAACACCAGCCTCTTGGCCACAGTGGCACCTACAGCAACAGGTAACCGAGCAGCAGCAGCAGTGGGGCCTGGGACCCCCCGCTCCCTCCAGCTGCTGAGTCACCCGTGATTCTAGTCCCCTACCCCCACCCCCAGTGGTGGAGCCTGCAAATCTTACAACACCAGGCATGGCAGAGGCACCTGTGTGACTCCGGCTTTTCCCTTCCCTTCCTCTTCCACAGTGACAAAGTCCCTTGCAACTCAGAGACACAAGGAAAGAGCCCACCCTCCCAGTGCCCTGGGTGGCAATGCCAGCAACACTGGCAGCGTAAGGCACCAACAATCCTCGAGTTAAAAGAATCAATAACAAGGGCTCAGAATAACCCCTCTGACAGAGACGGTGGAGGAGAGAAGCACCAACTCTCAAATATAACCAGGCAGGCAGCTCAGAAACAAGTAGAAAGGTGCCCACCACTTCAGATGCACCAGCAGAGGGATAACACATCAAGTACCGTGAAGAACCACAGTGAAATGTACCACAAAAAGAAAATGACAGTTCTCCAGAAGCCAAACTTAGAGTCATGGAATACTGTGATCTGACTGACAGAGAATTCAAAATAGCTGTCACAGGGAAACTCAAAGAGCTACAAGAAAACTCAGAAAAGCAATTTGGTAAGCTCATAAATAAAATTAATAAATGGAAGGAATACTTTACCAAAGTATCTACCAAAGAGATTGGAGCTCTAAAAAAGAACTGAACAGAAATTCTGAGATGAAGATCTCAGTAAATGAGACTAAGAATGCATTCCAAAGCATTGGAAATAGAGCAGACCACATGGAAGAGAGAATCAGGGAGCTCAAAGACAGAACTCAGAAATGATAAAAGTATGAGAGAAAAAATTATTTTTAAAAAAGAGGAAATTCTATGAGAACTGACTCTTTTAGGAAGGTCAACATTAGGGTAATAGGAATCTCAGGAAAAGAGAGAGAGA
This sequence comes from Sus scrofa, assembly GCF_054392235.1. Classification (NCBI taxonomy): domain Eukaryota; kingdom Metazoa; phylum Chordata; class Mammalia; order Artiodactyla; family Suidae; genus Sus; species Sus scrofa. Next base: position 58,044,306 of record NC_139399.1, read on the forward strand.
AAGGAGTAGAGAGTTTAATTAAAGAAACAATAGCTGAGAACTTCCCAAACCTGAAGAAGGAACTGGGTATACAAGCCCATGAAGCTAAGAGAACACCTAATCACCTCCATGCAAAAAGATCTTCTCCAAGACATGTTATATTATAATTCTCAAAAGTCAGTGACAAAGAATTTGAAAGGTGGCCAGGAAAAAAAGAATGGTAACCTACCGGTGGGGGGAAAAGAAAAGCTCCATTAGGCTATCCGCAGATTTCTCAGCAGAAACTCTGAGAAACAGGACAAGAGGGAGTGGAATGACATTCTCAAAAGACTGAAAGATTAAAAACTGTCACCCAAGAAGACTCCCTCCAGCAAAGTTATCATTCATATAGGAAGGAAAAATAGTCTTTCCCAGACAAATAAAAGCTGAGGGAGTTCAGTAACATGAGACCTGCCCCACAAGAAATGTTGAAGGGAACTGTTCTACCCAAAACAAAAATGCAAAAGGACACAAAACTTTGAGTAAAGTAACAAACAAGGCAGTAAGAGAAAAACTGCAACCCTGTATCAGAATAGGGTTTTTAAATGCTATATTATAATCTTAAAGGTTAAAGGGGGGAAAGGCAGAAAAAAATAACTACAGCTACTCCAGTTTGGCAACAAACTCATACCATAAGAAAGAACACTTTGAGAAAACGACAACAAAAAAGGAGAGGAGAGGAAAAGTATAGAATCTGTGTAAGTACATGAAGATAAGATGCTATCAGCAGAGAAAGGAACACTTTAAAAGATGTTTTATACAAACCTCATGGTAGCCATAAAATATAAATCTAGAGACACAAAACCACTGAAATAAGAGGAAGCTGATGGAGTTCCTGTTGTGGTGCAGCAGAAATGAATGTGACTAGTATCCATGAGGATGCAAGTTCAACCTGTGGCCTCGCTCAGTGGGTAAGGGATCTGGCACTGCCGTGAGCTGTGGTGTAGATCGCAGACATGGCTCAGATCCCATGATGCTGTGGCTCTGGCGTAGGCCGGCGGCTACAGCTCCGATTCGACCCCTAGCCTGGGAACCTCCATATGCCGTGGAGCAGCCCTAAAAAAGGCAAAAAGACAAACAAACAAACAAAGAAGATATAATAGTTATTAATATATACGCACCTAATAAAGAAGCACCAACATATATAAAACAGTTATTAACAGACCTAAAGAAAGAAATTGACAGTCACACAGTAATAACAGAGGACTTTAATACCTCACTTACATCAGTGGGTATATCATTCAGACAGAAAGTAAACAGGGAAAGAGTGGCCTTAAATGAAACATTATACCAGATGGATCTGATAGATTTGTACAGAACATTCCATCCAAATGCAGCAAAACACATATTCTTCCTAAGTGCACACTGAACTTTCTCAAAGATAGGCCATATGTTAGAATACAAAACAAATCTCAATAAATTTAAGAAGGTTGAAATCACATCAAGCATCTTTTCTAATCACAATGGTATGAAACAAGAAATCAACTCCAAAAGGAAAGCTGGAAAAATCACAAATGTGTGCAGACTGAACAACATGCTGTTGAACAGCTATTAGGTCAACTAAGAAATCAAAGGAGAAACTGAAAATTTACCCAAAGACAAATGAAAATGCTATATACCAAAATCTATGAGATGCAGCAAAAGTCATAATAAGAGGGAGGTTTCTAGCAATACAGGAGTATCTAGAGAAACAAGAAAAATCTCAAACAATCTAATTTTATACCCAAAGGAACTAGAAAAAGAAAGAGAAGTGAATCCCGAAGTCATTAGGAGGAAGGAAATGATAAAGATCAGAGTGGAAATAAATGAAACAGAGACTTAAAACAGTAAGAAAGATCAATGAAACTAAGCTGGTTCTCTGAAAAGATAAAATTTACAAAACTTTAGCTAGACTCACTATGGACAAAACAAGAGATGGCTGATAAATAAAATCAGAAATGAAAGAGGAGAAATAACAATGGATATCACAGAAACACAAAGGATTATAAGAGAATTATGATCAGCTATATGCCAACAAACTGGACAACCTAGAAGAAACAGACAAATTCTTAGAATCATACAACCTTCCAAGACTGAATAATGAAGTGATAGAAAATATTGACTACACTGACCACTAATACAGAGATTGAAACGGTAATTGAATAGCTCGCCCCCCCCCCAAAAAAAATATTCTGGGCTAGATGGCTTCACAGGTGAATTCCACCAAACATTCAAAGAAGATTTAATACCCATCCTCCTCATATTATTCCAAAAAAAACCTGAAGAGAAGGGAATGCTTTCTAACTCATTTATGAAACTAACATCACCCTGATACCAAAACCAAACAAAAAGAACACACAAAAAGAATATTATAGGGCAGTATCTCTGATGAACACAGATACAAAAATCCTTAAAATACCAGCAAACCAAACACAACAATACATTAAATGGGTCATACAATATGATCGAGTGGGATTTATTCCAGAGATTTAAGGATGGTTTAACATTTGCTAATCAATCAATATGATACACCACATTTTAAAAAATAAAGGATAAAAACCATACTATCATCTCAAAAGCCACAGGAAAATATCTGACAAGATTCAACATTCCATTCAAGATAAAAAAAAAACTCAATAAAATGGGTATAGAAGAAATACATGTCAACATAATAAAGGCCATGTATGATGAACTCACTGCTAATATCACATTCAAAGGTGAAAAACTTAAAGCTATGCCTCTAAAATCAGGAACAAGATAAGAATGTCTATTGACAGCACTCTTATTCAAAATAGTATTGGAAGTCCTAGCATGAGCAACTGAGTGAGAAAAACAAACAAAAGGCATCTAAATTGGAGAGGAAGAAGTAAAAGTGTCACTATCACAGACCATACACAAAATTCAACTTAAAATGGATTAAAGACTTGAAGTCTTGAAACCATAAAACTCCCAGAAGAAAACATTGGCAGTATGCTCTTTGATGTAAGTCTTAGCAATATCTTTCTAGATACCTCTCCTCGGGCAAGGGAAACAAAAGTAAAAATAAACAAATGGGAGTATATTAAACTAAATACTTCTCCACGGCAAAGGAAACGATCAGCAAAATGAAAAGACAACCCACCGCATGGAAGAAGATATCTGTATGTAGTATATCCAATAAGGGTTAATATCCAAAATATATAAAGAACTCATACAAATCAACAACAAAAATAAAACAACAGCTGATTTAAAAATGGGGAGAGGAGCTGAATAGACATTTTTCCAAAGAAGACATATAGACAGCTAACAGGCACATGAAAATACCTTCAATATCACAAACCATCTGGGAAATGCAAATCAAAACCACAGTGAGGTATCACCACATGCCTGTTAGGAGAGCTGTTATCAAAAGGGCAAGAAATAACAGGTATTGGTGCAGATACAGAGAAAAGGGAACATTTATACAAGGTAGGACTGTAAACTGGTACAGCCACTATGGAAAACAGTATGGAGAGTCCTCAAAAAATTTATAGAACTAGCATATCATCCAGCTAGCCCATTTCTGGGTATTTACCCAAAGAATACAAAAACAATGCACAAGCAAAGTGGCCCAGTCAGACATATATATACATTCCCTTTCTTTCATTGTCTATCTCAAGAGATTGGCTATAACTCCCCGTGCCATACAGTAGGGCCTCATTGTTTATCCATTCCAGATGTAACAGTTTTCATCTACTAACCTCAAACTCCCAAGTCCATCCCACTCCCCACCTCATATGTGAAATCTAAAATGTGGCACACCATCCTGAAGAGGCGATTAATATATTTGCAAAGGCAAATAAATGGAGGACGTCCACTGATACTTGGCGGTTACTTGCTTTGATTTAGGTATAACTTTTCTCTCCACTGGTCTGGAAATGGTGAATTTAAATGCTGAGACCTGCATCACAAGGATGGTTTCCAAGTTCCTGGTTTAGGCTGGATGAGGAATGTTCCCAGTCCATCCTGTCCAAGGATGGATATTACCTGTCCTTAAACATCGTTTTCCTCAGAAGCAGGGACTTCTCTCCAAGCATAGACCACTCCATTTTAAACACTTAGTGACTATGAAACGTAAGTCCACATCCCTCAGTGGCCCTAGCTTCAGATCCATAGCTTCATCTTAGGAAAAACCTGGCCCATAGCTTTCCCCACCCTGACATTCATTGCTTGAGACTTAGCTAAATTCTATCCCAGCTCCGGAATCATTTTATGAGCAGTTCCCAGCTGTGTGAGTTGATGGGCAGGGCCTATCTCCTGGGGACCTAGAGAAGTACCCAAGTAGTGTTTGACAAGGTGGAAGCCAGATGTGTTAGGGTGGCCAACAGCCTTTGTCACTGGCTCCCAGTCAGGGGCCTGGAGGTGACCTGACCCACCTCAGTGGCCACAAGAGGAGAGCTTTTCTGGCTAAATGTTGAAAAAACTCTTCCTGTACGGAATATTTCAGAAGTTCACGCTCTAGTGAAAATCAGATCACCTGAAAAGCTGTGTGTGGCCTGCAGTAGAGACAGACACTGTCCAGAAGACAGCCAATTTGTGGATGCAACATATCTGGCTATTTCAGAGAAGAGGGAATCCTTGATGGACTCCTAGTGCACTGGAGTCTTAACTATTTGAATTTGAATCAGGATTTTTTCAGTTGCAAGGAGTACAGTAAATAATTAACAAGGTTTAAGCCAATGCTTTCCAAACTTTAATGTGCATACAAATCACCTGGGTTCTTTGTTCAACAGCAGCTTCTAACTCATTAGGTCTAGGTTCATGGCTGTAACAGCCTTCCAGGCGCAGCCCATGCTTCAAGTCCAGGGACCACACTTTGGGTTGCAAAGGGCTATACATTACAATCACTTGTGAAGCCTTTAAAAACCCGCCAATGACTGAATCCTAGCATCAGAAATTGACTTAATTGCTATAGAATATGGCATTGGCATCCACATATTTTAAATCTGTGCTTCTGATGTGCAGCCAAGATTGAGAACTGCTGGCATAAGACAGACAGTTAATTATCTCACATAAAATTTAGTACAGAGAGGGCATTCCTAGGACTGGGTTTGGAAGTACAATATTGTAATTAAAGGAGCCAGAATCTTCTTGTTCCTCTGTTCAACCATCTTCATTGTGTCCTCAAACTCATGCCTCATGGTTTCAAGCTGGCTGCACAATTCCAGACATCGCATCCTCACACAGGGCAGAAATAAATGACAGACTCTTTGATCCTTGCTTAAGAGAAAGACAAGAGTGTGTCAAAGTCCTTCATGGAACTCAGCTGCCAGCTGTCCCACTGACACCTCCTTAGACATCTTTTTGGCCCAAAGTGGGTTATACATAGGGTTGCCAGATTTAATAAACATTCAGTCTGTCCTGAATTTAAACTGGAATACACTATACTGAAAAACTATTCATTGTCTATTTGAAATTCAAATATAACTGGATACTCTGTATTTTATCTGGCCCTAATGACACACACAACCATTAACCAATCACAAACTGAAACAGCATTATCACTTTTGGTTTAGCCTCCAGCCCCCACAACTGACCCACCTCTAAATCCTTTCCTCAGCCTGAGTATTTCTCTCTCATTGGCCAGATCTGGGTCACATGTCTGTCTATGAGTTAATTGCTGGGCTAGAGGAATCAAATGTGCTGATTGGCTTGGCCTAGGTGTATTCCCCCTTCACAAATGTAATGGAAATAAGGGAGAAGCCATGCCCCCAAAGCACAGCTGGAATGCTATCAGCTGAAGAGTGAGCTAATCCTGTTTTTTTTTTTTTTTTTTTTTTGGCCTCTCCCACAGCATGCAGAAGTTCCTAGGCCAGGGATGGAACCCATACCACCGCAGTGACCCGAGCCACAGCAATGACAATGCCAGATCCTTAACCTCCTGAGCCACCAGAGAACTTCAACTTTGTCTTAGTCTGTATATTCTGGGGCTGTGATGTCCCTGGAGGGCTGTCCCTCCCAGGATGGCCAATTCTTAAGAGATAGAAAGCAACTTGCCTGTGAGTGTACTTTTCAACTACAATCAACCAATCCAGAGCCCACACTCCAGCCACCTCCGCTCAGGCCCTCACACTCCAGGCCCCTATCCACCTGCTCTAATCACCCCAGGGCCAGGTTTCAGACACCCAGAGGTGCCCCTCTGCCCCAGAGCCCACTGAAACCCTTCCAACTAGCCAATCCTAAGCCTGTTTGCCCTGCTTCTCCCTCTCCTTGCCATGGAAACCACCACAGAGCTCTTGCCCACAGTTCCCTCCTCTCCCTCTGCCCCATCAGCCACATCCCCATGGTCCTCTGTTACGTGCTTCTCTTCCAAAGTGGAACAAATGACCTCTTCAACGGCAGCCATCTTCTCATCTGTTGGCCTTACCATACCTTGATTTTCTGTTACTACACTATGAAACAGAGGCAAAGGATTTCTTCTCATCCTGTAAATATACATGAGCACCTAACGAATGCCAGGCACTATTTGGTGCCCAGGATATAGCCAAGAACAAAGCCCACACAATGCTTCTCAGACAGATGTTCTCACAAGGTAAGATCAATAAACGCATATAATTTGTGTCATGTTGGATAGCGATAAGTGCTGGCAAGGAGGACAGGGAATTGGGAGGGTGGGAGGGAGGTGATAATTTTAAATAGAGTGGCCAAAGGGGGCCTACTGAGAAGGTGACATCTGAGGAGAGACCTGAAATAAGGGAGAGACCACACAAACAACTGGGGGAAGAGCAGTCCAGACATAGGGAACAGCAAGTGCAAAGGCCCTGAGGTCAGAAGGGAGTTTAACTGGCTCACTCTGGCTGCTGGGTGGAGACGACAGCAATCATCTGAGCAGGAACCTGTTCTTCTCAGCATCCACTGCCCTGCCTGGTACACAACTGACCAGCAATAAACACTTGCAGAACAACCTACAGGTGGGGCTCGCTCACCTCCCTGGAAGGGTCCTCTCCTCTGTCACAAGATATCCGGCTGTGGAACACGGCATGGGGGTGGGATGTCCACACACACACCTCCTCCCACTACCACAATTTTCTTTCTTCATGCCTCTCACAGAAGCTTCGACATCCAACCAGCTCCCTTACTCCGTCTCTGGACACTTCTCTTCCCTCCTCTCGTCGGATTTGGGAATCCCCAGAGGGAAACATCCATCTCAGTCTTTCTGGCTGGACCTGAGTGATGTCCTGACTGCTCCCCCACAGCTGTGGTGTGGGGCTGGGGTTCCTCAGTCACCTGGAGACCAGCTCCTCTTTGCACGTTCAGCGCAAGAATCCAGAAGCAAGAGTGATGTTTCTGAACACTCTGGACTAACGAGTTTTCAGAGACAACTGCTAAAGCTCTTGAGAAGACAAAGAGAAGGAGTGGTGTGGCTGTAAAGGGAGAAGGAACCAAGAGAGATGTCTGTCGTGCTGTAGACAAAGTATCAGATCAGCCGTGATCTGGACACTCTCTTGGTTCAGCCACTTCAAGTCTTTTACTAAAAAGAAAAAGTTTTACGGGAGCAGAAACTCTCGTGTCACTTTTCCCCGACACTTTATTTTGAAAAATTTTAAACAAATTTTGCAGTGAACACATTATACCCACCACCTGCATTCCACCATTAGCATTTTACTCTAATCGTTTTATAATATATCTGTCTCATATCCTTCCAAAGATTTCCTAAGCATCTAGAGAGAATACTGGCCCCAGGCCAGAAGAAGAGGGAGCTGGGATATTTCCTTAGGAACCCGCCCTTTGATGGAATAATTCTCTCCGGTTTCTCTCCAACCACTGCTCACTGAACAGGAAATTAGGCTGAGCCCAGAGAAAGCCAGCTGACTGGTAATTAATGCCTGGGAGTGTTCTGAGAGGGTGAACACCAGTGCCAGGGCACCAGGGACAGAGCTCACAGGGACCATCTCCCAGCTCCATCCACCTGACCCAGGGCAGCAAACACAGCTGCAGCTCCACCCTCCTTACCTGAGTATCACAGGCCCTAACGCTGGAAAGTCTCTTGAAGGACACAGGCCCATTTCTATACTTGTTTTTGACAAATGAGGAAACAGAGGCAGAAGATACCCAGGGAGATCATAAGCTTCATGTCTCAGGCTGTATCTACCTCGAATCACAATGCTGGGCCTGGGGTCCTGGTGCAGAAAGACTGGTATTGATTGACCTGGACAGCAGGCTGGTAAATGGATTTAGACCAAGACATGGGAATTGCTGTTGGATTCACAAGCAAAGCATCTCCATCCCTTTTCTAATATAAAATTGTTCTTAGCTGTCCCCAAAGCATCAAGCAAAAGTGATGTTAAGACCAAATCATGTTTCCAACAAATATCTTTTGAGTACTTCCTTTGCCTGGCAACATTCCAGGGCGTGGGGCTACTACAGCAGTGAGTAAGACAGGCGCAAACCCTACTCTCTAAGAGTGGAGGAGACAGATAATCTCATTAGAAAATGAATACACAGGATAATTTTAAAGAGGAAAAAAATGCTAAGTAGCATTAAATAAAGGGAGGGAAGGAGGTCAGACAGTGGTGGTGGGCGAGGCTGCTGTAGATGGACAATCTGCAAAGACTGAACAGTTAGACCATGCTGAGGATTTTATTTAGTTATTTTTTTTTCTTTACTTAGATTTTCGTCCATTTAGTTTATTCTAACCAAAAGAAAATAGGGGAGGAGGCTTCAAAGGGGGAGGGAAGTGAGCTAAGACATAGGTTCCAACAGAATCCCTTGCTGCATGTGACGAAGAGATTATTCGGACAAGAGTGAAAGGGGGGAGGCCACATGTGAAGCCAGTGTCATTGCCAGGCTGGAGTTAATGAGGTCTGGACCAGGGTGTGCCGTGCAGGTGGTAAGAGCTTCTTACCATTGGACAGACTCCAGGTATATCTGGGGGACTGAGGGTGGGGACTAAGGCAAAGAGAAGAACGAGGGCAATGTCCATCTTTTAACCTGAATCACCAGGTTGATGGCCGACCACCAGCTCTTCTCTCGTGGAAGCAATAAACATTTGCTGTAGGATCTGCCATGCCGATAAGCTCAATATTTGGCTCTGATTGTAATTTTGCATCAGTGACTCTTGAAAACCAACAGAATGTCCTGGCTTAAGAAAGTGTAATGGGGACAGAGGGGAGAGCCAAGCAAAGAAAGCCATGAAACCTTAAAATGTACTAATATTTTTTTCTCTCCATTATAAAGGTGGAGAAACTGAGGCACAGAAAAGTTAAGAAACTTGTGCTGGGTCACATAGCCAGTAAGCAGTAAAGCCAAGATTTAAACCCAGAGTACATGTTCCTAACCACTACACTATTTAACCAGTCATGGTAGAGGATATTGAGTTATTGGAATATTGAGTTATTCCAATTTGAAAGGTTATTTTTCACTGTTGGGAATAATGTTGATGGGAGTAACTATATACTAGTTTCTTTGCCACATTGAGTAAGTGTTTCTGAAAACCAGTTCCAGAGAGCAAATGAGGTGGTCTTAGGATCCCTTGTATTCTGTGGCATCTGTCAGCCCCCACCTGGCAATTCTACAAGCTTAGCTTCATGCCTGAAAGTTTTTTCTTTTGTGAAGGAGCTGAGAGTTCTCCACAGTAGTTGAAGTGGCCCTGAATATAGTTGAGTACCTTCCTTGAGGTGAGGGGGATAGGAAGAGGGGCATGAGTCTTCTAAACCTCTAAATAGAGCCAGATCAGCGCTGCCCGTCCCCAAACCCCAGCACATCATCTCATAGTCAGCTACAGCCAAGGCACAAAGGGGCTTCTGAAAAATGTTTTTCTTTTCTGCTCGTCCATGTGGTGGCTCTGACATTTCTCTGGGCTGGAGATTTCTTGGCTGAGATAATCCCAGGCTTCCTTCCAGTCTCAGGGTGGAGAACAGCCGTCCATCCTAATTAGGGTCTGGTTGAGAGGACCAGTGCCAAGACACAGCAAGAACAGGGACCTGTCCTGCTTCCTGTTTGCAAGGGGGCGGTCTAGGGATTGCGAACCATGAATGTCTTTGCCCTACCTTCTGCAAAGTGGTCATGCCTCCGGAGTGGCCACTTGGAAGTATCGAAAGCTCTGAAGAACTGGTGTAGGTGCTTATCAATCAGTAAATGGCCTGTCACCAAATTTTCCAATTGATTACGTAAACCCTTATGTTTTGGCTTCTGTCATCAGGAGGTTAAAGGGAGGAAACCTTGGACGCTAAGGCCTTTGGTCAAGGAGGCGTGGCAGCTGTGGACACTGCCCAGGTGTTACTGGCTTAATTCTGTAAAGTTGTGGTAAGCCTCTCTGGGTGCAGGGCTCTCCCAGGCCTTGAGGGACACCCAGATGAGTATGGCCTTCACCCTAAAGAGCAAAGTATCCAGCTCAGGGTCCTCCCAACACTAGTCATCCATCTACGACCTCTTGATTTTTACAGCACTCCAGTGACATCTGGGAACAAAAGGATGCTTGTTGACATGCAGTGTGCTGTGCCACCTTTCCTGGGGTGCCCATGAGCTTGGCCTACAAAGGCAGGGGTCTGTCTGTGACTAAGGGAAGGAATCCCTCAGGAGAGCAGGACAAAGACTGCTCAGTTCTCATCCAGACTTTGCCCTGAGCAATTTTATGACCTTGGTCAAGGCATTTTCCCACTTGGGCCTCAGCCTCTCTAACCCTATCATTAGCGGTGTGGACCACTGCATCGCAAAGGTCCATCTCTCCTTCTAACAGCCTGGGTTCAGCATCTGAGAGGTGACAGCATGAAAAGCCTGCCTGGGTCAGAAAAGCAAAGAAAATGTGTCCTGAGGATGCACCGCTTTTCACAGCACAGGTGAGGGAGGTCCACCTGTGCAGGCAGGTAAAGCCTGGACTCTGAGAACACACTCCAAAGTCTGAGGCCACAGTTAACAAACAGCTGCTTCACCTCCATTGGTCTTTTCCAAAGTGAGAAATCCAGGTGCATTCCTGGATCAGGATCTGCTTTTCTCAGGACTGCCTCCGCTCCAGGGCAGGTAAACCATGACAAGGAGCCACTGTTTCCTCCCCAGGGACAGGAGTAAGGACAGAGAGAGAACATAACTTCCTAGTATGTCATGCCCATAGGTCTTTATCAAGTGAACACTACACCTGGCCTCTCACAGGTTCAGATGTCTTCGAGCAGGTCTCAAGGATTTAGAGGGATGCTTCATTCATTGTTGGGGTGCTTCAGCAGCTTAGAAAAAGAGGCTCTGGCTTTCTTTGCTTGGACAGCCCTTTCTGGAGAATCTGACACATCATCATTTGAATCATGTCCCTTTGCCTCCCCACAGTCTGAATTTTCTTAGTTACAAGGGACAAAGTTCAACTCCAGCAAGATTGATATAAAAAAATTTATCTCATGAAAATTAAAAGTTCAACGATACCTTGCTTCCAGTATAGCTGGATCCAGAAGCTCAAGCTGTAGCCCCTGAATCCCCATCTCTCTAATCTATTTACCTGTGTTAAAGACATCACTGCATTAGTAATCTAGAACGCACGGTACTCCTGTGTCCTGAGTCCAGAATTGGTCTGGAGGCAGCATTTGCTGCCCAGGTAGCAGGTCTCCTGAGCAGAAGACTCTGGACTAGAAAATTAGTTAAGCATCAAAATGTCTAGCAAATGCCAAATTCCAACAAACAGTGGTTGAGCCTACTGAGTTAATTCAGTTTTTCCAAAAGTAGGTGCCCTGTAGTGACAGTAGAGTACAAAAGGTCATTTTACATGTCATGTCCATAAACATTATTTTAAGGGACATGTTTATTTCAATGTATATTATGAAAAAAGTAAAACACATGGACATGAACTCCATGGTTTCACAGCCATTACTGTATGGGCTGAGGTTTAATTTAAAAGAACGAGTCACTTTAGAGAATATTAAACATAGTAGTACCAGCAGTGCATTGAGATGGCGAGATCAACAAGAGTGGGCTGGGGTGTGAAAGGTGCCACTCAGGAAAGGCAGAGTTACTGGCAGGCTGGTGTTCAGCACTGGAGCTCAAGCCCCATTGGTCTGGGGACATCCCAACCCCACCCCATTAAAGTCAAAGAGGATGTCAGGTTGACCTCACCCCCGCCCAATGCAGTAGGAAGGTTTGGCCCCGAAAAGAAATTAGGTCTGTTTTTCTCCACATGTCTCCAGGCTACTGCTGGAGAAAACAAGTTCCGGTTGGCTGGCCTGGCTTCACTTAAAATATTTAAAACTGGCTTCTTTTGCCCTTCACGGGCGATGTGTTTCAGGTACTTCCCTCCCTCCCAGGGCAGGGCTGCAGAGAGAGTTTAGATCATTTGTTTTTGTGTAAAAGAGGCTGATTTATAGAGCCTCTTCATTAACAGCTGTTTTAATGAAGCAGGTTACTGTCCCGAAGGGAGGCTTAACATACAGTGTTACTTATGCATAGATGCTGCTGTCATTTAAAAGGATTGTTAAAATTGTGCTTTAATAGCGAGCTGACATAAATCTTCCCCTGGCCTATTTGGACAGGGATGAGTGCACCTAACAAGTAGATGTGCAAAGGAGCTTACAGGCAAAGGCACCCAACAGCTAATTGCCTCTGAAATGAGTAGGATGGGAACATAAGCACTCAAAACCCAGGTTTTATGTCCAGTAAAAATAAGAAACAGTTCTGCAGGCTGCTTGCTTTTTGCCAACACAGCATTTGGAGCTGCTGACCGTAGCCGGTGAATTATTCACCAGGTGGTGGCTTCCCCTGCACTCATGTAGAAGGGAGACTAATAGGTCGATGGGCAGCCAGATTTTGCTGTTTTTATTTCTAAGGCAGACTCTAGAGACCCAGAGAGGGTGCGTTCTCAGCAGGAACTGCTTCATCATGATTTGCAAAGAGCAGGCAAAAGGTTGAGTCTGCCTGAGGTGCCCTGGGTTCTGCATTCAACAAATATTTATTGAGCACCTAATATGTGCCAAATGCTATACTTGACCAGGTCACTAAAGGCCCCTTTAATGGCGAGAAAACACGGACTGAAATCCCCCCTGGCGGCAGGTGGTCCCTGGAGAGAGAAGGGTGAAGTGGACATGATGAGGTGGGTCTGGTGGTTGCCATGACTGCCGCCTCCTCCAACAAGTAGCTAAAGTTTAGCTCACTTTTACAGAGCCCATCCATCTATATGAATCACTTTACTTAACCCTCGCGACCCAGGAGGTGCACAGTATTACTAACCTCATCTTACAGGAAACTGAGTCACACAGAGATTAATCGAGTAAATGGCACAGTCGGAATTTGAACCACAGTTCGTTGAGCTTCACGGTCTATTTTAATCACTCTGACATCTTGCCTCTTCTCCAAGGAAATGTAATGGCTAAGAAACAGATGCTGAGCCTGAAAATTCAATAAACAGGACTCTGGTAGGATTTTTCCAGTCCTGTAGGGCAGAAAAGAGACAGGAGTTGGTTGCTAAGCAACCTACCTGTAGTCGGTGAGCAACTCCTGGGAGCTGGGTCAATATTATCATGTGATCAAGACCTGACCAACCAGAGCACCCCATTCTCCAGACTGTGGTGAGTGGCTCAGGATGTGACCCAAGATGCCCCAGATGCAGTTAGCACCCGGGCTTTTCAGTGACGGGAAAGAGGGGTAAGTAAGCTAAGAGGATATCAACCCAGAGGGGCTGGGGGTCATCCTGGCTACTGCCGAGGGATGGGTTATCTTAGCATAAAGCCACTGTGGAAATAAAAAGAGCCCAGATGACATTGTCAGGATAAAGATTAAGCTGAGCTTTATATGATCCAATAAATCCCCCATGTGCTTAAGTCATTTTAAGTTGGTTTTTTCCATCACTTGTAACCAAAAGTGTCATGACAGCTATCGTAAAAAAAAGCATTAAGGCTCCTATTTGACAGATGTTAAAACTAAGACCCCGCGCAGAAGACAAGAAAAGGGGAGGAACTAATAATTACTATTTGCTATACCTGCAGTTCACTGTGCCAATGCTTTACCTAATGTGATTTAGCTGGGTTGCAAGCCCTAATGTGACACTAATAGTGAGATATCTCAAGTCACATTGTTCCAAGCCTCAGTTTCTCCATCTATGTGACCAGTGAGCCAGGCTCTATCCATTTGTTCCTTGTGGCGTTAGTACCACCTAACATAGAAAGTTTTCATGGTCAATGGGTCCAGGAAAGGCTGTACCTTCTAGCTTCCTCTTTGGAACATCAGCATGTTAAAGGCTCTGAAAAGCCCCGCAGCCGAGACACTCCTGTGGCTAACCTAGCATTTCCAAAAGGTATGAGTTTGGTTCTGAATTCATCATGGATATTCAAAACATGAATAGAAAGAAAAAGAAGATATCCAATAAGTAAAATCCCATTGTCCTGACATACCAAAAACTGTCTTAAGGACTGAAATTTTTGATTCACTCTGGAAAAGCCCATTTTGAATCTCTCAAAGGCTAAATGAATGGGAAGTCATCAAGCTGCAGCATGCAAACCACAGGCTAGACAAAGAGAACTGTCCTACAGAGCAAGTTGTCAACCTAGACATGAAGTAGTAAGCCTTGGATAGCGAGACATCCATCTGTTATAAGCCAAGGGCTAGATGACCTCCTCTTGAAACAGAAGGCAGAAAATAGAAAGTTTTTGTTCTAACAACACAATGCAGAGCACAGAGGGGTGACCTACACAAGCCCACATGATGGTCACACCCTCATTTCCATCCATTCCAGTTATCTGAGGTTTCTCAGTACTATTATCCCAAGCAATTAACCGCACATGGATTGGGGGTGAAGGAGACAATACTTCCACAGGCAACCTCTCTGACGCTTGCTGTGTCTTCACCGTGTATGAAGCTGAACATCCCTCTGCTGGCTCACCTGTGGTTCTCTCCAGACAGACTTCATACTAGCAGCTGCAACAGTCTCTGCCCCAGGCTGGGTCCTTGCAGGAAACAGATGGCAAATCTCCAGCGGGAAACTGAGAAGGGGGTAATGGAGTGAGTGTTTACAAGGGGACTGCAGGTTAAGGGAACCAAGAAAGGATGGTGAAGGCCCTGAGGATTAGCATCGAGGTAAGCTGTTACCTCCCCAGACCTGAAGGTTCGAAGGAAGAAGCGGACATAGAGCCCAGGGAGGGCTGTGGTTTCAGGAGAGGGCCCCTGACAGGAGCGAGAGAAGGAAGAGAAACTCAGCCTTTGCCGCCCTCAGCACTGCAAGTCTGTTCCTGAATACATCTGAGGGGGAAGGTCAAGGCAGAAGTTTTAAACTTTTATGAAGTGCAATTTTTCTTTTCAATTGTTAGTGCTGTGATCATCCTGCCTGAGGAATATTTGCTTTCCTCGGCATCTCAAAGATTCCCACCCATGTTTTCTCCTAGTTTTAGCTGTTATGTCTATGACCCATTTGAAGTTAATTTTTACATGGCATGTGTAAGGGGTTGAAGTTCATTTTTTCCCTTTATAAATATTCATTTATTTATGAACCATTTGTCAAAAAGACTTTCTTTTCCCCACTGAATTACCCAGACACCTCTGCTGAGCATCAGTTGACTATATATGAGTGGTGTATTTGTGGACTCTCCTCTGTTCCATTGATCTACACATCTCTCCTTATGCCAGTACCTCCCTATCTTGATTACTGCAGCTTTACAATAAGTCTTGAAATCAGATAATCAAAGTCCTGGAACTTAGTTATTTAAAATTTTTTTTTCTATTCCAAGTCCTTTTTGTTTTCATTTAAATCTTATAATCAATTTCTAAAAAGTCTCCTGGAATTTTGGTTGGGATTACAAATGCAGTTTGGGGAGATCTGCATTTTAATGATAATACCAAGTCTTCTTATTATATCCTAATCAGATTATATCCAGTTATATCCTTCTGTTTATTTCAGTGTTTAATTTCTGTTGGTGGAGTTCCGTTGTGGCTCAGTGGTTAACGAACCCGACCAGGATCCATGAGGTTGCAGGGTTGATTCCTGGCCTCGATCAGTGGGTTAAGGATCCAGTGTTCCCATGAGATGTGGTATAGGTCGCAGGCTGGCTCAGATCCCACATTGCTATGGCTGTGGTGTAGGTTGGCAGCTACAGCTCCAATTCAACCCCTAGCCTGGGAACTTCTATAAATTGCTGGTGCAGCCCTGAAAAGACAAAAGACAAAAAAAAAAAAAAAATGTGTTGGTTATATAGTTTTTAGAATACAGGTCTTGTGTATGTTTGGTTAAACATATCCCCAGGTATTTTAAAGTTTTCTGAGCTATTGCAAATGGCATTCTAAAATTTCATTTCCCATTGTTCATTGCTATTATATAAAATTTAAATTGACTTTAACTATTGATTTTCTATTCTGGGATCTTTCTAAATTTGCTTATTACTTCTTGTCAGCTATTTTGTTGATTCTTTAGGACAAATGTCTCTTTTAAACAGCCTTGATCCCCTCCTCGGAAGTAACCGCTGTGATCTCTTCAATGCCTCTTTCCAGATCCTTTCTCATATATTTTCCCCACATAAATATGGACCCATAAAAAAGACATCTTATTTCCTGCAAATGGTATCAAATTGTGTTATCATTCTTCAACTTGATTTCACTCAACACCATGTCTTGAAGATATTTCCATGACAGAAATGAAGATCTAAAAATTCTGTTAAATTGTTGTATTTTTAGTTTGGAGAAAACCATTATTTGTTTAGCTGTTCTGTGAGGGACATTTAGGTCAACTGCAATTTTTTGCAACTACGAGCATTACTGCAATGAGCATCCTCAGAAATATCTCTGTGTTCATGCGGGTAAAATTTTCCCCAGGACAAAATGTGACTAAGGGTGAACTAGCTAGTCCTGGGATACATACAGGTGACATTTTCAGAGAATGATGACCCCCCTCTTCCTGGGGCTCCTGGTGAGACTCAGACCTGCAGGGCATTGCGTGGAGTCTGAGAGGGAGGGGATGGAGGAGCTGGCCCTGTGAGGGAGGGAGAGAGAAGGGTATGGCGCTCATGGGTACATGTGTGCATAGGGGACATAGATAATGGTATACATGTATGTATGGAGATCACATACACACAGTGTACATGGACAGACGTATGCTTGTGGACATGTATGTATGGTGCTCAGGGCACCTGTGTGCATGGGGACATGTATGTACTACACATGACATGTGTGTGCATGCGGTGCACGTCCACATGCACATGACATGTGAGTGCTGACTTGCAAAAATAACACAGACAGGTCTGGACTTGCATGCCTGTGTGCATGTGAACAAGCATCACCATGTGTGTGCTGCCCAGGCTGGTGTTGGTGCAGGTGTGGGAAGTATAGGTGCATGCAGGGAGGTGCTCACGGGGAGCCCATGTGTGGAAGTGAGCGTGTTGGCATGTGTGTGAAACTGATGACTCTCGTTTGCAAAGTGCCACTGCCTGCCAGACATTCTTCTAAGCACTTTCTCTGTATTAACTCATGTCATCCTCGCAACAGCTTTTCTGAGATAGGTTCTTAGGTTTAAGGAAACCAAGGCACAAGGGTGTTCAATCACATGAGCCAAATCACACAGTTTGGTGCTGGGACCTGGACCCAGAGAGTGTGGCTTCAAAACCGGTGATTCAACCTCTTATATTTGAGTGTTTGTACACAGCAGAACACTGTGCATACAGTGGTTACACGCAGTGTGTCCACAAGTGTGTGTGTAAGGTGGTGGGAAAATGTGCTATGTGTGTGTGCAAGGCTCCATGGATGTGTGCATACGTGGGAGTGTACCTGTGTGCAATCACATGCAGCTGCTGTAGATGTGCTTTGTACAAACGTGGATACAGGCTCACAGGCGAGCATCCACACACCCCTGTGGGCACCAGGCAGGCACGCTCCTTTGGGGACGAGGTGTGGGTTTGCACCCAGACCTAACGGAGGGATCACAAAGCCCTTGAGGAACTCGGAGGGAAGCCTCTCTCCCTTCTCTCCTCCCTCAGACCCTAGCCCTCCTCAGCTCAGACTCTGCAGTGGCCTCAAATGACCCACAAGGCCTGGTCTCCTGGCCCCTCCCACTGCCCTGCAACCTCCCACCTCAGGGCTTTTGCACCCCCTCTTTCTTCCTCCACCAGCGCCCTTACCCAAGCAGCCACCTGACTCTCTGCCTTCGGTTTGCACTCAAATGACACTTCGTCAGTGAGGCCGTCCCCTGCTGCCCCATCTGACGCCACATACCCGACCTTTGTCCAGCTTTCTTTTCTCCACCGCACTGTGGTCATGAGTCCATGTAACTAATAAATGCATGCGTTTCAGTTCCGTCTCTTCCCCCAAACTAGGCTGGAAGGTCCAAGAAGGCAGGGATCTCCGCCCACCGTTCTCACTGCACAGCCCTGGCGCATAGTGGGCGCTCT
This sequence comes from Sus scrofa, assembly GCF_054392235.1. Lineage (NCBI taxonomy): Eukaryota > Metazoa > Chordata > Mammalia > Artiodactyla > Suidae > Sus > Sus scrofa. Next base: position 58,062,596 of record NC_139399.1, read on the forward strand.
ACAGACACATGCTAACTGGGGGAGTGAGCTCTCCCTCTGGGCGCAGCACCTGATTGTCCTTCGGGAACCTCCATCCCGCGCTCTCGGCTCATGAGCTGTGAGTGGGGGAGCCCCAGACCCACTGCACGCGGGGTCCATGACCAGGCCTGGCAGGCGGTGTATCCGCGCCCACTGGCTACACCTGGACCAGTGGTAACGGCACAAGTGCTCAAATTCCTGCCAAACCCCCCCGCACCCCGAAGCCTGTGTCCTGGCCCAGGGCTGCTTCTCCCAAAAAGAAGGGCACCTTTTCCAACCGACATCAAAGCACCTCAGGGCCTAGCCCTGGCTGTGAGCAAATCCCACCACCCTGACCCCAGTGTTTGGGTCAGAGATGAGCATGTGACCAGGCTGCTCCAATCAGGTGAACCCTGAGAAATTCACTGGTGCCACGGTTACGGGCGAGGCCCATTAACACTTCTTGGGACATAAAAACAGACTCCGGGTAATAAAATAAAGTCTAACCTTTTTGTTTTCCTTTGTGCTTCATCTGGTGTCAGTGGCTCACAGGCTGCCTCGGGCGGAGGCCTCGCACCCAGCCCTTCAGACCAGAGTTCCTGGGGCAAAATGGCTGCGCCGGCACCTCAGCGCACTGCGCGTGGGGAAGCGCTACAGCCGCGGACACTCAGCCCAAGATGGCGGCTGGGGCGGGCCGTGTGCAGAGACGCTGCGCCCGGCACTGGAGCCCCAGCCGCCTGCCCGCCTGCGCCTGCGCGCTGGGAGAACTCGCCCCCTCCCCGCCCTAATGACCGGGCCCTGCGAAGCAGCCCCGCCCAGGGCCTATCTCCCGAGCACATGTGCTGGAGAGCCCCCCATGCTCTTTAGCTTGAGCTCACACCTCTCCGTTCTCAGATGAAATCAAAGCTTTCCTTTGCTTCTCTTGGTCTTGTTCTATTGGCAGGAGGAACACAGGCAGAAGGACCCTTGTTGTGGACCGACCTGGGAGCGTTGGTAACACTGCCAGGAAAGAAATATCTTCCTTCTGGGGTTGCTGCACTGGCAGTGGTTTTTTCCCCAAATGGGGGAAGAGGAACAGGGAGAAACTGGCTAGAGCCCCTGGATTCAGCTCTACTTGAGGCCAGCCCCATCCTCGGGCCTTTACAGTTCTCTGAGCCCAAACATACATTCCCTTTGCTCGCATCTGTTTGGTGTTGGATTTTCTCTCACTGACAACTGCTGGACACCTGCCTGACCCTGGAGGTGAGGCAATGACGTCGAGCATGGCAGCTATGCAGTTAAACATAACCCAGCCCTTGAAAAGCACTTTGTCTTTTTTAAGTATTTCATGTAGAGGAAGGGCTTCCGGAGGTTCTGGCAGGCTCTGACCTCATCCCTAGTATCCCTTCTCTCCCCCCAACCCTGGGTTGCTCCCTTTAGGAACTGAGACCAGGGCAGCCTCTGTCTCCCCTTCCAAAGGGAATTTCAGGTACTCACAGATCCTCTCTTTCAGCTGAGTAATTTTCTTCTTTCCCATTTTGTCATCTGGAAAGATGGCAAATTGAAGCACTTAATTTTCCTCCTCCAAACCAATTAATATGAAAGTGCACAGCGCTGAAGCACGACAGCGAGGGCAAGCCATTTGTATCAATTAGCAAAAATAAACATGAGCTCTGTGCAAACTCAGAATAAAAAACAACCTTAGACGCATGAAGCCCAGCAGGGAAGCCCAGGAATTAGACCCCTGGAGCCTCTTGGAGGAAGTGGGGTTTGAGGGTGCTAATACAGTTCCATCTCATCCCCTAGACTTCTAAAGGTCCCCAAGTCAATATGCCCAGGAAACAAGAGAATTTCCAGGCAAAGCCACACCTCACCGTTCCCAAATTTCAGCTCATCCAAGCTGGGATGTTGAGTCTATCTCCTAAGCTTGTCCTTGGCTCATCCACTTTTCTCCCTGGGCTGAGCCCTGTGATCCATCATGGCTTTCCTGGATAATTATAACAGCCTCCCCACAGGTCTCCTGGCTTCCACTTGGCTCCCCTCAATCTGAACTCTCATTCCTTCAATACATATTACAGTCAGAGTGAGCTTTAGGGAGTTCCCATTGTGGCTCAGTGGTAACAAACCCAACTAGTATCCACGAGGATGCGGGTCTGATCCCTGGCCCTGCTCAGTGGGTTAAGTAAGGATCCAGCATTGCCGTGAGCTGCAGTGTGGGCTGCAGACACTGCTCAGATCTGGAGTTGCTGTGGCTGTGGCATGGGCCAGCAGCTGCAGCTCCAATTCAGCTCCTAGCCTGGGAATTTCCACATGCCAGGAGGGTGAGGCCCTAAAAAGAAGAAAAAAATGAGCTTAAGAAATGTAAATTGTCATGTCCCTCTTCTGCTCCGAAATGTTTAATGGCTCCCCATGGCTCCCCACTGCTCTTAGGATAAAATTTAATCTCCCCATAGTGGCCTCCAAGGCCCTGCATGGTTTGACCACCCCTCGGACTCGTCTCCCTCCAGTCTCCTGCCCCAGCTCACACCACTGCAGCCGCACCAACCTCCTTGTTGTTCTTCCAATTCATCAAGCTCAATCCTGCCCCCAGGCCCTTTGCACCTGCTATTTCCCCACATCTTTCCCTGTTGGCTCTTCCTGATCGTGCCTGTCTCAGGCTCAAAGGTGACTCCCCCATCCCACCCCATGCAAGCTAATGTCTCTGCTGTTTATTCCTTCACATTCACTCAATCCATAAGTATCTGTGGAGCATCTCTTGTGCTCCAGTCACATTCTAGGCCCTGGGGATACAGCAATAAACAAGAAAGACAAAAACACTGCCTGGTGGAGCTACATTCTGGTCTGGGGAATGGGGTGGTTAAGAAAAACAGCAAGTGCTCCAAAAACATTTATCATATGGGCAAATCTCCTGAGTCCTGAGCAGATGGAAAGCTCCTTCTCAGGGTCAAGGTTGACTGACTCCAGAAATGCAGATCAAAGAGTGGAGGTGACAGACTGTCTACAGGGAACTGAGTCACCTAGGAGAAAGTGACAGGTGTCATCAGACTTTCTTCTAAATTCAAAGAGGGCAAACAAACATTAATGAAACATTTGATGTCTGCTCTAGCTCATATGCAAGTTGTAGGTCAAATTTAGGACCAGAGAGAGTTATATTGTAAAGTGCTGTGTGTGTGTGTGTTTTATTACATGAAATAAATGTGTGTAATCAATATGTTTTATTAAGTCCTAGTGCATTTGTTGTTTTAACTATTGATGGAGGTGCAGTGTGGGACCTCTGCCCTAGAGAATTCGGCAGAGCCTGGAGCACTGGGGGAACTCCCTAGGGGGCTCAGGGAGGGTCCTCTGGGTGGCCCAGGAGTAATGAAGGCTTCTGGCTTAATGAGCACACACTACATGCCAGGACCTGCATCAGCGTTCACATGTGTGATTGCACTGACTCCTCGGGACAACCCCATTCAGCAGAGTCTTGTTATTACTTACATTTTACAGACGAGGGAACTGAGGAGCAGAGGAGTCTAGCCTTTTTCACAAGATCACAGAGCTCTTAGGGAGCAGAGTCAGGACTTTAATCCAGGTCCACCTGACTTATCCACAGCCAGAGTGATAACTTATTCCAGTTGGCCCAGGACTGTCCCAGCTTGAAAACTGGAAGTCCCATATCCTGGAAATCCCTTGAATCCCAGAAAAACCAGAACTGCTATCACCCAAACCAATGTCCATACTCTGAACCACAAAGTTAAACGTCCTTTTTTGGGAAAGCATACGTGGGGGCGGGGAGGGTCTCCACCCAGGTGGAAACACATGAAGAGGGATGAGAACCTCGGAAAGCGACGGGGGTGCCTGAGGAATGAGCAGTAGCCATATTACACTGGAATTTTTATATTTTTAATTATAAAGTAGTTATAGACTCACAGGAAGCTGCAAATAAAATTATGCTGAGTCCTGTGTACCCTTTACCCGACTTCCCCCATTGGGAGAAGAATTATATAGCTGGAACTCCGTATCAGAGCCAAGAAACTGACCTTGGTACTGACTGTTAACTAGACTACATACCTCATTCAGTTTCGTCATTATCTACATGCACTCGTGTGTGTGTGTGTGTGTGTGTGTGTGTGTGTGTGTGTGTGTATGTGTCTGTGTGTTAAGGATCTGGCATTGTCACTGCAGTGGCTCGAGTCTCTGCTGTGGCAGAGGTGCGATCTCTGGCCTGGGAACTTTCACATGCCACAGGCACGGCCACAATAAAATAATGTTATGTAATGGAATCAAAGGGTTTGTAACCTTTTGCAATTTTGTTTCATTCACCATGATGCTCTTGAGATCCACTGGGGCTGTCGCACGTATCAATAATCCACTCTGCTTTATGGCTGAGTCATATTTCATGGTCTCACAGTACGGATGCACTAGAGTTTGCTTAAACATTCACCTACGGAGGACGTCTGGGTTGTTTCCTTCTCATCTGATTTTTAAATACTTGTCAGAGGTAAAGGAAGACGGGCCTGACTGTGAGGAGCCCGAATGCCAAGATGGAAAGTCGAGGCTTGATCCTGTTGACTCTGTGCCAGAGCAGAGTCTAAATGAAGGGGCAGGGTGTGGGGAGCTATGCACTAGGAAGTACACAACTATTCAATTAGAAGTCACAGAAACCCAAAGCAAAAGAGGTAGGTTTCTGGCTTATGGAACGGTCTAAGAATTGTATGGCTTCAGGCATGGCTGGATCTAGGGATTTCAATGATGCCATCAAATCTGGTCTTTCTCTTCTTCTCTCTTCTTCTTCCTCCTTCTCCTCTGCCTTCTTTTTGCTTTTCTTCCTCTTCTTCTTTCTCTCTCTCTCCCCCTCTTCTTGGCTCTACTTTCCTCTCTATTGACTTGATTCCCCACAAGCCCATGCTGAGTGGCACCACGGACAGCCCCCAACCTCCCTCACACTCTAAGTAACTTGGGGAGTGCCAGTTGCCAGCTGGTTCCAGGAGCTGCACCTCCTGAGCCAATCACTGAGGATGAGAGAATGCACTACTCTGATTGGCTAGAACTGTCATGTGCCCTCCCCTGCAGCCAGAGTAGAATTAGCCTGAGAGTGGGGAGGGGAGAGTCTCCAGGGAAACCTGGGTCCCTGTCACTGTAAGACAGAGGAGGGAGGGATGCCTGATGGGCACCTACCTCAGGTGATGACTGCTGAAGGCCTGCTCTGCCAGCATGTTCAGGATGGACTACAGGTGAAAGGTCAGCTACTGTCACAAGCCAGTGGACAGATACACAAGGCACAGTGGGAACAGTGCTGAGAGCTCATGATACTCCTGGGAGCCCAGAAAAATATTCTAATTTGTTTGAAAATCATGAAGAAAAAAAATCCTGGAACACATTCATCTTTATATTAACATAGTCAAAATTTATTTTAGGAAAAAAGGGCCTGTGAAGATGAACAAAGTAGGACTAGGTGCTTGTGTGGACATGGTGGGCAAAGGGAGGCAATTAGGAAGGTGTCCCAATTTTGACCCTGGCATCTAAAGGAATGGTTTGCTCATCTTAAGGAAGCTGAGTGAAGAGTTAAGTGCCAGCTGAATTAGTTGAAATTACTAATGCAGGACTAAAATGACAGAGTTGAGGTTTGAATCCTGGATCTATGAGCACCTGGCAGGGCAGCCTCAGACAAAACCCTTTACCTCTCTGACCCTCCTGTGGCTCAGGAGGAGGAAGACAGCGAGAGAGAAAGGAGGAAAATCCTGGCATCGGGATCTTGGAAGCCAAGAAAGAAATAGGCATTAGGAAGGTGGAGGTCATGACCAGGGCTGGACCCTGCAAAATAGTCCAAAATGTGTGATGGGGAAGGTATTTGGGAAGAAAAGGCATAATGACTGTGGTTTTGTCTGGGCAGTTTCTAAGCCCTCTCCTTTTCGTGCATTATTCTTTCATTCAACCAACAAATATTTACTGGGCTCATTCCACTGTGCATCAGTCTCCAGGTCACCCACTTAGGAAATTCCCACTGCAGGGCTCTTCTGGAATGCTCTTGATTTCCACCTGTCCTATTTCTCAGCCACCTCTGATCATCTGAACAACCTTTTTGTATCCAGTAAATTCCCACCTTGCCTCAACTGATTATGGTTTCTGTAAATGGAAACCAAATGGAGAGCTCATCCCCTACAGCTGGTCCATGTGTTTGGGGAGGAGATGACTTCCCTACACTATGTAAGGATGGGCATGTGACCTAAGCCTGGCCAATCAGAGCAGACAATCCTTTAGCTCTGAGGGGTTCTCACTATAGTCCAGGAAGGGTGAGTCTGGGACACTGCTGGAACTCTCACAGAGGAGAAAGTATCTTTCCATTGGGGTTGCTGAGCTGGCAGGACAGCATGCCAGAGTTAATGGGAACCATCTCTATCACTGTAACAGAAGAGTCTTCCAGGCAATGAGGGATGAGAGATGAGACAAACACTTTGTAGTGACATTCAAGCTCCTGGATCCAGCCCCTCCTGAAACCCCTGGACCTGACCATGGCTGGGCCGGTAACTTCCCATTTTGGCTTAAGTCATTTTGAACTGGGCTTACATCTTTTCAATAAAAAAACCTCTGCCTTTTTTTTTTGCCATGTCTTGGGCCGCTCCCGTGGCATATGGAGGTTCCCAGGCTAGGGGTCAAATCAGAACTGTAGCCACCAGCCTACGCCAGAGCCACAGCTATGCGGGATCCAAGCCGCATCTGCAACCTACACCACAGCTCACGGCAACGCCGGATCCTTAACCCACTGAGCAAGGCCAGGGATGGAACCCACAACCTCATGGTTCCTAGTTGGATTCGTTAACCATTGAGCCATGATGGGAACTCCAAAAAACCTCTGCCTTCTACAGAGACTACAACACTCTAAAGCGAGTGGCAATCTCCATGGTTCATCATGGACAAGTGGCTGCACAGACAAATGTTATAATCAATGTGAGATGGTGGCACACAGTAGGTCTCCATATTTGTTATTCACCTTCCACCTCCCAGGTGGACTTACACATGAGTTTGCCAATTAGAAGAAAAGAAGGGGAGCTGCAAGCTATTTTCTCAAATCAACACTCTAAGGTCAACAACTGGAATTTCACATCCCCCTGCTTGCTAAACTCACACACCTTCCCACACCAGCTTTTTATCACAGTCTTGGGCCACCCAAATTATTCCAAAATAGACATCCTAAATTTCAAGAAGACAAGCAAAGCTAGTGTTAATGAAATGTTTAATGTCTGTTATAGCTTATATGTTAGTTTTACATCAAATTTATGGGCCTAGAGAGGTACATTTATAATGTTTGATGTGTACATTTTTATTACATTGGAAGACACACATATAATCAACATGGACTCCTGATTTATGACCATCTTTATAAAATTTAGAGCATAATTTCATTACTTCTAAATATTTACAGAGGTTCAAAGTTGTAGATTTGCTTTTACAGCATATTGTGACATAACATGGTTCTGTCTGTGATGTGTTTGATGCTAAGCCCTTGGTCAGGAAACAACCCCCCAAAAGAACCTTGGGCCCTTGGGGGTGTGTGAATAGCCTTCTGATGACCTTGGAAGGAGGCAGTGTCCAAGGGCAGGGCTGGAGAGGATGGAGGACATTTAGGTGGAAATAACCCCCCCAGTGAGTGGGCCAGCAGGGCTGTCATGGGGCTCAGAGAAGACCCCTCTTCTGGTGGGCTGGGAACTGCAGAAGGGACTTCAGGGAAGAGGCAGGGCTGGGCAGGGCCCTGAAGGGCAAGTGAAGCCTCAGGAGACAGAGGAGCTGGGGTGGAGCTTCCCAAGGGAGCCCCGTGACAGTTGCCATCCTGGAAGTTTCCTTTCTAAGATGCTGTGGTTCATGCCCTGAACTCTAAGAAACCCAGGTTTCACTCTGTTACTTCTTCCGTAAATATTCCCCAGACCTCTTGGAATAGAGAAATGAAAGGACAGAGCATAAATCCACACAGGGGTGGTGATGCTCTTTGCCCAGAGGAGGGAGAGTCTGAACGAATCCCCTATTCTGGGTGTGTAGGATTCATTGGGGCTTGTGAGTGGGCACTGGCTACAAAATGGGATTGGTATGCAACCTCCTGCAAGGGACCTGGGTGATGTCATCAGACAGAAAGGAATCCTCCCAATGGTTTCCACCATGAGGAAAAGAGACTAGAGGATGTGTGTGGTGTGTTTGTGTTTGAGAGAGAGAGAGAGAATGAATCAGCAGTAGGTTCAACTGCAAGTGACAGTAAATCTATTTTAAAAGTGCCTTAGGCAAAACACAAGATTATTTCCCTCTCTGGTAGGCAAAGTCCAGAAGTGGGCAGCCAGGGCTAACAGGATGACTTCACTCTGATCAATGATTCAGGCTCCTTTTATATTATTATTCTGTCAACTACAACACATGGCTTCTACCTCATGATCCAGCATGGCTGCTTGAGCTCCAGCCACCACACTCATATTCCAGTTATCAGTGAGGAGGAAGGTACAAAAACATGTGTTCCTCCTTTAAGACACTTTCTGAAAATTACACATAGTACTTACAATTCCATTAACAATGACTTAATTACACAACCACAACTAACTGCAAGAGAAGCTGAGAAATGTAGATATTATTTTGGGCAGCTACATGCCAGCTAAATTCTTCCTTTACTAAGGAAGAAAGGGAAAACAGCACTGGAGGAGCAGTCTCTTCCATACTGTGCTTGAGTGTTGAAGCCCCTAGGTGTATCCTGTGGATGTGTCCCTGCCTGTGTTTATAATAGTGTTCACAATCCATTACTAAGCACGCCCTCCACAAAAGCTGCTGAATGAATGAATGAATGAATGGGCCATGAATGTCTTAGAAATGCGTATGTGTGTGTGAAAAGATGGGGTTAAGCATGAGTATGTATGTTCACACACAATTAGTGTATTCACTAATTCACTTATGTAGTCAACTAATATTTACTGAGCACCTACTATGTGCCTGGGACTGTGCTGCAACATGCGAATCAGCAATTTAACATGGCAGTCAAGTTGCTGCCCTCATGGAATTAGAGTCCAATGGAAGACATGGACAAACCCCAAATACACCGATAACCAAGATGATATTACAAAGACACTGGTGTGATGACGAAAATAAACAGTGATCCTTGAAGGATCAATGGGGAAATCAGGGGCATCCAATAATGACAGGAGGGTTGTGGCAGGTGTCCCTGAGGTGGTGACACCGAAGGAAACCCAGGAGCCCATACACCCCTAGACATCTCCCTCCAGCTCAGACCCCACCCGTGGCTCTGGGTGTTGAGCTCCAGATCCAACTCAACATCTCCCCTGAGGTCCATCCTGACCCAGAGCCACGTGGCTGAAGGGAAGCTCCTGCCTCTCTTGTCCAGAACTGCCCTCTCTGCCTCAGTCTTCCCCGGCTCAGTCTGTGGCCCCACTAGTCACTAAACAATGGAAGGAGCTCGTGTGGGAAGAGCCAGGGAAGCAGCGTCCCAGACAGAGGGAGCGGTCAGTGCAAAGGCCCTGGGGCAGGTGGGATCTTCCTGGAGTGCAGGAGTAGACAGGTAGTCAGGAGGCCAGGGCACAGCCAGCCCAGGGTGACCCCCAAGGAGGGACCCAGGGGAGCCACCACCCTCCCCACCCGCCCCGTCCTGCTGATCCCCTGCTGGGGCTCCCACTGCACTGGTGGGACCAGGCCCAAAGCCAGAGACAAGGGTCCCGTGGTGTGAGGCACCTCAATTAGGCTGCGGGCACAGAGAAGGGGGAGGTGGGGAGAGTGAACGTCGGGGACAAAGGGAACACAGGGGCACAGGCTGCAGCCGAGAGCAGGGCTCTGGCATTTATTCTGAGTTAGGTGGGGGACACGGGGCATGGTGAGCAGAGGGGTGACAAGATCTGAAGTGTCATCGTGCTGCTGTGGGGACAGTGGATGGTAGAGGCAGGTGGAGGCGTCAGACAGGGAAGTGTCTGCAGGGTCCAGAGAGGGGTGACAGTGGCTGCAGCTATGTGGAGACAGGGGAAGTGGGCCTGTCCTGGAGTCAAAGCAGAAAAGCCACACTGAGCACCTGCAGGTGGCACAGGACCAGGGGTGGGCTCAGGCTCGGCTTGAACTGCGGGGTGACAGTTCAGTCGTGGACAGAAACAGCCTGAGCAGATGGGGTTCAGGCATCGAGAGGTGACGGGAGACAGAACTGCACCGTGGCCAAGAGCCCCCTCACCTTGTGCCTCCCCCTGCAAGTCCATCTCTGGCCTCTGAAGGAGCAGCGGGCAGAGGGGGTGAGGCTCCCAGGATGGCCCTGAGCCAGGCAGCACCGTCCTCGCGTTTATCCTCGTCCACCAGGAGGGATCGTGCTGGGCCGAGAGCAGGCGTCCTGCCAGAGCAGTGGCGGCTCCTCAGAGGTCACCTCCGCATCCTGCCCCTGCTCAGAGTCCACAAGAACTGGCCTGGACGCAGCAGGACTCGATGGTGGAGGGACCGCAGGCCAGGCCCACGTCTGCCCTGCAGGGGCCACGCTGCCACCAGGGCCCCTGCTCAGCCCCAGGCCCAGGCAGCCTGGCTGAGGGCTGGCCCCGCCCTGCAGAAAGGTGACCCGTGCAGCCTGGCCTGAGGCAGCACAGCCTGAATTAGGTCAAACCCCAGCCCCACCTCTTGACCTGGCGGAGTCTCCTCCCCTCTCCGGACCCAGTCTCCCCATCTGTAAAATGAGGCTTTATCACCAGAGTGTCAGAGCCACTCAGTCAACATGAGCCTCGCCCTCCACACGGTCCAGTCTCCTTGTCCGGAGTCTCCCCTGTGGAGCTTATGGGGAGGGGGGACCCCAAGTGCAGCCCTCAGACTGAGCACAACCTTCTCTGAGCCAACAGCCCCCCTGGAAACAAGCTCGGCCCTGCGGGACCCCTACCCACCGACACCTGCAGGAGATGCCGGGCAGAAATGTGGGCAGAGCCCGGATTTAGCACCAAACACACCTGCGTGCGTGGCCTCCCTCTACCCGCCGCTGGCGGTGTGACCCGGGGCAGGTCACCTCCCCCTCCAGCCTGGGTGCTGCTCTGTGAAATGGGGAGCATGGAAACCCCGCAGGGTGAAGGGGGTCGATGTGCATCGAACTGCCGGGTCCACAGCAGGTGCTCAGAACCAACCCTGTGTCCTGGTCCCAAGTGGAATATCTCAAGCAAAGTTGTACAGATAAAACTGAGTCTTCCCTCCTCTCTGAAATGGGGGTGGAAGGGAGACAGGAGGGAGGGACAGCTGGAAATGTGAGGGGAAGCAGATCTCACAAATGACAGCTGCTGCTGTGGACGCCACACTCTTAGCTGGGTGGTCCTGACCCGCAGGAGAACTGCGGAGACATCTGTGATCATCATGATAGTAGGAGACCCCCCCCCATAAGCACAGGTGGGGCTTGGGAGCCAGACATCAATGTCCTTGGGGTGTGGGGCACAGTCCTGTACACCCAGGGCCTGTGTCCAGCCCAGATGGGCTTCCCATTCCCCAGGTGCTCACAGAAGTGAGTGTCCCTTGTTAGAATCTGAGCCACAGTCTCACTCAAATGGGGTCTTGGTTGGTCTCCTCGGAAGCAGACACTGAGTCAGGCTTCCTGGGCAAGGACCCCAGGAGCCTGGGGCAGGTGGACACAGGGTGGGTCAACCGGGTTACCCCCGAGGGCGCCCGGAGCTCAGACTGCTGGTACCTGGGGCATTGGAACAGGACGTGCAGGCCAATAGTGAGATGAGCAAGGCCAGCACACAAATATCCACCCACCCACCTCCTCAGGTAAACCAAGGCCACTCCCTGAGGGTGAGCTCAGGACGTCCCCCTGCAGCTCGGGAGCACCAGGCTCGAGGACAGAAGGCAGAGGCCCAGATGCCAGGGGCGGCCATGAGCCTGTGGCTGGAGAGGAAGGGGCAAGAGACATGCAGGTGCCACCAGCGCCACCACAGGTGTTTCTTGTCTGACCCTCTTCCTGTGATTTTAAGTCGCACTAGATTTTTGAGGGGAGCTGACATCGAGGGGAGGTCGTCCTCCTACAGAATCCCCACCGCTGTGCCCATGTGGCATCGGGTGCTGCAGGACACGCCCGTCAGTGCGCATTTGTCACTGTCGCTGTTTTTGCATGAACACCTGGCAGCTCCCTTCTGGTGCCGTTGCGATGGGTCATATGGGAAACACTCCATTGGGCAGTAAATGGCATTTTATTAGAATCGTAATTCACTTTTATGTCATCGTCCGAGGGCTTGCTGACCTTTCCATAGCGACATGTGCAGCTATGTTCTATCATTTACGAATGTCATTACCAGCAGCAACAGGGATGTTAACAAGCCGGCGGGGTCTGTGTCGGGATTCGAACCCACACAGCTGGCCAACAGGAATGCAGAATTCTCCAGCCCTGGGACTCATAGGACCCTGAGAAGCGGCATCCAGGCCACCGCAAGCTGCCTGCCGAGCCCTCCTTCCTTGGGAGAGGCCAGAACCAGAATACCTGGTTTGCATCCACTTCCTCCCAACAGTATGACTTTGGCCACTCTAATTTGAATGCTCTGTGACTCAGTTTCCTCACCTATGAAATGGGGCAATAATAGAATTTTTTCATAGTGTGGCTGGAAGGATTAAATGCTAGGGGCAAAGGCTGCAAACACCTGAAGGGAGAGGCTAGTGAAAGCGCCAGTGAAAGGCTGCAGGAGAGTCTGTGCCCCATCGCAGCTCAGCCAAGCTATAGAAGGGAAGTCAGGTCCTGGGCCACCTACTTCTCTAGTTTTGAAGGAAGCCAAGGATTTTTATGTGAACTAAACTGTAGTTTCTTTGTTTGTTTGTTTGGTTTTGGCCATGCCGCTGCATGTGGGAGTTCCTGGGCCAGGGATTGAACTTGCACCACAGCAGTGACAGTGCAGGACCCTTAAACCTACTGTACCACAAGGGAACTCCTATAGTTTTATTTTGTTTTGTTTAAATATTGGCAAAAAATGCAATCTTAACAAGCAGCATGAGAAGGCAAGAATAAATGGCATAGAGATTGGAAAAGAAGAAATAAAAAGGTCCTTATCCGCACACATACGATTGCTTATACAAAAAATACCCCAAAAAAGGTACACTCACAAATCTACAAACCAATAGTGAGATGAGCAAGGCCAGCACACAAATATCAATTATACAATAGCAATGTACCATTAAAAAACAACTTTAAATACCACTTACGAAAGTGCTGCAAAAATAGAATACTTAGGTATAAATCTAACAAACATGTACAAGAATTCATGCTTAAAACTTCAAAAGACTGATGAGAGAAATCAAAGAAGACCTAAATAAATGGAAAGATATACCGTATTAACCAGCTGGAAGACTCGACAGAGTAAAGATGTCAATTCTCCCCAATTTACTTACAGATTTAACACAATATCGATCAAAATGCAAGCAGAATTTTTAAACAGAGATAAGGAGATCCTGTCATGGCTCAGCGGAAACGAATCCGACTAGGAACCATGAGGTTTCGGGTTCGATCCCTGGCTTCGCTCAGTGGGTTAAGGATCCGGCATTGCCATGAGCTGTGACGTAGGTCACAGACGGGGCTCAGATCTGGAGTTGCTGTGGCTGTGGCGTAGGCTGATGGCTACAGCTCCAATTCGACCCTTAGCCTGAGAAACTCCATGTGCTGCAGGTGCGGCCCTAAAAAGGATAAAAGACAAAAAAAAAAAAAAAATAGAGATAAGCTAATTGTGAAATGTACAGGCAGAGGCAAAGGAACTAGACTAGCTCAAACAATTTCAAAAGGAAAAAATAAGATTGAAGAATCATTACTCCATTTTTTTTTTTTTTTTGTCTTTTTAGCTATTTCTTGGGCCGCTCCCGCGGCATATGGAGATTCCCAGGCTAGGGATCGAATCGGAGCTGTAACCACCGGCCTACGCCACAGCCACAGCAACACAGGATCCAAGCCACATCTGCAACCTACACCACAGCTCATGGCAACGCCGGATCATTAACCCACTGAGCAAGGGCAGGGACCGAACCCGCAACCTCATGGTTCCTAGTCAGATTTGTTAACCACTGCGCCACGATGGGAACTCCTCACTACTCCACTTTAAAACTAACTATAAAGCTATAACAATCAAGACACTGTGGTATTGATGAAGGAAGGAACACCCAGACAAAAGAGAATGAAGGGTCCAGCTCAGACCCACTTAAATACTGCCCATTGATTTTTGACAAAGTACAGAAACAAGTCAATGGAAAACAGAGTTTACTCCACAAATGGTATTGGAACAACTGGTTATACACATGGAAAAAAACAAAAATGGATCTCAACTAAAGCCTCACACCTTGTATAAATATTAATTCAAAATGGGTCATAGAACTAAATGCAAAACTTAAGAAAACTATAAAAGTTGCTCACTTCCAGTGGAAGGGTGGCTTGGAATAAGAAATTAAATTGAGGTAGGAAAGGGAACATGATTGATTTTCTGCTCATTCGACTGTGATTAAGCCACTTATGCTCATACCTGTGGGACAGGAATGCCACTGGAGGTAGGGACAAAGCCTATTTCTTCCCTGCCTCAATAGCACCCAGCACAGCCCCGGCCCCGGGGTGAACACATGCTGCCTCCATGTGGTGTGTCCCAGGGAGGAGTCTGCAGGCTGCATTCCCCCCAATCCTAAAACAGGGGGCTGGGCCAACCCCCACCCCTGCCCCATCCCCCATAGCCTGGGGCCCAACAGCTGCATGGACTTGCTCAGCCCGGGCATGTGTCTGCCCAGACTCCATAACTGCCCTGACCTTTGGGGGCTCACGTGTCAGTTGTGCCTGATCAGGGAGAGAAGGAGGCGGAGGAACAAGTGAGAAGAAGACAAGCAGACAGAAAATCCTCGGAGGCCCTGCAAAAGGCACCCCTTCAGCAGCTGTTGGGGCCTCAGCACTGTCTCAACACTTAGGTATCAAATGTGCACCGCAGGGGTCAAGGCTGGGCATCTCAGGGCAAATCCAGCCAACGGATGTGAGACACGCAGATGGCGTTCGACACTCAGACAACAGCAGGTAAACCAGGATGGACAGTGGTCTTAAACAAGGGGCAGTGCCCAGCAGGTGCCACCCTCTAAGTACCTGCTCTGCCCAATGATGTGGTCCTGCCCTCATTTGTGTGCAGATACTGGGCCCCTGTAGCTGTGACTGATGAGGCCTCATGTCAGAGCCACTTTTGGAGCCTGTGTCAACCCACCTAGCAGGGCATCCAGGGAGCCAGGTCCCAGGGTCCCTGCCGATCAAAGCCCTCATCCTAAGTGCCCAGTTCTGGGAACAGTCCCCTGCCAGGAAGCGTCAACTCACAGAGCATTGATCAGAGGGTTGGTGGATGAGAGCCTGGAGCTGCCCAGGCTTTTCCTGCAAGACCTGAGACCCTCTGCTCCAGAAGCCTGTCCTCCAGGTCTGGGGACACATCCTGGAGGCTTCTGCAGGAGGCAGAGGGCACAGGAAGAGTACCGGAGGTGAGTCAAGACTCTGCTCTGCCACCATCTTGGCCCCAAAGTTGGCATTCCTGCTTTTCATTCTCTATTAGAAGCAGCAGTTTACTCTCTGATTACAGGTGCCTGGAGCCCAGGCCCAGGAACTCGCAGGTCCCAGGTCTCAGTCCCTTGCTCCTGAGACTGCAGCCCACATGGGGGAGGGGGGTGCACACCTCCCTCTGCCGTGCCCCCACCCCACAGCCCCACCAACTCCCAGGTCATCTGGAGCCACAGGCAGGGGGTCCTGGGCTCAGCGATTCACAGGACCCACCCCTTGTCTGTGACTGGGGGGCAGTGACCACCTGACCAGTGGGGGGAAAGGGCATCCTCTGGTTCTGGGACCCCTTTGTCTTGCAAGGAGAAAAGGAAACAAGACAATTAAACAGGAATCCAGGAGCACATCTTTTCTTCCGCCCCACCTCCCAGCCCCATCACTCCCGGGACCCCCGCAGTGGCTCCTCCTGGGCTCTGCCTCTCCCTGGGGGGCCCCGAGGGAGACTGAAACCCCCCACCCAGGTCCCTCCTGTGCCAGAACGGCCCAGCCCCCGTCGGGATCAGAGTAAAAGCCAAACCCCTCACCTGGGCCCACGGGCGCCCCAGGAGCCGCCCTCGCCTCTCTGTCTCTGCCCACCTGCCCCCTGGCCCTGCAGCTCCTCTGACTCTCCAGGTGGTGCCACCAGGTCTTTGTCCTTGCTCTGCCCTCTGCCTGGAGCCTCCGCCCACAGCCACCCGGCTCCCCCTGCCAACTCCCCCAGGTCTCTGCTGCCAGGTCCCCTTCCCCAGGGCCCCTCTGACCTCCCCTTGCTGATGTCGAGCCCCCATCACCCGCCACCCCCCAGCCCTGACATTTTTCCCAAGATTTATCCCACGCTGATGTGTTACCCTATATTTAATAGTTTACTTGTTCAAGGTCTGTCTCCTGTCATTGAAATATAAACTCCAAGAGGGCAAGCACGGAAGGCTTTTTCCCACTGCTGTGTGTGCACACAGGGTCAAGAAAGAGCCCCTGGCACTTAGAGGGTCAGCAGACAACTGTGGATTGAACAACGGGGAGAAAATGAACAGAGGGAGTGGGCTGCCAGTGGCTGCTCTGGGTACATGCCTACGGAGCCTGTTAGGTGCAGGCACCTCCCTGAGGCTCTACACCTCATTCATTCATTCATTCATTATTTCACCAAAACAAGCCTTTACTGAGCACCTACTATGTGCCAACAATTACTATGGGCTAGAGAGGTGAAGCAAGGAGCAAAAGAGGCCAAAATCCCTTGATTCAGGGACTTGGCAAGTTCCTGCTGGGAGCCAGACAAAGGATCAAGAGACAGACCAGACGTGACACACGGTGTGTCCCTGTGGTCAGTGCTGTGGAGAGACCCTGGGGGCAGGGGAGGAAGTGACAAGGGGTGGGGTTGGGACTTTCAATGGGGCGGCCAGGAACAGTCTGGCTCAGCAGTGACTTAAGACCTCCAGGAGGCTGTGGAATTGATCCAACAACCCGATGAGGGCGAGACCACAATCACCTCATTTCCACGTGAGGAGAATGAGGCTCAGAGGGGTCCAGCTACCACCCCAGAGCCACACAGCTGCTGAGGGGCAGGGCCGGTGCCCGCCCCACAGACTGGCTGTAACTCTGTGCCTCCCCTGTCTCCCCGAGACCCAGAGCACCCCAAGGGTCTGGGGGTGTCCTGGGCAGTGTCTGCCGGCCTCCAGCTCTGGGGCAGCTGCCGAGGCAGGAGCAGAGGACCCCTCTCGCTCCCCCCCCCCACCCAGGTTTCTAACAAGCAAGGAGGAAGGACGGTGTGTGGAGCAGCTCGAATTCTTTTCAATATCCTGGAACCTCGTTTTCAGCGGGTAATTAAATTACTTTTTAATTACAAACAGAATATCCGTGCATCCCCTCTGAGAGCGCTGGGCCGGGTGCGCAGGGAGGAAAACGAAGGCCGCTTTGCGGGAAGGGAAGGGGCCGGGCTGCGTTTCCCCGTGGCTGCCCCGCAGCTCAGAATCAATTAGGGGCCGCCCTGCTGGGCCCAGTGACAAGGTCCCCTTCTCTGTGGCGTCTGAAGGTCCTGAGCCTGTGTCCAGATGTCCCTCCCGCCCCGTCCCCGGTCAGACTCCCCGGCTCGTCCTGCGGTTCTGCTCCACGCGGGCAGCACGTCCGGCCCGAGCCCGCCTCCTCCCCAAGGCCCGCGGCTGCTGCACCGGGAGCACAGGCCGAGCTTCCGCTGAAACAGGGACCAGCAATCACGGTGGGGTCGGGCTGCCAGCCGGGCTCAGGCTCAGGGGGCATCTGCAGGGAAGAGGGGGTCGTCCCGACCCAGGGGCTTCTGGAGCCAGCCGAGAGCCGGCCTGGTGCGCAGAGTCCCGGCAGAGACAGACCTCAGCGCCTTCCTGGAGCAGCGGGTCTGCAGCAGAGCTGGCAGAGGGTGGCCTGTCCCCTCCTGCTAGCTCCCTGGGAGAGCCCCTCCCTGTACCCTTGATCTGGGCCTCCCTGGCTGGAGCGTCCAGGGATCCAGCCTCCTGGTCACCCAGCAGGTGTTTCCCGGAAACCATCCCCAACTCTGGCCACTAAGGGGTTGAGAGAGGATGGCCTGGTGGGCAGAGCCTGGAGCCACGGGAGCTGGCGCAGACCCGGCTCCACGGCTGCCCGCTGAGAAGGGCTGAGCGCCTGTTGCATCGGAGCAGCCCAGGGTGGGCAGGGGACATCTGAGCTGGGCTGAGCCCAGAACCCCCTGGAAGGGACGGGCACAGATGGTGACAGTGGCCCCCAGTGGCCCTGCCCCTCAGAGCCACCCTGGGCCTTGAAAGCACCTTCTGTTGGCTTCCTCCTCGTCCTTGACCCTCTGCCCTTGCGGTGGGACAAGGGGCTCCGCTCTCAGCACAATGGGCTCTGCCAGCAGATGGCGGCCCCCAGCCCCCATGTCCCGTCCCGCCTGCCTTTCACATGGAAATGGGGGGACACAGCCAGACAGATGTCCCCCAAGCCACCTGGCCCGGCCAGGGGACCCAGGTCCACGTCCACTCCAGGTGCCTGGAGGGGGCCCTGGACACACGGCCTCTGGTCAGCGCTTCTTCCCCCTGTGGCCTTGGTCCCTCCCAGCCCGGTCCATTCTCCATCCAGAAAAATCACGTGTTCTTCCCCATCCCTCCCCCTCCCTGCCCCAGTGCTGAGGCCAGAGGATGGGAGCACCCAGTCGGCTGGACTGTCCAGGGCCTGGAGAGTGTGAGCAGGGCCTCCCATTTTGAAGGGACACCCAGGCCCCCCCCGCTTCACATAGTGAAGCACAGCAGGGATCATGGCTGGACCAGAACAGCCCCTAAGGAGGGACCCCCACCCAGGCCATCACACGCCCCTCCTCTGCCCCCTCCAAGACCCTGGGGTGGCCGCGAAGGGGGTCACCCCACTGTTCACTCATTCATTCATTCCATCACTCATTCATTCAACAAGTGCTCTGGGGGCTCACCAAACAGAAGGTGAGGGTGATGACAGCCCCCACTGAAAGGTACTTGGAGGACTGGGGTGAGAGTGTTGAGAGGAGATGGCCCAGCCTGGCTCTGAGGGCATGGTCACTAGTGTGTCCTCTCAGGCCTGGGTGCTCCCTGGATTTCCTGGTCTACCTTCTCCAGCTTGTCACTCTCTGAAATTGCCTCATTTGTTCTCTATTTTCCCACCTGAATGATGCCCCCCAGAAGCAGGCACCTTGCCTGTCATGTCTGCTGCTGGATTTCCAGGATTTAGAACTGCAAGTCCTAGAACATAGTCAGGCTACAAAAGTGTGTGCTGAATGAATGAATAGAGTAAGTAGATGAATGAATGAATAGAGAGCTTTCCAAGACCTTGGCCTTGCTCCTGGTCTGGATGCATCACCTACCATCCTCCCTCCCCCGTTACTTACTCCTGCCTCAGGACTTCCCCAGGGACACCTGCTTTTCCTGCTCCTGGAATACTCTTCCCCAGACAGACTCCTGTCTCAGCCCTAACCTCCTTAGGTGTCTGTGTACCTGTCACCATCTCAGGCCCTCTCTGACCTTGTCTACAACTGCAAAGCACCCCCAACTCCTGGCAGGGCCTCTCCTCCCACTCCCACCTTGGCTTTCCTATCTCCATAGCACTTAGCATCTTCTAATATAATAACAACTTCCCTACCTCATTTATCATCTCTCACTCCCCATGAGAACATCAGCTCCAAGAAGGAAGGGATTTTCATCTGTTTTATTGACTGATCCAGCCTATGTTCTTTGAAAGGTGTTAATGGTCAGTAAAAACCTGCCAAGTGGGAGTTCCCGTTGTGCCGCAGTGGAAATGAATCCGATTAGGAACCATGAGGTTGTGGGTTCAATCCCTGGCCTTGCTCAGTGGGTTAAGGATCCAGCGTTATTGTGAGCTGTGATGTAGGTCACAGATGCAGCTTGGATCCAATGTTGCTGTGGCTCTGGTGTAGGCTGGCAGCTGTAGCCCTGATTCGACCCCTAGCCTGGGAACCTCCGTATGCTGCAGGTGCACCCCCCCCCCAAAAAAAAAAAAAACTTGCCAAGTGAGTGAGTGAGCTGAAGGTCAGACAAAGGAGCTGAGGTAAGCTGGCTGGGGCAAACAGAGAGGACTTCCTGAAAGAGGGGACCTGAGTTGGGACCGGTGTGATTAGGAGAGGCATAAATTGGCAGGAGAAAATTCCAGGTGGCATCAAGGATTCAAAACCCAGTGCAGTTTCCCTGGAGCCTGGAGCTGGGATATCACAGGTACAGACTTCTTCTTTGCCCCCTCAAATGCTTAGATCTTGTGCTGTCTGACAACAGTTCTTTGAAAATTTATTCAATGTTTTATTCATCCTTAAATTCTTTAAAGCCGCAAATCAAAGTCACTGGGTGCTTTGCGAACCAAGTTCCAGGCTCCTGTGTTGCAAATAACTCTGCTCTTTTGCATACCAAGCAGACCTTTCTCTGTCCTCAGAAAATGAATTTCTCCTGGTGTTCATTGCTCTAATTGCATCCACAGTGGGGCAGAGCAAACATCTTCTCTTCCTGATTTGCATTATGCAAAACCTTAATCTCAAGTTTCTGAAAGCACTGTGAATGATTCACGGTCTTCCGACGCCAGGAAATGCACTGCTTAATCTGCCAGTCCATATAAATTAGATTTATTGGGGGAAAATAAAGGAGCCTTGATACTATAAACTATTGGGGAATAATCATCCCTGAGTGTGGATGCCCCATAAATCTGCTTCTTAGGAAAAGAATGGGGCAGCTGACCACACACATATTGCTGGATTTATGGCCTTCGTTCGATTATCAAATTGAAAAGGATGGTGAGCGGTCTAGGGCAAACTCTTGTGCTGTCTGGGGCAGGGTGGGCCCTCTGTGAACTGGGCGCAATCTGGCCTAAGAAAGGCCCCTGGAAGATAAAACAGGAAAGGAGGGTGCTCAAGGTTGGAACCAGAGCACAGGACGAGAGAGCAGGTCCTGAAGCCCAGCTGCGCCACTCATTGCTTTGTGACATCGGGCGGGTGACTTAACCTCTCTGGGCTTGAGTGTCCTCACCTGGCCTTAGGGATGATGAAACCTTCCAAAACAAGTGGTTGAGGGTTAAAGGCAGTTCTGAATGGACTCTTTGCTGGGCACCCTCTCTATGCCAGGCCCTGGTCTGTGCTCTGAGGAAGCAGGAGAGACCAGGATGGACGAGGCCCCTGACCTCAGGTGTGTGGGGAGAACAGACCAGGGAAGAAGGCTGCTACCTGGAGAGGCTCAGACAATGATAAGGTCTGAATGAGTGCACCAGAACCTGTGACAGTGACTAGGGAAAGGGACAGTAACATTAGCAGGATAGCACATCAGACCCAAGACTGTGACAGTGACAGTGGGTAAAACAGCCCTCTCATGTGTTGGCCTGCGAGAGCCAATTAGAGTCACAAATCCACGCAGATCTGATCTCCAGCAGCCACCAGCTGGGGGTGTGCTGGGGTCTGCTGCTGGGTGTCAGGACTGAATGCAACCAGATATATTCATTAACAGACATATTATTATTACTATTCCTATTTTTATTACCATTTTACAGATAAGGAAACTGAGACCCACCATGGAATCCACAATCAGGAAGACACTGCCATTTGATACACACCCTGCCTTCCATCTCTAGACGCACTGGCCTGGATGACTAAGGAAAGGGATGCCTTTTACCGGTTCTTAAGCTACCGTCTCTCTGCTGAGAACCCTCCCTCCCTTCTACACACTACTCTGCGCCTGGGGCTGTCTCTGTGGATATTTGGGCTTGGTAAGCACTCTATCGGAGTGCAAGAGGAAGGCCTGGAGACAGAAGGAAGGATGAGCTCTGTCCTGTCTGCTTCCCGTCCCTGTTTTCCTGCATATTCCTGTTTGTTTTTTCTGTCCCCATCACTGTCACCTTGGTGCGCTCAGGCATGCCAGCACCCACCAGCCAGGGCTGGGTGTTTCTCATTCTCACAGTCCCTTTCTACAAGGTCTCTCTTCCAAGCTTCTGTTTTACTCACTACAACCTCTTCCCTTGGTTCCCCAGCCCTAAAGTGGTAGCTGATTCCTGTAGTTGCCACCTATGTAACACCTCAGTGTAGGGGTGGCATTTTTTAAGAGTCATACGGTACATACTTTAAACTTGCAAGCCACGTGATCTCTGTTGCAACTATCTAACTCTGCCCTTGGAGTGTGCAAGCAGCCACAGACAGTATGTAGACAAGTGGGCCTGGCCATGTGCCAATAAAACTTGATTTACAAAGACAGCCGGCTCACCTCTGAACAGAGGTTTGCTGATCCCTGCCTCTCTTTGCATTTAAATTCTTCAATACCTAGTTAACAATTACACAAATATACTATTTTTATTGTTAAGATAACTGGCGTGGTTTCTGTCTCTTGACTGGGCTCTTCTGCCTCGCACAAAAATTGGAACCAAGGCTAGGGTTCACTAAATAAAGCATTTAGTGTGCTTGCTACTTTTTTGCCCATCAGGTCACAAGAGTGGAATGCCAACAATAGATTGCAGCAGGGTGATGTCTGGTACAATGAAAAGATGCTCAAGAATCTCTGAAGATGATATCGTGGCAAAAAGCGAGTTGGCATAGATCGGAGGCAAGACTTTAAATGTGTGTGCTGTTGGCTCTGAGCCATAAAAACAAACTGCTTCTCATAGTCTTTGCAAATTGGTCTAGAAGAAATAAAGCATCTGCCAGGTCAATGGCTGCAGAGGAGGTGGAGGGGGGTTGCTGATCTACTCAGAGATAATACGTCTGCAACAGCAGCTGCAACTGAAGTCGCCACCTGACTAGGTTTATAATAACCCACAGCCATTCTCCTAGACCATCTGCCTCTCTATGGGCCAAACAGGCAAATGCAATGGAGATGTGATTGGATTCCCCACCCCTGCATCTTTCGAGTCTTTCACGGTAGCGTTGATTTTTGCAATTCACCCCAAGATGCTATCTGGTCAGTTTGTGCGATTTCCACACTCACTATGAGGATGGGCGCTTCATAGGTGCACAATACATATTTCTGGATGGATTAAGTAATAACATTTAAGGGTAAGAGTCAAACATCTGAACTTCTATTTTTAATCTGTAATAAAGTAACTACCAAAATTTAGCCTTTTCTCCGGTTAAAGCTCACTTAAGCAGAATACCCAGGTGTCCAGCTCCTCTCTCTGGCCAATGTGAAGTCCCTAAGGGCAGGCTCAGGGCTGATGGCTCTCAAACCGTCACACCTGGGAACGTGATTCGTGGCACCTAATAGATCCTCAGTAAATGTTAGCTGGATGGCTGAGTGACTGAATGTGGGGGATGGCCTCCAGAGGCCTCTTCCAGAACCATCTGTCTCTGCTGGGTGGTGGTCAGACTTTGCTGCCCTCCTGTCTTCTCTGGGTTGTGCTCAGAGATAAGCTGGTCCTTCAAGCCCACCAGCAAGTTCTCTCCCAGGTGTAAACTGATGCAGCCCTATGACCCGCAGTTGACCGGCCATGAATGTGGTGGGTTTCCACCGTCGGGTGTCAGGGCTAAACACAAACCCAGCCCTGCCTCAGTGCCCTCTTGGTGTCTCCCTCCCAGACATTTACTGGGACTCGGTGGCAGCTAAGGGACCGTGCATGGGCGATAATCTGACATCACGGGTGCCAAGCCAACAGCCATTCCAGCCTATAATCTCAACCCAACTCTGAGGTGCCTCAAGTTCCAGGAAGCCATGAGTTTCAGAGCAGGTAGACTCCCCTCCCAGCCCCAGGATGTGAATCTGGATGGATTCAAGCCAGTGCTTCTCAATCCATCAGACCCAATGACCTCCCCAAAGAACAACGGTACTTAATGACCTTTCTACTGCCCTGAAATGAAAGTCATAAATAATTAACCTACAATATCACAAGTACTTAAAAACCCATTATAATGCTCTAACTGGGTTATAAAAAAAATAAAAGAAAATTTGTAATAAAAAAATCATATTTCAGTATGCAAATGAACAGGCACACAAAAAGACACACTGAACAGTTAGATCCTTGCCAACATCTGGAGGGAAAGTCTGGATGTGAGAGAAGCAAGCTCAGGGGTCACCCCACAACAGAAGGGCAGGAAAATGAAAGAGATACTAGAACATAAACAGCCTATTCAATATACATTAAAATCTTGCAAAAACATTTTGTTTGGAAATAAAGCTGACATAGGTTCTAGGCTAAGATGATCAAAATCGCTCCTTACACGTGTGAATAACCAGTTTGTCCTGTGTGGACTGTTCTACCCACTGGAGACATCCAGCACCCCTAGCCCCGCCCTCCTCCATGCCAGCAATGCCACCAATCATGAGACAAGCCAAAACACCCCTATTTCAAACCTGTCTCCAGGGGGTGTGACTCTGGTGGGATTAACCCATCATCGTCAGACTCTTTCTTCTGCCAACAGCTGATCTAGAAATAATCCTGGGATACAATTATGGCTGAAGTAATCTGAGAAAAAAATCTGCTGGAGGCTTCTGGGAAAGGTGTCCCGAACCTTATGAAGAAGTAAAGAGAAGAAACACACATTTCTCTTCTCCTTCTGCTTCTGGACACTATTGCATGAAGTTGTGATACCTGGAGCTATAGAACCTTCCTGCGATGATCGGCAGGAAAGCCTAAGGATCCAGCCAAGGAAAGGAAGACAGCAAGGCCACAAGCCAGAAGAAAGCTGGGTTCTTGATGAGATGTGACCCCTGCACTGGCCAAACCCAAAGCTGCCTGGAATGCCCCCTGGATTCCTTGATTTAGGAAATAACAAATTGTCCTTATTATTTAGTGACTGATTTGGGAATTATGTTTCTTGAAGCCAAAAGATCCCATGTGTGACAGGTGGGGCTACTTCTGTGCACTCCACAATCCCTTCTATTTTGTGAGCAAAGACTAATTTATGAGGCACCAGAGCTGAATCGATATCATCTGAACCTGGCACCCCTGAGGTGTGGGTTACAATCCCCATTTACAGGTAGGAATGTTGAGGCCAAGGAAGCAGACATGCAGGCAGAGGCTGAGTTGGGATGTGCTCTGGTCCTGTGCACACAGCAGAGCTCCCCGCAACATGCACCCCCCTACTGCATCCAGGACGCCAGGACGTCGTCTCATCGCCGTCTCATTCTGTAATTTGATGCATCTTGCAGGCCTCCAAGCCCTAAACATCCACATCTCCTCCTCATCATCACTTCACATTCTCATTAGTGGGGTAACCTCCCTGGATTAAAAATCTGAGTCTCTAGACAGTCCTCATTAAAATATGCGTATTTCATCTTGAAAGAACTAATACATATTTATTAGCACAAATGAGTTCTTCATTAGTTCTCAGACGTGGCAAGCTTCTAAAGAAATGGGACCAGGGACAGCTAAGTTTGGGGCCGAACCTACTTACAGTATCAGAGTGAGATTTCATTCATTCACTCATTCACTCATTCTTAGGCTCACTCACTGAAAACTTAGTAAGCGCCCCCTACGTTCTAGATGCTGTTATGCTCTGAAGTCACAGCCTTGGCCCAGCCACAGTCCTGCCCTCACAGAGCTGCCTCCAAGTAGGAGGAGATGGCCAATACTCACAAGCAGATCATAGATTGATAAGCGCCATGAAGGGAACAGTACAGGGAAGGAGCAGGAAGAGGGTCCACAGGAGATGGGCTGCCTCAGACAAGGTGGTCAGGGAGGCCCTGGGGGAGGAGCTAAGACCCACCTAAAGGGACAGGCCCGAGCCCAGGGCAACGTGCACCACTGAGAAAGGGCCCCAGTACGCTGGGCTGAGGAGCGGGGGATGACAGGCAGAGGGGGCCGGAGACAACCCCCTTCGTCTGCACTTCTATGGGGGCTTGAAGTTTGGGAGTCAGGCCAGGGCCAGGGCACCAGGGCCATCCAGGGCCAGGCTGAACTGTCTGCACTGGAATTTTCTACACCCAAGCTGGAGTCTCCGTGGGCAGAGTGGAGGCTGGAGATTCACTCTCCAAAGTCAGGAGGAAGAAAGAACATGTACACGGGGCTCCTTCACTGTGTCTGCTCTCAGGGGTCCTGCGTTTGTTTAATCTGGCCTCTGAGGGCTGGGGGCAAGGGGGAGGGTGCGCATTGTGCAAGCTCAGGAGGTTTCTGAAAATCACATACACGCACACGACTAGTAATTGCTGTAATTCAGGCAGAAACCTTCTCTGTAACAAACTTTCTCTTTGGGAACCAACATGGAAACAGAAGCACAATTCCTGCAGAATCAAACAAACCCTGTTACTACCTCCTCACAAGGTGGGATTTGCGACATTAAAGGGATTATCCAGGAAAGGGGCTTCGCTACAGGCCGGGCGGTTCTCCACTGAGGCCCCGTCTGCCGCAGGTCATACCCTTGGAGGCAGATACCAAGTTCTAGTTTCCAGGGACTCTGGAAGTCACTGGAGGTACCTCCCCTCGGGGCACACACAGGGCTGCACTTCCTAGGCTCCTGTGGCTGTGGCCTTGTGTCTCCACCAATGAGCTGTGAGCACAGTGATCACGTGCTGGGAGCTTGACTGCCAGGGTGAGACCCCTTCAGGGCTCCTCTTTCTGCCAAGGCTGAGGTGATGCTGGAGGGGGCAGCTGCCCCTTCACCCTGGGTCACAAGGAGGAGACGGAGCACAGCTCCCAGCTGTCGCCTGGGGACCTGCAGTTTGAGCAAGAAATCAGCCTTCCTGGTTCAGGCCTCTTAGCTTGGGAGCTGTTTGTTATGCAGCACAACCCATCCCCCGAGAGGAGAACCACCCTTAATCGCTGAGCCCTTCACATGGTGCAGGCACCGGGCTGGGCCCTACAATGTATAGAATATATATGGTAAATATGGGCGTAGTAATTACTTTCCATTTTACAAAGGAGGGAATAACTACAATGGCCCCCAGCCATGGAGCAGTGACCAGGCGGCAGGGATTTGCTTTAACATAACTTCTTCTAAAGTCTCACAATAGCCCCGAGAAGAAAGTGCTTCCCATTTTACAGATGAGGAAACTGAGGCTCACAGTAGTCACATATATACTCAGGACCACACAGCCAGTAAGTGGCAGACCTGGAATCTGAACCAAGGCCCATCAGACCCCTCATTTCTGGTTCCTATTGAAGTCACTGGGGGCACTGGAGGTGACTTAAGGAGGGAGGGCAGGCTGCGGGGTGCAGGTGCCCAGGGGCTGTGTGTTCTCTGCCCTCTGTCATATCCCACCCTGAGGGTGCCCTCCTGGAGTGCTAGTGCTGGAGCCTGCATGGGCTTGAATCCTGCAATTCCCGGAGGCTGGAGGGAGGTGACACCCGTGGGCAGAAGGCTGTGTGGTCCGTGAAACCCTTCTCCCGCTTTGACTTCAGCCAAGCAGTGTTCACCCTCTACGCCCCCTGCCTCTTGGTTTGGACTGGAACCCTCTCTGAGTAAACCTCATTGCTTCTGCCTAATTAGCCCCTGAAATGAAATCTGGGGTTCTTTTAGGAGCAGCGTCCTCACAAACATTTCCCTGGAGCATTCAGGTGGAAAATACAGATAAACACACCTCTTTGTAAAATAAATGAATGAAATGCATCCTCAGGACCCAAGGCTGGCCCAGACCCTGGGCTTCCCTTTCACAAAAGGCCTGACTCTTAGACTTCTGGAGTTGCCTCCAAATGAGGCTGTCTTGAGTCAAACAGAAACTGTGGGCGGTGCCGCCTAATAACCACGACAACTTCCTGGGCAGTTCCTGTGACCTGGCACTCATCAGAGGCTTTGCCTGCGCTCACTTGGCCAAGCCCCATACCAGCCCCATAAGGGACACACTGCTGTGAGCCCATGCTACAGCTGGGGAGACCAAGACACAGAAAGGCAAGTCACTTGCCCAGGAAATTGAACCCAGGGAGTCCAGTCCCAAAGGTCAAAGGCTAAATCACCCATCTTGCCCTGTCCCTCCTTCCCGGTTCTCATAGCTGAGTGCATGTGGAATTGGCGTGGTGGCCTGTAATCAGGGCAGTTCTTATTTTGCGAAGACACTGTGAAAAGTGTTCATGTGTCCACATCAACATTCCAGCAGCCCCTGGTTTTTACAACCTGTTTTGCCATCTCTTCCTTGTTCATATACCAGGAGCCCCTCCAGGAGAGAATCACCCCGGGACTCCCCTCTCTGAGGGGCCCTGGTGCTCAATGGCAGTGTCTCTCATTCCACCAGCAGCCAGGGGGCCTGGGGGTCAGGAGGGAGGAGGCCACGTGCCCGAACCCGGCTCCGATGCTCCTGAATCTCCTTGTTTGGTTGGAATCAAGGAGGCGGCTGGCAGGTGTGAACACTGCGCACAGCACATAATAGGTGTTCAATTAACACTGCCCATCACATTGACTCTTCAGACACGCACGGGGACCTGCTCCTCTTTTAACTCGGAGAAGAGCAGCTAGATTTCCTGATGCCCATCAGGCCCATCAGACACTGAGGTGGACCCAGATGGAACAGAGGAGGGGCTCCTGGGAGAGGGAGGCAGGGGGGTCCCCGCCCCTTTCACAGCTGACAGGACCCTGGACTGGCTTGGCAGCCAGGACACAGACTTGGCAGCCCCTCCCACGGCCCCCAGGGGACAGCAGCCAGGACCCCCCACCCAGCTCCCTCACAGTGGGTAGCAGGATGGATGGAGGGGTAGCCCTGTCAGCACCTCCCCCCCCCAAGTCTCCTTGCTCTCTGGACTGGCTGGTCCCCAGCAGCCCGCAGCTCCATCATCCTCCAGTGTCAGCCACACACCATGAAGACAAGTCCCACCTGCCAGGGCCATCCGTGTTCTTCTCCTAAGAGCTGTTTGGGCCAAAAGCCAGGAAGGAACATCAAGTGTGTGCGGCCCCCGCAGGGCTGGCCCTCCTCCAGCCTGTTCTGCAGCATTCCCGTCCCCGGAGCAGCCCCTCCCCCGCCCTGTCATGGTGTCTGAAAAGCCCCATTTGTCACCTGTGCACCTCTAGGGGGGCTCTGGTGAAGCACAGACAGGTAACTGGGGGCAGCGCCCCATGACCCACTGGCCCCTCTTCACTGTGACCCTCATGTCCCTCAGCAGGGCCAGAGGGAGGGGACAGATGGGTAGGCTCTGACGGGAGGGAGGGTGACATGGCAGAAAGGATCTGGAAAGATCTGGAAGCCAAACCCAGGGCAGCAGAGATGGGTCACAGAGTGGGAGGCGGGGGCAGCTCTGCACTGGGAACCTGGGCCTGGAAAGTGCTGGAAGGGAAACAGCAGGAGGACTGCTTAGTCCCCCGCACATGCTCAGGAGAGGCTGGCTAATGCCCGCCCAGGAAGGGGCTGACTTCTGGGACCCGGCCCCGGGCGGGAAGGCAGAAGGGCGGCAGAGACTCGGCGCGAGGAGCCTCTGACCCCTCCAGGGCCTGCCCCTCAGCCACAGCCCAGCTCGAACCCTGGGCTCGAATCCCAGCCAAGGTCCCCGGGAGAGGATTTCAGCTGCAATAACAGGGGATAAAACAGGTGAAGGCGCCGACGCCCGGCACTTCCTTACCTCCGTCAAGGATCCTGGAGCAGGAGGACCATGGCTGGCAGGGGCTCCGCTGAGTCACTGGGGTCCCCGCCCAGGCTCCCCATTCAGCTCTGCCTGCCTTGTGAACAGACACCTGACTGACGGAGGGTGCGAGGGAGCTGTGGGCATTCCTGGGGAAGAGCGTTCCCAGCACAGGGAACTGCTTGTGCAAAGGCCTTGAGACAGCTGCCTGGCGGGTTCTGAGGACTAATGAAGCCAGAGTGGCTGGAACTGGATTGGGAAAGGTGGGCGGTGAGCATGGGAGCAAGGAGACCACTGAGAAGGCCGGAATATTCTCGGCAAAGATGATTATCTGGATCAGACTGGTAGCAGTAGATGTGGAGAAAAGTATCCAAGGGTCCAAAACCCAAAGCAGGATCGCACACGCAAACACACAATAGTTCTTCGCCGGCCGGCTCTTTCCAAAGAGAAAAAACTTTCCCAGAATCCTCCAGAGCATGACGCTTGCCTCTCATTGGTCAGACGTGGGCTAACATCCACCAATCCCAGGCAAAGGGGCGGTGACCTATGATTGGCTTGCATCCTTAGGCAAAACCACCTTCACAATTTGTGCGGCCCAGTGTAAAATAAAAATGTAGAGCCCCTTATGCAAAAATTATTAAGAATTTGAAGACTGGGACTTCCCATTGTGGCACAGAGGAAACGAATCTGACTAGGAACCATGAGATTGCAGGATCAATCCCTGGCCTCACTCAGTGGATTAAGGATCCCACGTTGCCGTGAGCTATGGTGTAGGTCACAGATTCTACTCGGATCTGGCATTGATGTGGCTGTGGCGTAGACTGGCACCTGTAGTTTTGATTGGACCCCTAGCTTGGAAACCTCCATATGCCGTGGATGCGGCCCTAAAAAGCAAAAAAAAAAAAAAATTTTTTGAAGACTGTAACAGCAGAGCCTTAAGCCAACCATGGGCTCTTCTAAGCAAAGATCCCTGTGGAACTGCACACACCCCATGTCCTTGAAGACAGCCCTGACCCCATGATTCACTCCAGGGCTGAAAGATTCACGGGACCCCCAGACAGACTGCTGGAAGGTGGGCAGCGGGGAGGTGACCCCACTGCAGGCCTCAGCCTCAGCAGCATGAGATCTGGGTACATGAGCTGCTGTGCCTGGCTTTGTTCGTCCCTATATTTGGGTAATTCTGCAGGGAGCTGCTGGAAAAATGTGGGCGATGCGTGTTATCAAGTGTTTAGAACAGTGTCACTTATCTTTGCCACCTCTGGGGATGAGATCCGCCTCTTTCCCAGCCTCCTGGTGTCACACAGTTGCAAGCCCAGGACTCCAGAAGAATTTCTCCTCCCCACCCCCACCCAGCCTGAGTGCCTGCAACCCCCTATTACCGTCATGTACCTTCTCTCCAGAAGAACCCTGACACCCCTGCTTCAGAGTTCACCAGCGAGGCGGCTGCAGAGAATAGACAGAAATATAATTATATGTCATCATAATGCTACACATTTCATAAAACACAATAGGAAAAGCACAACATATTATGGAAATAAAATGTTATAATACCACTTTCCCTCCAGAGAGTACTCCAGCTTCTTTTTGAAAGCACTCAAATGGGCAGGCCTGGTAGGCAGGGAGCTCTGACTATTCTGTTCTCAGCTGAGAAAACTGCTTGTCCTTTGCTCACCCCCACCCCCAGGGCCTGCCTCCCCGATTCTAGACATGCGCTCTAAAGCCACCAGCCACCTATGTGCCCTGGTCCCTGCCTGCTCTGAAGTCACACCCTCCCCACCACCACAATCCTGCCCCAGTGGCCTTCTCACCCTCCAACTTGACAGGAGTTCCCAGCTCCAGGTACTTACACCTGCTGTTTCCTCCACCTGGAACCCACTGTCCCCTCCTTACATCCCCATTCATGCCCTGGAGAGGCCTTTCCTAACCACTTATTAAAACACTCACACATCTAGCCCTGTCCTCCCTCCTGCCTGATTTATCTTACTGGCATTTATGCCATCTGACATATTACACACCCACGTGTCCACTGGCTTTTTTTTTTTTTTTTTTTGTCTATCTCCTTCCAGCAGAAAATAAACTCCACAAGCTCTTTCTTCACTGATGTGACTTTGGGCCTAGAACAGGGCCAGGTCAGCAGGAGGCCCTCAATAAATACTTTTTAAATCATGCCAGTGAGGGTAAGAGGTGAGCCCAAATAGGCTGCTGAACCAGACCTAGATGCACATAAGGCAGACCTGGGAGATACTGTGGGTTGGGTTCCAGACCATGGCAATAATGTGAATCACATGAAAATCTGGTTTCCCAGTGTATATAACACTTGTATTTATACTAAGCTGTGACCTATTAACTGTGAAATAGTATTGTCTAAAGAAAAAAATAATGCATGTGCCTTAATTTAAAAACACTCTGTTGGGAGTTCCCATCATGGGGCATTGGAAATGAATCCGACTAGGAACCATGAGGTTGTGGGTTTGATCCCTGGCCTTGTTCAGTGGGTTAAGGATCTGGCATTGACATGAGCTGTGGTATAGGTCACAGATGAGGCTCAGATCCTGCATTGCTGTGGTTGTGGCGTAGCCCAGCAGCTGTAGTTCTGATTCAACCCCTAGCCTGGGAACCTCCATATGCTGTGAATTCGGCCCTAAAAAGCAAAAACAAAACAAAACAAACCCTCTATTGCTGGGGTTCCCACTGTGGCACACTGGGATCGGCAGCATCTTGGGAGCACTGGGACTCAGCTTCCATCCCTGGGCCAGCACGGTGGGTTAAGGATCCGGCATTGCCACAGCTGCAGCCTGGGTTGCAATTGCGGCTTGGATCTGATCCCTGGCCCAGGAACTCCACATGCCACAGGGTGGTCAAAAACGGAAAAAAACAAAAATTAAAAAAAAACAAAAACAAAAACAAAACTCTATTGCTGACACAACATTGTAAATTAACTACACTAATTAAAAATAAATTTAAAAATAAAAATATTCTATTGCTAAAAACAATAACCATCACCTGACAATGCCGGGTTGCCACAAAGCTTCCATTTGTTAGAAAAAAAAAATGCAGTATCTGCGAAGGGCAATGGAGAGAAGCTCCATACGATGGTTTGTGCAGACCTCGTGTGTGCCAGAGTGCTGGGTAAGCACATTCTGGACATGCTGGGTATCCTCAGCCCCAGGTGGCTTTGCAGCATCAGCAGCCTCCTGCCAATCAGACCCAGTACTCAGTGACTCAGACCCCACCTGATGGTAGAACATTCTTGTGGGAACACTGAGCTCCATCCTGGTTTCCTGCAAGGGACCTGAGGCTCTGGTGAGCGTGGCAGCTCGGCGGGCAATTGCCAGTGAGGGAAAGGGATAGAGCAGAAAGGTTTCGAGGGAGGCTGGTCAGGGCCAGAACTGTCACAACTAGCGGTGAGACACAATCGTGGACTCTCCAAAACCTGACGGTCAAACTAGCGTCAACACCTCTCCCAGGGGAGGGCTGTATATTGGCTGGATTCCTCCCTCATTCACTCCACCAGAGCCAACACCTCCTGGGCACCAGCCATTGTGCTCGGAGCTGGGACACTGCTCCTGCCCTCACGGGCCCTGCAGTCTTTTGGAGAAGAGAGACAGTACATGGGTTTGAAAACACAAAAGCAAAAGCTGGGGTTCACGCCACAGCAGAAGGAAACAGCATGCTGTGTTGGGGAGTCAGTAAGTGATGCTATTCTCACTCAGTCAAGAAGGCTTCTCAGAGGAGGTGGTTCCGACTGAGACCTGAATATGGGGGAAGTAGGCAGCCAGGAAGAGGGTTCCAGGCAGAGACAAGAGCGAGTGCAAAGTTCCTGCAGTGGGAACGAGACCAGAGAAGCTGGGGAACAGAGAGAAGCCCCAGCAGCTGATAGCCACCGCAGTGAGGCAGTGAGGCGGGCGTGGGGGGTAAGGCTGGAAACGTCGGAGTCCCCTGCTGGCTGTCTGGCTTGCCCAGGAGGCTGAGCTGTGCTGGTGGTGAAACAACGGGAGAGCTGGCATCAGTCACCCTTGGTTCAAACTC
This sequence comes from Sus scrofa, assembly GCF_054392235.1. Taxonomy (NCBI): domain Eukaryota; kingdom Metazoa; phylum Chordata; class Mammalia; order Artiodactyla; family Suidae; genus Sus; species Sus scrofa. Next base: position 58,096,011 of record NC_139399.1, read on the forward strand.
CAAGGCCACATGACCTCGAGCAGGTCATTGAATGCCCTTAGACTCTGTCTTCTCATCTGTAAAATGGGACTGATAACTGTCTTCTTTTCACAGTCAGCATAAGAACTGGTGAGGGTCAGTGATCGGAATGCTAACCAAGGGGACTGAGATGCCCTCCGGGCCATGGCCACACATTTATTGATTCACTCCTCTAATGCCAACAAGGACTGCCCGAGCCCTGTGCTAACATGTCCTACGCAGCACCATAGTAGGTGCTCAAGGCACAGCTGCTGTGCATATCTGCGGCTGTTCCCATTCTGCCAGGCCTCAGGTGGGTTTCCTCTCCCTCCGCCTTGGCGACAGGCACATTATTTGGGACACAAGGTAGGAGCTGCCCAGAGCCCCTGCATGGCTCTCAGCACTGATGTGACCAGCCCCCCTCTGGCAACTGTAGCCTTTGTGTCAGAGGGGAGACTGTCAGGGACTCAGGAGGCTGCTGTTGTTAGAAGGCCCTTCCATGGCATTCTGATGAGCCCAGGGTCCCTGGTAAGTGAGACACACAAGAATCTCTGCACTTGAAGTGCAGAGACAGAAAGTGAACACACAGACACGACAGATTCTGCCAGGCGAGAAAAATAAAAGGGTGAGGGAAAGAGGGTAATAGGAAAGGATGGAGGATGTGGTGATATTTGAGCCATCCTGAATGAAGGAACAAAGCATGAGGAGAACAGCACATGCAAAGGCCCTGGGGCAGCACCCACGGCAAGAAGGAAACAAAGCACCTTCTCCTTTACAATAGCCATCCTTTCCTTAGGAAGGCAACCTCTTCATCCCTTCATCTGCATTGCCCCCATTTCTGCCAGGTTCTAGGAGCAAAGCCAGATTTTCCCATGGTGCACTTGGGCAGAAACTCCATGAAATCCGGTGACCACTGCATTTCCCACTTGCTAAATATAATCTTGCTACCTTGGCCCTGGAGTCACCAGTATTTCTGAGCTGTGTGATCACGGGTAAGTCACTTCACTATCTGAGCCCATTTCCTCCTCCTTTGGGGAAGGGCTGGCAAGTGGATTATGTGACATGATGCCTTTTAGCCAAGTGCCCCATAGGTACTAAGTGTTCAACACATGTGAGAGATTTTGAACGTTCCTATTGGTCCTTCAGAGAATTCTGGGAGAGGCTGGCTAGAAGGTAACAGGTCCTTTCTGAGGAAGTGAGTTGTATGTTCTCTCATCAAAGGTGGGAGAACCGAGACACAGAGGCGGACAGGGCCCTGTCCAGGGTCACAAAGCACATCAGAGGACCCTTAACTTGGGCCCTGCTACCCTCATGACCACTCACCATCCTCCAGGGGGTGTTACTAGTGCCAAGAGGGGCAGCTTTGAGCTAGGCTTTCTGACACCCCTCCTCTTAAAGCCTCTAAAGTTCGGGGACTTAAGCCCCTGCAGTTACTCTGACACTCAGCCACGACGGTCTGGCCCACAGCGCCACCTGGTGGTCAGTGTTTCCATGAAAGTCGGGGCTTCCCGGCCAGGGTAAGGTGCAAGTTAGTAATTGCAGCTTCCCGATCAGAGACCTCACGAACATTTCACTTTACAGTTTACAAGGGTCTTCCACATCCTCCTCATATATCCAATTGCTAGAGAAGAAAGAAAGGAGAGAAGGAAAAGCACACAAGAGAAAAGAATATAAACATAGAGTCCAGCTCACAGGTGTATTATTATAGCACAAAGAAAAAGAAAAAAAAAAAAAAAACAGAAAAGCTAGGAAGGAAAGAAAATGGAGGGCAAAGAGATCAAAATAAGAAAGAAAAAAATTTAATGTTTACTAGAGAAAATATTCACACCAAGTCAGGCCAAACCCAGAAGGGCAGGGGCCAGTAGCCATCACCCAGATAGTCTCAGGCCCTGCCTCCAGGATGCCTCCATCCCAAATGTGGGCTCCCAGGAACTTGTCTTTGGGTTGGAGACCAGGAAGGCAGGACCCAGGACTCAGACTTAAGCAACTGCAAGCTCTGGGCACTTACATGGTCCATGGCACCACCTTCTGGACAAACAGAGCACCGCATCTATCCCCTGAAAGTTTACATTAGGGTGTAAACGTCCCTTTTCTCAGAGAAGGAAACTGAGGCTCTGAGAGATGCTGACTTCCAGAGATGGCCACTAGGCAAGTACAGCAGGCTTCCAGGTCCACGGGGGGCAGGTGAGGATGTCTGACTCCAAATGTGGCAGTCGAAGCCTCTCAGTCCTCAACAATCCAGCCCAGCCCTGAAACAAAACCAGATGCAGAGCATGTGCTGAGAGGCACAGTTAGAGGACGTGCTTTGGCCCACACAGCTGGGGTGTGGGGTCCTGGCTCTGATGGTTATGAGCCTTCTTTCTTTAATTTAGCTGTGGTTCATAGACCCTGGCACCACTGGGCCAGACACTGGGACACAGCAGCAGGATGCATGTGACTCCAGCTCTCGGGGTGCTCCACTGGTGCAGGAGGATAGCAAATATATAAACAGTTAAATTTAGATAAAATCACAAAGTGGCCGACATACTCCATCCCACCTTTGGCTTCCTGAGCAGCCCCTGACACAATCCTCACCAAGGGACCATATCCAAGTCAGCTCCATTTGACAGATGAAGAAACTGAGGCTCAGAGGGAGCAGAGAACCAGGAGTTCAAGAGACTCATCAGCCACAGGGGTTCACCCACCTCTCAATGCTCTGTTGGTCAGCACAGCAACTCCTGGTCACCAGTTCCTCCCTCAGCTGACATCGCCGTGGCAACTCCAGAGCGGAAGATCCAGAGCAAAGAGGCCAGCACTGGCCAGGCTCACCTGGACAGGGCCATCTTAGAGCCGAGCAGGTCAGGTGAAGGAGTGTGCTGGCACTTAGCCTAAAGGCAGTGGCCACTCCTCAGCTCCAGTCAACAGGTGACCAGGCAGGACACATGGTCCCACAAGGACCACTAGGACCAGAGTGTCTGAATTTTCAAGACAAACCCCAAATCACAATTTGGAAATGAAATATGCTGGTTTTTAAGAATGAATGTCTTAAGTCAAAATTATAAAAACACCACATCAGGAAAACAAAAACAAAACCCACATCTATTTCCAAGTTTCAGCCCTCGAGCGGCCAGTTTGAGCCCTCCTGTCTTTAATAAAACACCCCCTTGCTTGAGCAGCCCTTCATGCTTCACCTTGTGCTGAAAGCCCTTCCAGAGAAAGAAACAGCTCCTGGCATTCACCCCATTTGCTGATGCAGCTTGGTGTGTGGGAAGGGATGTGATGGCTCCAGGCTGCAGAGACCCCACTTCTCAGCTCCAACCACAGCCACCCCTGTCCTTCACTGCAGGAAAATCCACTTTTCTCCTCAAAGGCCCTCGGGGTGCAGAACAGGCAGACACTTCTGCTTCCTATAAAAGTGACAGCCTGGAGGAAGGTATTGAATCCTCCCTGTTGATCCCAAATATAGATTGATTCGATTTTCCCTGGATCCAAACACTGGCTTCACATAACCCAAGTAATCAGTCCATCACCGTGCCTGAAATCCCACCAGGATTCCCTCCTGCCTATTACAGTATTGAGTCTTCTGAAACCTCTAATTGAAAGACACAGTGGTCTCTCTCGGGACGGGACCCAATCTGGGCCTGAAGAAAATGGTCTCTGGGACAGGGAGTCTGCACGGAAAAGAGATGAAAGAGAAGGGGCTTTGGTCTGAAATGGCAGGACTCGGGGGAGTCCGAAGCGTGGCCATGACGGAGGTTGGGGGGTCTTCAAGAGGAGGACGCCCCCCATGGAAGCCTTTCACGGAGGGGTTTTCCAAAGTGTGGGAAAAGAGGGAAAGAAAGGAAGAAGGGGAAGAGGCAAAGGCAGGGAAAGGGCGAAGGAGGGAAGCAAGGAGGTAGGGAGGAAGATGGAGGGAGAGGAAGGCTTCGGGCAGGCTAGCAAGACACGTCTGGAGGCCAATTCGGCCCCGGGAATGAGATTCCTCTGCCTGAGCAGACAGAGCCAAGAAGCTTCTTAAAGTTGGCCAGGACCTGAAACCCCACGCACAGCCTGCACCATGTAGACCCTGGGTCCTAGTGCGCAGGCACCACGTCTGCACAGGCGTCTGTTCTGATTGGTCTGTTTGTGGCCAGCGTGGATTCTGATTGGGCAGGAACCGGCCGATCCACGAGTAGAGTCCTCAGAACTGAACTCTCGCGGGATCCCAGGTCGCAGACTGAATGGACTTGGCAGGTGGGGGCAGAGGAAGGCTCACTCCTCAGACCCGCCCTGATGCTTGAGCACCTGTGAGACAGGGAACCTGCCTGACACCCAGAAGGAGGGAAGGAAATGCCTGGAAAAAGTCATTTTTCCACCATTACAGTGAAATGGGTACTGAGAATCCAAGGTAAAGGTGAAATACAATATAAAATGGTAATTTTCCTGGCACCCCTGAGGTGCGGGCCCAACCTGCAATCTCGGGCAGTCCCACTCCCTTGCAGGGAGTATATATATTTCTCCTCGTTTTAGAGGAGGAAACTGAAATTCAAAGTACTAACTCACTAAGTAGGGGTCGCCGCCTCGAGGACCCTGACGGAATCAATGGGAAGCATCATCAAAGCCATTGTCCATGCTTCCTGTGACACTGGCCTGCAGAACCACCCCCACCAGGGTCGGCCCCAAAGGAACCCACCAAGGATCACGATCTTTGTATTATAAACCAATTTTTAATAATAAAAAATCTATCATGAATTGAATGAGATCTGTACATTTTAAAGTAAACCAGTGCATGTGCACACACCCTTGCCCTCAGGGAGGGGCCCCTCTGGGTTTCCACCAGGGGCTCAAGCAGGTCCTCCTCTGTATCAGCACCACCGCTGTCTGGCAACAAGCCTACCTCTTGCAACCTGGTGTAGGGAGGCAGGAGAGGGAAGGGGGGCCCCTGGGGTGAAGGAGGCCAAGATGCTGGTGGGACTTCAAACTTCAGGGCCGTCAGGAAACCCACACCAGATCTCACCCATCTGCACCAGGGGTAGAAAGACTCCTCCCTTCTTTCTCAGCTATGACATTTCCCTGCTGGCATACAGGAGCTGGAGGGGACAAACTGCTGGGGGTTGAGGAGGCAGGGGAGAGGGAAGGGTCCTGGTGCAGGTCCCTGTGCCCAGGAGGCGGGCAGGGTGGCTTTCTGTCTCTCTGGCTGGCTGACAAGTCCCAAAGGCCCTGCTCTGAGTTAACATAAAAAAAAATAATAATAATAAATGACAGAAATCACCACTCAGTGTTTCCCAGAGGCCCTCCTACCCGTAGAAAACAGACAGCCTCCCCCAGGGATAGTTTGACCCCTTCCAGCCCCCAGGCCTGGCCCCGTCGCCTCTCAAACTCCGGTAGCCAGTCATTCAGAGAGAACAAAGGAATGAACCTGATACTGACCAACCGCTGGAGAACTGAAGGCAGGTGGGAAAGGAATCCTAATCCATACTTATAAGCCGTATCTTACAACCCCAGCAGTAAAAAAGATGATACTGACATTTTTTGAATTTTCAATAATTTAGTTTTTCTTTTTCTTTTTTTTTTTTTTAGTAGAACTGGAAAGAGTTGTCAATACTACCTTAGGTTGGTCCCCTGTTAGACAATATAGCTTTCTCTGAAATTTAAAATGTCAAATATATCATCACACAACCTGGAAAAAAAAAAAGTTCTCGACAACAACATAAAAACACCAAAATAAACTGTAGAGAGTTCACGCCATATAAATAAAGTCAGAGCAAATCTCGTGCCCAGGGCCGATGGCTCCGGTTCGATGGCGCCAATGTCAGAGGCCAGTGTGGCTTTCCACTGTTCTCCTGGTAACAGAGGTTGTGCCCTGTCCCTCCATCTTTTCTGGCAGAGGTCTAGCTTTTCCGAGTCCACCGAGCAGGTTAGTACAGGGTTGGGGGGGTCTGGAAGTGGGGCAGTGGGGGGGGGATGGAGACGCGTGTGGTCACCTGGAATGTGGACTTAGACGGAAACCAGGAGTTTCCAAAGTGCAGGTTGAGCCACTCCGAAGGGGCTGGGGCTGCAGGCCTTCAGCTGCAGTGCCCATGACTTCTTCCCTGTGTCCTGGGGACCTGTGGGCAGGAGCCCAGCCCCGGCGGCACCCAGCAGTTCTGTGGTCCCCAGCACCCCTCAGGCTTCTGGCAGAAGTGTGGAGGACGTGCCGGCCTAGGCCCGATCAGCCAGCTCATCCAAGGCGGAGGCACCGCTTATCCTCACAGGAGGTGATGGAGGCGGCCTCGGGCCAGCTCCGGAGAAGGAAGCATGGCCCCCGCGTCCTCCCCAATCCCAGCTCCAGAGAGTGCAGCCGAGCACCAGGCATCTCGGTGCTTAGAGGTCTCCATCCACGGGTGGCTGGCAGAGGCGGTAGAGCCTGGTGAGTGGAGGTGCAGAAGGTGAGAAGCGGCTGGAAGGCCAAGGCCAAGGCCAAACGTTATTTCAACATGTGACGCACGGGAACGTGGGATCCCCGCCCAGAACACAAAACTCAACAGGTGCAAAAAAAGACTCAGGGTGAAAAATTACTGATGCTACTCATGCTTTCCCCTAGCGGCCGGTCCCCTCCCCACAGGAGTCTCTGCTCCCTCCAGCATGGCAAGGGGTTTACCAACATAGATGTGTGTGTGTGTGCACGTCTGTGGGTAAGATGTGTGTGTGGGTGTGTGTTTACACCTGTGGGGGTGTGTGCATTTTTCTACACTAATGGTGCAGAGCAGACCCAGCACACTGCCCTTGGAGTCTGGCACTCAGTGTATCGTGGGCGCCCCCCCAACACACACAGCAAGTGGGGAGCTGCCTTGGTTTTCTTTCTGCATTGGGAGGATTCTGAGCTCCACCCATGACAAGGAGAAGCCACTGATGGGTGTCAAGCAGGAGAAATGTCAGATCTGCTGTGTGGGGAATGACGGCAGGGGGCCCAGCCAGGAGGCCGTTGCGGTGACATACACCAGACAGGGAAGCAAGGCGGCAGAGTGGTCAGGAGCATGCCCTGGGCCTAGGCCGCCCGGGGTTCAGATGCTCAGCTCAGCCGTTTGCTAGCTGTGTGACCTCAGACAAGATACTTAACCTCTCTGGGCCTCAGTGTCCCCAGCTGCCAACTGGGGATAACAGCAAATGAGTTACTCGAAGAGGTTGCATCGGTGCTTGGAGCAGGAAAAGCGACATATAAAAATATTGTTAAAAACAAGGACTGAGAGAGCACATGCAGAAACCAGTGAAGCACATGTAAGATCTGGGTGAGGGCCTGTGTTGCTCCAACATGGCCTCTGGTGTTGAGAATGTCCTGTGGTGATGTGAGATGCTACTCTCGGGGGGCTGAGTGAAAGATGCACGGAAACTCTCTGTACTATTCTTGCAACTCCTTGTGAGTAAACTATTTCAAAATAAAAAGTTACTTAAAAACCGTGGGCAGATGTTGACAGCAGAGCAGGGCAGTGTGCATGGAGAGAGAAGATGCATCGAAGTGAGTTACCCCCAGGAGAAGGGGCCACATGTGGTTCCGTGAGAAGGCCTGGCATCAACCTGGAGACGAGGGGTGTGAGGACAGGAGGAGGCGAGCGAGCTGAGCGCCTGAGGGCAGCGGGCAGCAGAGGAAGGGCAGTGGGGGCGGGGGGGCGCATGAATCGCTGGCCCACGGGCTCACTTTGGGGGCTCTGTCTCACTTTCCTAGCCAAAGTGGGAGCCCTGGGAGCCAACAGCCTGAGCCGTCTTTGTTGTTTCCCAAAGTTGGTCCCTGGTCCCCGTAAAGGAGAGGTGAAGCCCCATCTGAAGATGAGGGGGCCTGCCTGGGGAGGGGCCGGGAGTAGGATGCTGGGGGTCTGGTCCCAACTTCAGGGAAGGGAGGAGGGGGAAGGGCATAGGGGGAGGGGTGTCACTCACCGAGGTGCACCCTGGGGCATCTGGTCCTTGACGCGGAGGTTTTTGGCCAGAATCTCCACCCTGGGGCCCTGGGAAGAAAGAACTGTGAGGCCGGGGTGGCCTCTGCCAGGGGTCCAGGGCGCTTGCGGAAGCATAGGGGGGTGGGCTGGGCTGGGGAGGGGATAACGGGAGGCCCCCGATGCTGAAATCCTCATCCCCTCCAGGAGGAGAGATGGCCCCTCATCCCGCCCGGCTGTGAGCCCCTCGCCCCCAGCCCGCGGTGCCCAGGCCTGCACACCCCTGGGGGCGGCCCCCACCTGCTTCCGCATGATGTCTGTGGCCTGCATGATGCACTTGGGCAGCAGCCCGTGGCTCCGAGCCAGGATGGCCGCCTGCTCCAGGGAGAGGCTCAGGGTGCTCCTGCAGGGGGCAGGGGCGGCAAGAGGGGCAGCAGATGAGATGGGGGGACTTCCTGCCCCCCACAGCCTCCACAACCGCACACGTCCAGGAACCCCCAGCCACCTCAGCTGTCACAGCCTGGCAGCCCCCAGGCCTCATGTCCTGCTGCTGGACTCACAGGCCGTCCGTGTCTTCCCTGCGAGAGGCCCCGACCACCACCACCCTGGCCTCTCCCTGTCCCTGCGCCCAGCCAGTCCTCCTCTGGGTGGCCATGGCTCCCGCAAACAGTAGGCCTGTTACTGCCTCACTCTCTGCATCCTCTAACCCGTCACTGCCACTCCCGCCTGTTTCCTTCTCTGGGACACTCCCAGTGCCCAGCCCCGACGCGGTGCTCAGTCCGTATTTGGTGAAGGAATGAATGGAGGGACTCAGCGCCTCACGGCTTGTCAGTGGGGCTGAGACGACACACTGTTCATCCCTCTCATCGTTCTGATGAACAGTTTGAGAACACGGGCTCTGCAGCCAGACCTCTTGGATTCAAATCTCATCCATGTAACGACTCTGTGACCCCCAGCAGGTGAGTTAACCTCTCTGGGCCCGATGCCCTAACTGTAAGACAGATAATAACCGTGCCCGCTGCTTTGGTCCAGAGCAGGGCCATCCTGTGCTCTGCAGACACTCAGCCGCGTCCCTGGCCTCTCATCACCAGATGCCAGTAGTACTTCCCTCCCCCTAGCTGCGACAACACTGCCAGGTGTCCCCCTGGGGGGCAGAATGGCCCTCAGCTGCAAAACCCCGGGAAGGGGCCCTGCCTCGCCAGCCTGCTGTGAGGGGAAAGGAGTCAACTGTGTGGAACCAACACCGACGCCCAGGACAGTGAGCACGCCCAACACACGGCCGAGGAGCACCTGCTCGGGCCAGGCACTGTTCTAGCTGCCTGGGGCCGGCAGACAACAGAACAGGCCCCTGGCCTCCCAGGCCCCGGGTGGTGGCAGAGAGAAAACGCATACCCAGTGAAGTATGCCGTCTGCGGGATGGTGACGCGGGCGGCTAGGACCTGAACGGCGCAGGGGAGGGTGTTGCGGTGGAGAGGTGGTGCATTTTAAATAGGGGGTCAGAGAAGGCCTTGCAGAGCAGGGGACATCCATCCCCTGGGACGAGCAGCAGGGACAAAGGACAGAAGTGGGAGAGGGTCCGGTTCCGCCCCATCAAGATAAGCAGTTGCTACCACTCCTGGTGGATGGAAGCTCGGGCAGAACCAGGCTGCACAGGCTCATTCACACCAACCAGCGTGAGAGACGCAGAAAGTTCGGCAGCCCTCTTGTGACCACCTGCTCCCCAGGTCCCATCTCACAGCAGACAAACTGAAGCTGGGAGGGGGCCACGGCCTTGTCTGGGCTCTCCTGGCATTGTCAAACCAGGATTCACGCCCGGCCTCCTGCCTCCTGCCCTGGACTGCCAACCACCCAGGAGCCAGCCTGGCCTGGGCTCCGCTCACCTCTGCATGCCCGTGCGGCACATGGCGATCTGGCAGGCCCCCAGGCGGTAGCAGAGCTCGGAGGAGATGGGGATGAGGCCGGCGCCCAAGCTCCCTGAGGCGCCAGGCTTGGGGTGGACAAAGGACTTCATGAGGCGGCAGAGCTCGTCCAGGGCGTTGATGGGGCGGATCAGCTGCGAGACACACACATCCGGACGGTGGGACGGTCAGAGGCGGCCCCCCACACCTTCTTCCCAGTCATCACCTCCAATCCAGATGTTACAGCGGCTCAGCTCTCTGGGGTGACAGCCCACAACCCACATGGGGAACTATTCACAACTCCTGCGGCTGCCCCCAAGCTGGCATTTGGTGCTCATGATGTATTTTAGGCTTACCCTTCCCATCTAACCCTCCTCACCCGCGCAGGTGTGCCCACGAAGACGCCTGAGCCAGTGCCCCGCCCTGTCCCCTCCAAATAGCACTACCTCCCCAGGAACAGCCTCCCTCTGCCCCCCTTTCCTGCATCACCTGTGCTGCACGAAACGCTGGCTCACTAGGGCTTCCTGTGTCATCTTAAGACTCCGCCAGCCAGAATGCCAACTCCCTAAGGGCCGTGCCCACCCCTCCTTCCAGAACCCCCAGGCTCACGGTCCTGAGCCCAGGAGCCCGAAACCCCTGTCAAATTTGAGGCCTGATGGAGCCTGGAAGACTCAAGGGAGACACAGCCCCCGAAGGCCCTGGGCAGGAATGTGGCCCAGACAGCCAGAGCTTTCCACTGCTCGAGAAAAGCTAGAAGCCTCTGCTCTACGGGAAATCTTTTGACTTTCAAATGCTGACAACAAATTGGAAACAAACGAAAGAACACTGCATGGCTGCATCAGGTATGGGGCTCCAGCCTCAGAGAGATGCTGCCATGAACAAGGGGAGGTGGGAATTCTACGGAATTCCAGAGAGGATGGGGAGGAAGCTGGGGTTGCTGGAAGGGGGTGGAAGTTATCCCAGGAGACTTCCTGGAGGTGGGACTGTGGAGGCTTCTTGGCCAGGATTCTGGCTGGGGTGCGACCCTGGGCCCTGCCTGACCCTTCGAAGCCCCAGCCCTGGGCGAGCCAAGGGGGCACACCTGGTCTATCTTCACCGCCGTGGTGCTGGCGTCCGTGGGCAGGTTAGACCGTTCCAGGTAAAAGGCCCTAAGAGAGAAGGATGGGGGTGAAGGTGGGACCCCCATGCTCACCCCCCTCGCAGCCCCTGCCCTGCTGCAGCCGCAGCCCCTCCGCCCTCCAACACCTCAAGGAAAGAATCACAGCTCTCCAAGCCCAGAGTCCCCGTCCCTCCAGTGGCCCCAGGGAAAGAAGAAAGGGTGTCCCCATCCCCCAGGGTCCCCCCTCACCAGACTGCCCATCAGAATCTCTCTCCCAATCTCCCTCTAGTCTCCTTTAAGCACCTTCATCACTGGGCACCTTACACCCCCCTGCTCACTGGTTTACTGTTTGTCTCCCCCTCTAGAAGAGCACCCAGCCAACTATCCAGTAAAGGGCCAAGCAGTAAATATTTCAGGCTGAGTGGACCAGTCTCTGTGGAGATGCTACTCAGCTCTGCCGTTGTAGCCTAAAAGCAGCCGTAAGATGATACCTACACGGATGCACATGGCTGTGTGCTAATAAAACTTAACTGACAAAACAGAGGGCGGGCCAGACCGCAGCTGCTCTAGAATCTGTGCTCCATGAGAAGTCTGTCACTGCTGACTCCCAAGCAGGCACTCAGAACGGAGCCTGGCCCCAGAAGGTCTCGACTGACAGGTGCCGAATAAAGGGAGGGCTAAAGGCTGTGTTTGGAACATTCAACAAACGACATGGAACAGACTGATGGCATCGGTCAATCCAAAGAGATGCCAGCAGTAACGCTATAGTTGGAGGTGTTCCCCGAACAGACGAATGAAAGCCCATTCCCCCATTTCCAGGGGGTGAAGCTGGGCCTCAAGGTGGCAAAGCCCCTACTGCACCTGGAAGCCAGGTCTCCTAACTCTCAGCCGACCTTCACGGAGGGAGAAGGTGGGACAGAAGTAGGGAGGGGCTGGGTGGGGGCTCCTCGGAGCTGCTTCCTTGGCCTCCTCCTGCGGACGTGGCACCTACTCTCCTCTTCTCTCTGGGGGTCTCCTCTGAGCAGGGCCAAGGCCCTGGGGCCACACCCCTCACTCGCAGGCTCAGGAATCCCAGCCCCATGAAGAATGTAACAAGCATCTCTTCCCAGCTGGAAGGACCTGCTTTGAAGCCAAGCAGACTCAGTTCAAAGCTCAGCTCAGCCACTCTTGCTGTGTGACTGGGGCAAGCTGGGTGTGCTTTCTGGGCCTCAGTTTCCTCATCTGCAAAGTGGGTTAGAATGGCTGCCAGTGACTGTTGTGAGAATCTGATGAGCTTATGTAGGCAGAGGGCCTGGCACGCAGTAGGTGCTCAGGAAAGGGCGTTTGGCCCGCCTCTGTACCCGGGACCTCAATGGTGCCTTACACACTAATGACTCGTCCTCATCAGTGTCCAGAAGCCCATCCCCTACATGCAGCCCACACACATACCTGAGTTTGCGGTAATACTGCTGAACCTTCTCCAAGGACTGGGCGTTGATCTCCTGCTGCAAGTCTTCCACAGCCTGGCTGCCTGGAGGAGGCGGCCCCTCCACGTTCTCCAGAGCTGTGAAGGAAGGAGAGCCGGGCAGGCGCTTGGCTCCCGCGTCCCCCATGGGCCCCACTCAGCACCCGCTGCTCACCTTTCGTGAAGAGCACGGTGTGCAGCCTCAGGCTGGCCCCGCTCTCCAGGCGGGCGGGCAGCTTGGAGAAGTGGTAGCTGTCAAGGTAGAGGACGACCTTGAGCGCCTGCCGGCTGCCCTCGATGTGGTAGAAGACGTTGGTGTCTATGGGGGGACATGGTGGGGCAGGGGTCTCACCATTGAGGCTGGAGAGGGCCCCCGTCCCTCCCTTGCGAGGGCAGACCTTCCTTCAGGCCTCCAGTGTGATGTCCCGGGACCTCCTTGTCAGCTCAGCCCACCCTCTGGGGCACTGCCCACAGCCCCCCCTCCCAGGTCAGGAGAGCAGCCTCTGACCCCCGTTCACCTCCCTCAACAGGTCCCTTCTCACGGCTTAACTCCTAGACCTGACGTGGATTCTGCCATCCTGGGGATGTCATCTATGTTGGTCTTCAGAGCCCCACTGGTGCTCCCTGTACCCCTCACCTGGTAGCCCAGGGCCTCTACCTGGCAAAATCTGCCCTTAAACAGCATCTGCATTTTATTTTCATCCACCCTTATGGAAGGCATGTCGCTACCAACTGATCCTGCACCCACAGCAGACATCACTAATCGATAATTCTCTGGGAGCCCAACTTGGCCTCTAGACAGGCAGCCACTGCCAACCAACTCCATTTGGTATCCAAATGAAACCCATTGTCCTTGTAGGCCCTACAAATCCTCAACAGGGTTATATAGCTTCTAAGGAGATGAAAACTGGCTCTCGGGGGAAAGGCAAAAAAACCCTTACTCTTTTTATATATAAAGCAGAGATACACAAACAGTACATATACAGATATATAGTATATCCATGATATTAAAATTTCATAGGGGTGTGGCAATTGTGTAAAAATTGTCTAAACAGGCTCCTCAGGGAGGTGATAATAAAAAAAGAAAAAAAAAGTGGTTCTCAACAAGCATGCTTCAGTATCACCTTGTTAACAGAGATTTCTGGGCTCGACTTTCAGTTTCAGATTCAGCAGGTGTGGGATGGGCCCGAGAACCAGGTTTTCTAACAAGCTCCCAGGTGCTGCCAGTCTGGGGATCACACTCGGAACCACAGCTCTGGAACCAAGCCCAGTGGTTCTCAGTCCTGGGTTTTCCAGAATCCCAGAGCCCAGGATCCACCCCACAAACGGAATCCGAATCGCCAGGGCTGGGACTGGGATCGGGGCATATCTGAAAAGCTCCCCACTTAATTCTAGTGCAGCCAAGCTGAGACCCACTGGGCTGGACTGTGAACTCCAGGAGGGCAGAAACCACGGTCATATTTCTCTCACCTCCGAACCTAAAACTGAGCCTGACACATCTTATGTGCTCATAATTATGGGTATGTGGATAGATGGATGGGTGTGTGGGTGGATGGATGGGGGGTTGGATGGATGGGTTGGTGGAAGGATGGATGGGTGGGTGGATGGATGGAGTGAATGAGTAGCTGGATAAGTGGGTGGATGGATGATGGATGAGTAGATGGATTAGTGAGTGGGTGGGCAGATGGGGTGAATGGCTAGATGGATGGGTGAGCAGATGGGGTGAATGGCTAGATGGATGGGTGGGTGGGTGGATGAGTAGATGAATGGGTGGGTGAGTGAAAAGATGGGTGGAAGGGAAAGAGAAAGGAAAGAAGAAACTTAATTACGGTGTAAATTCTTAGCAAATCTTAGCACATCTTCATCCAAAGGCTGTCTCAGGAGTGTTCATGAGAACTGGGTCCTGGCTGTTACTCCCTTTTAAGTGCTACTGCTGATGGCTGAGTATATATAAAAAGAGCCTCTTTCTCCATGTAAGGTGGGAGCATGAGGTTTGAATGCACTGGGTCCCCGGTCAACCCTGGGCAGCTGGCCTGGCAGCAGGGGGAAGGGCAGGTGACCCCAGAGCAGGCCCTTCTACCCCAGAACGCTGACTCTCAGGGGGCCGGAGGAATCACTCACTGGCCACATAGTTCTCATCCAGCTGCTTAAAGGAGAAGGCGACATTGTCCAGCTCCGACAGGGTCACCCAGAGGTCCTCCAGCATGGTCCGCTCCTCCTTCTGCAGGAGGAAGACAGGGCGTGTCGGGCGCCAGCCCTGCCCGGGGCCCGCTCCAGGATGCTGGGACTCAGCTCTAGTCCGCGCATCCGCTGTGGCCCTACCTGGCATGAGGTCCTGTGCGGGGCTCTCCAGGGCTGGACGGGAGGTCGTGTTCACCACAGGCATGTCCCCCACCTCCCAGGTCAGGGCCCATCTCTGCTCTCCTGTGCGGGGAGCCCTCTTCCCTGGGCCATCCTGCCAACCCTGCTGAACCATTCAAACCTACCGGGCCCAGATAAATGCCCCCGTCTTTGTCCTCTACCTACCCCGGCAGCCCCGTCTCAGCTGCCCAGGCCCCCACCCTGCAAGGGCTTCTCGACTTCTCCCTCCCCGACCCTATTCACAGTGCATCGCCACCCTCCACCCCACTCACCAAGGGTGGCAGGGACAAAACCAGAGATGCAGAGGGAGCGGGGCAGCCCGGGACAGACTGCCAGGGGTCCTCTGGGACTAACAAGTTATCTTTTAAAAACTTACCTCAAATGCTATTACTCACCTGCCTCAAAGCCTCTGAACCACTACCCGCCTCTGCGCCCAGAATCAAGTCCCAGGCCCTGCAGATGTAGCCCTGACCCCCGGGCCTGCTCCCCTCCAGCCATGCTGGCCTCTGCTCAGGACCTCTGCACGCGCTGTTCCCTCTGCCTGGCACACTCTTCCTCAGACCATTTACCAAGCTAATGGTCTTTGTACTCAGGTCTCAGCTTCGAAGCTGCCTCTCTGTCACCCCCTCAGAGAAGCCATCTCTGACCATTTAAATCCAAAGACACCCCATCAGCCTCTAAATCTTCTGCACAACCTCCCTTCTTTCCAGCTTTCCTCCCTCTTCCCCCAACAAGGAAGTCAGCTTCAGCCCCCGCACCCAGCTCAGGGCCCGCACATCCTGGAGTCGGTGAATTAACACACTGGGCCCAGTATCCTCATCTGAGAAGGGGGAAGTGAGGGCTGGGGCTTCCACGAACCAAGTGACGGGGGGGGGGGGGTCTCCACCAGGCAGGTGCCCATCTGCAACATCAGCCAGCAGAGGCTGCACCAAGGGCACACTGTCCCCACCTGCCCGCAGCTATGGCTTCCAGCCCGGCCCAGCCTGTTCCAAGAGGCTCAGGGCTGCAGAGGTGCGGGAAGCTCAGGCCTGGGCACACGGTGGCAAGGCAAAAAGCACAGAGCAAACACTGCTGCTGGCTGTATTTGTGGGGGGCACTGGCTCTGGGTAGCAGTGCCTAGAAAGCGCAGGGCCCAAAGGGACCCATCCTGATTCTGAGCCCTGAACAGGTAGGGCACTCGGAGCAAAAGAGGAGATGCAGAGAAAGCAGGGCAGCCTAGGGGCACTGGGCCTAGGGGCACACCTGGCTCCCTGGGCCTCAGTGTTCTCATCCTTAAAAACTGCGCAGGTGGTAAGCACCTGCCTTGGGGCCACTTCGAGGACTCCACGAGATGCTATAGGCACCGAGGAAGTACACCTGGATGATCACAGAAGCCTGCTCACTGGCCTCCCAGCTTCCCCACGTCACAGCCTGCAGGATCCTTTAAGTGTCAAAGTCAGATCCTGGACCTCCTCTGCTCAAAACCTGCCCCGGCTCCCACCCACTCAGAGTAACGGCCAAACTCCAACCACAGCCGGTGAGACCCGCACAGTCAGACCCCAGTGAGGACTCCCCTCCCTCCTCCCCTCCCCTGGCTCTGTTGCAGCCACAATGGGCACCTCACTGTGTCCCAAACACTGTGTGCAAGTTCCTGCCTCAGGGCCTTTGCAGCTGCTGCTCTGCCTGGAAGGCTCCTCCCCTGTGTCCTCCTGGCTCAGCCCTCCCCTCCTGCACTTAGGTCAGATGTCACCTTCTCAGGGAGGCCCTCACTGGCTGCCTTATGGAAACTTTCAACTGCCACCACCCCAGACCTTCTCATTCTCTTCCCAGCTTAATTTTTCCCCTTATCACTAAGTATGAGGGTTTCTCAACTGCAGCACTCTTGACACCTGGGGCAGGTAACTGTGCTGGGGGGCGGGCTGAGCATCCTGTGTGCTGCAGGGGGTTTAGCAGCATTCTTGGCTCTACACACCAGACACCAGTAGCCCCCGACCCCTTCCCGTAGTTGTGACAACCCAAAATGCCCCCAGACACTGCTGAGTGTCCCCAGGGGTAAAACTGTCCTGGTAACAACCACTGGTCTATACCATTCCTCTTCCTCACTTGCTTATGTCTGCCTCCCAAAACTAGGATATAAGACCACCTACAAAACCTCTCTGTTTTGTCCCTTGTTGGGTCCCCAGGGCCTGTAACAGTGGCGCTGGATAAATAACTGCTGAATGAATGAACTGGGTGAGCAAGCCCGCCCCCTCCCCTACTCACCACGGCTGGCGAGAGCAGGGACTGGCAGTGCAGGAGGACACCGGTGGCCGCCACCTGCTCCAGCCACTTGCGGCTGGCGTCCCGGCCGCTCTCCTCGTACTCGCCGTTGTTGTTGTAGCGGTAGCTCAGGGCTGCCAGCAGCTGCTCAGAGAAGGTACACACGGCGGCCACCAGGGCCTGGCAGAAGATGCTGTCCCTTCGCAGCTGCAGCTCTGTGTCTGTGGGCAGAGGGGGCAGGACCCCGCCGGGCAGGGCTCCTGTGACCTCAGGGCCCAGAAACGCCCCCTTTCCCAGACCCAACCACCTCTCTGGGGCCAACCTGCCAAAATTAATTCATCCCAGGCCCCAAGGCCAATTCCATAAACATCATCTCTCCAAAATCAAGCCAATTTGCTAAGAAACTCAACTCTGAATGACCCGTCTGCCTATTTAAAAAAAAAAAAAAAACTTGTAATTTTCCAAAGGCTCTCCCCAAACCCTGACCCTCAGCTGTTTCTCCATTTGTTAGGAAATTTCTCGGCCTTGCCTGAGAATGACAGTGATGCCAAGCTCCATGTTTTAGGAAATGCAGTTTACCGCTTCCTCTATTTTGACAACTACGTCTTCTTCCCGTCATGCCCTCCACCCCCACTTCCCTGCCGCCTGCTCGTGACATGATTTCCAGGACTGGCCAACTGGGGGCAGTCATTCAGGGTCCCAACCTCCTGGAAGGGATTATTTTCAATGACTGAATCTGGCCAGTGGGTTTTCAGACGATTCTGACCTCAATCCTATTCTAGCTGCTGCTTGTCTGAGAACTTCTGGAAGGAAAGGAGGGTCTGAAAACACCTCCAATGTTCCAAGACTGTCCTCGCCCACCATGAACCCCCCTGCTCCCCTCTGTCTGCTGGGGAGGAAGCCCCCAGCTGAGGGAAGAGCCTCCCTAATCAAGGGTGCACTATCCCGTGTCCCCGTCCCGATCGCCAAGGCCTGGGAGGCGGCAAGAGACATTGCTGCTGGCTCCGGGACCCTGAGACTGGTCCCCTGGACACAAGGGGAAGAAGTGAGGTCTAAGGAGTTCTTGGAGGAGCAAGAGGCCACCGTGTTGCCTCCCCCGTGCAGGCCCCAATGACCTCAGGAAGGTCAACCTTGGCCAGCAGAGGCCTCCCTGGGCTGCAGTCATGAGAGCCAGCAGCCGTGAGTGGGTGCACACCACAGGTGCCCTTCCAAAAGCCCTCACCTGTGCATTTCAGCAAGGCCAGGAGCAGCTGGTTCTTTCCATCTGGAAGGAGAAGGACCGAGAAGGGAGATGGGATGAGAGCAGTGAGCGGTGAGCAGGAGGGAACAGAGCTGGGCCCTCCCCACAGCCCTCGGGCTCTGACTCCTCAGTGGTGACAGTGGGTACACACAGTCATGCTCAAGAAGCTTTGATTGACGTTGGGCGGATTCCAGAAACCCCCAGACCTCCGGGGGATGGAAGCTCAACTGTGAGCTGCACCCCACCTGTTTACATACACCCGCCAAACGGGGACTGAAACCCACCCCTCCAACTCCTGGGCCAGAGCCCCCCTGTGCATGGGCACACACTGACACACCTATGTACATTCACGTGGGCGCCCACTCAGGCCACATACGTTCACACGCATGCTCAGTAGTCACATCCTACACGGCCAAGCCCTACCCGCGTGGAGACAAAGCTCACACCTGCCAGATGCAGGTCTCACATCCTGGTCTCCTTCCTTCAAATAAAGGCCCTTGGGCCCAGAAGGGGCTTAAAAGAAAAATCTGAAAGGCTTCTGGATTTGGCCTCTGGAAATACATTCTGTCCTGGGGAGGCGCCAAGACGCAGGGCTGGGTGTGGTGACAACAGCCACGTGCACTCACTGAGATTTACCAGCGCCAGGCAGGGCGCTAAGCATCTTCTTTGCATTGGCTCATTTAATTCTCACGAGAACCCTGAGGGGGGTAGCCTTGTGAACCCATGAAGAGACTGAGGCACAGAGAAGTCAAGGAACTTGCCAAGGTCACACAGCCAATAAGTGGGAGAGCTGGGGTTCCAGCACTGGCCATCTGGCTCCAGAGCCTATGCTCTTAACCAATGGCAGTTCTGGAAAATAGGACAGCTCAGGGCCAGCAAAGATGTCCCCTCCTACTCAGAGGGTGCTGTTCCTGGGGTCATGGCCTAGCTGACCTGGTTAAATGTCTCCCTGGCCTGGGTCCTTCTAACTCAGGAGTTCCAGGTTCAAATGCTGCCAAGGGCCAGGCAGGTAATGCAGAGCCCAGGCCGCAGGGCGTGGTGGGAACCACGCGGATTGGAAGGCACCCCTCCTCCACCTCAAGCTGGAGCCACCACTCAGCTCCAGCCAAGTGTGAATGTGGGATTGCGAGCCGGTTATCACCAGATCTTCTGATTGTTCGAGAATAGCCAGAAAGACAGGCTTTTATGTGGGATCTTGGATTATAAACGCTGGCAGCAGATTCTCATTTTTCAACACCGCAGCATCAAAAACCTAACTATGGGCCTGAGTCAGGACCTGTACCTCCACCCCCGCCCCCAACTTGTAACCTTGATAATGAACAAAAGAAATGAATGAAATCCACAATTTTTGGAAGGCCTCCCAGCCTCCTGACTCTGCAAGGAAGTCCCCAGCACCCCACATCCGTGGTTCCCGAACTGTCCCAGGCCCCGCCCAGGGCAGGACACGTCTGGGAGAGGGGCACTGGCTCGCGTCCTCTCACTGCACCTGGAGCGCCAGGGCCACAGGGGGCGGGGGGGAGGGCCATTCCTGACTCTTCCATGTTCCTCGTTAGGAACCAAACACCACAAAACTTCCACGTCGCATCCTTCCCTGCCCAACTGACCTTCCACATATTTCTGGATGTTGTCCACCAGGGTCTTGATGGAATTGGGGAGGTTCCAGGGGTCCTCCTGGATGCTGATCTGGATCAAGCTCCGGCCACGGATTGTACACTCCTCCTTCTGTTTGAACTCTGGGGCAGGAAAGGGACACGAGAGCAGGAAAGGGACAGTTAGGTAGCTTTGGGAAATGGTGGCACAAAGGCCTCTGTCCCACCACTAGATTCCAAAGCTCAGAATCCTAGATCAAGGATGCTGCAGGACTCTTGGGTATTAACTGGTCCACAGACGGCAAATACATGATAAGCCTGCCGCTAATTCATGGAAGCACACCTGTGGCAGACATCGCTAGTCAATCTTAGCACTGCTTCCTGCTAGGCTGAGGCAGTGACCCCTAAGAGGTACAACCAACCAGACCTCACAAATCAATCACAGCATTCTTTTGCCTGAAGGTAGTGACAGAAGGATTCTCAGGAACCACCTCTGCATAGCCACAACCAGTCAAGCTGGTACATGAGCTGTAACCTAGTGTAACCTTTTCCCGGCACAGAGGAGGGTGTCCAGGCACAGAGTGGGAAAGTGACTTGCCTGAAGTCACACAGCAGGGTAGTGACAGAGCTGGGACTTGAACCTAGCCCCAGACAGGCAGACGCAGGCCCCTGCTCCTTTGGCCTCTTCCATTACAAAGTCCCAGGTTTTTGAGATATTTGCGGTTTGGTTGCCTCTGGGTTTGATGTTTCCACTTTCTACGGTCCATCCCAGAGACCTCCTGAGACAGCAGGAGGGCAGCCCAACTCTGTACCACTCCCTGCCTTATTAGGAGAACTACCTGTTTCTTTTCCTATCTCCTGCACCCAAGTGGAAGCTCCCTGGGGTCAGGGGCAGTGTCATGGTCCCCAGTGCCAGCACAAGGCCTGGCACAAGCTGGTTCTTGGGCATTATTTACTGGATGTATGAACACATGGATGCACGGGTGGGTGAGCAGATGGGGACGGCGGGTAAGTGGGTGGGGGTAAGTGGGTGGTGGGAGGCTGCAGAGATAAGGGCACAGTAGTGGGTGGGTAGGTGAATGAGTAGAAGGATGGATGGAAGGATGAACTGATGGAAGGACAGACGGGTGGATGGATGGAGAGTCGGATGGATGGGAAAATGTGCGGAAAAGTAGGTAGAATGACATAAATGTCAAATCCTTCTCTCACAATCATTTCAAAGAGAAAGTCCCAGTTTGGTGCTGGTAAATCCTTAGCACTTTAATGCACTAATCCCCCTCATGAATAAAGAACAAAGAACTCTGGGCAGGCAACAGTGGCCCAACTACAGCACAAGCACATTTTTGTTGTTCTTTCCATTGGATTTATCCTTATGGTCATCATTATTTTATGGCATGTTGTACTGCTTTTCCATTTCCAGGGAGTTTAATAAGTTCCTTTCAAAATTACATTTTTTTAAAGGGAGACATTGTTTCAGACAAGTTCTATCAATAAAATATAGGCAGTAAATGAATATTGTTGAGCAAATGTAACATCAGTAGATCTGTGACTGTCTCTGACTATGCCTAAAGTGATAAAAGGGCTGGAGGGTCTGAGGTTCAGCCAACTCCGCTCCAGTCCTTAACCTCGTGTTACAGATGGACAGACGGAGGCGCTGAAAGGCTCAGGGAGCAGCCAAGGATCTGCACACTTTTTCCGTAAAGGGTCACACAGGGACTGATTAAGGCTGGGCAGGGCATGCTGCCTCTGGCACATATACATTCTTTCTTTCTTTCGTTGTGACAACTCATTATAAATGAAAAATCATTCCTGGCTTACAGTCTGTACAAAAACAGGCCATGAGCTAGTTCTGGCTCATGGGCTGAAGCTGCTAACTGTCCCTGGACCAGCCCATGGCCATTTGGAAGGCGAGAGGCAAAGCTGAGAACATGGCCCAGGGGCGGGGGCGTGGGGGAGGGCTGACCCCATCCAGCACACGTCCCCCATCGCAGGCTCTCTTTGCTGGATGCTGGATGTCACCCGTGGCCCTGCCTGGGGATACCTGTCTGCTCACCTTGCAAGCTGTGATCCATGGGGAAATGCTTGGTCTCTTCAAAAGCCCTGCTCATGATGGGCCCCTTGAGGAGGGCGTGGATGGAGTCCACCTGGGTGGCAGCAAGTTGTAGGTTAGTGTGGCTCCCAGGGTCCTCCAGGTCCTGACCCTTGACCCACAGGGACCCGTGACCCACACCCCCTGCCCTGGCTCCTGGTGTATGGGTTCTGACCAGGGGTGATGGGCAGAACTCAAGGTCAGGCCAAGATTGGGATAAAGGTCCTACCTGGTTAAAGAGATGCTCTAGACAGCCATGGAGCTTGTCCTGCTTGTCTGACGGGATCCTCATGTCACAGGGCAGCTCATCCCCTGGAAGGAAGAAACCACAGTCACCAACTACTCCTGCCCCATCGCACACCTTCCCAGCCTCTTTCCCAAGAAGGCAAAGTAGATACAGAGCTCCCAAACCCACAGCAGATGTGGAAGCAGACAGACCCCGGTCCTGGCTGTGTGACACGATATAATCACTTGACCTCTCTGAGCCTCAGTTTCTTCACCTGCAAAGTGGGTAGGAGGAACCAAAACACTGCACAATTTTAAGTCACTGTTACTTCCACTCTGCGGATGAGGAGCCAGCGAGCCAGAGAGAAGGAACTGGATCCCAGGTCCCCCAATTCATCCCCTGGCTGTTTCAGCTAAATCAGCTGCCACATGTAAGCTCCTTCCCAAAACTCCCCAGGAACAGTTTTTGTGGCTGCATGTTTTATGAGATGAAATATTTATTTAAAGTTCAGCAGTATCTGATTTTTACCTCAGCTCCTTTTTCTCCTGTTACATTGAAGGGTAATTAAAATTAAATTTTTATGCACAGACTACCTCTGGAGGGACAGCATAGGGCAGCAGTGACAGTGGGGGCCTAGGAACTGGAAGGCCAGGTGACATGCCTTTTGAATTATGAACATGTGGATGTGTATCATATTCACGAATGCAATTTTGAGAAGCTAAAAAAATCCAAATTTCAGTCTTTGAGTAAAAGTTCCAAGGAACATATAATCTAGTTTATAAAATCTCTCTCTCTTTTTTTTTAAGGACCGTACCCACAGCATATGGAAGTTACCAGGCTAGGGGTCAATCACAGCTGCAGCTGCTGACCTATACCACAGCCATAACAACACCGGATCCGAGTCTCATCTTTGACCTACAGCACAGCTCACAGCAACGTCAGATCCTTAACCCACTGAGCAAGGCCAGGGATTGAACCTGCGTCCTCACAGACACTAGGCAGGTCCTTAACCCTCTGAGTCACGATGAGATCTCCTATCAAAATCGCACTTATGTCTTTCTGTCTATCCAGCCATCCACCCACATGTCCATCTATGAAGGAACACATATTCACAGATGACCCCAAATGTCAGCAGTGGTCATTCCCGGGGGAGGAGCTGAGATTCTGACCTATTTTTATGTACCTCTTTTGAATTTTCGTGTGTCATCTGGATTTTTGGTTTGAGCGCATGCCATTTAGGGAAACCACTAGGTCACTCTATTTTAGCGATAACGGAGCCCTCATCGCCACCTGTACCTGTGTCATGTATGCTTTTATTTGTTCCGTGTCCCTGGCATTCACAGAGAATGTCAGCTCCACGAGGGCCAGGGTCTTTGTCTTTTCATCCACTGCTACGTACCAGGGGCTCAACAAGCATTTGCTGAACGCGTGAAGGAAAGGAAACCACGCCCAGACTACACGTAAGGCAGCAGAAAAGAATATGACATGGAGCGAAGCTTAACGAAATTAAATAAACGAAACTAAACCCCACTGCAGGACCCCCCACCTTGGGGCAGGAGCCTCTGTACTCACCGGACCCCATCTCATCGCTGCCCAGGTAGGAGCTGTTACTTCTCACGCTGGTGTAGGACAGGACGGAGTCCCGATTACTGTTGCACTCGCTGCAAAGAGGGGGAAGGGCAGGAATGAGCACCCCCAGAACCACACGCTCCAGCCCCAGCCCCAGCCCCTGCTTCCTGGGAAGTGTCCGCTGTGCCCCTGGCCGTCCACACCACACCCCACGAGACCATCGGGGCCGCTCCCACCTGTAGGAGTCCCGGTAGCTCATGGTGTCGTGCCCCGAGTCCTCCTGATCCTCCTCGGACACCTTGAAGCACACTTTCTTGATGCCCCCGTGGTCAGTCCTGTCCATCTCGCTCTCTTCACTGACCAGTGGAGGGGATGAGGCCTCCTCGGTCAAGGGCGGATCGCAGGACCCACCCGAGGTGGGCTCCGTGATGGTGGACAGCAGCCTGTGGGAGTAAAGACTTTGAACTTAAAGGCACAAGCCCGTGGCTTCACTCACCACCAGGGGCCCAGGCAAGGCCCTGACCTCAGGCCTCACCTCTGACCCTAAGCAGAGGGAGCCATCAAATGCTCTGTGTCCCGTCCCTGGAAATCCCTTCCCTGAAAATCTGCAGTGACTCTGCAGATGTGCATACACATCCCTCCGGTAGGTGGCGTTAGACTCAGAGGGTCTTCACTTGACAGCCAAGCCACAAAGAAGGTGACTGGGAAACGTGGCCTGTAAGGGCCACATGGTCTCAGTTACAACTGCTCAACTCTGCCTCTGTACTGTGACAGCACCAAAGACATCATTCTTTTCAATGGGCATGGCTCTGTTCCAATAAAACTTTACTTTTTAAAAAAGCAGTGGGATGGATTTGGCCCATAGACCATACTGTGTCAACTCCTAGTACAGAGTATAATTTTTCAGACTATAGCTGTTTTTTGGGTTGGTTTTTTTGGCCACACTCACAGCACACGGAAGTTCCCAGGCCAGGGATCAAATCTGAGCTGTAGCTGCAATGTACACCACAGCTGCGGCAACACCGGATCCTTAACCCACTGAACTGGGCCAGGGATCGAACTCAGCAGTGACCTGAGTTGCCACAGAGACAACACTGGATCCTTAGCAGGAACTCCTAAAACTATCCGTTTTTTAAGACAGACCCGAGATTCTAATCCTGATGCTAGCATTGCCTAGTTGAGAGACCTAAATTATTAAACCTCTCTGAGACTCAGTTTCCTCCTCTGTAAAACAGAGTAATATCACTATTTATGTCCTAAGCTGCTGTAAAGATTAAGGAGTTCAAATATATAAAGTGCTTAAGACAGTGTCTGGTGCCTTGTAAGGGATCAGGAAGCCCTGGCTGATATAATCCTACTCTAGCTCATGAGGTCAGTACTATGATAAGCCCCATTTTAACAGATGAGACCATAAAGGCTCAGAGAGGTTGAGTGACTTGCCCAAGGTCACACAGCTAAAAAGTGGCATAGCCAGGATAAAACCCAGGCCTGCTGGCTCCAGACTCCACATTATTTTTTTCTTTTATCATGGACAGTTTCCATCATACACGAAAGGAAAAGGAACAGCATGATGAACTCCAGGTACCCAGCTGCCAGCTTCAACAATGGCAACTTAGGATCTACTTTTCTTTGCTCAATCTTTCCTGTCACTTTTTCTTTTTCTGGAGTATTTAAAACAAACTTAAGATGTCATATAATTTTCCCTATAAACAGTTCCATATGTGTCTCTAGCACATAAGAACTTTTTGTAAAGCAATGGTTCTCATTTGGGGGGGATTTTTGCACCCCACTCCCCCACCCCAGGAAATGGTTAGCAATTTAGCAAGTTTCCTGAGGGGCAAACATTCAGCAACGTCCAGAGACATATTTAGTTGTTACGAGAATGCAGGGCGGGGAAACTACTGGTTTCCAAGTAGTAGTTGCCAGGACGCCACTAAATACCCCACCATCGAGAATCCACTGGCTCCAAGCATCAAAAGTGTCGAGGCTGAGAAGCACTGCTGTAAACACAACAGTCTATCACCACCCCTGACACAACGAATGATTCCGTAACACCATCCAGCTCCCACCCCAAGCAGCCCGCATGGTCCCTAAAGTGTCTTTTCACAGATGGTGTCTTAGAAACAGAACTCTAACCAGGTCCAGACGCTGCATTTGGTGGCTGCGTCTCTCAAGTCTGCCTCCTCCTCCCTGTACCTGCGTCCCCCTCATTTATTTGTCATAGAAACTGGGTCATGTGTCGTCTGGAACTGCCTGCCCTCGATTTGGCCAACTGCGTCCCTGGAGTGCATTTCACTCTCCCTTACACCCCACGTCTTCCAGCTGAGCAGTGAGGCCCAGAACTTTGATCAGAGAACGGGGTGATTTCTGTTGACAGGACGGCAGGTGGTGCTGTGCATGTGTCCGGCTGCATCGCAGCAAAAGGGACATCATGTCCAGCCATCTCTCCTTCTGCAACATTAATGACAAAGGTCCCCCAAAACCTTTCACCCAGTAGTTTTAGGCTCTACTGATGCCCCGCTGCCTGCGTCCGTGCTCTCATTAGAGCAGCGGTTCTCAGTCAGGGATGATTCTGTCCCCCAGAGGGCGTCTGACAATGTCTGAAGACGCCTGTGGCTGTCACAACTGGGGGAGGGGATGCGGCTGGCATCTTGTGGGTAGAGGTCAGGGATCCCACAGTGTGCAGGACAGCACCCCCGCCCCAAAGAATGATCCCTCCCAAAATGGCGATGTGGCTGAGGTTGAGAAATCCTGACTCTGACCCCGCCCCACCCCGCCCCGTTCCCTCCCAGGCCCAGGGCTCACCTGTTGATCTGGGTAACATACTGCTTCATCTCCTTCAGGGCCACATCTAGTTTGGTAAAGAGCTGCAGGTAGGCATCCTGGATCTCGCGGTCCTCCTGCTTGAGTAGGAAGCTCAGGCCCCGGTCCTCCTGGCCAAGGGCTCCACCAGCTGGCCCAAAGCTGCTGTCGTTGAGACCCAGCCATTGCGGGTCCCCCGCTGCAGCAGGCAGGCACTTCCAGGACGGGGCAGCCATGGTGGTGATGCAGTGCTGGGTGTAGGACATGGGGTTCAGGTGACCTGCAGTGGAGGGGGGGAGAGCTCAGCAGGAACCAAACCCCAGACACCCCACAAGCTCCTTAGACAGAGGGGCTTAAACCCTTTAAATCCATTTTAAGGACCACAATAAGTGTAAAAAGTTTCTCTTTTAAATATTCTTTTAATACATTAAATTACTTCAGTAAGAGATCTTTGGTTTGGTGCTAACATGTTTCCAACTATCCTTTTCCTGCCTGATATGTAGACATGATGGCTGGTACTCCAGCAGCCATTCTATTCCATGAGGAATCCACTGGGATAAAAGCAACATCTAGAGATGGCAGCATAGAAAGAAGGAGCCTGGATCCCTGAAGACTAAGGTGCCACCATTCCAGCCCTGGACAGCTAGCTTTCAGACATGCTTCTATATGCAGTGTGAGATCCGAACACGCTTTTTGACAGACACATGCAATTACCTTGCTCTGGGTCAAGGCCGATGAGGGAGGGTTTTCTACCAAAGCGGATACTGAAGGACCTGCCAACTGAGGGCGTGGTCTTGGGGTAGGACACTTCCATGAGGTTGATGTGGCAATTGGTGGGGCAAAAGTCCAGGCCACACAGTGGATGGGGTTCCAGGAGTGCTTGTTTGAAGGGTGGGCTGACCCTGCTCTTTAGCTGAGCTGCAAACTGAGAAAGGTGGGGGACATGGGGTCATGATTCAGGGGTCTGGGAACTCTGGCCCACCCCCAGTACCCACCTCAACCTGGCCCAGGTTAGACACTCTGAAAGTGGACAAAATGTCAGTAGCTCCGAATGGAAAAGTGAATTCCACTGCACCATGTTTCACTAGATCCAAATTTCAGGGAAGGCCTGGAGAAACGGGAGGCCACTGAGAACCTACCCACATTCATTTCCCCATTTTTGCTGCACCTGAGCTATCCTGGAGGCACCATCTCTCCATGCCCCATGGTCCCTGAGGTTCAGGTAAGGCTGCCTCCCCATCCCTGCAGAGACTGGTACAGGGCTAGCTAAGGGACACAAGCCAAGCCAACAAGAGCTCTCATCGAGTTCCTTTTCTACTAGAAGAGGTTAGGGCTAGAGCTCTAAGGCTAGAGCTATGGGGTGGGGTGGGGGGGCGCCGGGCAGGGGGTGGGGTGGGCGTGGGACAGGCGGGCATCCTGACACCACATGAAAAGGGCCTGCCTGAGAGTGAAACCAACACAAGAAAACAAAGTCAACAGGAGGAGAAAGGCCCTGTTTTTATAACAGGGTGATATCTGTTTGAGTGCCTGGATACAACCTTGCCTGAAGCTCACCTCTGGACTTTTCAGTATTATAAACCAATAAATTATCCCATTTGTTTAAGCTAAGCTGAGTTGGGTTTGGACATTTACAACTGAAATAACCCCAAGGTGAGACCCTGCAGGGTGAAGGCACCTCCTGGTAGCAGGAGATCCTCTGGCCGATGCTCTCCAGCTTGGTGTCACAGATGTTGCGGAACTCATAGTGGGACATGGTCTTCATGTTGCTGCTCAGGGCCATGAGCCTCCCACAGTTCTGCACGAAGACACTGTCATTGGCAGCAAAGGCCTCGAGGATCTGTAGAAACATTAACAGCTACTGAGCACTCACTGTGCACCAGGGAGAATCTTAAGGGGTTTATCTGTCCTAGGAGGTCAAGTCTATTACTGGCCCATTTAACAGATGAGTAAACTGAGGCTAAGAGATAAGTCAGTCTCCTAAGCACCACAGCTACCAAGTGGTAGGCCAGGGCCTAGGATTCAGGGCTAAAGGCTAACTCTGAGGACATAGGAATCGGGCTACTCCACTCCCTCCCCCCAGGGCAGGGCAGCACCCAGCAAGACCTTGGCAGTGAGGCCGAAGCAGCCACGGGGCTCCACGATCTTCTCTAGCACGTGGCACTTGATGCCTGCTGTGCTCACATATTCATACACCACGCCATGCTCCAGATGCACGTTATCCACCGTCAGGCTGACCACAGGGCTGTCCTCCTGCAGGCTCAGCTGGGGACCCAGGGACAGCAGGGGGAAGTCTGGAAGCCAAAGGGACAGGTGACCCTGAGGAGAGGCACCAACCTGCAGGCCAGCCCTCTGACCCAGCACCGTGGGTGGCTCGTATGGACACATGAAGGTGACTGAAGCCTGGGCTGCAGCTCTGTTCACTTTTGCCAGCCCACTATCATCCATCTCCTGTTGCAGAAGATTTTCCTTCTAGGAATCAAACCCTTGCGCCCCATTCCCAGGCTATGTGGCTCAGAAAAGGGGATACCCCCCCATCCACACCCTCCCCCAGTGGCAAAGCCCTAGCCAATCAGCATATTTGATTTCCCCTATTCACAGTGACTGGTTCAGGAACAAGCTTGTAATCCAAGCTGGGCCCATGAGAGTCAAGTCTAGGACTTCTGTTCAGGCTACAAAGATGAGATATTCTTTTTCAACTGGATTCCAAGTTACCAGAGTCACCGGGTGGAGAAAATAGCATGTAAGAGGGAAATCAACACAGAGGGAGCAGAGCCGAGAACTGAGAATCAGCTTCCTCATTATATGAAGTGCTGGATCAAGCCAAACCTGAAGCTTGTTGACTCTATTCAGACTTTCTAGTTTGCTGAGCCAATGTTTTTATGTAGCCCATTTCAGATCTAATTAACACAAGCCCAGAGAGGCTGTGACTCCTCAAAGGCCACATAGCTAGACAGTGATCTATCTAAGAAGTAAGTAGGTACTTTATTGGAGTGAACTGCTTTCCTTTCCACCTGCTCCAAAGTGTACCTCTCAACACTCACCCCATCACTCTTTCTCCCCTCACCCTCATACTGTGTCACCACTTGTCAATGTTTTTTTTCTTTTATTCATTGTCTGGCTCCCCTCATCCCAGTGCCCTGAGGGCAAGGACCCTTGTCTGCCTTGCCAACTCATGTATCTCCAGCTTCTAGGAGAGTACCTGGCACACAGTAGGTGCTGCTACATGTTGAAGAGAAGAACGGAAACTGTCAGCCCCTCTCAGCGTAGCTTACTGTAATCACTGTGGTCACCCACAAGCTGGGAAGGCAGCCCACAGCCCTTTCCTCTCAGAGGGGCATAAACTGAGCTTGGAGCTGCCAGCTAGCCTCTCCCCCTCCCCATTGGCCTGTCCCCTTTAGGTCCCTCTGCCAGGCTGGATGTTCCAGCAGCATGGGACAGCTCTCCAGACAACCCCATAAACCCTGGCTCTTTGCTGACTCCAACAATGTGACCAGCAAGGAGCCCAGAGCTGTCAGTCACACAGGCTCCAAAGCCCCTGGTTCTCCCTCGCCTCTGTCCCCACCCCCAGCCCGGAAGTACCGGGCAGAGTCTAGAGGACGGACTGGAGAGGAGGGCTGTTATTCAAACTACAAGCATCCACTGAGTACCTACTATGTACCAGGCTCAGTTCTAGGCTCAGAGGTCACAGCAAGGAATGAAACAAACAAAATGCCTGTCCTCAGGGAGCTTACACTCTAGTGGAGAAAATAGAGAAAAACAATAAATAACTGGACGGTGCATGTTAACTAACACACAGTACGAAGAAAGATAAAACAGGGTGAGGAGACACCGAGGGACAGAAAGGACTTATTTAAGTACAGCACTCACGGTGGCATCTCTGAGGAGGTGACTATTGAGCAGGGAGCTGAGTGAGGTGAGGGGTATAAGGTCAGAAGTATTCTGGGGGGAGTTCCTGCTGTGGCACAGTGGGTTAAGACTCCAACTGCAGTGGCTCGGGTCATTGTAGAAGCACGGGTTCGATCCCCAACCCAGAGCAGTGGGTTAAAGTACCTGGCATTGCTGCAGCTGTGGCTCGGATTCAATCCCTGGCCCAGGAACTTCCATATGCCATGAGTGCGGCCATAAAAACTAAAAAAGAAAAAAAGAAAAAAAAAGTTCTCTGGGGGAGAACATTCCAGGCAAAGGGAACTGCAAGTGCAAAGGCCCTGGGGCAGGATTCCACTTGGCATTTACGACCAAGAGGGTGGATAGACAGAGCAGAGCAGAGAGGGCAAGTGGGAAAGTGAGGAGAAGTGAGGCAGGGGAGCGAGGCTGGGTCTGGAAGACCATGGCAAGGACTTGGTCTTTGCCCTGCATAGCATGGAAGCCAGTGGAAGGTTCTGTTCTACTTTTTGAGACTGGCCAGTAGGGGGCGAGGCAGGGCAGGCAGGGAGAGGAGAAAGCAGGCCACCGCTATAGTCCTGGTGAGGGAGATGGTGGCTCGGACCAGGCAGCGGAAGGTCAGGAGTTTGGTTTTGGCTGTGCTAAGTCTGCGATGCCCATGAAGCTTCCAGGGGTGTCAGGCAGAAACACAAGTCTGGGGGTCAGGGCTGAGGTGGAGCGAGACAGAGAAATGTGGGAGATCATGGTGGGCAGAATAACGGCCCTGAAGGAGCCCACGGCCCATCCCTGGATGCTGTGAGTCCCCTCGGTTACCTGGCAAAGAGGCATTACGGCTGCAGCAGGAAATAGGATGGCTAACCAGCTGACTTTACACTAAGGCTGTTCTGGGTGATGCAGGTGAACCCAGTGTAATCACAAGAGGCCTGAATGGGCACATGGAGGCGGCAGAGTCAGATTTCAGGAGATGGCCGTCTGAGCAGGACTCAGACCAACACTGCTGGCTCTGCAGGCGGAGGGAGGGGGCCACCAGCCGAGGACAGCAGGCGGCTTCTAGGGCCTGAGACGGGCAAGTGAATGGATGCTCTGTAAAGCCACAGAGACGAACGTGCCGCGCCCTGCCCTACCTCGATGGCAGCCCAGTGAGACTCATTTCGGACTTCCAACGTCCAGAACTATAACCTAATGAATGCGTGTCATTTCAAACCACTATGCTTTGGGTACTTTGTTAGAGCAGCGATTAGAGACTAGTGCAGAGCAGATGGTGTCGAGAAGGATGGGGAGGAGGGGACACAGAAGAGGTCCTGGTCCCCGCCGGCATCTCTGTCATGCTGCCCACCTGTCCCATTACCTGAGTTGGGCTGGTCATCCTCTTGGGCCCCGTCGCCATTGGGGTCCTCGCCGGGCACCCCCTGGGCCTCCTGGGCATCCTCATGGGTGTGGTAGACCCACTGGTACAGGCCCTGCGAGAGAGCAGAGTAAGAGGGGCGCCCAGGGAGGGTGGGACGGGGCCAAGGCACATGCTGTTCCCTGATGCCAAAGCTCAGGCTTTTACCCTGCTGCCGACACCACCTTCAGAGAGCCCTCCTAGACTTTGCTCTGGAACCTTCCTGAGGGACCTCCCATCACACTCAGCCGTCACCCGATATAGTCTATACTCTGCACAGAAGTCAGGGAAGGAGGACCCTTTGAAAATGTAAGTCAGCTCCAAGGGAGCAGAGACCTTGTCTCTCCTGTGGCTCCAGGGCTTAAAAATGCACCAGGCACATAGTAGGTGCTCAATAAACGCTTGTTAAATGAGCCAATAAATGAGCATCACCCGCCAACAGACCCTCAGCCCCCAACACAAGTATCATATCAATTTTTACCATCAATGTGACTATTTGCTCAAGGTGCCTGTGTGGTAAGAAAAGAGGGTCTTACTTATCACACCCATTTCACAGCTGTGAAAACTGAGGCCAGGACGTTTAAGGAAGCAGATGAGTCCTAGAGCCCAAGCCTAGCTCAGCCCTGCCAGGGAGGCAGCCCCACTTTTCCCAAAGCTGTGGTATCTTCAGGCTTTTCCCCAGAGAAGGGAGGGTGGCCCTCAGCCCCCACCCCAATGAGTAGGGCGTCCCTGATCCCCGAGGCTCCTGGGTGGCTCACCAGGGCCTCTTCTCGGCGGCTCCGGAATGCCTGGAAATGCTCCAGGACCTCTGGGGCTCCATCACTTGTCACGTTGTTGCCGTTGACCTTCAGGATGCACTGGCCGGCACAGAGCCCTGCAGCCGCAGCCTCGGAGCCTAAGGGGGGGACAGGAGTGCTTGAGGCTGGACGCCCCTGGGTGGCGCTGGTGGTGCCAGGCAAGGGCAGGCAGGTAAACTGATGAACACTGTCCCCCACCCCACCCGCCACCCCAACGCCCCCAACACCACCTCCATCCCTCCCACCCCAGAGCTACTCTCTACTCCCCCGCCAGGGGGCAGGACAGGTGCTGGCATTCCCATTTTGCAGCAGAAGAGACTGAGGCTCAGAGAAGTAGCAACCAGCCCAAGGTCACACAGCAAGGGAGGTGGGACTTGAAGCCAGGAACGCCTCACTCTAGAGCTTGCTCTCCTTCAAAGTCCTGCAAAAACCGTGACACTGGGGCCAGGAGCAGCCCCATCTTGCAGACAGGGAAACAGAGGTTCGGAGAGGCGAGCCATTCCAGGTCACGTGGCTAGGATAGGCCAGGCTTCCACCAGGTCTACCAGACCCCAAGTGTATGTTTCTCAGCTATTGCACGATTCCCAAACTGCAGGGCTTGGGCCCCAAGGTTTTGTGTGAAGGGTCTAGAAATGCCAATGAATGTCAAGCTTTGTTCACAGGAGAACAACAGGCCTGCATGGTGTGATGGCGACGAGTACAGGCCTGGACCCCAAGGGCTTGGGTTCAAACCCTGGCTCTGCCACTGACCACATGTGTGACCTTTGGCACGTTCCTTAACCTCTCTGTGCCTTGGTTTCCTCATCTGTAAAAATGAAAACACTAAACACACCTAACGCATAGGGTTCTTGAGAGATTAGGTGAGTTAAAATACATACGCATTTAGCTCCATGCCTGGCTCTTAGTACATACTCAGGTAATATCAGCTGTTTTAGTGTTTTTGCCCAGTTACCCATAAACACCTAGTCTTCTCTGCGATGCTCTAAGCCGGGGTTTCTCGCCTCCACACCACTGACACTCTGGGCTGGATAACGCCCTGTGGTGGGGGCTGTCCTGGGCATCATCCCTGGTCTCTTCCCAGAGAGGCCAGTAGCCTCCCACCCCAAGCTGTAACAAGGAAGGCCATTTCCAGACACTACCAGATGCCCCTGGAGAGCGAAACTGCTCCCAGCTGAGAAGCGCTGCTTTAGGGATAAGCAAAATAAAAACCCACTTTAAAATATCAACAAATTCTTGGAGTTCTCTTCGTGGCTCAAATGAATTCAACTAAGAACCATGAGGTTTGGGGTTCGATCCCTGCCCTCGCTCCGTGGGTTAAAGATCCAGTGTAGGTCACAGACACGGCTCGGATCTTGGGTTGCTGTGGCTGTGGTGTAGGCCAGCAGCTATAGTTCCAATTAGACCCCTAGTCTGGGAACCTCCATATGCCGTGGGTGCAGCCCTTAAAAAAAAAAAAAAAAAAGTAACAAATTCTTGGCATTCCCGCTGTGGCACAACAGGATCGGGGCGTCTTTGCAGCGCCAGGATGCAGGTTTGATCCCTGGCCCAGCACAGTGGGTCCTGGGTTGCCAGAGCTGTGGCTCAGATCTGATCCTGGGCCCAGTAACTCCATATGCCACAGGGCAGCCAAAAAAGAAAAAAAAAATTTAACAAATCCTTAGTAGCTTTCCGTCATGACATGCATTTTCGATCAATACATGTTAAAAATACAACTGTGGGAGTTCTCTTGTGGCACAGTGGGTTAAGGATCCAGCATTGTCACGGCAGTGGCTTGGGTCACTGCTATGGGGTGGGTTCAATCTCTGGCCTGGAAACTTCCACATGCCACGGGTGTGGCCAAAAATTAATTAATTAATTAAAAATACAGCTATGACCATAAGAGTGGACAATGATGGTTTAAATTTTAAAAGTGGGGAGTTCCCGTCGTGGCGCAGTGGTTGACGAATCCGACTAGGAACCATGAGGTTGCGGGTTTGGTCCCTGCCCTTGCTCAGTGGGTTAATGATCCGGCATTGCCGTGAGCTGTGGTGTAGGTTGCAGACGCGGCTCGGATCCCGCGTTGCTGTGGCTCTGGCGTAGGCCGGTGGCTACAGCTCCGATTCGACCCCTAGCTTGGGAACCTCCATATGCCGCGGGAGTGGCCCAAGAAATAGCAAAAAGACAAAAAAAAAAAAAAAAAAAAAAAGTGGGGCCCTCAGATGTAAAAAGGGCTAGAAACCCGGCATCTCAGGTCTATTTGGTTTCATCTCTGAGACATAGTAACCCCTTAAACAGCACATAAGAGAAGACAATACAGAAAGCAGAGGTCTCTAACTGTTGGTTTATGTGCTGGATCTGGCCACAGAACTGTGGCCAAAATTCCTATTTCTGGTTTCTTTAAAAAAATAAATAAAAATCTGGCAAGAGTAAGCCCCCTTCCTGCCTGGTAAAAATGAGCTTGAGCTGAAGAAAAACAGTCCCTTTTTAAGTGAACATGCATTGTTTCGCTTTGCCATAATCCTCACCATTCCCTAGTGTCTTCCTTTCAGTCACCCCTTTGTAACTGCCTGACCCCTACAGGCGTTCGCATTTGCCAACGTTGGCTTCAAGCAAAGAAGGTAAGTGCTAACGGTGCTCTAGAGGCTCAGGCCTGGTAATGACAGTTTGGGAGCCTCCGAACTCCTTCCACACACACACACAGACCCCTCTCCCAAAGGCCCCCTCTCCACCTCTTGGGCTCCTGCTCACCTCTCCCCACCGCGTAGACGTACGGCGGGGCAGCTCCCCGGATCTGGAAGCACAGAGCCTCTGGATGGTCGGGGACTTTGATGATCCTGCACCAACCAAGCAAAAGCAGCCGTAAGGTGAAGCAGGTCCACTAGGGGCCACCCTGAGGGAGCCCCTGCCTCCCAGGCTTTTGGGAAATCCAGCCCAGAAGAGGAGCAGCAGCAGGCTGTCCAAATATGCACAGAAACCTCGTCTAAGCAGAGCCCACAGCACAGTGTATTCAATTAATGAGGAGCACCTGGCTGCCCCTGGAGACTTAGTTCCACGCACAGAAATTCTGCATCACCCTCCCACCCCTTCTCCATCTCTCTCTCGATGACAGGAGGCCTCGTGATGGCCAGACCAGCACCTCAGTCAGTGAAGGTTTTATTCAGTAATCATGGATTTGAGAGGGTGACAAGTGACCCAGCACATCTTGGCGCTGATTCTGGGAAAATGCCCATGTGTCCGCAGAGAGCATGGTTTGAAAGCCCAGTCTTGGCCTTTCTGCGGGTGGAACACGAGACAGAGCGGGCAACACCTGCCCACAATTGCACATCAGGTGTCCTCAATCCAGGGACTTGGCTGCTGTCATCTGCTTCCTTCCTGAGGGCAGGTCCCCCACTCTGAGCCTCAGGATCGTCCCAACCAGCCAGATAAGGCCACCTTGGGGGCCTGTTCTCAAACTCCAGGTGTTTCTGGAACTTGGACCAGGTATGTTCCACCTTGGTGATTTCTGCCCCTTCCACATACCAACCAATCAATCATTTTTCCTAAATTGGCTT
Source organism: Sus scrofa (assembly GCF_054392235.1). Taxonomy (NCBI): domain Eukaryota; kingdom Metazoa; phylum Chordata; class Mammalia; order Artiodactyla; family Suidae; genus Sus; species Sus scrofa. The sequence continues at coordinate 58,132,021 of NC_139399.1, forward strand.
GCCTTTTTACTGAAGTAATCCTATTAAAACTTCCATCATTCCCATCGATAGAAAACTGGGAGCATCTGCCTTAAATAGAAGGGAGACGTGAAGACCAAATGCACATGTTTTAAAATAGAAGATGTTTCTCCTTCTAGCCATATCTGGTACCCAACCACTTGTCACCACCCCCACTGCTGCCACGCCGGGCCGGGCCACCAGCCTCCTCACCACTCCCCCTGCTTCTATCTAGTCTTCACCTGCAGCCGGACTCGGCCAGAATCTACATCAGATCGCCCCTCACCTCTGCTCAGTCTTCCAGTAGCTCCACGGTCCTGACCACGGGTGAAGGCCTGACCACCACTGTCTGGCTGACCTCATCGCCCACTCTCCCTCTCACTTACTCTGTTCCAGCCCCATTAGCTTCCTTGAACATACGAGCCACGGTTCCACCCCAGGGCCTTTGCACTTGTCATTTCCTCTACCTGGAACCCTTTCTCCAGTAGTTCGCTGGACCCCTTCTTCTACCTCCTTCAGGTCTTTGCCTCAGTTTTCAGTGGCCTCTTCCTGACTGCATCTCGCCACACAGCCCACCTCCTGGTCCAGCTGCATTTACTGGTCCATGCTTGGTACCACTGGGTTCAGTATGTCTGTCTGTCCTCGTCTGTCTCCTGCTCTGCCCTCCAACTAGACTGAGATCCATGAAGGGGGGAGTTGGATCCATCCAGGCAGGGCTGGATCCAGAGCCTGAAACACCAGGCAGCCCACACTGGGCACTCGATACACATCTGTCCACTGAACAAAGGCAGTGGCACCGTGTCACGTGCCTGTAGAAGGGGCCCCAAGCACAGGGAGCCAGGACAGCTTGGGCCCCACCACCACCCCAGGACTCGGGCACCTCCTCCACCTGACACCCCGCTCCTGGGGACACTCACTCTTTGGCCTTGGTGGCTACCAGGAGACGCAGCGGGCGGCGGGAGCAGAAAGACTGGTTAAGGATGGACTCCACCTCGGCGAAGGGCCGCAGGAACACCAGGTCCTCGTTGATGGAGTAGATCTTCCTCCCCACCTGCAGGCCGGCCATCTTGGGGGAGACATACACCCCAGGTCACTGGCCCCGTCCCCTCGTCACTAGGGAGCCCTGAGTGCATTCAGGCAGCACAGAGCCGAGCCCAGGACCCAAGTGTGACCGGAGTGAGCCCAGCAGGGCAACCCCGTTCTCCTCTGCGGTAAACAGCTAAGGGGGTGGCGCACCTTCTGGCCAATGAGCTGTGAAGGGATGCCTGCAGGGGGCGCTAACGGGAGGGACGATGCTCCCTGAGGACAAGCTGCCAGGCAGCCTGCCCCTGCCTCCCCCCCACCGTGTGAGGACACCAGGCACTGAAGCCGGCACCCTGAGACCACGAGAGCTTGACCAGGAATGGTGAAGAGATGTGGACACTGAACCAAGATCACAACCACCTCCTAACCACGTATGTGAAATACGCGGCCGCGGGCTCGCCGCTGTGAGGCCGCAGGTGGCTACTACCCGCATCTAAATGCATCCCGCATCGTCACGAGGAGGCAAGCAGAGCACGAGGATAGGGAGGCAGGTGCCTCTCTCCCCCCCACCTCCCCACCCCCTGGGAACAGCCGAGAGGACCTGGGGCCGAATCCTTGGCCTTCCTCCTCCAGGCCTTGCATCCGATCCGTGTCAGAGCAACACGCTTGTCTTATGCAAGCCGCTGGCCATTCCTTTTTTCCAGAATCAGAGCCGATTCAGACTGTTGGGGAGTTTCCTGCACCACCCCATGAGGCCAGCAGAGGGAGCTGGTGGCACAGGCTGGGGGCCGCCCCGAGCCTGGGGCTTGATCCCAGCTCCCCAGACACGGCAGACGAGACTCAGTTTCCCCACAAGGGCAGTGAGCAAGGAGGCCAGCCTGCCTCCAGGAGTAAGGAGAGATACCCACGTAAAGCTCCCCCATCATGTAGCCCGTGCCAGGGCGACCACCCCTCTCAGCAGCCTCACCTCAGCCAGCGAGCCCCTCTGGACCGACTTCACCACCACCGCCTTGTTCTTCTCCTCGATGTCAAAGCCATAGTCCTCCTCCTGGGGCAGGATCTGAGGGCCCAACATAAGAGAGACAGTGAGGCCCCACCTCGGCCCCCACGGGACCAGGACCCTGTGGGCTCCTCATGCCCCAGATCTACCAGGGGTGGGGGTGAGGTGCGGCAGGAAGGAGTAAACCCAGGCAGCGCCCAGGAAGCAGCAGGTGCACAACACACATCACCTCACTGTCAAGGGAAGACCCATTGCTAGCTTGTCCCTGGCCCGTCACGGACCACGTGTTCAATTAGTTTTTTGTTTTGGTTTTTTCCCTTTTTAAGGCCACACCCACGGCATATGGAGGTTCCCAGGCTAGGGGTCGAATTGGAGCTACAGCTGATGGCCTGTACCACAGCCACAGCAACGTGAGATACGAGCTGCGACTGTGACCCACACCACAGCTCACGGCAACGCCAGATCCTTAACCCACTGAGTAAGGCCAGGGATCAAACCCGCAACCTCATGGATGCTAGTCAGGTTCGTTACCACTGTGCCACAACAGGCATTCCTTGTTTACTTTTCATTGCTGTCTCCCCTTCCTCCTCCCAACCTGAGGACAGAGGCTCCTTGATTCCGCCCTGCTGTCTCCTCATCTGCTGGCATACTGCAGGTGCTCAATAACATTTACTGGCTTAAGGAATAAAATCTATCCAAAAGTGTCCAGCCCACCAAGAACTTGGGGACAGGATTGGAGTTTAAGGAAGAGCATTCTCCCCATCACAGGATGACAGGCATGTGGGGTGTTTGGGGTCAGCGGTGGTGGGAATATAGGGAAATGTATTTATTCATTCAATGGACATTTTGCTGCGCTGCTGCCTGTTACCTGGACCAGGTACCTTACTGTTCCATTAACAGCACCGAACAAGACAGATCGTTCCTGCCCTGGTGCAGCTGACTGTCTAGTGCAAGAGACAGACTAGAAACAAACAAAAAACAGACTGTGATGCAGGGAGTGTAAAGCAGTTAGAATTAAAATAAAGCACTTAGAGAGAGAGAGAATGTGGCATGGCCTGGGCCAGAGGAGGTGATATCTCAGATGAGAGCTGAATGAAATGAGGAAGAGAGTTGATTTTTGGGGGGTTTTTTTTTGTTTGTTTGTTTGTTTGGCTGCTCCCATGGCATGCAAAAGTTCCTGGTCCAGGTATCGAACCCTTGCCACAACAGTGACCCGAGCCACAGCAGTGACAATGCCAGATCCTTAACCACCAGGCCATCAGGGAACTCCTCCCAGACCAAATTTATAAAGAGTGGAGAAAAGTGCCCCCGACAGAGGGCACAGCATGTGCAAAGGCCCTGAGTCAGGCTTCAAGGTACTAGAGAATAAGAAAGACCAGAGTGGCTGGGCTGGGTGGGGTGAGGAAGGAGAGCACTTAGGAGATGAAGCTGGAGAGGCAGAAGAGTCTGGTAGACGGTAACAGACTTGATCCTAAGTGTGACAGGAGCACTGGGGAGCTTTCCTGTGGGAGAAACGGGCACTGGCACAGCAGCCCCTGAAGTACTACAGGAGAGAAGTTAATGAAGCCATCCTCCTATAAGGCTGATTTTGGCCCCATAGGGCCCCATATGGCAGCAGACCTAACCTCTCTGAGCCTTTCTCCCGGTTGCCCGCTGTGGGCCAGGTCTTAAGATGAAGGCTGCTGCTCATTGGTAGGCAGGGAAGCAGAATTTGGTGGGCTAGGCTGGTAAATATTCTCCCTTAAGTGCAAGGCTGTTTACAGCAACAAACCAGGCTGTTGTGCCAGCCCAGAAGACCCAAGGCTTTGTTGTGCAGGAGGAGTCATTTCAGGAGGTCATCTTCTCCCAACACTAGGCTGGGATGTAGCAGAGATGGAAAGGAAAAGAAGGCGGGCCCAGTAGGCCCAGTCTCACTTGTCAAGAGGGTAGTCTGGCTAGGAAAGGGATCTGGCCTCTGGGCGGTGTGGCCAGCCACCACCTAGAATGCCCCATCCCGCTGGGTACTCCCAGTTGAGCCCGACTTCTCTAGCTATCACCTGAAGTTGCCCCATTCCCAGGCCTGCAGGTGGGTCTGGGAAAGAAGAGGCAGTGTGGTTCAGCTCTGCTCCTACCAGCAGGCGCTTTGCCAGAATGTTCTCCACCAGCTTGAAGTCGTTGCGAAGCTGTTTGTTCTTGCTGCTGATCCCCTCCATCTCCTCATCTGCGTGGAAGCGGAAGTACTGGGACTCATCCTTGAACTCACTCTTCTCCAGCACTGCGAACGCACAGACACAAGAGCATGGACGGGGTTAGCTCACACAGGATGCTCTCAGCAGCGCCTGCCAACTGGCAGCCACGGGCCGGAACCAGCCCCCTGGACAAGTTTGGTTTGGCCAGCACAGTGTTCTCTTAAGTGGAATCATGAGCCAAGACTAACATATTAGGCTATGGCACATAAAAGTCTGGCTTTCTGAGTTCTCTTGAAAAATCTGAACCCACCCCACCTGTTACTAAGGCATATTACAAAGCCATGGGAATAAAAACCAGCGTGGGAGACTACAGCAGAAACAGATTAGAGAACGAGCAGAAGAGAATACCAATAACAAAAGAGGACAATGTTTACGGGGACTCTGCACAGGATGGATGTTGCATGACCACAGGGAGTATTCCACAGATGGCATGGGAAAAACTGACTCAAGGAAAACAATAAACAAAAAACTGGATCCCTACCTCACGTCATATATAACAATACACTCCTGTTGGGTTAAAGACCTAAACAGGAATGGGAAAACGAAAGCTCGCCAAACAAAATGCAGGAGAATATCTTTGACCTACAGCAGAGAGGGAGTTCCGGGACAAGAATCACCCCCCCAAATGCACTATGATAAAATTAAGGATTTTCGTTTGATAACAAGGCCAAAGGCAGGCCGCAGATTCAAAACTAACATACTGTCTAAAACCAACAAAGAATAAATATCTAGGAGTTCCCGTCGTGGCGCAGTGGTTAACGAATCCGACTAGGAACCATGAGGTTGCGGGTTCGGTCCCTGCCCTTGCTCAGTGGGTTAAAGATCCGGCGTTGCCGTGAGCTGTGGTGTAGGTTGCAGACGTGGCTCGGATCCCGCGTTGCTGTGGCTCTGGCGTAGGCCGGTGGCTACAGCTCCAATTGGACCCCTAGCCTGGGAACCTCCATATGCCGCGGGAGCGGCCCAAGAAATAGCAACAACAACAACAATAACAACAACAGACAAAAAGACAAAAGACAAAAAAAAAAAAAAAAAAGAATAAATATCTAGAACATGCAAGAAACTCCAATAAATCAACCTGAGAAAGTGGGGAAATTCCTAGGTAAATGGGCAAAGGATATCAATGGGCACTTAGATGGGAAAACCCAACAGGGTGGCAAGTGTGTGAAAAAGAACCTAACCTCACCAATAAGCAGAAACAGACCACAGAGGAACACTCTAGACCAGGGACTGGCAAACTCAGTCCCTGTGGGCTGAATTGTGGCCCACTTCCTATTTTTATAAATAAAGTTTTATTGGAACATAGCCACACCCATTTATTAACATATTGCCTGGGGCTGCTTTGGGGCCACAGTGACCAAGCTGAATAATTGCAAGAGACTGCATGGTCTGCAAAGCCCAAACTATTTACTATCTGGGCCTTTACAGAAAAAAACCTTCCAACCTCTGTTCTAAGACAAGCTAGGAAAACGGATAAAAAGAACGAGGAACAACCAGCATGTGATAAGGTCCCTGTGACTTCTAGTGCTGGGCCCCCTGTGGAGACAGGATGACGTTCGCCTCATCTGCAAACAAGGACGGATCTGCTGTACCCCTTTCACAGGTGGGGAGACTAAGGCCCAGAGAAGCTAGATGAACTGCCTAAGGTCACAGAGCCCAGCCTCCTCTTCACCATACTGCCCTGCCTGGCCTGATAGAGGGGGTCAGGGACGATTACATAAAGGGGGCAGCTTCTCAAGTCAGTGGGCCCCTGAAAGAAGGCCGGCCAGCTGCCTTAGCTTCACGACATCCCTGCTGTCCCTGAAGACAGAAGCTGCCCAATCTGGTGACTATACCAGGAGGGCTTGCTTTTCTGTCTCCTCCTTCCCCAGGACAGCTAGCTGTTTGTGAGCATCTTTCTTGGGCCACCCCCACTACCTCCGTGGAGAGAACAGACACACAAATTGCTGCTTTCCCCAGACGGGCGCCGAGCCCCAGGAGGCCGGCGGGCTCCCCCTCCACTGTAAACAGGAGGCTGGACGACCCGGAGTGGGTGGAGGAAGCGCAGTGTTATGTCTCGGCTGAAATGTTTGGGGAAACAGCTGGAATCCCAGAGTCCAGGAGCTCAGCCAGGTGAGGGCAGACCACTCCCAACTTCCAGTCGAGGCCACTGGCCCATCTCTATGGGCCCAGATCCGGGTTCAAATCCCTGCTCAGCCCCTCCCAACTCCATGGCCAGTTAGCCTCTCTGAGCCTTGGTTTCCTCCTCTGTGGGGATAATGACTGCACCTGTGAGGACTAAATGGTGAGCCTCGGGTTCCCTGTATGCACCTGATGCGAGAGGACTGGACCACCAGCCTCGGAGGTCCCTCCCTGGGGACAGCTTGGGGCCTGGGGAGCGCCGATCGGACACCACAGAGGCGCCACGCAGGCCCCACCCCCGCCCTGCACCCTGCGCCCCTAACCTGCACTTTGTAGCAGCCACAACCCTCGGATTTGGCCCTTTCCTCTTTTCGCCAAGTTTTGAGTTCGTGGCCAGGAAGGAGGGAGCAAGGGCCGCGCCCTGCAATTTCCCTCCTGGAGCAACCCTGAGGGTGTTGGTGCCGCCCAGAGTCACGCCGGCAGAAGTGTCCTCCTCCAGCCGCCTTCCCAAAATAGCAGCTGGGGTGGACCCCTAATTACTCTCACCCACAAATGAGAGGTTCTGCCCAGCTGATGGGAGGGAGCCATGGAGCAGGGCCTGCGGGAAACAGGGCGGCTTTCGGGAACAGCCGAGGCTGCCCGGCTGGGCCGACCTGCACCTCTCAGCCCAGACAGGGAGGGGACAGCGGGGAAACTGAGGCTCCGGAGGCGGGCCTGTCTGCTGAGTCAGGCCTAGAAGCAGCCTGCCTGCCGGCTACCAGGCAGGGGGCAAATCTCACGATGTCTCATTGCATGGGCACTTCTCTCTCCTTGCTGAAGGGCCGGCCAGCAAGCCCAGCCGCCAGACCAGGGGTAGAAAACTGTTTCTCTAAATAAAGTTTTATTGGCTCACAGCCACGCCCACTTGTTTACCCTGCTTCCAGCGGCAGAGCTACGACAGAGACCGTGCACCTGCGAGGCCTGAAATATTTACTATCCGGCCCTCTGCAGACAGAGTGCCGGGCACAGGGCAGGAGCTGAGAGGAGCAAGGGCCAGAGGGCCTCGCTGAGGCTCACCCCACAGCTGCCACCACCTGGGTCCCAGCCACGCGGTCCCTCTGCTGGACCACGGCAGCTGCCTCCTCCCTGGCCTCTGCGCTTCTACCCTCACCCTCACAGACACTCTCCACAGCAGCCGGGGGTCTGAAGAGCCTCCGCTGGGCAGGCCCTCCTCTGCTCAGGGCCTCCCTCCCAGGACTCCCTCACTGGAGTCAAAACCCAGGGCCTCCTCAATGCTCACAGCAGTGTGGAACATGCACTCACTTCACTGTTTCTCTCTCACACACACAGAAACACACACACACACTCACGCACAGTAGAGCAAGACTTGTCCGTCTCATTCACCCTGGGTCCCCAGAGCCCAGGGAGAGAAGGGCACCCAGGCAAGTGACAAGGCCCTGGGGAATGTTCTGGAAACAGCAGAAAGGCTCCTCGGTGGGGGGTGAAAGTCCACGGTCCTGAAAGGGTAGGCGCCTCAGGGCTCCCCAGGGCCCTAAGGAAAGGCCAGAGCTCAGTGGTTGACCTGCAGCCTAGGATGCCAGCCTGCCTGGGTTCAAGTCCCAGCCCCTCCTAGTCATGTGACCTTGAGCAAGGGTCCTAAGTGCACGGGCTCCTGCTCCTCATTTATAGATGGGGCTGATCTTCATACCATCAAAGGATTGTCACAAGGATTAAACTAATTAATAGATGGGGCGGTGGCAGGAGGCGGCCGGGCAGGCAGAGGACAACTTCCATGTTAATTTAACAATGTGGTGCCAGGGCAATCGCCGTCTCCTGCCCTCTCCCCAGCTTCCTGCCTCAGGACCACCTCAGGACTCTGTCCCCTCATTCGTGCTTCTCCTGTGGGAAGAGAAGGGACTGCTGGATCTGAGGGCCGAGGCCCTGCCTGGCTTCCTTCCTCTCAGGCTCACAACCCACCTGTTTTTTGCCCCATGGACCCCTGTCCGCTCCTCCCTGGAAGTGTGTGGGCCAGGCCCACATCGTCCAGCCTCACTGCCCGCCCTGGGATGCCACGTCCCAGGGGGAGGCAGGGCTTGGGAACCCCACGGAGTTGACCTCAGATCGGGTGTGTTTTTCCAGCCAAGAATTACCAGCCACCTTGGTCCCCACTGGACATCTGAAGTGACCTCCCCAACAGTGCAGAATGGGAGTGGGGGGAAGGGTGGAACTCCTGGGCTGCCCCAAAGCCCTGGGGGGCCACAGGCCTGGACGGTGGGCCACGTCCAGCCCGGGCTCACCCATGGGCAGGCTGGGCAGCTGCCCACCACCATTTGCTCTCTCTGGGCCTCAGTTTCCCTTCCCTGTAAAATGCACCAGGGACCAGGGGCCCTGCCAGCTCTTCTTTTCCAGGACAGACCCCCCCGCCCCTGGGTTGGGTAAAGGGAAGGGGCGGATTACCGTGGTGCATGAAGCCGTTGTTACACAGGCCCACACCAAGTGCCACCGCCTCCTCGCGCGTCTGGCAGTCGCCCTGGAACAGAAGCAGAAGGGGAGGGTGTTAGGTGGACTAGCAGCCGAGGGCTGAGCCAGGCTGAGGAAAAGCCCATCACTATCCCGGGAACGGAGTCTCCGTGAAGACAAGGATGCGTCTGCTTTGTTTACCGCAGGATCCCCCAGCCGTGTGTGACTAATAAACCCCTGAACAAGAAAAGTATTTAATTGTATGGTAATTATTTTTTTTTTTTGTCTTTTGTCTTTTGTTGTTGTTGGTTGTTGTTGTTGTTGTTGCTATCTCTTGGGCCGCTTCCGCAGCATATGGAGGTTCCCAGGCTAGGGGTTGAATCGGAGCTGTAGCCACCGGCCTACGCCAGAGCCACAGCAACACGGGATCCGAGCCACGTCTGCAACCTACACCACAGCTCACGGCAACGCCGGATCGTTAACCCACTGAGCAAGGGCAGGGACCGAACCCGCAACCTCATGGTTCCTAGTCGGATTCGTTAACCACTGCGCCACGATGGGAACTCCTAATTGTATGGTAATTATTTAAATGTGATAAATGCATTGTATATCACGTGAGAAACACCACGAAATAGAGATTTTATGTGGCAGACTCTTGGTTGCCCAGCAACAACCCTCCCCCAGCCATCCTGCCCTAGCACTAAAACCCTCAGTGTTACAGACGGCAACACATCTACCTAAACAACCAAGACCCCAGCCTCCCTTACGGCCAGCCGTGGCCGATGAGATATAAACAAAAACCAATGATGAGGAGCTCCAGCAAAATGCTCTTTGTCCCTGGCCCTTCCTTTCTTTCTCTTCCTCCCCCCCTCCCCCGGAACAAAGATGTGATGGCAGGAGCTCCTGCAGTCATCCAAGACCACAGTGTGACATCAAGAACAGAAACATGCTAAGGATGGCAGAGCAAAAAGAAAGAGTGTGATCCGCACAGATATCATGAGGTTATCCCAGCAGCTCTGGGCCACCAACCTCTGGGCTTCTCTAATACTGAAGAGAAATAAACCCCTCATTCATTTCAGCCTCTGTAGTTGCCTCTCTGTGCCTACCTGACCTAGCTCCAGCCAGTGAGATATCAGAAGCCTACCAGAGGATTCTGGAAAATATCTTCCTCCCTGATAAAAGGGAAAACAGCAGTACCCCTCTCTGCCTGGGATAAAGTCACGCGAGGCCAGACTGAGGCCACCATGGTTGGTGTATCACCGCCCCCCCCCCCAAGCCCCCGACCCCCTGCCAGCAGCGGAGGGGCCAGGGAGGGCATTCCTCAGCTAAAGGAAAATGAATTCAGAGGCAGCCAAGGCCAAGGCCAGGGCTCAGACCTGGAGCAGAGAGCCTAGGGGAGCCGTGGCCTCAGTGCCTCGCTGCACTGGCTGCCCTGGGCTGACTCATGGAAGACTAATCTGTCCTATGGGACCCTAGGCCAGCAGCTGGAGGGCCGAATACTCAGAGCCCTGCCGGGGGAGGCGGCCGTGCATGCCAGAGGCTGTGACTGCAGCAGCCGCCCCCAGCTGTGAGGCCAGCAGGCCCAGCTCTGCAGCCTGGGCGGCCCAGGCAATCATCAACCCCCTCACAGTCTGGGCTCCCAGCCCATCCCTGCCCCAAAGGGCCCTGAGGTGACGCACGGGGAGGGGGGGGTAAAGTTAGGACAGCAGCGGGATTCCCTAGTGAAAAGTGAAATACACTGACCCTGGATGCGCCCACCACCGGTGAAGCCAGCCCCCACCCCACATCCCACCAGCTGTGGGGAAACCAAGCCACCAAGTGCCCATTTTCTGCCTTCTGGGAGGAAGGCACAGGCACACGGAGGCTGTGCAGTTAATCTCACCACTGCCTCTCTCCCACCCCCACTCGCACACCAGGCCCCCGTATGGCTCCAGCCACACGGGCCCTGTGTTGCTCCTTCCACATTCTGCCAGCGACCCCACCTCAGGGCCTCTGCACTCACTCCGTCCTCCCCCTGGAATCCCTGCCCTGGCTTTGCAGGTCTCAGAGCCCACGTCAGCTCCTCAGAGTGGCCTTGCCCCAGCTGCCTTGCTCATCGGCCCAGAGGCAACCACTCTCATTAACCCCATTTGACCCACGAAGAAACCGAGGCACAGACAGGCCTGGCACTTGCCACAAACAGGGAAGCTCGGGGAGGCCTGGCCGCCCAAGGTTACGACCCAGGCTCTTGTCCTGACCCTGTTCATCCTTTGCTTCCTCTGCCAGAGCCCTGAGCTGCCAGCCCGGCCTTCGCCATCCTGTGCCGGAAACCCTGCCGCCGTCAGCACCACCATCTGCCTGACCGCAGGGATCGGCGTGGCGGGCACTTTGGGCACGATTCTGGGCAGCCAGCGCAGGAGCCGGCAGAACTGGGCCCTCCCGCCCCTGGCTCCTGGCCTGCCCCTGCTCCCTCCTGCCCCCACCCCCTGACTGCCTCTGCCCAGGGCGTCCTGGAGCCCAGGCAGCACTGAGCGAAACCCAGGGAGCAGAGAGGTGAAGAGATGAAACTCTGGAGCTGGAGTCCTGGGGTTCAAACCCCAGCTTGGCCAAGCTGTGACGTGGGCAATTCCTCAACCTCTCTGAGCTTCGTTTCCTCACTTGTACTTTTTTATCCCCAGATTTAACTCTCCAAGGCCTCTGCCACCCCTCAGTACGGACCCCACCGTACAGGCTACAATCAATACAGAGGGCTACGGTTACCCTTTCGGCTATTACCGACGCCCCCCCATATACACCAGCTTATAAGCACACCCCATTCCTGTGTGCCCTGAGGCATCTTACATATGCTGAGCCTCGGTTTCCTCATTAGGGAAATGAGGATAACAACTGTTTTCTGAAGATTAAAGGAGATAATGCACAGAGAAGGTCAGAAGTGATCCAGGACATAGCTCGTCCGTCAAAGGACCAAGACCGCTCTTATCCTCAGAGCGCCAAGAACTTTCATCTGATTGGTTGGTAGGGGCCCCTCCCCCAGCCTCACGGGATGAACTCCGAGGAATTCTAAGCCACCCTCAGCACCCCCTGTTCTCTTCCCCTGGGAGTGGTTTAGGGGTACATGCAGAACCCATGTCTCCATGAGCCCTAAGGGGAAGACCACTGGGAAAGGGAGGGGACTGGACAAAGTTTCCTCTCCCGACAAACAGAGTGAGAAAGCTCTTTCCAACGCCACTGCTGGCTGCCCTTGGCCATGGCCCTACATAGATGTGATACGTGGAGCTGTGGCAGCCGTCTTATGATGATGAGGCAGCTGGCAAGATGGCAGAACAAAAAAAATGGAAAGAGCCTGCATATAAACAGCATTGTTGAGGACCGTGAACTCTGGACACCTGGTTACATGAGCGAAGAACATCTTTATTGTGTAATAGAGGTTTCCTATTATAAGAGAGAAAAATGTCTTGACTGCCTAAGTCAGGTTTCTTATGATGCACAGCCAAAAGTAGAGAGGAGCTAGTGGGTTCAATCAGCATTTTGTTTTCAGGAGCAGAATGACCTAGAAGCTAGAAATGAAGATGTGTTCAAAGCAAAATAACCCTCCTGAACAACGTAATTATGTGTTTTCTTCTTGATGCTCCCGCTAAGGCACAAGGTGACGATGACTCTTGAAATCAAGACTTGCTGTAACCAGATGTCCCTGTGGCTCACTCTCCACTCAAAAGTCGCTGCTCAATGTGACCTGCTCAGACCCCCTGTGACACTGCAACACCCCAGCCGTTTAAAAGGTCCGCTCCCCCCACCCCACCCCCCAGTGGCTCCCACGCTCTCGATTCCCACCACCAAGCTGGTGCCTGGCACCAGCTAACATAGTATTTTACTTCTTTTCCTTATTTATTAAAGGCCTCCCTTACCCCTCAGCAGAAGTTAAGATCCACGGGGGGAGGAGTTTGTCTTGTTCACTGCTGCGTCCCCAGAACCGAAAACAGTGCCTGATACACTGCAGGTGTTAAAGAGGGAAATGGATAAATGGATGAACCCAAGAGCCCTCTTGTTGGATTTCTCTACACTCCCGTCTACCTCCTCACTTTATTTTATTTTTTGCTTTTTTTAAGGGCCGCACCTGTGGCATCTGGAAGATCCCAGGCTAGGGGTCGAATTGGAGCTACAGCTGCTGGCCTACGCCATAGCCACAGCCATGTGGGATCTGAGCTGCATCTGTGAGCTACACCACACCTCACGGCAACGCCGGATCCTTAACCCACTGAACGAGGCCAGGGATTGAACCCATGTGCTCATGGATATTAGTCAGGTTCACTACTGCTGAGCCACCACAGGAACTCCCTATCCCCTCATTTTAAATACTGCCCAGGAGCTAACAAGGAACAGAGCATCTGCAGCAAGATGCTACCTGAGCAGCAGGTGTGCAAAGCCTACCCCTCCCCCACCCATCTCCTCCATCTCCACTGGGGAGGCCAAGGGGCACCCCAAAGGAGAACGCCCAAGGAGAAAGCTTGATTTCCCCAGAAATACTGGTGTTTCATCCCTGCCTCCCCATCACTGTCAATGGTGCTTCCAGCACCCACCACACCCAAACCCCAGGACCCATCCTTGATCCCCACTCTGTGTGGGGCTCCATCCTGTGCAAACCATCTCCAAACATTTCCCAGGATCACCGCTCGACAGCTCGGTGACTCACCCCACTCCCAGCTCATGCCTGGGATTTGCCACTTAAGGCAAACCCCACACTTATGCTTTGAAACCAATGGGCAGCCGTGGGCACCAGTGCAGCTTGGGAAACATAAGGCCACAGAAAGGGCTGAGGTAGGTTTCAGAGAGCCCTGCCCCCTGGCATATACTGGGTCTGAACAAAGGACTTAAAAAAACAAAACAAAACAAAACAAAAAACCCTCCAGGTG